>NC_138911.1:66012521-67212521 GCF_965231255.1 Vanellus vanellus
GGAAAAAATGTAACAAACAGTAGCAGTTGGTAATGCAAGCACCTAAATTTCCTGTCTGTGTCTTGACAAAGCTGCAGATTGAGTCATGTTTCCTGACATATTAATAAAAAGGTTCGGAGCGTGGGAAAGGGGGAACGGGTGGTGTTTGTTCCTGCAGAGAAAAAAAACAGAGAAGCACCTTTTGGAGTCCACAGAATTTTCCAAGCCTGTTCCTCTTTGCTTATTTAAGAGCTTTATTTTTTTTTTTTAATAAAAGCGAGTTTACAGAGAGAGGAGGACAATAAAAGGCAGTGCCATTTCCTACCTTGTTAGTGTTGGATAAAGGTGACAGGCTGAACAAAATCACCCCGTTCTTATGATTTTCCTCATTTGATATTGCTTACAAATAAACCAGTTTAATAAAGGCTCTGAGATACAAGTGCCACATGGCCATATTGACAGGAGCAAGGGAAAGGAGAACACAATAATCATGTTAGCTCTATCCCTCAGATTAATTAGCCAGATAAAATACGCATTTACCTAATTCTTGACAGAAAAATACCATTTAACGACCAGCAGTTTAGGCTGGCACGCTGCTGTTCAAAGCCAGACCCGGCTGATCCTAACTAGGTGGAAAAGATGAGACTCACAGAGTTCCTCCTCCCCTCCGCAGCAGCAGCCCACCGTGGTGAGGCTTGCGCCCGCTCCTCCTTCAGCTCCAGCCAGGAGCGGCTTCTGGAAACAGTGGATCCATTTTACTCCCCTAAGTCTGTTTCCCTAGGACTCAGCGCTTAAGAAAAACCACCTCTGGGGATGTTTTATGGCTGTGGTTTCTCTGCAACTCATGAAACTTCAGCTTCACTGGAGGTCACAGTGGGAGGAGGCAGCCTGGACCCCACCGTCCGCGTCCTGCCCGCTGCTGCAGCAGCTGCCCCTCAGGACACCTCATCCTAAACACAAATTTGGGCCTTATTTTGTCAGAAGTGTGTCACAGTTTAAAACAAACAAGATCTGTCTTTATTCTGTGACAGACTGCAGTTTCCAGGCCATAAGGAATCAGCGAACCAATGTGACACCAGCTCGGTGGGGAGAAACCGACATACCCAACCCCAACCTCGGCTCAGGCGACATTCCATGACACCACATTTCTTTTTAACACCGTGGCATTCATATCTGAAATCAAGGCAACACTACCGCAACCTTTTCACGGTCAAACATTGAGAAATAATTTTTCATAAACATAAGCCCTTGCAGCAGGGGATAGATCAACTTGGACTTCACATGATAATACCAAAGTCTAAAAAAAATTCCTACTTAGGCACTCTGAAGATACCTTGAAATTTCTGAAGTGCTAAGCAAAGTGCAGCCGTCCTGAGGGGTCACCAGATGATGTGTGGAGAAGGATGTTGCTCAGAAGCACCTTGGGTTTCAACAGCTCCATACGTCTTGAGCTCAGCGCCAGGTCCCCGGGGTTGGTTTGGCAGGTGTGAGGGCTGACGGGTTTCCTCTTCCCAGTGCCGAGGAGGATGGAAACCCAGCTTCTATGGGCCAATGAGGATGCTGCAAACACCTTCTCATCTCTGTTTGAAAAAGTCAAGGGGAAAAAAGACATGGAAATGGATACCTCCATACTGCTGCTGTGCTAAACCTATTTTCTATGAAAAATGAAGCATTGTGCCTTCCTGTCATAAGGCTGGAGTGTTGTGCGGCATTGCAAGTCAAGGCAAGGTAATTTTTGTGAATAAAATAGGAGGAAACCAGTGAGAGTTAAAGGCACATAATATATCTATAGCCCCAGATGCCTGGAAGTGCCCAGTTCATCCAAGTGGAAACTGAGGCAAAGAAACGAGTACCTGTCGGGAAGCAACGCTGTTGTGAGCTGGTCCTGACCTCCCCAGAAACTTCCCTCATGTCACAGCTGAGCTACTTTCAGCCTCCTCCCCACTCATCATCAAGTACTCGGCTTTGGGTATAACATTTATGCCAGGAAAATCATTCACAAAAGTGTTTTGCAATGTCTTACACCAAGACATTTTGGGAATAAGCCAAGTAGGTATTGATTCAACCTCTTCTCCCCCCCCCCCACCAAAACACAAAAAGTTATTGTTAAAAATAATAAAAAAGTACAGTAATAGCTGTAAGAGTTGGTGAGGTGGATGTTTCTGAGTGGAAAAGCGGGGGAAAAACTTTTGAGGAGTCAGCCTGTGTGGTGGTGCAGACCCCCTGGGCCACGTTGCCATGTCAGGACCAGCCAACATTGTATTCTTGTCTTGGTTACAAGTGCAGCGAGTCGGGACAATCTGGTACTTTTGTTTTGTCCTGGTCACGACATTGAGTTAGGATGATTAGGCACTCCCAAATCATACCTGAAACTCCTGCTGCCCAGATCATAGCCTGCTATGGAAGGTGCCAGAATTACCAGACAAGAACTGTGGCCAAGATGGAAAAATACTGACCGAAGTTGATCATCTCATGATCCTATAAGCAGCGATCCTAGGTGAGACCCCTTGAGCTCTCTGTGATTGCCGCAGGCTGTGACCCAGTGTCTCCCCTTGAGCCGGGATGCCTCGCAGGGTAAATTTTGCAAGGATTCCAGAGCGTAGGTTTCGCTAGGATTTCAAAGGGTAGATTTCGTGAGGATTTCAAAGATCGGCTACTGATAGATGCTGATGAAGAAAGGTGCAAAGATTATCTGCTGAAAAATGCCAACAAAGGAAGAGAGTAAGTAAATCACCACTATTGGATTTCTCGATTTTCCAAAGATCTTTTGGTACTGATAATTTACTACAATTTGCAAAAAGACAAACATCTTAATTATGTAAATTAACCTCTATACCTGTTTGTGTATGTATTTGTGCAGGTGCGTTCTGATTTAGGAAACTCTGCCCTAAGTCTTGTATGAAACTTGCCATTTTTCAAATCTTTAATTAAGTCGCTATGTTGATTACCTCAAAGATGTGCACGATCCGAAAATCTACATTCATGGCAGCCTGTTGAAGAGGCATCCGCCCATCATGGAGCTGCCTAGGCGTGAGCCCACCACCCACCGCTCCGGCAGCACCACCAGCGGGTGGCTGTCACCCTCTCACCCTCTCACCCCACCACCCCACGGCGCTGGAGGTGGGCAACGTCGGGGCACTGTGATGCTTGCCCAGACGGGCCTCATCACTGGCTCTGCGTACAGCCCAACCGGGCTGCCAGGGCACAGCCCCTGCCAAAGCTGCAGCTGCGCCGCTTGCTTTTAATAAAAAGTCTTTCGTTGCATAATTGATCTCTGCGTGAACCTTTGGGAAGCAGCAGATGCAGGAAGTTCAAACCGATGCTTTCGATAACCTTGGATTAATGATAGTCATGTATAACTGATACAGGTGATCACACAGTTCCGCTTTATGCCTATGGAAATGTCTGTTCTGGCTGCAAAGATGGGTCCCTAGTCCTCGGACAACCTTTATTTCCCTCCCTGACCTCCACAGGCTGAGGGTGGACTTTCGGCCTGTAGACAGGCCCCAGCTGTGCCCAGCCCTGGTGTGTCTTCGGCCCCTGGGTCCAGCAGCAAAGGTGGTATCAACCCCATCTCCTCCAGAGCCAGCACTGATTCAGTTTCCATCTTGGAAGCAGAAGTTTGGACAACTTCCCCTACTGCTGTCCCGCAAAAACACCATGTGGAATTAGACCTCCTGTCAAGGTAAGGCTTTATGGCCACACACGTCAGAGGAACGTGTTAGAATCATAGAACCGTAGAATGGTTAGAGTTGGAAGGGACCTTAAAGATCATCTAGTTCCAACCCCCCTGCCATGGGACATCTTCCACTAGACCAGGTTACTCAAAGCCCCATCCATCTTGGTCTTTGATCTCCTACCGCATCTGTTCCCATTCCTGTGACCGCAGGACAGGGTCAGTAGCATTTGCGATGCCAGACTGACTGCCCAGGGTTTGGCAGCAGCCTGGGGAAACCAGCTTCCATGGGGCCATGGCCGCACACTTGCAGACCAAGGCACCTTCCACCTTCTGCATGGCGCTCTGAAGAAGGGGGCGCAGATGTGGCTCTAGGAGAGAAAAGCTTTCATTGCTTTTCTGAAGTACAGGCTGTGGGAGTTCTTATCTGAACAGCTTGTGGCCAGTTGAGCGTCCCGTAAAGGCCAAAGTCATGGCCCACTGAGTTAGCAGGGACCAGATGAATCGAGGTTTTCCAGAACAAAACTCAGACTCCTTCCTTCAGGTACACAAATATGTCTTTAGGAGATCCCACTGGGGAAAGTGCTAATCCACGTATCCAATTGGCAGAAACAGGTAGGCAATTCAAGCTGAGCTGGCTTTGTTAGTTGGGGAGACTGAACATCAGCATGAACAGCTGGGGAAATACAAATTTCTGCTCTTTATTTCATCTGCTGCACCTGTGCAACCTCCCGAGCTCTCGCAGTGGGAGGGAAAGTGGAAGGCTCCCTCCCGGCTTGCCAGGGATGCTGCAATGGAGATGACACGCTGACGGGCAGGGTTCTACACCAGCCCCTACCTGTTTGGGCAGAAAACTGGCATTTCCCATCTCTCATCCAGCAGAGTATGTTTTCTAATTACAAATTAAACACTAATTGTGAATCATTATGTTTTCTTGCCACTAAAGATATCAACGCAAATGCTTTCGACAAGCTTCTTATTTTTTTTAAATAGAGCAATTTATGACTTAATTATGCTTGAATTTGCATATAAATAATTATCTCTATGCCAGGTTGTTGCCAGACATTAGGGTTAAGGTGATATTTTTTTTACAAGCTTTTGGGAAAACATACCAAGTACATTAGCACAAGACTGGAGAAAGTGCTGTCTTTGATAATGTTCCTCTTCACTATAAATGCCAAAACAGACTCCTTTTCTGTGTGAACAAAACAACATTCACTCCATCCCATTCCTCCCAGCCCAGACCTTTCCTATATCATATCAGGTATTTTGCTGCGATCGATTAATTACAGCTTTGGTAGCTCTAGCTATATCAGAACATCATATTCCTATCAAAGATCTTTATCAAACACACCTGCTTTATTTTACAGAATATCTGGAGCCCATCCACTTGGCGCCACAATGCTCAGGCTCCGGATTATTTGTGTCCTCCTCCAGTTTCTCTTCAACAAATGTGGACTCATAATACAATTTACCTGATTTGAACTGAACCTGCAAAGAGAAGAACTGCACATACAACATCTGTCTGATGTTAACTCTGAAGAGTTGAATTCCAGCACAGGAAAGGTCAATTTTAGACAACTCACCTGTCCATGCTTCCGATTCCTTGATTAGAGAAGCCTAAGACATGGCACAAAGAGGTCATTCCCTCTCTTCTGTTACTTTTTCTCACAACAAGTCTCTTATGTGAGATTTAACCTGTCAGACTTTTAACCATGTCATTAGCAGAATTTATTAATCATAAATCAGCAGGTTTGGGTTTTTTCCTTTGACTTGAACAAGTGTTTCTATGCTCCCAGCCCAAGCTTTTCCCTCACCTCCATCCACTTACGCCCTGGATCCATTCCACAGTCCACGATTCCCCCAGCTCCTCGAGCTGCTGTGGCATCGGATGCTTGCTCTGAACAGCTTGTGCTGACTCCTCGATGCACAAGCGTTTGATTCAAGTGATATTGGCATGAAGCTACATTGGGCAGGGAGAGCTTGGAAGATTATTCCACTATTGTGGAACTCGGTGGCGGGGTCCGGTTCTGCCAGGAGCCCCACACATACCATGAGATACAGACTAAATTCATGACTGCGGGTCTGAAACTATATGTCTAATAGGATTATTTATCTGAGTCCTTGCACATGGATGCCTGTTAGAACAGTGCAGATAATTTGGGGAGCGACTATTCATTTCTCATAATTTCTGGTTTGCTGACATCCGTCTGCCTGTTTCCAAGTCACGGCTTTCTAAATTCAAGCTATAGGGCAAGACGGTAGCATACAGAAGAAAGCCATTGACATTCTAATGAATTATCTGTACTATTCTTAAAAATTGCTTTACAGTTTCATGGCTAAATACCAAGCAACGCATTGACGGCAAATCTTACAACCAGGCTGCAATCGGTCAGCGAAGGAGGGGAGAAAAGAAATACATTCTCTGTGATAAAGCAACATCTGTCTCATCTAAAGCAATGAGAAATTAGTAAGTTGATTACCGTGCAAGTCTGATTTTCCCCTTGTTGATGTTATCTGGAATAAAGTCACTTCCTTCGTAGGTGGTGTTGGTAGACACATGGCTGACCTGGGGCAGTAAATAAAGCAGACAGCGCAGCTCCCGGCAGAGCAAGGCGGCAGAGAAGGGTTTGTGGCCACGCAGGGGCTGGTGAGTGCTCACACTGAGCCCTCTTCCGCAGAAACCCAAATCTGGTACTGAGTACAGCTACCTAATCGATCGTGTGCCACGGTCACCAGTGCCTGAAAGAAATAAGCCTTTTCTAGGCTGCAAAATATCAGATAAAGGGTAGTGTTGCTCTTGCTACCCATCCTACCTCCCTCCCCCAGAGCAGCTTCCACCCTCGCCTGCGCTCTGCCAGGCACTGTCCCCAGCCCGCTGCCGGCCGTCCCGGAGGGGACATCTCCTCTCACCCCCGGCTAGAGAGGCGGCATAATGCACACTGTCCTGCTGACCATAGCACGTAAACTGAGCATAAATGGGGAGGGGAAAATAAATAAATATAAATAATATAAATATAAATATAAATATAAATATAAATATAAATATAAATATAAATATAAATATATCATCTGATGCTCCCTGTGAACCTTCGCTTCCTCATTTTTAATCTTCTTTTATTCTTTCAAGGTGTATATTCGGTACCTGGAGCAGTTTCAGTCCTAGCAGGAAAGAAGTGAGAAAGGACTTTTCTCCAGCCACACAACAGTTCATTGTGCTCTCAAGACAGTGAGATACCGCAGCTGGGAGAGAGATATTCCGATTTTCTGCGACCTGTTACTATGGCCATGTATTCCTGGTGCAAGACTACAGAGCGCGGAAAGGCAAGGCTCAGCATTTGTGAAATATTTTTTAAAACCCTAAATTGCTACACCAGTCTCCAAAGTCGGAGCAGTTTAACTGCCCGGTAGTATGATACTCCCTCAAGCACAGATTTGGTGCTTGGAATATCCCCCCAACGCTTAAGATGGAGGCTGACAGAAGCTTCTTGTTCGCTCCAGAGCCATCTGCTCAGCAAAGCGACCTCATGACACCATTAGGGGCTGCTGGTAGGAATGGTGTCCTTATGTCCCCTTTGACCCGTAGCTGTGACACACTTCGCAAATCTATACAGGTGACATCGGAGCCCAGCATTGCTGATCTGAGGCGGGAAGCATACCTCACCATTCAGCTCAAAATTTGACATTTATATTCAGATAGACTGCATCACGCGGTCTTACATGTTGTTGCACTGCATCACGTGCAGCTTATTAAAATGAGTTATGGGGGCAAAACTCCAGTGTGTTTAAACAAAACCTTTAAGGAGTAGTTCTTTGTATTTCTTATATAGCTCTGAAACAGTTTAACACCATAATAAAGCTTTTTCACTCTTCTATACTTGTAAGGGTTTACATAAACTGTAGTACAGTAGCATTTGTTTCCTCATCCCACGTTACTCTCCACACTGAACAGCCCTTTGTCTGGCAAGAAATCCCGAGTATTAGCTGTCTACTTCCAGGTTTTTTACCAGGGGAAAACACACCGATTCACAGTTTGGTTGTTAACATCGCACCTTTTTAAAATCACACTATAATCACAGAATCACAGAACTTCAGAGTTGGAAGGGACCCCTAGAGATCATCTAGTCCAACTCCCCTGCTAAAGCAGGATTGCCCAGAGCACATTACTCAGGACTGCATCCAGGCGGGTCTTGAAAATCTCCAGAGAAGGGGACTCCACCCCCTCCCTGGGCAGCCTGTGCCAGTGCTCTGTCACCTGAACCGTAAAGAACTGTTTCCATGTATTTGAACGGAACTTCCTGTGTTCTAACTTGTGCCCATTGCCCCTCATCCTGTCACTGGGAACCGTTGAAAAGAGCCCGGCTCCATCCTCCTTCACCCCACCCTTTAGATACTTGTACGCCATAATAAGACCTCCCCTCAGCCTTCTCTTCTCCAGGCTAAAGAGTCCCAGCTCTCTCAGCCTTTCCTCATAAGGCAGATGCTCCAAGCCCTTAATCATCTTAGTTGCCCTTCGCTGGACTCGCTCCAGCAGTTCCCTGTCCCTCTTGAACTGGGGAGCCCAAAATTGGACACAGTATTCCAGTTGTGGCCTCACCAGTGCAGAGTAGAGGGGGAGAATGACCTCCCTCGACCTACTGGCCACACTCTTCCCTATGCAGCCCAGGATTCCATTGGCCTTTTTGGCAACAAGGGCACATTGCTGGGCCACGGCTAATTTACTGTCTACCACAACCCCAAGATCCTTCTCCTCAGAGCTACTTCCCAGCAGGTCCGCCCCTAACCTATACTGGTGCCTAGCAGTCTTCCTCCCCAGGTGCAGGACCTCGCACTTGCTTTTGTTGGGTACTCAAACAGCCGTGCCCTTCTTTTACAAGTATTAAAAAGAAAATTAATAGACGGCGAAGATGGGAACTGAAGTCGCGACAAAAAAAGTATGTTATAAATCAATTCATGGACAAGCAATAAAACCAGAAACATCTTAGCAATGTGCAGGAGCTCAAGAACATGAGGCTGATGCTACTCCAGTGCCCTACACCAAGGACATTGTTCCCAAGTCTAAGACAACACAGTGGTGAATACTAGCTAAGCCCAAACTGGGACCAGAATACAAGAGCCTAGTTCAAAGGCAAAAGTCAGCAGGAATCTTTCAGTGCTTACCTCTGTAAAACTTCTAGCACAAAAACTGGAAGAACTGAAGAAATGAATACTAATTTATGATAAAGGGTTCTAGAAGCACTGCAGTGGCTTTAGTAAACTACCAAAAAAAAAAAAAAAAAAAAAGTATCTGTGGATTCCAAGCAGTACAAGCAGTAATCTCTACAAAAGCAAATAGCAAAAGGAAGGAAAAAGAGAAAAACATAGGGAGAAAAAAAGTAAGAACAGATGCACAGTTACTGTGATGACAGCAAAGCTGTAGGGGGTTTGCACCACTAACAATGTTCCCCCAAAATTGTTATGTATACTGGAATATCCAAAGATTCACTATGGAGTTTGGAAGTTTTAAATGAAAAAATTGCATGTGTATTGAAAAAGATCATACAAAACTGTCTCCTTCTATACCAACCAGCCCTCCCCAGGGTTCAGAAGGGGCATTAATATCAGAATTGAAAACAGGCAACAGGAATTAGGCAAAGTGCAGCAAATGTGACAGAGGGCAGGGACACAGCTTCCAGCAAATGCTCTCTTTTATTAGTCAGTTCATCACAACATTCCAGTTTTCTCTGTAAGATCTGAATCAGAGCTGCAATACAGTCATTTGTCTACTGTAACATTTCCATAGGAGTTCGCATGACAGACTTCATGCGCTCGAGTCACATGAAAACCGGACCGTATTTTTAAGAGCAGGAGTGACAAATCGCTTCTAGTCGTCCTTTCATTACTCAGCTTTGAGCACCGCACAAGAAAACAAGACATTTCTCAGGGAAAGAAAGTGACCTTGTATTACTGTGTATTGAGAATTCATAACCGCAGAATGCCACGGTCTAACAACAGAACTATTACAGTAGGTTTGGTATTATGGGGTTGACGATAAATATTTGATGAGGTTTGTCTATTAGTATATTTGGTAAGTGTTTAGACATGAGAAATTTTTGAAGTTTTGATAGATTTTGTATAGAAATAGTTTTAAGTACCCAAAGCTTTAGAAAATAAATATTTTGATGAATATAAGGTCTGATTAAGACACATAGTAATGAGAGAGGTATAAGAAAATGCAATTAAAATATATAAATTTCAAGTGCAAAAAGAAACACCATTATTTCTAAAGAATTCGAACCTTCTTTTTCAAAACCATCTCTCTCTCTAATAAAGCTAAAATACCAGCCTTTAAATAGGCAGCGCCACTATTCAGCTGGTAGGCAAGATACATCTATTGCACTAGAAGTACAAAGCTAAGAAGAATGCATAATATTTTATTTTTAAACTTATTTACAAAAAGATATTGCACCAATCCATTGTCCTTTTTCAGTTTAACATGTTAAGGAAAAGCCTATTATTTACAAAGTTAAAAACAGAAGTGCAAAACCCAGACTGAAAGAAACCACAAAGAATAAAGTTTATTTAAATTGCTAAGTACAGTTTATTACCTGACCATAGCTCACATCCAGAATGATCTAAAATAGTTTGTATCATATATATCTGTCATTTCAGAAATCCTTGCATTTCTCTGTAGGTGCAACCCTTATCTTTTACACTAACCACCAAAAGGTCTACATAAAATGTAAAGGATAACCATAGCTTAACTTAAGAGCTTTATTTTCTCCAGGAAAGTGATGCTCCTTTAGGCAAACTGAAAAAGCTACAGAGTATTATACACATATTTGAAAAGTAGTGATAAATCAGGCATGATTGTTTTCATTCTTCCTAAAAACCATGAGGAAAAGTTTGCTGATATTTCAGGACCAATTATTCTAAAGACACCGCCAGTCTGAATTCCGTTAGCACAGCATATGGTCCTGTCTCAGTCTATCTGCCACTGGGGCTGTCATGATGCATTTCTGGGGTGTAGGTAAGTAGAACAATCATCACCCAGAGATGAAGCAATGCCTGGGAAAAGAAAAGAAAGAATTAACTTATCAGCACTGACAATCATTGTTCACAGCAGCAGTAAATATGAGAGCTCCCAATGACAGCTAATGAAACTTTGTTTTGTAGAAATATCTTGATTTTTTTTTCATATTATTGAGATACTCCTAAGAAAAAGAACTCTTACTTGCACAATGAAACGCCAAGTCAGATTCTGAAGAAGCCGTTTGCAGAAAACTAAAGATTTTACACGAACAGCAAAACTAAATCTGTAGGAAACCAGGCTGCTCCATGTCCTCTGGCTTCGCTTTCCCTCCATGCCCCAGTAACTCCAGCTGCTCTCTCTGATATCCATCCCCCAGCCAGTGCCTTACGTGATCTGCCTCGAGCGACTGGTGAGCCACCGCTCCTCTGCCAAGTGGCTGCTACCAGACTGTGTAAAACAGCTGAGTTCTGCTTTCCTTCCCACAGGCACCGATTTGAGGCATTTTTATGAACTTATGAGTGTTAATTCTCATTTGAATTTGGCTGAAACTATCCAATTAGAATACAAGTTGCTGGGGTGCAGTAAGGGAGATAACTGACAGAATACATAAGCCGCATTTCTTGAAAAAAAAAAAAAAAAAAAAAAGTTACAACAGTCATAGCGAAGGTTCAAGCTGAAAAAGGGTAACTGCCAGTGACTGCCCAATATACAGCTCCCATGGAACCATCATTGAGCTTCACTTCAGACAGCAGCTTAGGTGGTAGAAGTCTTCTGTGTTTGGGTACAAAGCATTTTATTCATCTATTGACAAAACTAAGTCAGGAACAGGAAGAGACAGGTTAGGAATTAAACAGCCCTGTTTCTTCCAGTACCTAACAAGCTGGAAAAAACAATTGCAGGGGGAAACCATAATTTCCTTTATTCATGTGTGTCTGTCTGCTTTAGCTCCTGAATAGTGACAACTGTTCTCAGAAACTCTGTTCAGAAGAATCATTATGCCTTCTCAAGCAACGGTTTGGTTTTTGTTTTTTTTTTTAAATTTCAAAGATTCAAAGATTCAACTATTGGAACGTTTTCAAGCCAGGAGACTGCACACCTACCTTACCACAGGTCACTTAAACTGGCAGACATCTGCCCTCCAGTGGAAAACCGAGGAATTTCATTTTTATCAATTGCAAGTGTGACAAGCTCACCTGGTATGGATGAGCAACTTTCTACTATTTGTTTAAGTCTTGCAAGAAAAACTTCTCTTGCTGCTTTTTCAGCTACTAAAGAAGTGGGATTATTAGTCACTGAACAAAAAGTGTAGCGCCAAATATTAGAAAAGCCATAACAGATGTAGTTTTCCTAAATGCAGTACACACAGGTGTGGTGGGTTAACCTTGGCAACAGGTCACTATTATTCTGTATTTTAGTACTAAAACTCTATTTTTGTAGTCTTCTAAATGGTAGTTACATAAATGTCTTTAAGACTGCTATACTAAGAATTCCTGGGAAAAACTGAAAACTGCCACACAACGTGCCTCCAAAATGTTGTTATCTAGTCTAGTCTGCTTTACAAAAAGATACATTGAGTTGTTGAAGTTAATTATATAGCCTTCTGATCATCAACCATCTTGCAATTTAAGAAGTATTATACAAACTGGCTAGAGAAATCTTGCATTAAACGTCTTACCATGTAAATGATTACGAAGACTCTTGCTATGGGATACCGCCTCAGAAAGATTCCCAGCCGAATGCTACACAAGTACCAGAGAAAACCAAAACGCACAAGTTAGCACTGAGCAATAAATTCCTGTTCCTCTTATTCCAGTCATCACAAAGCCATAAACATCAGCTGATGATATACACACGGCTTTGTTTCTGATTGAATTTTACTTCATGTACTCAAGACATTAAATGGAGTGAGAAAATGCAGAATTCAGGTTGTAAAACATATCTTCCTAAGTTTTTGTTACATCCTAGCCTCAGAGTTTGTGAAAAAAAGCTAAGACTCAAGAGTTGTACAGGTATTTTAAAACTCACAAATATGCTATTTATTTGTCAAATTATGTTACCTGAGAAGCTGTCATAACTCTTTCAAAAAGATTTAAGCAACTAAAACTTTGGATTCCTTTGAAAAAAACTGATGACCACCATTCTTATATTTCATTAGATGAAAAAGACACAAGGTCTCCAAGTTCACTGCGACAGTGCTACAAAGCGCACTGCATTAGATGCGTGCACAGTAACGTCAGTTAAAAAAACCCATGCACGTACAGAAATTAGTATAATACTGCCAAATTAAGTTTAGTATTAAAACATCACATATAATAGGTCCCAATGATAGAGATCCTGATATTCTTCACAACGAAATTAAAAGTACCTTGGAAGCATAACGGACTTTCTATCAAGGTACCTTGCTTCCAAAGCATTAAGAAATATTACCTAATTTTGTTTTCTATTGGTACTTGATTCAAGTTTTTGACCTTTGTTTGAATATTGACAATTAACCTAACTGCTCAGAAAACGGATCAAAGCAAGTCTTTTGCTGGATTCAGAATGATTTTTGCTGACTAGTTCCTTGAACAGATTATCTTTTAAGCTAAACAGCTGCACTGGGTCAGAACCCAGAATGTCGTCTTCATCAGAATGCCTAAACAGGAGTAGAAGAATAAATAGGATACTCCCCCACTAATACACTCTTACAGTGTTTATCACAGACACAGTCAAAACCTGTGAAAGTGAAAAAGGTAGAAGACGGTAATGAAAAAGGTTAGGGTTTCTTGTATCAAAATCTACAAGCGCACTGTTTAAATAATTGACTCTAATTTGCAAAAGCCCAAGGATATTAGTTGCATAGAAAAGCACAAGTGAACTAGGTCAATATTTAGTAATTTATATCATACTTTAGCTTTATTATTTTTTACTTTTGTCTTCACAGAAGCAACTCAAACCAGAAGGTGTGCCACTTGAAACTGCAAAAGGATACCAGCAATTACAAAAATGTATTCCCTTAGTACACTCTTACCTGAACTGATCTATACTACTGGCAGCTTTGCGAACCCTCCCATACATTCCTGCCATGTTAGTATCCATGTCACTAAACAGCACAGGAACATTACGCATTCGAGCACCTATTTGAAGGGAAAAAAGCAAAAAATCTTGTTAGTCTAAAACCAGCTTACAGAAAAATAATATAAAAATAGTGATTAACCTGATTTGTTAGTGCTATTTTGCTGGGGGCAGAGGAGTGTGTTTTGAGGGCAGGATTCTTGATAAATACAATCAAGTCAAACGTTTCTTCAACTTAGTGTTTTTTTTAAATTTATTTTAGTTCATGTAATAATAATTCTATTATTAGCTGTATAAAATGATGGGTTTGATACTGTCACATTTTCTCCATTTGCTTTTATTTTTCATAGAGTAGAACTTTGATAGCATTTCTGATACTAACTCGTATATTCCAAAAGTTTCTACTTTATTTACATTTTTACTATTTATCAACTAAAAAAAAAAAAAGATTCTCAGATAATGTTACCTTTGTGCAACTAAACTTAAGCTTACTGAAGTTACTTAAAAACAAGCCAAAAGGAAGTGTTTCAAATTTGCTAGTTCTCCGGCCTTATTTCTTTAAAAGTCTTTCATTAGCAGAGAAACAAAAGTCTGGATTGTCATTTTACACCTCTTAGTAATTTTCCACTGCTTTTATAGTTACTTATTATATATACAAAATTACAAACTTTTGACTTTGAAAAATAACATCTCAAAACCATGGATCAACTGCTGAGGTTCTCCTAGAGATACAGGATGACCGCTACACAGTACAGACAAACCAACCTCAGCAGAACCACCATATTTTAAGCTGCTTTTCAAGAAAAAGAGAAAGTAAGGTGGAAATTGATTTCAACCAGAATTCTGATCAACTTTCAAAAGGAAGTATCCCATTCTTATTCACCTCCCAAACCCTTTTACAAGGGAATACTTTTATCCTGATCCTGACACTCAGTTTAAACCCTAAAAGACAGATTTATTTGCACCTGTGACAGGATTTGTAAATATGATTGTTCCAACAGTGCCACAGTATTAAGAATTAAAGATTAAATTAGCTTTACTAAGTTTACTAAAAGTCATTTACACACAAAAAGGAGCTTCTACTGAACTATTTTTTATGATACTGGCTGCTGTTGACAAGGTCTCTGACATACGCTGCATATACTTTTTTTTTTCCCCCCCTTATAAACTCAGACTTTCAGGGAAAGGCATTAGGAAATATAAAAGCCTGAACTGCAGAAAGGACACGGTTTTAAGTTTATCTCCTTATTTACCTTCAGCACTGTCAATGCCTGCCATATTAATGGAAGGTCCATTAGGACTAGTGCCTTGGATACCCTTCAGCTGTTGCTCAAGTCGTTCCAGTTGATAGACAAGCGAGTTTTTCTCCGTGCTCAGGCTCTCTAACATGGTTTGCTTCTGAATTAGTGTTTCTGTCAGCTGATGTAGCCGATTTTCTAATTCTGTCTGACTACTACTACTCAGAGTCTTGTTTGTGAGCTAAAAAACAAAGCAAAGAAAAAAATCAGGGTAAGTTCAAAGTCTGACCAACTAACACATTACAAAACTAAAAATCTAAGCCCTCCATGAACCAAGTTACTCCATTGCAGAATTTTTATGGGATAATACTATCAAAATGATCAGCAATGAGCACAATAATGAAGAAACTTAATTTAGACAGCTGCTAAAACAAGAATTTACATGACACAAGAAACTCTATGTAAAAATGTATTCCTATGTATGCCTGGCAAGATCATAGAGCAGGTCCTCCTGGAAGCTCCGCTGAGGTACGTAGAAAACGAGGAGGTGATTGGTGACAGCCAGCATGGCTTCACCAAGGGCAAGTCATGCCTGACAAATTTGGTGGCCTTCTACAAAGGGGTTACAGTGGCCGTGGACAAGGGAACACCAACTGATGTCATCTACTTGGATTTGTGCAAAGCGTTTGACACTGTCCCACACGATATCCTGGTGTCTAAATTGAAGAGACATGGACTCGACAAATGGACCACTCGGTGGATAAAGAACTGGCTGGACGGTTGCACTCAAAGAGTTGTGGTCAATGGCTCGATGTCCAAGTGGAGACCAGTGACGAGTGGCATTCCTCAGGAGTCAGTACTGGGGCCTGTACTGTTCAAAATCTTTGTCAGTGACAAATGTTCAGATTGAACATCAGGAAGAAGTTTTTCACTTTAAGGGTGGTGAGGCACTGGCACAGGTTGCCCAGAGAGGTTGTTGAGGCCCCATCCCTGGAGGTGTTCAAGGCCAGGCTGGACATGGCCTTGGGCAACCTGGTCTAGTGAGAGGAGTCCCTGCCTATGGCAGGGGGGTTGGAACTCGATGATCTTCAAGGTCCTTTCTAACCTAAACCTTCTATGATTCTGTGTTTTCCACCTCTATGAACATTTCTGTATAATCCTAAGTTTGACCACAAAAATCATGCTATGCCTCAGAGCTGAGTTTAAATAGTAGGCATGACAATAGCAAGATAATCCAGTCTAGCTATAATACTTGCAACTTCACAAAACAAGTGAGTATGCAAAATGTTTTCAAGCGAGGAAGGAAAAACTCAGTACAAACAAGGAGAATCTGATACCACTCCGCAGGAAAGCTTGAATGAAAATGGTGAAAATGCAGGTTACGTTGCAGAAGAATTGAGGAGCACTAAGGCAGAAAACATGATTGTACTAGCAAATAGAAACTGCAAGGACAGCAAATGGAGACACAGATCATGTCATTCAATTTGCAGAAAATATTTAAAGCAAATGTGCAATAGCTAGTCTATATATAGTGGACTTCAGCCACTTGTAGCATCATATACCACAAAGATGTAGCTTCAATGATGAAAAAACAGAACCAGCAGGAACCAGGGCAGTGAGATATCAAAACAGGTGCAGGTAGTGCAGGTAGTCCTGAAGCCAGTATTAGCAGAAGAATCATCCACCAACAGGCTCAAGAAATTTGTATCACAACACAATTTCCAAATCCTCTGCCACTACAACTGTACAGCTGACCATAGTTGACTCAAGACTATCAAATTTCTCTACATATAGCCAACTTTTCATTACACTAAGTTAATTTACACAAAATGAGGCCTATGCCTTCATGCTGCCCAAGGACACCGTGGGGCCTGACAAGTATCAGAAGGTTCCAAGAGGGATTAGATTGATTCAAGGAAAATAGGTCCATAAAGGTACTGGTGGGACTTAGCAAGGACTTAAACACTAGCGTCCCTAATTCAATTGCTGATTCTGAGTGAGTACAAGGGAGTGAAGAAAGCAGCCAGGCTCACGCGCTGGCTCCATTGCTACTGTCCAAGACAAAACAGTGGGCTAGATGGATCATTGAATCTGTGGGACGTTACGTCTGTTCTTATGCTCAGTTAAAAGGATCTTCGTAGACACCATGATGATCTCATCAAGCGCCAATGACTTTTTTTAGTTTTCAAAAAGAAGAATGTTGATCCAGCACCACTCCATCACGTCTAGTTGGGACACAGGTTGACAGTCCCCCCACCAGCAAAGACAAACGCACATGCAATTATGAATTAGGCTATTTACTACTTCATGGTTCCCTTGTACTCCCTCCACTCAAAACTCTACTTTGTACTGAAAACAAGTACACTGTAACTCATTAGTAGAGCTTTTAAGTTTCTTTTGTACAGTTTAAGCAAATTAATAGTTCTCATCACTGGTTTTATTACTGAAGGTGATAAAGTCATTTTTTTTATACATGCACAGTACCTGATTTCTGAGCTTCTGAATTTCTTCCTCTCTGTCTTTTATTCTGCTTTGCAAAGTATTCTTTGTTCGATAAAATTCTTCTTCGGTATAATGGAGTTCCTATAAAATGTATTACAATCACAAGTGAAAGATTTTATACATATATGTATTTTGAGAGATATTCTCTTATCTAGAGTTTCACAGTAGAACACAGGAAGGCAATATAGTGCAATCAAATATAAACTGAAATTTAATCTTAAGTGTCTGGCTAGGATAGGGGAAAAAAAAAAAAAAAGATAGCTGAGTATGAAGACACAACCTACAAGACTTATCAAGTTCTTTTGTGGAGACTGACCTAATATAAATATTGATTCAGACTTGTTTACTAAGAGTCACACAGTTTCATTTGGACTATGATTTATCTTCCTTACACTCTCACCATTTATTATATTGCTATCTTGAAACGATGTCAATAATGTAACTTAAACAATCAGGAAATACTTTGGAGGGGAATCTGTATCTCTAAAATAAACCCATCAATCTGAGATACCATTTTTTAAAAGCATTTAAAATCCCTTGGCATACCTATCTATAATTCTGTATGGCACAGATCTTCCTTTACAGTTTAGGATAAGTTAACATAACAGAACGGGGAAGGAATATTAGTAAGGAACAACTTACTGAACAGCAAATCTAACCATAAGGTTTGTTACTCGCATGATTTAGTGGCTATTTTAACTCCAATTTAAAGACCTGTCACACTCATCCTTTAAATTAAGACAGTCTTCACATCACTGTATCACTTCAGCTGTCAGTTGCTACAGAAAACAGATAATCCTATTCTCCCTTCAAGCCATAAGACATACAAGAAATAACACCTCTACTTATTTTCCATCTTGTCTCAGAAACCTTATGGCAACAGTTAAAGGAATTCCCAGATAGAACAGACCATAATTGTATTAAGTATCAATGCACACAATTACTTTAAAAGCACGTGTAAACGTGTGCCATCAAAAGGTATACTTAAGTTTCTGTAATAACTGATAATGCTTTTTTTTCTTTTAAATTCATCTCACTTTTCTATATGTAGTGTTGACTTAAAATATACCCCTCAGAAGGGCAGGAGTAACAAAATACAATCTACCATCTGCTTTGATATAATAAACATTAGCTATCCATCAAGAGCAGACCTCGACTTCTGCCTGTTAATTAGTTCAAGCTGCTAGCATCTCATTAAAATTTAATTTCTGGAAGGACAGATAATCCTATAAGACAAATTGTTCCTAGCAGATACAGTGTACTCTCCTGCTTTCCTCATTATTAATTCTCTTTACATGAGTTTTTTCTTACAGAGAATTTTTTTAATAGGGTGTAAAGCATTTGTCTGGTTTATACTGAATAATAAGTTTGTTCATGTGAAATACGAGCTTGCCTTTCCCCCCCCCCCTCTTTTTAGCACACAAGTGCTTAAATCAAGGGGGAGTTTGCTTAAAAAGATCACACAATCTGACAAAATTCATTAATATAATTTTATCAGCAATTTGCCTCAAGGAGCAGCTTGGAAGCGGCAGCATTTAGATTCAGAACTGAGCAACAAGTGGATTAAAAAAATATCTATGAATTGGTACTACAATAAGATTGTTTTATGAGCTAAATCTTATGTAGTAATTGAGCACAGGAAGTTCCACAGTAACCACTTTTAGTATTTGAGTTTCTTATAAAAAACAGTTACAAATGTTACTATATGCCTACTCTTTGACTGTTCCCCTGCTGAATAAAATTTAAGATCATAACCAATTTTGTGCGCTCCCTAGGGTCATGTTTATCCTTAATACATCAGCAAGATCTCTGTTCATCAGGAGTATCCAGAAGGCCCTGTCCATTGCTCGGTACTGGTTGCGCTTTGTTTTGTGTAGTGACATTGATTAAGCTTTTGGGGATTTCTTTGGATACAAGACAAAAAATAACCCAAATACTGTATAAGCTACTCTCTTATTAAGCCAAATACTTTACTGATGACACCACAGAAGGCCTAAAATAAGACCAATGGTCTTTCAAGAGTTCCTTACTTGTTTTTGTCGTTCTAGTTCAGCTTCTACCTCTTGCTTGGCCATTTTATGTGCTGCTACTTGCTCTTGTAGGTCTTGAAGCTGCTCTCTCACTGACTCAGCTTCAGTTACTTGCTGAGTCTCCATATCCTGAAATGAACAGAAATGTTACCATTTTACTAACATTCAAACAATACTGTTTGAATCTGTCATAGGTAACAGCAAAACAAAGTTGTATCTGCAATATTGCTTCAAAGGAAAATGAAGGCGAGGGTGTATTGAATAAGTGACATTTGGTTGTTTTATACAAAATATTTTTACTACTGTAGTAATAAATAAATGTATTTTGTGAACATGAAGAGCTTGCACTTTATACCTTCCATGGTTTACAGGCTAAAACTGTGTAAAGTAGGCTTGCGTGCAACTGCTGGGTTGAGCCAATTATGCCAGCAGACGACTCGGATTACAGTTGCTTCAAGGATTAGTAGCCCTTGCTGAAAAGGATATAGGTGATCCCTGTAGAAATCACCATGGTTGTTTGGAAAGAAATGCTTCCCTCAAAAGAAGCACACAGTAGTGAGGGATGAGAAAAGTGGTATCTATAGTATTTCTCCCACATGATCTGAAGTGGTGAGAGAGAACATGGAAAGAAATCGGGTATCAATAAGCACTTGTCTCGCCTTGAGTAAAAGTTGGCTTATTTTAATACCAGGTCAAATAAACACTAGAAGCAACAGCCCTAAAGTATACAAGAAAACAGTCCTTTGTGCACAGTTAACTACAAATACACGTGTACATCATCATACATAGCTACCTGCAGCTCTGTTCTCATCTGTTGTATTTGGCCCATTAGTTTTTGTATTTCTTCTCTCTGAGTGTCTCGCTCATGTCTCAGTTCTTCTAGTTCCATTGTGCTTGCAGTATTGCTATCCAGGCCTTCAATACCAGAGCCTTCTTTTAAGCTGTTTATTAACTTTTCTTTAGACTGAAATAATAAACCAATATTACTTATTGCAATATTTAACAAGTGCTCAACTAGAATATGCCAAAATGACTTTGCTCTAAAATTCAAATGTAGACATACAGTGGAAGTACTGCTTTACCTGTTATTTTAGCCAAGTTAATAATGACCTTACACATTTTAAAATGAAAATGCTTCCCTACTGAAAATTTTTCTGACTTCCTGTATGCCACGAGACTGGATTTACTGAAAGCCTGTGTTACCTGAGGAAGAGTACAGTCTTTCTCTTTGAAAGTGCCTAGAACGTTGAACTTGTTATGGATAACAATTTTGACTTTACAGCTACAATAAGAGAGGACACAGACACTAACAGAGACTAAAAACAAAACCAACCCCCTTTCAGCCCATCCTTTCTCCTGCCAACAAAGCCAAAGAAGAGTGAAATACAGCAATAACTCTTCTGGGAAAGTGGATAACGTGTTTTATTCAATGTCAACCTAATGTTACCTTGACATTGACTTCTGATCTCGTGCTTCTCATATTTATCAAGATGATTTAAAAACCCACAAATTAGATTATTTGAAGCATAGCACATTTAAAAGTTAAGTGTATAACTCAAACTGGATTTCTTTAGAGAAATGCTTACTTGGAGTATGCGAGTAGCTTTCTGTTTATAGTCTGTCAGTTCCTGTTTTGCAGATTCTAGGTGGTTTTTAGTTACTTTGACTTGCTGCTGAAGCTCGTCAGCTCGCCTCTTTTCATCTAAGTACTTTCTTTCTGCTACAGTTATCCCTTCTGCCAAGTTCTGACGTTCTGCTTCCATTTTACTTAGACGAGCCGCAAACTCATTCTATTAGCAATAAAGAAACAATACTTTGTGTTTAAACACAGTCTCAACTTTAACCTAGAAAGGAAAAAAGAAAGTTTAAAAGCAACTACACACATGACACATCACCTCATATCTACCACCTCCAACTTAAAAATGCATTACTGCCATGTGGAAAGAAATCCTGCTTGCTAAAGCAAGTACTAAATAATATCAGTAAAAGTATTCATTTCTTTCCCCCACCAGAAACAGTGAGGGTATAATGATCTTGCCATTATTTACATTTGGTAAACAAAAAGCATGCTTTCCCCTCAAAAAATACTATCAAATGTAGTCTGCCATATTTTGAGGTACTTTAAAAAGAAAGCAAACAGATACTGATAAAGCTTGTCAAAGATGCTATAACAAAGGCCAAGCTAAGTGTGGAAAGCAGTCTCTAGCAACAATGTACTCACGTCTTTACCACAGAAGTTATTGTCCAGCTTAATATTCTTAAGATTACATGTGAAAATTGTGTAACAATTTGTTGTGTAACAACATAGCATGGAAAATTAAATTCATTACTGATTTAGTTTTAAAACACGTTTTAACATTAAAATTAGCATGTAAAAACCAATAAAAAATATCAGCGTTAATCCTCAAAAACTTTTAATCACAAAGCTTTCAAAATAACATATAAACAGTAAACTAGCATCACAAGGATACTTAATGCAGCAGACAACACATCCTTCCAAGCACTTAGTACCCTGAACAGGAACTGGAGTCAAGGGGAAGAGAGAGCACTTGGAACCTCACAGATTTTATCTCAAAAGTAGAGTCTGAAACTCTTCCTTATTCTTCATGTCTAACCTGCATTTGTTTGTAACTTTCTTGCTCTCGCTTGAGTACGGAGTCCGCATCACGCAGTCTCTCTTGAAGAGTCTGAAGGGCTTGATTTTGCAAACTGCTCCCTTCACTGTGGTCTTGTATTATCCTGAAAAGAGCAATAAACATATTAATTGAAAAAGAAGAAGTCTAGTGTGATTTTCAGGTAGAAATATGACTACCTGGTTTTCAGACCAGCTTTTAAAATTTATCCAGTAAACTACTGAATATGGCTGGCTACAGGTGTGAGGCCTGGAGTTAATGACTCGCGCATCTCCTCCCTGACGTACATTCTGGAGTACCCAATTGACGATTCATATCCCAGTGCTGAGATAAGTCAGCGAAGTCTTCCTATTTGTGGATAAGCAAATGTATTTTTCAAGACAAAACCATTTCTTGAGATCATCAGCTTCAGGCCTCTGACACAAACATGGATTTCAATAATCAGGTGACGACTGTCATTATGTAATACTCATCTGCCCTGTTCCCATGGCAAGCAATGACATTGCCGGCTCAGAGCAAACTTTAATCCTCATTTGCCCTCCTATGGGCAGGGGGGTTGGAACTAGATGATCTTCAAGGTCCCTTCCAACCTAAACCATTATATGATATTTCAAATCTTGATACAATCCCTTTCCCCATTTATTAACGTTTATTCTTAAGAAGACTAAATTATCTACCTTGAATTTTCAAACTTATTACTATTTGCAGAATTAAGAAGTATGAAATTATGAAGTACCGCGATTTTTCACTTTGCAATGCTTCCAAAGCTTCTGTTCGAGCACTTAAGAGCTGATCAGCTTCTTGCAACCGTACTTTCAGCACCGCTAGCTGTGAATCCTTGGCACCAACAGCTTCTGTCAGATCATCAACTCGAGCTCGAAGTTCTCTAACCATCCTGTCACTTTTTGAATGGTCAACATTCCACTTCTCGACCCGTTCCCGGGATTTGTTCAATTCTAGAAAATAAAAATAAGAAGTTTCTTTGAAGTTTATAAAAGTAGGTATTGGAAGGCCTTGTAAATGGTCAGGATGCACACATCACAATTCTTAAAGAAAGAAATTAAACACAACCAAGTTGAAGTAACACTGGAACTTTATGAGCTACCAAGAAGTAACAAATGCCAGACTGGCTGCACAGCACAACCCATAAAATTTTGCAGGTGATCTCCAAAGAGGCATTTCACTCTGTGTCACCCTGCACATGACAAATTTTACCTGCCCCACCCCTTGCACACATCACAATTCTTAAAGAAAGAAATTAAACACAACCAAGTTGAAGTAACACTGGAACTTTATGAGCTACCAAGAAGTAACAAATGCCAGACTGGCTGCACAGCACAACCCATAAAATTTTGCAGGTGATCTCCAAAGAGGCATTTCATTCTGTGTCACCCTGCACATGACAAATTTTACCTGCCCCACCCCTTGCAATGGCCTACTGTCGAATATCCCTGTGTGAGCAAGCCTTTGGAAACCTCTGCATAAAGCATCTAGTTCAACTCAATGTGACAATAAGCTCAACTTAAAAAACAGTAGAAAAATACACCAGTGTTGAAATAATGCCTGAATACGTACAGACGTTTCTGGTTTTAAACAAACATCACATATTAAACTTCAACGGAAATTAAAATTCTCTGGCTCATACGGTTACTTTGAGAAAAAATGTGGTCCCTCAGTTGTATGCCTAACAGCAGGAGTTTGCTCAAGGTTTTATGATTTGCTTAATTTATATTCAAATTTTTTATATTTTTCATTTGGTTTGGCTTTGAAAAAGCTAGTGAAGTCATACAAAAATACTAAATTTTGTATTTTTACTGTCAGTTTCTAGGCATCAGAGATTATAGACTACAGTCAGAAAGTAATCAGATTTTGAAGTATTTAAAGGAATTTATTCATTTAAAAAATGTTTTGCGATAGCCATTAAAATGCAGGAAAAGTATTTTAATACTGGTAACATTTTCCAACATTGTTTTAACAAGATGTAAGTTTTGCAACTAACTTGATTGCATCATTTTAATCAACATTTGTGTTATCTTTGTAGTTGAACAAGTCTTAGTTGCTACCAGGTCATTATTCTGAAACCAAGAATCATTTTGCTTAGTAAGTCATACATGCAAATTTAATTTGAAAGATTTTTTTTATAAATAGAAAACAGTAACACAGAAATAGCACTGTTTTCTAAATCACTAGCATTTCAGTAATATGTTACAGTTGAGTTTCCAAGCCACAGTACCTTCTTGTGTTTCTTTGGACCTCTGAATTAATGAAGCCATTTCTTGATTTAAAGACTGAACTTCATTCCGCAGCAGTTGATTCTCCAGGCGAAGATTGGATAGTTCATGTGATTTGCAATCGTCATTAGCTGGAAGGCCGGGATTAGTTACTGCACTTAGTGATGAATCCTTCACACCATCCCCTTGTGCTCCCAGTCCAGAATCTGAACTGTCTGGAGTTTCTGTACAGAGAGATGCAATTAGAACTAATATATGTGTGTGTGAGTTGCCTTGATATAAACAGCAATTCCGTGTTCTGCATCAGTGGTGAAATGCATTAAAAAAAAAAATAGTAGCTTATACTGAAATGGAATACAGAGCTGCTTCTCCCAAGGGACTTGCACAAAATAGGACTATTACACAGTATACATGCATCATGCAGCATTCTTGTTAATCCTGTAAGACAAGACATGGAATTCATTAAATTTCTTGTTACGTTAATGTCAAATTCAGAATTTCAAAAAAATACTTTTTTATAACTATGCTGCCCAGAGATGTCTTCAGAAGCTGAGATAGGAACAGAAGAGATTAAATATACATAGCAACTAACTGGGTAAATTTTTAGTACAAGTTCATTCTAGTTTTCCATTAAGATTTTGATTTTGAGGATGTAAATTTTATTTTTAAAAAAATCTGTTCAGATGGCTATGCTTAGTCATTTTGATATCAAACCTAAATATGTAACTCCGCCAGACAGCTACATCTTTTAGTTATCTTTATATAAAAAAGCCTTTTAAGAATAATTTCAGTGAAAGCATCACCTTACTGATAATTCTGTATTAATAATTCTCTCAAAATCTTTTTTCAAAAGCACTTTTACTACGACAAATCAAGTTGCAGTGACTTGAAGCAGAAGCACACTCTCTCCTTTCTCTAATGAAAAAATATAAAGCAGATATACTCTGTCAAACTGTTAAAAGGTTTCCGACAATACAAATTGCAATTCTCTAGATTATGGAAACCAAAATACAGGTTTTTATTTTTCTTTTTTTAAATCTTAGAATCTCAGTGAGAACAGTAAGGGAACTCCTGGCAGTATTCTGAACAACAGTCCCTTGCAGACATGGAGGAACCAACAGCCTTTCCCCATCATGCACAAACACACACAGAGCATCCCGGATTAATGCTAATGCTGTGAAATTGATACACCCACTGCAAACAGTCTTGATTTCAGAGTGCAGATAGTTGGAAGCTTTGCAGCAGTGTTAAGATCAAACAACATAGCACGCAATAAGCAAACAAGCAGGAAATCCAAAAACATACTTCTGAATTTACTGTCCTGGATAAGTAACTGCTGAAAATCCAGGGGGACAGACTGCAACTAATTCCTAGCAAGGCTAAAGTTTAGCTGTCGCAACATTCTTTACTCGAGTTGTGATCACCAACCAACCTGCTCCACCTTCCTTGTTACCATTGCAACAGCCCCCACCACCCAGAGCCCAGGGAGCTGGGGCAGACTACTAATTCTGAACAACGCCACACCAAGTAGCAGTAGTGACAACAAGATTTATTCCACATTTTCTCAAACCCCTTTCCTATTTAAAATAGTTCTAAGAAGTGTTGTTTCCTTCCTTTTGATTCATTTACACAATTTCCAAATTATTAGACAATTTATCCTCATTCTTTTGTGTGGAAAACTCAAGATTAACAAAGCTAATGAAGCAAGAAATTAGCCATTTATAGTGCATATTATATCTATAGCAATGTACAAAGTAGAACGTTAACAGGTTTTGTCTACAGCTGATGTATCATAAGCTACTTCAACAGATGCTGTACAGAACATTTAAATGACACAGACATATCTATACAATCAACTTTGAAACCAGCATGCTCAAACTCTATGTTGTAATTGTGTGCTTCCTCATCTGGCAGCTCCACAATGCAAACCCCACTTAAAAATCCTCAGAAGAAAATTCAACAGGCTACACTGAGCAAAATAACTATGTTCCTTAAGCACCAATCAGCAAGGCCATATAGCCAGGTCTAACAAACATATTTGAAATAGTAGTATTAGTAACCCTTACTGAAAAGTTACAGATCCAGAAATATAAAAATGTTCACATCTTTGGAAATGATCCTTTTTTACATCCAAAACTTTTCAGCATACTTAAGGTAGCAAGTAAAAAATTGGCATTTACAATGCTTTACATGCCCAAAGTACTGAACAAATAATAAGTATTCTAACTACATTATCTAGAAATAATATAACCATTTGCTTCAATTTTATAGAATAAACAACAAAGTAGCACAGCAACAGCAAGGACCAAGTGTAGATTGGACAGTATTATAGAGAACACAAGTTCCTGACACTTCCCAGCCACACTGTCCTTTGCATTGACTTGAGAATAGCCCCAACTTTGACCATCTGGCCTGGAGGCTCTTTCAGGCCTCTGCATTTAGACTGCAGTAATGACCTACTTCTGGCAAACCCGAAAGCTTTATCTTTCCAGCTCTCTCATACCTGTAGCTCTACAACAGCCTATCCACATCCACCTTACCACTCTGCAGGACAAGCAAGTTTGACAGCTTACCCCTCTTCTACGGTGAAACAGAGAAAACCTCACATCACCTCACATGGTGCATTGGGCAACAGCCAACACCATCTACCAGCTGGTGAAAGTCACTCACTCTCCTACATGGCAACAACAGGTAAGGGCCCCTGAGTGATCAAACAAATCCAGCAGCACCTGTGCTTCTAAGCAGGGATGTATGGAGGCTGATGCAAGGCTAGGTCACAGCTCAGGGAGGTCAAGGCAAGCAGCAGCAATGAGGCAGATCGAAAACACAAATGATTTAGGTATTAATTATGCAGCTTGTCAAATTAGCATGGTATCCAAGATTACCCCCATGATGAAAAAATGTTAAGTACCCTGCTGTACTCCACACAGTTGACATATTACTACCACTAAATGTTTCATGAAGTGACAATAAATCCATTACCTAGCCTTACCCTAGACATACTTGGGTTTTAAATATCTCTAGGTTCAATACTATTTAACTACCATTGCCTTGGCTCCTGATAGAATTATCTTCAGTAGTTTTTGCACTCTGTGTACTGGTAGACACAGAACTAATGCTTGAAGTCCGAGAGTGACTTTGAAGAACAGGTGCCTTGCTCTTCTCTTTTTTAGAATCCATCCTTCCATTAGGCTCTTTCTCTGAACTGTTGAGAAAATCAAATAGCAACTCATCATCAGGTTCGGACTTTTTTCTTCTCACAAAATGGGAGGCAGCTCTGGCTGTGGAAACACTTTCTACTGGAGAAGCAACCTCTGCAGATGTCCTACGTGCTGGTTTAACATTTGCTGTTCCTGCTAGGATTGTGGCCTTTTGATTTTTAATATTATCAGCTGCTGAGGAGATGTAGGCTGCTTTGGATGACGTCTGATATTTCAGTTCTCCTGTATGCTGGCGCAATTCAGAATATTCATTAGCAGAGTCCAGATTCTTATGATCATAAGCTACACTGCTTGCTGTGTCTTTTTTACTCAGAGCCGATGCAGCTCCTTGATCAACTCTGTTGAGTAGATCCTCTGCCTTCCCAGCGAGATCAGCAAGCCAAGACATGATGGATGTCTGTTGATAAACTCTAAAAAAAAATCAAAATTTCAGGCCCATATGCTGCAAAAGACATACAATGATTAGAAATCAGACTGGTGTTGATAAGGCAAGATGTATGGGTTACCTAAACAACTGTTGTGTTAATCTATTAGTGCTATAATTACTTTAATACTTTTCTGTTGCTCACTTGGTATTTCAATGTTTTGGTAACTGACAGAAATAAACCAAATCAGTTTCTGAGGAAAACAGACAAAACCAAGGCTTAGCTATCAGACCATTGTATCTGTTTCTGTTATCAGCACCTGCTACAGTGCATCCAGCCTGCTAGTCAATCTGGAACAATAATAGAAAATACAGTCTACTTGCACCTGACAAAACCAAAAAAATTAGTTGTAGGAAGAAAAGTGGCCAGATGCTTATTATAGTAACAGATAACAACAAAGCCTTAGATGTTTGGCCTACAGATTCATAATCTCTGGGTCAGAAGAACTCCCCAGCTAACTTTGCAGCCTGCTGTCCCTTCTGTGACACCAACACGGGGGACAGGAGGACCGTGCCCCCACGCGCACCAAGGGCCTGCCAGACCACGCAGGCGACGCCTGCCTCCACCCCAGCTCCCGGGAATACTCCCTTCACCCCAGGGCAGGCTTGTGGAGGGTCCCTTGGCCGAGCACACCCACGGGCGAGGCCTGGCGGGGGGACGATATTCAGGGTGGCCCCCCACTCCCCTGTTCCCCACCCCCCCCCCAGCACGGCTGCTGTCCCCCGGCCCTACCCGGCGTCCGTCAGGAGCGGCGGAGGCCTCACCACAGCCCGGCCTCACCTTCTCCCAGCGCAGGAGACCCCCAACCCGAGGATGAAAGAGGGGAGGGGATAAAGGGGCAGCGACGGTCACTGCGACGCCCCGAGCCGGGCTCGGCGGCGTAACCCCATCTTCCGGCAGACGTGGCTGCACTTCCGGGACGCGATGCGCAGGCGCAGAAGAGGATGCGTGAGGTGGCACGGCGCCTCAAGTCCCGCCCCTTCCACTGGGCTGGAAGGGGCGGGGCAGTAACGGTCTCCTCTGAGGGGAGCGGTCTCTCACGTCTCCTGCAGTTCTGCCTTGTGATGGCAGGAGGAGCTCCAGCCCCGCAGAGAGAGGGGTCAAGGGAGGTCTTCGCCGTGGCTGTTAAAAACAGCCGGACGCCGTGATCTCGTCTTTGCTTGACATTGAAGGCTAGCGGCGTGTAAACGGCTGCTCGGCCTGACAGAAACCGCCTCGCTGCCTCTGCCCCCAGAAATGGCGGGTGAACCGTTTGGGGTGCCCCTGGCCTGCTGCAGGCCCGGGAAGCCCTTCTCCTTGTCTCTGCTCCCCAGGTCGGGATGGCAGACCATCGTACAGGCCCACTGGTAAAAAACACCTTGGCCTTGATATTGCCAATAAATTACAGGAATTTTGACTAGAAGAAACTACATGGGGCACTTCTGTTCTCCACAACTTCAGGAAGATGTGAAGGGAATGACCTCCTGATCCTCAAGTGCAAGATAACAAGGAACGTGGGAACCCCCCAGACATAAACACCCCCCCTAGCAAATACAAATAACTGAAGGTGCCCTTTTAACCTCCTGGATTCACAAAAGTTTTATCAGAAGCTTTAATATCCAGGCTCACCCTCATCCTGTTGCAACAATCATTCCCATATATTTGTCCTGTATGATAACACTAATACCACTTTGTTTCTGCTGAAAATACGTTAAAGGTGCTGTGCAAGCAAAGGTGACTTACTTGGGTAACAGGTATACAGAGGTCTTAACTTTTTTTTTCAGATTAAGTTCATGTAAGGTATCATGACTAGTCTTAGAAGAGACGTTAGTTGACGTTAACACAAGGGCTTAGGGACTCCTTTCTAAGAGAATATCCTGGGACTAGTAAAGAAATAATCTAAGCTCTAAAGCCGCAATTTTTTCAGTCTTCAGTTTCCCTTCAACAAAAACTGTCAGGATTTTTTGAGGCTGTTTCCTGATGACCAATTCAAGTGGCCTATTTCCTTTTTCAAAGCCACATGATTTAGAGATTTGCGTGACAGAAAAAGGACACTTGTGCATGCTGAAACCAAGGGGCTTGGCATAAAGAACATGCTCAGCAGGTTTTTTTGATAGATTTTCACTATCGGGCAAGTTTTGCCTCCACCCAAAGAAGAAAAAAAAGACTTTAAAATTTACTTTTGGTGAGTGAAAACTACTAACGTCCTACAAGGAATAAAATTCTGCTCCAACAGTGAGTGATACTTTTGAATATTTATTAGCATTAATTATGTAAAAGGAACATTCAGGAGGAAGGAAGGATTCTGGCTTTTCTGACAGATGAACAGGAGAATTTTACTATGGCTTTGTGTGTATGGGGTTAAAGTAAACAGCAAGTAACTTTTAGCTAATTTCAGAACAGTTTTTATAGTTGGGTAAGAAGAAAAAAACACTTCTCTTGTGATGTTGTTTCATCTGTCTTGAAATTACTGTTCTCATTAGCTGAAAGGGGAAGTGGAGCCCCAGACATCTATTTTGCATATTAAGCACATGATGGTGAGCGAAGAAGAAGGAAAACAAAACTTTTTGTGGAAGGTTATCTTGCAACTTCCGTTATCTGCCAGGTCAGCTAAGGCAAAGGTTGGAAGAGATAGTTTCAGGAATTTGGCTCACGTCACATAGAAAGCAATAAGAATGGATTTTCTTTCACAATTGCTCCAGTCCTAAAAGCAAATGTATAATATGGCAAACTTCCTTGACAAAACAAACTTCATATTTACTTAGTCTTAACAAGTAAGTCTACTCTGACTTAGAGACAGCATTTTCAGTAATTTTCAGTCACTGTTTCAAGTCAAAACCTTTTGGTTGATGATTTATATGTGAGATCTCACGACACCTCTCACATTCTTGTCCATGTACATTTTCCTATTTAGACTCTCTTTCAGGTGGGGTGTTTGAATAAAGACACTTGGCGAGCATTATTTAGAGGAACTCCCGCACTGTGGATGTCCCCATATTTGTGACTGCAACTTCTTTCCCTCTCATCATCTGTGACTCAGCGTCCCAAACCCATTCAAGCTTTGTGGCTGTTATCTTTCTTCTGTAAAAGCTTATTCTTAGGAAGGACAGTTGTTAAAGTGTTAGGAGGTTTTGTTGTTCTTTTTCCCACCTACCCTCTTTATTTGTTTCCTCAAATAATCTTCTATACCAACACACTGCATCTAACCACTATTCAGATACTTTCTCCACAGAGAACTTCTACTCATGCCTGAGGTACCAGCAAGAATGTGAACGAAGACAACGCTTACAGCTCCTGCCACTTCAGATCCTCCTCTGTTGAAGACCTCTTCTCCTCCTGAGTTTCTGATTATAATGCTGAATGCATGGTTGGTGGCTAACATCCACATTTCCCCAGAGCTCTAGATGTCATCTTGTGAGATCACACCTTACAAGTATTCTCTGGTTAAATTCTAGTGGGAGGTGTCCCTGCCCATGGCAGGGGGTTGGAACTCTATGATCTTCAAGGTCGTTTCCAACCTAAACCATTCTACGATTCTATGAATTCACAAGTATGCTGAATGTTGTTATCAAATAGCCTCCTTTGGTTTACCGAAGTTTCCTTACATCTTATCATGGTAATCCTCTTCCTATGGGGAACCCACAAGGTTTGGGAAGATCATGGAGAGCTCCTGTGTAGGACAAAGGCTCCAAAATGTTTGTCTGCAGATATGAATTATCATTCGGCCTCATTAGGACCTAAACCCAAGGAGGAGACATCAGCCCTACTGCCTATTCAGAACACACTCACGGCACTAGTACTGGCATGAGTTAATAGAAAATCCATCCTGCCTCATGACAGATTAAGCAACACATTGGAAATAATAAACCAAACAAATTCACAACCTTCAACTTCTACATCATGTGACTGAGCTGCACATAATCATCATTTCAATTAATGTGAATATATCACCTTCTCAGACACTAAAAAAAAAAAAGAGTTCTGTACTCTACAGAAGTCCAAAAATACTTCTTCACATATCTTCTCTTCACATAATATATAAACCCTAACAACCAATGCCACCGGTGTGGGATGGGAAACTCACCTACACCACTCAAGTTAATCATAACAACCTAGAAGTAAAGGCATTTCTGGTATGTGGTAGGATTGCTTTTAAGTGTTATAGTAACATCTGTTCAGATTTCAACAGGCAATGGCACAATTTATTTTCATGTATACCAATAAGAAAGAGGAGGGTTTTTAAGAGACTGTATTACTTACAAATTAATTCTAGTTTTATTCCATTTGTTTTGTCTTCAAACACATTAAAAATCCCCTCAGTGGGAAATTCACATGTGATTGTAAATGTTTGAAATATTAGATCACTGAAGACAAAACTGACATGAACAGATCCGTTCCCAATGGTGGAAAGAAACAAGAAGGGCCAAAGCTAATGCCCTAGATAATCTCTGTTTTTTACAGAGAGGATACAGACAAAGCATATTTCAACCCATAAAATATCCAATTGCATCACTGCATCTAACAAGCTTTTCTCTTAATTAGCTAGGGTCTGAAAGCCTTTTTAGGAAATATACCCACAGTAGAGATATCTAAGCAGCAATTGGAATTCAACACACATTTTAACACGTCCTATTCCACTCTACAGCCAATGCATGGTGCTTGCTTGACTGGATCATCTTACAGGTGCAATCTAGTTTAGATGAATAAATGGTGGGAAAGAAGTGCCCTTTATTCAATATTACATAGGCATACTCCCAGGACCATGTATGAACCGCCCACAGCCTGAGAATTACTGGGTCTTGCAGATGACAGTCCTTTTACTTGAAGTAAATTCCATGGCAACCCTCTTCCCCTGTTAATGCAAAATCTTAAAAACTGGGATCCCATATTGATAAAGGGACTGGGTGGGAGTGGAGGTAACCCAATCCTGTAAGTCCGTATAGATTTTATATTGAATTGTTGGTTTATAGAATCATTCCATAAAAGCAATCATGCTTTATGTGTAACCCGGAAAACACATTTATTCCTTCTAAGTGCTCTGATAAAATATAGTAACTCCGCTACAATTTTTACCCATATTTCGTATCTCCCAATATGGCGAGTAACGTTTGCAGTTGCCTGATCTTCAAGAAGACATAAAGTTTACATCAGTGCTATTCAAGTTTGTTCCATTTACATTTTCACAATTCCTGATAGTCTCAAAAAATAATGTTTCCATTTACAAAATCAGAAAATAAAAATTAAGATGAAAGTTTAATGTTTTAGTCCCTGAATAATACAGAAAAATCTAGAGTAGTGATATATCTTTCCTTGGTGCTTCTTTGAGGTCTGTATTTTTATTCCAATAATTGATGTTCTCAGGTTGCAAGGATTTGCAGGGTGGCAGGGAAGAAAAGCGAAGGTAAGAGAACTTGCTGTGTGTTTCGCTAACCTATTTATAACGTCCCTTATGTCTGCAGTATCGACCGCTGCTTCCAAGCATCCTGTAAGTGCTAGACTGAGTGGTGAGAATATTTAGTTCTGTCACAAGGGGCATATAGCTTGATTAACTACCACTGGAAACTTTACAGGTGCCTTTTCAGTTTACAGGTTACAGGTGCCATCCCCAGAGTCCGGGCTCTGATCTGATGTGCTACATGGGCTGCTACATAGTTTGAAGCGTTCTGGTTGCAACCACGAAAAGTAAGAGAATCATATCTAGCTGTAGGTGAAAAATTAGACTCTCTGTACAAAGTCTTTAGATCCCTATTCTTGTTCAAAGTTGAAGTTATTTTTACCAAGAATTTGCATGCATTAATTTTTCTTATTATACCTCTCATTGTAAGGAGATTTGAATAACAAAGCTAGAAAATATATGCCACAATAACTATATCATAGCAAGATTATATCACTTCCTCAAAATTCATGAATGAAGAAAACAACTAGGGCTTTAGTTTTGATTTTTTTAATGAAAAAAGAGGCAGGTTTTGCAGTTGACAAAATAATTTCTTTTTAAAAATTACCATTTTCCACTTTGAGCAGATTCCCAGGTTTTTCATTGTTCAGGAAGGGAAATTGTTAGGTAGTAAAGCCAAAATGGATTGTTTTCCTGGTCACAGGACTCAGAAAGTTAACAATTCTCTTTTCTAAGGACATTGAAATAGGGCTTTGGCAGTTATTTTCTACACTAAAATGTGCTGAAGAACATAAAAATTGCAAAATATAGCAACAAAAAATAAAAGTTGGTCATATCTTAAATCAGCCTTCTTTTGCATATGTGTCATGACATATTATTACACAACTACATATCTGAACTAAAGTATTTCCTTCATGCATTATATGGAAAATATACCAAATATCACAGATTGAAAAATAACGTGATGGTCACTGGATGAGATGTCATTTAAACTTTTATTTCATTCTCAACATTCAGTATGTGGCCTCACGCCATTCATCACTTAAATGCATCACTGAATAAAATGGTATGAACTTGCCCCGTAAGTTTGTATGACTGTTGTCTATGATTTTGCATGACTGAGTATGGGCAGAGAAATCAGTTACTGCAGGACAAGCTCAGGTGAAAAGTTACAGCTCTACGCTATCTGCTCATGTCCCCACGTGTACTCCCTGGTAAATGAAGGGACCTAACCTCAATCTTTAGCTGCCTTGCGTTACCTTATCTACTTTCCCAAGTAAACCCACATTCACTCAAGCTGTCACAGTACCCGTGACGGGCCATTCACACACTCAAAGCCTCTGAGGCAAATGGTGTTATTATCTTTACGTTCCAGATGGGGAACTGAGGTACAACAAGGAGGAACTGAACAGGAAGTCCTTTTCCATGCCTGAACAGAGCAAAGCAGGTTTGGTCTGGTCAAAATGTACAAACGTTGGGGACGGATCATGCTCAGTGCTAATGAACTTCTCAGAGAATTTTAATCATCAGCCTTCAATGTAATTCTGGGTTTTGAAGGTATGTAGCTTGTCCAGTTGTGACTGGCCTCTCAAATACAGCAAGAACTCATGGCCATGATTTGAACATAATAATTCCTTTTGGTTATATTAGTGTAGCTGTGCCAGTCAAGGCACAAATCCCTCTCTGAAAGTGGCCAACTGCAGGTTATGAGGGAAGGTGTAAGAACAGGATAGGAGATAATTCTCAGCTATGTTCTCCCTGAGATTTTGACTTAGGGACTTCCAGAGCCAGAGGTGGTGTCTTTTCATTTAAAAGGTCTTCAAAGTTTTTTTTTTTTCCTTTTAATTTCTTTAATAATTAATAGAATTTTTCAAAGCATACAGGTACAGAAACATCTTAGCTAGAGAATTTGTAAACAGAGGGATAATTCTGTTTCCTTTTGCTGGAACACACACCTTTTGTTTTCCACAACAGGGCTGCATGATTTATAAACTGAAAATTATTAGAAAGCAAATCTTCCAAAAACATCTAGCATGGAAAATGTTAGGGTAAACTGACAGGAGTTTGAGGGGCACTTTTAAAAGAGCTCCATTTTAACATTAAATGATTGAAATTCTTAACTCTAGCTAGTGGCTGTAACTGTGGGTATATGGGTATACACAAGGTGCAGGGGTGCAATGCAACAGACCCAAGCACGAACAGGAAGCCGACTCAGGGCTGGGATATTTGAAGTTAGAACACTGCTCATTTACGCCCTGGAAAGGTTGCTCCGTCTCCACTGTTGCATCCTCACTTTTACATCAAAATGAGATATACCAAGTTAGGCTGTGCTTGTATTCCTTTTCCCACAGTATAAACTGTGTTACGCACGCGCGCGCGCGTGCACACACATTCTTTAAATCTTTCTGTTGTTATTGTTTTCCTTTTATTTTGTTACTCTTATTTCTTTCTTTTCCTGTAATAAATCAGGATGAAACTTTTCCTTCAGTGTCCTCACTATCTTATTTCCTTCCTCCATATGCAAAGGACAGAGCTAGCATATTATTGCTATAACAAGAAACAAAGCCAGCCTTCCTAGATGCTGACAGAATTATCAAAGTTAGGAGACCCAAAGTGCCTACTGACATTTAAAAAATAGCAAGTTTGAGAATACAAAGTCTGGAGAGTAAAATGCCATGTGAGGATTTGGAGGTTTATTTGCATTCAGCCATATGCCTTTCTTCATGGATTTTCACGTGTTTTTTGTTGAAAAGAACTCAAGATACACCAAGTAATTCTCTAAAATACCTCTACCAAGAGGACGCAATTTGATGTAAAGAATGAAAGACCAATGGCATTTCTCTTCTCTCTCTTTTGCTACTTATTGGATCTTGATAAGGCAATACATTTGCAGGAAAATGTTTGCAAACAGGCATTTTTCAATAAAAAGATTTAAATTGATTGAACACTCTTGCTGTTCACCTCTGTTGTATCAGGCTCCTCTTGCAATTACTAATTTGATATTGAAGATGTTTCTCCTTTTTCTTTCTCTCAGTAAATATGTATGTTTTCCCTTTTTGGCAGTAGAACTGTGGAAGACAAGTTTAAAAGGTCTTATCTATCCTGAAGGCACCTAAGTTTGCATGCAGCATGTCTCTAGGAGGAGGTTTTACTAAGCAACTGTTACCTTCTCCATACACGCTCTCACTCCTGCAGGTGAAAATGTAGCAGCTCCAGTGCCATGTAACTGCCCGAGATCTTCCTAACCCCTCTCAGCTGAAATGGCCCATATAGGCTATGAGGAGTTTTGAAAAGGAGGGTAACAGATATGAGCCTGACATAAAATTCAATAGGCTGCCAGCACAGAAGTGCTGCTGGTGATGTGAGTGCTGGGTGGAAGGTCTTCCCTGGGCCAGTTTGGCAACTTCCTGACTTAACTGTGAATTACATGTATTAATCCTGGAGCTGTAAATATGTAAAATGACTAGGCAAGGCTGAATCTAGTATGGAGGGAAGTGTATTTTAACCAACAGAGAGAGAAAAGAGCATTCTTCCTGACGGTGGCAATGGGTAATTTGACTGTTTGGAATCCGAGTGCAGATATCCACAATGATACTGCAAACATACCACATATTTAGACATTAATTGTGTGCAGGAAAAAAAATCATTATCAAGGGGATGCATACAGTGAGGTTTAGGAAGTAAATCAGTCAGATATGAGGATCCCACGATTGCCTGAGATGAAGAAAAAAGACAACAGAAATCACAGAATCACAGAATTATCAGAGTTGGAAGGGACCTCAAGAGATCATCTAGTCCAACTCCCCTGCTAAAGCAGGATTGCCCAGAGCACATTACTCAGGACTGCATCCAGGCGGATCTTGAAAATCTCCAGGGAAGGGGACTCCACAACCTCCCTGGGCAGCCTGTGCCAGTGCTCTGTCACCCTCACCGTAAGGGAGTGTTTCCGTGTATTTGAACAGAACTTCCTGTGTTCTAAATCAAGTTCAGAGAATCCTATTCTGGATGTATACACTTCATAATTGGCATCTGTTTTCACAGTTTTCAGTGGGTATTTTATAGGTATGAAAATGTCGATGAACTACATTTGCAATAAATTACATTAAGCCTACAGCTGGCTATTACCTTATTCCACGATTGTTTAAATACAGTCCTCATTGTGTAGTCGCACAGGTTATTTGGAAGCCACTGTCTGCAAGGATGTGTTTGTAGTCTTTTAACCTTTAGACTTCTTCCCCCTTTCCCTCCTCCCTGCTTGTTTTCTCTGGTACACGTTGTCCTTCCCTTGAATTTCCTGATCATACAGTTCCTATCACCTCACACCTACTTTATTCTACTCCAAACCCTTGTTTTTTCCATACAACTCAGTTAACACTTGGCTACAAAGATAGAAAAGTATCATCTGCAGAAAAGATGCACAAGGGGATATGAGTCATTTTCATGTTTTCTATAGGATAAAAATCGAGCCTTGATCTGAGTGCATTTAGTTTTTCTGATGAGCCTTTTCTCAGCTAAGGAAGCATTTCTTGGTTTGAAGCTGATGCTGTTCTGTATACGTATGTAGTGACCAAAGTGTCTTGCACTTAAACTTTCTGGCAGACTTATTTGGACTTAGCCAGATACAAATATAAAACTGTTATGTGCAGACAGATCCTAGATCAGGAAGTATCTAAGCTCTGTCGTCTTCAACATATGTGTCCATACGTGTTCCTATCTCCCTGCTTTTCACACAGATCAGGGAAGAAGTATATGCCCCAAATTCTTTGCATCAAAATTATACTTCCACCATAAAGCAAATTACCAGGTGCATTTCAGTCATATCTTTACTCATCTGTTAAGTGTCAGTGCTGCGCATGCTCCTTTTGCAATTATGCAGAAATCAGTGACTGACTTCTCCTGGCATGCTTTCATACTCTTGCTTATTTATTTATTTTTTTGGAACAGAAATGGACACAAAGTCTCATAAACTAAACCTCATCTCCTCCTTCCCCAGCAGAGCTCTGCCTGGAGAATCAACATGATAGAAATATTACATTTCCTGGGAGATCATTGTCTTTCCCCAAAAAGCCCACAGGAGAAAGGAATAACAAAAACTATCTAAATTCTTTTAGTCTTGGAAGAAACTGCTTGTTTGGCCAGTACTTTACTACCTTATCATTAAAAAATGTTTCCTGCTCTCTAATCTACCGGTATGTGTTGTATTTTAAGACTGTTATTTCTTATTCTGTTGTCTGGAGACACGAAAATACTTTTACCTCTTGCAGCAATCTGTTATGTGTCATGTTAGAGTGTCTCTCCTGGATCTTTGCTTGTCTATATTAAATTGCCCCAGGTCTTCCAATCTTTTCTCATAAGTGATCTTTCTGCAACCTCTAATTGTTCTTTTCTACATTACAGCTCATCCAGTTATTTATTGGCACGATATAGACAAAACTTAACTAGGAACCACGAAGTGCTGAGGAGCTCCACAGGTACTGAGGCTCTGACCTGCAAATCTTTCCCCCAAATTGGAGCGTTTATGCTAATGAATAAAATGAATGTATATACAAATATATATATAGCTGTTCTATACCAAGATACATACATGTAGACTTTTATCTCTAAAATATATATATAAAAGGAACAAATTGATCATTTGCTCTCACTCTTCTCACCTTTCTCTCCCTTCCTCTAAAAAGGGTCATCGTGTTCACTGTTTTTCTCAGATGCTGTCTCAAGCCTTTCCTCTCTACTTGCCTGCCTATTTCCAAGAAAAATAGAGGAACTCACTAGCTTGAACAGTGCTAAATGTAGTTAAATCTGTCAGAACAGTTGAAGAAAGCATGTACGAAGCTGTAGGAATGTTTTCCCTCACTCCTTCTCAAAATGTATGTGTATATATTCCCCTAGTGATGTAAGTGAAGCAAACCTCTGAATCCCTCTGGCTCCCAGACTCGCTTAATCTGTTTATGCTCATGATGATATGCCTGCCATTAACTCTCTTACAGAATTAAGGTCACTTCATGTAAATTTCTTCTGTTTTTCCTCCCAAAATAAAGATGAGCATTGTTTTTTTCCTTTAATCATTTGACAGCTAAGATCACCCCCTTGTTAATCTATTAGTTTTACTAAAATGAGAACTAAATCTTCTCTCTTTTCAACATAAGGGATAACCAAGTCTGATGTTTGCCTTTACGAGGCAGGTAGTCATGTATCATTACTAGTCTGACAAATCTAATCTCGTTGCTGGTGAGGATGTTGAAAGACCAGGCTCAGCACATTGTTTCATTTACCATAAATCTCTCCCACTCTTTACCTTACATACTTGCTTTTTTTTTTTCTTTTCAGAATTTCTTGTTCTGTTTTGCTAATAGTTCTCAAGTTGGTGCAACTACAAAGAATTAGCATTCATTAAAATGTTTGAAATAGGTCAAGGAAGCTTAAAATTACATGAATATGTGCAATCTAGGGCTAATGTTAAGCGATCATTTAAATTTGGCTTAAGAATCCAGCATTTAGTTGTACTTGTTGATATTGTAGAAGCAGTTCATCGGGGCTGGGGGCAGCTGGCCATGCCGCCTGGGTACAGAGTGGCTCAGGAAAATCCTTTTAAGCCCTAAAAAGGAGATGGAAGGGAAGAAATTGCCTTTTATCTCACCTACTCAAACATTCGTAGAATCATAGAATGGTTTAGGGTTGGAAAGGACCTTGAAGATCATCGAGTTCCAACCCTGCTGCCATAGGCAGGGACACCTCTCAGTAGACCAGGTTGCCCAAGTCCACATCCAGCCTGGCCTTGTATTGGTAATTATTATGCAAACATAATATGGGATTTATATGGCAAAGCACTTAAAAGCCTAAAATATCCTGAAACAAGTGACTGTGTGAGCAAACCTGTAGTTGCGCAGCTGAATAAGCATCTGGGTGTCACAGTAACAGTATATTAATCAGCTGTGGATCCAACACAACTGGTGTGGTCTTGGCCCCCTGCATTCTTAAACATTGTTACTGAATCAAATAATTTTAAAATCCTCTTTTAATGAGTAAAATGATTTTCTCACTTTTCCAGATTCATCCACATGGAACATTTATGGATTCATTCTGTCTTTCCCTTTGAAAATATTCAGTAACTTTTGGTCACAATTTTTCCAAGAAGTAGAAAACATTCTTTAAAAAAATTCCCTACAGAATTTATAAAGTCTTACAGGAGTGTTGTGGTTCATTATGTGGGTCTAATAGTCACCTGATCCACATTCACTTACTATAGCAGTGTATAATGTCTGCATCTTGCTCCCTCGTACATGCCCTCAGTGAGCTCGATTCACGATTCCAGTCCGTTTTTTCCCAGCTCCAGAAGTCCTGGACTCATTAAAAAAAAGTCTTGAGTCTTGATCTATTCAGATGCTGTTGAAGGAGAAATGTACATGCCAGTACAATGGCTTCATGTACATTTTTATAAATGTTTCCTGGCAGATTAAAAGCAAAACCGATGACTTTTCAGTCCAAATTTCATCAGCTGTGAGGTTAGTGGCATGGTACTGTAAATACCTGCGTTCAAACATCTCCAGAGTTCTGCCAGAAATGTGGAAAACCTCTTTTGGGGAAACCTGTGCTTTACCAGAACTACTCCTACCATGCCAACACTTTAAGCCAGCCTGGCGGCAGCAGCAATGTTGGAGGTAGGAGTGAGGATCCTCTCAGAGCACTCTTAGCAAAACAGAATCAGAGCTGAACTCCCCACGCTTACCGTACGGCAGCCGTGCGGTCTGCAGGACTTCCCATCCTTGGTTGGTAAAATCTGACTGTTAAGAAAGAACCCACCTTATCTGCAGTTTTCAAGTTTCACATTGGGGTTTTTTTTTGTTCTCATTTGGTCAAGACTTGCGGAGTTTGCTAGCGTCTTCGTCCTCATTTGTAGCGTGTGGCTTTGGCGGGTTGGTGAAACTTGCATTCAGGAGCGTCGATGTTTTGTTATGAGACGTGTGGTGATGGCTACTTTTGCTTTTCACCACTGTCAGAGCAAGTAGCAAAACATTTCATAAATGCATCATGTTTTTACCTACTTATGTGCTTTTCTCTTTTTAAAAAGATTGTGTGCGTGTTTGTTTACATAGCCATAAAACGTGTGTTTGTGTGATTGATACAGCGTTATTTCTTTCATTTCTTCTCTTCCATGGTAGCAGTGGCCGCAAGGATCATGCTGGATTCCTGCTGCAGCCACTCCTCACCTCTGTGTCTTAGCAATCTCCCTGCTTACTTCAGCCCCCCTACCCTGCAACACCATTCGGATCTTTCCTTTACACAAACTTCCCGCCCGGTTCAGGAAGGCTTGCTAATTTTCTAACACCGTTAACAAAGTAATCGCATTCCGTAGTAAAAGCCTGAATATTCCTCGAGTGCCTTCAGCACCTGACTGATCCATTTAACTGAGGTGCAGCATTCCTGTAGGGGTCTTCCCATCTATTATTTTTCACAGTGGGGAACAACCTGCTGATGTTTAATGAATGTAAAATTTCTTGTCAAGTGACTTGGAAATGGTATCGTTGGGCTTTTTGGAAGTGACAGCTGACACGAGGCGTACTTACCTCATGTAGCCCAGCTATGACAAACAATAGGAAAAACACCTTTGGACTTGGACAACAGGTCAGCGATACCCTTAACTGACACTAGATAACTTTTAGGGCAGGAAGATAATAGTCAAAACATAAGCATGACCCATGTGGTTACTAAGCTCAAATTGAATTGAGGGGAAAGGATGTTTTAGGGCTTGTTTTTTTCCTGTTGGATAATCAACATGACGGTCTTTGTCAGTTCAAAAAGGTCAGCCCTGAACCAGCCCCAATTTTAACCGCTTTGGCTGTGTTGGCAGACAGGCCGGGTTACTGGGGGCGCCGGCTTCTGGAGAGGTACTGATGACGAACCCCGTACTGATTTTTACATCTCTGATCATAAGCAAAGCTGCGAGGGTGCAAATAACACAAATGGCAGACTCAGAGCAACACTGTGGCTTTCTGCATACGTTCAAAACCATGGTTGGTGGGTAGCAAAATGCAAAGTTGTTTGTTTTCCTTAACTGCCGGCCAGCACACGGGGGGAAGCCGGTGCGCTCCTTTCTGTCGGGTTGGCTCAGGCAAAGAGCATGTGCCTCTCCTGTTCAAAAGGGATCTTTGCTTTTCGTTCTCTCATTAAAAACGGAGAAGACTTCACCGCAGCGTTTCTCAGGTGTTTTTCCCCGCCGGGCTCCCCGGCCCGCGCGAGACACCCGCCCATGGCTGCTGCCGGGCCCGCGCCGCCCGCCGCGCAGCCGGGGGACTACAACCCCCAGCGTGCTTTGCGCGCCAGGCCCCGCCGCCCTTTGAGCGCGGAGGAGCGCCGAGCTTGCCGGGACGGGTAGTGCGGCCGGGCGCGTGTCCGGCCTCGCCTCCGCTCGGCCGCCATTGGTCGGGACCGGTCTCCGCCCGCCGCGGCCCGCGGTCGCCTGGCTCCGCACGGCGCCTGCCGCAATCACAGCGGCGACACCTCGGCTGGCGGCGTGGTAAGGGCCGGCTGGGGCCGCGCCGGGCGAGCCGCGGGGACGGCGTTGTGCAGGGAGGGCTCTGTCAGAGCCGGCGGCGGGGGTGCACCTCGGTGAGGGGGGTGCGGTGATGGGGGGTGCCGTGAGGGGGTGCCGGCCCGCCCCGCCACGCTCCCCGGCAGCGGGGGCGAGAAGCTCCACCGGTTCCAGAGGAGAGGCCGAGGGGCGCCGGTTTCTCTCACCGGGCGCTGCCGCCTCCCCCGGCTGACGGGGGCTCTTCAGGGTCCGACCGTTTGTCAGCGCCGGGGCTGGCACGGGGCGACGGTTGGGTCGGTTTGCAGAGCCCCCTCCCCCCCTTCGCCTTGCGCCGCCGGGAGAGGGGTCGGCCCGCCGCCGCTCCGCCTGTGCGCTGTCGCCGCCGCTGAGCGCCCAGCTCCATCGTGGGGGCTGCCCTTCATAAAAGGGATTTGGGCACCATTGTGTCCCCCCCCCGCCCCGTCACGGGGCCCTTCTGGCTCGGGAGCCCGTCTGGACGGGCTTCTCCGGGGAGAGGAGCCCGAGCGGCTCGTGAAGGGGGGGCTTTGCTCAGGGCTGGTACAGGAGAGGGGGGGAGAGCCGGGGGGAGGCAGTAGCGGCAGCACAGGTTTAGTCCCCGGTAATACGTTATTAACGGGGGGAAAAGGATGGAGTGAGAATTTACGGGTTTTCTGCAAAGAGCTGATGATGCCTGAAGGGTGCTGCGCTGTGGCTGGTTATTTACAGCTGGTGGGCAGCCTTGCCGTACGGGGAAGGTCCGCCCGGAGTTAGTGGCACGAACTGCTGGCAGCTCCTATTTAGGATGGGACAACGCTTTGTTGGGTGTCTGTATTTGGGGGTTAAAACAAAGATTGCCGTGAAGATCTGAAATGCTGAGATAAACCAAAGTAAAAGACACGCGGAGTGCAGGAATCTCAGACTTTTCTGCGTAAGCACTTCAGAATTTCGTTCTGTCCATGCTCTAAGCGTTTCCATGTTTCTTGAGCAGAAGTGCTCACCTGTATCTGGCTTAATCCTCTACCCTGTGCCCTCCGAATCATGCAGAATCATGCAATGTAATAAATTAAAGTTATTCGTGCAGTGTTGCAATAGTGTTTTTTTCTGCCATTAGAATGTGATTGCGGAGACTTTATGTATTTGTAGACAGATAAAAAAGTAAGTAGCAGAAGCAGTTTTACTGAAGCCTTAGGATTTGCCAAATTTGCATCTGTGCTTTTTGAGGTGCATTTAAAAAAAAATAAAATCCCCTAAACCAGGTCTATTAGATTGTCGCCATCCTAGGAAGAAAAAGGAGTAATTTTTTTATTTTTAATTATTTTTTCTGTGGTAAATAGTGCCATCTTTCTGCTGCTGAGAAAGAGGAATCTGCAAACAATAGAATGAACTTTATTTAAAATTAATTTTAAATACCTTTATTTAACATTTAAAAAGGTTTTAAACCATTCTGATTTAACATAATTACAATTTTTTGGTTTTTACAGTGAAAGTGACTTATACTTCTTCAGTAGCTATACTTAACTATTTTACTACAAGTCCTAGTCAAATTAAACTGATTCGTAAGATGGTTACTAGTAGATTTTGTAAAGAATTGTTTTGCAACAGAGACCATAATCTCCTTCAAAATGTACCTTATCAGAGTTTACAGTGATAAAGTCTTTTTCTCTCTACCATACAAGTGCATAAAGAAAATCAGGCTAATTGCGCAGGGGCTTAATCACGGGTTTAGGTGCTTCAGTTTGTGTGGCGGCCGGCACAACATGTAGGCAGCACATTGCTGACAGAAGACTGTAGACGTTAGTTTCCTGAGAGGATGGCTATCGTGAGTCACATATTTTGTGGAAATTGGTATCTGAATATTACAGTGACGGGCAATACGCAAGCACTCTGTGGGAAAAAGAATTGTGCTTGATTCTGAAATCTGAAAGCCTGGTGGTCATGAGAAGGGCAGCTGAAAAGAAGTAAGAGATTTCCCAGAAAAAAAAATGGAGTGATCAGCTGATTATCTTAAGGCTGTTATTTTTCCCCCAGATTACTGTTAACTTGCTTATTTCACAAGAAGGGAAAATAGATATATGGTTTCTGTTTATATAGCTCTGAGAGGCTATGCTTGAGGTATATTTGGAGTTTAAGCTACCAAAGTGTCAACATCACGCTAAACACTAGTGGAAAATACTTTGATCCATGCAACCCTGTCTCTTTAGGGTGGTATCCCGCTGTTCTAAGATTGTTGGTCTTAGTGGACTGTTTTCCCAAAGAGAAGTTGGGAACTCAGGGAACAGGCTGTTGACCAGAAGAATTGTCCTAGCAGCAGCTGGCTGCTGCCAGAGGTGGTCTTTCTTAAGCATCCCTCTCTTATCAAGTCAGATGGGTGTGCTAGCCATGTAATGGGAAGTGGTCAAGGTACCTTTGTCAGTAAAAACGGAGCTGAGTGAATTGTTCTGGCAACGGCCAGCCAGTTCTGGCCATGCTTCTTTTGCATGTGTGCAGCAGCCTACCTGTGTGTGTACACGCTGTGTTTCTGCGTGTGTAGATCTGATGCCGAACCCACTATGTCTGTGAAATGTGCCTTTTTCCTTACGTGGTCTCTAAAGAAAAGTTAACTAACTCTTCTACCAGCAAGACTAGGTAGACCTGATCAAATAACCTCATTTTTTGTGGTTTGCCAAAGATCTAAAATGTTCTTGTAGTGAATTTTCAGTTTTTCCATGTAGTCTCACTCTGCATGCATTTAGGATTGCATGTAACAGATCTTTCCTTGCTTTCAGAAAACAGCTTTTGCTGTACCTCAGGTTGTCAGCTGAGCTGGTTTCTCTTCTAATATGACCTGAAGACACAGCATGTGACAAGAACTTTCGCTTCTCAACTGTAGGTCAAGAACTGGTTCAACACAACCCAGAACACAGTCTTTTAAATTGCCTGCCTAAGCACTGAAAGGCTTTCTGTAGAACAAGCAGAAGTATAGTGGTGTGGGTTTGTTGTTTTTTTTTTTTTGTTTTGTTTTGTTTTTAAGTAGTTGGAAACAAGCAATGAAAGACGTATTCTCACTGCACGTGTGTTTAATGGTTAAACCTATTTTAAATGCTGCTCAGAGAACCTTGGGGAGCTCAGCACTTATTAATCGTGGCTTATTAGTGCATTGTGGTATGTCTAGTTTTTTTTCCCCTCCTTTCTAGTGTTAATTTGATTTAATTATAGGAATAGGAAAAGGCAGATAAGTGGGATTATATGTCATTAATTAGTATAAAAGGTGAGTCTTTTTTCTGTTCTAGATGACTCACGATAAAACATATGTGTGTTCCTGATACAGTGCAAATATTTCTTAGCGTGTATGTGTGTGTGTGTTTTTCCCCTGGGCCTTCTGCATCATTCACAACTTTGTCTCAGCAGAGGTGGGAAATCTGATGATCTGGATATCCGCGTACCACTTGGGAGATTGTTTAATTCCTCAGGGAGGGACTGCCTGAGGGACTTGATAACTTAAGTCTTTGTTCCTGATGTGGCCCTGGGCTTTGCTGTTGTGGGCCTGTTTGCAGGCAGAATGCAGGGCTGGTATCTGGTACCCCTGCGTCCCGCACAGCACAGCCCGCTGCAGAGGTGCTGGCTGGGGTCCCCAGAGCTACAGATCTGTGTTCCTATAGTCCGGTGTGTGAAATTGTCAGGAAAGGCAGTCCCATCAAACTGTTTCCGATTCAGGACTTAGCACTCTATAGTGTATTTTTTCTGAAGCTACTTTAGTCTCTGTTCCATGGTATATCAGTAACTGGCAGTGGGTGGCAGTGACTGTTTCCGTGTGATAGATCCTCGTGGACGGGCATCCGCCTTGAAATTAGCCATCATGTTGTATGACCCAGTGAGCAGCTGGCAGCAACACGGCTTCTATTGATATGTCCTGGATTTGAATTAATTATTTACATTTACAGTAAATTATCCATGGCCCAGCAATGTGCCCTTGTCGCCAAAAAGGCCAATGGAATCCTGGGCTGCATAGGGACGAGGGTGGCCAGTAGGTCGAGGGAGGTCATTCTCCCCCTCTACTCTGCACTGGTGAGGCCACAACTGGAATACTGTGTCCAATTTTGGGCTCCCCAGTTCAAGAGGGACAGGGAACTGCTGGAGCGAGTCCAGCGAAGGGCAACTAAGATGATTAAGGGCTTGGAGCATCTCCGTTATGAGGAAAGGCTGAGAGAGCTGGGACTCTTTAGCCTGGAGAAGAGAAGGCTGAGGGGAGACCTTATTATGGCGTACAAGTATCTAAAGGGTGGGTTGAAGGAGGATGGAGCCAGGCTCTTTTCAATGGTTCCCAGTAACAGGACGAGGGGCAATGGGCACAAGTTAGAACACAGGAAGTTCCATTCAAATTCACGGAAACACTTCTTTACGGTGAGGGTGACAGAGCACTGGCACAGGCTGCCCAGGGAGGGGGTGGAGTCCCCTTCTCTGGAGATTTTCAAGACCCGCCTGGATGCAGTCCTGAGTGATGTGCTCTGGGCAATCCTGCTTTAGCAGGGGAGTTGGACTAGATGATCTCTAGAGGTCCCTTCCAACTCTGATAATTCTGTGATTCTGTGATCTCAAAGAGGTAGGTGGAAGGATCTCCAGCCCTTCAGCAATCATTTGAACCATTAATTTTCCCTTTGTATTTCTCATGTAACTGTAAGTAATGTTTTTTGTTGGAGAAATGAAAAGTTATGCTTTAATGAACATGGAAAAAAGTTTCTCCTCATGAAACAGATACTGAGCTCGGGGGATCTGTTTGCACGAAATTTGTCTCCATATGGTCTAAAATATATTGATTTTCTGTTCTTGTTTAATATTTTAGGAGTTAGATATACCTGAAGCTGAATATTAGGAATGAATAGGCTTGTTGGCCCATTGTGTCCTGTGGCACTTGACAGAAGTTTTAAACAACTTGGTCTGAATATTAGCACTGCTGTAGGCAAAGGAGTAGGCAGTTTTTGTGGATGTTATAAACAGTGTATCTTCAAGGCCATTGTTAGTGTTTTGTTTGTTTTAATCATCTGAAGAATTGACAAGATAGTGAAGGCATAGTTGCTATACAAAGCCACCTGTCACTGTTTGGCAACAACAATGACAAGAATTTACAATTCCAACTCAACAGAAGACATTATAACTGTCTATCAAACTGCAGAAAAAATCTGCTTATTCCTTCATATCCGCTTAACTGCTGAAGTAGCTAATAATACAACAAACCCTAAACTGTTAAATTATCATGTATTATTCTCACTCCCAAATCTCACGCCTGCAGACAGTTACAGGAGTGGCTTATTCCTGCAAGATAAGTTTCCTAGATTCAAACAAGTTTTTGGAAGAAGCTGTGTCATAGCACTTAACTTTTGGTTCTGTCTTTTCCTTTCTGTTCTGGAGTTTTTCTGTGTGGTAACAGCTCTTCCTATAGGAGCTGATGTGCTAACATTACTTCCTTTACTTTGTGCTACCTCCATTAGAAAGGAAAAAAAAGAACCAAACCAAACAACAAACCTTCCAAAAATATATATTTTTTTTTTTTCACACTGCTGCCTACAAGACTTAATCCTAGTCACCAGCAGATCCAGTGTTGGAAAGACCCATACTACGTGTTGTTAGCAGTCTTAACTGTGCGCAGCTGCTCTGGAGGTGAGCTGGCTACTTCATCCTTCTGCAGCCACTCAAATGAGGCTGAAACAGAGGTTTTGGCTGTGGGGAACTGAGATTGACTTAGATACTGTTTAGTTATTTGGTTTAATGGTAGCTTTGACGTTGTGCTTTGTGACCATGTCCTATTGCTTGGGAGTTCCCAGCTTTTATTCCAGAGAAAACCATGTTAGACTGTCTCTTACTACAACACCCCTTGCCTCCATAGCAGCAATGATCAACCTCAAAAATCGTTTGTTTTTTTTTTGTAGGTAGAACAGTATAAAATCCCATCTCTCAGTGCTTTGTGCATGTGACAAAAGCATGCAGTTCTTCAAGGGGGTTTGCTTTACAAGGACACATTGGACTGACCAGTATACCCCCCCCCCCCCCCAAAAAAAAAAAAAACAAAACAAAAAAAAAACAAAAAAAAAACAAAACAAACCAAACACCTGAAAACCAAAAGCAAGCCTTTGATTAGATATGGCCAGATTGTTTGCTTTTCTAGTAAACACTTTATCAGACAATCAAGGTACTCAGGAAGTTCATTAGTGTGGACACTGCTTCTAGTCCTCTCAAGAAAGCAGAAAGAGCCATTTCTGCATGGGCTCAAACCGCCTCTCTGGCTCTGCTTTTCTGAATTTGATGTCCACAGACTCAGAGCTGATTCTCTCGCTGTGCGCTTTGGGCAAACACTTAACCATTGTGCAAAAGAGATGAAAATGCTGCTCTTTCATGTGGTACTGGTTCACACTTGCTCTCTACTAGCGTAACAGGTTGCACAAATAGCGTGAGGCTCTGGCAGTCTGCACGTTCCCCCAGCCCCAGCAGTTAGGGCTGTACCTCGTGCAGAACAGCGGCAGGAGCAGCTCTCTTCACCCTCTCTGCTTTTGCAGGCACAGAGAGTTTTTGTGACGCTCTGACCTTCCAACTCCCAAGCAAGTCTCCATGTCTATGCATCCTTGTGCCTACATCAGCTGGGATTTGACTCAATAATAAGGGGCTAATTGCCAGTGAGTGGAAACCAGTGAACTACATAAGCAGAGACCAAGAGAACAGTATTAATCCGAGCTTTTTTTTTATCTGTGAAATGATAGCGAGGTTTGCCCTGTATTTAAGGCTTATTAATTACCAGCTATTATAGAACAAAACAACCAGAGGGAGCTGAAAGACTTGGTTGTCCTATTTAGAATTGCTTTCAGTCAGATTTGAAAGCTGACAGAAAACTCTTGTAACTAGAAGCAGCTTGGTGCTAAAGGAAGATATGACCAGAAACTGTACTGTGGGTTGAATGGTCTGTAAAACACAAAAAATCCCCACAAGCAAGAAAAGCTTCTAGTTGTGATACTACTGATGTTTGTTTTGTGTTGGTTTTATTTTTGACTGATGTCCTCTAATCTACTTCTCTCAAACTTCTTCATTAGGGATTTTTTTTTTTTTCTTCCATTTGTGGAGTAAATAAAGAAGAGAGATGATATGGAAAGCAGTTGTGCTGCTGGGCTGTGCTCTGGGCATCAGCACTTTCCCCATGGAAGAACCTGAAGATGGAGGCAAGCACTGGGTGGTGATCGTTGCAGGTTCAAATGGCTGGTACAACTATCGACACCAGGTAAGGACCACTGGTTCCACATGCTGATGCTGGCCACACTCCAGAAAATGTCTGCTCTGAGAATCGTGGGGAGATGATAGCTGCCTAGACTAGTCATTTGGGCAAGTGCTTCCACTTCTAGACCTCCAGGAGCGTGTGAAGTTTTCAAAACAAACAGCAACAAGATTCACTCACAACCTGGTCTTAATTCTCGTCATTCTCACCCCTAGAATTCCCCTCCACTGCTCTTTTTATTATTTGAATTATTTTATTTTTTTTTTTGCTTACAACTTTGTCCAGCCATTCATCTTTTGAAAAGCTGTCATTAGCAGGAGGAGAGTATTCTTCCTCTAATCACCCTTCTGCATCCTGGGGGACGTGTATGATTTAGGCTAAATATTCTATTACTAGGCTAGAGGATCTAACCCCAACTTGCAGGTAAACAAATTATGTCTTGAATTAAACCTCATTTTGAGACACATGCATGTTTCTTTCCATTTGTTTTCCTCTTTTCCTTATGTTATGAAAAGACTCCCTTCTTTCCAGTTAAAAAAATCTGCAAAGGCTACAAATGCACAGTATGTTTTTTTGGGGTGGAGGACATGCAGAAGGGTTTTTTTTTTTTAACCTGGATCAGTTTGCTCACTGTGTTGGACAGCATGGCCTCAGAGTTGTGTTGTCACACCAAGGGTACAGTGCACCGGCATGCAGGGATCAGGGTGAAGGGCAGAAATAGGAGAAAAGGGAACAGGAACTCCTGAGTTTGACACTTGTCAAAGCCAGCGTGTTGTGGAATTGTGGTCTGAGTGTGAGTGTCGGGATGGACAGGATTAAATCCAAGTGACTTAACTCTGATTAAGTTCAAGACTTACAATCAGCAGTCAGGAGACTATAGCAGTTTTTCCCTTTGGGGAATTCTTGGGCAATCCCTTAAACAGCTTAATCTACACTTAAATGCAGTCTTTGCTCTAAACTTGGAAGTACGTCTTGCTTTCCTGCAGAACACAGTCCATTTAGTTCTGATTTATGTATATATCTATATATTTCAAAATGTCAGAAAAATAGTTTACTAGACTGTTGTTGGTTAAGGTGAACTCGAACAGAGATTGAAACACTAGTGTACAAAACCAGCATTTTAAAAGTTAAACTGTATTAAATGTACTGTGTATATATACCAAGCTGATTTGCTGAACACTGACACTTTTAAAGTGTTTATTATTTTTACTGTAACTGCCTGTAAAATCTAGAGAAGCTTAATCCTCTCTATTTCTCTTAATTGAGGAAGAAGCAAGCCTGCTGTGTGTTGGGCATGCTGGGTTTTATGTGTATGTTTCTCCTCCCCCTCAGCTCACAATCAGTTTGTAACATTCAGCACAAGGGTGAGCTTAAAACTGAATGAACCAGACTGACGAGTTGGTTGCATCTGAAGAAGAACCTGTTGCTGGCAAGTGCTAGCTCAACACTTTGACAGACTGGTTTTAGGGATTTTGCCAGCTCCTTGCACTTGTAGCTATCGCCTAATAACCACAGTTGGAATATTACGGTCTTAGTATAAACTATTTCTATTTAAAATTAAACCTTAAAAAAAAGGTATTTTTAAAGTTGAAATTGGAAAACAATTATAAAATGCTAGCGTTGTACTTGATCACTACCCGCCCTGGGGTGCCTAAATATAATTACTGAGTTGTGCTATGGTTATTGCTATTGCTGTATAACCAGTCTCGCTGGCTCCCTTCCACTCTAGGAGGAGTTAATACCACAACATTCATTGTCTAAATAAAACTATTTTTTGAAGCTGTGGCTCGTGAGAATTCCTTTTCTACAGTTGCCCAAGCATAGAGGTTTTTAACTTTTCTGTCAGTGAGCCTTCAATGGCAAGTATATCTGCCAAGTGTATTGGAGTTATGAACACAAGAAAAACACACTTACGTATTTGTCGAACAGTAAGTCTTTTGAACATGCCAGTTTCACAGAAGCAAATTAATTTTTGAGTGTGGTCATGCTTTGGAGACAGTAAGTAATTGCTTTTCAAGGTGAGAAAACTGAGAATGGGATTTCTTTAAGCACAGTGTTTTTGAAGATAATGTCAACTAACAATGCAAAATGTCTGCAATGTCAAATTGTTCTGAATCTCAGTCCTAGAAATTTCCAACATCTGCTGCTTGCTTCAGGTACAGCATTAACATTTGGAAAAAAAAAAAGAAAATAAGAACACCACTAATAATTCTATCAAAGTTATGAAATTAGCATCATAAAATAAGAGAGTCTGTGTGAAGGATCCTTCAGAATGGGGCTGAGCTCCTACTTACCTGTCCTGGGCAAGATAATGCGCCCCTAACTTGTTACGAAAAGAATCAGTTTCCACAAGATGCAGAGCATCAGCATCCTGTGCTATCTTGGCTAGCAAGGGCCTGGCAGGAGCGAGCACCTGTGGTGGGACGGCATCCTGTGGGACAGACCCAGCAGGTGGTCCTGGAAAATCCACTCTGTGTGTGCCATGAAGTGTAATCCAGAGAAGGATGCCTTGGGTATCAAAAAATTGAGGAAACTTGTTCCCAGCAAAAACAACTGAACCATAGACTTTTAGGAGAGTTATACAGAGGAAGAAAGTTACTACAGAAATCTCGGGAGTTGCAACAGATTTTTGGAAACATTATGCAGTCTCATCACCATGTCTTTGTGTATGTGTTAGTATTCCATACCTTCCAGTGCTGGAAGCAAAAGCGCTGTTAAATACTCAGATTGTTTGCTCAAGTCACTTACAGTGGAACCAGGAATAGGACTTGGACTTCCAGTTCTGTGCTTCATCCAGCATGAAAGTCATTCCATAGCGAACACATGCGGAAATGCATATTATTTTTCAGTAGTATAATACCTGTACTGTCAGAAAGTGAAGCAGCGCTCCAGGATTTTGGGCTTGTTTAATTTTTTGCTTTCCAAGGGAGAAACTGCAGGAGAAAATATGTTGTACTCTAATTTGCTTTCCTCCTGCCATCACCTTTCTTCCTCAGAACTTCTCTGTTCTAGCCTGTGTACGAGTAAATTTGTAGATGCGAATTTTCCTGTAAGTAGTTACTCAATGTGATGCTTTTTTTATTACCGGACTGGTTGCTACTCCCTTCGTGCAACTAAACACTCATAATATCCCTTTGTAATGTGAGACCTCAGCTGACACATCTCTTGAGTTTCAATGGCTCATTTCAGCTATGCAGGGTACAGTTAATACATGATGTTGTGTGTTTGTATTACATTTGTATTTTATGAGCTCCAGTTGTTTTGCGTGCTGTCTGCGCACAACACAGTCAAAACTTATTCTGTTGCCTTCTGCAATTCTTACCTGATAGCAGGATGGGTTCATCTAACTGAACAACCATAAAAGGAGGGGAAGATTATTATACCTTCCAAAATGTCTCTAATCCATACGTGAAAATATATGGGGAAAATAGCCCGTCATTGCATGCTGTACAGACCTCAGGAACAGTAAGTTTGTAAAGACTGCGCAGACCTTGTAAATGCTGAGTTTGCACCTGTAACCTCAAGGAATCTGAAACTCCTGCTAAGACTTGTAACGCAGCTGTCAGTGGTCAGGATCCACTATCAGTGGCATAAACCTCAAGTGCGGACAAGATAAGGAAAACCCACTGTTTGCACTTATCTGTGAGCGAGATTCACACCTTGCGGGAGCTTGTTGCCTCTGTGGTAGCTGAACTGGGACTGTTTCCTAATCAGGATGATCTAAACTTGTCTTACACATCTTCTCAAGTTTCTAAAGTAAATTTGAAGTGTTTTGAATAGTATACAGCCCAGCGTGATAGTCTTACTTTTATATTGCCTTATGCTTGTGGCTTCTCAGTTCTTTGGTGGGTTTAGGCATACCTCAGTGTTTTTGTTTAGAGTTGCTTGGGCTGTGGAAGGACTATAGACGTGCCCCTCTCTGCTCCCCAGCAGTTATTCTGACTTCTCTGTAGCAGCTTGCTTATTACCAGACTGCCTGCTATTCCCTAAATGCAAGCAAGCACTCATAATATAGACCAGAAAGAGTACTGCCCGGTTCCCTGGCTCTCTACTATGCAGAGCTAGATGATATCTCTCTGGAAGATTGGGTCACACCAACCCCATGCAGCGCTACAGGACTGGGGGCGGAGTGGCTTGAAAGCTGCCAGGCAGAAAAGGACCTGGGGGTGTTGGTGGACAGTGGCTGAATATGAGCCGGCAGTGTGCCCAGGTGGCCAAGAAGGCCAACAGCATCCTGGCCTGTATCAGGCATAGTGTGGTGAGCAGGGCTAGGGAAGTGATCATCCCCCTGTACTCGGCACTGGTGAGGTCCCACCTCGAATACTGCGTTCAGTGTTGGGCCACTCACTACAAGAAGGACATAGAGGTGTTGGAGCGTGTCCAGAGAAGGGCTACAAAGCTGGTGAGGGGTCTGGAGGACAAATCTTATGAGGAACGACTGAGGGAACTGGGGTTGGTTAGCCTGGAGAAGAGGAGGCTGAGGGGAGACCTTGTCACCCTCTACAAGTACCTGAAAGGAGGTTGTAGAGAGGTGGGGGCTGACCTCTTCTCCCTGGTGAACCCATTTCTTCTCGTCCTATCACTTTTCAAATTATGTCAAGGGAGGTTTCAATTGTATATCAGGAAACACTTTTTCACCGAAAGTGTAATTAAACATCGGAATAGGCTGCCCAGGGAGGTGGTGGATTCTCCATCCCTGGAGGTGTTTAAAAAAAGGGTAGATCTGGTACTTAGGGATATGGTTTAGAAGTGGTTTTTGTCAGGGTTGGACTTGATGATCTTAAAGGTCCCTTCCAACCTCAGCAATTCTGTGATTCTATGGAACCCTTAGTGACATACGTGTGCAAATACAGCACTAAATGCTACTGGTAGATTTAGAGAATGAGCCAACAAACTAGTTGTTCTTAAAAGAAATAGAATTTTGCATATACTTCTACCACTCCTGGGAGGTGATTGTACCAGCTAACTCAAAACTAAAGCTGGCTTCACAAACGGATCAGAAAGAGACAAACCAATACTTTGTGGACACTCCAAAGGACATAGTCAATGGAAAAGCCTGGTGTGAAACAGTCTTACTAAAGGTGGAGTACATACTTGAGGAGAAAAATAGCTGAAAAAGTCTGGTAAAATTAAAATGCTGAAAATTAAAAACAGTTGAGTTTGCATACATGAGTCTGTTCTCAGTTATTGTTTTTAGTCTTATACTTACTGAGCTTTATGGGCCAGGGAGTGTATTTATTCAGGGTTTTGGATGCAACCAGCCAAAGCAGTATCTTATTCCAGGACAGTCCTAAATTCTCCAGTCTTGCAGGTAACAGGCATTAAGGATGCTTTGGCTACTTGGCTTCAATTAACATTTCCTCACTGTGCTCACAAAATTGTAACTGAAGCTGTGGGAAAACCTTTCCTAAGTTCTTAAATACAGTTAGAGATTTTGGCTGATTCACTGATGTATGTTTAAGCAGGGGAATGACACGTGGCTGGTATTTCAGGTGTATTCTTCTACCGCCCTTATATATTAGAGTTCATTCTTTTTTAGGCTGTGGCGTGAACCTGTAAAGGGAGCAGTGCACTTTGCAATGAAGCTGACAGTTCATTACACATGCTTCTTAGCCACGAACCTAGCAGTCATAAGACCAGAAGTAACCAAATTCACGAAAGTCCAGGCTTTTCCCTTTAGGCACTATTTATGCGTGCATGTGTCATAAAATAACTTGATTTTTCCAAACACCTCCCCCCCGCCCCCAAACACAGTCTGCTTGAAAACTGTGTCACTCAAATGCTTAAACAGCTGTATGGCAGAGGAAAGTTGGAGTGTTTTGTTTTGGTTGTTTTTTTTTCCTTTTAGAATTTCCCCCAAATGTACATTTTGGGAAGAATGCCCATCCCAGGAAAATAGGGGAATTCCACCTCTGATCCCCATGCTTTCAAAATCTAGGAGTTACTTAAGCAGATTTAAGTATAGCTATTCCATGGAAATTTGCTGCTGTAGCAACAGGGTTAGACTAACCTGGGAATGAAAGGGCTGAACCATGCCATTAACTGTCCATTTTGGAGCTGGCATGTGAAGTCCTTTGGGCAGTAGCAACTGTACAGCTATACCTTCTCCTCTTCTGTGCAGGGCAGCTGCTACCCACCCCAAATCATGGCCACAAAAGCATGATTTGCATTTAGTGACAGTTTATCCAGTAAACATTTAGAGCATTTGTTTCACATACTAAACCAACAAGAATAATACCAAGAAGAGATCTGGAACAGTATTAGCTGTCTCTTTTAGGGTAGTTTACAGGTACAGCTATACCAGAAGTATTTCTGGAAGAAATAAGGCTCAAATAGCAGTATTTGAGAGGCAGTTGTGCATCAACAGGAAATACTCTAGGTTTGCATATGCCTCCCTACTCTAGCAGCAGACTGTTTCTGTTCTGGTTTTATAGAGATTTATTTTTTTTTTATGCGTACGGGAGGCAACAGGAGGAAGATGTGACCAGCATCAAAGGTGGCTGGTCAGGTCAGCTAATTCTATGTAAAAAAAGCCCCGACTGTTTACTCAGAATTGTCCTGCTGTAGTCAATGGAGTTGTAGCAGCAAAACATGTTTTTGCTGCTCTAGCTTTTGTTGGTGATACCATTATGCTACCAGCAGGTACAGTTCCCTTAGCAAAAGCCTTAAAAGGCTGGGACAATCCCCAAACAGTTACGGTTAAAGGGAATTGATCGCATTGATCTGTTTCCCTCCACAGTAGGGAGTTTAACCCGTTTAAATTTACCACCAATGTCTACTTTACTAAGTAAGACAGGACATAGTGAGCAAACAGTCGATTAATCAAAAGGAAGGAGAGAACAGACGAAAAAAACTGATAATATGCATTTGCGAAGCTTAACTAATTTTGGGTACTTTGGTATTGTATTAACTAAAGACACCCCTGAAGTCCCTACTGGCCAGTCACATGGCTGCGGGAGCACATACACTTGCTGGTTGAATATGTTGATATTATATCACTATGGTATGCCCAAGCATTTCCCTGTGTCGCCAGCCTATAACTGTTTCTGTCAGCGTAACAGAAGTGCATTATGTCTGGAGAGTGAGAGGGGATCTGTGGTCTACTCTTCAGTCAGTGTAGAGGTGCCCTCATTACTGTTTCCTTCTGCTTTTGCTTGGGTTGCTTCTGCAAATCGAATATGTGTTTAGTCAAACCTGCACTCTGCTATTTCAGATCATATGCAATGCCTTTATAACTGTTTAACCTCTGCCTTTTGGCTTGTTGAGGCAGCGGCTGGTATGGTGACATACAAGGAAAGAGAGAACTGTAAACAGTGAAGATTGTCTGGGATAGGTGGAAGAGAACGTAGGCTCACCTGTGTAGTAGGAAATGGAACTGCTTTAGTTAGTAAAGACAATTTAACTTTCAGGGTTAGTCACAGGAAGAGATTTTGCTGTGGAAGAGTTCATTAGCATTGAATGTGCCTCACCCTTCCCAGAATCACGCACCACTACCCGCCCTTTTCAGCTTCAGGCACACTTAGACGACCAAGGATTGTAAAGTGACAGGATTTTACGGTGTCCTTTCAGTTAAACTAGTAAAAATCACTAATACTCCTAAGTCATCGGAACTTACGTAGGTCCACTTAAACCAATTCGGTTTGGTTTACAAACCAAAAACTTAGATTAGTTCTACAGAAGTAAGGTGTAAAGCTTGCTTTTTGCCTGCGTTTGGAGTGTGCATTTGTTAAGCAAGATTTCTTCTATTAAATCTGCACAGCTTTTCTAGCACGTGGGAGGTTGTAGTTCTAGAGTTTAGGAATGATTGTCGGTATCCCATTAGGTTGTTCACAGGCTGCAGGTCTAAAAGAAGAGGATTATTTAGGCTGGGGTTATTAAGAATTTAGCATTCTGATAGAGGTTTGCGTTAACTGTAATATCACTTTGATGAGTATTGCTATTTCTGCATCATGCGAAGATGGTTCTCTAAAGAAATTCTGCTTATTCATATCCTGTACAAGTCAGGGAAAGAGCCCGAATAGAAATTCTGCAATTCTGTTTTCCACTGAAATCTGTTTTCTTGCCCTGAAGTAGCTTCAGTGTTACTCTACAAGAAATACATAATTAAAAAGGAAATTATCCGTAACCAAAATTTTCATCTAGTAAACCAAAATTTAAAAAAATCTTTGCAGAGGTGAGATTGGTAAACCACACTTGCTTAAGCCAAGGGCAGTCTGATGCTTAGTCATGCAGGCTTGGTACAGAGCTAATTGAAATTGGTGGAAGTCCAACTTTTCTCTTCTACTTGGCACACTTTGGATTTGTCTGTCAATGCACAAGGTTTTCATTTAGATTTTCTCACAGAACATTGCTGAGAACCCTTTGTTAAATTTTGTTATCTGTACCAAGTCTGAAGTAACTTCTAGTTTGTGTTTAAATAAGAAATCAGAATAGGTAAATGAGAGAGAGATTTTAACCATAGTCTGTATAATTAATGCAACTACTCCTAGTTAGAGACAGACATTGAGTTTTGGTTTAACCTGTGTATTTCTGCCCTCTAGCAACCCTCAATCTCTTATATTTGAATGCAGTTTCTTTTGGATAATTGCCTGCTCTTAGGCCTGCAAAGCTATTTTTCTTCTGGTCTCAAAGGTAAAATCCCTGTTAAAACTAGTAATGAAAATCTGCTTAATTTCAGGCAGACGTGTGCCATGCATACCAGATTGTACACCGAAACGGAATTCCAGATGAACAGATCATTGTCATGATGTATGACGACATTGCTGATAATGAAGAGTAAGTGATGAATGCGCACATATAGTCACAAACTATATGGTTGCTACAAACATGCCATAGTCACCAATGTGTTTTGAGTTTGTAGCAGTTTTGTAAGAAAAGACTTGAAAACCACCTGTGCTATGCACAGAGATGTTTTATCCATCAGCACAATAATTCTCCTTTGAAAAGTTCTCATGAGCTTTGTAAGCCTTACTGCACAACGTGGCACCCGTTGTGGGACTGAGGACTGTGGAGCTTCGTTGTTATGAGAGTAAGTGATCTTAACTCCTGGGCGTAACAGTTTGCAGCAGATAAATAGCCCAAAACGACAAACATAGGGAAACTTTGTGTATGACTTGCAGGGCTTTTTTGAAAGGATGTCATCGGAGAATGTACATTCAACTAAGAAGTGTACATATCCCTTTCTTGGTGACTGTCTGGAGCGTGTCATTGTTTTCTATATGAAACAGTTTAGTTATACAGCCTCTAATTCTGAGACAACTTCAGCAAAAATCAGTGGACTTCACATGCACAGCAGCACTGGGAGCAAAGAGGAAAAGCGACTAAAGGCAAGACTAAAAGTAGAGAGATGGTAGTGTAAGAGACCACCCACCTACATCTTCAGATTAATTGACGTGATCTGAGGCGGGATTTTGAAGGTACCCTGAGGATAAGGACACCTGAAGCAAACGTGTGTAACTGACTGAAGTGAAAAGGCCTTTTTATTCTGAGATCGCTTAACAACACATGGTGCAAGTACCCGTACTCTCTCTCTGGCAAGCTGGTCAGTCAGGACAGTTTAAGTGGTTTCCTAGTTGTTCTGTGGTCATTGTGTGCTATGTGGCTAATTATTCATATTTATGTTCTGTTTCACTTTCAGAAATCCAACAAAAGGCGTCGTCATCAATAGACCTAATGGCACAGATGTGTACGCTGGAGTGCCCAAGGACTATACAAAGGAGGTAGGAATGAAACACCGTTCCCCAGAGAGGGTGTAGCATTAGCCAATGGTCTGAATAAATCCTTTCAGCCTGTAGCTTACACTCCAAAATGCATATAGTATAGAGCCTCCAGCTTATTCACCTGCATGGTTTGGCATGAAGTTTGATGTTCGTAAGATGAATATAAACAACAGATGCTCTGAATGCGATAAAAGTCTTGCACTCATAAATGTTGTAACTCAATCTGGAGAACAGCTGTGTAAGACTAATTGTTTCATTAAATCAGAACAGCAATCCAATCACCTGGTGATTTCAGGATTCAGTATCTGAGTCATCAGTGGCTAATACATTATATAATGATGGATTGAAAAGGACGGCCACCTAAACTCGCCATCCATGCATGCATTCTGCCTTTCAGAAGCCATCTTTCTAAATTAAGGTTTTGTTGTTGTTTTTATGATCAGATTTAACTTTAATCCTTTTAAATCCTCAGGATGTTACTCCAAAGAATTTCCTTGCTGTTCTCAGAGGCGATGCGGAAGCAATGAAAGGGGTGGGATCAGGAAAAGTATTGAAAAGGTAAGAGAAGTTTAATTTAGAAAATGATTGCATGTGTAGTTGCACATTGGCACTGATTTCAACAAATGACGGTAAATTAGAGCAACTTGAGAATCCAGCAAATCAGAAATCCAACAAAAGGCGTTGTCATCGATAGACAACAAGACTATTGATGGCAATTTCAGGTCATTCATATTACAAATACAATGGTTCTGGTTTCTTAAACTATCCAGCACCAAGGAGCAACTGCTGATGTTTGGCTGGTATGGAGTCCAGTATTGATTAAGGTATCAAAAAGTCTAGAGGATAGTACCAACTCTGTTAAGGTATTTGTTATTTAGGCTATTGTCTTTTGCAAGAGTGGCTATTCAAAGAGAGTTTTATTAAGGTTTGGAGACCTCTGGAAAGGGTTTGCTAAGGCTTGGCTTAATGTACGTGCACAGCTGTATTAGTCACCTGAAGTGGTGAGACGTAGCAGTCAGTGGCAGAGGGACAGAGATAGCTTAAACAGCTCACCAGCTGAAAGAATTGCATGTCTAACCCCAGCCATGGTCTTTGTGGCAGATGTAAGGTTATTGAGGCTTTGAACGTGATGAAATGGAAATACAGTTTAATGCGAAAAAATCTTTGCGATTAAAAAAGTAGTATAAGCAATTAACTTTGTAATTGATGTATTATGCTTAAGGTATTTGTAAACTAAGTTACACAAATGATTGTAAGTTTGGCTGAATTCTAATATATGAACAATAATAAATTGTAGATTGGGTAAGTAGAATGTAAGATCTGTAATTAATGGGTGTAGTTTATAAAGGCTTATATAATTTAGTGAATAAAAGCAATATACTTGAGGGCCTGATTAGAAGACCTCTTGGAAGCATACCTGCTGTCAGTTATTCGTCTTGCTTCCGCAGAGTTTGAGATATGCAATTGTGATGCCTGTTTACTAAGGTGTGTTATATTTCTGACTCAGTACTGCTGGTAAAAAGTTATGTTATATTTTTGATGTACAGTATTTCCTATAAAACCTTTAAGAATTTAAATTTGACCATTTGGAAGAACTAACCTAGTTAAAGAAAAATTGTGTAAGTACCTATCTTCATATAACAGTTTAATTTTAGAGACAAAGCAATGAAACAGAAGAGAAGAATCCTGCCCTGGCATTGGGGAGAATTTAAAAAGTGAAGGAGCAGGACAGTAGTCAAATAAACTATTGCTCTCAATTGTTTAAACTTCATCCTGAAAAGCTGAGATAGAAAATGATATATGCAAGCCATATAGGCAAAAAGTTAATAAATTGCTGCACAGTTACTAGATTGTTCTCTTCTAGTAGCTGGAATGAGTCAAGAGGTGACTATAAAGCATTTTTCGTTTTTAAAAAAAAAAAAAGTACTTCAGAGCACACCTCACCTGTGAAAGCTTGATGTTACAAGTCAAATAAGGGAGTGGCCATGCAGAGGGCCAAAGACTCTTAGCTATTCAGGAAGACAATTTGAAACCACATACAAAAGTCTTGTTTACATTTCACCTTGGTTGAATTTTTTGCACTTAGGCTCAAGAGTGGGAGCCAGGAAAGTAAGACCCAACCCTTCTTTATTAGGCCCTGTTGTGTGAATTTCCAAGTGGCCTGACTTCTGCTGTTGGGTGGGACAAGAACTCGGTTATCCTCTGCCCAAAAGGCTTCCAGATTGTCTTCCACGTTGTACCCTAACCAGCAGGTTGTCGACCAGGCAGAAGGCTGGACAATGTCCCCTTAAGCTGCTCCAGTCATACCTCTTTGCAGTCAGGAAAGAGCAAGAGCAAATACTGATTTCTGGACCACTAATACAGAGAAAGAGAGGGGAGTCTGGGGTCTCCTTCCAATCTGTTCACATTATTTTATATTTGATTCTCCCTGAATACAGTGTAAAAGCAAAATCCCTTTGCAGATCTGGCTGTTAGGGCAAGTATCACCCAAACCTGATCTGTTTGGTTTAGAGTGCAATGAAAATCCACAGCAAACAGTGTACTGCACAGATGTAGGGAGTCAAAGCCTGTGAGCGTGCAGTGCTCAACCAGTCTAGCCTAACGGGTGAGCTTGTATGCATATCAGTTCTTCATGGAGATGTAGGCTGGCACTGATTTGACTAAGTATGGCCATACAGATCACAACAAGGTAGCTCATAAACCTACCTGAGGATGTTATCAAAGAAGTTTTTATAGTTTATCCCTGTGTTACTGGTGCCTTGGTATAACTTAATTTTAAAGCCGTTCCTTTTTTACCAGACTGCTACGAATGCCCGCAGGATAACAGGTTCTTCAGATAGGCATTAAAAACCACTTGTGCTCCCACCATACTCGATGTACCCACCCCCGCCTAACCAGCAATCAGTTTACAGTTTGAAACATGAAGTGTAATTGCTGTATTCCCCATGCTTGAGGGACTAGCCTATGTCCCTGTTTTCATTCCTTTTGCAGACACTCATCTCCTCTCATAAGCACCCAAAGTAGTATGCTTTGGGAGGAAAAAAATCTGACCGAGAGGACGAGGTGCTTCAGCTGTATTATTTTCAAATATTGACATGTCTTGGCATTGAGAAGCAGATGATTGTTGTTGTAGTGAAGATTAGATTGGAGTGGTTAGAAAGATTTTGTTTGCAATTTTTTCATTACAGTGGTCCCAAGGATCATGTATTTGTTTATTTCACTGACCATGGAGCTCCAGGACTTCTGGCTTTTCCTGATGACGATGTAAGCGTTTTGGGGGATTACTTTGTCATAAAAAACATCCTTGTAGTGACATACTAAAATAATAACTAATAATTGTAAAACACGAAAATATTTGATGCGCTGCCTTATTGATGGGGGAGGCAGAAAAGGAGCAACATTCTCCTCATCACCCCAGTTTGCATTTTTTCCAGTTTGAATCTGAAGCACTCAAGTTGAAATTAAGTTTTGTCATTTAGTATTTCATTGGACTTTGGTGGTCCAGACTTTCACACAGGTATGACTTGGCTTTCTGGTGTACAAAATATATCATCAGGGACCATTACTGATCTTTTCCAGAGTGGTAAATACTAGAACATTGTGTAAGGGCAAAGCACTGGATAAATTTAATGGGAAACAGTAAACATATTCACAGCAGTTAGTATTTGTTGCTATTAAGTGAATTGTATGTCTATTGAACATAAGTGGGTTTAATACAAGCCGCCTTATTTTACAGCTTCACGTGAAGGACTTGAATAAGACTATTTGGTACATGTATCGTCACAAAAAATACCGGCAGGTAAACAAGCATATCGGAAGTTTTGAGATTGAAAGAGCAGCTGCCATGGGGGAGAGGGATTTGTCTTCATCTTGAGAGCTGTTTAAAGCAGGAGGAAGCAGTTGCCATGCAATGAAATTTGTATAAGGATTTTGCACTTACAAGGATTGATCCTCTCCAAATTTTCTCTTTCCATTTTTAGTTTACTGTCTATTTGCAGTCAGTGTTGAGATGTAGTGTACTGCCTTTTGATAACGGTATATATTCTGACCAACCATGGGTGAACAACATCTGTAACTACCGCACCCTCATAATATGTACCTGACTTGCTCTTCCTGTGCTTTGTTCACTTCAGACTGAACTGTTAGTACAGGAAGTTTGTATAGACCTCATGTCTCTCTTATGGTTAGTAATATAGTTTAAGAGACTGTACCTCTTGTCAGAAAATTCTGTGTATTTATTTCATCACAAGTAGTTTTAAGCAGAAAAATTAATATTCAGAACATTGTAGTAGCTTGCCTCTTTAAAGCAGCTTTCTGTGGTAGTCTGTCTACTATGGCTGGCTGTATTTAGGAACATTTATGTGGCTGTTAGTTCCAGAAACGCTACATTCAATAGTGACACATTGCTGTGCCTGAAGACTGATTGTGTGTTTGATATGTGCTTTGTACCTTAGTCAGTAGATCCCTGTGGATTCTATAGAGGGTAATCGCATCCAGGCCACAACATTTTGTTTTTCCTTTCCACATAGTTTAGTTCCCCAAAATTAAAATTGATTTATTTGCTTTTGTGCTTTATTTTGTAGCATTATGGATAGATAGCGTTTGTTTCAGGGATGGCAGTACAGGCCAGCTAGCTACAGCTGAGAAGTGCTGAAGGACTTTTTTTTTCATTTCCTCATGGAATTTCTTAAGGTCTCTGGTTTATTTTATAGATGGTGTTTTACATTGAAGCGTGCGAGTCTGGATCTATGATGAATCATTTGGCTGATAATATCAATGGTGAGTAATCGGTTAACTTACTGGACTTAAATGTCACAGCTTGTCACAGGCAGGACCTAAACAGATACCTGTCAAGAATAGGTTCGAGGCACATTTATGCACAGTTTTAGGAGGGAAGCAAAAGAATTAGAAAAAGTAATATTTTCCATTTATGGGAAGTTCCTTTTAAAGAATTCAATGGAGTCTTTAAAAGACTAACAAGGCTTTCAGTTTCTTGCAAATAAGAAGTTGAAAACGTATTTCTTTTCAGGAACTGTGCGGTTGCCCTTAACTGGTAGCAGTTAAGTTATACTGACGTTTCTTAGCCTGAGCACTGCTAAGAGCAGGTGTGAAGTTCCTGCCCTCAGTTTCATTGAGTGGCAAAGGCACTTGGGGGACATCATTGCCAGACATCATTGCCAGGCGGTTTTGCTGCACTCACTTGCACAGTAAGCCAGGAAGCGGAACTCAGATTTTTTCGGGGTTTCTAAGCTCTCTGCTGCAGAGCTGTGAGCTCAGCCTTGATTAGGATGAGGAATCAAAATCTTTTCAAACTCCCGTTCTGTGGCAGGGAGACCGAGTGCTCTGGCTTTCTCGTAGTTTGGAAGCTGGGATTCCAGGGAAGACCAACCACGTGCCTATCCGTGGCTTCCTGGGTCTTTGGCCCTGGAGGACGCTGCGGAGCACCCACCTTGACTTCTCACAGCCCTATCAAGGATTTACACAGAGTTCACACGGAATGTTTCGTATTGAAGATTGTTCAAAATAAGTGCTTAGCGAATCGGCATTTTTCAAAGTTTGTTGTATTAGGAATTTCCAGTCCGGGGACTCTCTGGTTTTACCACCAGCTCTGCCGCAGACTCAAAAAGGCGGAAAATTGACAATTTATGTATTACACTACAAAGCTGTCTTTGGCAGCCTTCAATGGTGAACTACAAAGCTTAACTGGTTACTTAGTAAACATTTTAAAGGGTGCTAAGAGCAGCACTTTACTACACAGATAAAATTTAAGACTTTTTTGGGGGCCTTTGAACTTGAGGTACATTCTGAGTAGAAACAACACTACAGCTAGATAAAAGCATGCCTAACACTTTTTCATTTTGAAACCTGAACTTTCCTTTAATTACACAAGTATGCTATGAGTTGACTTTGGCAAAAAGTCAAAATAGCTTTTGCCTTGATAATCCCTGTAAAGACGTGTTTACAGTATTTCTGCTGTGTTAGAGATGACTTACTGGGAACATTGCACTTGGAGCAGATGTTGTAGAGGTTTGTTTTGCTTTGCTGTCAGTGTAGCCTGTCATGCAAGAAAGGATATTACTTAGAAGGTGGCATTTTCTGGAAGAAAAGATGATTTATGGGATTTACTCCAAGTTTGGAAAAAAGTCCTCATTGTAATAAAGAAAATGAACATATAGATGGTTGTTAGTGCACAGTGCTGTCAGGCAGTTCTTCGAATAGTGGATTTTCCCCCAGAAGTGTATATTCTTTAAACACCCCAGACCACACATTTGGCAGCAAGGAAGGAGGTCTTGTAACAGCACTGAGGCTGACTGAACGGTGATTAACAGGCTTCTTTCCTTCCTGCTATTTAGAAGTAAATGATTGAAAGCCAAAATATTTGGGAAAATATATCATGTGCAGTGAAGTACTAAATCATGTGAGGGGTTGAAAAAAAGAAAACAAAAATTACTTTCCATTTTTCGACAGTTTATGCAACAACAGCTGCCAATCCCAGAGAGTCATCTTATGCATGTTACTACGATGATGAAAGGCAGACTTATCTTGGGGACTGGTACAGTGTGAATTGGATGGAAGATTCAGATATGGTAAGTTACTTAGTTGAGGTTTCAGCATGAAAAATCTCTCTAGGCGTTTTAAAAATAGCTCTTTTACAGGATTTATGAAAATCTTTGTTTTTATGACACTGAAATCAACAAATTGAGATGGTAGAAGCATTTATCTACTATTCAGAACCATATATAATCTTTATTTGTTTGGCCAACTAAATTTATTTGTGAAAGTAATTTCAGAATCATACTCTTCTTTTGCTATTTATAAGATTAGAAACTGTCTAGCTTCTGGTTTCAAATTCACATCATCTTGATTTGCTAATCTGAGACCACATCTCTAAATTTGTTAAACAAATTGGGCGGTTCAGTAAATTGCACCTCTGCTTCAGGGATCCTTAAATACTGAACTGTGGCTAACCCATTTGTTAGCATAATGGAAAACAGTATTAATGAAACAAATCTGGGATTTGTATGCTAGCCCAGTCCCTTCTTGCCCATTTGCTGGGACATTAGGAGATCACTGAAAGCAATTTAGAACAGGCTGTCAAATCTTCATTTCAGTTTTTACTTTATCTCTTTTAAAGTGTGTATAGCTTTTGCCCTATACTTCCTTCTACATACTGGCAGCTAAGACCTTTTCCAGGTTTCCTTGCGTTTTTAGAATAGCTGAATTTAAGTATCTGTGACCACATGGAAGTTTCTTCTTGCAGGAGGATCTAAGAAAAGAAACACTCCACAAACAGTTTCAGCTTGTGAAGAAACGCACCAACACCAGCCATGTGATGCAGTATGGAAACAGAGTATGTATTTGAGTGGGCTTCCTGGTCAGGTATACTTTAAAACCTTTTGTGCCCTATACTTTCTTCCCTTCAAAACAAAACAAAACAAAACCCCCCAACACCACTGTAAACTGGCAAGGTTGATTTAGGAAATGACCACTTAGCATTTAAGAGATGATGGTCCTGATGCTAAAGGAAATGCAGCCTTATGTTATGCTTTAATAAAAGGTGTCAGAATGTGAGTTGTTCTCCAAGCTCTGCCAGTGATTTAACACTTCAATCAAGTATAAGACAGGTATTTACCACTTCCAGGCATATTATGAATATTAATGAATTAAGTACATTGATTCCTTGAATGGGAAGAGCTGAGATGTGATATATCATTTATAATAGTCCCATTATTCAATGTGTTAACAGAAGCACAAATTAAATATTTGTTTAAAAAAATAAGTCAGGTTACTTAACCTGATGGTCTTTTAACCCCTGCAGTGAGTTTTGCAAATAAAAGTTCCCTGATTTTTGGCAGGCTTGACCTTGTATTAAAAAACCCAACATGCCTGTGCACACATGCTTACAACCCTATGATCTCCTTTATTTTCTGTAATGAGGCAAGTTTGCAAGGTGAAGCAAAGACAGACTACTTACTGGAATGATTGAGAGTTTCCATTTATTTACTTTCTAACCTTCAGAGCATCTCCTCCATGAAAGTGATGCAGTTTCAGGGCATGGGGAAGAAAGCTATCCCCATTTCTCTGCCACCTGTAGAACACTATGACCTGACTCCTAGTCCTGATGTGCCTCTTGCAATCATGAAACGAAAGCTGATGGCTACCAATGATGTTCATGAGGCTAGGAAGATTGCTGCAGAGATGAAAACGCACCTGGAGGTAAGCAAAAAAGACTACAGGTCAGGTCACATATATTGAGAGATTGCTTCTGGTTTTTGAAAATTGCAATAAAATTACTCTTCAGACTAGTAACCTCTAGCTGATGGTTTACTCTTCCTTTAAAATTTAGCCATCTGTTCCACAAGGCACATTCAGTAGTGATTATCTAGGTAAATGTAAGCAAATGCAAAAGTCACTCTTGCGGCTTTTATTGTCAGGAAGTTCCTTATCTGCATCCGTAGGGATTACTGGTGGGAGGAGTTACTCTTGTCTCAGTAGAACTGAAGTCTCCCAAATCAAATAGTTCCTGCAGAATGGTAGCCAGTATTGGTGTTGTCTTCCTTCTGGCAGAACACTAGAAGGACAGCGAGTGATTTTGGGTGCCAGGAGTCTTGACTTTCTGTCTCCCTAGTTTTCATTTGTGTGTTGAGACAGGTCTGAAAGACTGTGCTAAATGACAAAACTGGGTTGCTTAAAGAGCCCAAGAGTTGAGGGAGGTTTAAAGAAAGAAAAATTTAATTCAAAGTCTTCAAATTAGGTTTAGAAAAAGCATGTTTTAAGTTCTTGTTGTTTTATGTGCAGGTGAAAGAATTTGTCCAAGAATCGATGCGAAAGATCATCACATTAGTAACAGGATCAAAAGAACAGACCAACCAAATTCTGTCAGACAGATTGACCATCAGCAATTATGACTGCTACCAGTCAGCGGTGAACCACTTCAAAGCTCATTGCTTCAACTGGCACTTACCCTTGGTAAGTCAAGCATTAGATATAACCTGACACACGTACCAGTAGAACAAGCACAATAACAATAAACAGGTCTGCAAAATTGGCTTTTATTAAAAAGCTAGTTTGGGGGCAGTTTTACAGCTTAGTTTTGGAGAGTGCGAGTAATGTTTTTGGAAGCAGGAAACCACTTCCACTATACCTGTAGATAAGCAAGAAGATTACTAAAAACAAAGCCATAAATAATCCTTACCTTTTACTAGTTAGTGCTGTCCCTTCGTCAGTTCGCTCCCCAGAAATGCCTGTATTAAATAAGTCATGCTGTATTTCTGCTTGAAGCCTCTCTACTAGCAAAACAGAGAAACAGCACCACCACTGTGAATTCATAATCCTAATACATTCAGATTTCTACATTATGATCGTTGCATAGTTCCTCGCAGTAGCCTAGCTGCTACTTCTATGGTCTTGTTGAGTTCCTCAGAGCCACTTTTTAGTGTAGGGTTTTTTTTACTGTCTTGTCTTCCTGGGATCCCACTTGAGGACCAAATCCAGCTTTGCTAAGCACTGTTTAGACAAGAATAAGAGAGGTCAGTTCCTGTTCCAGAAAACCCAGTCCTGGTGTCAGGCAAGATAACCTAAGCAGGCAGTGGTGTGTGGTAGGATGAGTCAACAGCGTATTAATTTATTTTAGCAGAAAGCAATGGGTTAGTCAAGATTTAAGTACTGTATACAAATGAAAAGCAGATGCGCTCCTTCTGTTGGAGCTTCTAATCAACCAGACTATAAGGAGGCCACATTGCTCTGTTAAACTTTTAGTTCCTCTTTTTTTATTTGTTTTTGTGGGTGTTTTTGAATGAAATTGGTTAGATAGGTGAGCCTTGCCTCAGGGAGCATTGTGCTGCAACATATGAATTTATTACCTAATGAAGTTCAAAGAGCAAAGTATACAGAAGATCCATTTAACCTAGTACTAGATTGTCAAGACCAGCAAATAAACACCTCTCTAAATTACTTCCATAATTTAGTTTGGGTAAACAATACCTGCTCATCATCACTGAAATTATTAACAATGTTTGTTTATTTCAGTATGAGTATGCACTGAGACAGCTGTATGCCCTGGTCAACGTTTGTGAAGGAGGATACCCCATAGACAGGTAATGACTCCCCGGATACACTGTGGCTAGAAAAGCAGAAGCGAATAGGCAGATGAAGCCTAACACGACAAAGCTTCTCCCTTGTTCTGCTCTGTTGACTATTTTGTCAGTAAAGTTATGGCTCTAAAGTTATGAATGCTAATTTTAGAAAACACATCATTATTAGTTCCCTCCCACTCATAATGATCCAGTTCCCCAGTAACCCTTTAATTTCTTTGTTGAAGACCCTCAGGGAAAATTATAGCCAGTCGTTGGATCCCACTGCACCGCATAACATAAAATAGCATGACTGGTATGTTTTACAGGACAAGGGTGTTGCCCTGTAATTCCTGTATGATCTTACACTGAAGCCAGTTTGGGAACTGCTCCTCTGCCCCTGAGCTGCTGGCTCAGAACACCACAGCACTGCTGTGTTCTGGCACAGAAAGGGAATATGGTGCTAGGGCCTTCATCTGCGAGCGTGTGGTAGGAAAGCAGGGAAATAATGGTCGAGGCTGACGCTTATGGTGGTGCAGCAGGGGCAAGGGAAGCATGATGTTTAAATTCTGTCTTGGGAGTCTGTGGTGGAGGATGGGATCCTAGCATGTGAGTCATGTGAGAAGAAGAAAAGGGAGAGAGGAAGGCAGAGGGGTAGGGAATGGGAGGGTGGACTGGTAGTTTGGGCAGCGTGCACGCGCAACCCAGAAGGTGAAGAACTGCTGCCCCCACTCCTGGTGGCATCCCGCTGCAGTCAGTTTGGGAAATAGTTTGAGAGCAGAGCACCTGAGGAGTTGCTCATCATTATTGTTCTCTGTTGCAGAATACGCCTGGCCATGGATCAAGTGTGCCTTGGGTATTGATGGAAACAACCGTCCTTAATATAACCCTTACTACAAGTGATAACTTTTCATAACTATAATAATCCAGACTTTACATGCATGCCAACGTGAAGAGAGTCAACCACTGTACTGGAACTGTGCTGGGAGCTGAGGCTCCTGACCATGAGCATTGCAGCCCTCGTCAGTACTCTCTCCCTGCGTCCCCACCTGCTGACAGCCTGCTGGTTTGGTAGAGGCATTTTGGCAGACCACCTGGAGCTTTCAAGATCAATGATTTGTTTCAGAGCACAATGCTTTTAAGAATCTGGATGAACACCACAAGCCACCTATACCTATCAGTGATCGCTAAATCTATGCTAAATTTAAACATTAAGTCATTAATTCTGGAAAAAAAATTATACTACTGCTAACTATTAGCTTTTTTAAAAAAGTTAATTAATTCCATTACAGTGACTAATTTGCAGATTGGTTGAAGAGTGAAGAAACCAAAGCTTGTTCTTTAAGGCTTAACTCCTTAACAGTTTAAAGAAATGAGTTGCACTCAAGAACTATCAGATGTGAACACCACAGTAAAACTGTGAACAGTAAAAGTCTTTGTGGGTAGAAAGCACTGTTTCCCAAAGAAAAACACAAATATCTAATACTGTAAATTTAGCACTAGTATGCTATAATTAAATGTATATACACACAAACCTGTGGGAAGTCATAGAGTACAGGAACTGCCTGTGAATAAAAATAAAGTTGACGGTTTCATCAACCCACAGGGCAATACAATGTTACACATCTTGTGTCTTGAAAATGAATGAGAGCTAATTAATTTTATGACATTGCATTAAAAGGTTATCTCTCCCTGTAAGCCTTTTATAAAACAGGTCATCTCAAAAAAAAAACCCCAAAACGAAACAAACAAACAAAAAAAACCCCCAAAAAACATCAACAACAAAAAATATCAAAAGCCCAAAATCACATTCAAAGGCACCACTCCTTAGAGGTGACTCAGCAGGCAACAAGCAGGGGAACAAATTAGAGGTTATGAGGTGATTCAAAATAGCTTCAGGTTGCTCATACCTTTTTACATGTAGAGACAGGGTCAGAATTACTTCAGGGTTCTTTCCAGAATAAGTTAGAATAGGCAAGTTTATGTCATCTCCATGGGAAAAGAAAAAACTCTGGAGAAAACTAAGCCAGTAACTGCAGGATGGAGAGAGTTGCGGGTAGCTCCACTCAGAGGAGAGGGGTTATCGGGCAAATAACTGAAATTACATTAATATAAGGAAGAGCCAGATAAGGCCAGGAGCATTAGCACTTTCAGCTGTGTGCTGGGTGAGTGAATGAGAGAAATCCCCAGGGAACATCCAGGGTCAAGATGGATGGGATAAGGTAAAAACTATGTGGAACTTGGCTTTACTGAATTAAGAAATGAAAGTTGTCGCCTTGGGAGTTGTTGAAAGTTCAGATATTTGATGCTTTTCAGTTGCTTCTTGTTTCTTTTCAGCTGTAAAGCTGGGTGGGTTTTTTTAGCAGAAATCTAAAAATAAGAGAGTATGAAATTCTTGTGTGCCCAAGTGTGTTGCAGGTGTTCCCCCCATGGGAGGAGCCACACAGGACAGCTTTCAGGCAGCCTGGCTGCTGCTATCACGAAACCAAGAGCCCCCAATCACTTTGCAAGAACAAGGAAAATGACTCTTTCGGAGCCCTGTTTGAATATATACATTAAATCTGCCAAGTTTTACACACCTCTGCTTTAAGAAAATTGTTCTCTGCCCTAGAAATCCAGCCTGCTTCTCAGGCACTTGGCATCATCAGTTCATAGTGTTAACAGCCTTAGAAATACCCATTTTCTTCTGAAGTGTTCAGAAGAGGCTGTTGGTCTTTTGGATTTTCATATCTAGAACGCAGAGGGGAAAAAATGCCCTCCAGGTTCTTCACAGATAGCATCACTTTACAGCCAAGAGTCTCCAGCCATACTAAGTAGGCCTCAAAAAGTAATTACCAGATGAAAAATGAGCTGTTAGCACATGTTTTTATATTCCACATTACTGACACCTGGGAGGCACTTGTACCTCACTAACGTCGCCTGCCCTGGCCCTCCTGCAGACTCTGAGGATGCAAAAGCTGAAATGGGAGAGTGGGATTTCGTTCTGTCCGGTTTCCTCCTGCGAGAGTGATTTCCAGAGCTTCACCATCCTAAATGCTACCTGTGGCCGCGTTACCCCTTCCCTCAGGAATGTGCCAAAACGAAAGAGAGAGGCAATCTGCTGAAGATGTCGCTGCACTCGCAGTCCCATCTGAGACGCGGCAGGTTCTTACCCATGCCCCGCAAAAAGCGCTAATGTGTTATTGAATCCCCAGTTTGTATCCAGAGACCCATTTCCTTTGCAGTCACTCAGGGAACAGCCCCTCAGAAGGAGAAAAACAACCTTCACCTGCACTGATCAATGCATTTGTTTTAAAGCCTCCAAATAGCACCACACAGGCACAGTGCCTGCATGGCAGGCTGGTTATTTTGGGATGGTAACAGAATTATTTTCGGATTGTGCAAGGTCAGTCTTACGCCAGAGTATCTTGCGGGTGTGTTGGGCAAGTGCAGATACCTTCACTCTTCCTGCAGGCATGGAGCTGCTCAGGCTGCCCTTCCTAGAATGCTGGTGTGCAGGAATATCTTCCCCAAAATAGAAAACTGTCAGGTTCCCGGCAAATTGTCATCATGAGGCAGAGCAGAGCAAAGTTGAGGCTGTGTTATTTACAAAAACCATCCCTGAGCAGAATAGTTGTGTATATCTGTAACCCCTGGGAAGCATGTCACCCGCACCAGCCAGGTCTTCCTGTCCACCTCCTCCTTATTGCCAGGATCAGAGTTCGAGGCCCTTGTCCCAGCTGTTCTCTGCCAAATATGCCGTGTGTTTCCACCTGACATCCTGCTGCGCACAGCAGTTCACCGCCTTTCCTTTGAGAGGATCCAGAGGGCAGAAGGCACGATCAGCCTCCTTGGTATACACTTTATGCTGACTATTATTCCTCATGCAAATTTATACGGACACAGTTTGGTTCAGAGCGCACGTAGCCACCCTCCCATCTCTACTAGCAATAAAGCAGAAGGCAGTTCACCTAGAGTTGGAGGTGATGCACTTTTTTAGAGATTTCAGTAAGTAGTAGTATTCTAGCTCTGTCTAAACCAAGCTGCCTCTTCTTCGCTCACCAGGACGGCTCAAGGTCAGTGCTGAGCGGCCGTGCCCGACTCGAGGCAGGAGGCTGGAGGCCTCGCGTTCCTGTGCTCAGCCTCTGCCCTGGGAGAGCAGGGATGGAGGAGCAGCAGAGGGAAAGGAACCGTAAGCCAAAGTCCTAACTAAGCAGCATTTCATGCCGAGAGCTCGGGCAGTTCTGAACGAGAGGCTGCTTCCTTCCTAGGGACACGATACCCCAAAAGAGATGGGAGACAACAGAAATATTGCAACTCTGTAATTCCATGCACCACGGGCAGAGCTGGCCGGTGTCCCGTAGTAGCAGCACCCATCCAAAGAGGCACTCTGGTGGGACAGGCAGGGCCTTCACACCGGTTGGGCAGGAGGAAAACATTTTTAACAGTGCAATGGGTTGAAATGCTGGAATGGGGCTCCAGCTCCGGAGACCTGCAGCACTGAAAGGACAAGGCTCTGAGCAACCTCGGGAGGCAGCTGTGCTTCCAGCGGGGCTTGGACTGGCGACCTCCAGGGCTCCCTGCCAGCCTGAGTCACTCCACAAGCCTATTGAAAAGAGCCAGTCTTGTGATGGGTTTCAAAGTACAGTTGGTGATTGAGACATGATGATGCCCAAAAGCTCTTGAATTCAGCAGGAAAACTGCCTTTGATTTCAATGGCTTTATTTTAGGTTATACGAGACCTGCTGGTGGAATTATTGCAGTGAATTATTGACCAATTCTGTCACTGGGTGCAAAATGGCGTTAAACCAGCTCTGTGCATGAAGCAGCTGCTCGGGCTTTTTGTTTTTACTTTGCAGAAGTTGCCAAGTTCAGCAGGTCTCCCTCTTCCTCTCACTCTCACTCTCACGCTAGGAGCCTTTCCTTGTGAGTAAATGAGTGATTGTTGCACAACCTTTCTCTGCAAACAAGTGTTTGAGGAGGCCTTGGTTGGATTGCACAACCCTACTTGGTCAAAGTCTCCTGAAACACTCTTGTCTGGTGATGGGTCATGTGAGACGCAGAGCATGAGTCACGGCGTGACCATCTTGACTAACCAGGGGAGGCCACAGATCACCAGACTGGACTGCTTCTTCCCTGCCTGGGCTGCAGCATGAGGAAACACCATGGAAAAATGAATAAAATCCCACGGAACCTTTAAATACGCCCATTTCATTCCCACATTTGATGTGTTTTTTCTCATCACCTGAAATGTCAGATACGAGCCCAAAGCAGCATGGGACCCTGGCCAACAGGCTCCAGATGGGGGGGGGGGGGGGGGGGGAGAGGGGGGGGCGGGCATGATGAACCTTTCCAGCAGTTTCCACACTAGGGACTCTGAGCTTTGCCAGGGTCACCCCAAAACAACAGCATGTTTGCTCCCGACAGGCCATTTCTGCATGATCCCAGCACAGGAGGAGCCCGAGTCCCACCACAGAGCTGTGAGCCCGGAGAGGCAGCAGCCATCTCTCTCCTGGGTCCTCCTGGGTCATCTCCCAGCTCATGTTCCCTGAAAAGGGACAGCTGTGGTCAGGCCCTGTGCCGCAGAGGTGTATGTTGAGCAACATTACCAAAGAAGTCAGGTGCCCCCAGGGCCTCTGAGCAAGCCCCGCTCTGCACCGAGCCCCAGCAGAGGGATTTCCTTCCAGGCAGCTCGCCACCAGGCACGGGAACTCGCATTACTGTCAATAATCTCTCTGAGTTCGGGAGAGCCATGGCAACCTTTGCAAATCAAATCGGAGCTTTGCAGTTGTTATGCCAGAGGAAAATGTTGCACGTGCAATTTGAGAGCCTTTGTAAAAGGCCACAGAAGTTCAGCTGGCACCCCAGGCATTTTGAAAACTGGGACCTGCAGGTCTGATTTTGGGACTTTGGTAAACTTTAGTCTGAGCCCATGTGGATTGCAGTGATTTAGCACTGTCACCGTTTCCATGTGCTCCACTGACCAGCCCATACAGCCCGTGATTCTCCTTGCCCCAACGTCCAGCTGCTGACTCAGATGTCCCCGGACGCTGCGAGGTGCCGGAGCACTTCATCAATGTGTTGCTTGTCCCTGGCCAGTGCAAAGTCCGGTTGCTCTCCGGAAATACCCAGCAGATCAGTCCTAGCTTCCTTCCTTTCATGTTTCCACTTTAGCCTTATCCTCATCAGATTACTTTAGGCTCATTAACTGTGAATGTTACAGTATAAAGATAACCTGATCAGGCCAAGGACTTTGGCAGACATATACATCTTTGCTCCTGAGGCTTAAAATAACTTGCAGCAGCCATGGCAGAACTAAGCTCTGGGTCTGACCCTGGGGACCCACAATCCTGCTGTACGTGGACCCCACGCAAAGTGGTACCTGTGCACAGGTGGTGGGAGGCAAGGTGGGTACACAGCTTGGAGTCCTACCAAGGGGGGGTGAGGAGGCCAGCGGGAGGTGGGCCAGCAAGCTAGCCTGGGCCCTGGTTTGGGTGGGGAACGGAGGTGAGAGATAGGTGGCGGGTGTCTCCTTTGGGAGAGTGGGTACAAAATGGAGGATTTGGAGACTGTGTGGGGGGGGTAGGTCTGAGGAAAAAGGAAGGTTCGTAATTGATGCTGCCCAGAGGTGGGACCCTCCTGCTGTCACAGCCCCAGGGGTGGCAGCCGAGATTGTTCTCGGTATGGCCAACATGGAGCAGATCAGCCCTCAGGCCATATGGACATCAGTGATGAGAGCTACGGTGGAAACAGGACGACCAACCTCTGTGCTGCGTGTCAGGGATTTGCTGGCAGTGCTTCCACCAGAGGGGGATGGTGGTGGGCTGAGGAGCCGGGCAGGCTGAGGACATGCTGCCTCACAGCTGGAGTGCCCAGGGGACCCTGTACCCAGTCCCCTGGTGAGGGTCTGCACCAAGCCATCGGCACACGACACCCAGGGCAGGGCGGCAGAAGGGCGAGAGCTGACGCCCTTGCCGCAGCCTGCAGGATGGATGTGGGGAAGCTGCTGTTGGGGCAGAGAGGCCAGCAGCTCCCGGGGCCATAGGGGCTCCCTGGGGACCCATCCCACTGCTACAGCCAGGAGTGGGATAGCAGGGACCACCAGGGGCAGCCCCAGTCCCTGGCCATCAGGCACCTCCCTGGGAGTGGAGACAGGCAGATAGGTACTGGAAACTTGTATCTCAGGTTTGGTCATGGCATCCCGAGCGCCAGCCTGAGAGCAGCTCGGGCTCCCGGCAGGAACACACTGCTCCTCGAGAGGCTTGTGGCACTGCGAGGGAGGGGTTCCAATCTGGCATCCTGCGGGCGTGCTGCCCAGAGGCAAGGCGGAGGTGCCAACAGCTGCACATGAGCAGAAATAATCACAAATTTGGACTCAGCTCAGTGCTGGTGTCACACACTGCAAGGTCTGCACATGATGTCCTCGAAACCAAGATTGCTGTTATTCACTGTTCCTCATTCCCGGTTGGTGTGCCTTCCTGACAAGGCCTGCATGCAGCCCAGGCTGGCAGAGGCACGGCACTGGTTGGCTATCTGTATGCAGATTTGGCCAGTGCACGCTACAGCTGGGGCATGTAGACACGGACACTTCAAGCCCCAGAGACTGAGAGAGTGATCAGCTACACACAACACCATTTTGCCTTTGGAGGCTGAGGAGTAGGGCAGGGACCTTGCACAACGTGGCCCAGTTCTTTTTTTAATGTTAATAGGAGGAAACAACAGCGGCTTTGAGCAAAACCCACCGTAAAACACCCTTTCTTTCTAATCAGAGTTTTGCTAGGCCTGATCCCAAGTTTGTGTCGCTGCAGTGGAGGTTGCTTGCCTCCTGAATGAAGACAACCCAGTCTCTTGTGTTTGTACTGGGAATCTTGCCTGTATGACGGCACCTGGAAGACATGGATCTGTCTTGCAATTAAGGCTCACGCTTCCATTATCCAGTCCTGAAAAATTGTTTTCAAGTTTCATGAAATGCGTTTTTGTGGTGGTTCAATCCGTCCTGTGGGAATTTAGGTTTGCAGGGAAATTTAAGTCTGCAATGACTGAATGACTGAAAGCACAGGTAGAGAGGAAAATTAGCAAGTTCTGTCTGCAACAGCCTGAATTTATTAAAGTAATAACCTGGTGGGACTTGTAGATATGAAAACACTAGAGAAAATGACATCTAGGTAAAAAGGGACAAGTATTTAATTCTAGCTCTTTTTGACTTTCAAATTTTAATCTGGTTTGCTAAACTGGGCAAATTATTAAATTCTTTACAAACGCTTATTTTAAAATAATTGCACCATATCACACATGGAAATAAATATACAATTAACCAGACACTATCATACAACCAATGTGATTAAAACTGCTGTACATGTAAAACTGATGGTGAAGACTTTCAATCTCTAAAGAAATACATTGATGAAAATGCCTCTGCTACCTGATTTCAGTGACAAAAAACGTATTCTTAGTGAATGTGCAGGATCATCTTGCATGGTCTGTAATTACGTGGATTTCAAAGGCAATGACGTGTTGTAGACAGCAAGACAGAGGTGGAGTTCTCCTACAGGTGGCAGCTCTATGCCACTGAGTACATCAGACAAGACTCAGTTTATTCAAACTGGGTGAACAGATACTGTAAGGCGTAAACGCTGTCTTACCTTCAAACAGATTGAGGTGTGTGCAGACCTTTCACAGGCCTTGTGCACAGAGGTGATTCACACCTGCCATAATTTATTATGGAGTAAATGTCCACTTTTCTGCAAGATCTCTGGATTTTCTCCACTGTCCCTTTACATTCTGCAACGTCGGCTGGTTGCCAGCGGGAGGTTCTGACATTTGATACTTCAAGTTTTCCAGAGGTTGAATGTTCTCCTGAATGTTCCTTTTATTTCTGCAAATGAACTCTGCTGAGAAATGCCCTGAGTTCAGACAGCATCTACAATTAGCACACCTGCCTTATGTCAAAGGCCATGCTCCGGAGACCTTCTGAGGTCTGCAGATACCAGACTATCTCATGAGATAAACTATCCAGCCCTTCCAGGATGACAGCAAACACAACAAAAGAGCATCAGGGCCCTTTGGGAAAGTCTGACTCTTTGACAATTGGAACCGGTGGGGTTTTATGGTCTATTGGTTTATAAATAAAATGGAAATCTTTCTTGGTTTCACTCTTCAGCAGGGAGGCTTTGATGTGGTGAGGAAGGGCATTTTTGTCCAGCTGCAGCCACTGGTCATCAACATAAACAAAGAGTCCATAGTCCTTGGGATGAGAGACTTCAAACTTTTCGGCACACTGCTGACTCAGCTGCTCAGCTGTGGTGTCGTTCCGGGAAGCAAGTGTCCTTGACTGAGCACCGATTTCCAGAAATGAGATAGAGATGAAATCCTGAAGAGAAACATGAGGATAGATCTTGCAGTTAACGCAGTGACTTAGGATCAAAGGAGGTAGAATTCAGCCCCAAAGCTCTAGCTGCCTAGAACTCCTAAATGCTCCCAAATGTCCTCCATCATTCTCCAATGCCCTAATTTTTCTCTCCTTTCTCCCCTCTGATGAACAAGCTCTGAATCAGCAAATACTTAAACTAACAAACACTTAAAATAATTAGCCCTGTAAAGACACCTAAGTGAAAGCTTTTTTCTGACTTGGTGAATATCCTTAGTGAGCAGTCTGCAACAGTTTCTTCTCCCACCCTTCCACAGCTCCTGAAGAACTAGGAAGCAAAGAAGAAATAGACCAGAATAACAAGCCAAAAACCTCAGAGATCTTGCCTGAAGCCCCCCTGTCTCACAGAAACAGGAAAGGCCTGGCAGTATGGTGACCGTTGTAACTCCACCGTCACCCAAACAGCACCTTGAGAGCGTGTCCTACAAACTTCTTCCCATCAGTAAGGAAATAGAAGAAGTGATGCTGAGGAGGCTGATTTACTTGTATCCTGTTTCAGGCAGTGATGGCTGTTGGGATGACTTTCCTCTTGCCAAACTCATGAGGAAAGGAATCTAGAGAGCTTTTGGCCACAGTGGAACATGTGTGTATAATTTTTATCAGTGAAGTTCAAAAAATTCCATTTTGGTCATTGCCATTTTGGTCAGAAAATACTCAGCTTCCCTCCAGCAGAAGTGAGGTTTGCCGAATGTGTAGACTATGGGTTTCCAAACCGCATTTACAGAGTATCCCTGCAGACAACTAAGGCAGCCAGAGGGATGTGCAGAGGCATGCCGAACACGTCAGCAAGCTGTTTACCTCTGCCAGGATGGGCTCGTGTGTCTCTGATATTACCCCTCATTCAAAGGAACGGAAAGCAGATAGCAGCCCTTCCGCTGCTGGAGAAGGTGGGAATCTTTTGGAGAAACGTAGCATTTGTTCCTCAGCTATTACACTTCATGGTAGGTACTTGCTATGAGCTACTGCCAGAGCAGCACTCGGGCCTGGATGGCTATTTGATGTATGCCATCCACCATTTGCAAGTTCTGAGATCATCAGGCACCGTTTTCACTGCAATATGGGAAACATATTCAACGCCATGCTTTCACAGGGCCATATGGACTGTGTCGCCCCCTCAGGAGACTTTCCCCAGGCTTTCCTCTCGGCATTCACAATTTTCAGTTTTGCAATGTGAAGGCTTTACGGAACCTGAGACGTGGCCTTTGCTGCCTCCCTGTGGGCGACAATTTGATTACAGGACATGGGGCTGGCAGGGCATCCCGACTGCCTGGTCCTGCATCCAACCTCACCACGGCTGGAGGCCCAGAGCACCCATCCCTCCTGGGACCCTCTGCTACTGGTGCATGGGGAGTTCTTCCCTGGGCCATACACACCATGGGCTTCAAAGCTAAACAGATGTTGCTGGGTCTTCCCTGCTGCCAGACAGGAGAAGCCAGGCCCTGGAAGATGCTTGTCTGACTGGCCCTTGGAATGTCTCAGGTTTTCCTGCAGCTTTATGCACCTAGGAACCACCCTTGCATCGCCTGCTCACATCTCCTCAGCTTAGCCCAGGACTTCCCCAGGCCCTAAGGACATGGAGAAGAGGGGCTCCTTGCCTCCTTGCCTCCAAGCTGCAGCTCTCCACATGCAAAGATTCCTAGCATACCTCCTTCGAGAATGAACAACAAAATCACTCTGCTGTCATATTTAAAATTATGTCATTATGAGGGGACTTCAAGACTTCAAAATGCATTTTGTAACACTTCAAACGAGGTGTGTGTTTTTAAGATTTGGAAATCTTGCACTGTGCGTGTTCTTGTTTTTTAACGGTGATTTGGGTTAATTTTGTTTTAAAACAATTATCGTATTAAAAATTCATAAGTATGGAGAGAGCATGCTCATCTTCCAGACTTTTTCCCTAGAAATTAATGCCAGCTACCTGCACTGACGAGCGGGAAGCCCGGGCCTTGTTCAGCGTCCTCCGTCGCTCCCAGCGGTGAATGGAGTCCTGCACCTCCATGCTCAGCTGCCGCGTGACGGTGATTTTATCATAGTTCTTGATATGCTCCAGGGCTCCATAGGTGGTAGTTAAATAATAAGAGCCTGCAAAAGGAGAAGGTCTTGTATGAACATCACGCCAGCCTGGGCCATTCATTTCCACGGCCATCCCGCCTGCTTGTGCCTGTGCAGGGGCAGCTGTCTAACTCTTGCACTGTGCCTCACTGCTGATGCGAACCTGAGAGAAATGAGACCTAATGACCACAGTGTCCTCCACCTCCTTCTGCTTCACCATGGTGTCGCTGCCCAGACTGCTGAGGCTGTAGATGCCCTGAGAGGAAACACAGACTGAAAGTAAACTACTATAAAAGCTGCTTTCACAAACAAACCCAAACCAATGCCTCTGTGCACACACAGTTTATTCTTTGGGGTATGGCCACCTTTTCATTGTGTTTAACAGGGCCACTGCAACTGGTCTGTAATTTGGGCTCCTGAGCATTCTCCATAATGCAAGGAAATAGTAACAATCACAGTGTACTCTGTAGGAAAAGTACTAGGCTTGGCTTCAGCCCCTTGTCGTGGGGCTCTAGCTACATTGCTGAAACATTTAGAGCCCCGGTCCCCTGTGGGCTCAGCACTGTCTTCCTCAGACCTGCAAGGACAAGTCACCCTCCACTCCCTCCATCTTGATTGACTAGACAGAGAGCCCAGATGTTTGGCTGAGAGGAATTCCCGGACTGTTCAGAACTGTGGGATAAATCTTGGTAAAGCAGAGAAACAGGGGATAATGCAGTAAAAGCCCACAGCCAGTCCTTTTACCTCAGAAACTCCCTGGCTGCTGTGGTGGCTGTGGCAGGTAATAAATAACCAGCTGCAGCAGCCAGGGAAGCAGCTGGTCCATAAGAAGAGGCTTCATCAACAGAGATGAAGATAAGCCCCGATAAGAGCACAGAGTGGAACATGAGGAAGCTGCTGCTTTGGTTGTGGGGCAGCCCAGTGTCAGGGCACGGCCCCAGCACCGGATTAATTAAAAGTGCTCATTTTCCCTCGTTGAGCCTCCCGGGCTCAGCTCTGCTGACAAGAGGGTTTCCTCTGAAGAGAGGGAAGGAGTCAGCCCACAAAGCTGCTCCTCCAGGCCTGAGGTGGGGCGAGGGTTCAAGTCCTTGGCCAGGCCAACTGTGCCCACATCATCTGCAAGATGCCATGGGCCCCACCTCCCCGGCCTCTGCGTGATCCTCTCAGCCGGGGTGCCGGGAAGATAGGGAGAAATAAAAATTGCCCGTCAGCTGGGTGGAACTCCATGTTTTTAATAAGTTTTCTAATAACGGCAGTTGCCTCTAGATGGCACTTCCACATCACCCAAACCTCGCACCAGCCCGTGGCCCTTCCTCAGGCTCTGATGAGCTCCACAGTCATTGTGGCTGGTTGTGTAAGTGGTGGCTAAGACAGCATTTTATTTAAGAGCAGAATTTTTAGAGCACCATTAAAGCTTGGTGTAGCAGAGGAGGGACCAAGACATTGCTATTTGACACTGTTCTCTGGTGGATCCGATAAGGAATGTCCCATAACTATGCAGGTCTGCATACACCGAGAACACTCTCTTTTTCTTTACTGTCTCTCACAAAGTGCTGTTAAGAACAGGCTAACAAGCCTGTAAGTGCCACTTTCTCCTCTTAGATATAGTTACCACCCTCCCTCGTCTGTCATTCAGTATTTCTCCTGCCCTGGCAGAGTCAAGGGTGCCCGTGATGGGATCTGCGACCTGGTGTATCCCTTCCCTCAAAATCCAGGGAGGAAGAACTCCCAGTCCCCCATGACAGGAATTCATTACATCTCCTTTAAGAATTCTTTTTTTTTTCCACTTTCCAGTATCTTCATTTCCACACAGTCATTCCTCATCATCTACACAGTCATTCCCCATCATCTGTCCTTGCCTTTGCCCCAGTAATCAACATAACTGTTGTTATAAAATTCGTTCAAAGTAAATTTTTAATTTGGAGGCCAGATTTAAATGATTTTGTATGGTGATCTGATGTAATTTCACAGTTTTCTCACTTCTGCTTTCCTTTTCCCCCTTTTATTTCTGTGCTTGAATCACCTTTTGTCATTTAACTTTGAAAGACCTAACTCAAGTTGACTTCTGCCAGTTCCCATTTTAGCCCCGCGCTTTGCAATCTCAGAGCTATGTTCACTGAGACATTCTTTTTTTATTAATTCCCTGTATCTGCAGTTACTCTCAGTCTCCTTTCTGAAGTGGTTATTTAGCCAGTTTGATCTGGAACTCCTTCACAAAAGTTTGACTGGAGTACACACTTCACAGAGTCTTGGCATCTTTGACTTAAGAGAACTTCCAGCCAGCTTTGTCTTCGATAGCCTGAGCTCCCCAGCCCAAGTGACTTCAGTAACCAGCCTGGTAGTATGCCCTTTTGAAATGAAGAACCCGTGGGCAGTGTAGTCACCAAACCCAGCTTAGTTATGTCAGCAAAATGCTGTGCTTAGGGTAACATTTTTTTCTGCTAACAGTTCTTTTCAGAAGGAAAATTAGCCTGTGCAGAAACCTCTCACTAATACGATTCTGTTGCTACTGCTCATTCTGTTAATACTTAATTTTGCCCACCTCTGCACTGTGCTGGGATGACAAGCTCTTACTTACAGACTTATACGTCCATTTAATATAAATAAAATTAGTCTGCTGTTGTTCATCCAGGCCTCCTTTCTAGAACCTCAGTACTTACCAAAACAAAGTCTAAAATAAACCCTATTTTATTGGTTTAGTGACTACTCAGTGAAAAATTACCTGTGTTCCTAATTCGGAGTGTGTAACCCTGTCACTGTTAGTAGCATTTGCTTCCCAAGCTATATTTAAGAAACTAAAGGCCCACAGTTCCCTGGGGTATTTATCCCTCTAATAGCAGAAATCTTTATTCGCGTCCAAACACAATGTTCCTCTCTAAGCCAACTTTCTCTGCCTCGCTATGATACTCAGCCAGAGAACATTGTCAAAGGGGTCACTCAAATTTAAGAGCAGAGTGACCATAAGGATGATGTATGGCCCCAGGCATACAATGTGGTTTAAAAAATGTGCTCTTTTCTCAATGGAATAAATAGAAGTGTCCGCACAATGGATTGCAGCAGCAGTTTAATTTTAGGCAAAGACCTTTTAACTTTTCAGCGTTTAGGCCAAGCAGCACTAGATGTCTCTGTTTAGGTTACTAATCCAGCAACTCAGTTTTCATTTATACTGGGCCCTTGTCTTTCCAGCTGGTGTCTAAGGACACTGTACTGTTAAAAACAGTTGAAGTGTTTGACAATAATGTTAGAGCCTCAGATGTGAAAAGCTTGGCCAAAGCTTATCCACAAATCCTAGCCAGACCCTTGTGCCCCACTTTCACAAACGCTGAAGCCAGGTAAATAATGATTTCCAAAGGGAATATCCCAGGAGCAAACACTGTACTCTACCTTCCCCTAGCTGCAGAGCAGGGTCCATGAGCTCCATCATATACTCCACATTCAGAAGGACTTCAGTCAAGTTGCTGCGGGCCAATACGTACATAAGCACGGGAAGGAAGTCATCTGCACCGTACGGCTTCCCTGAGCAAAGAGAAACACATAGTGGTCCCAATGAACTCGCCACAAAGACACGTTCCCACACAACAGTGACAGCTTCTCACCCAGCATGTCCTTCGCAGACTTTGGCTTACATTATCTGAAGACTTAAAGCTTGAAAGCACCAGCAAAGAAAAAAATGCTGAAAAAGGGAAAGTTAGTTCTCTTAAAACATAAGTAAACTTGCTTCAAGCCCAAAATATGAGTATGAAGATTTTTAGTGACCACCATTTCTGCCATTATTTATTAACTGGAGAAAGAGAAACTTAAACTTCATGGATCACAAACCAGTGACCATCCTTGAAGGCTGCCAGCTCAGCCCTCTGATTAACACTGCCATCAAGACTGCAATTCAGGTTTGCAATATTAGCAGCAATTATAAAGTTGTCTACATGCCTTAGGGGTATTTATTCTCTTAGGTTCGCTCTACGTGTGGGACCAAAGAGCAGAAAACGGAATTTGAGACAGTGGTTTTTAGGACTGAGGACTTCCGTGTTTATGTTCGTTCAGAAGGCAAAACGTCACACTACATGTTCCTAATTAAAACAGCCTCCCAAGAGCTAAGATCTAAGAGGAAGCATTTTTCCAGCCATGGTGTCTAGCTAAGAAAACAAAAAGCCTTTCACATTGGACTTAGACTAGTTTTTGGACTTGGTGTGCAGCAGGTGCTACAGGAGCAGATCCTCATGGGCTCAAGACTTCCTGTGCTTAAAACGTTCATATCAACAAAGTCAACAAAGTGATCTTATATGTAAGCTGTAAGAGCTCTTTGGGATCTCTGAGGACAAAAAAGCATACACATTAACAGTCATCGTTATAAATAATTACTACTTAAAATAGAATCCAAACTGAAGCTTTGCTGCATAAACCATGAAAAACACAAGGATAGCTTTTCTTATTAGAAAGATGCTCTCACTTTCCACCAACATGTCATAAATTCATCATGGACAACCCATAATGACAAGTTGCTTAACTGGCCTATCTTCCCAACATTGACCATTACTCTTAACCTAAGCCCAGATTGCTTAGGGCTGAATGTCCTCCCTTGGACCATTTTCTTCACCTGAGCACTTGGATGAGTTGGTTTCATAGGCCATGTGTGTCTCAAGAACAGTTTGCCTCACCTCAAATAATCAAAGCTACCCTTGATGTAGCTTCAGTGAAATTATACCCTAGCCATTTTTGGCCCGTAGTCCACATGCCCTTCCATGGTAGGGCATAAATTCCTATTTGTCAAATGTTCCCACTGACTTATTTCAAATCTTTGCCATGAGTCAGCTTTCCTTTTTTGTCATTCATAGCTGATGCAGATTCTCCACTGGAAAAGAAAGATATTCTTCTGCAGCCTCAAATAAACATGAGATTAGCTGCTGATTAAAAAAAAAAAAAATGTGGCTTTAAAATAAACCCAGTAATATATCTAGTAAACAGAGAGTTGATCCAGTTAAAACAAAGTGTTGGAGTGTGAGAGATTGTCAGGGCTGTAATTCAGTCTGTTTCTAACAGAGTCCACACAGCCACAACATAGACAATTTATTTAATGAAAGCTGGATTAACGCTTTCAATTCTGTTTGCTTTGTTATGGCTGCCTTTAGTTAAATGACACAGCCTTAAGTCTTCAACCAAACTATAAAAGGACTGTGCTGTTTCATTAACATCTGGATGGACATTTTGTTTGTCTGTTGTTGCCTTGCCTTATGTCCCTTGAAAGCTTCAGCTCTGTGAATTGTCCAGTTCTTTACTGTCATATATATTACCTTAATACAAGCAGCTCAGTATTACAGCTATTTAATATTGTCTAGCAAAAAAAGATGACACAACTGAAACATGAAAGTTTACTAGAAAAACTGCACAGAAAAAAGCCCTGTTCTCCTTTTGACCTGAGTAAATCAGATGCCAACAGTTAGTTCTGTATAAAACTAGTGTAAAGGAAGATGAAGTACCAGAGAGTTTACTAGGCTCATTTTTTCCCCTTTTTTAAAAACTTTTTCTTTATGATGTAGTAGTTACTGACCAGTGGCGTGAATTGGGTGCTTCATTTCCTAAACGCCAAGGGATTTTCAGTGCAATGCCAATAGCAGAATTTTCTCTTCCCTGCCTCTTCTTTATCATGACTATTCCATGTTGTGTCTGTCCAAGAAAGTTGCTACTTCACAACATGAATTACTACCCACTGGAAAAACAATGCTGGGGTTTTTTATATATATAAAATGTCACTGAAGGAGATCACCAGCCAGCCAACAGACTAACAACCAATGTAGACTGGAAACAGCAACTTGGAACTATTTCCATGTCCCCAGCCATCAATTTCTAGCATCAAATGAAATGAAAGTTAGAGGACACTTTTCAAGAACTCCTCCAGAACCTATTTCTTTTTTATTGGCTGAGAAGCAGGCACCAAGTCAATTGTTATTCATTGCTGTCTATATAATTTCTGTGAGCTGATTTAGCTGCTCTGTCTACCAGTCCTTGTTATAAACCTTTCTCAACTTTAAGATTTCATAGAAATATTATTGGACTCCCAGCTGTTTATATGGCTTAAATATGAAAATCTGATATGTGGTTTCTTTTTGATTAATAAACTCAGAATAGGGATGTCTGACTGCAATAATGCAAAGAATTGTTATTCTCTATATGCTGTATGCTCGTAACCTGCATAAATTACTAGACATCATTTTAATCCGCTTGTGGGAATATGAAGCCTCATTCTGAAATACCCACGTCTCTACCTAAAGTTGAAGTCAGCAGGAGCTGTAGGTGTCAACAAGAGAAAAGCAAAGCTAATTATCAAGGATCTAGCTCTGACTCCATGTGTTGCCACAAACTTCCAGTGTTGCCTAAGGTAGTTCAGGCATGGTATATTGTGCCTACTCCTCGTAGGCATCGCAACACCTTCTCTCCACTGACTGCACATGGAGCCAAGGATAGGTGCCTGAGAGGGCAGGACTCTGAACCTCCCCGTGTTCTCCTGGCCTTCACAGCAGACTAGCTTAGTCCCACACAGGGACTGTCTTAGACACGTACAGCTGGCAGACCAAGCATGGCCCTGAGATGCCCTGTGTCTCAGTTCATCCATGGGGATAATAGGTGGTGTCAGCAACTCAAATATGGCCAGAAGCAGGAGGCACAAAGATATATGAAACAATGCCTGTGAACCAAGACATCCAAGAGGTCGGTGCTGCTGAGCATCCTGCAACCCACATGCTCCCTGCACCATGAAAGGCACCAGCGCACTAACCAGCATCCATCCAGGGCCTGCAGCAGGGACGTTCTCCCTAGGCTGCTGCCGCCTCAGCTCCACTCTCAGTCTGGGCCAGAGCCAAGCTCCCAGACCTGCATGTCTAACTCCATCTGTGGTCTCTCACAGAGGGGTATGTTTGCAGCTGACAGTTAAATCTAGCTCTGACCCTGCCAGTGGTCTCAGTGACACTGGGACTGAGCTTGCTTGTTCAAGGTGGTGGTGCCCTACTCCAGATATGACTTGCTTGTTTTATTTCCTCCTCTTGCCTGCAGGATCAGGAAACATTTATTTCATAAATATCTATAAGAAGCTTAAAATAAGCTTTCTCTTCTGCCACAAACTCATCCTATTATGTTTATAGCAAAGCAAATACTACGTCAGCTCCTGGCTGGCATGCAGCGCTGGAGTAGAACGGGCATTAATTAAATACATGATTTAAAGCAACTGGAATTCTGCCCAAGCCTCCATAAAGAAATTACAGCCTATTTTAACACATTTATGCATTTCTTTTCCCTCCATGTATATTCTGACAACCAGCAAACAGCGATGATGCTCTGCACCTCGCTCTAATATTTTATAAACACTGGCATGATGTCTAGCAGCAGCTCTCCAGGAAATATGAATTTCAGCCTCAGTTTATAGCTGGGAAACCTGAGGTACAGAAAGGTTAACTGAGATTTTTTCAAGAAAAAAAATATGACCATCCTTCCACTCACTAGCATTTTGCTGTGTCTTGTCTATCTCATGCTACTTCGGCAAGGTTTGATTTATGGCGTAGTTGAATTAAGAGAGTTAATACATGCAGGCAGCGTGAATCCATTTCAAAAACATGTTTTACAGATCAGAGGAATTCGCTCCCCTTGAAAAATCTGAACTGGCTCTTTAATTCAAATATAGAAATTGTACTAGCCAGAGAAAAGATATAATCTCTAGTCCATCACCCTTCATTAATAGTAACTTAAATACAAATATCCTCTTCCTAAAGATAACAAAGCAAAACTGTTATGTATAGATTTATTTTCCTTCTCAGAAGTGAGATGTGATAATGAAGAGCGTGGTGGGATTTCTTCAACTTAGTTTTAGGAGCTTCTAGCATCAGTTGTGTACTGGCTCCTGAGGTATTTGAGACTGTGTTCCTGTTCACGAGCTCAGCCATCCCACTGAAGGCACACTGCTTCCTGCCCACGCCTTTTTCAACTGCACAGCCATATTGGAGTGCATCAGGGCAACTAATATCCAGCTGCTCAGTTCTACAGGGGATGACAAACTTCATCCTAAAAGCTAGGGAAGATAAAGATTCCAATGGCCTATATGTCCTATCTATCCTCTTTTTCCTAAAGCAGAATGTGATTAGCTGTGCAAAACTATGCAATAGAAATTATTAAATCAGATGTTTAGGGCCAGTCACCTAGCCAACTCCATCGGTAGTACAGAACTGGTTTTGAACTATATAGTCCCGCTCCCCGTGCAATTCAAAGATACTCCAAAAATGAAGCTTCATAACCTTAGGTAGTCCACAAGGCAAAAATGCTGCAGTAAGAAAATCGTTCCTCTGTTCATTCTTCTTGACTCTCCTTAGAAAGCAGTCTCCCCATCTTTCAAACTTTCAGTTTAACCTTAGAGCCTTTCCGTGCCTGATCTTCCCTGCTCATGGACTGACCAAGCTTGGCCTGTTTGTCTCACACAGTATTTCTTCATACACCAATGCCTATTTCTCCTCTATTTTTGCTTTTCCATCAGTTCTCTTCCACAGAGTGGTAGCTCCCAGGTAGCACAAGGCTGGGAGCTCAAGGCTCACCATTGCCAGCACACACCACACATATTGCAGATTGGCATCTCATTTATCACTCCACAAGTGTCACTTGTGTTTTTGACAGAGTGAAAAGCAGAGATTCTCATTCTACTCCTATCACGCAATATGCCTTTGACATTTTGTCTGAGTAAAGGTATTTCTGAAAGATAAATAATAGGCATTTTTTTCTACATAAGATTACGGTGCTTCTATATAAATCAGCTATGTGCCCAACTCTCCCTGTGAGTATTGTGGCATGCCTTCCAAATGTAGAAGCAGACAGAGAGTTGGGAGCTTACAGCTCCCTGTGAGTCCTGCCTCTTACTTTTTCTAGTGCACAGAGGAAAAAATTCCAGCTGGTTTGGGAGGGGCGGGGTGGGTTTCCAAACTCTTCTTTTTCTATTCTTTTAATGCATATTATTCTTACTAACTACTACTAGCATTTTCAGCAGGCAGGTTACATCTTTTTAGATTGTAGGTTACATTCTTGGAGGCATATGTTGCTGTGATTTAAGTTTGCACAGAACTTGGAAAACCTCAGTGAGACACCGCAATGCTATCCTAATTGTCCATTTGGGGAAGATTCACTTACTAATACCACTGCCTACGCTGTACATGTGAACATTTGAACCAGCACCCCTAAACTCCTTTTATAGCCAGTGATGAACTAATCAATGTCATAAGTGGAGTTTGTCATGAGTCATCTCACCCTAAAGCAGACACCTACATTGAGCCAGATGAATCAACTGAAGTCCATCAACTAAGTCCCTGTTGTCTATAATGACAAGCTTGACATGTTACCCATCTGTGGCTACCTACAGCTAGATGTAGCTGTAGATGAGTCCTACTTCAACATAGATATATATCTGGTAGTTGAACTCAGAGGTCTGTTGGGAGAAAGGTGTATTGACAAAGACTGTGAACTTGCCTTCCTGATTCCTTATGATGAATCAGATCCACAAGTTGGGATTGCCTTCAACTGGAGGGAGAAATGTTAGTTCAAACCGTCTGAGGATCTGACCCATTCAGTTCATAGTCTAAGTATCAGGGGGTTCAACCGCAGCCAATTTTTCAGGCAGATTTTTTCATGTAGTATGAATTGCAATTAAACCAATTTCTTAAAATGGCCTGATATATGTGGAGTCAGTCAAGGACGACTTCGAAGTTTCATGACTCTTTCGGCAGTGCAAAGATGGGCACTACCACAGGCACAGATGTTCCTGAGTAAGCCTATCCCTAGTTTTAAAGAAAACTTGTTAGCTGTTGGGACACCCTGACCAAGCCTGGACTACTGTACGAGGGCCTTAAAATGTTAAAAAACTTGTGTTTTCATACGGGTCTAAAAAAAAAACCACTGTGCTTGATTGGGTGGTATTTGCACTTTGAGATATGAAACCATATTCTCAGGTCAGCTCATCCTATGGTCAGCCTAAAGTGAGCAAAGACCTGGCTTGAGCTGCCAACTTGCAAATTAAACCAGGCAACGTAAGTAGTTTTCAAGTTACTGAACAGATAATTTTTCTGCCAGAGGTAGACTGATTTTGGTTCTGGGGCAGAGGGAACGACTAGTTTTGTGTTCCACCTGCTGTGATCTTGGAAGAGGAGGGAACTCTAATTCAGCAGCGAGTAAAAGGAGCTAAAACAGAAACAGACTACTGCACAGGAAGCTGAGCACGGCCTCTGCTCTTCCTGTGTGAAGAGCACTGTGCTGCCTCAGGGCTGGTTAAAAGCAAAAGGGGCCCCGGGGCTGCTGCTCTCCGGACAGGCAGAGAGCAGCAGGAGAATTCCTACCTGCCGAAATCTGGTCTGAGCGGCCCGCAGCCCGCTCTTCTGCACTCCACCAACTGGGAATTCCCTGTCAGAAAAACAGTTCAGTTTGCTAAACATTTGTCTTTGCCAGGTGGAAGAATCAATGTGATCTGGGGTCAGTTCATGCCGCTGAAGATGTTCCACACATTTCACTTCTAAGTGGGCCTACAGGATGCTTCACTCAATTTCTCTCTGAGTCCACTGTCTTCTGGGAGTTAGACTATAGCTTTCTCCTCCCCTTAACCTCTTTTTCTGGTCTGAATTCATTGGGATACATTCCCTTAATGCCAGGCTGGTTTCCTTCTGTCCAGGCCCTGGTATGCATCACTGATCATATACACTGGAGAGGGAACTGGACACGCGGGGGTGAAGTCAGCTTCCAACCTACACCCCGCTTGAAGCAGTGTGCTACAGGAGAAAACAGCTGAGCTGGTCGAAACGAAGCGCTTTGGTCAGCAAAGCAAACCACAATGAAATTCTCCGATTTCACAAATGGCAACCTTTTAAAACATGTAGGGTTTTTTGAATTATTTCCCTGGCCGCTAATTTCTGTTACATAAAATGCCACAACGGCATTTCCTGCAACAGAGAAATTCCAGCCCTGAGCAAACTGAGGTGTGACAGACACATAATGTACCACCAGCAAAGGAAGGGGACCGTGTCTCCTGTGTGGGTTTTAATGAGGCATGCGAGTCTTTGATCTATACCAAACTTACTCTCAAACTTAACACAACTGTTTCAACAAAGTTACAGCAAATTCCCCTACGTGTCTCCAAATCTTCTCATAATACTTAAAGACGATCAGAGGTCCTATCCACCCTGCAGCTTAGGCTCAGCCCTGGGGTGGCTTTTTGCTACTGCTGTTAATGTGTCTAGATTGGTCCATGAACCTTGCTGCATACTGTCCAAGGGATGACCCCAAGGTGAGGCTCAGAAGGGCCACAACAATTCCTGTACAAGCGCTCCAGGGCTGTTACCAGTACAAGATAAAGCAGAACAGCTAAAAGCACCTTTAGAGATCATGAGTTCTTGCAGGTTGTTGCAAATTAATATCTGGCTTCTCTCCAAATTTATGCATGACTGGTTATCAGCTCACCAGTATACAAAGAAAGCTCTTAAAGTGGGAAGGCAGACTCCTGGAGCAAGGGGGTTCCTGGTCTATCTGCAAAAATGCATCCTGTCTGCAGGCCAAGGGCTCAACATGTGCATTTAGTGGTTGGCCTGAGGCCCGAGTTATATTTATACTCAGAGAACATGCTTCCTCGCACTGAAGTATAGTAGTGGCTTTTGGAATGTAGTGGATCATCAGGAATCAGTAACAAACAGTACTAGCATTCTGCATCTCCACCTCAATTTAAGCAAAACTTTGTAAAGGTTAAATCAAGACACTTTTCCCAAAGACCCATTCCTAGAATTTACCACTAAGCTGCTACAAGCTGGGATAGAGCTCTGAGGATTTATGGAGAGCTGTGCAAAAAGGACATTACCCATAAAACACTCACAGACATATGGTTTTTGGAGTTATGGAGCCTAAAGTTAGCCAGGTAACTTATATCTGTTATTAGCGCAGAGAACGTTGCAGTCACTAACCAGTCCATTCTGAACACAACCTGTGGACAGCTGATACCAAACACACTGACCATCACTGTTACCTCCCATCTGAATATTACCACATCACCAGTATCATAAACCCTAGTCCTTTGATACACAGAGAAGGACCAGTGAGGGATACCATTTCAGCGGGAGTGCTGTACCTGGGTTTCCCTGAGCCATGGAGTCATAGATGAGTTTGCAGGACTTCAGCAAGATGGCAATCTTCTTTTCTGGGGAGTAGGCCTTGTGCATGGTTGTGAACTTGTGAAGGATCTTTTCCAGCACAACAGTTTCAGGCACACTGGTTGTGACGCCTAGGTCAGTGGTAGTTGTGTTTTGTATCACAAGTTGGTTGTCTTTTAGCTGCTGTAAAGATCCATCTTCGTTGTGGATTTCTTTCAAGTAAGAATCAATGGCTTCTTTTAAAGGTTTCAGGACACATTTGTACAAAGCTGTCTCAGCAATCACTTCTGCGTGGAGAAGGGAGAACACAAAAGTCTGTGATAAATAATCAACACAGTAGTACAGGTGCAAGTAAAACTCCTAAGAAAGCATGTGGTTGGTTATTCATGCACTACTGCATAGCTGTGAGCAGGCAACAGAAATTACATCCCAGAAAGTAAATGTTTCATTACCAACACCCTCCAGAAGTCCTGCATAGGCTTGAGATGAACGTCAATGTGCGGTCTCTGCCACTGGAGCCGTAGGAGAGCTCCTGCTACCAGCAGTCCCTGCTGTCTTTGCCTGACATCTGGCTGATCAGCATGGCATTGTCAGGCAGCAGGAAAGCCAACTTTGGGAAGAGATGAGGAAACTTCACCTAACCGAGCTTCTACTCACAGCCCTGCCCTTAAAAATGCCCAGGTGGGATTCATCTCAGGTCCCTTCTGATATCTCCCTCTGACCTGTTTGAGATACTCACTTCAGGACGAAATCAATTGCATCCTCAGAGCACCCCTTTCTCCACAGTGACTTGAAAAGGGGCTGTAGCCACCAGCTCAGAGGCAGACACCTACATCTGATCAGAAGTTTCTCACCCTCACTGCTCAAGTGACTCTAATTTACTGATCCTTAAGTCACATTTTACACACCTGTGGATGAGGAAATAGTCTGTGTGGGTTGAGCATTTAGCAGGAGACAAAAGGAAGCATGAAAGACTGTGAGAAAGTCTGTCCTCTGACTCCTGGAAGCCAGAGGCAGAGTTAGAGGGACTGCAAGGGATCCTCTTGTCACCCCTGCACTGAGGCGAAAAGGTCACCAGCAAAAGAGTTCATCTGCTCAGTCAGTGGGGAAGGAAACAGAGGGCAGTAACATTCATGTATACAAAATCCAACTATTTTAAAGAATCCAGAGAATCAGTCAGCCTGAAGCAGGACAAATTCAAATGGTAAATCTTCCACCGTGGGTATCCCTGCCCTCCACAGGAGAAGACAGTCCTCCCCAGGCTGACTGGGCCACATCATCCTGCTCAGGAACTGGCAGTGAACAGGGCTAGATCTAACCAGGCGTGTCCGTGTGAAGGTGGGGGGAATCCTCGCACGCACGCAGCTCTGCCAAGCAGAACAAGGACGCTTCTTCTTTCTGCCTCCTCTCCACCTTCCCTAATCAAGATTCAAGACAGACTTCTCTGTGCTGACACCCCCTCTGCCTCGGGGACAAAAATTGCAGGTGTTGCGTGAGGGGCGTGAGAAGTGGAACTGTAGCTCCCCTCTCCTGGCTATGGCAAGGGGCTGGCAGCGGGCCTGTTCTGCTGGGGACACTGCAGCATCATGTGAAGCCTTTGCTGGGCGAGAAAGAAGTCATCAGGGCCTGCTGAGACTGACAGCTGAGTGTCTCGGGGTCCTGGCTCACCACTTAGCTGGGCCCCACCTAATACCAGAGCTGCAGGATCCCCTGGAATCCCTGGTCTCTTCTGTGGTTGGCCATGTTCTGCATCGGGAGTCTTCCAGCTCCCAGCTTGCTTTAAGCCAACTTAGAGAATCTCATAAATAGCCCTGCATTGGTTCTCAGGTCCTCAGGAAACAGTTTTAAGTCCAAAGAGCATTGCATGCACACCTTTCCAGGCTGTGCGGCTTTGACTGGGATAAAAAAATCTACAGCTCTTTGAATATTCCCTTGTGAATGGACATTAAACAGGCCAGTCCATTTCTTAGCAAGGAGGGGAGTAGCACATTACTCCCTCTCAGAATATTGAATAAGAAGCAACAAAACATCCCTAAACAGACAAAAATATTATTTTTCCTCCCCAAAGGCAAACTATGTCCATGTCAAAGAGAGGTGAATGCTGCATTTTGGAGGCAGCGGTGCTCTTGCAGCAGGCAGCTCTTCCATGCCTCTGAGCTCTGAGGAGCACACAGTGGAATCAAGTGATTCCTCCAACCTGCCACTCGAAATCGTCATAGTCTTGTCCCTCCTTGTGAGACAGTGACTGACCCCCAATCTGGCTGCCACATGCCGGGAGTTCTCCATCCTCACCACAGAGCGTGGGGCAGTGGACGTGGAAAGCTGTGGGGAACAGAGCTGTGGAGAGGGAAGTTGGCCTTTTGTGTTTCCAGTGAATACAGCTCCATGTGTGTGTGCCTATGCGTACACATATATATACACACACTCTCTCATATTTGTGTGTATATGCATATATACATACATATATGTCTCTCTCAGACACACAAACACACACCTCTTCTGCTTAAACTCTTCCCTTTAAAACATTCATAATGAGTTTTTTCCCCCTCATTGGTCTCCCAGTTTTCAGAGCTGCTCCTCCATGTGCTGGCAACCACAGAGTAGACTTCAGTTTGCACCCCTCAGCTTTTAGGAGGTGGTTTATAATTCTGTAAAGCAGAAACTGTGTCTGCATAATCCTGTCTCCCTCCTCACCTTCCCAAATCCCGCCCGAGGATGAGTAAAGCACAGTCACCTACCTAACTGTTCCTCGGTGTAGGAGGCTGGATCTATCAGAGATTTCAGCTCAGTGCTCTGCACTAAGTAACTCTTCAGCTGCGTCATCATCATCCGGATTTCTTGTAGCATCTCTGTGCTGGAGCTCTGCTTTGCCATCATCTCTAAACTGTACACTCTGTAGTCCTGCACCAGGTTGCCAAAGTACGAATCCTTGTCCTGTGCCAGCTCCACTATCTTCTTCTGCAGCTTCCTGTCACTAGACAAAAAGACTGTGAAGACATTGGACAGGCTCACAAAGGACAGCCTGTTCTTGGCCTTGTCCAAGATCATGGAGCGTGTCTTTTTACCGGATGAACTACTCAGCATCTCCAGGTCATCCTCTGTGCTACTGGTGGAGTAGGAGTCTGGCTCGGACGCTGATGCCTGAGCCACAGCGCTGCCTCCCGGGCTCTCCAGGGAGGAGCGCGAACCTTTCAGTTCAGCTGAGCCGACGGATTTGTGGACATGATCTTGTTCAGTCTTGGTGTGTGTGCAAGTGGCACCACCTGCCACTGCAGGTGAGCTGCTCTTCCACAAAGCCGGTGCCGTGGCCATGGCCGTCTCTGCCACTGTTCTTTGCTTTGACTGGTAGGAGCTGGGGATCCTTGGTACCTGGGAAAGCCTCTTCCTTCTCGGTGGTGGGATAGGAGGTGACTTTGCTTTCTCAATGGCATTGCTTTGTATCTCAGGCATGTCCTTCTTCTTCTCTGCAGGTTCGGGCTTTGTCTCCTGAAACTGTGATACAGCCCTTTCAGGAACCTCCCCAGGCATTTCTACAGCCTTTTCGCACAGCGACCTCTTATCTCCGCTCTCTGTACTTGTCTCTTGTTTTTCTTCTGTCCGTTCCCCTTTCAGCGTTTCACAACTTCCAGGCTTACCCACACAGCTCTCCTTCAAGGTCCTCTCACACAGCCGCCTCCGTGGGGGCACAGAGGGCTGGGAGCCCTTCTTGGGGCTCACTGCTGAGGGCTCGTTGCCTGAGCAGCTCTGCTTCTTCTCTTCTTCTTCTTTATTGTCACCGCCCTCAATTTTCATTTCCTTGATGCTCTTTCCTAGAGGCTGAAGCAGCAGCTCGTTTTCTTCACAGGCAGTCATGGGATCTCGCAGGAGCTTCAGAGAAGGTTTCTGAATGTGAGAAGGTGGAGGTGGGGGGGGGCGGTGGGGAGACCTCCTTTCAGCGAGTGTGGGGGCAGGGGGGAGATCAGTGCTCACAGCATGGCTTTTAGGAGGAGGTACATCTAGAGGAAAAGGATTACTGCACTCTTCTATAAAAATAGGATTCACGAACCACAGCCTGTCATTTCCTATTGACAGCTCAATTTCACATGAGCAGTGGTTTGTGTTACTTGCAAAACACTGGATAGATCTTAAACTGTCTGCCTGGGCAGTGCTGAAAGCAGGGTCTTTTGCAGGGTGGGATAACTCCTCTCCTCTTCTTCTGTGGTTTAGGGAAGAATCCCAGAAATCTGTCAAAAAAAAAAAAAAAAGGAAAAAGAAGAATGAAAAAAGCTCTGAGAGAATTTCAGCTGCTAATGGTACGTAGAAGTCCTACTTTTTGTTAAAAGAAATGGTACACAAGTTTTCATACCTCTGTGTGAAGGAAGGGTTGCCTGTTTTATGTGTATGAGATGCTTCAAACCAGGGGACAAGCTCAGAAGAAACCCCTTTCTTGCCAATTTTAGCATACTCACCTAGTGAAAACTGTTAATGCTATAGAGCCTATGCGGTGTGCAGGAAGGTACAAGTAACAAATATTAATGATTGTGAAAACAGGTCTATGGCTCGTTCAGTAATTGCTGGCCTCCAAATGCAAATAGCTGTGGATACCTGAGGGTGTGAAGACCCCAGGCAAGTGCTGTCTTCTTCTTGCTGACCATGGGAAGGTGCAGGGCTGAGATGTACAGCCTGGATCCGACGTGCTCCGGGAGCACAAGAGACATCAGGTGAAGATGTGGCAGAGTCTGTTCTACACAGAGGTCTGATCCTGCTTTGCAGTACAACCAGTCCGGAAACATATGATTTGAAATACCTTCCACAGATTAAAATTACCAGTAACGTCTATATGTCTGGATGACATCATAGCTGTGCCCACTCTGTTTTACACCTTGCCTTGAGGCTGCATGCCTGCAGGTGTAAGAGAGAAAAGACGGTGCAGAAGACTGCGAACACAGGAAGGTTGTGTACTGCAGGACTAAAGAATAGTTAAGTATTTCGGTGCCATCAACTGTGACCAGAAAAGGAAGATGGTGTTTCAGATGCAAGTAGTTATTTCTGTATGTCACCAACCTCTTATTGGAATTTATTTTGCAGTAACTTGTTTAAAAAAAAAACCAACTACAGAGTAGTTGTACATCTTTTGAACAGATTCAGTATCAAATTTAACCTTTTTCCCTTCCCCCAGAGATGAGTTCTCAAATCTGCTTGCCTTTCTAGTCCGATTGCTTTTAATCACTCAGGTGCTAATCCAGGATCCACTACTGGAAGCATCAGGAAACAGAGGGTCTTGCAAACCCTGTGTGTTCTGACCAAGGGAAAGGGTATAAACCTCTGAGGGTATTCACTGCGTGAGGACTGCATAGATGCCCACAGATTTAGGGACAAAGGGTAGATGGGAAATCCTGGAAACACAGGGATGCGGATAAATAAATAACTATTTCGGTGTGCTTGGTGCCTGGACACAGAGCTGACGCCGACAGCACACTCTTACAGAGCATGCGAATGGGGCTGCCACATGGCTCCTGCACCCCTCCCTGTGCTTGATGTCAAGCGCATCTCACTGCAAAAGCATCACGTGCCGGGCCCGAGAGGGGACAGATAGGGCTGCACAAGTGTGGGACGACCCTCCGTGCTGAGCCCACAGTACAGCTCTCAGGACAGTGCCTTCAGCTGTGCCTTGCCAAGGCCCTGTTCTGCCAGCTCCACCAGCGTAGCCCCCAGCCCAGCATGGGGAAAGGGGCACAGGGCTGAGCTGGCCGGAGCCCTGGGCAGGGTGTGCCTGTGCCTCTTCCTAAAAATCAGCACCCCAGAAAAGCTCAAAGCGACCTCCAGTTGGGAACGTCATGGCGGAACTCAGAACAAAGAAACTCTTCAACTGAAGCCAACGCAGAACTCGGGGGTGAAACACATTCAGATAAAATCTCTCCTTTGCCCACTGTGTCCCCAAAGACAGGCCACTTCTTCCCGTTTTGCTCCCCAGTGCAGCTGTGACTTTTGATGGCTTCCTGCTTGCAGCCAGTTCCATGCTGTTGCTGGAAAAGCCATTTTCTTTCTGCCGCCGCCATGACCTGCCCTCTGCAGGGCTCTGCCTTTCTCCCTCCGTGCCCTGAGCCCGCTGCTGGCCTTGCCTCCCTCTGCCAGCCATGTGGTCCTCTGCGCCACAGCCAGCTGCCCCAAGGACAGGGACCGTCCCCATCCCTCCAGCGGGTGCAAGTGCTGCAGGCAGGGCAGGATGGGCAGGCTGACTCCTCGCTGCCCCTCCGCTCCCTCTAACCAAGCAGTTCTATAACACAGCCACAGAGTAAGCCATGCAGAGGCGAACTAAGAGACGGCCCATTCCCCTCAGGATAAAATTGCCGATTTAGCCTCTCACAGCCTAGGCTAGTGTCCATGGCTAACTCAACTTCATAAGCATGTCACCGTGCTTGCTCAGGGAGGCTGAGGTTAGAACAGCTTTATTCTCTGATTTCCTGCCGTGAGCGGGAGGAAAAGAGAGAAGCTTAAAATAAAAGTGTTGCCAGGAACAGCAGCACTCTTGACAACAGAATTCAGGAACAGACGTGCAGATGCAACTGCACATAATAGCATCAAGCTAACTACTCCCTCGTGTCTGAGACTGTCTGGGGTATGATTTCCGTTAAACACTCCAACTCTACTGGGTATCAGCAAATGCAAGACAGTGGAAGCTGCTTGTTTAAGTCAGAATATAATGCTGTGGAGCCTCATGGGCTGAGAAAATGGTGAGTAAAGCAATCTACAAAAGGGAAGTTGGTTATTTTTCTCAGTAGTAGTCAGGATAAGACACTGATGAAAATGCAGTGCTCCACTCAGACAGTGAAAAGCCAGAGGAGGTGGTCCTACCAAGGGGGTTACACAGCTGCTTCAGAGAAGGTGTTTCCCAGCCCAGCCACACTGTCTCATACAGCACGAAAGGCCGTTTGATTGTCTCCCGTTGCCATCTCCTTCCCTTAGCTTACACTCTGGGAGGGATAATTAGGCAGTTCTTTGAGACTTGGGCACATCTGTGATGGTACGTGCTCTTTGTGAAGTGAAATCATGCTAATTCTCCTGCTAAAATGCCTTCTGTACCAGCGAGGTCAGGACTAGAGGGCCTGTAGTACACCCTCTTTGACAATATACATAACAGCCAGATCCTTTGTGGAACAATCCAGCTTGCAGGTAGACATCTTAGTTCTACCCCCTCAAAAACCATATAACTTTGAAATAAATAAAAAGCAACATACGAGAATTTCAACCAACTCCAGCTTTCCTTTGGGAGGGCCACTTCGGGCAGCACTTATTGGTTGTGAACCCATTTGTACCCTCAAAATTTTGCTCCAGGAAGCAGTAAACAGCATCGCTCATTTCTTCAGCCTGTTTGTCTTCAGTGAGACAGTATGGCACTCCAAGAAGTGCCATACTCCATCATCTTTACACAACATCTTTACACAGCAGCAGGTTTTCTTCTGTTTTCAGAAACTTTTCTGGCATGCAATGCACTGTGACAAGCAAACCTCCAAGCATTACCACTTTTATGACCACCAGTGTACAGGGGAGAAGTAAGAAGACTACAACCAACGTTACTTTGGTGCTTATGCTTTAGCTAATCCTTCCTTTCAGAAGTTGCTGGAGACTGTTGCCTGGGTCAGGATCTCCTCTGCTGGCTCAAATTAGACTACAGGTTGGAAAATCATGATGCACTTCTTACATTTTAATCCAAAGTTTTTACACTTGTTATAATAAAAATAATAAGAAGTTTGCAACTTACTATCTCAAGTTGCAAAATACCTTTCCTTAAGCCATCAGTGCTGGCTGGACACCCACACTCAGGGATGTTTTGACAAATTGGAACATTTTCAAAATAGAGGATGCTGAAAGTGTTAGAGGCAATTCTGATGGGCAAATTCAACGAAGCTGCCTGAACTGAAACCGGTGGGGTTTGCCCATACCTTCTGGGAGGCATAATGCAGAAGATCCAAAAATAGATTTGTAAAGCCCCAGGGTGCTCTAGTGAATATCTCTAAGTGAGCTAACTCTTCAGCTTTCACCCTTGTTTGGCTGTTTCCAACAGCTGAGGGAAAACTGAAAAGCAAAATAGCATGGGAGTGGCCAACCGTAACAGCAGTCTCAAGTGGAGTGAGTTAAATGGGAAGGAATCGGAAGGAGACATACTTTAGTTAACAGAACTGCATTTCCCAACTCTGTAACTTTATACATCTGATCTAAAATTTGCTCATTTGGTGCTGTCACTAAAAATAACATTCCTTTTCATATCTGATTAGTGCGAGGAGAGAGAGAACATTCCTCCACCAACTAGAAATCCTGCAAGAGGAAGCAGAAATATCAAAATTCAGAAATATCACACCTCCATCAGCATTGCCGCCACACATCAGAAGGGGAAATTGCAAAGGTGTTTTCCTCTTTTCATGTACCTCAGATGCCAACGGCTTCCGATGTGTGTAAGCTATCCTGAGAGGCTGTGCCACGCTTCAGTTGTTGAAGGCCCCAGCTTATATAGTGACACCGTAGCTCTCAAGCCCTGCACAGAAGTCCAAGTGGAGGTTTATATCCAAAGGGCCCTTTTTCAGTGGGTTTCTATAGACATAAAGATCATAAACATCTTCTCTCCCGCATTCAGGCCTCCTCAGCTATTCTGAAGACAATAGTTCATCTATCCTCCAGTTGCATTATGTCTGTGCGAGGCAAGTCTGAGTTCTCACAAGTCCGAGTGAAACTCTGGCTGCTCTGAGGGACTTACCTATCCCCAGACTAGAGATAATTTCAAGGTCTTGAAAGTTATTGGCTTCTAATATTGCTTGTGGCAGCTTCAGGGTGAAGGGCAGCAAATCCCTGTAAAAAGAAACACAGTGAAAAAACAACAAAAGAACAAACCCCCATGATTGTTAGGAACTTCAGGTTTTACTGTTGGTTTTAGTGACTGAATTGCCTCACAATTTCAGCCCTGTTCTGCAAAGTCCTGGACATTGTCAAAGGGAGATCTCAGAGCCAGTAAGGCACTGTGGATGTTGTGCCGGCCTGGGTTGCTCTGATTTCACAAGAGGTCACCAGCTCCTGTGGTGACGCTTCATGCCGTGCCACGGGCTTAATCACTGTGCCTTGGCTTCTTCCTCCAAAAAACAGAGGCGATGCCTCTCACCTCAGGGGAAGCCACAAGGGTTGAAATACTTTCCCATGAAAAGTGAGGTGTTGCAAATTGTAATTACTGTAATTAAAAAAGCCATTCTTTCTGGTGGTGTGGGGGGATTTGCAGTCCTTTTTCTTTCTGTTTGCCCCTCTCTCCCCACGCTGCTTCCTCTTTTAAATATGAGTGTCAGTGTAAGGCACGGGGACACCGTGAGACACAGTGGGGTTAGAGGAGACAGTAGCCCCTGGGTGAAGAGACAGACAACGATGAAGTGCTGCATGACACTGAGAAAACACATATATCCATATACTCTCTGCTCTCAGACTTCTCACTGCTTGGTTTCTGGAAAGATGCTGTAGTTTTACTGAAAAAAAAAAAGATGCAGTTTCTCAGAGGATGTAAGTTAGGTTTCACTGAAATGCACCCTAAGTCTCAAATCATTTAACCGAGCTCTCGGGCTGGTGGCGAACTGTTCAGGTTTGTCTCTTGCCCAATAACAATTTGCTAAACCTGTTCCTACCTCAATTCCTGTTCTCAGAAGGACTAGAAAAGCCAGTAATAATAGTCCCTAAAAGGTAGCAAGGAATGGCACAGGGTAATTTTACACATTAAAAAGTTTAACAAAAGTTAAAGTTGCCCTTACGAACAGATACGTATCTTACTGATGCACAGTGTACTCCATGGGTTCTCTGTGCACCACTGAGTACTCTGTTGTCACACAGTTTGACATAAATGGCTGTGATCCCAAGATTTTTTTTTTTTCACGGCAGATATCAGGCTTAAAAGAGGAAGAGGGTTCATGGACCTTCTGCTTTCTTTCTTTGTTATTATTATATGCATGAGCAGCTCCCTCCTATTTCTTTTTTTTTTTTTCTTTGGTAGAAAAATACATCTAAAAATCAGGAAACATTAAGATATTACCCTAATAGAAAAAAATCTGGTTTTATTCATGGGGCAGCAGCTTGCAGACAAGCCACCAAGTCACCTGTTACCTACAGGTGTTGGTTTTGTGATCTAAGGTAATCCAGCCAGGCCAAACTTTCTTTTGAACAGAGCCTGTCAGTCCTGATAAGCTGTTTCCAGCTATTTACAGATGACTATTTACTGCAGCCCTGAGAAACGGCCTCTCCACTCACCATCATAGAGAGCTCCGACAAGCTGCCGGCAAATGGTAGGCCAGCGCCTAAGCAGCCTCTTTAGTACCTGCTTCTCTCAGAAAATTATTCCCTGTTTACCTTGTCTTTTGGCAGCGACCTGAGAAATCACATGAACCATCTGAATGTGTATTTGACACTCAGAAGTAACATCTATAACAGGAACCGAGGAAAGCTTTTCTTTTTTTCTAGGACTCTTTCTTAAGCCATAATCCTTTCTGCAGGAAAGCAGAAGCGAGCAGGTTTTCCCTCCCACCAGCTGTTTGACTAGAAATGCCCAATTCTTGGTTGCATTTGGGCTCTTCTTTGCTCCTGTGGTAAGACAGAAATCTTTATATGGGGCCAGGGGTTATTTTATGCCCATTCTATAGGGTCTCTACACATCTAGATGCCTAAATACCTTTTCATTGATGGGGGTGAGACAGAGCGCGGTCCCTTGCATGCAGGTAGGAGTCCTGGCCCAGCAGCGTTGAACGCAGCTGGCTGCAGAAGCAGCCCCAAAATAGTGCGAATATTACTGGCTGGGTAAGCTGCGGCACACTGTAGCATACCATAGATAGCCCGTTCCTACTGCATGACCTAACCAAGTCACTAGCACAACTGTCTTGTAAACATATCCTCAATCTCCTTTCCCCTCTTAAATGGGAATAACTACTTTAAGAGCGATCTAAGTTTCTGTAGGGAAGGTCAAAAGTTTACATCCAACTCAAAACAAGACCTGCTGCAACAGGAATGGGGTAAGGAGGTGGTGGAGGCATCGCTGCAGTGTGCTCGGCACAAACACATGGATTAGAGGAGACTGTAGACACACAGGTTTAATTACACAGAGGGACTCGTAAGCTGCTGATCAAATCTGGCGCTAATGAAAATGACCTTACAGGTCTTTCTCATCCCTGTGCCCACTACGTTTGGTGTTTCTGCGCTGGGCAAACAAACAAGGTCTGTTCTTTATCACTATATTTTATTTTTAAATTTTGGGTAAGGAACAGAAATTGTTTCATGACTACTACTATGGTCTGGCCCCATCGTAGATACCAACATCTGAAATACCTCCTGGTCTGGCAGGTTAGAGGAAACTGGAGGAAACAGCGGGGGCCATGCTGTGACTGGGTACTGGGGAAAGGCAGTCCAACGGGGAGAGCGAAGTGACCCCTCCATGGCAGCAATGAATCTGACTCACCTACTGACGCAGTAGAAGGCAACCAGTTTGAAGACATCCTCAAATACAAGGACAGATCCTTCCAGGTACAGGACTGATGAAAACCAACCAAACAAAAAAAGAGTCAGCAACTGTTTCCTTTGCACTGTATGTGACAGTAATAGAAACAATGGGAAGAAAAAAACCCAGGTCACAACCAAAGGGTTCATTACAAGCACATCTATCTCTAGGGATGTGCACATCCGCAATACACATGGGGCTGACCTCAAGACTCTCCGTGCTGGAATCTGGTTTGGTCTGGATGGACAAAGCACTTTGAAATAAAAAAAAATAGAAATCACTATTTCATTACTACGTGTGTGGGCTCTGACCTGGGTCATGCAGGCGGTGTGAGCACAGCCTATTTGTATCTCCCCTGTCTTCTCCCTCCCATTGTGTTACACAGTGACAGCACTTTCCTTTAAGTGGGAAAATACAATCTACAGAATTGCAGAGTTCTTCCCGATGACCTCCTTTATAGCAGCACGCTATGGCATTGTGTAGCCCAAATCTCACCTGTTATTAGAGAGCTTTTGGTAGCTAAGCTAGAAAAAATTCACCAGCCAGTGGAGAAAATTTCACATTGACCGATAACCCAACATAGAGAGAAAGAGATAGATCTGCAGGAGAGAAGTGTCCATCTTTGCTTCTGCTTTATAGTCTCACAAATTGTCTGTGCCAGTATGTACACAACATGCTATCACAAAGACTGACAGACTAAAGGAAATCTGCAGTAGTTTCTCAAAAATGCCTGCTTACTGGTGGTGGAGAACTGGAGTGGAGCTGCACCATTCCTGCCACAGGAGCACGCCGGGAGATCCTCGGAGAGCAGCAGCAGCTCAAACCCTCATAGCGGTGCCCGCAGCTGCTCTGCGCCTTCCTTTGCTCTGTTTTCTGGAGCACAGGTCCCAGCTGTGGACAGGAATCTCAACTATCGTGATTCAGCTGCCCCGGTCTGCCATGATTCACAGCCCTGTGGAGCACCTCCAGCTCCTTGCCCTGCCTGCCTGGTTGCTAGCTCCCCTGCAAAGCAGGGCCTCCAGCACCTGCAGGAGGGAGACATCCACCTGGCTCTCCTCTCCCCGGGCTCCGTGCTCTGGCTCTTGTTCTCCAGCCAGCGGAGAATCCCACTGGAAGGAAATGCTCAAGCTTGTCTCTTGTTCAGCGTCACAGTTCGTTCCCCAAACAAGGCGTTTCCTCCTTCTACTTCTCCCTTTGTCCTAGCTCAGGCCCTGCAGGTTGCTATTTTGAGCCGAATACACCAACGCAGGCATTTTTTAAAGAGATTCTCAGAAGTCATTCCTAGTATCAATTTGTGTTGGATCAGCATGGACAGATGAACCTCAGTGTGTGCACTGATACCAGACTGCATCGCGAAATTCAAAATATACTTTAAGCAAAACAATCCCTTTCCCTTGCTTTTCTGCCACAACTGGAAAAATAAGTGTTCGGCAAGTTTTTTCTTTTTCTTTAGTAAGAATCATGTTTCAGTCAGGGATTTTCATTAAACATCTACCACAAACAATTTCTACAGTTTGAAATCCATCTGCTTTGCAGCTCTGACACAGGAAACGAAAATAAAGACAAACCCCAGTGCTGTTCCAGAGAATGAGCAAAACCCCAAGAGCCTGAACTCACTCGAATCTCCAGCAATTAAATAAAGCCCTTTGTGCGGAGGATGGTTTTAAGGACTTTTTTTTTCTGTTAAGAACCACATGTTCGCTTTGGCACCCCGAGTTGCAGGTGTACGTAAGAGAGCAGGCTGCACCTGTACATGTTTACAGCCGTGAGCAGATCACTTGGACTGGAACTGATGATAGTTTCTGTGCCAGGAAGCGCTGCCATTTGGGACCTTGAATTTTAGACAAAAGAATATTAGTTCGAGCCCCTCAGTGTCGGGAGAATCCACGTAGAAGTGCCTTGTCACCGTACAGCTACTCTTGCTCCCATATATAGTTAAATAGCATAAACCACCGCAAATCACCAGGAATTATATAGCTAAAGCAGTCTAGGTACAAAAGCTGCTGGAGCTTAAGGACAGGAGTTTTCAGCAGGTGGTATATAGAGACTGGACTGTCCCTGGTCTGCTCTGAAAGGTCACAGAAGGTAACAAAATCAAGTGTATAAGTGTATTTGTCAGCAGGCTGGAATTCATCATACCGAGACTCGCAGCTCTGCTGGGCCGTTTTTGGGTGGCCTGCAAACAAATAAGACTAGAACACTGCTTTAGTACTCAAGGTATTAGCACCAGCAGGACCAATACTCTGCCCAAAATTTGTTCTGAACCGTGACAGTGTCGAGCAGCCTGTGCAGGGCTACTGTGGCCACTGGGACTCACTCCCAGCACAGCGCCCATGGGGAAAGCCTTGAAGTCACCTGTGGGGAAAGTCTTCCTCGAGAGAACCTAACACATTTTCCTTAACCTGTTTTTATCCAGACACCTGCTGACCGCCGGCAGGCATCACTGGTAAGCAGTGCTTCCTGACCGCTTTGCTGTGGCAGATGGGTGGCAGAGGATGGGTATGGTACAGGAACATCTCTTGTGGGAATGGCTGTCATTCGCCGGTGGAGACCGTTGTGTCCTGTTGCATATTTCTGGTTCTTGGAAAGATGCAGAAAATCGCAAGTTTGTGCAGCTAAAAGGGCTCTGCTGACTGTTGGGGACAACGTATCTCTCCCCCAGTGCCATTACTGCCTTCAAGGCACCCTGCTCTGAGAAGACAGTCAGGAAGAGGTGCTTTTCTCTGGCTGTGGACGTGCTGTGGGTAGCTAGGGACATTTCACTGACATGAGCACTGCTGCTCAGGGAGGGATCATGGTGTTGCCATTTATAGGAACTCATGACTTCTGCAAAAGCTAAAAGCAGACACTTTTCTGCCAGATTGCTGTGATCCTGCTGAAAACTGCAGAGGCAAAATTCACCTGTTTTGGGCTTATGAAACTACACCCAGGGCACCTGGAGAGCAAGGAAATCTCTACGTCTCACCAGAACAGTGGCGGGATGTCAAGAATATGATCAAAAGCAACAGCAAAAGCAAGGCTGGGTTCTGTGAGCCAAATGTATTGCCACAGCATATTGAGTTTTACCTGATATTTAGAAACCCACAGAAAAAAAGTCACCTTCAGGAAATAAAAAGGGAAACGTGTAGATTAATGGGCAATTTTGAGCGGCCTGAAACAAAGATATCAAAATTAATTGAAAAATTTTTTATGGGTGATGGAAGCATTAGTAACACGAATTCGTGGTTCACTGTTGACCATACTCTGTTTTGTGTCTTTTGTGCAACTCAGTAACTGAACAGGACATGGCCAGGTTATGAACTGCTATGAATATTTATGATTATCTCATCTTTCCTTTTACTACTCCAACATGCTCTGAAGAGTGTCATCTTTGGGCACTGACTGGAATCTGTCTTCATGTTTCCTTTACTCTTCAGATCTCCCCATCATTTCTCTGTCCAGATGCTGATGTTTTTGAGTCTTGCTGTCCCTGGGCATTCTGCCTTCCTTTCCTCTTTGATTTTTCCCTGCAGAATTGTATTTGCTAGTTCTGTTGTTCTGGTCACGTGGACAAACCACCCCAATTTTCATCTTCTTACTGCTTACGCAGGCTCACGGGACCCAATTACTTCAGCTTCTTCTTCTCTAATGGCACTGTTAGTCCTATTCACTGTTTTTGATATCTGGATAATCCTTCAGAGACATCTGAATTCAAAGATATGAATCCCTTATTCTGTGGCAGTTGTGTTGACAGAGGACTAAGAACACAACCATCCTCAGAAGTCCCGCTTGGATATGCTTGAGATGCTCTCATCTCTCCAGATTCTGGCAAACTGTGAGATTTGTCATCATGGCAGTGATTCCACTTTTCTATTTCTATTTTAAGATTTAAGATTATAACCCCACAGTCTCCTAACCAGACCTCTCTCCTTTTATATGCCTCTGTCTTGATACCACAGTTGCCATGACCTTGCTTGCGCTGACCTGTGCAGTGAGCAGCACTAGCCAGCTTTGCTGCTGTTCTGCGACCCTCAGCCCTTTACTCACTATGAAGATGGGATCACTCCAAGGCAGCAGTTACCAACTTCCCTACTTCCAGACGCCAAGGTTTCTAGCTAGTGCATGGGGCGGGTTAGTGGTTTCCTGCCCCTGGGGAATGAGCCCAGGGTACTGTGATAGAGGAATGCAGTGAGTACCGTAACCCTGGTGCTGAGGCTGTTGTGTTTGTCATGATACAATGCGCTTGTTGGACCTGACGTGCTTTACAGACAGGTGTGAGAAAGTGGTGTAACTGCTTCAGGTTATTGCTTCAGTTCCCTGACCAGGTACAAATCTCCTTCTGGCCCTTATTCATGCAGTAGGCTGGTGGTGGTATGAAGAGAAAGAGCTTCAGCTGGATAGAGGGAAATTTAGATTACCTTAGCAGAAGTCCTTAGGGTGTTTACAGTGTCTTTCTGCAACAGCTCTGTTTGAAAGTTGCTAGTATCTGTCCCTGACATTGCTGTATTACTTCTTGATGATTTTCTGGACTGTCTGTATGACCTTCAAGTGCTATGTTCTTGTAAAACACTGCCATTGTTTACCTGTTTTCTCTTCTCAAGGCCCTTTTATTTCTTCTGTAATCTGCTGCCTCTGCTTCTTCCATCTGATGTCTAAGCTTCCTTTTTCGTTGCACAGTTCCAGACTGTCTTGGGCAACCCAGGTCTGTTTTGTCTTTCTTGCGTTTCCTAGTGATTCTTTCATGAAACTATCCGTTGTTTCTAATTTTTCCCCTCATCAAGGAAGGGCAGAAACTTCCCTCGTTTGGACTTCTGCCAGAGTCTTCTGTTGTGCATCCAACTCATGCTTTCTCACAGGATTTCAATTTTATGGTTTCCTACAGAGTTTAATCTTTCTGGCCATGATGAAAAAAAATCACTGCTGGTGGCAGTTCCTGGGAAATAGAAACTAATGAATTATGAAAGTGATAAAGCGTTAATGAGCTTGGGTCTAGAGTGTAAGAGACATCTATTTTTAAACTATGTTTTTCACAAAATATGATTGTATTGTGCAGAACGAAATGAATGCCATTAAAGAAGATGCAAAACACAGGCTTTTGCACTCTTTTCAGGCTGGGGTTGAGCAGAGGGGACACTCGGTAGAGTTGACTATTTCCCTGTGCGCCGTATCCGTACCCCTGTGCTAAGAAGAAGGACTGTCCTCACATCTAACAGCCACAGGGGTCTTGGCTGCTCCACTGTGCTTTGGCTCATCCACATTCACCCAAGCAGATGGGGCAGCACCTTGGTGTCCACTTGGTTTTTTTAGTTCAGCATCAAGTCCTGCTGCTGCCTGGTCTCGTCGCCCCTGCTGCGGAACGCTTGAGCAGAAACGTGCCGCAGTCATCTCGCTGCTCTGTTTCCTCCTTATTGCAACTAGTGTTTCAGCAGGGGTTGAGAGGGTGGCTCTCAAGGGTACTTCAAGCACAGCTAAGCCAGCTAAAAGAAAAGTGTCACAGCTCCTCAATGCTTTCCTTACAGGTTTCCATGTGAACAGTCCCGGCAGGCCCGTGGGCACCGCCAGCCACTTCAGGGATTAAGAGCAGAGCACAGCCTGGCGAATGGCTGTTCGGTTTCAGAGCACTTGCCTTCCTTGCCAGATCCCCACCCTGCATCTCCTTTTCAGTGCTCGAATAAACACCTTAACGTCTGTGGAAATTCCACACCTGGCTTGCAGTGTTTCTTCAGCCAGAGGCTGGGGAGATCCAGGAGTTCCTCCCAGGACCAGATGGCAACGTGAGGCTCAGCTGGAGTTTTAGATGTAGCCACACAGGGTCTATTTTCTTGCTCTCACACCGTAGGGGTGAGGGGGAAAACGTGGCCTTTCTGAAATGTTGGGGACTGAGAGGGCTCCCAAGAACACCAAGGAGAGTAGGGTGACGCGTTCGACTGGTGTGGTCTCTGCTGAAAGCAGTTGAGCGCTGTGGGATCATTGCTGAAGAAGTCACATTTTCATCCACCCGTACATTGCAATGGCAATACAAGATTTACGCTGCCCAGCACGGTGATTCAAACTGTCAGGGCTCAGCGCTATGGCTGACAAGACAAACCGACTATAGATACTTGCAAGTTGCTCTCAGAAGGCAAATTTCTTTGGTAAAGCTTTGTGAAGTAAACAAAGCTTTCAGATTTATAAAGGATCTCCCCTGTGCCTCATGTAACAGGAAACGATGCTATGATTTGAAATTCTGGGGGTTTAGTTCTTAGCAACAATTTCCAGGTCGTACCGATAATCTTGAGAATCAATCATTATGTGAAAAATATATGTTAACATACAGATGTATTTTATTAAGAACCATTTTTTTCCATTAAGTTTGGACAAAAATTTCTTCCTCTGGCACTGAGATACATCATGAAATACCATAGAGTTGAGGTTAATCATATAGAAAAAGGAAGCTTTTAAGGGAAGCTATCCGGTACCCAGAAAAACATTCTGCGTGAGAGACTTCCAGGAAGAAAGATCACACTTTCCAAAGGTGAGTGATGAAAGGGACTAACCCACACTGAAATGGCAGAGGTCAATAGGGTGGACAATAAAAGGAAAAATGATATTTCTGCTTCCAAGAGCTGTGATCCCACCTAGTAGCCAACCTGGTGGAAGAAGTCCTGATTGCAGTCTCACTGACTTTGGGGGTCCTACTCAAAGGTAAAAGTATGAGGTCCTTACTGCCCTCGTTTTACTTCAAGCAATATCTTATTTACCTCATTTACAAGTCGAAACTCTTGTTTATTAAGCTCTTTAAGATCTTCAGATAGCAAACACTGTCCAAGGCCAAAAATTATAATTTGTTCCAGTTTAGCCACTGAGGCAAGGGCACCAGTATTATGGGTACTGATTTAGAGTAGCTGTTTTAAAACCCATAAGCTTTCTGGGTTATGTTCAAGGTACTAAGCAGAGTAGGGTAACACAATATTATCCTAGAACAGCACATATAGTCTCTAGGACTGATTACACACAGATTTCGCATTATGCCTCTCGAGAGTGAAAAATAAGGCAAAAAAAAAGCCAAAGCGAGGATTAACAAAGCTAACAAGACCCTGAGGGCTTCTTTCCAACAGCTTTCCCTACAATCCTGTTGGTTTAAGCCCAAAGTAAAAATGAAAATATTGGCATGGAGAGAGGAGAGGCAAGTCTTCAGGATGAGAGTTTAAACAAAAAAAGAAAAAAAAACCGCTATAAGCGACCAGAATGTTTCCAAAACAACTTGTAAACCACACAGAAACCTGGCACTGTTACATCTTGAAAAAGCAGCTGCACAAGTACCTTATGTTTTAAAAATATTTTATGTTTTAAAAACATTTTCTATTTTAAAACAAGCACTGCGTCAAAGCGATGTGAAGGTCAGCTCAAATGAGCGGGACTTGGTGAGACTTTCTGCTTTCCTTGTGCACGCCTGCATTTAGAAGCGAAATGATGAACTTGCACAACAGGTTATAAAGTGTGTCCTCATACCATGTTTTACAATATCCCCCAAACCCTCGGTTGCTGTTCTTGCCAAACCAAGACTCTGGGCTCCCACTTCAGAGTAGCCTCCTGAGTGGGAACTCCTTGACATTAACTCAATTTTCAGTGTTAATAACAATGGGAATAATGGAGAATTCATCTTTGACAGGCGGACTAACGTTGGGAAGATGTCTAGGTTAGACATCCTTAGGAGACTAGAAATCATTCAGTCTCTCTCGCCAATCAAACCACAGACGGTAGACCAGACAATGATAATGTCTCCTGTGTCCTTCTAACAGCCCACCCAGAGGTGGCCTTTGGCCTTGCATTGTCTGTGGAGGCAGATGAGATCCAGCAGAAAGCAACAGCCAAAGAGCACTCCTTGAGCTGGAGCCCAGGGCTGGGGCAGAGCTGCCCGGTTCTCTCATGCCATGGGGCAGACTTGCTCAGTGGTAGGTTTTTCACAGCGAGAAGCTGCGTAGGTGACAGTAGACTTCTTGCTAGTGAGAAACATGCATAAACAGGGGAAATTAGCCCGTGCTGAGCCCTTGGTGAGGCAGGCAGATTGTTATCTGTGTCTGAGCGAGGCTAATCTGAAGATAACTAAGGTAGCTCTACAGCTTCAGAGCTGTTGCACAGACACACCATCGGCAGCAACAGGAACCACTTTAAAAGATAACATTTGTCAGTCAACTCTTCTTAACGGCAAGGTGTCTCCCACACCGAGCAGGAGTCATTTAATACGGGAAAATAGGATACTAGCCCGTATGCCCAGAGGCATCCTTACATGCAATTAAACTGCTTAAAATTTGAAGCTTAAGGTTAACTACATATTCAGCTTTCCCAGCCTTCCCTGCTAAAAATACACAAACTTTTATTCATCGACTGGCTAATCCTTGAAAAAAGTAGTCTTGGACAAGTTCTGCTGCTGAAATGTATGATTTGCTTAATTGAGATGGAATTAGGGAAATCAGCCATTTTTGGCAAGAGAAGGGAAGAGGGATCTTTTCTCCCAAGGGCTTTGATGACTCTGTTGTTTTTTCCAGCACTTTTTTTCAGGCTAGCCAGGCCCAGAGCTGACAACAGTTTCTTACTTTGCTTCAGTCACACACTCCATCACACAGCAATAAAGAAAAACATTCCTCTGAAGTAAATGGAAAAATTAGCTTCCCTCACAGTATGGCTGCGAAGTCACCTGTCAGCATCTACAGAAAGCATACCAAAAAAATCTGAATAGTAGTGTTGGTACCTCAGTGCTGAACAAAGTCAAGTAGTCAGCAGGCAAAGGACCTCTCTGCAGCCCTGTAAATACAGCGCTCGTCAGGAGCTGGGCTTTTTCAGGGCTGGTGGTGCACGGCTGCCCAAACTCCTTCAGCAACCTGTGCCTCAGCTGTTAGTCTGTAAAATGGGCACAATGACACCGACTTCCTTGGGAAAATTCAGTTGAGCTCCCTGAGCCATATATTCCCTTGTCTGTGTCGTCTGCAGGCGCATGAAGCTGCTGTGCCCTGCGTTGTGTGGCACAGCCCTGCACAGCAGGGAGGGAAAGGGGCAGCTCCTCAGCACGGTGCCAGTGACAGTCTGCCTCGGGGAGGCTGGCTGCCATGGGGCAATTTGGCTGATGCTTTGCACTGACCTCCCACCCATCCCGATGGTGCTTGCCCCCTGCCTGCAGCCTCCTCTCCTTGCACCACGGGACAGCTCTGCTGGGTTCCTGCCTCCACGGGCACCTTCCTTTCGGCTTTGCTCAGAGCATCTCGGAAGGTCACACGGTCATCCAGTGCTACAGGACATGACCCCGTCCTTGGCCGCCTACTGCCCCTCTCCATCCTGTTCCCAGACCTCTGTCTTCAGTCTGCCACCACCCTTCCCAAAGTCACCAGCTACCCCTCCACCCCCATACCACTTTCTTCTCCTTTCCAGGCTTTATTTCACATAACCCAACACATGGTAGCACCCCTAAGGACGCATTGCCCCACCACACCGTCCTGCTTTCACGTCCCCATGTCCACGCTGGCAGATGAGGGATGGTGAGAGCGCTTATCATGACAGCAGTCTCAGCACAAAGTTACAGCCTGAACTCACCTAAAACCTGGCTCCTGCCTCTCCTGCCTTTTCCATCTACTTTACTTGTGCTCATGAGGCTGCTGTATCCTAACTACTAGCTACTGGGACTACTGATGTTTTTGCCTTCTAAATATATATTCAGTAAAATCCTATCCTATAGCAAACCCGAAGTTGAAGATGCTTAATGACCTTTCTGGCTGGTAGACAAGTCTCCAGGGTGGTTCATGAGGTTGTTGCCATGGCAGTCCCCTCTTTGCTTTATTGCTGAATAGCAGCATGTGGTATCAAAAAAAATATAAATAACTTGATCTTTTCACTCTGTAATGTCAGGTTTAGCCTCTCACCTATTCAGAGGAAATCAGAGCTATAAATAGTCCTACCCTGCTTTTCATGCCTTAGTTTACAATATGAAGAATTCTTCTTTCCGGTGTTGAAAGCTGCAGGGTTTCCACTCAAGGAGGCCAACCATTTCAGTTAAAGTGACCATTTGAAAAAGAACGATGGCACCATTGTAGTGATAACAGAAGTAACTGAACATACTTTCTTGATGGGCCCTTCTGCTTGATGAACCGGAGGTTGTCTCCAGAGGTTTGACTTGGGAAGGACTGGATGCACATTTACTCCTTGGATTGGCCTATTCCAACTGAAAAGTCCCTTTAGCGCATGTGTGAAAGCAGTCCAAGAGCCTTGCAGTGCTATTAACTCCGCATGCTGGAGTCTACCTCAGCTCGCAGCAAGCTTAGCTCTGCAATATGCCAAAGGGCATGTAATTGCATCTATAGGGCATTACTGGGCCTTTTCAAGCATGCTGAGATACCTCATATGAATTAATTCAACTGGGAATGTGCACTAAGTAGACTGAGCACATTCTCTCCTTTCCCCTGTCCACAAGGTATCTACCAAAGAAAGGAAGTTTTCAGGGAGATCGTAGGTGAGACACGAACCTAGGACATATTTATGTTTTTTTATCTTTTTTCACCACCATCCCTCTGTAAATCTTAGCAATATTTCTCCCAGAACCTGGGTCTTAAAAGAATGGGAACTGCTTTTGCTGCTGAGACATCCCTTCTGAGAACTGCCATCTGTCCTGAGCTTGCCCACAGACTGACTCAGTTCCACCAGCTGGTTGCCTCATCACTCAGGCTGGCAAGGACCCCAGGAGGTCTCTACCCCAAACCCCTGCTCAAAGCAGGGTCAGCCATGACGTCAAACCAAGTTGCTCAAGGCTTCGTCCAGCCCTGTCTTCAAAACCTCCTGTGAAAATCTGCAAGTGCTACCCAAATAAATGGCTTCATCTTAGAAGTCAGTGTCACGAATACCAGCACACACCAGTTCATTCATTTCAGTTATGAAAGTGAAAGATACCATGTTTCTGACCTCAGTCAGTATCACAGATTTCCACCTTTTCCATCTCCATTCCAGTTCAGAAGGGATTGAAAATAAATGCAATTAAAATTAATTTTAAAAATGGGAGACTGTCTTCCTATAGGCTGTTTTCCTATATCTCCTGTTTTCTGAGTCTTTAAGAAATTTTAAGGTTACATCTTTAGGTTTTCCTCTGCAATTGTGATGCTTATTTCTCTTTCTGGAAAAAAAAAAAAAAAATTTCTGTCTATCTTCACTCTACTACTTCCTGACTCCAGCAGGCAGGGTGTTAGCAAAAAGACTTGCAAAACCGAGGAAGCTATCGCAAGAGCTGCCAACACTTCCACAAAAATATTCATATCACAAAAATCATCTGCACAACGGGCCACTCTCATTAAAGGAGCTAAATTTCCCAGTAGGCTGCAGTGACTGAGCTATCCTCCCATTTTTTTCCCATGACCTCATTTGTACAGTAATTCAATGTGGGAAAATACCACCTGACCATGCTGTGCCATGTGAGCAACGAGGACTTCAGTCTCTGAATTTGTTAATCCAGCCTCAATATGTATTGAAGAAATGTTAATGAAACAAACCAGGGAAATCTGCCATAATGGGCCATATCTGACCATAGTGGCCAGGGGGCCAGCAGAGCCCAATAAACGAGCCCATTATCAGCATCTGAAGGTGTTTGAGCCGACAAAGAGCATCTACTAAATTGCTCCCAGTCAACCTGCCTCCTTTTCCCTGCCTCATGCTCACTCAGTGAGTGCCCTCACATAGCGCTCGGACCTGCCGACCCCCGCAGGGACACCGGCAGGGCTTTGTGTCCCCTGCACCTGAGCTCAGCCATCGCGCCAGCTGTGCTCACAGCCCTCACCTCAGGCTGGCTGGGCCGTAAAGATCGGGGCTTTCAGCAGCTTTGCTTAGAGATAAACCTGCGAAGATGAACAAAGTCCATCCCCATGTTACTCTAATGCCCCTCTGTAAACACGCTGCTGCCTGATTACTGTTGTTTTATTACCATCTGTTACTGCTACAGGACAGTCAGAGTGACTGCACATGCCCTTTATATCCTCTGTAAATGGCATTAGTCTATAATGAAAAACTCCCCCCCTCCAATATGGGCTGGGGAAGGAGGAATGGAAGCGTGGAAGTCACTGAAGTAACTTGGTAATGGTGGACAAAGTTGGCTTTGAGAGTTAAGTTTGCTTTCACAGCATTAGACTGCACCTATTTGGGATTATTAAGGCAAGAAAGTAGATTGTGACACCTTAGCCCTTAAATAATCTCTTCCCTTTTACAGCTGATTTCACCATTCGTAAAGTCCAGTGTGCAAAGGAACACCTTTGCTTGTCTAAATTACTGTTTTGACTCCCCAGCAAGGCTGCCTCCAGGCCTGGTGTAACTCTTCTTTCTGTCCTGATGGAGAGAGCTCAACGGGCGGTGGATGTACAAAACGGTTAGGTCCTCATGAACTTTCATGGCAAACAGCAGTTAGAGAATTAACCAGGCCGGTAAACCGCTGCCATGTGCTTTACTTGAGTTGTGGTCTTCTAAATCCCTACTGTCCATCTCAAGCATTTCTTACCAGGCTCCAGCCTACAATTCCTGAGCTTGGTCTAACTTTAAAAAAGGCCAAATAAGGTGACCAGGGCAGGACATTGGATTTCTTTATCAACATCCTTTTTGTTACCAGACTTGCAACCTTGCAGCAACACTCAGTGATTTCTCTTAAACTGTTTTTGAGTGCAGTAATTGCCTCTATCTTTTTATTTCAAGGTATATCGTGGGTCTTCACCGCAAGCCCATACCAGTTAACCTGAAGTACAGCTGCTGCCCATAAACCAGAAATTGAGTATAATCTACTGTGTCCGATGGCACTGTGTCTCATCTTTCAAAGGTGGTATTAATCGTGATCTGGACATTATTGTATTACGTGGAGATAATTTAGTTTGTCTTTCCTATTTGCTTGTGTTAAGGTTATTTTAAGACCTCTGTTATGCTCCAGCTTGTTCAGTGTTTGTCTCCAGGGAAGCTGGGAGGGTCAGAGCAGGCAGAGTTTTAGTTTAAATTTCAGAATTTTCCTGTAATAAACGAAATAACCACACTACAGACAAGGCATCACTACAAACCCCTCCTTCAGCTGTGCACTCATTGATTTTGGGGGCTCAACTCAGCCTTGGCCCAGCATGTTGGAAGAAATGCTTCTGAACATCTAGCTACGCCTGGTGGCAGATTGTCCCACGTGGGCATGGTTTAAATAAGGAACAAGGACAGCAACTCTACAACGTGAGCTCATGTGAACCAACTTCAGAAAATAAACTTTCAAGTGAGCAAAGCCAGTCGCAGTGATGGGAGAGGCATGATTTACAAGAGCAGCCATCCGTGGCAGGATCAGGCCAGCCTCAAACCCCTTAGGAGATGAGCCCGAGGAGTTCAGTACTGACTTGGCAAATCAATCCCATAGTTATTTCTATAAAATTTTCTAACAATATGAATGATATGTTCTTCTTTATTCTGTGCAATTGCAGGTACTTCTCCTATTTAACGTCATTTTACATACTTGGAAAGGAATCACATCCTCTTTTTTTGGTAGAGAAGTGTTTGGAAAACAATTACTACTCATTGCACACCAAAGCATACGTGCAAGACTGCTGAGAAGTATACGGTCAACTCATGTTTCATGCAATCAAATTATTGTCAGCTATAATTCACAAGATTTCCCAGAAAAAATGGAAGCATTACACTCAGTATATGGTGCTAGAGCATTCTTCTATGAAAGGACTTCACCCCTGTGGCAGATATCTTCATAACTATTTGTGAAAGTAAAAGCTACTGTCAGTGCCTGCACCAAATGGTCTATCATACTCAGATGCTTCTTTCAAGCTCTCAGTATATGTTACTTAAAACATGCACATTTACTTTAAACATCTGATTCTTTTCTTTTTAATACTGCTGCACCGTCACTGCTGTCAGTGGAATGGTTTCTGACTGCATACTCATAAAGGGGAAGGAGAATTGGGACCTGAGGCTACAACCGGTTTGCTGAGAAGAGCCAAGGATAGGAGTCAGCTGAGGAAATGCTGCTCAGTTCTTGAGGTATGTGAGGCTAGGGCTCCATTTTGGGATGAAGCACAAGTAAGGGACAACTCTCAGAACTGAAAGCACACAAAGTAGTTGAGATTTCAGCAGAGCTTGAGAGGTATCTCTCAACACCGCAGAGATCCAAGGCTTTGAAAGTTGCTGGCTTTCTCAACTTTCTGATGAACCATGTGGTGTCTGTTGTTGGGTCTCTACCATACCTGCTGCTGCGACCAGGCTTTAGCCTTCTTGTCTCTGGAGGAATTACAACCAAAGATGAAGAACCAGAAGAATTTTTTTTAAATCCAGTCTCTTCATTCTCCTGATTTATGATTCTAAGGGCTACTTCATAGAACAGGTGAAAATTCCCCACAAAAAAAATGGGAAGAGGTTTCATTTCTTGATGCTCTTACCTAGTGGGTTCTTTGGGGTTTTCCATTTAAAAAGAAATCGCAATTAAATCTGGCCTTCCCCTCAGAAAACTACACTTCCCTAAATATTTCATCAAACGTCAACACAGCAGATCTGGTACGGGGAAAAGAAAGAGAAAAAAAGAAGATCCCTCACTATTGGGCAGTGCAATGCCTGGAAGCTTCCAGTTTTTTGTACTTCATTGAATGGCCAGCTATATATGGATCTCAGGGGCTGGGCAGCAACCTCTGTACCATCATTACAATACTGGGGAAAACCTCTTCAGATACTGTCTGAAAAGTAGGACGGGATGAGAACAGCTTTTTACAAAGCTGAGCAGTAAAACTTGCTGTTTAAAAGATGCATATGGTAAAAGAAAAAGATGGACATCACTTTTGAGATGGCACAGAGCCACCATATCACCTCTAAGGACAGCACATTCTTCTTCGTGTCACTTGTGGAGCTGAGATTGCACTGAGTCCTCATGAGAAGGAGAAGAAGCAGCTGGCAAGGTGCTCCAAAATAGTAAGCTGGGATGGGTTGCAACTGGAATTTTAACTGGAAGGTAGGATCCCTGTAAAATCTGAACTATATACGTCAAGGCAAATTCGGCTTTCAGTTTACATCTCACTGTGGAGTCTAACGAGCTGAACCAAAGTAACAGGGAGAAGAACTTGTTCCCACTTCTTCAAACCCTTTAGGAGGAGTCAGCTCTCAGAAAGGGACAAACAGCTCTCTGTGGGGCAGATTACACAGATCATTGCTTACGTGTCAACTCAGAAAAGAAATATTAGGAGCAGTCCAGCAAAACCAAAGCTGCTTGTCCCCAGTAGAGCTGGGAAGGGGGATTCTCGAATGGCAGGGGAATTACAGCTGCTGCTTTTGAAGGGCACTGGAAGGGCACCAGCTCTGCTCTGCTTCGTGCAGACTCAAAGAGCTGGAAGCTGTCAGGAGGATTCACCTCCCTGCTTGTGATGTTCCGTGGGGAGCTGAAACGTCCTTTCAGCAAGCACAGAAGAACTAGAGACGCTTTCTGAAGTTAAAGAATAGATGCCTGGAAAAATCCTGCCAGTCTACAGTGGTCCTCAGGCCATGCCGCTGGCATGCTGTACGCACTCTCAGGGCGTACAACACTGAACTTTTGGCAGACAATGTCTCTGGTCTGCATTTACTCACCATGGGCGCTCGAGGTCTCCCACCCTGACACTTACAGAATACCAGGGAAGACTGAAGGGCACCTCATTAAGCTAAGGCAATCCAGACGTACCAGGGTACTTAGCAAGAAAGCTCAGATTCTACTTTTAATTCTTTTAAATGATTTGAACAACATATAATTTTATTTCCTATAAACATTTAGAAAGCGGTTGGAGTAACGCAGAGACCATAACTCAAAGCTAATGTATTATGTTACTTCAAGGCACAGAAGGTTTACCATCTTCCCTTGTTCCAGATACAGTCGTTCGGCTTTACTAACAGGAATTCATTCAATTTCTTCTAAACTCAAAGGCCTGGCTACTTACCCTAAGTGAGAAAGGAAGCAAAAGCATGACTCTTGCCGTGCCCAGTGTGCCCCTGTCAAAACAGGGTGGGATGGAGAACTGAGGGGCTTTCTACAGCTCAACACTGACAGAACTCAAGCAAAAATAACGTGAATATCCACCATAGGAATGCACCAGCCTCATGGCTGCTGGCGTCGCTGCACATCTGATGGCAGTTCTCCTGCTTTTTAAATGAGAGCTAGTTTTTAATTACCATCTTCCACTTATTTTGCAGCTTGTATGAAAGTGGTGGAAACTGATTTAATTATTGTTCCTACCAGAAAGCTGAACACATCCTTTGCATTAAGTTAGTGATAAATTAGACACAGCAAGGAAGTAAGTTCGAAAAACGTGGCACAAAAGTCTTTCTAGCTAGGCTAGCTCACACTGAAATTTTTGTACTACATTTTACTTTGCCTGTCCTCAAAGAAATCAGGTTTTATGGCAAAGGACACAAGTGAAGAAGTAACATTTCTATAAATGATATTTTTAGGATGGCAGGATTCCGTTTTTTAACTTTTAACCAAAGGAAAACTTGAATCATCAAAACCCAATTCCCCACCAAGCAAAACCTAAGCCCCAGGTCAACTTCAAATAACTAAATAAAGAAAAAAGTTTCCCCACCCTGCGGCTAACCCTTGCCCTTGTCTTCTTAGTCTGGACACCTGAAGTTGTGGCAAAAGGTTTGCTATTCCTGCTGTCATGCAGAAGCACTGAAGATGGGCGGCATCTCCGCAATTGTGTGCTCTGAGGTGCACACAGGCGAGAGAAAGCTTTCCTGGGGACAACGCGGCCACCAGGCTGGCATCTGTGACAGCCCGGGGGCTGTGCTTGAGATTAGAGCACATTAAGAAGTCTGTTTACGATGCAGAGGTACGCAAAGAAACATATGAGAAGGAAAAAAATCATTTGAGCAACTGTCAAGGGGGAAGAAATAAAGCCACAACATCGATCAGCGGAAACAGAAGTGTTTTAACACAGGGTGAAACATCTACCCTGGGGAGCTGGCTTTGGGGAAGAGCTCAGGGACAGAGGATTTGGATGTGTTCATATAAATAAATAGTGTGAAGTTGTTTGGATGAACTCTTTCAAGTGCATCTTTCTGTGGCTATCCTAAAATTCCTGATTTTACAAACATTTCTTGGAAAGTGGAAATCGTATGCATTACACGTCCATTTATACCAGGGGCTGCATCAGGCGTGGCTGACTGCGAAGTGGATTCATTTTCGCTTGCTCACGGCAGAGCTGGCTGTCCCGTCAGCCACAGCACCGATACCACCAGCCCCACGACTCAGCTGCGTCCCACAAACAGTGAGGCGCTGAAAACGGTCAGCTTTGGAGTAACCAGTTGTTCAGTATGACTGTATGAGATGCATGAAAAGGGAATGTAGCAGATGGCCGATGCCTGGCAGGCCCCAAATTCAGTGGCAGAAATAGAGACGGAATCAGTGAGCTAACAAGGCTTAGTCTGTCAGTGCCTTGGGCTTTGCTCAGAACTTCCACCCGGTGAAAGGCTGCTCCTCTTGTTTGATCTAAGCGGTGGCCTGCTCATCTGGAGGTGCTTTATTTTCCCGTTGCAAGTCTGTAAATGATAACACAAGGTGCAGTACCACAGGGGAGCTGAGGTAAAGCAGCTGCAGGAAATATTAACCGAACTACACCGTAAAAACAAGATCTGTTGCCGGTCACAAGAGGAACACGCTCATTGCAAGTGAATTACATAAATACTGGTGATCGCAAGAGGATTCAGTACAGAGCAAGGCTAAAAAATGTAAAGAACTTACTTGATTTTTCTTCTTTAATGTTGTACTCCAGCACACCGGGAGCCTCATTCTGCACTGGCAGGCGGACTGCAAGGACCATGTTGTTCACGTTACCCTCTCTCCTAACCAAGAATATCTGAAAAAGGAATCAAGAGCTTAGCTATGTTATATGAGCTTCTGAATCTTATTTTAGGTCATTGGCGATGAAGTTTTTTTATCAGTACAATCTACCTTTAAATGTTCTTATTTTAGCTTCGTTCCACTTGGTTGAACTTTACACTACAAAAATAATGAATAAAGGGACATTTCATCTGGCTGAAATTCAGACCTGTGAAGGAACCAGCAAAATTTCTATCCATCACTGATGTCCCACTTAAGCCTAAAAGGCAAACTTTTTCACTAACTGAAGAGTACAAAGCTGCACTCACAATTTGTAAAGTGATGCTCCTCACATAAGTGCCCTAAATTACAGACAGTTCACCATAGCATGTCCCAGTCCAGGTCTAAAGCAAGGGAGTCATTTGTACATTGAGAGGGAAAGGATTCAAGTGTCCATGAGTGGAACATAAGGCCAAAGGCTCTGGTGGCCACAGTGTCTCATGGCAGAGTATTTTCATGGGACCAGAAGAAGATTCAGGCTGGCAGGGACCCCAGAAGGGCTCTTGTCCAACCCCCTGGATGAAACCATGAGGCCAGAACAAGTTGCTCACGGTTTTCTCCAGATGGGTCTGGAGAACCTCCAAGGATGGAGGCTGCACAGCCTCTCCAGGCAACCTGTCCCACCGCTTACTGTCCTCACAGGGAGAAACTGTTTCCCTGTACCCAGTCTGAACCCCTCCGGTGTCGATGTAGGCCTGTTGCTTCTTGTCCTCCCTCCATGCAGTGCTGAGTAGAGCCCGGCTCTGTCTTCTCCATGACCTCTTTGTAGGTACCAGGGGGCTGCTGTGCAGTCCCCTCAAAGTTGTCTCTCCTCACGGTTGAACAAAACCTGGTCCTACAGCCTCTCCTCAGTAGGTCTGTGCCCAGCTGGCTGCCCACCAGCCCCGCAGGGCCTTTCCCGCAGAGCTGCCCAGCCAGGCAGTGCCAGCCCAGATCCCTGCTGGGGGCTCTGCTTTCCCAGGGGCAGCACTTTGCACTTGTCCTTGTTGAATTTTGGAAGGTTCCTGCCAGCTCTGTCCTCCCAGCTTGTTTAAGATCCCTCTGGATGGCAGCACTGACTTCAAGTGTATTGACTGGTCCTGAAATTACAGAGTAGATGTGGTTGGAAGGAACTCTGAAGATCATCTAGTCCAACCCCCATGCTCAAAGACAGATTGACTACAGCAAGTCACTCAGGATTGTGTCTTGTCCAGTTTTTATTACCTCCAAGGATGGAGGCTCTACAGCCTCTTGGGCAACTTGTTCTAATGTTCAATCATCCTGACAGTGAAAAAACTTTTCTTAATGTTTAAACAGAATTTCCTGTGTTTCAATTTATGCCCACTGCACCTCGTCTTTTCACTGGATATCACTAAGAATAGTCTGGGTCGATCTTAGGGGCATGGTTTAGTGGTGTTTTTGGCAGTGTTAGGTTGATGGTTGGACTCGATGATCTTAAAGGTCCCTGCCAAGCTAGACAATTCTATGATTTTATGATTCTGTGGTTCTATGATTCTGTACTCCCTCCCATCAGATATCAATACACACTGATAAGAGGCCCCTGAGTCTTTAACTGGAACCAGTGGAACCACGGTAGCCATTGGTTCCCAACAATAGGACCAGTGGAAAAAAAAAAAGAACAAGGAAAGGGAAAAGAAGAAAGAGGAAAGGAAAAAGAAAATAGAAAGAAAAAAGAAACAAAGAAACAAGACAGAATACAAAAGAAAAAGATAAAATAAAAAAAGGAAAAAATAACAATCTCTCATTCTTTGTATTATATGACCTCCTAATTGTGTTTCTAATTAAAGCTCATTGTCAAGGATATTTTTAGCTTGTACCTTGAAGCTGCAGTTAAAAAGACAAAGTAATCTTCACCTTTAATTGTTCTTTGATAGCAGGTTTTGGCAGGAGAAAGTCAAGGTATTTTTACAAAAACTGAATTAAAAAATTGGGCTAATTCTGAAGTCTGGATATTAATATTAGAAAGAAGAAGTGTGCGTTGATAAAATTATTAATCAACTATAATGCAGTAGAAATCTATCAAGAAAACACTAATTTCTTGGACAGAAGAATTAAAAGCTTGCCTAGAAGCCAGGACCTTTCTCTGCATGAGTCCCCACCATAAGGGCATCTCCCATTGCTTTGAAGCACCAGTGCTAAATACGCAGCTCTGGAGTGGCTTTGCAACCTCACACAGTGCCATCATCTTGACCTCTGCCATTCATAAGAAATTGAGCCCCGTGGGCTCAGGCCCACCAGCAGCACAAAGAAAATCCAAATAAACGCATGGCAAACAGGTGCATGCCTGAAACAGGCCTATGTCTAATGCAGAAAGTGCCTGCAGGTAGGGAGAAGCCATAGAGGCTCTCCCTTCCTCAGGTCCTACCACTCACGTGACAGCATGGTCCCTCTAACACACCTTGAGAGACTACTGCGACCTTGGGTCTCAGACGACACTGTCTCACATTGCATTGGTCAAGTGCTTAATCTGAAATTAAATTTAAGCAATGAGAGAAGTGAAACCTGGAAAGGAATTGCTTCTGTTTTCCTGATCTGCACAACTGGTTGCCATGGCTCCAAAGGTTAAAATTGGACCATAGCTGTTCAGACGAGAGTGAGGTGGGTTTTCTGAGCCACACCTAACCCTACTGCCTGGGTCAGGACTGGTATGCAAACCAGTCTCTTCCATTTTCACTGGTGGTGGGAAAGGTGCAGTGCTGGTTCGACTTCTGGTGGGCTCAGAGTGGGCAGGAGAGCCTGCCCTTGCTGTGGGACACCTCTGATGTGTCAGATCTTCTCCTGCCTGCATTGAGCCGCAGCTGAAGACCATGCCCGAGGACAGCGTGAGCAGGAGGAACAGAGGCACAATTTGCCCCCAAAGCCGCTCGGAGGTGGGGAACGGTCCTGCCTGCAGGGACTGGCAAATGACCGAGGGGGCTTGGGGCCATACATGGCTACATCAGAGATGGTCACTCAGGTTTCCCTTTACAGTCAGTGCAGAAAAACAAAGAGAATAATTTGCCCAATGTCTGGTTCAGGGTGAGGCACAGCCCAGGTTGGTCAGGTGAGTCCCACTGGAGGTTGTCACTTGGCTGTGCCAGCTTTTAGCTTAGGGTAGACGGAATCGGCCAAGGGACAGGTCCAGACCTCCACAGAGCAGGAGTGAGTGAATTGTCCTTGTGCTCTGGCATCATTTGCACCTGCCCTCCCCAGAGCTGGCCAGGACATCTACTCCCTGCCGTGCCTCACCTCCGAGACCCAGGAATGGGCACCTCCCTTTCCTACGGAGCTGCTTTCCTTAAACACACCGAGCTTTGCAGGAGTCTGCTATTCTCTAATATTCAGATACCAATTATTGCAATAAAAAAAACTACTTACAGCAGCTCCCAGAATTTAAGGGCCTTTTCTTCAGGGATTTTTTTTTATTGCTCCGAATTAGGATAGTCAACATACCTGTGGGTATGGTGGTGAATGGGAAGGCATCTCCATGAATCTACACACTAAGTAAATAAAACCAGAGACAAATTTCTTGCTTCCCCAAAGCAAATATATCTATATTGTGCCACTGCGAGTGTCTAAAGCATCAAAAGCTAATGGAAACAGAGCACAGTCTGCTAAATATTTTTTCCTTCCACATGAAAAACAGCGCTGCTCTCCTTACCAGCTCCACCAAGGTCAGGAAATGTGGTTGTCTGAACCGAAACCGCTTTGGACTTACCCCTGCTGTTTCTTTTCCAAGTATCGCCCCAGCCCTTTCCTTGTTCATGTTCAGCTGAAGCCAGACAGGACAGGTCTTGATGAGTTTATCAAGGATGCTGATCCCTGGAAGCGGGAGGCAGTTTCGTAGGGCAGTGGCCTGACAGAGATGTGTCTCTTTTCCTTCTTCGCCGGTGTCTCTGATCGGGCTGAAACACAGCAAGGGAGCCCCTTGTAAGCGGAACTGCATATGGAAAATTTGGGGGGAGCAAGGACTGTCAATGCAAACACAGAAGCACACGCAGAGGCATGGATACACCAGGAGAGCTCCTTGAGGGGCAGTGGACCGGGCGCCTTGCTGTGATAGATGCGAACTGGGCATACAGATCTCGACAGACAGGTATGCCCCGTCCTAAGGACTATGGGCTCACGCTAACGATGCACACCAGGGTTTCAGACCACAGGCTCACAGGGTGCTCTGTGCAGAGGTCTGTTGGTTTCAGCTCATCTATCTACATTGCCTAAGCACAGGTAGCCAGGGACAGAGGCATGGGATGCACAGAGGCACCCAACACTGCAGGGGGTGGAGCATGCCTGTCCCCTGGGCCCTTGTCCTCCAGCTGAAGGGTCAGAGCCATGTTTCGTGGCTTCAAAGGGAGCATTGCAGCAGAGAAAAGGGGCGCCAGACCTCTCCAGCAGCTCACCCTGTTGTAGTCATGCCACTATCAGCACTTCTCTGATCGCGCAGGAGCTGTGATGGGCACCGATGTGGCAAGCGTAGAGTCCTGCACCTCGGGAGGAATAACCCCATGCATTGGTACAGGTTAGGGGCTGACCTGCTGGAGAGCAGCTCTGCAGAGAGGGACCTGGGAGTTCTGGTGGACAAGTTGATCATGAGCTGACAATGTGCCCTTGTGGCCAAGAAGGCCAATGGCCTCCCTGGGGTGCATTATAAAGAGTGTGGCCAGGGTGTCGAGGGAGGTCATTCTCCCCCTCTACTGTGCCCTGGTGAGGCCACATCTGCAGTACTGTGTCCAGTTCTGGACTCCCCAGTTCAAGAAAGACAAGGAACTACTGGAGAGAGTCCAGCGGGGGCTACGAAGGTGATCAAGGGACTGGAGCATCTCTCTGATGAGGAAAGTCTGAGAGACCTGGGGCTGTTCAGCCTGGAGAAGACCAAGGGGGGACCTCGTCAACACTTATCAATATCTCCAGGGCGGCTGTCAAGAGGATGGGGCCAGACTCTTTTCAGTGGTGCCCAGCAACAGGACAAGGGGCAATGGGCACAAACTGGAACGCAGGAAATTCTGTCTGAACATGAGGAAAGACATCTTTACTTTGAGGGTGAGAGAGCGCTGGAACAGACTGCCCGGAGAGGTTGTGGAGTCTCCTTCTCTGGAGATGCTCAAAACCCGCCCGGATGCATTCCTGTCCAACGTGCTCTGGGTGAAGCTGCTTTAGCAGGGTGGGGGGTTGGACTAGATGACCTCCAAACGTCCTTTTCAACCCCTACCGTTCTGTGATTCTGTGATTTTGTGATCTCGCCCCGCGATCAGAGCCTCTCGGAGGAAGCCTGCCAGCAGTGGACAGAGGCACCGTCAGCTGCTCTCGCATTTTGGCAGGCACACTCTGTGCCCAGCTTAGGTAGTTTGCAAAAAGGCAGACTAAGACATCTCACTCTTTAAAAAATAACACCGAGTGCTCCTCATCTCCACTGATGAGTTTGCACCGGCGCTGGTGGTAACAGAGGTGGACAGTCCTCCACTCCTGCACCCAGGGAGCCACCGACAGCTGCTCATGGGGAGAGGGAAGCCCTCCACCTCCGTTGTCACTCACAGAGTACAGGAGGAGGAGGAGGAGGATGCATTAGGATGCATTCAGCAGCAAGTTATCCACTACAGAAGCAGTATCTCTGCTGGTTGCCAAAGGCTGATCTGCAGCAGCAGAATAATTCAGGGTGCGGCCCTGCAAACAGCCCGAGGATGCTCAGCACGACCCAGCAAGTCCTGCAGGATGAGCCTCAAAGGACACAGACAGAGTGAACCTTTTCCCTGTGCCGAGAGAGGGGAAGGGTAGGGAGTGCAGGAAACGTGGAGAAAAACCAGAGGGACCTTCAGGAGGGATGAAATGCAGACTTGGTTTCCCTCTTTTTTTCCTGCCACATTTGTCATTTTGGCCAGTTCTGAAGAAGCTCCAAAAAGATGCATGGGAGATGCTGAGCGACAAGAGAAGGGCCATCCTGTGGCACCATGTGTTAGCAATGCACGGTCACACCTTATGTCTCAGAGCTTATTCTCAGCTGTACAATATTTAAGAATACTGAAATTATGCTGTTGAGAATATTAAAGATCTGGGGCACGTTCTCTTTTAGATTCCTGTTCCGATCAGAGACACAAAGAACTAGCTCTATTTTTAGTCCCTGCAGTCTAATGGCAGACTGGTATTAAATGCTGGTTTCTAGCTATGGCGCTGATTCAACAAAGTATTTATACATAAGCTCAGCACTGCAGTCAGTGGAAATATTTGTACTGAAAGGTCTGGTCTTAAGAGCTCTACTGGATAAGGCTACAGACTCATGGATAGGGGCTTGCCATTCATTTGATCAATTGATTTTAAAAGTAAAGGAAATGTAGGAGAACATACACAAAATATTGTGCTTTTCTGTAGCAGTTTTGCTGCTTAGATGTCAGAGCCGAAAAGAGCAGGACTCTCACTTTTGGTTTGGCATTATTTCAAGTCTTTTTCCTTTTATTTTTAATGATACAGATCTTAAAGTGGTACATTTCAAATACGGTCAGACTTAAACTACTAAAAGAGATTCCCTTCAAAGGCCTAACCTAACACAGCATGCTTATCCCAAAATTTAGGTTTTAGAAAAAATAGCCTTTCAAATCCCCAAACCAACAGTGAGGTTTTATTTTTAGTAGCTTTTTCTTTTTCAATGCTATAGGGACAGCTTCCTTAGAAAATGCATGTTCCTCTGCAATCCCAGTTGCTGATTCAGGATATTAGTCCACAGAATCTTAATTTTAATCAATCCATTTTCAAGATCATAGCCAAGACAGTAAGAATGAGAACTATGCTTAAAAAAGCAAATAGAAATAAGTGAAACACATTTTTCTTCACTTGTGATAAAAGCCCAGCTTGTCACACAGGTGAGGAAATTTCTTTCAGATGCAATAGCATGTGATTTTAATCAGTATCATTTGAACATATAGAGTAAAACAGCGGAGGACAGCTTTTGGAAGTTAACCCAATGCATCTCTCGGTTTCTTTCTTTACAGTAGAAACCAGAAGAACTGCCTAGTAACCGTGTGAAAGGAAAGTGTGTGTTGGATGGCAACATTCATACTCGGTAATGGGAAAGAAGTAATGAGCTGAAGGAAAAAAACGGTGACTTATAATGAAATATTCCATACCACTGTTAGCAAAAGCTGCTCCCCAAATTAGTCACACAAGCATGAATCTGATATGCCAAAGATATGTGAAACCTAGGCCAAATGCAGGTCAACGCTGATAATGTCTTGCTGCGGCACCAGAAGGTGACATGCATTGCGATAGCTCCCAGTGATGCTGAACTTCGTTACCCATTAATTACGTAAGGTGAAATGAAAAGGGCCAGCAAAGCATTGATGCTCAAGAATCCCATTGCCTGAAGGGAAATGAGGGATATCAGCAAAGGTAAGGAGGTAATACAAAGCAGCGTGGACCTGGTGAGGGTATTTCAGTGCAGATAATAAAGGGCAGCGGATGAGGCTTTTCGGCAGAACAGGAACCCAGCAGTTTGGGGCCCTCAGGGATGAGAACTCTGCTGTGGGGTATCCTCCCTTTAAAAGCCAGCCCAGCCCAGAAGGAACTAAGGAAGATCTTCTACCTGGGGAGGGAGGAAAGGACACCTCAGCCAAAGCGGAGGCTTTGATAAAAAGGAAAGTCAAGGTCTCATTAATGGGATCATATTAAAACAAGGGAACGGGTAAGCTAGACGCTTCCTGACAGGGAGTTCTAGCAGATGCTGGATAAGTTCCCAAGAGAAGGGGAAGAGGATTGTATTGCCCAAATCTCTTAAAATACCATGTTTAGAGCAGTAGCAAACACTTTATTGAGTCAAATCCTGTGCTGGCTAAGAAATGGGAGTGAATGACCTGACAGACCTTTTCCAGCTGTAATGCTGTGACCCACGGCACACCAGTTGACGCAGTTACGGCACTGATGTTTGACTTCTTTCCCGGGCGCAGCTGTCACAAAGATCCAGACACCAGGCTGCAGAACTGCTTAATCCGGCAATTTAATCGGGCTCGGCGGTGGCTCTGTAGCTGCAGAGAGAGGAGGGAGCCCAGGCAGCTCCCAGGTTCCTGCTGTGCTGCCAACTGAAGGGATTTGCGGGGCCGCCATGGTGAGCGGCCGGCCTTCGTTATTTCCCTCGCTCAGAACTCATGCATCAGGCGATTTCTAAGAGCAAGAGTTTTCAGAAATAACGTGCTGTTCGGCTAACTCTCCCCCCCTTCTCCCACAGTCCTGCAAAACCCTTTGGCTGATGCAGGCAGGTGCTCTTTTTTGTTAGGTGCGATGCAAAGCCAAAAATCTGGCCCTAAAGCTGCCTGTTTCTCTTATTTTTTTTGTTTACTGAGCCCTTACTTTTAAATCCTGCTGCCGCTCTGCTAAATTGAACTCAGTTGCGATGCGGGGAGCTGTGTGTTGCATACTGATTGGCAACACAGATTAATTAATTGCACAGTGATTACATTCACACACCTGCCCCAGTTTGGCAGAAAATACCAGGCTGCTCGGTCAGAAGTAATAACGATGACAATGGTGATTTGAATTATTGCACAGTGACTGTACACTGAATTAACGACACCACCACGACTCATTGCTTTAGAAACGAAGAGCCATGCTTGCCAGCTGAATATTCCCAGAAATCATCAGAACTGCAAGGGGATGTAATCCACTGAATTTCACGCAGGTGCAGGCCTGGGCATACCTTTGCGAGAGACTTCAGGAATAGTGCCACAAACCTGGTGACACTAAGGGCTTTCCTGGCTGTGTTGTGTAGCCCCGGTCACTCCCAACTTCCCCGAGGCAGCTGAGCCACAGAAGCTGTGGGCCACAGCAGCGACTGTCAGATGAGCTAGGACGGTTTCCAACCGTGTCAGGCCCCATCTTCCTCGTCACTCCCACGCGTTTACAGCTTCTGCCTCTCACCAGAGCACGTCTGAGAAGATGCATCAGGTGTTAATAAATCTGAATCTTAAATCAGAAACCAAATGGTCTGCAGACAGCGATAAGTAAAAAACTGAGGGCCCTAATGTTTAAACAGACCAGGTGTAAGAATTAGAAGCTAGTCTTTTATCACTATATTACTTGTATTTCTCCCCTTGAATATTAGAAGACATCAAAAGAGAGCAAGAGCAAGGGTTTGGTGCGTTGTCCTCAAGCAAAGAAATACTCCGGTATATTTGTATTTATAGCAGAGCAGGCACCGTAGGTCTTGTAACGCGTGCCAGCTGGCTTGTTACTGGGGGAGAAAGATGGACCAGTGGCCATAAACTCCATACGCCAGGTGAAGAGCAACTTTTTGTACTAAAGGCACCTTGTACCTGAAGGGATACCATTCAGAACAAGCCAGCTTGTGTCTGAAGCTCACGTGTGGAAACCCTTCAAGCACAGCAACAGTTTAGAAGGAGCACAGGAAGCAGGAGGAAAAGATAGAAGCTCCTGAACCCGACACACCAGTGCCAATGGAAGCAGATAGACAATGCTGGTAATTCCTGTGGTTAAAAGGCAGAGTTGGGAGCATGGAGCTTCGTGGAGATGAGTCAGATGATGATGCTGACATTAAAAGACTGACAGAAAACTCTCATCCCTGTTTTACATTCCGTGTCACAACCAACCCAGTTGGATGTGGTTGCAGAGCTCTGTGCCACTGGGGATAGAGGCAGATCTCTGTACCCCTTTTTTTCACAACCACCTTTGCGCTGAAAAGAGCATGAAGTTCTGAACCCAGGACACTGGAGAAGGAATAATCAGTGCTACATGAGTAGCAGCAAAACAAGCGCAACAAGGCTTCATCAGTTAGACTCTTGATATATACGTAGCTACCTATGCTTGCATTGGTTTGACACCACTTATGATTAGGTAGACTAATTAAAAATCTTTGTTCAGACACGTGTGAAATTCATATGCTGTTATTTTCAGTTCACTGGGAGGGAAGTTATGCAGTGCCCCAGCTGGAGGACGTCAAGCTTCATTTTGCTTCCATCTGAGATGTGGTCACTTCTCAATGCCTTCTCGTTATTCTCATAATCCAGCCCATCTTTTCTCACTTGACCAGTTCAGATCAAACTAGTCCAAAATGGAGGAGAAGGATTCATTTACTATCTGGACCTGGCTTGGGTCACCTTGCTGGATTCTCATTTCTTTATTCCAATAGCTGGTGGAACTGAGGCACTGCACCCAATCTAGATTCAGGGAGAGCTCTGTAAACTTCTTCAATCATAAAACAGAGTATTAGGAAAATGGAAAGGCAGCAAAGTGACACATGGAAAAACCCATAGCTCAACAGCTAACTTTGTACACCAAGCATTAACAGTGCCTCACAGAAAATTCAGGCTTTAATAAATGCTTTTCTATAATAGAGCCAAGAGATTTGACAAAAATCAAACCAACAAACAGGAAAAAACCACAAAAAGCAGAAAGAGAAGAAAGTTCTTGAGGTCTTCAGAGATCACACCCAGCTGATTGGCATCCTTTAGGTAAAAATAAAACCCAAGTTTCTTGTTGTCTGATATGCAAAAAGGGAAAAGGTGTAGGTCGTTAAGCAAGCCATGGGAGCTTCCTGCATTGTAAAGTTCTCAGATGTACAGAAAAATTGTTTAATGGAAGTGACAAGATAGGCTCGGTGCATCCCATGAGGCAGGCTTCCCTGTTCAGTAGTCCTTCCTACCTTGCAGAACGCGTGCGTTACTGGTCCACCTTGGTGACAAACGCGTAGCTCAGGAAGTTGTGCTTCTCAAACTGTGGTCTGCGGACAACCTGTGGTTGGCAGAGCACTTCCTCTTGCTCACTGCTCTCCTTGTTTCCACTCTAGCTTTTATGTCCACCCTTCGTCTGTTTGGTCTTTGATACAGTTGGTGCTCTTCCATGTCCAGACCTTTCTGCTCAGCCTGGAAATCACCATAGCCAAGGAAGCAGCTGTTCCAGCTGCCAAAACATAAGGCAAACTCAGGGTGTCCTAAATACCCCGACACCTCATAGCTCAGCAAACCTCTCTGTTCCCCTCCTGCTCCACTTTCTGTTACAGGTACCCTCAGTTTCAGCAGTGACGTTTTGCACCCTACAACTGAAGGCTCACTTCCCTGAGCTTTTCTGGCCCTGCCAGGGATTTCCAAACTGCCCACCTGTGTGACGGCCACCAGGGATTTGCACACATGGATTGCAGGCACCCACCTCTCCCCAGCTGGACCCTGCCTGCACGTCTTCACACGTGTTTGCCCAAGTGGAGCAAGTCACCACCCAGCCTGGGAGCTCCACTAATGGGCACAGAGGGATCAGGTGTGGGGCAGCTCATCTGCCCTTGAATCACTCACCAACTCACCAAGCCCTCGCCTCCCTGGTCACAGAAACTAACAGAGGAAATCATAAAAATAAGCAAGTGCTATTATACTTGGGGGAAAGACTGTAATGGCCACTTGTGCAGGTGGAAGAACATGGATTCATGTATCGATCTGTTAAGTAATAAGCAGCCACAGACAGTTTTCTGCTCACATATGACACCAGATTGCTGTCTTACACAGTACAGGGCTCAGTTTGAAGGTCTGACAGACCAGCATCACACCAAAGTAACTGTGGACTTCTACTGCTGCCTGCAGAGCAGAGTGAGGATAGCTGAGCTAGCTTTGAGGATGTTAGCTGAGCCACAGCAGTAGGCTCTACGCAAAACCATGGAGCTCATGGGCAGAATAACTCAGCTTGTGTTAAGCTCTGGTGCCCTGGCTGCTGCCATCACCAGGTGTAAAGCTAACAACTGTGTGTTTCCTCATTACTGCCATGATGCAGTCAAAGGACATGACCCCAGCCTATCTGGATTTTGAACTGAGCAGAATCTTGCCCCCGTTCGAAGGTCACTCATCAGAGCACAAACCCAATGATTACAACTAATGATGATTCTCTAATGGCATGAGCAGCAGGGCCAAGTCGCTCAGGAGTGGAGAAGGAGGGGGTGTTGCAGTGCTTCCCGTAAACCACCCAACCGCAGCAGCTGCATTACCTGCTTGCGTTTCTGCTCTAGCCGCTCAGAGAGGTCCCGTTGCTAGGGTGCCCATCTCAGGTGTTAGGGTCAACTCCACTAGAAGAGCTGCTCTTCCTCCTAAATCAGTCAAACTTAATTGTAAGTGCCTACAGTGAAACAGTGGCAATACCCCTGTCAAAGCCTCTTGTTTGACCCTGTAAACAATCTTTCAGTGCAAGAGTGCTCTCAAGGAGCAGGGAGGTGCAACTGAATCATAGAATGGTCTAGGTTGGAAGGGACCTTGAAGATCATCTATTTCCAAGCCCCCTGCCATGGGCAGGGACGCCATCCTCTAGACGAGGTTGCTCAAAGCCCCATCCAACCTGGCCTTGGACACCTCCAGGGATGGGGCCTCCACGGCTTCTCTGGGCAACCTGTGCCAGTGTCTCACCACCCTGATAGTAAAGAACTTCTTACTATCTAATATCTAATCTAAATCTCCCCTCTTTCAGCTTAAAACCGTTTCCCCTTGTCCTATCGCTACACTCCCTGATAAAGAGCCCCTCTCCACCTTTCCCGTAGGCCCCTTTAGGTGCTGAAAGACTGCTATAAGTCCCTAGCTTCACTGCGTTTCCTAGGTTCATTAGGTCCATCCCTCCATTTACATACACAAAGGTATGTATATTATAAAGGTATATATCTTACAAAGAATTGCATACACATAAAAACTCCAAACAAAATACAAGCTAATTGGCATTACTGTTAGTACCCAGGTCGGCTCTACCAGCAAACGGGGCTGCTCACACTCACAGCCATGTCACGGGCAGAAACAAGATAAAAACCAAACATCAACAATTCCCTGAAGGAAGAGGCCTTCTTTCAAAGCCCTTTTTTTTTTTTTTCCTTCAGTCTAGCTGTTTCCTGCATTCATTAATGCAGAATTTAATGCAGATGGTATATGCTGCCCGTGGCCCCACAGTGGGCTGGGGGTACTGTATCCTATCAGTGTAACATGACTTGGCTGGTGTTCACCCCACAGATTATACCACTATCTTTATGTAACCTTGCACATATATATTTTGCATTCAACGATTTGTCTCAAAATATCTTATCAACTGTCTTTCCCTTTATACTCAGTCAAAACACACTTTTGCAAGTCAAAACCCCTTTGCAAGTTTTATTAGCCTACTCCCTTCCTAACACCAGACAGTTGCTGTGTTAAAGATAAGCCCTTTCCCCCCGTATTCATAATCAGAGCTTTTCAGGTCATTTGTCCCTTGCCTATTTCAAACCCAAATTATTCCCTCAGGAATTTCAGCCTATCAGCAAAACTAAAGATTTTTCTTTGTGCGCAGGCAACGAAGGATAATTTACACTTCTACAAGGCCCTGTCACTGCAAAGAAGAGAGCTTCCAGAAGACAGGCCTAGCCAGGAGCCATTTCTGGCAAGGGCAGAGGAGCCAAAGAAAGCACATTTTCCTTAACAAAAAGCTGCGCAAGTGTTTTGCTGGATGATTCTGCTTAGACTTCTCTGGAAAGGCTTGCGAGGTGCGGGAACCAGAAGCAAATGTTTGGAAGAAGAGAAACAATTTCCTAAGCTGTTAAGGACGTGAGGAAGTCACAGACCTTCCTCAGCCTCTGGTGTCAGGGTGCTAGAAGGGCCCAGCAGAGCCACCAGCTGGACAGAAGGTGTCTGGGTTTGTTCTGTGCCTCTGAAAAACACCTGAGGTGTCAGAAGCCCAGAGCACCCCTGTTTTGACGGCAGGGCCGGGGCTATTGACAGAGGTTTTGCCCTTTCCCAGCTCATCCGGCCAGGAAGGAAGACAGGAATGAAAACCCGGGGAATGCTTTTCTTCTATATTGTACTCACTTAACAAAGAGGGGAAAGGGAAATGGAAAATAAAGGGGAGGGAGAAATCCCCGAATTCAAACTTCATTGAGACTATACTGCAGTTTTGCTTAAATAAAGCCATTCTGTTTCAAACTCTATATATTAAAAATTATTTGAAGCTGCATGACGTGTCAGAGCTAAAACCCTGGGAAAATATTAGGAGAAACATCAGGCCAGTCATAAAAAGCAATGGCTTTCCTCACCCCATGAGTGAATTTAGCGTAGACATATGAGACACATGAGATGGTACAAGGTGCTAACCGCACAGACTTGCATAAAGTTGAGCAGTCTTCCCCTCTTCTAAGAAATACCTGCAAACACTTTTCTCGGTCATGATTTAGAAATGGCCATTTGGCCAAGGGAAATACAAGCATAGACATAACCTGTGGTATCTCGAGGAGCAGAAGTCCCTCCTCTCGTTAAGGCACCACTCAAAGGGTCTTCAAATCAGTCATTCAGCCATTGATCTGCAGACTACACACAAATATTCACATTTTGGGTAAGATTTCCTTCCAGTGTCAGTGTGAATGCATTTCAATACATGGTGCTGTTAGTGGAAAAAAATAGATATCTAAATCTGTGAACCTCCTCTTTGTCTGTCATCCTTAATTCTTACTCCCGCAATTTCATACTCCTTATATTTAGTTTTGATCAGGCATTGGAGAAATGTGTTTATTTCTCACTTTATGATCTGACCGGATCCCTGCCCGCGTTCACACTGAGGCACGGTTAGAGAAAGGAAGAAGGAAAAGGCTTGTTGGGGTATTTCAGGGATATGAAAAGGTGGTGACAGGGAATGGTCCCCCACCACAGGGATGAGAGAGGTGTTCTAGTTTGCCGGGCTGAGCTAAGTGACCTGCCCTGTGGGCGTGCGTGGTCCTCATCATCCTGTGCTGGTGGGACAGCCTTGGGCCAAAGCCCTGCTTAGCAGAGCAGTGTCAGAAACTGCTGCAATGTCCCTGCGGTGGCTGGGAGCTCAGCACGTGACTACAAAACCTGTCAAGCAGCAAGGCAGGTCTGTCAGCTCCCGCAGGCCCAGCTAAACCATTGCTGGGACCTCAAACCTGTTCATTTAACAGCGCTTATAGTCACTTGATCACCAAGACTGCGATGTAAATAAATCATGAGACAAAGTTTTTGGGTTCACAGCAGTTTAAGACAATCCATAACACGGCTGCCTTGGTCGTATCTTCCCCAAAACATCACGCTGCACCCACCCCTACCTCCAGGCTGCCGTTGCCTGTCTGACCCTGGGGCAATCTGACTCAGGGGGTGGGAGGGTGGAAGAAGGTTTGTGCTGGACGTAGCTCTCTGGCCTGGCTCCCTGCTCAGCTTGGTGAGGCATGAACAAATATTTGACGCGGATTCAGCCTACTGGCACCAGTCACCCTGAATTACTCCCTGGAACTGCTTCTTCTCCAGAGATCCTCATGGGTGCACAGGTTCCTAAATGGCACACAACAATTAAGCCCTGAAGTTAGGCAGGGTGAATGCAGGCTAGACCTAGATAGCTAGGTCTAATAGCAAAGGGAGATATCAGAACACCAGGCCAAGGGACTAGTTCCTACCATCCATCCCTACCATGGGCTGCTCTTCACAGTGCCCCTCAGGCAATCTCTGCCGCGGTGTCCCAGCCCGGGGGGCCCGTCCCTGCTGGCAGGGTAACACGGTCACTTTCCCTTTGGGCTGGAAAGGTTAGCAATGAGATCCGGTCTATAACTAGCTTCTAATCCTTAGAAAGGATTGGAATGGGAGTTCAGTACGGAGTTACACCAAAAAGTCCTATGTTACATGTTTGTCCTGTGGACAGAAAGGAAAGCTGTCCAAAGCCAAGCTCTCTCCTGTCTGCTGATTCAGCGGGAGCTGAAGCTCTGAGCTTTGCCTGGTTTCTGTTTTTGTGGGGGGTATCAGGAGTGACAAATTCCTTGGAGAGAACTCAAGATGAGGGGGGAGGGTGGAAAGAGAGAGAAGAGAGAGAAAAATTCTTGGCAGGCAAGATGAAAGGTTGGGTCAGGTCCCAGGCTGTCATTTAGCCAATATGTGGGACAACCTTCTCTTGCCTAAAAGTCTGCTAGCAATTTGCAGAACAGTGTTGCAGGTAGCCAGCAGAGATGTCAGTCTCCAGATTCTACTATTTTTTGGTCTGTTTCCTCGGTGAATTTTCCCAAGCAGCACAAAATTTAATCCAGTTCATAAGCGGCTGCAGCTGCTTCCAGGTCTGCCCAACAGCTGCTTTTACAAGACAGAGGCATCCAAAGACTGGCTTTCTTCAGAGGGCCCCAGGAGGGGTGTACCTGAGCTACCTGGATTCCCTATATTTGGCAAGGTTTTCCCAGCATCCAAAAGGTTGTATACATTCAGTTGGTTTCAACAAAGCACTTGAAATTCCCCAACAATCCATTAGCCTTGCAAAAGCAAATAGAAAGTACTAATTAACATGATAATTTCAAGCAGTAAGACAGGTCTTTCAGCCCTACCAGGAACAGTCTTGATGCACAGACCCCAACTAGTCCCCTAGAGCAAATACCAGCAGCCCCAGTTCTTGTGGGACCAGATCTGAGCCAGAATTGCAGTCCCGCCTCAGAGAACAGCTCTCAGGCTGTGGTTTCGTGCTCCTCCTAATCCGGGGCAATGGCAGGATCCTGCTGAACGGGCCGTCCCCTGACCCCACCTGCACACAATCCCAACGCTTCACTTTCTGCTTCTCTCGCTTCGGTTGCAGAGGCTGTGTAAACACTGAGGAAGCTGGTTCAGCTCCGTGATCCAGCAGGGAACTCACCCACCAAAAAGGAAAAGCCTTTCTGAGAACTGGATTCTGTTCCTGGAATCACCCCAAATGTAAAGGATGCCCTGGGGCAAGGCCAGGGTTTAGGGATCCAGGGGACTGGGCTGCAAAGTAAGTGACTATAATCAAATCAGCTCCACAAGCTCGCGCCTCAGTTTCCCTTCCTACAGCGGCAGTAGTAGATCCCTGCCTTCAGCTGGTTATTGGGAGGCTTAATATTCATGAAACACCCAGAGGTCCTCTCATACACAGCAGGGCTTTATATTAATCACGCAAGGTCGTTACAACTAGTGAAAACACCTTGTCCCTTTTAAAACTATCAGTAATGCAGAAAGCAGAAAATCCTTTACTCAGACATAAATCAATCCCCTGTTTGGCAGAAAGGTGATGGGAAGTCTGGGAAAGGCAGAGAGATATGCGTGTATATATTCATCTATTTGAAAAGAGCTGCATTCCCAAGCGCTCCCTGGCTCGCGTGCATCTAATAGAATATCTATTTAGGAAAATATGACTAGCATAACCAGCTATGCAATGCTCACATCTGCTAATCCTTTGCTGCTCAAGTAATCATCTTCACTTGCAAAAAGATTTATACTATTTTGGGTGCAGGCGAAGGGGAGCGAAGTGCTCCAAACCTCTTGCAGCTGAAATCCTGAGGGAAGCACTGCTTTAATGTCCCCACTGCAGCAGGGCATATTGACGCAGGGATCTCATTTCTGGAGGTGGGTAGAATTACTTTAGATGGCTCAGAGAGGTACCAAACGGACAGAGGAAAGGCTTGCGGCTACAACAGTTACCATATTGGGTGATGCTTCTAGCTTTAGCACAGCTTAAATAGCGCTGCTTGCTTGACCACAGCTGCTGTTTTGTCATGTACTTTCACGTATGTACACACACCCCAAACTTCACAGTTAAAAAAACCACCAGCTGAAAGCTCACCTTGCCTCTCCGGGAAGCAAGCGCCTGACAAGCCGGGATGGATTCTCAGCTCAGCTCTTCTCCAGCTCCGGAGAGTTACTCTGGACTGACACCAACACATGGCTCCAACTCAGCCATGTGCATATTTGAGTTTTAGGGGTTTTCTCTGTCAGGGGGGAGGATGGGGTTGGCACACGTGCTCCTATGTTGTAAGAGCAGATCGTGGATGCCGAACAGTGGTGAAGGAAGAGTGGGGGGTGGAGGGTCTTTGCAGAAAATACAGCACTCGCGCAACCCCACGGTCCTCCACAGCAGACGGGGTGCACCCATCGCACAGGGACGACGCTTCTCTACCCTGCGTACCGCAGGCAGCCCCCTCTGGCAGGGAGGTATGGAAATGGTTTGACAGTCAGATTTTAACCCCTGCAGATGCTGTGCCCTCCTTCTGGCGGGTAGTTCCTATGGATGCCTGCCTGCCTGCTCACCTGTCTTCTCACTGCTTTTTCTCACTGCCGCTAGATCAATGCCAGAGCCTGGGGGTGCCCAGCACCCGTACAGCTCCCGCTGTGCAGTATAGATGTGTCCTGCCCCTGTAACCATGAATTTCAGAGTACTCCGCTGCTGGCCGGCTCTCCTAGGAGAGCTGCGTACCCTCATTCAAGTGGTGTGCATGCAGGACAGGACTTAAGTCATATATATCTCCTCAAGTACTTTGCTCTTCAAAAGCCCCTATTGATGTCACCCCACGAGTGTCATGCCACGTCCCCTGTGGCCCACAGCTAGTAATTCTAGTAAGCTGACCTAGTTTTGCACAAGTCCTACAGCTCTGATAACATAGTAGCCCACCCCACGGCCACCAGGGGTGTAAGGGCACTGCCTCAACTCATTCAGCAAATTCTGGAGAAGAAAGCACCTTCATTAAATCTCTTATGTACCGCTTGTGCCCAAATTCTATGAAAGATGTTTTCTCATACAGGCAGGTAGGCTGGAATGGTATTTGAAGATTAATGTTTGAAGGTCTTTAGCATTATAAAATACCTAACAAGCACTCCAGACCCCTCCAGCTGGGGCATAATGGTCAACAAATATTCACAGTGGCAAAAAACCCACTTACCTGTCCACATGCAACCCCTCCCCCCCCCCCCCCCAATGTTTGCAGAAATGTAACTGGGGATACAAAAGATTGGCAGAATTTTGATCTCACCATCCTCAAATTAAACCTCCCATAGGAACAAATTATTTCTCTTAAAATAGATGTACTTAAACTGACTAGCAGAATTTCTGCTATAGATCTTGCAACCCTGAGAAACTGATATAAGGACCTCCTCTGAACAGAACGGTGGTTTTCAAGCCCTTCTCCTCTAAACATCAGTATGATCGTGCCTTTGCCACCTTAAAAACTCTTAACAAATTTTAGTTAATCAATTCTTACGTTGCGCTGGTGACGGTAGTACTGCTACTCAGTTATTATTCCTATCTGTGACAACTGCTGTATGGGGAGGGTAATAAGCACCATTTACTTCGGGGTCTACTTGCTTACTTATCTGTATCACAAGAGCATCCTCAATCCTCCCTAAGGATAAGGGGATGTTCATTGCTGGAGGGGGCCATTACCTCAAACTGGTTCAGCAATCCAGTGTGCAGCTGTGGCAAATGGATGTGGCTGCAGCATCCTCGAGGAGAAGTTCGTCCACAATCCCACAGCCTTGGGGGCCAGCTCTGGTGTGAACTGCCAGCCAGTCAGAACCCCATGGATGAAGAAATTGGAGGAGGAGACTGGTGGATTTTGTAGCTGGTTACCAAAAGAGTGACTCTGTAGGGACCGGAGCCAGCTGTGAGAGGTCACAGGAGCTCCTTGGAGGGTGCATGCGTGTGTGTGGACAGAAGCTGAATTAAAGACAACTGAGTGATTTAGTCTAGCTCCCACCGGGCTTTATATGAGGATTTACTCTGGAGGTTCCACTTTAGTTACCTATGGTGAAATACCTGCACCACAGGTGAACACCACAGAAAAAAATCTCAAAATTAGGATTAGGAAGTAATCTAGGACACAGGCTGAGTTGCAGACCACTGCTTACACCAGTACCTTCTCTGAGATTCAAGAATTGCTACTTAATCGCCTTTTTAGCATGACCTTGCCTTAACTGCTTCCACTGGTTCTTGAAGGCCTTCTGAAAGCTACTCTTCTCCAGTGAAACATAGTCTTCTTCCATTCTTGTTTTCTCAGTTTTAATCCATAGCTATTCAGAAAGATAAATCTGAACTCTTCTTTGGCAGTACGAATACTTCAAACCTACAGAATATTATGTTTTGTGGGGGTTTTTTAATGACCAAACATCTCAGGTCTGTATCTATTCCTCCTTTAATTTCTCAGAAGTCCCTTCCATGTAAGGCCCCAGATCAGCACAGTGATCTACGATCTAGCTGCTGCTCTGAACACCAGGGCTGCCAAGACCAGGTCCATCCCAGCACATCCCACCTCCTTTGACTGTAGGACCGCTCTGCACTGATGATAATACAGCAAGAGGGATTGTAACCTCTCCTTGGTCTTTTAGAGAACGTGTGCTAAACGTGCTTTCCCCTGGTTCTAAATCTAAATCTCATAATGACTTCTTAAATATCTACATTCATTGTCATTCTTTTGTTATCCCTCACAAAGGGCAACATAAACAATCACAAACATACACCCACCCTTCCCTACACAGGGGGAATACCTCTGTGACACAGTTGGGAAAGTGTGATAGTCCTCCAGCACATCACAGGGCTTTTGATGACCGCACCACCCTCTACTCACAGAGCCATCTGCGCTAGAATTTGGTCAGTCATTCCAAACAGCTGCCTTTTCTTTCTCATTATCCTTCCAAAGAACTATTCCTTTCTATTCCCAAATGCAAACCCCTTCTTCCCTTCCAAAATTATAATGGTCTGCAATATTTTGTCCCAATTTCACTAAGACACTATGGTTTCTGTGCTCTTTAGCAGGCGAGCATTTAAAACTCTGGGAAGTGAATCGTGCTGCAGCTTCTTTTTCTAATAGATTGGGTTTAGGTATTGGCTAAAAGCCAAATACCTGTCTATTTCTCAGGTCGTTTTAGAGATCCTTAGTCTCACAAGCCTACATTGCTGATCTCAGAGAAGCCACCTATATTTACTGATGGATGTTAGAATACAGTCCTACTATCATTTGGAAAAATGCTATAAGACAGATAATCTCTGAGATATCTGGACTACGTACGCATGGTTTGATGAGGGATGGAGCCAGCCCAAATTTGCGCCAAGCAACCCTCATAGCTCCTCTCCAGGACACAGTGTTTTACATGTATACCTGTACACACAGAGCAAGAGAGATGCATGCACACGTGTGTGGACATTTTTCAGCCTGTGCTGCCTCTGGGTTGGGAAGCCAACACTACAAACCAGCACGTAGCCATTTAGGGCAGGAAATGAAAAACTATATTTAGCTGAAACTGTAGTAGAAAGGAGAGGAGCAGAATATTGCTCACGTTCGTGGCCCCATTCCTGTGAACGCTGGTATGAGACTGTGTGCAATGAGGAGTTCTCTACTCAAAGCAATATTCCCAGTGTGGTCTACCCTCTAGCAAACAAAGGGACAGCTGCCTGGTGCGCGACCACCAGTATCGCTGCGCAATGCGCTCAAAGCATCCACGAAGTTTGGCGAGCACTCACTCACTGAGAAGATCGCATGACAAGTCAGTGTGGTTGCAAACGTGCTTTTCTGTTTAATGAATTTCAGGAGATTCCGTATCTCCTCTCCGGATGAAGCAAATTCACGTATCTTTGGAGAGCACCTCCTTCTTTGAATCTTTACGGTAATATCCCAATCTTGGTGCAATGCATCTTGAGCACAGACATTTCCCTCCTGAGAAGCACCATCCCCCAGGACTGGAAAGTGTACCCCATATCAGAGCTTGACAGACAGAAGAGAGATTTGACAACACTGATCTGTTTCTAGTTGCCTAAACTGTCCCTTCCCCACTTAAAGACCACATCTCACATGTTCTAGGTTGAGATTTTTTTTGAGCAGTACTTTGCATTGGGTCCACGACCTCCTGAGGCCAACAGGACTTGTTCCGCTGATTCAAATAAGCTTAGATTAAGGCCTTTTTTGTAAAGCTGTTTTTAAAAATTGTTTTCTCAGTTCAAAGCTATAAGTGTTGGTATTAAATTTATTTACCCCGCTGCAGAGACAGATACGCAGCCTGGACAGAGGAGTCATTTGATAAGAAAGCTTTTGTGGCCAAAAAAAGCCATCTACAAGCTCCCATTCCAGCAGAAGTCATGGGTTCGATATGGTGCTTACCAAAGCAGTTCTCTGGTCTGCTCTACACAGGAGATAAGATTAGACAATCAAAACAGTCCCGTTTGAAGCTAAAATCTGTGAATCTATGAGAGTTATTCAGTTTCCAGATTCCTTCAGTTCTTGATGTCTTTACATCTACATTCATCACATGAAATCTGTCAACTGGGATGGTGGCGTTTGAGCCAAGAGGCCATGTCACTGAAAAGACCCACAATCATTACTTCGTTAGGCAGCCTGGTGCCCCAGGAACGATAACCACTGTAACCCATCCCAGCTACCTGAACCAGCCATTATCCCAAAGGACTATTTCATATTTGCACATTATGTCTCTGTCTTAGCTCCTGTCTGCTGTCCTCATCAACCCCTCCATATACTTACCAGATGTTGGAATGAAGGCATATATATACCTTTTCATGAAACCGTGGTCACCAGGCTCAACCAGCTCACATTTCTCCAGATGTTTTGTGATCTCACCACTTATTAATGTTCCTAGGAGTTAGCCTGACTCTAGGTCAGAGTTACTGGTTAAATTTCCTTGATTCTCTCCTTACCCATTTTGGAAGAATTTGATCAGGTTGGTTTCTATCCAGCCCTTAGCTACACTTCTCCCCACATTCCTCTCTGAGGAGCTTCTAATTCTGGAGGCAGATTTCTCCCCAGTGTCTTTCTGCCGTTTCAGAGGTGTAAGTCAGCAAAACCTCCTTATTGATTTGCTACATGCAGAATAGACCCTTCAGTCAGTACGGGGAATGGACACCTGGATACTTTCCAAGTTGCTAGGGTACTTCTGCGACGATTTGCATTGTCAGAGTTTCTGTGTATGTGATTAAGCTTTCCCATTTAATTAATAACCTATGGTGAATGAGGGTACAATCTCAGCAACTGCTTATGCATCTTTTGTGCAGAGAATTTTAAAGCCAGGTCCAAATTCCCCATCGGCAGCTTTGCCTTATGTTTCCATCTCTTTCGAAAGCTACCTATTTCACCTAGACCTACTTTGTGAAATTGCCGCCTGATTCAATGTGACCGTAACAGAAAATTAGCTAAACATCACCGAGACACATTTCTAATTGTGTAATGTGTTGGGGCCCACAAGATACGCATGCTTAAGTGTAATTCTGAGGATCTTCAGTGATATTGTGGCATGTAAACATAGACAGTTAAAGCAGGTTTTTTTAAACACCCAAGTTCTTTTTTATGAGTGAGAGATTGAATAAAGACAATCAGTTGATGAAATAAAAGGTCATTCTACTAAATTGTTCAGACGCTTATAAAGTTATGAATAACGCACATATCATGCCCATTCATGCTTCAATATTCCTGCCACCACTTGATATACAGTCCAAATCTAGGGTCTATGGCTTGTTTACTTTCTGCCGCAACTCTAAACTGAAAGCAAACCTTTGCAAGCGTGTGGCTCCTTTCAGACAAGCTGAGAAAGAGATAAACAGTACAAATTTTTCAGTTTCTCAGTACCTGGCACCTTAACTATCCCAAACGCAGGGACTATCTGCAAAGTGCAAGCTCTTTGGATTACCATCTACTAAGTTCCTCTTGCTGCTCTACAGGGATTGGATCCTTTCCTTTTTTCCTTACGGCTGTGTGATCTCTGTCCCTCAGTGCTTAACATGAAGTGGAACCGAGGAATTGTACCTTGGAACAGGAGTGTCATTTTTCCACTGAAGGTAAACAACCGAACAAGGGAAAAGCAGTGACAGCTGTAGTGCAGGGTTCTCCCTCCACCTCCTGCACTCCATGCACGAATTTGGGAACAGTGCTCTGGTGAAACTGCAGCTATCGCACCTGTCAGCAGCAATTTTACCCCCTTTTTGACTGAGTGTGCTCCAAGTCAAAGGGGACTGACTTACAGCCCACTCAGTGACTGACCAATGCAAATATCCCCCATCTACCCACCTATACAGCTGCTTCTACTGCACCCATCACAGACACCTCTGGGAGCTTTTATTCATGGGAAACCGGCTAAGTGCGTTTGACAGATAAGAAACGCTCTTAATAATCTGGCATTACATGTTTTTCCAAGGGGGGTGACCGAAGGTTTCGGTAGCTATGTCATTTTTCCCCCGATTGTTTTCAACAGGAAGCAGAAACGCTCCGCTTCAGCATGGGCTTTATGATCCAGCCGAGCCTTGGGCGCATTCCAGCCCAATCCTGGAATCCCACAGCAGCTGATTGCCCTCCCAATCAAAACCCATTTTCTCTCCCACTGTGTTTTCTTGGAGCTCGATTCTGCAAGGTGCCGCGTCTGTCGGTGGGGAGCAAGGGAAGCCTGGAGCCTTCTCCTAGCAGAAAGCACAGCTGAAGTCTCCTGGGGTCTGTGGCCAGTTTGTGTGCACCTTAGTGAGCTGGAGAGACCATCAGCTCGTAGGGACGAGCCCTTATCCACTTCTCAGCATTTCAGAAGAAACAAAAGCAAGCCTCCCAGGAAAGATTTGTCACGTTTCCAAAAACACAGAACTCCCTTAGCCTGTCCTTTGCCCTAAACTGCAGCTTGGAATTCATCCTCCTCCTTCCCTGAACAGCTAAGATTCGTGCTACAGAAAGGTATTGCTGTTTGTTTTCAGCTGGAACGTGTTAGCTCAAGGAAATACTGTAAATTACGGTACGATCATGCCACACCACTGCGATCGTGTCGCTGATAACTCGGCAGCCAGCTCGCAATCGCAGCTGAGAGCTCTTTGTTAAGTAGGGAAAGGAAAGCGACAGTTATTAAAAATGAGCAGTCACCAAAGATTCAGGACTTACCCCGAGTCATCCCCGGCTCCCTCGTCTCCGGCCGATGTTTTCATCATTACAGCAAACTTCAGGATACTTTCTGTTTCACAGTGGCTTTAGAGTTCCTGGGTGAAGAAAGCAATTCCTTTCCATGGCTGAGCAGAACCTCCACATCCTGAGGTTTTGCACCAAAGATGGTATTTCAAGGGGCGGCAGGGGGAGGATGTTTAAAACCAGCTTTGGGCTCAGTAGTATCGAAGGGCAGAGGACTAAACAAGCACTGAAATGAAAGCAAACTACCAAGAAGTCTGATTTAGGCTCTCTTATTTCTACTTCCTGTATTTATACGAACGGGGGATTTCAGGAAGAGGCAGTCTTTGGTGGTCAAGGATGGGGGGGGTTGTGCGCGCGCGCGTATGTATGTGTGTTATAAAGCCATATTTAGTAGCGAAGGCAGGTTAACCTTCTGAGAAAGAAGGGCCTTAGACTGTCAGATTATTTGTTTCTCTAACTTCAGTAAGTGTCGGGGGAAATTGTTTACAGGGTACAGGTATATCAGGAGGCAACAGAGCACGGTGAACTTTGTAAAGGATTTTATAAGGCAGCAAGGCAGTAAGTCTCCGACTGCAAATTCCTGAAGCATGTGTATTTCTATGGCATGAGTAACTGGAACCAGATGGAGCTTGGAAACCTTTATATTTACACAGGACCTGCGAAAATGAAATGTCTAACACTGGCAGAGGACAGCTTTGCAAAAAAAAAAAAAAAATCCTAGTTAAAGCAAAAGCTAAGGATAAGGTTGTAAGACTGCTGGTAAGGGGACAGCTATTCGCGCTGTGAAGCTCCAGTCAGTCCCAGAGCACGTTTGACTTAGAGTTACTTAAGTGGTCGAGTAGCGTTTGCCGTACTGGAAACCCGACTGAATACAGCCCAGCTGTGGAGGCTGGGGACTGACAGATGTGCTGTCAGACAGGGCTGGTGGCAGCCCTATTTGGCAGCCCTATCCTTCCGGAAATATTTGATGTTAAGAGAATGCATAATGGAAAAAGTAAGGCAGAAATACGAAGCAGAGGCAGAGAAAAGCAATTGCATGGAACGGAGAGGGAGACAAAGGTAAATTTTTGCCCCTTTTCTCTTTAGAAGGAAATTCCCATCTTTCTAAGAGTAAGTAGACTGTGCCATACAGCCCACAGCAGAAATGGAAACGCCACGCAGCCGCCAGTGTATCGGCACAAGGGAAACTGGACCTCAGCGTAGGAGCCAATTCTGCTGGCACTAAGCTAGGGAGCGTCAGAGGGACCTTTAGGACCGTCAAGTCACGCCTTCTGTGTAACACAAGAGAAACTTTTCCTGTTTGTTTTTTGGTTGTGTTTTGTTTTGTTTTGTTTTGTTTTTTATCAAGCCTGTAAATTCTGTAAATTCTGTTAATTTCTTGCTTTTAGAAGGATTTCTCTTACAAAGTCAAAAAAGTCTGACCAAAAGGCTGTTTGATGGAAAATTCACCAGCCTTCTATGTAAGGTGTCTTGGTGCTTAATTGTTGATATTATTTAAATTCACACCCGATTTTTTTGCTTTGATTTAGAATCATAGAATGGTTTTAGAATCATAGAATCATAGAATGGTTTAGGTTGGAAGGGACCTTGAAGGTCACGTAGTTCCAACCCCCCTGCCATGGGCAGGGACACCTCCCACCAGACCAGGTTGCTCAAAGCCCCATCCAGCCTGGCATTGAACACCTCCAGGGATGGAGGTTTCAAAACTTCTCTGGGCAACCTGTGCCAGTGCCTCACCATCCTCAAAGTGAAAAATTTCTTCCCAATATCTAATCTAAATCTCCCCTCTTCCAGTTTGAAGCCATTCCCCCTCGTCCTATCGCTACATGCCCGAGTAAAAAGTCCTTCCCCAGCTCTCCTGTAGGCCCCCTTTAGGTACTGGAAGGCCGCAATAAGATCTCTCTGGAGCCTTATGTTCTCCAGGCTGAACAGCCCCAACTCTCTCAGCCTCTCAAAAAAACTTGTCTAGTTTTAATTTTTCAGGTACTGTATCTCATAATTCCTACTAAATTAAGGAGCTATTTGCTCCAACTCATGTAGTACTTTTCAGACAATGGTGAACTCACTCAATGAAGAATTTGGTCCTCTTAGACCAACTCATTGCCTGAGATTCACTCATCCCTCACTGCAGGCTTGTCAGATCTCAGCTCTGAATCCTTCTATTGGTTCCAGGTACAGAGGTCCAAGAAAAAAACACGCTGTAGATTTGTACACCAGCTGGGCACCTTCAAAACGCACCTTGGGCATTGACGTAAGAACAATCTGCTGGACGTATCACACAAATTCAACTCTACCTCAGGTTTTCCTTTCCCTCCAATGCAGTTCACCGAGGACCAGGCCCACTCAGAGTCCACCCTTTGCTGTGCTGGAAAATAAGTTCGCTGAAACTGAAAAAACTATAAAGGTGTGCTGCTCTGCATGGACCTGCCCGGATGGGGGAAATCTGTGCTCACACAAACATGTGCCGATCCTGGGCAAAGACCTAAGGGTTGGCAAAGGCAGAGCATCAGTTTTCAGAGACTGTGAGGCTTTTCGAAAGACATTTGATAGGGAAGAATAAACAAAAGGACTAGAACTACTAAAAAGAGCCAGGACAAAAATGGTAAAAATACAGAATAGAAAACTCCAGTATTGTAGTGCTATTTCAGTTTCACATGATTTGAGAGAAGCTCGTTTTTGTTTGTTTTTTTTTTGGGGGGGGGGAAATCATTCACACTACTTGCAATCTAAAGAATGTAGCGTTTCAGAAATTTGAAGTTTTGAAATTAGTTTTGTTAAAGGTATTGACCAAACTTTATGAAAAAACTCATATTCTTCTGCAAAATATTTCTGCAACATAGTTAAGTATTTCTGCAAAATATTTAAAATATGAAAACGAAGACAAATTTTAACATGAGAAATTTTCTCCGAGCTTTACTGGGTGCTTTTTTAAGCCAGAGATTTGACAGATTTGGAAAGTGACACTGTGCTCTATTTATCAGGATTTGGAAGTAAACAATTATAGAAAAGCTAAATGACAAAATAATATTCAGTTACTGCAAAATGCTGCTTCTCTGTGATAGATCCAAGCCGAATGGGGGAATTCTTGTCTTTTCTAGGACTGATTCACCCTTTGCATCTTAAGCCACACCACGTTGCAGCCCTTTTTTGTATTTTTATGCAGCTGAGTTGGAAAGGTTTAAAAATGGCTTACGGAGGAAGCCCTTAAGTACAATGAGCACTTTGGCTATAATAAAGTGCTTTCAGCATATGCACAGATTATACGACAGTTCTGCTTTCCATACAGTAGGAAACGGCCGCATCAATAATATGGCATATGATAAGGAATTGTCATGCCTATTGTGTCACTAATCCACAGATTATGTGCCTTTTATAGAGCCTATTACATAAGAGATCATGATGGGTCATCATGTCAAACCTGTGGGGGATTAAAAGAAGAGGTACTTTCCACAGTCAGATTTTGATTTTTAAAAGTTAATTCTGCGTGCAAGAAGGAACATTTTCCTTTCCCCACCTTAGAAGAAGTTAGCCTGGCGTGCACCACTGAATGAACCCTTACGCAAAAGTCAAAGAATGCAGGATATACCTTTTCTCCACTTCACTAGGACTCATTTGTAGATGCACAAAACCCACAGTAGGTAATGACGGGTTTATACAGCAACAGGGATTCCAAAAACATGCATTGTGGTTGAGAAAAACAAGGTCAAGCTTTGTTTTCACTTGCATCTCCTGTTAGTAAACTGGCTAGAAGTATTCATGAGAAGACTCTTGTCTAACGAAATTGTTAATTCACCAGTACAAGAGACGAAGTTAACTCTTAGCTTCTCTTTTTTCAAGAACTGCACTTAAAAGCTTTTTATCAGCCCAGAACAGACTGTACCAGAGACTATGTACATATACCAGAAGTCATCGTAGACCCTGAGGTGGACTACAGGGATGCTGGAAATGGGCAATCAAGATTAAAAGGGATTATTCCTTCTCTCCACAGTATCTCCAGAGCCTAGGTAACTGGGAAAGGATAGTTCTGTGCGGCTTTTGGACCTTGCTTCCATGCCCTCTGGTCAGCATCCAGTACTCGGTGTGAACGCGCTGGATACCACTACACCATGGGACGAAGCAGCCAAAGTTCTGTTGATCAGGGTGTTTCTGAGACTGCCATAATTGCTTCTGAATCGGGGTCTCAGTCCAGCAAACTGTGTTCTCAGCAACCCACGCATTCCTAGTCCCAAAAGAGCAAACCGCGTGTTTCAGAATTGCTGTGAATCAAACTGATACACTTAACTCACCCCAAATAATGGCTTGATCCAGGTGATACTCCCTGGAAGAGATGAAAGTGTGGTCCTTCTGTCACTCAGCACGGTCCAAATTTCAGCAAGAAAGTGCAGGCATATATCCTAGCCGAGTTCTGGAATTTTAGATTTTCAACAATAAATATGAGAATGTTTCACATGTTCTCAACATCTGAGAAAAAAAACAGCAAACACTCTAGTTGTTTATATAATTTATTGATAGTGTACATATTTTTATATAGTGCATTACAATACTGACTGCTATAATCTTTTATAAATGCTGAATTAACTATTTTTTAAAATTTTCACAACAAAAATAATCAAATATCATGCCAACATTTTGTAACAAATTATCACATTAAATCCATTTGGATTTCATGACATATTTATCTGTACAAAGGACCCCATATCACAGAGCATTCACAGTGCATAAGGTCACAGTCATTGAAAAAATAAATAACAAGATAAATAGATTTCTGTTATTTACAGTTTACAAACCCATCCCTTTCTGTTTTCAAAGTAAGCAGTTCTAGAAAGTTTTAATTATATTTAAAGAGGTATTGCACCTCCTAAGGGTGCACTTCAAATGCCTGCAAGTACGAAACACAGGGAATTTTAAAAGGTTCAGAAGTTATTTCAGTGATCATAAACAATTTCAAATACTTTCTTGCAACGGAGGAGATAGTGGGAACCAAATTCTACTCTGATCCACTGATATAAATTTGTGCCAACTACCAGGACATTAATGAGCACTGGCACCGCTCCCAAGAACACGAAGGCAAGAATTTGGTCACAACTTTGCTGCAGTTTCAGCCGTTTAAAACATAGATGCCGCTGGGGAAGCAGATTGACAAGTGTGCTCTTTGAAAACACAACTGGTGTATGACTGAAGGCCATAATCTTCCTGTAAAAACCCTCTGAAAGAAAGCATCTCAGTATTCTTTCTAGAGATTACTCCTGTCTGGTTTTGATATATTCTGATACCTTTAGATTTTGTCACAATTCCCTATTACTATAAATCAACCTTTACATTTGTCTTTCAAGTTTACCAAGATCATCTCAGCGATAAGATGGCAATGACCGCTTACATTCTTTGTGCAAGTACAAAGGAAAAATAAATGGCGTTAAATTACAACTGGTTATTCTTGTAAGAAAATATCCAAATGGCATTAGTTTCCCATAATCATACATTTCTTTGGGACAGTGCACTGTATGTCAAAAGTATGGTAGCAAGCAGAACAACGTGATGTACAAATTGCCAGAATCACTACCCATCCCAGCCTGCGGAGATACGTATCTCACATTTCAGGACAGGGATGTCTAGGATTTCACAGCTTTTGCTGGGGACAAAATAGCAGGACATCACACGGGAGAAATATGAGAAAAGTGTACACTCAAGTTATTCAAAAGGAGGGTTCTGAACATGTACACAGTAGGTCAGAAAATGGAACGCACATGTCAGTTGAACGACATTCTTCTTTTCAGCAGAACATTGATCACTTGCAGAGTTTTCAAAATAGTTCAAGGGAATAATAAAGGGTTTGGTACAGAATTGGTGGAACTAAATGCTGTCATTTACCTGTGTAACCATCATATAAATCTCACCACCCAGCAAAATGAAAAATCTGGAGTTCAGACTCAAAGATACAGAAAGGAAATTGTGTAGTAAATGCATGAGCTGCAGAGATTTTCTTCCAAGTGCTTAAACACAAATAAGCGCGAGATCTGAGGTTTGCAATGACAGAACATTACGCTCGAAGGCGATGCATTTCAATTAGGAAGATTCTTTGGTTTCACCTGGCTATCAGTGTTATTTTAGTATCTGTTTCATATTACGTTAGGTCTGATCTTTCCTTGGCATGAATAATCAGGCAGTATTTATACATCTTAAAGCACTCTACCAAAAACATCTAACTGTAGGACACAAATAAATGGCATTACAATTGCAAGAAATCCAAGAAAGGAAGATGACAAAATTCATGAGTGATTTGGGCAACTAGACCAAACACATAACAGAAACAAGTGTGTGTAATTAAAGCACAGTCACAAAGGGAATCGAAGACGGAATAGAATCTTCTCAATAATTGCTAAGTATTAGACTAGTAAAGACCTTTTCCGTTTGTTTACATGTTGACAGAAACTAATTCTATGTTTGTTACACCTGCGGCAAGCATATAAAAATAAAATAAAATTGGCACGCCAATGACTGAGCCAGGAGAAAGATGGTTGACTACGCTGTATCTGTTGGGAAGACTTAAGGTGTTCTTCCAGGCTAGACTTCAGCCCAGAGAGCAGCCCTTCGATCATCAAATAGTCATTAGGACAACCATAACTGTAACTTTTTAGATTTAGACCTGCAGATTCTGAGCCTGAAATTTTTACTCAGGCAATACTTTATAATGCAGTACAATTCTATGGTAAATATATGGAATCAAACACTGCTGAATTCAATGGAAACACTCCCACTTGCTCACTACAGACAGGATTGTACCCTGTGGGTCTACGTGGGACTGTGCTACTCCAGTGGAAGTGCAGCGGAAAAAAGCTGCTAAAAGCTCTCCTTGGCCAGCTGTAATTCAGGTTTGATCCTGTTCGTACACCAGGGCAGATGCACAGTTTTGAAGTCTGAGACAAGGAACCAGTTCTCTTATTTACAAGAGTGCAAGTCCAAAGTGGTATCAGCAGAGCAGAAGTCCACAGATTCTGGCCAAACCTTTGAATTTGAGAAAGAAATAAAATCTTTAGACTACAAACCCAATAAAACAGGAAAAAATCTGAATATGACAGAAAACCCAGAAACCACGCTCCGCTGTCATCTTAGGGCACAATCCAGCAAGGCACTTGGATATGTGCTTAGCTTTAAGCATGGAATCAATCCTACTGAAGTTAAGCTTTGCTGGATATGGGATATCTTCTTCTGAGTTGTATTACTTTTCAGCGTTAGTATGCTGGCAATTTTTACATCACAGTAACGGTTTTCCCTCTCACATCCACCACCTTTCTTTTCACATTAATTTACACAACATTGTGACATACATTCCAAACTCAGCCAGCTACCTTTTGCAATGGTCAATACAATAAAATGGCTACAACACTTTACAGACACAATCTGAACAGCTGCAATACAGAACTGTGCTACTTGCAGAGAGCCAAGCACAAACCACTCCTTTTTTTGATTGGAAAATGACAAAATTTGTAGTGGTCTCCTGACCACATGAGCAAATTATTATTGGTTTTTTTATACACGCGAAAGGCACTATTCTGCTATTACTGAGCAATAGCCTCCTGAATTACTGATACATTCTGTTGTGGGTTTATCTGACACACAACATTTTGTCAATCAGATCTTTCTCGGGCCATTCAGTTTACCTGCACGGCTTGGTCTATAACTGCCATCTTTATTTATTTTAGCATATGGATAACGACAACATAGGGACTCTTTAAACCACTTCATATGATCATGTGTCATCAAAGCCCTGATACAGCATCTAATAATTCTTTGGCAAACAATACATCTCTGGCCATGTGGTGGTGTCAGACCAGAATCCTACTGATGTTATTTATAATGATAAGCATGGCATGATACCTGTCTCATAGCAGAAGACGCATATGAGATCACCCCATAAAGTGTTGCATTAGAATTCAATATAAATTGTCTTGAAGTGGGTCTATACTTAAGGGAGGGCTATAGATGACAGGACCAGCCATGTGATTTAAGGTCAGTATTACCTTCTGAGACCGCCTCTTGCTACAACAGAACACTGGTTTTCTGGAGCAGGTCATATTCAACTTAGGTAGAATAATTCTAAATGATGCCTGGAGGATTCGTGGTGTCAACAAACACAATTTCATGCATATTTGGACATATTTGCTTCAGAACAAATTGGTGCCCCTAGTCTTCTAAAGTTGCCTGGCTCAGAAATAGGAAGGTACAGTACAATTTGCTAGGTCTGGCACTGTAAACGTTGATGCCCTCATCACTGTCAACTCAGCTGATCACTAGGCATTCCGAACTAGATTTTGGAACTACTCTTCCGTAGTGCAAAGACATCTCAGCTGCCTGAACTGTGCACAGAAGAGCAAATGTTTGCTTGGAGACAGCGAGTTCTCCAAGCCCACCCAACAGCAGAACAAAGGAAAAAAAACATTTACTTGGCCTCTCTCTTTGCTCCTTTCAGCCTCCTATCTAAGCCATCCCACAGTTTTCAGCAGCAAACTGTCCTCCTGAAAGACAGCAGGGAAGAGAGTAAGACTAGAGAGGGATGCTCCTACGGTGGCGCAGCAGTATGCTGCATCTTCATAGCCTTTCTGCAACAGAAGACTCATCAAGATGAACATGAATTCCATCTCCTCAGCTTTATACTGCAGCAAAAATGTCTTGAATGCCTGGAAATGGGGTCACTGGCATAGTTGAGAACAAATGTGTTTACCGTCATGCTTGCCTATCCAATACAGCATTCTAATAATGCCGTATTTGCTGCCATCTTTAGGACTGGCTAGTTTAACTACCTGACAACTTAATTGAAGTGAAAAACCCTAAATGGATACCAATACTGACATGTGTAACAAAGTGTAAAGCAAATAACAAAGATGTTGCTCTTTTCTCCTTAGGGTTACACTGAAAGCATCCAATTGCTAAAAAACATTAAACAGCAGAACACACTCCTTAATTTGTACCAAAATAATTTTTAAAATAGCCCGAACTGTAAACACATTGCCTAGTGTAAACAGTATTCTGCATGTGAGCTGGCTAAAGAGAATTACTTGTCATATATGTCAAAATAAGGAACTTTTTGATTTAGTGCTTATTTGCTGAGGTTTTATAGCATGTTCTCATTGACGCAATAATGGGATTTTTTAATATATAGTCTTAAGTGCAAAATAGTAATATATTTAAAAATGCATCAACTGTTAGTTGATAGATTTGTTTTGGTTTATAAACATTAAAAAATTAAAAAAATCTATATATAAAGTTAACTCTGCTTCTTTAGAAACTTTATGTGATCATTCACATACAGCCTTAAAATATTTTTAAAGTTTAGTAGCGATTCAAAATACGCTGTCTCAGCGATTTGCAATCATGTGACTGCTACAATGTGGAATGTTACCCATTATTTTTAATACTCTGGGCCAGATCTTGCTGTCAATTACATCCAGAGTAATTCCTTATACCCAATTTATGCTGGTAGAAAGGATAGCAAAACTTGGCTTCTACTGGGGGTTAAAAAGAAGTATATCATACTTCAAAACTTGCATGCAATCAAATCAAGGACAATATTCTCTCGGCAGACTTGCTTTTGTCTAGGTGTTTCTTATCTGCACTGCTCAGTGTCAGACACTCATCTTCATTAAGCTTCTGGGAATAAATAAAAAACAGAGAAGAATATACCAGCTTCTTGATGGACAAAATAAGCTTCTTCCCCCCACCAACCAAATCAAATCATAATCAGGGTGAGTTTTGTTGTCAGAAAGTCTGAGCTATGTTCAGACACTACTCTCAGCTGATAACAATAACTGATAATTACTGAGCACCCAGTTATATTTATTTGCTTAGTTTCATCTGAATTTACACAATGGGCTTACAGGGCCAATGCAGAGTTTCTCTTGTGGTGTAATATACCACAAATGTTAGTTTATACTTATGTATACAGCATTCCTCATTAATGGTAAAACATATTTTTCAAGTATGAATTTCTGCATGTAATTCTCTTCTTCAATATGCAGATACTCTGGCTTTTAGTGTGCATCATCACAAGTGATACAACATACAACCATTTCCTCTTCTTTCTCTGCCACATTGTTCATGTTCGTTGAAAAGAGTGATAAAATATTCAACACTGCCATCAGTGTGGTTCCTCTATAAGCAGAGCACTTGAAGGGGGAAATGATGTCCTCAACAGTGCATGCCGTGATATGTGCCTTGGACTTTCTGGTCCTGTAGTTGGGATATTTTCACAGAGCCAAGAAAAGTTCTGAACTTGCCTCTTATTCTTCAGTGGAAAGTAAATGTCAAAACCAAAAGAACTAGAAAGATTTTTCTCCCATCCTCTTGCTAACCTTGGCAGCGGTGGTCGATTGTCTGCAAAAGGAGAATGAAAACCACAGCAGAATGTCCCAGAAATGGGTCATTTTAGAGTTCTGCATAAGATCCACACAGCTGTATGACTGAGCAGCAATATCCAAAGAGGAGGAAAATGCTTTGGTTGCCTCGAGCTAGCATGTTAAAAGAAAGGTATGCTTTCCTTCCACACAAGTAAAAGTGCTTGTTAGCTGATGAAGCAGGAACGACACTCAAATTACTGATGGAAAGAAGGTAGAAACGTGAAATGCCTCCTCTCATTTACAGCAAATGTCATCAGAAGAATTTCAGCCTCTCTCCTTGTTGTGGTTTAAAGTTCTTCTCGGCACATAGGGAAGTTGACAAAGGTGAAGACATTAAACTCTATCAATATAGAGAAACACAGGAAAATAGCATAAAGAAACAACACGTAGATGCCTAATTTCCTGTCAAGTTTCCACTTATTTACATGGATTCCAAACACCTGCAAGCAAACAAAGTGTTAGTTAATTAAGCCCCAAAGGAGACTTTTGGAAACAACCATTATAAACTAAAAACGAGACTCTCTTGAATTAAGAGATCCTGAACGAAGATAAAAATGTTCTCAGTATTTTCTAGATCAAAAAGGCAACATATGTTTTTCTGATCAAGAAAAAGAATGTAAAAGCCCAAACTAAGAACTCAAACTCTGACCCGACTCTCAGTTGTCCTAAGATCCTTTTACAAAGTATTAAATGAATCCGCTTCAAGGCCCCTTCGCAAGTTCTTCGTGTAGCTGAGAAATAGGCCCCTAAGTGCTCAGTTTTAGCCTGTGGTGCATTTTCAGCACCTGGGGCACGTTCTAGTCAGGCAGCACGCATTCATTGATTCAGTATGAACTAAAGGAATGCACTGAGCTACATGAACGCATCTCCCTCCAGTGTTCCCCTACAGATCCTTTATGTCCCAATAGTACACCAACACCTAACGTTCATTCTTTCCACGGCCTCAGAAGAGGTGTGTGCTTTGATGTTCTGCTCAGCTCCAGAACTAAGGGGAGCTACAAGTTATAGGTAGCAAAGCAATGAAGTCCTCATGAAGGCATCTATTCTCAGTGGTGTTAAGCGTCTCTGAATTCCGTGCGATTCAGGATATCCAGCAGAACAAATGAGACAATAATAGATGCTTCGAACTCAGGTGATATGGCTTCTGCTATGAAAAGACTCTTTTCAGAAAAGCATGAACAGCTATTATAGTAATACATCTGCATAATCCTCCCACTTTTTTCCAAAGTGCCAACAGCCAACACGCATGCAGCATCAGATACAAATGCCTCGAGAACACCTTTGCTGTTTCACAGGCACTGTGCAGTATGCCAGAAACAGGGATAAGAACAGAAAAGAACAGGCTCCCACAGCTTATATACCAAACGCATTAGAAAGTTAGTGGCAGAGTGAACAGCCCTGGTCATTCTATCACTGAAGTCATGCACAGGTGATGTGGAGTTTTCTAAGACCTATTCATGCAACAGTGTGAAATCTCCAGTGACGAGCCCCTCCTCCACAGAGCCTCTGCAGAGCCTCCACAGGCAGTCAGTGAAAGACGTTAGTGTAAGTGGATATTTTTATACCTTTGGGATTTGATTCTTCCCACAGAGGGTTCCCTGGGAGTCAGCAGGATCAGACCTTAAGTACCAGCAAAATTGACTTTTGAAATTGAATTATTGTTTCATCTTAACAAGTCATGTGTTGTAAGAGTAAGTGTCTTATGCTGAGTGACACTTAGCATGCCTATTCACAGTCCTCGCAGACTAGTCATTGAGGGGTTTGGCTACAGCACTTGGTTAGTCCAGGCTGGTTTTGGAAATCAGAGACAAGGGCAAAGGGTGATGAAGCATACCTGGGTCTTGTCCCAACATAAAGTAGAGACAGGCCTGGGGTATGCAGCTGGACACAGGAGCACAAAAGTATTATTGGATCCCACAATTTCAACACTGCCACTGAAATCAATGGGAGGTACACGTATCCAGCATCTCTTACACCAAATGTCAGGTTTCAGTCCTCTCTGAGGACAATGGTAGCTCTTCAACTCATGGTATTGCTAGGAGAATGATACCTTACAAGAATCAATGCCTCGGGGATAAGTATTTTCATTTTGTCCTTCTATAACATGTAAATACCTAATAAGTATTTTGCAATTGGAATACTTGGTGACACTCAAATACTTACCGTAAGTGCCACTGATCCTAGCAAAAGTGCAACTGAATAGACCAGTCCTTTGCTGTTTATCTTAACCTGTGGGAATTAGACAGAGAAGAGACATTTAAAATGCACAGCATATAATAACTGTGCTTTGGAGATCAGAAATCAATTTACTAATTTATGGTCCACCTTCTGTTCTCAATAGTTACTGACTTACATACTTTAAACTATGCAAATCCATGACCGATTTATCATAAGAATGGGAAGATTAAAGAATCAAAACAAATGTATAAGTAATCCCACCTCCATTTTTTTTTTAAAAAAATCAGCATTTTATGTTAGAAGATCCTCAGGAGAGAGAGATGCACTGTTATTCTCATCTTACAGACAAAAAGACTAAGGTACAGGAAGACTAACAGGTGTGCTTGAAGCTGTGTAGCGAGAAAATGACAGCGCCATGAAGAGATATCCATGGAGCTATTTTTCTGCTATACAGTATAATGTACTCCAGTTGACAAACTGGGAATTAATTGCAGCTTGTGGAAGAAGAATTGCTTCCTTAACTCCAGGTTCTATGGCAAAGAAATAACACCTTCTTTAGCAATCAATAACATGCTCAGCAGGTTGTTGGTTTTTTTTTGGTTTTTTTATTTTATTTTATTTGCATGCTTTCTTTTTAGGACAGTTTTTTAAATAGACAAAAAGAACAAATAAAAGATTTGCCAAGTATACATACAGTTGATCCAGAATCAATCGCTATGGTCTGCAAACCCCATGGAACGCCAAGGCCCACCAGAATGTCAAAGACATTGCTCCCTATTGTATTGGATACTGCCATGTCACCGAGGCCTGCAGAGAAAAAAAAAACAATCTTTTGGGTAAAAATGGAAGTATAGGACCATTACTCAGTGTGCTAGAGGAAACTAAAGGGGAAAGATCTGCATTGATCCAAGCCCCCTTGGACTGGCCAGAGTATCCGAGGTAGGGAGAAAATTTCCATAATCTTTGCATGTCTGAAAACAGTCTGAAAAGACTGCAAAAATTGCTCACTCCATCTACATCTTCATTGTGTCTTGCAGAGGCTTTACTGGGTGCGTGGTAACCATTCAGCATCCAAGTTCAATGCCAATTAAAAAAACCCAAGTCTTGTTCTAGGCATTCTGCAGCCACAGGGGATCTGGAGATTTTGTAGTACTGGGTTTCGTATGTGGACATGTGGCCTTTATCTCGTGTGAATGATGAAAAGTGATCGCGAAAAGAACCCAACCAGATGCAAGTCAAAGATAATTAAGCACTTCTGTGAGGCTTAATCAGCAGTGATTGCACTACAGGAACAATAAAATGCTACAGGAAAGGAAAAAAAGAAGAGTGAATAGTCCCTAGGCATTATTCAAAACCTACTTCTAATGCTCATCACTGGCTAGCATCTCATTCTGCACCAGTGTCAATGGATATGAGGACAGCAGAATTATCTGCCCTGCTAACTTCCCTTAGGAACCAGCCTAAATATTGAATCACTTCCACAAAGTGAATACTGGAAAGGAAGAGGAACTCTGATGTAAATGGCACATGTCCCACAAACACTTTGAGAGTACACAGAGTGGAGACAGACACTACCACACCATACGTACAGTATCTTCTTGCAGGAAGCTGCTGAGAGAAAGGTTATGCTTTAGGTCTGTATTACAGTAGTGTCCATCTCTACTTCTTAGATATTTGTCTGCAATCTGTTAGTAAACATCTCTCTTGAATCCGAGTAGTGCAAAGTCCCTGTATTGCCTTTGAGAGAACAGGGCTGCTTTTTGCCAAGCTAGTGCCTACCTTCACTTCCAGAGGAAACAATCCCTACAGTAGTTTTGCCTAATACTAAAGAAGAATTAAATGAAAGCAGCAGTCTGTTCATTAAAAAATGTAACGTGTTTTCCTTCTGTTCTTGCAAAAATCTGTTCGCTTTAATGCTTCGCATGGACAACTAATTTAGTAGGAAGGTGGTTCCATACGAATCCTGAATACTTTTTTGTACTGCTCGTTGTGAGATTTTGCTGTACACAACCAATAATACCATCTGGAAAATGAAATATTTTAAATATGTAATTCTTTTCAACCAGGCAACATTTAACAGCACTACTCCTATCTCAAACTACAAAGGTGGGGCTTTCAAGTACTTAATTTATCACTCCAGAACTCTTGTTGTTTGCCCAACGATGTGTGCTGGAGATCTTGCTATCTGGAAAAAAAAAAGACTCTGGGAATTGGAATAGTGGAAAAGAATACAATTAGGACCTTTTCTTATTCTACTGCAGTACAGGAGATCACAGTCAGGTTTAACATTTTTCAACAAGAGGAAAGAATGTGGCTACAGGTATTTCTCAAGTAAAAAATGAAATGTAAAGAACCTTAATCAAAACTTAAAGATACATGAGAAATCCTTTGACAATTTCAATTGGAAAGCTGATGAGGACATAGCTGACATTTATATAAAACCCTTTCCAGTGTGGCTATTCATATGTCCCAACAGGAAAGAGGTCTGCATTTAGATGAGAAGTAGGCCTGCAACAACATCACTTCTGCCAGATCCTCTTAAACCGCTTCACTTCCCTGGGTTTGAGAGGTCTTCTAGAAATCAGTACAAGTTTTACATGGACAAGTGCTGGTCAGCATATACTCTTTGATGTAGTTTTTAATAACTCATGTTCCAGTTTTGTCTACTAATTTTATCTTTTCACCCTGACTGATACATACCATGCATGGGATATCTGAGTGTTGAATGACCTTCTAGAATGCTAGGGTGAGCCCAGTCCCAATAAGCAAAAGATAAAAGGACCGGGATTATTTTTTTGGTTCACAATAATTAGGCAAAGTGTTTTCACTTTTAACAAGGTTCTGAAACAGTAAGAATAAAAGAAAAAAAAAGAATAAAATTGCATTGAGAATTTGTGTGTATGGAGGAAGCAAATCACAGAGCACCTATGTAAGATTGCGTTTATGCTTCAGCAGACACAGTACCTTGTCTTGCTACTATTAAGCTGGCCATGCAGTCTGGGACACTTGTGCCTGCAGCTAGGAAAGTAATGCCCATGATCACATCTGGTATCCCAAGGGTGTATCCAATCACAGTCACCTGAACAGTGAGGAAAACAGATTAATTCATCATATTTGGCAAGTCTCCTCATTCCAATACAGTTGTGGCATACTCTTTAACTTTGACTTCTGGTGTGGACCCTGACAGGATTAGATTCAGGATACTTACCCATTTTTGCAAGTTAAATAATTGTGGAATAACCAGCCCAAAACCAACCCTGTGAAAAGGAGAAGTTCTTCGGGTCATGTTATTCAACATAGAATCATAGAATCATAGAATTACTGAGGTTGGAAGGGACCTTTAAGATCATCAATTCCAACCGTTAACCTACCCTGATAAAAACACCACCACTTCTAAACCATGTCCCTAAGCACCTCATCTACCCTTTTCTTAAACACCTCCAGGGATGGTGAATCCACCACCTCTCTGGGCAGCCTATTCCAATGTTTAATAACCCTTTCAGTGAAAAAATGCTTCCTAATATCCAATCTAAACCTGCCCTGACATAACTTGAACCCGTTTCCTCTTGTCCTATCACTTGTCACCAGGGAGAAGAGGTCAGCTCCCATCTCTCTAAAACCTCCTTTCAGGTAGTTGTAGAGGGTGATAAGGTCTCCCCTCAGCCTCCTCTTCTCCAGGCTAAACAACCCCAGATCCCTCAGTCGTTCCTCATAAGGTTTGTCCTCCAGACCCTTCACCAGCTTTGTAGCCCTTCTCTGGACACGCTCCAACATCTCAATGTCCTTCTTGTAGTGAGGGGCCCAAAACTGAACACAGTACTCGAGGTGGGGCCTCACCAGTGCCGAGTACAGGGGGATGATTACTTCCCTAGTCCGTCTCACCACGCTATTCCTGATGCAGGCCTGGATGGTGTTGGTCTTCTTGGCCACCTGGGCACACTGCTGGCTCATGCTCAGCCGGCTGTCCACCAACACCCCCAGGTCCTTTTCTGCCGGGCAGCTTTCGAGCCACTCCGCCCCCAGTCTGTAGCGCTGCATGGGGTTGTTGTGACCCAAGTGCAGGACCTGACACTTGGCCTTGTTGAACCTCATACCATTGGCCTCAGCCCATCTGTCCAGCCTGTCCAGATCCCTCTGCAGAGCCAATCTACCCTCAAGCAGATCAACACGCCCCCCCAGTTTAGTGTCATCTGCGAACTTACTGAGGGTGCATTCGATCCCCTCATCCAGATCATTGATAAAGATATTAAAGAGAATGGGACCTGGGGGACACCACTTGTGACACCATCTATGAGCAAAGGAAAAGGTCCATTTTCTGTACTTCTAACAGGATATACTGATCTTTTAAGGAGGAGCACAGACATGACCCAACCCGTGTTTGGTTTTTTTATTCCCAAGAATGGCAAGATTCTCACTGGTTCCATCCTCAAAAGGACTGCAACCAATTTATATTGTGATATAGGGGTGGAGATATAAAGAACCTATTTTTATCCCGACACATGAAGAAGGAATTGGTTTCTTGCATGACTCCTGATATAATCCTGAAGTGAGCAAGTCTGGTTATACAGCCCCCTGAGAGTCCAGATGCAGCTTTAAAAGAGCTTAGGGAATGGCTGAAGCTTGTAGCAGCGCTCTTGGAAAGGACAGGAAATTGTATTTAGCTGGCACATCCAAAGAAGGCTGAAAAAATGTCAAGAAAAAAGGCTGAGCAGGCAGCTGAAAAGGAAATAGCCTTGTGAGAGTGAGAAGACTGAATGAGGGACAGGCAGCTGCTTCCCTGCAGAGACTGCTAAGGGTGGTAGTCTTTAAGGCTCTGTGTTGTTTTCTTGAAATAGTCTGCCAGTCTCTTACGTGAGGAAAACTGGACCAAAAAAAAGGTGTGTTTCAGGAACCCGCTCACAAACCTTATTCTCAGGGGGAAGCTGTGACTCAGAAATAGGAGTGGGCTTGATTCTCCTGCTGCAAGTGGTAACGGCCCGTTAAGGTCTAGCTGCCTCTTAAATAAGCTGTGTTGCTGCAGCCTTCAGGAACACACTTCTCATTTGTGAAGGGGGTATCTACAAATGGAGCGAAGGTACAGAGCATGGCCTTGCAAAGGACGTACAGTATGACGTTAGTATGTGGCTTTGGCACAATTATGCCAGGCAGAATGAGTGGCTGCCATATGAATTTCTCCAACACGTTTTACGTTAAGAGAAAAGAGGATTACTTTACAATGCAAAACTTATATAGAAAGTTGCAAAAAGCGTATAGAAACCACAATCTTCCATGAGAGGTAACATCAATATAAAGCAGTTCGCAAATGCCTGACACAATTGAAGGCGGCGGAGATGCTCTCCACCCAAAAAAGATTTTGCAGGTAAGAAGCCCATGAACAAAAATTCTTCCATATGCATGACTAGAAGAGTATATATATATATATGGCTCTGAGTGTATATATGTGAGACTATATATATTCCAGTATGAAATCAGCTGAAGGTTTCTTAACTTTTAAAGGAAAAATGGGCATCTAAATTCTTCAGCAGCACTTCCTACCAATTTTCCAGTTACAGTTATGTACAATTTTTAGTTTTCCATCTTTAACGTAGAAAAAGTTAAGTTTCTATACTTCAAAAGTATGGCTAATTTTTCTACCACAGAAATGATTTGAGGAGCTTTCCTATTCACGCCTATTCTCTGACTGAAAACGTAAACTTGAGAAACTGAAAAAGGGTAAGAAAGAAAAAATAGGAACTTATTCAAATCTTCAAGTAAGTGTGCTGCTGAATTGACACCAATTTACAGATCCACACCTGATACACTGCTTCTCACAGATCTAGGGCAAATGGAAACATACCAGCAATCGTAACACTCTTCACTAAGAAGGATTTTCTTGCATTACTCCAGTCTACTCGAGGTGTTTTACACAGCTCCTGAGTCTTCAAAATTTGCCATCCATCTGCTTTTATGCACATTTCAGTATCAGACCCTGTAGCCAAATTTCTAAAAGTGCCTCAGCTGCTGAGGGTTCAACATTTTCATTTAAACTCCCTTTTACTAGTAGGATGTGGATGTCCACATTCTCTTGAAAATCAAACTGCAACCTTCCTGTACTGTATTGGGCCCTATACAGTAAAGGCTCAATTATCCGTGCAGAAAAGAGCAACAAAAGGCTAAAATTATAATAATCAGAGTATGAGCTGACAGGACTGCACTACAATTACGCGCCTTTCTTTAACAACTACACAAAAGATCTATTATGTATTTTGAGATGCACTTTTCATGCAGTATGGAAAGTCCTGCTACAGGCACTTACCATCCACACCATGAAGTAGGAGAACAAGGCAATCCAGAGAGTGGATAAGATGAATGTCACCATAAAACACTTCTCCCAGCGTGGTTTGCTGCAGTTTGGAATGGTGCAAAAGAGCAAGAATATCAACGGCCATGTCAAAATCCATTTAATTTTGTTCGTTTTTCCATCTGCAGGACAAAAAGGAAAGAACCAGTTTAGCTTTCCCATCACTATCCCAGGTCCAGTTACACCTCTTTGAACACAGCAGATGATCCCAGAAGGGTATTTACAACTGTGTATGTCAGCTTATTTTCCATTGTACCTTTCATCTATACTTGTTCTCGTCACTCTCAGTCAGGCTCTGCATCCACATCCAGAATCTTACAATTAAGCCTGCCGAGGTCTATGTAAATGCATGAAAGAATTACAATGATTCAAATGCATGGCTGCTTTGAAAACCAAAATTAAAAGTTAGGTTTGTTATTCTTTCAAATACCTGTATACTATTAATCCAAAATTAAAAAAAACCCAACCAACAACCAACCAAAAAACCCAGCCCCCACCTTTTAAAAAGGAAGCTGGAAATCCTTGTAGTAAAAATAACCTGTACCTTCTATGCAGTAACAGAAAACACTTTCACGGGAAACAGAAGCACAGACCCAACCTATGAACGTGACAAACTTGTTTCACATGACTCACTGTAGTCACTTGGGCACAACTTTAAACTGGTGCTTAGGAGACCTAGACTTGTTAACTCTCCGACTGCATATAGCACCACCTTGAGATGGTCTCTCATCTCTAAAAAAGGAAACTGAAGACACCGACCTCCTGCGTACAGCTCTCCAAAATCAACTGGTGAGAAATACTAGAGAACTGTCATTACTGAAGACAAGTACACACCTTCTCACTCTTTAAAAATACAAAGTATTGTAAATGTGCACATAAATCTCAATACACAAAAGAGAATTATGTTATAATTGGGCCATAAATAAACGGGGCACTTATATGTTTCATGAGGTATCCTGCAAGTAGGATAACATTTTTTTTATCAGGCTAAGCCAGAGCATCATAGCCAACAGCATGGTGGGATTTGTTTGGGTTTTCTTTACATTATTTTAGAATTAGGCTAGTAAGGATTTCCATCATTAACTGATAATGATATGCATGAGATCTAATAATATATGCCACTTTAAATAAAATGGTTGGTTGCACTGAAGAAAATTATCAGATACATCTTGCAGTGAAGTTATTTAGCTAAATTATAAGGGGCAGGTAATAATCGGCAAAAGCTCCTATCAATTTCACCAGGAATTTTCTTTCAGCAAAGACATTGGGATTTAGGATTTGTTTAATGGAAGTTTTTGTCAGTGAATTTAATTAGGTTGAAATCTGTCCTCTGGACCAATGTGCACCAGAAGCAATGGAATTAAATATAAAACATTTAACAATGAGTAATACTTTTGTAATTTATGAGGCTACTTACTAGTCTAATTTAACTTGGTGAGTCCAAATGCAAGTCTTTAATCATTTACTTCGGTATGTATCCTAGTACTAAATTGTCTCAGGTAAGTTCTGAATCAGCTCCTTAACTTGAGATTTCCTTGTGAACCCTGAGATGCTATCAACCCACCAGGAAATCTCAGACCAAGCTTGGCTCTTTATTCCCACTTAGCTTCTGTCTGTGGAACTTCTAACACTAAAACTACTGAAGTCTCCTAGAGTCAATTCTAATTCTAGAATTTTATGCATCACTGGGGATCTACTACAGATTTTACAGGAAAGTCCTTTTTCCCTCTGATCACATGTACTGCTATACAGATTTTTAAAACCGTTATATCTGTCCTGTCCAGAAAATGACACTTCTTAGCTCACATCTCACTTTAATTCTGTTCACAAGGCTGTAAATATCCTATGGTAATTTCTACCTCCCCCTGTTTAATTTGTTACAGTTTGGATCATTAAAAGACTCCCCCTAGTTAATCTGTACTCTTTGTCTACCCGAGCTGCCAAGCTTGGTTCATAGTCAAACAAGTCAGTATGGCCCAGCATGGCCTAGGCCAGTGATTTCCTCAGGGCGTAATTCCAAGCACAGGGCGAGTGGGCGACTGACAGGAAAAAATTATGGATCCGATTCTGATCTGATGTGGGTGTAATCTGACTGACTTCAGTGCTGCTACACACAAGAGATTCAGTCCTGTTTCTCAATAACAAGAACAAAAGAAACAAAAATGTGTGGGGAACAACTAGAGAATAAACATACGCAGTCAGCCTCTGCTGGGGAACATGTATCTTGTCAGGGATCCTGTCTAATGCCCCAAATTACTTAAACAAATGCGTAACTGTGAGAATTCACAGTGCCTTGCCGCTGGCACTGCTATACTTGCCCAGGTCCAGGAAAACAAAAATATTAGTGGAGGAGGACTTGCCTTTCCCTTATCTTCACTCAGTTTGAATGGACGTGTGTCAGATGAAAATTCCTGGCTCTATTAGTGGTGCTGCTTTATCCACACAACATCATGAATCAGAACTGTTTTTTACAGCTTTTTGTGGAAGTGACATTTACGTTCACTACACCGCAACCAGGCTTCAGACTTTGGGGAACAAAGTCTGGGTTTTGCTGGGTTAACAGAGCAGCTGACTAGACATTTGCAGTTAGCCCGGAATAGTTCTCAACCACCATAGCCAAAGCAGCCTACTTGACACACTTTACATTGGCTTCTCTTTTTTTGTCAGGGTTTCCCAGCTTTTGTAAACTTCTATATAAACCTTTAAGTATATCTTTGGAGCACCTCTCCTATGAGGACAGGCTGAGAGAGTTGGGATTGTTCAGCCTGGAGAAGAGAAGACTCTGGGGAGGCCTTATTGCAGCCTTCCAATACCTAAAGGGGGCCTCAGGAGAGCCAGGGAAGGACTTTTTACCAGGGCTTGTAGCGATAGGACAAGGGGGAATGGCTTTAAACTGGAAGAAGGTAGACTTAGATTAGATATTAGGAAGAAATTTTTCACTTTGAGGTTGGTGAGGCACTAGAACAAGTTGCCCAGAGAAGCTGCGGAAGCTCCATCCCTGGAGATGTTCAATGCCAGGCTGGATGGGGCTTTGGGCAACCTGGTGTAGTGGGAGGTGTCCCTGCCCGTGGCAGGGGGGTTGGAACTCAATGATCTTTAAGGTCCCTTCCAACCTAAACCATTCTATGATTCTATGGTCTGGCCTTGGTTCTGACTCCGGTCATTTTCTTCAGTTCCTACTACGCTGAGTCAAAGAACTTGTGTGGCACCCAATGCTAAAGAAGTCTACTTGTATGCTGTAACTTGGTAGTTAAGTAAGAACTTAGTAAGTTTAGCAGCAACCTCAATAAAGTGAGACTTAATTTCCTCAGGAAACAGATGCCTTTATTCGTTTCACCTGGGTTAGATGAATGCACAAACAATATACAGCTTGACATTTTTTTTTTTTTTTTAATTCATTTATTTTGAAATTACTTCTTGTGGCTCTGTTGTTTTGTTTTTGACAACCCACTCTAAAATAATCATTAAAATGATTTAGTGATAAATTTGTTAAATTGGGGTATGTTTTTAGTTCATGACAAATTGTTTTATGATTGTTGCATAGCTCACTAGTACATATGCAAGGAAGAAAATTATCATCCTCACTAAGACTCTTATTCAATACATAGCTGTTCTGCAAAACCAGGCAAATAGTCCCATTACAAGGCCTTAGCTCAGTTGTTTTAATACCAGTACTGGTCTCTCCTGTGAGCCCTGGGTCTGGAGGCTCCTGCGGCAACCCACATAGCTGAGGAAAGGTGTATTTTGTTTGTTACAGCTCCCATGACAATAATGAAAGAATATTGCCTTATTACAGAAAGTAACACTGGTCTATATCCTGTTCACTTCACCCTGCTGTAAAAGTTGAGTTTTTTCGCGTGAAGTTGTTTTCCTACTTTATACATCCATTTTTTCTGTGTCTCCAGATATCCAGAAGCCAAGCATGCCAAGTATTTCAGAGAGATATCATTGCTGAAAGGCCTGATTACAGTGTTTCTGAAAACGAAGCAGCAGCCCTACAACAAAAAGCCCTCTGCTAATTTTCAATACATTTTTGGGCTTGTCATCTTTCCAGATGTTACACTTGCAATAATTACTTTCCCATACAGATAATCTCCTGGTGAACGAACTCAACAACACACATCACAGCACCGAGAGGAAAGAAGTATTTCCTTAAGGCACAAAAGGAAGTGCCTTTTTACCAGAAAAACACTGTCCTGTTCACAATATTCACACAGAGATGAGAGGAGCTCAGTACAAAAGTGTGAAACTACATTTCTGTTCTCACACACATCAGGAGTGTAGCCTTGAAGTAAATCCCCTGACTATCTGCATTTACTGTACTTTAGTTTGCAATACAAAGCAGCCTTGCATCACACCAACAAGATCACAGAACCATAGAATGGTTTGGGTTGGAAGGGACCTTAAAGATCATTGAGTTCCAACCCCCCTGCCACGGGCAGGGACACCTCCCACCAGACCAGGTTGCCCAAAGCCCCATCCAGCCTGGCCTTGGACACCTCCAGGGATGGGGCCTCCACAGCTTCTCTGGGCAACCTGTGCCAGCGTCTCACCATCCTCATAGGAAAGAATTTCTCCCTAATATCTAATCTAAATCTCCCCTCTTTCAGTTTAAAACCATTACCCCTCATCCTATCGCTACAGTCCCTGATAAAGAGTCCCTCCCCATCCTTCCCGTAGGCTCCCTTTAAGTACTGACCCCCTTTAAGTACTGGGTTCCCTTGGTAAAAGCTGCACCAGAGGCACAAACTTAGAAGTGCTCCAGATAATAATAGGCATTTAGTCCATGGGACCAAGGTAGAGCTAATCTGAAACAGAACTTCCAAACACATATAGTGCAGACAGCCTACCCGACCTAGTCAATAAGCTGCACAGGAAACTTTCACTGAGTTTAGACAGACTGAGGTCTGCAGCTACACCGTCAGGAGTCAGATCTAAGTTGCCACAGGTCACTAAATTTGATAGCTTTTCCACTTCATCTTCCTTTTAAACGTGTGGCAGTCAAGCACGGACCACCGCTCCACACATTCGCTACTTCACAACATGCCTAAACCTTCACACATGAAAAAAGCATCTGCTTACATAAGGCAACTAGTAACTGACTGAGCTAAAAAATTATAACATCAAGGAAAAGCACGAATCTAATTGGCACACAGGGTTTTCATAACTGTATTGTTATAAATTCATATAAATCTCTAATTTAAGGTAACTTGAAAAGTTACTTGAAAGGTTTTCTCTAATTTAAGTCTATCTGAAAAATGAGAAAAACTTCCCGGAGTTTACTATTGATTGCTATTTTTCTGGGATTTTGCTTTTGACAATGGTAAACTTAGAAGAAAAATAAGGCACATCCAGGCTGGCCCAGAAAGATTATTGTTGCTGATATATTTGGTGCTCCACTTCATCATTTTTAAAGTCCTTTTTTATCTTTTAAAATCTCTCTACCGTTTTTCATTTGGATAAATAAACCCAAACAAACAAAACAACAAAATCCTTAACTGTTTTTCCCACATTAAAAAAATGATTTTTAAATCACCTGTCCCTTTGGTCTTAATTAAGCTTTACATTTACAAAGATATATTTACACCCACGTCATTAGAAATATTAATTCAAGTCTCAACCTGAAAACATGTAACAGTAACATACACGCCTTGACACTGGGAGCTAATAACCCAGACAGCAAGTAAATTTCTGCTAGAAAGTGCTGCTGTTCATCAGAGTTGAGACTGGTTGGAAAACTTTAATTATGTAACTTAGCCAATCTGAAAGCCTAATTCATTTCTGAGCATGTGCAGTATCCAAAACATAACAGGGGAATGTGAATTTTTGTCCCAAGTATGGGACTCAACATAGACACAACTGAATTAGATATAACAAACTAGATCCACTGTGAATTTTCCACCCGGATTATTTTCCACTGAAAAATGCCTTTGTTGCAAAATAAAAAAAAATTCTGAGAAAAAATGGTTTCAATTTGCTGCTCTGAAAATTAACACAGCAGCTGCCTCTCCACCTTCTTGGAAAATCCTTATTGCTTTCAGCTCTGCAACTTTCCCTAGGAACTGTGGCGGCAAGAGACTCCCTGCGTTACCACACCAGAGACAGGCTACCCAGTGTGTGAAAGGGTATCCAAGAAGGCCCAACTTTTGTCAGCCTTCCAAGTGGGCGCTTGAAATATTAAAACATTCTTATTGCAATTCTCCCGCAACAGAGCTTTGGAAACAACTATTTTATTTTTTTTCTGTGGAAAATACCGAGGTTTTACTTCTCATCCTCATCCAAAACAGACTATTTTCCAAGCTACTGACACTTTTCTCGGAAGTTCCATTTTCCAGAAGACAAGTTCCAAATTCCAGACGATGAGATCTGTCCAAAACAACACAGATTTCTATTTTCAGCCTGTGCCTTTACCACACTTTGCATATTCAGATTTGTGCCAATAATTTTCTCTTAAAGACATATTTTTGGTACGGGGGGAAGTGGTCCGGAAAAAAAAATTTGCTCCAGTATGCAGAAACAAGCTTCACTCTCAGTTACTTCAGGTTTACAGAGGACAATATGCAACAAAAATAAAATGTGATTGAGCAGAGGTACTCCCCGTGTCTTCTTTGACTTGGCTGGATTTTGGCATGGTTTATTTTGTATGTTTTAACCTTGCTGTCTACTTCATCAATATTCTTTTAAGGGAGAACTGGGATTTATAGACTGACTTACTCAAGTCCCTCTTTGCCCTTTCAGAGTGAAGTGATGAGTTACTAAATGAAAGCCTTGCCCACTTCTCTTCCAATTTATCCTGTGTATCCTCCTCCAAGGTAGAGCACGCTCGTTGCTCTTCTGGAACACATTTTCCAGTTTAGTTTTCTACAAAAGGAGTCTGGTTCATGAGGTCCAAGAACATGGTACAAAACACAGTGCAGTACAGTGAGATGTGCCTCAGAAGCACACTTGTGTTCTGAAATAAAATTCTAAGGTAGATGTGCCATTACACAGGCAGTGGCAAGAGAAAGCTCTTCCAAAAAAGCATTTCAGAATACTTTAGTTAGGTCCTGCTCTGAACTACCTTCTTGGAAGAACTTCTCTCTAACAACATCACAGAAGCTATGGAAACTGGCTCTCTTCCTAACTCAGCCACCTTGAGTCATGTTTCCAAACTTTGGCAAAAGCACAATAAAGCAGGGAAGAAAGAGAGTCTGAGGAACAGCTACAAAGAGGAATCAAAATTCGCAATAAATCTTACTTCAAATACATTAGGAGCAGGAAGTCTGCTGTGTCCACTGGTGATCACTGAGAAGATAGGGGCATTGCAGAGAAGCTAAAAGAACTCTCTGCATCAGTGTTTGCAGAGACAGAAACTATGGAGCTTTCCACATGGAACTCTCTTCTGTCTCTAGCTCAACCTTGAGGACATACAACTCCATGAGGAATGTAACAAAAAGCTACAGCATCCTGAGTGTCCAGGTGAAATACATGGGGTTTGCTTTGTTCATGTTTTTTTCCAACAAAAGACATCAAATAAAGCTAGTAGGAGACCGGTTCAAAGCAAGTAAAAGGAGACGGTTCTTCACACAACCATGAAACTCCTACCCAAAGGCTGACGTGGGTGTTAAATGTTTGCAAAGATTCAATGAGAATTAGACAGGTTAATGAAGAAGAAATACATTAAGGATTTTTAAATACTCAGACATTACACCCAGTCCAGGAAGTTCCTTGAGCTGAAAACAGCTGAAGGTCAACTTGTCCTGTCCCATTTTTCCCCAGGCTTCTTCATAAACTCATGACTGGAGTCAGAATATTGGGCAAGATAAACATTTTGTTTGACCAAGTACAAACGTTTTTTATTATTTTAGTAGATACTGTTAATTCCTTTTTGCTTCTATCCTACATGTTGTCTTTGTATTTTGGATCCATACAAGAAAGGGGAGGATTGCTAATCTCCTTTATTGCCATCTCGTTTTAGCTCTGGGAATTATTATTCCTATTTTAGCTAACACCCATCACGACTTACATAAAGCATCCATGGTCCAATCCTGTAAGAGAAGGAGTTCTTCATTTCTGTGAACCAGGAGGAGCTGAGAATACTGAGTATTTTAAAGGATCCTGGACACGTGACAGTGAGTGAGATTTAAGCATCCATTAAGAGCTGCATAGAATTGCTTTTCTGAGTCTGGACTCTAAAAGACCACTGAACTATGCAAGGGCTTTTACACATCATTTTGTTGTCAACATATGCCCGTTCAGTTTCATCCTGCTTTATTCTGATCCGTTTGGGGTTTTTTTAAAGTTTAAGACCTCTTTCCAAACAACTGTAGAGTAACCAAATTGTAAAGCATCAAACGAGCCTTTCTCATGGAAGAAAATCATCATGACCTAAAGGTTAGGTCAAGAAAGAAACTCCTGTTTTAAAGAGAATGTTTCTGCCCACATAGAAACCAAAAGCAAAGGCTGGTTTGTATGATACCATATGTAGTTTCCATAAAAACTACGTGTTGCCTCCTGTTTCAAGATGGACCTGAACCACACCCCGGGGGTGAATCTCTCTGGATGTCTGACATATGTGATCTAGGCTGGATGCTGTAGTTTGAGACTGTTTTCATGTAATGATTTTTTTTCTCTATTTCTGCACGCTACAGCCCGACATTTACTGCTGAGCACTGCCATTGACAGAGGATAAAAGAGAACGAAAAGCAAAAGACTTACAGATGGCAAATGATTACTGGGAATCACTCAGAGATGATGCAGTGCTTTAAATTTCACTTACATTTATTTCTGTTTCAGAAAAAAACTTGTACTTGCAAAAGGATCCAGAATACATATTTTGAAGGAGCAAAGTCAAACCCCAAACTAGGCTAAAAAAGGTGACTACAGGACAGCAGGAAAAAAAAAAAAAGGTTTGGGCCAATTCACAGCCATTTCTCTTGCAGCTCTTAAAATACCGGAGTGAATTTTCTACTTAGCACACTGTAAGCAGTTGACTTGGAAAGTCCTATTGAAAAGTGAAAGCCTATTCTTCGTAGAGCTCTTTATAGTACTGAAAGAATACATGAACTTCTGATCTTTAGAAAATGTATGTGCCTTATTCCTGGCCTGAAAATATATCAAAAGTAAAAGAGAGGGGATTCTGGGAAACTGTCTGCAAGCTACCTTTTGCCTAAAGCCAGTTTTAAATGTCAGGATTTTTTTTAGGCTACTGATTGGGCCACAGTACTTAAACACCAACAAAGCACGATGCTAGTTCTTCACATTTTCTCCGAAGTTATTAAAGTGGTGCTTCTGAAAGCAAAAATAAAAGAATTCTCCCTCAGAATATACGAGTTGAGCAATGACAATCCAACCAATAGATAAGCATCTCCAGACAACAGAGGAGTAACAACACCTGAAGATAACGATGAGGACTTTAAACAATCACTTTACCACTTTTACGCAAACTCTTAGAATTGATGTTGAACTTTTGCTCCATTCCAGTATGAACTGTATCATCAGTGGTTTCAATTTGGCCTGTTACACCTCAATTATCTTTAAAGACTTTCTCAAAAATGCAGAAAAACTGCATTTAAAAAAGGCCAATGGCTCAACTAATAACTCCCTCCCTCCTTAGTTCAAAGCATTTTGTCTACTGTGAATGTCACACAGTTAGGAAGCTCTGCTCCAAAATCTATTTTTTATTCATAAAGAAGTTATCTTAGTCTTGAACAAATCCAAATATGGCAATTTGGTCTCCATGTAATGTCTGCCATATTTGAAGTTTCCTGCACTGTCCTGGAATGCAAAAAGAAACGCATGATTGCACTGCCCTAATTAAAATTTGAATCCAAAAACTTGTTAAAAACAACTCAGTTAAAAAATCTCCTTTGCCAATGTGTGCATTGAGTCCTGCGTTTTTAAAGTGGTTTGGGGAGGCATTTTCGTTCTTTAGAAATTGGTTATTACTGTTACTGTTGTTATTATTATTGTTGTTGTTGTTATTATTAACATGTGCATACGCACAAGCATATTGCTGATTTGGATCCCTTATTTCACCATACAGTAAAAACATTTTTTTCATTGTCTCATTGATTATCAGGAGCCCATCTAATGGGCCTATCTTCAGTGAATCCATTTGTTTCCACTCGTCACCTCCGATGAAAGCCCGTAACTGCCGACTGCAAGAAGCTCCTGTAAGAGCACACAGTACAGTCACATATGAAAACATACGGTTTTATCTGGTTTTCACAGAGTGTGCTTCAATGTTTGTTCAGTCACAAACACCTCTTCTAAAATGACAGCAACTGAAGCAACGGGATCTCTAAGAAACTAGACTCATACCCAACATGGAAAATTCTTCCTTCTTTCTCACTGCATGTGACATTCATTTATGCCAAGTAATACTTGTGTTCAACAGGAACTGTGTGACAGATGACTACTGACTACATGTCTGTGAGGTGTGATCTAATCTCTGCTATCTAATCTCCAAAGCATTTGGGGGAGAGTTAACCTGCAATGTGCTAAGGGCACCAACATAAAAATGTTGGTTATATATAGCTGTTCACACCAAAGAGTTTCCAAAAAAATTCAGAAAGTGAATATTATTACATACTGCTATTCCATGAATTTTAAACACTGTCAAAGATATTAAACACTCTTTCTCCCTCTAAACCTTTCTTCATCTTCATCCAAGAAGCCTCCCCTACAGTCACTAAATCAAGTTGTTATATATTTATACACCTTGCTGCCTCTGGCAATTTCCAGCAGGGCATTATTAACTGTTGACTTCAAAATTACTACCAATGCAGTACTTATTGGGTTGGTCTGACATGTTTTGTAATATAAACCTGCCTTACCTGCTTTCCCTCTGCCGCTAGCAAACCAGGACTTTACCATTATTGTGCAGGATGGCTGGAATACACTTTCCTCGGATCTACTTTTAGCCATTTAGCCTCCAGCCCAGTTTTACTGTCATTAAATTCAGCTTTCAGACAGCCAAATCAATCCCCGTGCTCCTCTCTCCCCACATGCGTTGTCTTTTCTTACAACCCAGTGTTTGGCATTTTAATTATCTTCTGTTTCCCTACAGAAAAACCTGGAAAGTAAACCTTACCTGGCAATGAAAAAGGAGATAGATTGTCCTGTTCATTTTCCTCCTCTTGGTTCACCACAGGGATGTTCCCATTTTCAATATTCTGATGTCTCCCATTCTGAAGTGGTTTGCTCGAGCCGTTGGCAGATTGGATTAACCGCTGACGCTGCATAGTGTCAAAGACAAAACTGCCATAGTTTGGAAAATATTGACTTTGTTAAATTTGAATTTTGCTGTCTATCCAGCCCCACGTAAGCTGTGATGTTTCTCCACAAAGCCTTCCTTCCGGTCAGCAACAAATAAATCTGTCTGTGACCTACCTGTCTTCATCAGGCCAGCGTTGACCATCCACCTCAAAATTACTGGCAGGAGTCTTTCAAGCCATGATGAAGACAGTTGTCATATCTGTTCTTCCACACCATGTTTTAATAAGCGTGGTTATTCTGAAGCACTTCTCACGCTACGGTTCCCACTCAAACCAGCAACAGCACCATAATCTAGTGGTAACACTCAATACATTTCCACACTAATAGAGTTGGTTTATGAATGACTTATTACCCAGGATCTCTCCTACTCAGGCCTGACTCCTTTCCCTCCTTCTCATCCCCATTCCTTGAGGTAAATGTAAAGGTCCGACTTAAAATTTCAAAAGCAAGACTAACCCCTGTTGCCCTTGTCTGAGTAGATACTTTCATGAAGCTCATAACTGCCCCTGCAGACATGTATAAGACTGCTACAGTTTCAAAACATAGTACAACAATGACAAAGATAGGTTTTAAACATCAGTATATATACCCATTAATACATCGGAGAATGTGAGATGTAACAGTGATTTCCTACTCTTATCAAAAAAATATTTTAGTTTGTTAGATGAGATAATGCAGGGTTAATAGGTGTTCTCTTTTTCATGACAAATTGTTGCAACTTCCTAAAAAGTGCTGTGAAATGCCTTGAAAAATAAAGTAACTGCACAACACAAAAAATTTCTGAAACTGGTATTAACACACTGTAATTAAAAAGAGAGAAAACCGATATCTGAATACTTAGCAGAAATTTGGCAATGAGAATACATAAGAACATAGATCCAGAACGCTCTGGTTTAGCGAATGTTTTTTGCAGACGCTGAACTAGCAGGTATTAGCTCTCTCTGCACATATCCATTAAGAAAGAATTTTTTTCAGATCAACGAATTGCTTTCAAAGCAGAACTTTTACAAAGTCGACTGCTGCTCTGTGCCCTATCTGGTCTTCTGCTCTTTACTGTATGCCACCAAGCTGACTTCCTAATAAACATTTCACTGTTTTACTGTTAAATCGGACTTCTGTTAAAAATACATTAGTGCTGCTTTCTTTCATTGGGGTATTCACAATGTGGATAGACTCAGAAACTGTGTTACAATGTTCAAATTCTAGGATCATGCTAAAGATTTTATTTCCTAAACTACTGACATTAATTTATTTGCCAGAGTAAAAACCTCTCATATTTGGCACTGTAGGGAGCAAAGGATAAAATCCTGCTTTCATAGAAGCCAAGGTTGGCAGGTCAAAGATTTCCCCTCAAGTGCTTCATACAAGCTCAGAACAGCATCACTTGGCCAGTCTTGTCATTTTAGCTGTAGGGTATGAAACAAGCAATATATGGTGGTGACAATACATCAAGTAAGAGTTAACTGAAACTGTCCAGGGCAAATTCCACTCATGAAAGTATTTTGGTCCTTTTTCATTTTGAGCTGAGGACTACACTGAAGACTAAAGAGGCAAGCAAATATCTGATATGATCCTGATGTGCTGCTAATATAAGAACAGTTCTTACAGATTTTTGGTTGCCCTGTCCATTATTCTTTTTTAGCTTGACCACTGTTTTAATGATCAAAACCAATTCTGCTGCTGCAGATAAAATCCAAATGTGCATGCATACACACACATACACCCTGAAACAGGCATCTTCTGGCAGGGAGGTAAGGGAGTCCTTCCTTGGTGACTGCCCTCCCATTAAGACAGGCAGCATGACCAGCTGGGAATCCACCTTCAAATCTGCCGTGGCATAGCTTCTAGAGAAAGACACAGCTCTAGTCTGTCCCTAGGAACATGGGAGAATCCGAATTCCAAAATCACTATGAGCACGGCTCTTTGGCAACCCCTCTGCCTCATAGTCATTTGTTGTTTTCTTAATGGACCTACCTCATTAATGATGAGCCGGCTTGCCATCCGCATTCTGGTGCGTGGTCCAAACTTATTTGTAATCATAATCCGTAATCCAGCTTCAGGGAACCGGTATTTGGGGGGACTGGAGCAGATGATCTCATCCACCATCACAACACTGTTTCTGCCATACTGCTGCATCCCCTTCACTAATGATCACAATGGACAGAGTCAGTTGTGGAATTGATCTTACCATGCTTCCCATCACCCAGAGTCATTCTTTTCAGGTGCAGATGGGGGTAATATCCATCTGAATACATGAGTTTTCAAGTGACTTTCTTATAATTTTTCTGCAGCCTGGTGAATCTGCTCATCAGTTGTGCACTTCGTTCAGATCACATGCTGAAAAGGGATTTCACTCTGCTAAGGTAGCCACCAACCCACTCTCAGGAGAGTGGGAGCAGTTTTTACCCAGCCATTCATGCTGTAGGACCAGTTTTCTTTGCTTATGTCCCACTACAGTTTTGTAAGCCTTCTCTAAAAGCACTTGCACTGTGGCAGTGTAGACAGCGCTCCTGAAACCTCTAAAGCTATCCCACTAGGATCAAGGAGCTGCACACCCAGAAGTCCCTAATGTTGTGCCCACACCTTTTACAACTCTTCACTTTACCTTCACAGAATATTATCAATATCTCTAACATGACGAGATTTGAAATGATAAAAAACAACAATTGTTAAGAACAAATGTATGTTATAAGTAAGCCTTTGGTAATATAAAGGAACCCGTACCAAGGTTAAGAGGTTTGTTCTACTGTGTTAAGAACACAAATAGAGAGACAAAATTACATGGGGAATCAACACAAGTACAGGCAAAGACTTTAAGAGCTCAACAACAAACCAATATTCTCACAAATGCTACAGACTACACATAGCAAGCAGGGCAAGGCTCAGCAGACAGGAGACATACCCATGTGGTGTTAGAAAGCAGGGCAGGAAATAGGCATATGACTGTAATAAATATTATTTATTAATATATATATATAAATATTAATAATATGTATGGGGGAAAAAAAAAACCCAACAAAATTATTTGTTGCTTGTTTTCTGCTTTGCTTAGCTTGGCTTCACCCTCCCAGTCCCCTTTGGCATTAAGTTACTTACATTAAGAAGAGGAAGAGAATTTAGGAGGTAGAAGTGAAAGATAATTATTAGTGCATGGTTCCAGTCAGGAAGCAAAGGAAATCTAAGAAAACATTCAACTCAAACAAAGGAATTAAAATGGACCTGTTCTAAACACACAGAAATTTGTATTGTTATTTTCTTGTATTGTTACCATGTTGAAATATTTTTGAAATATTTTCAGGAAGAAAACTGGATTCATGCATGCATGTAAATCTCATCATGCAAAAGAGGCTTTGCTGTCTCAAGCATCTTCTAACATATTTGACGTTGAAGAAATATATCCTTCCATTATTGTTCAACAAGAAAAACCTAGCAAGCCTGTAAATCACCAGTAAACAGCTATATCTTTTGAGTGTCTTGCTTTGTTTCGCTAAAATGAGTTTTCAATGACTACACCGGCGTCACCTGAAGTGTCATAAAGAGATCTTGGGTTTCACAAAGAAATATGTCCTACTCAAAGAATCCACTTGGTAGTCTTGTTTTGCAGCTTAATATCTCTAATGGAGAATAGAACTAGTAGTAATTTTGCATTTGGTAAACACAAAGCAGCAATTACCCTCCCCCTGCCCCGACATCTAAAACAAATTAACCTTGTTGAGTACTGTAGCTGATTATGCAAATAAGGAGCACGTCCATTCCAATGACTTTTACAGTTAGAGATCTATGAAGGAATATATAGCCAGACAAGCTTCCTAGGAACCAAACCTCACAGATGAGGCTACCTGGGAACCAATCCTAGAGAAAACGACTCAACCACAGTAGCATAACATTTGCTTTAGTTAGAGAAAGAAGAAGAAATGTTTGACAGCAATCCTGGCCAGATATCTTTTGAACAGTCTCATGGGATTAACTGCTCTCAAGTGAGTTTCTCCAGTGAAGTCTCCAAAGTGCTGCTGTATCTTACATCGTCAGGAAAAATATGGGAGTGCTGCAGTTACGCTGGAACTGTTTCTAAGAGTGCTAAGGAGAGAGCGACCAAACACACTCAGCTTTGATGAAATACCATGACAAAAGACCCAGCACTGATGTAGAATACATCACTATAAATATGTATAACCAACTGCAGCTGTTTTGACTTACTGCGGCACATTGGTCTTACATTTTCATAACACCTCTTCAGTCTCACTCCCTGTGCCCATAAACATATATACCTTTGCCCCATATGGTATAAACAGGGTCCACCTAGAATTTGAAAAAGTAGTTTTCATAAATGTGTGAGACAGGGAAAAGTGTTTTTCGCTTCTCCTTTGCAATATCTTCTGAAAACAGCTTTTCCTTTTAACAAACTACCTAAACTTCCTGCTCACTACAAAGGGTCATCACCAACAACCCTGTCAAAATCAACAGAAAGCTTCTTGCTGACTTTAGCTGACTCCTGGTCAGGACCTTGAAAACCCACTTTTTTCAAGTTTCTGGTTTTAGGCAGGAATTGTACCATGCCACCTGGTGGAAATTTGGGTCAACATAATAAAAGCCACAGGCAGTGAACCACATGTTTGTACTTTTAAAATAGGAGTGCTATTCACGAAGTACAAATATCTTGCCTTTACCTGTGTGTGTAGAACTTGCCCTTGAAATTGAATTTAACTCATGGTGAAAAGCTCTTATTTTTCCCTCTGAGACTTAAGTAATGGAAGCTTTTATATTGTACCATTTGAAGCTCTTAAAAGTAATAAAACTTAGAAGCATAAAAGAGCTGTGCAGCATGTGGACTCCCCTTTTATCTGCACCTTGAGCAACAGACTAACCATCCTTGGCAGGAAGAAAGTTCCTCACCCAAAGCAATTGATCTTTTTTAGGAAGTAATCAGAATTTCCTCCTGTGGAAAATCAGATTAAGGTTAGATTTACACCTTGGTAAAGCCAAGGGAGGTTTTTTGGTGGATCCTGAACCTTGCTAACCACTGGCTAGAGGTAAGGCAGAGGCCTGCTCTACTTCTCTTCCCTGCTACTAGCAGTGCTCCTGTTTCTGAAAGTGGCTGGTGCTGGTGCAGCTCAGCTTATGAAGCCAGCCAAGTGTCAAGTAACAGGGAGTCACTGATAGGTCATGGCATATTTTGACTCAACAGGAAGCAGATGCAACAGGCAGCCATGTGATGGTTTTCTAGGACAGCTTCTTGACACATAAAGCATCCCATCTACAAAGCAGTTCGGCTAACACTGCCATCCTCCTCTCCCACTCCTCACTTCAAAACCTGTCACCTTCTTAATCTCTTCTTCATCTCCTCTCTCATCGCAGGTAGGTTTGCCTATGATAATATCTACACTCTCACACTTTGAACAATGCTCCAGCGCAGCATGTAGTTATGTAATGGGTGCTGGAGAAGGCAAAGGGAATCTGACTGAAACTGCAGTTGCAGTGCATCTCTGAGGGAAATTAGAGAAAAAATCTGCTGTGGACAGTTGCTAGTGGAGACACCATTCTCAGGAGTACAGGTTTTTATTAGCTTTCTTGCTCCTTTTCCTAAAAGTTCTGCGTGTTCTTCACAAGCATTAAATTATCTTCACATTTCCTGAAAGGAAAATAGGTGGACTCCGATAGCACTCTGTGCTATCAACCCTTTACCACACAGTGGCTAGAGAGGACACACTGGTACTATTTAACATCTTTGTTGGTAACATGGATGTTGGAATTGAGTGCACCCTCAGCAAGTTTGCCAACACCACCAAGCTGCGTGGTATGGTTGTCCTGAGGGACAGGATGCCATCCACAGGGACCTGGACAAGCTCGAGAAGTGGGCCTGTGAGAACCTCATGAGGTTCTACAAGGCCAAGGGCAGGGTCCTGCATCTGGGTCAGGGCAACCCCCAGTATCAATACAGGCTGAGGATGAAGGGATTGAGAGCAGCCCTGCTGAGAAGGACTTGGGGTTACTGGTAGATGAAAAGCTCTACATGAGCTGACAGTGTGCGCTCACAGCCCAGAGAGCCAACCACACCCTGGGCTGCATTCAAAGCAGCGTGACCAGCAGGGCGAGAGAGGGGATTCTGCCCCTCTACTCCACTCTCGTGAGACCCCACCTGGAGTACTATGCCCAGCTCTGGAGCCCTCAACATAAGGAGGACATGGACCTGTTGGAGCAGGTCCAGAAGAGGGCAACAAAGATGATCAGAGGGCTGGAGCACCTCTCCTATGAGGACAGGCAGAGAGAGGTGGGGTTGTTCAGCCTGGAGAAGACTCAGAGAAGACCTTATAGCAGCTTTCCAGTATCTGAAGGGGGCCTACAAGAAAGCTGGAGAGGGATTTTTTACAAGGACATGTAGTGATAGGATGAGCGGGAATGGCTTCAAACTGAAAGAGGGGAGATTTAGATTAGATATTAGGAAGAAATTTTTCACTTTGAGGGTGGTGAGGCAGTGGAACAAATTGCCCAGGGAAGTTGTGGAGGCCCCATCCCTGGAGTTGCTCAAGGCCAGGTTGGAGGAAGATACCCTAGGAGGTATCCTCTGAACCTTGTATTTACGTACCTCCACATCCAAGTGACAGGCTTCACTATATCATACTTAATGTTCACAAAAATTCATTGTAAAATGAGATCAAAGTATTTGAAAGACATCTGCATTTAATTATGCTACAATGTCCTATGAGAAGTAATTTTAAATCTCTGTTAAACTATGTCTAAACATAGCTTGACATCTGAGACCAGAATATCAGTGCATAAACCTGTAGTAAGTGACAACACCTACCTTGAAGAGATCCCAGCCTAAACACTGAAAGCAGAAAAGAGTGGGCTTCTCTGAGCCTGCCCTGAATTCCTGTTTGCTGCTATTTGTTATTATATGAGGACTTTTCCAAATGCTACCTACACTGCTGCTCAGCTCAGTCTGCAAAGAACAAAGCAAGGAGACCTCACTCATTAAGAGTAGCCCAAGAGCTCACTAAATTATATGGTTTGTGCTTTGAAGGTAGGAATGATTTTGTTCTACAGAGAAAAGAGGGAATGGAAGGGAAGAGGGTAAGACAATGTTAAAAACAGGCTTACAAAAAAGCCAAAAATACCCAGGTATATTTGCTTACCTTCAGTACCAGAAGCTGGGTATCATCTTCTTTCCCTTTATGACAAAGACATGGACAGCAAAGAACCTGCATTTCTCAATTTTACATATGTGCTTGGCAAAGTATGCAGAGCTATTTAGGCATATAAAAGCCAGTCTTCTGAGGATCTGAACTCAACACGTAATCCCTCTTGCCCACTGATCTGCCCATGTCCTTTCCTTCAACACCCAAGTCTCAGCTTCTAGTTCCAATCTAATTTTTGAAGTGAAAATTACCTTCTTCCTGGCAAAAAAAAAATAATATTTCTTTCACAGTGTTGTAGCTTGTCACTGAACAGGAGATCAGAAGGGATCAAAACTGCCAATGTGCAAAGCAGCTTGTTTTCAGAATATAAAAAAAAAAAGATTGTTTTTTTTCCATCTGGCAGTCTGACTGCTGAATTGTGAAGTTAACCCAATAAAAATTCCTGCTTACAATTGAACAGTAACTGTTTCGATTGCATTAAAGAAAAAAACAAAAGGATATCCTGTGAACTACTTTTTTTTTCAAGTCCTGTCTGCTCAGCCTTACCTTTGCATAGTAATGGAATGGACGGGTCATCACAACTAGAGGTATAACATTTATTACCATCTTCCAGCTCATTGTTGACTGTGTCACCATTTCCAACATTCTTGCTTTTAAGGCTAAAGAAACTTTGCATCCTCGCATTGTACCTGAAAGTGCAAAGGAAAGGTCTGAAAATGTTGGATTGTTGCATTTCCTCATCAAACTTTTAAGTGTCTGAGAACAACTTATGCAGGTGAGCAGTAAAGCCTAGATGCATGTTCTCCGACAACCGACAGGAAGTTAAGAGAAAGGACCATCCAATTCAGTGGCAAGCTGATGGGAAAGCAAGGGCTGCACCTATCTTATGAGATACAGCAAATTGCAGAAGGACACTAGAGCCCATTTAGTGAAGGTAAAACACTGGAGCTGCAGATTTTGGAGCCAGGACATTCACTGTACAATGGCTTCTCTCCTCCTGCATCAGCTTGAATTCACCTCACTGTTTCTCTCAGTACTGTGTCCCCCGTGGCAGGTAATTGAGTATTTTTGGGACTGTTGACCACGCCCTTCTAAAGAAAGAATGCATCTATTTTAGCACTAGGGTGTGATCTAAGAGGGTTGTCGATGAACTCTCCTAAGACCTGATGTAGGAGAAAAGGGAGGCTGAAGTTCCAAAAAAGGTAATTTTTGAGGGGAGGGCACCAAGGGGTAAGTCTAAGCAGCTTGCAGTAGAAGGGTGAACTCACAGACCCTAGCTGTAAAAGTCAGAGGCGGTGACACTACAGAAGACGGATGTCAGTATACAATCTGGTATGACATGGTCTGAAGATCAATACATGCTTAGTAGTCTGTCTAATGGTCCTTGACCTTGCTCTCCAGAGATTACAAAATATGTGTAATAACTGACATGCTGTGTGCTTACAATCCAGAGTACCCAGTGGACTTTTTCATATATCTTTGTACAAATGACATTTTCTCTCAACTATTTCTGAAATCTACTTTAGCTCAGTGCACTATGAAAAAGATGTATGAAAATATTTGCTGATGACTGAGCACAAATTTAGAGCGAACTGATTAAGCATAAAAAAGCAAGGGATCTTACACAGAAACATGACTGGCTGAATTGTCCTCAGCAGGAAGGCCAAGGACAAAACCACACCAAAAGAATGACGGTCAATTAACACCTAAAGGGCATACGGAGGAGAAAAGCACTTACTTCATGATAAGTATGTAGAATGAATACATAATGATGAGTACAAGGCTTTCCCACCTCAAAGAGACAAAAAAAGTATTAAAAGACCATTCAAACAGCTGTATGCTTTATAAGTTTTCTGTAGGAGTGCACATTAAATATCTAGTACCAGTCCCATTTGTGTACACAGGATTCACATCATTAAGATTAGATGGTGTCTCAGCAGAATGGGAGGGAAGCAGACTCTCATGTTCCAATAAACATGCAAATAAAATGTAATACATATATTTCAGAAATGTGCTATGCAGACTGAAACCACAGCTACCTTCTGAGGGTCATAATGCCAAGGCCTTTTGTCATTTCAGTGCTGAAGCACAGGCCAGGCACCCTGAGAGGACTCTTTTAGAAGATGCTTATGATCTTCCACTAGGATCCCACCTTGGATTGTTCTGTGGGACACCTGCACCCCCAGAAATGTTAACAGCCAGATTCAGAGCAGCAGAACTTTGGTTACCCTCTCCGCACGTATGAGTCTTCAGGCCTTACATAACAGCCTATTTACTTTGTCAATGTTTCCGAAGTCTTAACTTTTCTTTTAGTTTTCCCTGATCATCATAAAAAATATAACCAAAGAAAATATACAGGATTTCCTAGGTGTCAAATCCAGATCATACTCCCAGTGTGTAAGAATGAAAGCTAATTACACTGCAGCTCTATTTACTGATCAGTCTCATGGCAAATAGGGGACTGCAGGGAATAATTTACACAACTTACCATTCTATTTTCTCATCATATATGAACTAGAAGAAGGAAAAAAAAAAAAAGAAAAGAAACACATAAATTGACTGTTTCTCTGATCTATCTTGAAAAACAGCCTTATTTGTTTAATAAATATCAGTCATATCTAGCTAGAAGCTACTAAAGTTTTGACCCTTTCTAACCAGAACTTTCACTGTACGGACTGTGCAGCAAAGTTATGTATTCTGAAGAGACCTAACTCTGAGTCCTGTTAACAGCTAGACCAGTTGTAGCAGGAAAGGCAACCATTCTACTTCTGCTCTTAGGCCAAGTGGTTATACACATTTTACTCCACCCTATGTAACTCCTGTAACTAAACGGGCAGCTAGTGATCTGTATTTATTACAAAACAAACTAAATGGATTCTTCCTCTCCTTGCCACCAGACAAGTAATTACATCCATTCAGGAATTACTACACTGCTCTAGTTGTATCTTACCTGTGCTCTATTTAGAACAATTTACCCAGAATCTGCAAAATAAAATCACTGTGTAGCAGCAAGAAACAGCCTACCCTATTTAAAATAGAGGTGCAGCTCAAAATTTTTCATTTCCACAATGAGCAGTCCCCTAGGTCAGAAGAGAGCGCTAACTGCACTGTTTAAGAGTAGCCTGCTACCCCGCAGAACCTTACAGACTGTAGGTACAAACTGAATGGACGCTGACAGACATGATGGACATGTATTCTGTGGGGTTCTCTGAAGCTTTCATATTTGGACTGTATTGCAGAGCTCACTTCCAGTTGCCACTAGAACTAGCTAGGAAAAGAATTGTTTACTAGTGTATATCAATGGTTAGAAGACTGGTCCTCCAAAAATTCAAGCAATGAAACACATTAATTGATAAGAGAACTACTTACAACAATAAGTACGATCACAGATATCGTGTAGTATGCAGAATCCCGAAACACAGACCACTGGGTGAGATGAACCACCTGAAAAACACCGCACCTTCAGCCAACAAAAATAAGTGATTTTAAAGACAAAACAAAGGCCTCTATCTTGCAATCACTTAGGTGTGTTAGCAATGATTCTGGAACCAATCACAGTTTTATACTAACAGGAGACATATCAGTCTGTTAGAAAATGGATCGATAATAACCACCAGTACTAAAAATCATATAGAAACTTCCATTAATGAAATACATTTTTTAGTAATGATATTTTAATTGGTCATAATTTCAATTGTGAAGTATAATTCATTGTACTGCAGAAAATCAATGGTTCCCACTTCGTTATATTTGTGGATACATTGGACTTAATACCTGAAAAAATATGATACACAGTCTAACCATCTAGTGAGTAGATGGAGCAAATCTCATGCTTGTGTTCTAAATTCTATGATGACCATCAGTACCAGGAAGGATTAGCAGATGCCACTGATCAGTTGACTGTGAATACAGTATTGTATGAAGAGGAACCAGTGTCCTCTGTATACTACACATGCAGAGTGCTGAAACTACACCTATTTGTAAATGATTTGTAAAGTCTTTCCAACATTTGATATTTTTCACAAAGCCAGCTCTTTTTTTTTTTTTTTTTTTAATGCTCCCTTTTTTTTTTTTTAATATTTGCTCATGGAAACCCCTGAATTGTAAGTAATTGAACTCCATAAAGATAAGTATCTTACTAACCTGTCCTGCAAACAATCCACAGACACCAACAATGCAGAGGATGTTGAAAACTGCTGAACCGACAATGGTCCCTACTCCTACATCTCCATGAGTGATAAATACTCCTGTAGAGGGAGCAAAACATGATTATGTCTGTCATTTCATTTTAGGTCACAGGCCATTACTTAGAACATGTACTACCTGAGAACAAGAGATAGTTTCAATGTTTAACCAAAACATGTTTCATAATAAATGCTCACTTCTCTGTGGAATATTTTTTGCTTTTAGTCTAGCTAGCAGCCCCCCCATTTTTGGCTTAACATCTCTACACATATATATTTATTAAAAGTAAATTATTTCTTTGCTAGTTAGTTCAACAGTAAGTCCTGTATTTCACAGCTTGGTTGTTAGTGGTACAGTAATCTATTCAAATGAGTATAAAACATCTCCAGTCACATCAGGAGCATGGAATTTATTTCAAACAGCATAATAAAGCACAAAAACCTTTCTCCCAGGTGTTTAATATTTAGTGTGTTCTTCCTTGCAATGTCTTATGAGAGTAAGAGATTCTTCCCTCAAAAACTGGTAGCTGCTTTGGGTGCAGTAACGTTTGCCCTCTGACTCAGACAGACAACAGGATTCAGAATTAACCTGTTCTAATACCAACTTTTTACTGAACCCACATATGCCTCAGATCTGTAACATAATTGCATCAGAATGACAAAAATTAATGGCTGGAGCGTACCTCCAGGCATTATTTATAACGTAGCCTGCAGCACTGAGGCAGAACCAAAGACAACGTGAATGTACTACAGAACTGTATCTACTTGTACTTTAAATCTTTCACTAAAGGGAGCCTTAAACGCTTGCACTCACTGCTTATAATAATTTGGACATGAAGTTATAGTGCATTCATTTGGACTGTATTTCCCTAAAGTTGGTAAAAACATTAGTTGGGATAGTAGCAGAAAGCCTACTAAGGTTTTACTGAAGACTTCTTTATCAAATTTAAGCCACTGTACTGCTAGAAATCTACAACCTAGTTGCCATTACTAAAACGTGGGACAAATCCCATGACTGGAGCGTGGCTATGAATGCCTACAGGCTGTTCAAAAGGCACAGGTGAGGAAGGAGGGGTGGAGGCGTTGCCCTCTACATCAAGAAATGAATACAGTGTGAAGAGCTGTCTCTGAAGGATAGCGACAAGCAGGCTGAAAGCCTATGGGTGAGAATTAGAGACTGAGGCGACAAAGGGAACCTTGTGGTTGGTGTCTACTACAGGCTGCCTGATCAAGGAGAGCCTATTTAGCAAGCCTTCTTACTCCAGCTACAGGAGGCATTGTGTTTGCAGGCTCTTGTCCTGCTGGGGGACTTCAACCATCCTGACATTTGCTGGAAAAGTAGCACAGTGAGCTGTAGGCAATCCAGGAGACTCTTGGAGTGCACTGAAGATAACTTCTTAAGACAGTTAATAGTCAGCCCCACCAGAGGAGATGTGATAGTGGACCTGATGGTCACCAAAGCGGGTGAGCTAATTGGTGCAGCTTGGACTGCAGTGATCATGCACTGGTGGAGTTCACAGTCCTAAGGAATGTGGGTCAGGTGAAAAGTAAAGTCAGGACCCTGAGTTTTAGGAAAGCAAAATTCCAGCTCTTCAAGGAGTTAGTCAATAGGACCCTCTGGGAAACTGCCCTCAGGGACAAGGGAGCAGAACAGGGCTGGCAGATCTTTAAGGACACTTTCCACAGAGCACAAGAGCTCTCAATCCCCAGGTGTACGAAATCAGGAAAGGAGGGCAAGAGACCAACATGGCTGCATCAAGACCTGCTGGTCAAACTAAAGGGCAAGAAGTAAATGCACAGGCAGTGAAAGCAGGGACAGGTGTCCTGGGAAGAGTATAGGGACGCTGCCCAGTTGTGTAGGGATGGTGTCAGGAAGGCCAAGGTGCAGCTGGAGCTGAACTTGGCAAGGGATGCAAAGATTAATAAGAAGGGCTTCTACAGGCACGTCAGCCAGGAAAGGAAGGTCAAAGAAAGTGTAGCCCCCAATGAGCAAGATTGGCAAAATGGTAACAACGGATGAGGAGAAAGCTGACATACTCAACAACTTTTTTGTGTTGGTCTTCACTGGCAAACTCTCTTCCCACACCTCTCAAGTGGATGGGCCACAAGGCAGGGACTGGGGGAGAAAAGTCCCTCCCACTGTAAGAGAAGATCAGGTTCGTCACCACCTGAGGAACCTGAACATACAGAAGTCTATGAGAGTTGAGGAGATGCATCCCCAAGTCCTGAGGGAATTGGCTGATGTAATTGCCAAGCCACTCTCCATGATATTTGAAAAGTCATGGCAGTCAGGTGAAGCCCCTGGTGGCTAAAAGAAAAGGGAAACATTGCACCCAATTTTTAAAAGGGTAGAAAGGAGGATCCTGGAAACTACAGACCTGTCAGCCTCACCCCTGTGCCTGGGAATATCATGGAAGAGTTCCTCCTAGAAGCTATGCTAAGGCACATGGAGGACAGGGAGGTGATTCAAGACAGCCAGCATGGCTTCACCAAGGGCAAGTCCTGCCTGACCAATCTAGTGACCTTCTATGATGGAGTGACTACATCAGTGAACAAGGGAAGAGCTACAGATGTCATCAACCCAGACTTCTCTAAGGCCTTTGACACAGTCACCCACAACATCCTTCTGTCTAAACTGGAGAGATATGGATTTGATGGGTGGACTGTTCAGTGGATGAGGAATTGGTTGGATGGGTGCAATCAGAGGGTAGCAGTCAACGGCTCGATGTCCAGCTGGAGACCAGTGACAAGTGGCATTCCTCAAGGGTCAGTATTGGGATGTGTGCTGTTTAACATCTTTGTTAGTGACATAGATGTTGGGATTGAGTGCACCCTTAGCAAGTTTGCCAATGACACTAAGCTGTGTAGAATGGTCAACAGGCTGGAGGGAAGGGATGCGAGACAGAGGGACCTGGACAGGCTTGAGAAGTGGGCCTGTGTGAACCTCATGAGGTTCAACAAGGCCAAGTGCAAGGTCCTACACATGGGTTGGGGCAATCCCAAGTGCAAATACAGGCTGGGGGATGAAGGCATTGAGAGTAGCCCTGAGGAGAAAGACTTGGAGGTGTTGGTTGATGAGAAGCTCAACGTGAGCTGGCAATGTCTGCTTGCAGCCCAGTAAGCCAACCATATCCTGGACTGCATCAAAAGCAGCATGGCCAGCAGGACGAGGGAAGGGATTCAGCCCCTCTGCTCCACTCTGGTGAGACCCCAGCTGGAATACTGCATCCAACCCTGGAGCCCTCAGCATAGGAAAGAACTGTTGGAGTGGGTCCAGAAGAGGGCAACAAAGATGATCAGAGGGCTGGAGCACCTCTCCTATGAAGACTGGCTGAGAGAGCTGAGGTTGGTTAGCCTGGAGAAGAGAAGGCTTCGGGGACACCTTATTGAGGATTTTCAATTCTTGAAGAGGGCTTATAAGAAAGATGGCCCTCTTTAATAAGGCCTGTTGCGATAGGACAAGAGGTGATGGCTTTAAACTAAAAGAGGAAAGATTTAGACTAGATATAACAAAGAATTTTTTTACGATGAGAGTGGTAAAACAGTGGAACAGGTTGCCCAGAGAGGTGGTAAACGCTCTATTCCTGGAAACATTCAAGGTCAGGTTGGACGGGGCTCTGAGCAACTGGATCTAGTTGAAGGTGTCCCTGCTTACTGCAGGGGGTTGAACTAGATGACCTTTAAAGGTCCCTTCCGATCCAAACTATTCTAAGATTCTATGATTCTATGAATCTTAATAGGTACTACTTTTGCCATTTAGACCTCCTCTCTACAACAATAATCTTTAATATTTCAGAGATTACGTCAAATTATTCTGTAAGTAATGTATACCATGTCCTTCTGGCTTTAACAGACCTGACTTATCTATACATTAATTTGTTCTTTTCCCATGTTCCCTGTTCTCCTACTTCATTGCTAAAATTAAGTTCCTTTATTTGTGAAGAAAGAAGCGAAAGAGGCATCAAATATCTCAAATCGTCTCTCAGGGGACTGCAATAAATCTCTTCTTTTACTTCCCATGTTCAGAATCAGCGATTCCTCTCTGTGTTTTGAGAGAAGATTCACAGTTTCATGAGATATTTTGAGTAGTTAATTATACCATGAACCACAAACTAGCTGACAGCTGCAATTGCTGATTATAAATTGGCAGAAGAATGGTAGCACTTTTGGATAGCTCTGCTTGATCTGCTGCTGATTTTTTAACAGCAGATCTCATAAAAGCTAGTGTGTGGGCTCCATACCTATAACAGATGCAAACAGTTCTGGAGTGGAGCTCCCTGCTGCCATGAATGTGGCTCCAGCAACATCTTCACTCAAATGTAGTTTCTGGAAGAAAAGCAGTGGTAATTAGCACTGCTACTGTATTTACATTGCACAGTTCTACAGTTGCTAAGATAGAATCTCTTCATTTTCTGGCCACAGTGCTGTTAAAGGATGAACAGTCAGTATGACACAAAATTAGACACTGCCTTCTGAGAAGGTAAATACACTTTGGGCAAGTCAAACGTTTATACCCTAACTCAGTGAAGTGTCAGATAAAATTACCTACTTATATATAACTGAATAGCCAGTTGCGGCTTACCTGTAGCTGATTAGAGAAAAGCATCTCCACAGGTTCAGCAAGATTGTAAACATCTCAAATTATTTTCATTAGTTTACTTTTGGAACTCTAAACACAACCATTCAAGAATTAAGGGCAATTCTTGAGGCTGATAAAATTTGAAAATAAAAATCCGTAAGAGAAAAATGTAACCTCTGAATAAATCTTACAAACAGCAGGCCTGATTCTGGCTTCACTTTACAACTGTGTTAATCAAAAGTGAGTCCACTGACACAGACAAAATTAGTCCAATTAGACACAGAGAAGCCTGTGTACTGTATACAGATCTATTTTTATGGCAGTGCCTCTTAAGCTTTAATAGGATATAGATAACTTCTAAGTTCTCAGACCAGCAGAAACATGTGTAGTTCCACAAGTCAGCTGCATCAATTTAATACTGTCTGAAGATCTTTCCCTTGAACTATAAAGAAGGTTTTATGGAGGAGCTTTTTCCTTTTTGAGAGTCTCTAGACTCATCTTTAGTACCTTATTTTTCTTCCAAGGACAGAAAAGCGATTAGTGACAGAAGGACCAGCACAGAAATCCTGTATTTTTCAGGCAGTATGCAACACTTTGAGCTGCTGAAAATGGCATCCTACAGCACTTGACAAAATATAAACACAAGCCCTTATTGTACCATTTGATTTACTGCCAATCATACTGTTGCAGGAGCTCAAACTTAAGTGTGCTATCTGAATTCTTCCTGGCTGTTTTAATGTTCAACTGAACATCAGACAAGAAGCAAAGATTTTATGAAGGATCTGTGACAACTTAATTGGTACAACCCAACTGGTACAACTTAAACATGGTGTATAAGGTGCATGCTGAAGACAGAATACGTGAAAAGGGAAAGAAAAGATCCCTATTGAGGATTTTACTATTTTTGGCCACCTCCCTTATTCTTTTATTTGTTCTTCTATTGATAAGTCTAAGTACACAGCTTGTACAACACTAATAGGGATTTAGTACATATATCCATAGGAAAATAGACTTTTTAACTAGCTACAGTAGTTTTCCAGAAAATGGTCACACACGTTTTTGTTAAAAACCAAAGGAGATGAGATTTTCATTTTGCCCTCAAAAAGGAATTAAAATCCGGTTTTGTATTTGGATTCATTTTGTAGTAGTTCACCCAAGCCTTAACAAGCACAACATTTACATGCCAGGTATAAATTCTACCCTGTCCTGATCAATTCGCTTAATGTGAATCCTATATGCAACTGTGTAAAGGAATTGCATTTATTTACTATTTTTTGCCTATAAAATAGGTATTCTCCTTCTATATCAAACCAAGTTACACACTTTTCTCATGCATTCTCCCTTTTCTCTACTTTATGCTAGGACCACATACGCTTGCTTTCTCCTTGCTGATACAGTGGCAGATGCATAATAAAATCTGCATAGCCAACACATTAATTTATTTATGTATGATTTCTTTTCGCAAGTGACTTTTTAAACTGGGAGTACAATAATAAACCCAACGCATCCATATGTCATATCCACCCTAGCTATGTGCCTCAGGTATTTAAGACTGGGTTTTGTCATCTGATCTGATTACATCTTTCATTTTTTTTTTCTTGAGTGTAGCCAGGGGCACCAACATGCCCTGACCACAGGGTCATTTTTTGAAGGAAAGCTCAAATCATTTGAAAAGGACTGAGGCCAAAAAGGTGACAGGAATGAACTCCAAACAACGATGGCACAAAATATTTGATTCTATAATACTCTCTAAATAAATTTCCAAAAAAGGAATAAAGTTCTTTAACATACCTCACAAATTTTCTCTAAGGATGGAACAAAGAAGTCATCACATACTATAGCCAAAGCATAGAACATATAAAGAGCCTGTAAAAAAAAAATAAATTCAGGAAATACTTCAGATTTTTCCCCTACATGGAAAGAAGAAAGAAGGCAATATTTTATTTATTCAGACTAGTGGAAATATACAGCTTCATTTTTTTATTCCATTCCAAATAAAAATCCCTCTGCTGATCAATATATGGCATAAAAATAAGATTCTTGAATGTAAGATTAAGTTTAGGACAAGAATGTTTGCAGGACCCTAGAATACAAAATGCAGCACAGTTTGACAGAACAGGGCGCCACAACAAACTTCATATGAAAGAAATAAACAGGCAAGGCTTACAAAGTTATGTAGTCATCATCTATATTTTCAATTAATTATTGGACCAAGTAATTAAATAGGAAGTAACACCATGTTGATTAACAATACTTAAGAAATAATCACACCTGGAAATAAGCAGACCCTGACCACGGCTCACTGCACCAAACCTCTCAGGAATGATGCTGGTTCCCTGCATACGTGTGATTCTCCCACTGTCTTTTGTGGCTTTATGCGCTGTGCTCAGGCACTGGGCATAATCCTGCTGTTGTCCATGAAACACGACTCTCTTTTTCTTTACTTTCCCTGAGCTGGCAATCGAAAACTGGAGCCTGCAGGCCTTACTCGTTTTGGTTTTTTCTACAATAAAATATAAAACTCCCCATGACATTTTCTATATTTCTTCAGGCTTTTTTTTTTTTTAATTACAACTGCATCTTTTGCATAGGGGCACAATAGGAAAGAAAGAGAATCAAGAATCTTCCACACCATCGTTGATGTTATCTACAAAGGAATCCCAAATCCTGTTTATGCAAGATGAAATAGAAACAAATACAAGTCTGTGATCCATACAGCCAGTTACCTTTTGAACATTTATACCTATCTGGACATATCAGAAATACTGAAATCAAAGTATTAGAAACATGTCGATATATACAGAGCTCTATTTAGTAAGACCACTAAGATGATTAACGTCTTACAAGACAAATAAAAGGAAAACAAAAATGAAGCACAGTAGAGGAAAACTTACGGCAATGATATGAAGCAGAACCCCTCCTTGCTGCCGTTCTTTATTTGTAAACACATCTTCAGGAAATTCATTAATGGCTGAAAGAGAAATGTACTTTTTTAAGAAAAATTTTACGGCATGTATAAACGGAAGACTGAAAAATACGGATGCATCTGTAGATATATATGATCAAACCTAAGTGTATCTTCCAATTAATTACATTAAGGCTTGCCACCTCAGAATCTCTTTTCTGCTCTGTAGAACAGAGAACTGATACTTAGGTGTTATTAATTATCATCATTCCAGTGACTTCAACCAATCTCCAATGTACTATGAGTTTCACGTTCTTAATGCCTTATTTTTACTATTGTCTCCTCTAAATATACCTCCAAAGTGATAGGTACAGGCACAAAAATTCATCCTGAAATAATCTTCCTGGCTTTAAGTGTGTCTTGCCTGAAAAATTACGCAATGGTCGTAACCTTCCATCAGGTTCTTAACTGCAAACTTTTATAGGGCTCCACAATCTTCCAAATTGCTTCACAAAGATTAAAGCAATTCCAAGTACTTTCTCCAGAAAGTGTAATCTGGTGAAGGAAGGAATGAGACAGAAATGGTAGGTGGATGATAGGAATGTGCAAAGACATGAGTTTTGGGATTATTTCTGGGTGACTGCGAAGTTGTGTGGAGCTCAGTTAGAGGATCTATGTTCCACACAAAGGCAACGGAGTGAAAAAAAGATTCCCGATGGTGGAGACAAAGACAGCAACTAAATCACAGGCCTGAAGAAATATATGAAATAAAAACCATCCAGATTGACAAGACAGGCAGGGATAGAGATCTACGGTGCCTCAGACAGGAGTCTGGGAAGTTTAAGGGTGAAAATTATTTCAGCCACTGGAATCCAAATGCATTGGAGTCATTAAATTATTATTCAGAAAGAGACGTTCCTTTCCGCAAGGAGTTGTAGATGTAGGTTGACAACAAGATAAGCTCCAGAAGGTTCTTTTGAACTTACCATAATATACTGAAACTCAGAGAAAGAAACAGAAGGAATACATTATCATCTTCCCCATATCCAAGCCCGCCAGTTTAAAGAAACGCTTAAGAGCACAATATATGATATTTATGCTGTTCCGTTTTCAATTTCAATAGCATATTTTCTCAATCTCTCAATATAATTCTGCAAACAATAACCATGAACACAGAAAGCAAGATCTTGAGGTATGGTTGATGTTTTGAGCTACTAAACTTCAAACACTCTAAACTAGCCTTATTTTCAGGCTTATTTTCAGCCTTATTGTTGCACTGTAACTCTTTGAAGATTACACTTTTTAGAGTATCTTAAATTTGCATTACCTGTAATCACCAAACACACTCGAAAATCTTATCTGCAGTGAGAGGATAATCTAGTTTCAAAGACCTGAATGACTTCTCATCTCCTCAGTCTTTGAGTTTTATATAAATACAAAAATGCCTCTTCTCATCTGTACTACACACACCTACATAGGCTGCATGTGTCTAGTTTGACAAAAACCTGAACAGTGTCTCCATGCAAAGTTGAAGATCCCATATCTCTGTTTTTTCCTTAGTGCCCACTACCATAAATGTATTATTTTTGAATTAATATACTGGCAGCGGGCAGTATTTAAAACCTTATATATATAAATCACACCTTCCTTCCAAAAGTCAAAGTTACCATTTTATGAAATCTCTCCAAATCCTCCAACCTAATACTTGAAAGCCATTATAGTTTTGTTTAAAACTACGAAAAGTCTATAAAATATTTAGAATAAAATAAAAGTTCATTACCAATGACTGGCTGCGATTCCTTTACTGATTTTCATTAGGCTTTTCTGTTACAACATCTTACTGTTGTAATCTGACTGGAACCAATATCGGCACTTGGTATGCTGAATAGAGCTTTCCCAAGATACAGGTGCATCTTTTCTTTAAAATCTCAGACAACAAAAGCTATATAAATCTATATCAAATTTTGCTTAGGTACTCCTGAATGTGATTTCCTACGCCTAGGTTCTAACTCCTGGTCCTTCTTCTGTAATCACCAGGAAAAATGAAAGCAATAGGGGATATAAATATATAAATCCATCAGCACAATAGCACAGTAATACCCAATCACTCATTGAATTATGGAACACCATTCAAGGGCATGCAGAGCACTTCAGTGTCTAAAGACCATCAGCACAGCAGTGTTTAGCAGGACTAGCTTCAAGAAAGTGGGTCTGGGTTGCTATAGAACTCCACAGTCTTCAAGGGCCATGATTTGCACTGCAAAGAGATTTGTGACCTTATGAAACAGTCCGAGGAAATAGCATTGCTATATAAATGCAAACCACACTGTAAAAAAAAAAAAAAAAAAAAAGACATCTGCCTATTGAGCCAGACAAATTCAAGTACTTCTAAAATCAAAATATGTGAATAAAACATCTTCCTTTCTCTTTGGTTTTCATAACTGTTACTCTCAAACAAGGAAAAGGATAGTAGAAATATACTGTAGTTTTGAGACACTGTGTATTTAGAGTTGACATTGTGCAGGATAAACCACAAACTATCCATCAAGACGCAGCAATCTGCAATGCTTTCATCTACACATAAAGCTTTTAAGATGCCAACAGAACCTTATATGCATGTAACAGCCAAGCAGGTTCCCCGTAGCAATATACCGCTATATACAGTAATAAGTAATACAGTAAATACGGTAATATTGTTCCCCCCATGTAGCAATCAGGGATGAAGACACTTCTGGAATCATATTGGAATACCATCAAATTTAAGAACTTCTCATCAGTTAAGCTAGCTGCCAAACACAAAATTTCTCAGAGGGCTTATTCCCTACCCCATGAAATAAAGTACGTCAAAAAAATTAATCAGCACGCAAAGCATGTGGTTTTAAATAAATTCTCCCAATTAACAATTAATATTAACTAAAATGATTAATAACTTAAAAAGCATTAAGGAGACAGACTTCTTTGGAAGAACAGACCCAGAGGTACAGCTGCTGGCATCTTACACGTTATGAGTGTTCTCGCATCACTGGCTAAAATACCATGCCCACACGGATAAATTTAGGACATGTATACTATTTTTCTTATCGCATCCCTCATTTCTCGTCTGCCTCCTCCATCCAAGCCGTGGCTGTGAGAATACATGTATTCCAGCAACGCGCTAGGAGAGCCGAGACCAGAGCCTTGGCCTGAGTCTCCAGCAATGATAAGGTCATCCTGCACGTGGGCTACATCCTTTCACATACTCTAATGCAAAGGTTTGCAGCTCCCATCACAGGTGCTTGTGCCAGGAGCACCATCCCCCTCACTGCCACCGTATGGAGAGGGAATATACCCCTGCCCCATAACTTAGCAAAATGGACGTGTCATCTGGGAAGCTATTACTTACCCGGTAATCCCATTCAATTGACTGAAAAATATTTCACATTATAACATTAAAAACGCTTAAGTCAGAATAAACTGAAGTTTCAAGAAGCATGGATAAAAATCACTTTCTAATCTTTCTAATGTGACTTTACTTATTCAAAGTTAATACTAAATAGGAAATCGGGAGGCCAGAAGATGTTAAAAGTAAGAGCCAGAAGATAGAAGCCAGGGATCTGATAACCAAGCAAAAGCAAACCAGCTTCACTGCAAGCCATCTTGCTTCACATGTAGTCTGGTGATGTAGTATTTCTAATAAATAACTACTTGTAATAAATATCGGCAGAGGTAATTTTAAACGAATTAACATGAGGACCACTTTTCTCCAAGATAATGCTCCTCTACACAGAATTCACGGCATAGCAATTGTTCCCACACAAAGACACTACAAAATCATCTTTAAGTCAGGGAAATGAAGAAGGCTCTGGAGCTTGGTAAGGAAGATTTTTTTTCCTTAATGAAATGGGCACCTGGCAGTGAGTTTCAAGGTAAAGTTTGGAGTTTTTCAATATAAGCATTTGCTGTCTTTATGGTTTTATTATCCAGGCAATCATAGGTCTTGTATAACTGTCATCTATAAATTCTGTATACCTTATCTACAGGCACCGTTCCTTATTTACTCACTGTATCATGGTTTAATATTTTAAACAAAGATTTGTTTTTCTTACGTACTGCAACGATAACCTGGTTGCTGAGGAAAAGGCTGTTTGGATTCCCAAGGCTCCTAGCTCAGGCCTGAGAATCAACGTCACTTAACTGAGGGGGACAGTGGCACTCCTTCATCTGTGTGAACTGACCGAGGGGACAGGACATCATCACGGAGTTTGAGAAAGCACCGTGTGCCCTCACAGTACAATCTGATGTGTGCGTGCAGCAGGGCACTGCTCTGCTTCACACAGAGATATTTTCTGGTGTATGGGAGACAGAGCTAGCTGGCAGCCCGAGTGGGAGCCACGTCTCCTCGGTTTGTACTGAAAAGAGAGAGAACAGATGGAAGAAGATGAAATGAAGAGCAGTACATCTAATGGGGCTAACCTTTGCCAAAAAAAGGAGAGGAACATATACCAATCATCTTAAAATCAGCTAGAAACAGAAATATTTATCCTGCTGGTACTGTTGCAAACCCATGGCTCCTGCAGCTCATCTTATCAAGCACAGACTTTTTGAGGGGGAAGGGAGGGCACCAAGAAAGCCAAGTCTACATTGGAACTGTCATCCTTCTGCAGCTCGTTCCCTCTCCCCAGTCATGAAATCAGCTGCGAAACAAAAGCAGCTTATCCAGCCACGACTCGGAGGGGACACCACCACCTTTTTTCCTGAGTGACGGAAACAAAAAAATCCGTGACTATGCCATGACAGAAAGGATGATTCATCTTTGATAAAAAGCTCTGGCTGAGCTGTCTGTGGCTAAAGAGCTACACAAGGCATGCAAATAGCATGCCTCAGAACAGAATATAATAGCAGCTGCACAGCTTAAGCTCTCTGCATGGCTCCAGAGTGAAGATCGGGGATGCAGCAGCCAGGGTAACCCAGGCACGCCAGTGACACCTCCCTGGACTTAGGCTGTTACCGGATTACTTCTGGGTACCATCAGAGCATTGTTCCCATATGCCCTATCCATACTGTGACAGGCAGACTGCCAACGCAGTTGAGTTTCAAAATCTCCTAAGCCTGACAGAACATCTCAACAACCACGTGGATCTGTGGTTTTATAACCTGTCTCAACATGTGATTTCTTCACCTTATCAGCAGTTGATTTACTCACAGAGGCAACAGACATGCCAACTCTTAATACCTGCTAAGCATTCAAGCCTGTTAATGTCTCTTCATAGGGAGAAGGGAGCTGTAGCTGTTTGAAAGGACAGACGCAATCGGCTCCACTCTGCCTTTGCAGGAAGAGGGTTAAGCAAATGATGTACGCAGAAGCCCACTTCTCCTTTTAATGCCTGCATGTTCTTCCTCTGCCTTTGTTCCTTTGTCCCTTCAGGACATGTTACATCTACAGACTGTGATACCCACCCCTTCGCCCTGGAATTCAGGGGTTGTTGATCATCAGACTCACCCAGGGCAGAGGTACAGGGAGAAGAAGAACAGACGGAAGACAGAATCACGTAATTCCACTTTTACTCCCTCTATAATCCTATTCACAAGCCAGCTTGAATATTTCAAATTTGTGTCTTTAAGCACTGCAAACAGCTTTAGGCACCTCTGCACTTAGTGTATATCTGCTTATGCGCAATTCCCTTTTCACATTGCAGAGCCTCATCTTCCTAAGGCCTGGTCTTGCGTTCATGTACACTTATTTGTGCCTCAGTGACAGCAAACGAACTCATCACTGTGTGCAGGAATGCGCTTCTTTATACCTGTCAAGCAAATGCATGCATCCTTACCTGGTGTCAGCAGTGAAATGTCAACAGTTTGTGCACGGAGAGTTGAACTTGGAACAGCCTTCACAGTACTGCAACTTACACTAATTTATAATTCTGTAGTAATACAATCTGTTGTAAGACTTGAGTGAAAGTCAGAAAATCATCACTTCTACCAACCACATCTCCCTGAATGCAGGGGTCCTGTATTGGCTGAGTTGCAATGAATGGGATAAGGATGTCTTAGAATCACCCTTGCCTTCAAAACATTTGTGGCTTTGGCCCATACTGTTCTTGAAAATCAGTGCACCGGGAAGATTTTTTTTACAGAAAGAAGGTTAGCCACTTTGAAAGCAACCTGATGGCAATGGGAGATACTCCTCCCATATTCTCTTTACTATCGACGTCAAGAGGGTCAGTCCCCTGTCACACTTCACATCTTAGCTCAGGTGCTGAAGTGGTGACAGTCTCAGAAACGACTAGTGAGCTCAGTCAGGCAAACAGACGTGGCAGTAGTCTTGGGGAATAGCATAGCCTGTGCACTGCCGGTGTTGTGACAGCAATTGAGCACTTCAGAAGAGCAGCATCACTTTTGCTCATAGAAAAGTATTGACTTGTTTTAGTTATGTATTCCAGTGTTAACAGTGGAAACAAAGTCAACCCAAAGATCGTATTATCCCAGTGAAACTAGTTTACTCATATATAGAATGTACCGTATGAAAGCCCTCCTTTTTAATACTGCTTCCCAAATTAGATATAATAAATCATTAGAAAATCATAAATGTGCCACAGTACACTAAAGCTCTAATTTTTACAGAATTACAGAAAGTCTAAATTAAAAAGAAGAAAAAATCACACAAATCTCAAATTTAAAAATAACCCTTTCTAACACCACAAGCTAACATGCCCTTAACTCCAAATTGTCAGTGGAGAAAAATGGTATACTTAGCAAGTACTTTCATACATGAAAGCTGGTAACTTAAAAATCTTACAAAGAAGAAAAAAAAAGAACAATTGACTGATAATCCAGGGTGCCATCCAGAAAAAAATAAGAATTACCAAGCTTTAAGCTCCCATTCCCATTAGACAGCTGTTTCCAGTTTTCTGCAGCAGGATGATATGGATTTCCCTCAAATACCCAGTCCAGCTTCTGCTGGATACTAATCTAGGCACCAGTGTTAAAGCATATCAGGAACGGGCAATTCAAAGAAACGCACATGTTTACTTGAAAAATTCTGCAAGCAAATTCCTTTAGAGACAACTCTAGTAAACTGGTTTCATGGATTCTACCTCCTGATCAACAACAGAGCACCCGAATGAAGTGCAATGAAACGATGTGAAATACCACCCAACTTCTTTGAGAGACATTTGTGCATAAATGTAATGCCGTGTGATGCCAAAGATCAAGCTTTCTATTTCCAGGCAAAGTACCATATGGCAGGAGGCACAGTAAGCATCCTCCTCCATAGCCCTCACCTCACAAACAGTAGAATTATGAAAATTTTATCTCCGTGGTATATTAACTCAATTTGCATCCCACAACCAAAAGAGGACTGCCAAATGCGGTTATCTGTACAACGGTAAGTGGCAGCTTATGAAGCAAATAACTGACTCAACTCTACACTATTAAATCCATTTAATATATGTAAAGGATGGCGTATTAATGAAATAGCTTTCAAACCTCTCCTTCCATCAGTATGAAATTATGAAAATATCTATACAAGACTGGATTAGCTATAGTAAAAAGTGACATTAATACCTTATTAAACCCTGGACTTACATTTAGTTTTTTTCTTTTATAAAAAAGAAAAGTATCTGCACTCATTAGGACAATGTCAATCAATCAAATGAAAATACATTAACAATTATCTGCCAATGAAAATAAAATTGTAAGGCATGATGAAATCTCATCTCCCAATCAAGGGAATCAGTGATGACACAGGGATGCACAAGGACTGCCACATGGGGATGCACTGGCGTATCAGAGGGCAGCATTTCATGTGTACTGGGCCTTGTGTTAATGGTTTTAAATGTCCTCAAGATAACTGTAAAAGGACCCCAAGGTTTGGGATCATGGATTATTTTTTTTCTCCCTGGCCTCCAGCTGATATACTCTCTAGAAGCTGCCTTTAAATAGCTAGAGATCAAGAACCTCATGATGAGTTTTCTTTTCTTTCTGGCAACAGTTAGTTATTTCACATTATTTTCTCACATGGATAGCTCTTGCCTGATGCCTTCATACAGCTATACCTCAACTTTATTACCACAAAGTAGCAGTTTCATAGAAGACAACTGGAACCTGCCCGGAACACCTCTACCACGATTCAGGACTTCAGAAAATTACAAAACTGTGAAGTCCACTCAAATTAACTAAGAATGAGGACGTGGCCATTTCTAAATCAGTGCTGAACAGAGGTGAAATTAGCAACACTTAATTTTATTACAGTGTAAGAACAACTTACATGAAAAGATATTAATTCAGTGTAGTGCAATGCTCTAAGTTTGCCTCCGTTTGACAGCTCTCCAGTGTTTATGTGACGTAAGCTGTTGGTCTCAGTGACCACTCACAGAATTTCTGAACTCTGCTGACATCTTCCATGATTATGGTTCTCGTTTTCTACAAAGCACAAGTGTATTATTCAAAACCTCACCCAAGGACACCAACCCTTTTATTTTACACCTCAGATTCCTAAACCAGGATACTAAAAAGCTTTTTCACCTCCTCCCCTTTTTTTACTTACTGTCTCATTCTGCCTCAGCTGTGTTTACGCTACTCTGAGCCAAGGTTGCCGAAGCAGTTCAAACATTAGGAGGGTCTAGCATTGGTGCGGCTTATTCAGACATGTCATTTCCAAGCTTAGAGGGAATAATATGGTTCACCTTCCACTCAGGACTGAATAATCATTGTGGAATAACGTTAAATTGTACTACCTCATGATTGGTCTGTGAATTAATCACAGGCACCGGTCACCAGTAAAAACTGGTGTCTTCTACATGGTATTTCTCTCCGGTTTCTCACTTTGAGCTTCATACATTGCATCCCTACAAAGGGGAATGCACACATTGCATACATTGCATCCCTACAAAGAGGAAGGCAGGCAGAAAAGCCTGAACAAGGAGCTCCTGGACATGACCAAAAGGAAAAAGGAGGCCTATAGGGAGTGGAAACAGGGGTGGGTAGCCTGGGAGGCATACAGAGGAATCATTTGAGCAGCCAGGGATCGGGTTAGACAAGCTAAAGCCCTGATAGAACTAAATCTGGCCAGGGACATTAAGACAAACAAAAAATCCTTCTTTAAGTATGTCAGTGAGAAAAGAAAGACTAGGGAAAACTGTGGGCCCTCTCCGGAAGGAAACACAAGAACTGGTTACCCAGGCCAGAGACAGAGCTGAGGTACTCAATGACTTTTTGCCTCAGTCTTCACTGGCAAGGACTGCAGCCGCACTGCCCACAACGCAAAATGCAAAGGTGAGGATTGGGAAAATGGAGAACTGCCCAATGTAGGTGAAGATCAAGTGCAAGACCACCTGAGGAATCTGAAGGTGCACAAGTCCATGGGACCTGATGAGATACATCTGCGGGTCCTGAGGGAACTGGCAGATGAAGTCGCTAAGCCACTAGCCATCATATTTGAGAAGTCGTGGAGGTCTAGCAAGGTTCCTGCCAACTGGAAAGGGGAAACATAACCCCTATTTTCAAAAAGGGAAACAAGGAAGACCCAGGGAACTACAGGCCAGTCAGTCTCACCTCTGTGCCTGACAAGATCATGGAGCAGATCCTCCTGGAAACTCTGCTGAGGCACATAGAAAACAAGGAGCATGGCTTCACCAAGGGCAAGTCATGCCTGAAAAATTTGGTGGCCTTCTACGAAGGGGTTACAGCGGCAGTGGACAAGGGAAGACCAACTGATGTCATCCACTTGGACTTGTGCAAAGCGTTTTGACACTGTCCTACACGGTATCCTGGTCTCTAAATTGAAGAGACATGGATTCAACAAATGAACCACTTGGTGGGTAAAGAACTGGCTGGACGGTCACACTCAAAGAGTTGTGGTCAATGGCTCAATGTCCAAGTGGAGAGCAGTGACAAGTGGTATTCCTCAGGGGTCATTACTGGGACCTATACTGTTGAACATCTTTCTCAGCAACATGGACAGTGGGGTCGAGTGCACCCTCAGCAAGTTTAGCGATGATACCAAGCTCTTTGGCGAGGTAGACATGCTGGAGGGGAGGGATACCATCCAGAGGGACCTGGACAGGCTGGAGAGGTGGGCCCAAGCCAACCTCATGCAGTTCAACAAGGCCAAGGGCAAGGTCTTACATCTAGGTCGGGGCAATCCGAAGCACAAATACAGGCTCGGCGAGGAATAGCTGGAGAGCAGCCCTGAGGAGAAGGACCTGGGGGTGCTGATTGACGAGAAGCTCAACATGAGCCAGCAGTGTGCGATCGCAGCCCAGAAGGCCAACCGTATCCTGGGCTGCATCAGAAGAAATGTAGCCAGCAGGTCAAAGGAGGTGATTCTGACCCTCTACTCCACTCCCGTGAGACGCCACCTGGAGTACTACATCCAGCTCTGGAGTCCCCAGCATAAGAAGGACATGGACCTGGCTGAAACGTGTCCAGAGGAGAGCCACGAGGATGATCCGAGGGCTGGAGCACCTCTCCTATGAGGAGAGGCTGAGAGAGTTGGGGCTGTTCAGCCTGGAGAAGAGAAGGCTCCGGGGAGATCTTATTGCGGCCTTCCAGTACCTAAAGGGAACCTACAGGAGAGCTGGGGAAGGACTTTTTGCTAGGGCATGTAGCGATAGGATGAGGGGGAACAGCTTTAAACTGGAAGAGGGCAGGTTCAGATTAAACATTAGGAAGAAGTTTTTCACTTTAAGGGTGGTGAGGCACTGGAACAGGTTGCCCAGAGAAGCTGTGGAAGCTCCGTCCCTGGAGGTGTTCAAGGCCAGGCTGGACATGGCCTTGGGCAACCTGGTCTACTGAGAGGTGTCCCTGGCTACGGCAGGGGGGTTGGAACTCGATGATTTTCAAGGTCCTTTCCAACCTAAGCCATTCTATGATTCTATGATACATTCCACCTCCCCTCTCTCCTTCACCTTTCTCTCATTGTTTGTTTCTGATATTTTTCGATCACGAGCTGATAGAAAAAAGACATCCATGACACCTGCAAGGGGATTTCACTACAAATCTATTAGTAAGCTGTATAGCCAGGGAGAATGACAGTCTGGTTTCAATACCAGAGGGCTTTGAATATCAAGCAGACAAGCTGTAGCACTTATTGAAAAGATTATGAAAAGTATAACATAATTTTAAGACACTATGGACTAGTAACCCTCTTTGAAACAACACACTCCATTTGGCACAAAAGAAGGATGTTTTTATGGAAGGTGGGTTATAACTCCCCAATTTTGTTACTGAGTATACATTGGAGATGCTTTTATATATATTGTTGTTGTATTATGCCTCATGAACAGCTCAACAGTCAGAGCAGACCACAACCTCCCTCTTTGTTCCCAAAATGACTCTTTCAGCAGGTGTACAAGGAACAACCACCACAAAAGTTCTCCTTGGCAGATTTCCCTACACTACTGAGTTTCATAGCTGGAAGAATCTCTTTTCTGTGCTGCTTGAATATGCAAGCAAGGTGGATCAGTTACGTGAATCTGGCCCAAGGCTGAAGTCTCCTTCTTCTCTGAACATCTGAAGAGCTCATTTGGCAGATGTCATCCATTTCAAAACTGGGATGCATTACCATTCCATTGATGCCACGTAACAACAGGATCAAAATCTGCCCTTCAAAGACAAAATGAAAAGGTGGCTACCAGTGACAGAACTAATATGAAAGACGATCACATTTATGAATGGATATAGATGGAGTGGCAGGAAATAACAGTTTTTCTTAGAAAATATCACTGATACTGTTTCATGAACATCTCTGCTTGCAAACTGTATTTTTCTATACAACCAAGGTCCTTCTTCCCAGCTTTCTTCAATGAATAAAACAGGGTGCTACTACCTCCTTATACCTGCTGGAGATAGACCTCAAATAACACGGAATACAAGGCTATTTCCTGCCTGGTACATCCTCAATAGAAGTGACAACTACATTCAAACTGCAAAATGACTGGCAAAATTTGACTTGATCAAAGCCAGACCACAGATTAAGTTTGAACTGCTGGCAGCTCGAAAAGCTACCAGGTTACTTGAAAACTGAAGAGATTACATGTAGAAAACAATGAGAAGGAAGAAAGAAGCAACCACAAGAGCTGCCAGAGCAGCTATCTTTCAGAATAGAAGTGCACTTTAACCGAAACTGTGCTATTGTGGCTTCAGCACAGTTAATGCATAATAATAGGCTTTTGAATCCCTTCTACTTCAGCAAAAGCTGCAGTATGGCTCATTTAAAAGCAGCTGTATTGGCACAGGCCATTCTTTTCCAACTGCATGGAAAAGAAAGTGAAATTCAATAGTTAAAATAAACGTATTTTTACCATTTTTCTGATACCAAATCCAAGTAGGATTTTAACCATCCAGGAAAAATGTGTTACTCTCCAAGTTGAAACAGCACAAAAACTATAGATGCTAAATTCTACTACGCGAAGATTATCTTAAGTTAAATAAAATGGTTTTCTAGAAACAAATGGGCATGAGGTTGCAGAGCATCAGACTTTAAGTCAGGCCCACAGAAATCAAACACAGAAAGGCATAAAGTCAGACATGGGTATTGTTTGAACTTTCTTTACTTTTTCTTTCTGGATATAGGAGGAAAATGCTGGAAGGCAGCAGTAGAAAGACCTACTCAAACATTTATTCCACCCCCTGCCAATTCAGGATTGTTTCCAACAGTGAGTTTTCTTGTGCTTTGTCCAGAAAGCTCCATCAATCAAGAGGGAACAGGTAAAATACAAAGACACAATAATAAGGCAGAGGAAGCCCCTCAAGGCTGTTCATTAGGTGACCTTTCTGGGGCCATAATTCCCAAGAGGGTTCAGCACAGGCAAGCCAAGATTTTCAAGGAACTCGGCTCACCATGGACACCATGTCCAGCCCTTATAAAAATGCAGGCTGTTGATACCACAAGCTGAGATCAGCTGATTAATTCTCTGAATTTTGCTTTTATTTCAGAAGGAAGCTGAATTTTGAAAAACTGTTTCAAGTTGCATACATTAAGCTCTCAAAAAAACACTGTTAAAATTAACACTGGATCTATAATGAAGTCAGGTTTTGGAGTGGAGTATTTAGGATAATTTTTTGTTCCATGTACCCCTTGGTGCTTTGAAAAACTCTTTTTCATACAGAAACTCTTTTTCAACAGAAGCACAACAGTTTCTCCCTGTGAGCCATGCTCATGTGGTATAGCCAATTCTCATTGCTTCGTTGTAAACCATGTGGTAATTGTTTTTTACTTTTCCTGAAGCCAAGGTCCTGGAATCATGCAATTATGTAAGAACATCAGCCTTTACTTAAAACAAAAAATCTGCTTCTAGCCTTCGTGTTTGTGGAAGAGGGCCCAAGCCCCAAAATCTAAAAGGCTTATGAAATCCAAAAGACAAACAAGAAAGAGACCCAGACCTGTTTATCTTTTAAACTAACATCACAATTTTGCAGGGCCAGGTTTACACTTTCTGAGCACACAGGATTACTAGCATTACTCTTTAGTTCACGTGCTTTAGCTCAAAGTCGCATATACATGCACGTTCCAGCATACGGTTTCTGCCTGATGACATAAAATGATGCCAACGTGTTTCTTACACCATAGGTTAAAGCCCACTTCACGTTTTCCACACAAGTAAACCCATCTGAGGCAACCAAGATGTAACCCTCCAACACCTATGACACGATTCATTTACTAGATAAATTATTTTTTAAATTGTAGATTTGCACAGTTCTGTGCTATTTTTCCCAAGACAATATCGCTTGGGGCATTTTCTCCTTAATCTAGAAATTCAATAAGGAGTTGGAGTACTTCAAGAATGATCTCTTTTCAGTTCTAGCCTCTACTACATACTTCAGCAGCCTCACATTTGATATGAAATCTGGTAAGCAAACCCAGCTTCTTAAAAGATTTTGAGACTTCCACATATTTAGCAGCATCTTCAGCATCACTTAAGATTTGAGGGAGGGAATCTTATTTTTTTCCTAAATGCATAGTAATTTTTCAAGAATAAAAGTGATCTTAATCCAGAATAGAGGCATACAGCAGGAGAGTCCACTGCTGGAAGGTAAAAAAATAAACATTCCAATAATTCCACAATCCAAATTTACAGTCCTTCTCAACACTGTCTTTGTCCATGTGAAGTCCTACTTCATGATTATTTAGTATCTGTAAATGAATATTGCCATAAAGCTCATACCAATTAACATAAAGAAGGAGGGACATAGTCTTCACTTTGAGCAGTGCATACACAAAGCTGAGTAAAAGGCCAAAGGCCACAGACCTCAAATTAGCAAAAGGAAACAGAAAGGGGAAAAAAAGTACACTGATTTAGTGATGTCGCAACCCAACGAATCAATCATGAAAATCATGAAAGATTAGTACAGGGGTTTTTTTAGACGTTAGAAGTTAAGAGTAGAAGAATGTACAGTTTAGTCCAAGACATACCTCTCTAGTGTAGCCAGGTGAGCTACCAATAATAGGGGAACTACTGTCACACAAGCTTCAGCACATATGGTACAAGCCCTGCTGGGAGCCTGCACATATAGGTCATAGCTGGAGCTTCTGCTTCACTGCTGCTGGTACCACAGCTAGTTCACTTAAACTCAGGCCCTTCTCCACTCCTGCAAAAATACTCCAGCTGTAAGTTTGGAGCGTTGCTTTCTAAAAACAAGCATCGCTCCGTCACAATCCTGCATGCACGAACACTGTCTGAAACCAAGTCAGAGAACAGCATTTCTCATGCCAGAGGAGCCATCAGAAGTGCTAACAACTTAAAGAGCGCTAGCAGATTTTATTATCATTTCTTTCCAAACTTCATTGGCTGAGCAGCAAACTGATGGAAGTGGTATCTAGAGTTCTCTCCAGCTTACTCTGTATTGGTTTACTATTGCAAGCATACAGGCTATGGATAACTCTCAGCAGAAAATCCCAGATCAGCACATCAGAAATGTATTTGTACCTGATGGACGTTTGCACTTGGCTCAACAGGCACTAAACTATATTGTCTGGTCTTGAGAGGCAAGAAAGGTACATTTATCTGGAGTCTCAGAAAGATACCCATGGGAAACAATCACCATCTGTAAATATCACTGAGGTAACTATATAAAGACAGACAGGGAATTACGGAGAGTCTCAGAACATAGTAGGAAAAGAATCAATGTCTGAAACCTAAGGAAGGAAAAAAAATCAGTAAAATATATGTGCTAAATTCTTAACAAGAAGAGAAATAGGAAAATCTCTTCAAGGTCCCTTCCAACCTAAGCCATTCTATGATTCTATGAAAATGACATACTCATCTAATCATGCCAAACAGTACCAGCTATTTAAGACAGATATATTATAAAGCACTTTCCGAGACCATATACTGCAAGTTAAGAAAATCTCTAGGAGCACCATCTAACATACTCTCAAGAAACATCACACCAAGATGGTGCCCAGCAAAATGCATGTAGTTAGAAAGAGCTGATTCAAGGGATCTTTTTTAGTCTGGTCTGAATGAGGGTGGACTCCAGTGTTACCCACATCACACTTTACAGTGCCACTCAGTGCAGTAGGACCACACAAGATATAACCAGCCGCAAAACCTACAGAATGCTTTCACACCTGTCCATGTACAAATAATACTGCCTTACTACTCTTTCTTAAAAGAATCTTCTATCATCTTTGCCTCACTGCATCAGGTGGTTCAGAAACTGTTTTTGCTCTCCTACCTCTTGTTTAGATGAACTGAAGAGGAAAACCCACCTTCCTAATATATATTAGGAATACACAGAAAATACTTTTTCCCTGCTTATATTCTTTCTACATATATCTATTGAGGTTTGCCTCAAACTGTTAGGCAAAAAGCCCCTGCCATACAGAAATAAGGTGGACGCTTGTATTCCTGCTGTGAACCAGGAAACAGAACCAGAATCATAGTAAGAAATCTGATGGAACATGGCTGCAGGAACAGAAGGGTGCTGAAAGACCAGCGTGGTCACAAAAACAAGAAATGTGGACTAGGACAGTGAGTATTCAAAGACAGCAGAGCCTCACCACAAACTTCATCTGCTTTCAGCTGATGTAAGGAGAGCAGAGCAGGAGTCTCATGGCTTTAAACTGCTGACCTGATCTGTCATATCTTACCTGCCCAGAGAGCCAGACCTAACATTTCAAAAGTTATTTATATGCCCATTTTGGATTACTAAATGTATTAACTTAACTTAGAGTGTCACTGTGTCATGTAATACCAATCTCTTTCACAGTCAGAGGGAAGACTGAATGTATGAAAATGCCTCATACTGCCTGTCCTCTCTTCAACAGCCTGGCTGGATGTAGCTGGGGAATGCAGAAGCTGCCTGACCTGCCTGTGCATTTCCGTTTACTTAGACTGAAGAATTTGCAAACCAGTTACAAACACCAAGGGACATGACCGGATGAGTACCATTTTTCTAGTCTTTTGTTCTGTGAAAATGCTGCTTCTGTTACCTTGCAATCATCAAATACTGGGCATAAAATGTTGTACTTGGTTTGTGAAACAGTAAGGCCTGGTAAACCTTTCTTGCTCAATAATGGATTATACCTTTTAAAATCCTTAACTTAAGCATGGCAGTACTTTGGTTCAAGTTGGCTAGTCTGTCAGAAAGCACTAGTTACAGCTTACAGTAGCACACCTCATGAGCCACTAACACAATCACTCTGCAGTCATTCAAACACCGTGTGAAGCTCTTGAGCTATTTTCCAGCGCAGTTGTTCTCACCTATGTTAAATTAATCCGCGATAGATCGCTCAAGTTAATTTTGCAGTGAAGACACAGGTGGAACGAGAGAACATGATTTTTCCAACTGCATGATGTAGTTAATGCCACAGTTGGGAATGATACATACCAGTTTGATTTCCAGCAGTTGTTCCAGCCACTAGACAAATCTCTTCCCTTTCTCACTGTGAAAGCATATATGGTGGTTTAATACAAGACTGGGCAGTTGACCAAGTAACAGCTTGTTTTTTTCAGTTCAAGTTTTTTTTTCCTAAATTTAACAGTTGGGAGATTTTGAAATGTGTCTGCAGATGAATCAACAGCTTAAATGCTTCAGTGAGCAAAATAATTGTATGGATTTTTTTTTTTCTCAACATGGGGATTTTAACATATTTGCACTTGGCAGACATAACAAATTTGAGTAAAACTCATTTCAGTTCAATTTCTGTTCTCTTCGGCTCACATTTCTTAACTATATTTCTGCTGAAAGGCTAATATTGAAATTAAAAAGCACAGCTCTACAAAAGTTAATGGAGCTTTGCTGATTTACATCAGCTTGAGATTCCAACCCACATATTTTTCTTTAATTAGAAAGGTTCAGAGGCATAAACAGTGCGAACACTGTAAGTGCAAGATGCTGCTCTCAAGTATGAGTTTAGAACCAGACAAAAGAATTCTGAAGTAGAAAAAAAAGGTATGGATGGTCCATTTCAACAAAGACAGAAACAAAGTTTTCATGGCTTTTCATAACAACTACAAGGCACAAATCAAGGCCCTAGTTTCCGTAACGGGCTATGAGTGCTGGGTTCCTGTAAGGTCATCAGCACAAATCCAACCCAACAGTTACAGATGTTAGTATTAATACCGGTCCCATTTCAACTCGACTTCTTGTTTTTTGAGTCAGGTACCTATTTAAGTACTCTGGATAAAGCTCCTGCGATGATCTTATCTAAAAAAAAAATAAAAAAATATCACCATGCAAAGACATATTTGCCTTTGCAATTTATTTCACTTGAAGACAGTTCAAGCTGTAACTACACAGCAAACCCACATTCTACTAGACTACAGTACTATTTACACTGAGGAATAATTATAAGGAATTATCACTAGTAGGCAAAACAAAATCCTACATATTGAGAAACATATGTTGACATTTTAGCCATTAATTATAATGAATGGCACTGATGCCCTTTTCTAACGGATTCACATAAGTAAGGTTAACAGAAGTCCAGTTCATGCAGCTACTATAAAAACAGCACAGACAAAATAAAGCCGAGCTAGCACACAAGCTCTGCTAAATAACTATTGCCTTCTACGCAACTGATGGGGAAAAGTACTGAGACATCTATGTCAGACCGGGCTCCTTACTCCAGTTTGTAATCTAGGCGTTGTGGGCACTATGCTCCGCTAACTGCACGGTGAACCAGTGGCAGCCCTGGATAACCGTGATCTGAATAACTTACGCGCTCTCTTAAAATGTGATGCCAAAAGAGCTGCCACACCTCAGACAAATTCCTTGGAGAAAGCAATTGGAATACAACCCCTTAAGGAAGCAAGGATAATGTCCGAGTATTACAGAACTCCAGCCATATACAATAACATTCAGTACTAACATCCCAAGCTGAGCCTTACCCCCTTTACTTCAAAGATGTTGTGGCAGTTAGGAATGTGACTGCCAGACTGAAATAAACTCAATTTGTGGAAATATTTAGAACACTGGAGCTCATCAGAGGACTCAGAGACACAAATGGTGGTTCACACTGGAAGAGGCCTGCCCTGGTTTTCGGATGAGGCACATCATGCTTAAGATTGGGCTGTGAATGGTGAAAATGTAAGGAAATGACAGATTCTGACACATGCAGTAATAACTGTAGACCTTAACAAACACCAGCAATATATAGTAATGACAGAGAAGGCTGCAGCCAAGGAGGAGTGATGGAGTACTGCCCACAGGGCTCCTCTGCCACCACATCAAGTGGGAAGAAATTTGTTTGAAAATCAAAAGCAGGCACAGCTTCTGAGAAAAGGAGGACGGCACAGCTGCGCCAGCAGGCTGAGGTGTCAGTGGCAGCTGGAAGAAGCTGAGGAGGGGGTGGTAATTGTAGAAAATTATCATTTAAAGAAGGAACAGTGTACCCATTAATAACTGACATGAAGAATCGCAAGATGAGTTGAATCTTTTCCTACTAGTAAGTGCAGCCACATGAAGGCATCAGAACGCTGACTAACCTTCACTGTTAAAAGCAGTGACGGCAAGAGTAGAGACAGCAACTAGATACAGGATACAGAATAATGTTAATGCCAACAGAAAAAAAAAAAAAACAACCCAAACAGACTTTACAAACTCACATTTCCCCACCCATTTGATATGCAACCAAATATTTCATTTTCCCTCAAAAAAACACCCACCCCACCTGGCATAGCTCTGAGTTAAGGGATACAGACTGCAGGAGGGAAGTGCTTGGAGGACATTCCACAAAGCCAGTTTACATGCATTTGGCTTAAATGCCAGCTGCACTTCTAGCAAGCCTTTAAATACAACCATACTGACATCCCAGAGACGTGAAAGTGAGATCACAGGCCAGTATATGTTAAGAAAAATTAAAGTAACGGCCTAATTTTGCAAGCAATTTCCTACAATTCAAATCCAATGAAGTAGAGCTGCAAATCAGTTCACACAAAAGTCAGGCCATCATATGGCATGTTCTCCTTGGTAGGAGAAGCTGAAGAGTGCATTATCTTCACAGCATTCTTAACATTCATTATTACATATACACTATTTGTAAAAGGTATGTACATAATAATACAACTAAGCACAATAGTTAATGTCATAAAACAAAAAGAAATCATAGACAACACTACACAGACAAAGAGATTACTGAAAAAGAAAACTGCTATGGGAGTAAAAGTTTTTAAGGAAAAATAACATGCAATGGGGAAGAAATCAAAGGCTTTTTATGAAGACACACAGAGCTAAGAAAGAGAGGACTGAAACAAGTGCAGAGCATACAGAGAGAAGTACAGAAAATAAAACAAGGAGTGGAAAATTACACAAAACATGCACAGTAAGGAATAACCACTGAGAGGCAAAATGATGTACCATTTTTGACTAAACATTCAGGGATGTGCTAATGAGACACAAGGACATCCAGGAAGAAATGCCTGAAGGTTCAAGATCTGAGAACAGAAAAATGTGTGAGAAGCAGGCACAGCTACAAATCCTTGGAAATTACCATCAGAGAAGCTATGATTGAACCCATCAGAGCTGAACGGAAGATGTTATAAAGAAGAGAACGCAACAGAAGGAAGAAACATGAATTATGCCAAAAGAAAAACAAAAGGAGGCAAACGAAACTATGAGCAAAGAAGAAGATATCCAATAGAGCACAACACCAAAGAAGCGAAGGGAAGAAACAGAGCTGACAATAGTTGTATGAGAGGAAGGGTACAGACAGATCAAGAATTATCCCAGTGATCTCCCTAAGAAGATGGACACACAAACAAATGGCAATTGCCCCACGTATTTCATTAGGAGTGAACCTGTGGGAACCACAGATGTTCAAAACATTTTAACCAAAACAGACAAACTGTAATTCCCATCAAAGAGCCCACAAAAATAAATAACATATAAAGAGCCTGATTGAACACCTTCAGTCAGGTAAAACTTGCAGTTCAGGGCAGGTAATCTGCAAGACTTCAAGAGTTTGCAATACTGAATTCTAAAACAGTAAAATAAACCCAGCAGTATTTACTTAAGCCCGATTATTTTCATCGTAGCTTTCCCCTGAAAACTGAGTGCACATTTTGGCCCAACTCAACATAATTTTTCTTTAAATTCAAGAATATTTTCTCAGCCAAAACCTAAATTACATTTTGGCTGACATTTGAACAGTATTAATTAACATACTATAACAGTTGGGCCACTACTCTATTCTCAACCCAGGCAATACCCTGACACATGACCTTGAACGAACCGCTTGGATTCAGATCATCTGTTTCCCTTCTCACCATTTTGTCTCTTCTAATGATTGGGATACAAAGAGGTTTTACAACTGAAAATTTGATAAATAATACTATCCACATTAAATGGCAAGCTAAAAAACTACTTTCCGTGCTACCAGACATAAACATACCAGTAAGAATAAAGAATACAATTTCAAGACATCTCCTGAGATGTAAGAGACCTGGGTCATTTAGGTATTTGTTAGCTGGACTTGCTGTTACTATATATTACTATATTACTATATATTACTATATTATTGTATCTGTAACAGCTTAGTTGACAATATCAAACAGACACGAGCTAGCTGTGTTTTTCTACTTTTAATGTATGTGTTTATATATGCTTATGTGTGTGTATTATTTTGGTGATTTTGCTGGAAATATTTCAGACTTTAGTGATACCAAACATAATGGCCTCACGATTTTGCCTCGTTCTTAAATTGAAATTCAGCAAAGGAAAAAAATACACTGTGATGTGAGTACATGTTGTGCAGAGGCGCAAAATAGCCATTGTGGTCTGAGAAACCGATTTTAGACAATGCAATGCTTCATGCTTTGAAGTGTTAAACTCTACAAACTCTGAGACTATCTCATCATGTTAGCATCTGCCTTTCCACTAGCAAAAAGAATCACTGAATTGCAACAGCAAAAATGATATTGCTTTTTATACGGTGAGTTGAAGCAGACTGACCACACTGAGCAAAAAACAGAGTTGAATGAACTGGTAACATCCTCTTTTACTTTCACTTCCCTGGCTTGCATAACCAGGTAAAACAGCATGTTAGCTCAGGTTTTTGAAACACCTGTGCTACCATTTACAATGTAAACCCCCACTTAACTCAATCCACTAATATGTCTTCCTTCTCCTATTCAACCACATAAATTATAGAACTCTCCTGAAGAAGGGAAAACAGAAAAAGAATTTCATCAGCTGAGATCAAATAAAGTTCAATGTAAAGTAACTTGCACTCTTTAGCTTTTATTAAAACATAAAGCAAGAAATATAATGAGCTACTGGAGAAATATTAGAAGACAGCGCTGTGCTGAACAGCCATGCTTAAAAGCGACTCCATATCAAAATAAGAAAGGAAGAACCCAGCATTAGGGGTAGCACATAAATTTTTAAAGATCATAAAATATTACTTTCAAAGTTCTAACTATTAGATGCCTTGCAGTTACATTTACGAAGAAACAGTCCCTAAATTCCATCATAACACCCATTCAAATAATAATAAGTAAGGGCTGTCAGCCCTTTTTAAATTGCACTTCTACTCCAGAGCCTTCCTGTCTCAGGTCCAGCACTCACAGGACCTTCTTCCATCTCAATCACTTTCCTACGTTTTATTTTAGGCCCTAACCTAGGGAAGCACCTTAAAGCATGGGTAAACATGCCTTCTCAAATAAGGATAGACAATATCATTTTCCTATATATTCTTTCCAGTCTTTTCACCATACAGGTCTCTTCTGTATTACAATACAGCCCTAAATAACTAACCATTCCCCCTCTCCTTCTGTTCCCATCTTTTAAAAGTTCTCAAACCCAGTTATTTTAAGGTAACTCTGGTCACAGCAGGGTACAGAAGGACTGAGATAAACAGCTTTTACTCCCTACAATGAAAAGAAGCAATTAAGAAGCCAGAAGCATCATTCTTGGACTTACAAAACCGCAGCACAAAAGAGGAATACTTAGTAGCAAAAGAATGAAGACGCAAGTTTTCAAAGAGAGATTTTATTGAAAGTGATTGAGAAAAAGAAAGAAAGAAAGGAGATGAAGATACAACAAAAAGAACCCTGGAAAACTTTTCCAGTCATAAAGGGTGCGATTAGTACTCCCTGGCAGTATATGATGCACTCTTTTCCGAGGTTTCTATGGCTATCTGATCCAAGGCCAAAGGCAGACCTTCCAGCACTTTCTAGGTGCTTAGGAGAAGAAATAATTTCTGTTAATAGCTAATATACGTGAAATTTGAAATATATTCAAACCAAATCCTCCATTTGCAAAATGAGGTAGCCAAACTGAATGTTAAGAAATCTATTCTTTCAGAAATTTCAGCCTGATAACAATGCTTCCAGAATAATCTCTAATACAAGATCAAGGCTCAAGATGAGTCCTTACTGCTTGTACTATTCCCTTTTGAGAGATTATGGAATAAAAAAAAAAAGTGCCAACGCACTGTTTATCTTCCCAAGAAAGCATTAACTTGCTAGGAGTAAGAATTGCAAAGTTTATGTATTACAGCACCACCTGGTGTGGCTTGCCATGGATACAAATTATAAGCGGACAAAACCTACCGAGTCATCTGATTTACCTGTCAACCAGTGTGCAGACTTCATCACTATAACATACCTTTGGTGCTTTTCATTTTCTTTTTCATTCTAAATTATTTGTTTTGGAAGACATAATTCATATCTAATCAGATTTCTGAACAATATTTGACACAGAAGCGGATCATAAAAATCCAGTTACAAGATGGATAGTTCAGTTTTAATTAACAAATACACTGTTGGTAAACCTCATGACTTCCCACATCATGATGACAGTCAAGCAAGCAAGAAAACATGCCACTATCTTCATAGAAATTTAACTTTATTAAGTGTTTCAAGCAGAAAAATTGGAAATCTCAATGTGAAAACATAAGGTAGATTAGCAAAGATCAAGACAGAAAGCAGCATGACCCCTCAAATCCTACAAGAGAAGGTCTTTCTACCAAGTAATGAAGGGGCATTCTGATGAGATTACATAGAGGACTACACAGCACCCTTAATTGCGTTGTGCTTAGCTGTTTACATGCTTAACTGCTTGGCAAATTATAAGAGAGAAATTAATTCTTTCATTATTATACCAATATTAGGATAGACAGCCTTAGCAAAGCACGTCTGGAACACTGTAACACAGCTACGTATCTGGGTCACAGGCACCCTATGCACTGCTTATAGTGTGTTCTGTTTCCTTTTACCTTTCTCTGCTAAAAAAGAAAAGTTATTGTATGACACATATAAAGCAAAAAGCAAAAGGCCTTATTTACCTCTTGTCCTGTCATAAATGAAGAATAATTGCAGGAAATCCAATAGACTGTGAACCGGTATAGATTAGCAGAAAATCTGCCCCAAAAGCCTCTACACCAGCAGCCAGACCTTTCTCTTGCCAAGAAATGAGTTGGTGTGCTCAGCTACACCAATTCTCTTTAATGCGCAGATATTAGAGTGCTTGTGTTTATTTGCTGTCCCAGGCTACTAGTAGGGAGGCGCAAATCTGGCTAGTCACACAAAAGTTCTGAAATTTAGAACAGAACATAGAAATTTTATTGAATCCTGCCAAATTCTGGTGTCTAAATATTCTGTAAAACTGATTACTGTGCACACGGTAAGCCACTGTCCTCCATTCAGCAAAAAGAGGAGCATTCTCCATGACAAATCACAATACAACTTTCATGAATAAGCTGGCATATCTCACCATAAACCGGCGCATCTCACTACAGATATGTGCAACAGAAAAGGTGAAACTAACACTGAAGGATGGACACAGACGCTTTCTAAAACACTACACAGTAATAGTATCTACATTCTTGCTATGTCACTGTCACCAGTTTGGATAAAGGCCAAGCAACTTGCAGGTGGGCCTTTCTTTTCAATCAAAAGCTTGCTAAGTTTCTAATTACCTCTCAAATTCTGCCAGACACTTTTGGCAATTTTTAAAAAGGTTGGGTTTTTTTTTGTAATTGCAATGCCATTACAAAAAGAAATCTGATAAGCGAGATCACTTCCGTAAATTCTGAGTATGCAAAAAGCTTGTGCACAGACATCACCCATTGTCCCATAAGATAACCCCCTAAAAACAGACTATTAACACTGTCACTCAAACTGAAACAGCCTAAAGGATTATTAGATTTTTCATTTTGAAGATCTGTTATCGAAAAGACACCACCTGCCAAATTCTTCTGAAATACAGAGGGGTACATTTCAGTGCAAGAAAAAGCATGAATGTTAGTCACAAATACACACAATACTCAAGTGGTAATTGAAAATTCATTTTGCTGTTGCTTATCCCCTTCGTTTCTCATTTTATGTGTATATAAGTCATTAAAGTTTCCCTTAGGACCAGTCTACACTCATTTTTTTCAGCTTCTTTTCTTTGAGGTTGAAAGTATGTATCGCCAGAACGTCATCAACTGCCAGCAATTAAATTAGGTAAACCAATATCAGGCAATTTTGAAAATCATTTTCAAAGAAACTACTCCCTCTGCAAGAAAATTAAGTGAGCAAAATATCTGCAACCCCTTGTCAGTATCCTGAAAAACTAATTAGGTCTATGCTTTTGATAAAGTAAGCTGACAAGAACCTTTCACCTCTTCTGTAAGATCCAATTTGCCTTGGAAATTTCTAATTTCTCTTCTGGTGTGTCACATGTGATTCATCCAAACACAAAGCAAAAAAGAAAGAGAGAGAGAAAAGGAAAGATCAAGCGCTTTTGGACTTGTACTAATGAATATTGTATATCATTACTCCAACCGTAGTCTAAATTTTCTAAATCTAAACTTTCATGCCTAACAGTTTATCAAACATACCTTGAAAGCTACCATAAAAATAACTTGAGGATGCTTTTTACCAAAAATAGTACAAACTGCCAGAAAAATGGTTTAATGGTGACTCCATTCTACTTAGCCATCACCAGAATCTAAATATTTACCTAATAACACCAAGTGTGTGCAAAAGTAGCTTTTAGAGAAGTCTCATGGTCCTTGGGAACTGCTGAACCTAGAAGGTGTCCGGCTCGCTGTGGTATAATGTTTTGCCTACTTATTTAAGCTGGTCTATATGAAACACCTTGGTGACTCTTAGCACATAGGGGTCTTGGAAAAATGCCTTCCAGCTTACCCACCACTACTTTTGATGTTAGAAGGGAGAAAGCAAATCATTTAATCTATTATTAGAATTATAGTCTTCATTTGTGGGCGGTCCTGCTTCAGGAAGGCTGAAATCTTTAAACAAGAGGACTCAACCAGGACTGGTCATATGTCCAAGAATCTGAACATCTGTAGTCCCCAAAAATGAAGAAGCAGAGTGCCCATTTTCTCAGTTAAATTTCATTTCAGTGTGTTTTGCCATTTCCTAAGAATCAAGTCAAAAACTAAAACCAAAGAAAAGACAAAACATCAAGCAGTGATCATCTTTCACAAGTTGAGCAAGATTTTTTTGAACATCCAGTTTCTAAATGCTAACTACTATTCTTCTAAAGACCAACAGGTGTGATTTCCTTTAAATGGTCCCCTTGATAGAGGATCAGTTTTACAGTGCTCTCCCGGTGTTCAAATCAGAAATACAATATTGTTTGTCCTCTGTATATTTCATATCAAGTTTTCTAACACATGCAAAAATCAGTGAGGTGATTCATAGCATAAGTTTCTATCACAGCAAATGCTTTGTCCACTTTTCCAATCAGTTTTCATAGATTTGCACATTCTGAAGCTAGAAAGCACCTTTCTGAATAAGGTATCTTAATCTTCTATTTAACCTACTGCAGGATAGGTTATGCCAAGAAACCCCACATAATCATTTGTTTATTAATCCACTCTGGATTTAAAGACAACATATTACATCACTAAGCTTTTCTGAAGCTGGATTACACTCATTATTAAAACATTAATTTGCTTTTTACTGTGAAATTATAACAAACTTGCTTGTGATTTCCATTTCGTGCTGGATGAAAGTGCCAGTTTTTCGAAGACTTCAGGACAGTTATACTGGTTTATATCAGGCAAGGCATTCTTATCCCAGGGTACAGTTCTGCATCATTACTGCTTAAGACACGATGAGATATAAACCTGCAAGATTTTCAACAACTTATCTAATAAATTATTTCAAATTGCTGATAAGTATATGGGCATCGAGACATTCAGTTCTATAAGAAGAAAAAAGATGATGGGCTATTTTGGTCAGGGACGGCTGTTCTTGTGTCCCTGAGTCACAGAGGCAGACACAAACTTTTCTCCATAAATGTTTGTAAAAAGCAGGTTCTATTCCCGGCAGGGGTTCTTGGTGGCTAATGGAGTATATCTACATACTATAGACACAAACAGTATTAGATTTTAGTGCTGTAAAATCCCATTACACTATTAGACATCACTGTACAAACATAGATCAATTACCAAATGCAGCAAATTAATTCACTTCTTATTTAGGCAAAATAACAGTTGCCTTACATACATGAAGCAGGTAACTTTATCTGCATTTTTATTCATTGTTTCACATGGGAAATTGTTAGGCTTATGTGCTCACACCAGTACTATTAAAGCAGAAAGTGATCACCAGCAAGATTGATGCTATTCCTTGGTATTCTACCCAGAGATAAACGCCTGCTGCAACCTGTCTAGGGAAAGCAACATCCCACACTGCATCTTCTCAGAATACCCTGAAAACCCTCCCTTGGCTGGACAACTGCCTCTGGTTTGCAGTTCAGATGCGGAGGCTGACCACAGTGAAACGGTTGCAGTGACTGAGGCTGGAAAGAGTCCGTGGCTCACAGCTTCCATTGAAAGGAAGGGCTGATGCTTCCCATACCTGCCGGGCTGCTGGTGAGGTGCTGACGCCCAGCTGCACCACTCCAGTGTCAGAATTGCCAAACAGTTTATACTGCTGGGAATCTATATTGTGAAAAAATGAATCCAAAGAACTCCTATGTATACTCAGTCATCTCAGGCTGGTAAAGGCCCACTTTAAAATATCTTGTAAATAAAATAAATAAAAGGCCAAATTCTGCCATCAAATATGTACACATGAATAATTTTAATACGGAAAATTAACCTACAGGCTACATTATACATCATTAGCAAACTTCCCTATATTGAGAAGAACAAGAACATTTCAAAAGTTAGAATTTCAATGTCCAGAGAAAAAAGCTATATCTGAATTAGCATTTACTCATTGCTAATATGCATATGAATCAAACAGATGCACGTACAACAGGTGACTGTTGTGTTTACATGTTTCAGCTGTTTTCCATATCTGAAAGCAATGGTACTGAAGTTCATGCATGAACGGTATCAGACCCAGGAGGAGTACAGGAAGAATGCATATTGGGGATGAAAGGAACAATAAAATTTAGAGATAACAGGAAAATGGCCAGATTCAGCAACTCAGCACTGGTATCTACATTGGGGGCAGGGGGGAGAAGAGAGTGAAGAAAAGACTGGGAGAGCAGGGAAAAAAAGAACCATAGATTCGCTGAGGAATAGGCCTTTCCAAACACGTTTGGTGGTGTGTGTACCCACACACATTCATTATTGTTACCTAATAATAATAATGTTAAAAAAAAAAAGTGTTTGGCTACAGGCCCTATGAGATGAAGTCATAAGCCGCCTCTCTCCTGAGATCTCACCAAAGCTGACAGCCTGAGTTAACCAAAGGAAAGCTTCCAATGGGTTTGGAGAAGAGACAGCTTAGGAGCAGCTTGGTTTTGGTGACAATCAGAGGACAACTCAAAAAGAAAGATATGAGAGTCACTGCTATAAAGATGGCAATGAAAGAGTGAAGAGAAAAAGAATACCAATGACAGACACCTGAGGGATCCCAAAGGATGACAGCAGTGACAAATGACTTTGGAAAAAAAAAACTAGAATTAATACTACTTCAAAATGAAAAAAAAAATAAATCACCTTATTTATATGTTGTGAGAAGGCCCTTTTAATGAGTGCATGTAAAAAAGCAATAGGTGCAGAGATCCTGATCTTCACCTCTCAGGCACTGACACTCTTTCCAGTCTCTTCAGCTGGATGTACAGGAATTCTCTTTAATTAATTCCTGAGTTTCAGGGAGAACTAGGCACTACTGTGAAGAGACCACACTGAGAAGTACTTATGGGCTAGAGAAAGAAATATGTAAGCCTGAACAGCTACTAGAATGCCTAAACTAGATACTTATGGATTTAAACAAGAGTTAAGCTTTTTAGTAAGAGTCAAGCATACCTACAGCACTGAAGCCCAGGTTATTCAAAGATTAAAGATACTTCTAATTGCAAAGAGAAGGTGTCAAATAGACCAGCATTACTCATCACTATTAGAGTAACAGCATTCTACCAAGAATAAAAATCAATCTGTTTCCTAACAAAAAATGCTTATGTACCTCAATTATTACATACAACCAAATAAGTGAGAGCCACAGTGTGGCGAACAGTGGTACAGCTACTAATGAGACGACAAAATAAATCTGTAATGTTTCTTAGTTACAAAGCGAGTTTCATCTTAAAACCTCAACAGCACTTGGTTCTAAACTTTAAGTCATGAAATAAAAATCCTCACTAAGCCCTGGCTGACTGCAGGCAAACGGAGCTTTGAATCAATACAAAATAGACCAAGTTTCATAGACAATCAACTCCCAAGTTTTTTCTAATGGGCATGAGAGAAACAACTGCAGACAAGACATCATCGAATGCACTGTATATAATTGTAACCCCTAGACATGTGCAGAGCAGCAAGAAGAGTTCTGTCTCAGCTTTAATTCTTTGGTTCCAGTGGCTTTGGTGTGCTGGATGCCAAGGAAAGTTTGATTCGTGAAACTAAGCAGATTTTAAAGATTCTGCTTACATGGGGAAATCCTTGACCACTGGGATGGAAGAGCCAACACTTTACGCATAATCTGGTCAATAAAAGAAAGGAAACTAAGCAGTCCTCAGACATAATACAGCAGTTTTCTTATTTTTTAAAACAGTCTTTGAAATGCATTGTCATTCCCCAGAAGACAAACAGGTTATACTCAGTTTACCAACCTACAGCAAAACAGAGTTGCATTTGACTGACTTTGTTACAACTTACATAGTATTTTGAGCTGAATTGACATAGGAACTAATAATCTAATGGCATTTTGCAGTGATTATAAGTTGAATACAAACACCTGTGTATAACTTTTATGCTTGCATTTTTTTAATTACACCACTTCAACAAAGCACTTAAATTTGCATGTCAGTAGCTTAAATAATATCTAGAAGCTTTTTTGAATTGGGGCCTAAGGCAGTCCCAATGAGTAGAGAAGGCCCGTATCTAGAATCAAAAGACTAGGCAGCTCTAGAATCAAAAGACATGGTAGACTACTTCCCAGATCAACATAATTCTTAAGCTCGTTTTCAAAATGGCAACAACTGCCTCAACTAAATCACACACCTGCCTGTTACACAGCTACAAATTTCTTGTTGTTTCATATTCAGAGCTTCCTCATATTGTCATGGAGCTATTTCAAACGAAAAATGTTCATGTCCACGTCATCAGAAAGAAATTATCTGCAAGACTACTATTTTTTTTTTATGTGGAACAAAAAGTAAGTAGACAGTATCATTTATGCCTTTAAAAATGCTAATTTCCATAAGACAAGAACAACCTTTCAAAGATCTGGATACTAAAGAAGACTACATAATGTTTGCAAATTCTATTCACTAAGTAGAAGGAAAAAAGAGAGCAGAAAATATCATAGTAACAAGGGATGCAGAAACAGCTCTGTTCTGCTGCCTACCTGGTCACTTGATATACCTGCACTATTGTGTTTATCACAGCTACGGAAAGAACGTTTAACGTTAAAAAATACATCCTGAGTAACAAACAGTTCATATTTGCATTGCCTAGGATTGAGGTAGGAATCAGAGGCCCATGACCATCATCCTGGCCTGCACATGTATGCTCAGATTTCAAAATACAGTATTTATCAGATTTACACTCGGTAGAAAGCTGAAGTCATTCTATTTTTTTTCCAATGTCTCTGGATTTACACCTCAGAGCAGAAAGCGACCCTCAGTCTTGGTTTAACTAGGGCATGGGGAGGAGGTATTATCTTGCTAGAGGAAGAATCACACAGAGGCTCCCAATTTTTTTGGAAGTCCCAGAATCAGCAAAGCACTTCTGTGGACACGCTATGGTCATTTCAGTATTGCACAGCATGGGGCTGCGCAGGCCTAGCGCGCAGATTAGCCTTTCTAGGTGGTGCTGCGCCAAGGCTATAACTCCACATGTAATTTTAAAAAACCCCAAGACTTAGGTGGTGGCAAAGCTGGAGCAAGAAGTTCCTGTCTTGTATCTGCCCTGCCACACAATTTTTTCCTGCTTTTGTTCTCCCCACCATCCAAGCTGCGCGTGTACATCTGTTCTGCGATGCCTTCCAATAAGGGCAGTTCTTTACCGAGAGCTTTACAGCACAACAAAGGCAATAGTAAGTGGCAATGAGTCAGAAACAAGAGGTCAAAGGTTAGGTCTTCTACAGTCAGTTTTATCACCATAGCCAGCATCCCACAGAAGGAGCTTTAAGATTTCACATCCTTCCAGCCAGTTCCATCCCAGCTGCACAGCACTACAAGTAGCAGCCCAGCACTACTATGCTTTCCCAAGGCCAGGTTCTGACAGATTCCCTGTACTGGCACATGGGAAACTGCACACATCCCTTTACCCACACCAGACAGACACAAATACTACAAAAAATAAAAGCAGGGTCTGCTACAGATCCCCCTATCTTCCTTTAGGAGGTTAGCCAGATTTTCTTCTCTCGTTTAATTGCGTCATACGTGTGGAGCATAACTGTGTAATGGATGTGTGACATCCATATCTGCGTATGCAATAAATGTGTATTTCAGTAATTGTGTGTATGACCATCTTGACCTCCATTTGCTTACGCTATCAGCACTTCTCAAGTGTGCGTGATCAGAAAACACAATATGAAAAGAATCAAAATACCCCCTTTCGAAGCTGAAAAATATTATGTTGGGAACAAAATTTCAGCTTTAACGCTGTAAGAAAGCACATCTAGTCATCTGTAGTAGCAAACAGCAGGCATTATCTTGCTTACAGTACAGTACAGTAGGTACACTGTTTCAAGAGACATTTGGAAAAGCTTTTGATGGTTCACAATTACAATGCTTTTTAGATCAAAATGTACTCCGCAATTTGTTCTCTTTTAGCATGTGTTCACAGATGACTCAATTTGCTGACACATACTTATTTAATACTTTTGCTTAATAGAAAAAATAAGTGAGAAAACCAGAAAAATACCGATGGGAGAGTAAGGTGCATACTCTTTCAACTCTTTGTTTTCTGCTAGCTCCAAATGTTTGATTAACTGGCTGCCCATTTTGTATCATAGATGTTTTGGGTAGGCGTAATTTCTATGTATTTTTAATACAGTAAGAATATAAGAGATGTATTAAATAAAAATGCATGATAAGCTTTAATTTTGGCCAAAAAATAGTTCTAGACTAAAAGTTTATGACATAGATGAAGAAGTTACTTAAACCCACAGCTGGAAAGATGCTTAGGTGTAGGACACCAAAAGTCAGCCTGCTGATCTGTTAGGTACCAGCCCTAGGAGCAGGAACAGTGAAGTAATGGTATGCCAAAGGGTATCAGTAAAATAATCACCCCTCTTTCTTGAGTTTTATAGTCTCTCTCTGTTCTGGATGCAGATGTTGAAAAATAGCTGGTAGAGATAGCACCTAGGATACATCCAAATAATTCCCTTCATACCTATCCCATCCAACTTGCTGGCTGAATCAAGAGGCTACAGAGTAAGGTGACCCTCTTGCTTGCTGTCTTTCTCGATCAAAGATTAATCTGTCAGTTCCAGGAAACACAAGAAGTGGTAAATTCTGCATTATGCAAAGCAGAAATTAATAAACTCCTTTTACCTACGTTTATCTTTAGGCACGCTAGCACCACTTTCCTGGCTGCAGTCATCCAATTTCAGCCAGAAGGGTGGACAATACTATCAGCCAGAGTAGTTGACAGCCTTGTCATTAGGGCACACTCCTGGGACACGCGGCTTTGGATCCACTGACGCCGTGATGGAAACAATGCGACTCAGTACGAACTCCCCAAGCAAGCCTCTCAGCTCCTAGACGGCTACACAAAATACAAGCACTGTTGTCTCTCCTTCAGTCACAGCTTTGAGAGAAAATGGCCATAGTTTCTCTATTTTGGGCTAAGCTCAGTGAAGTTATAGGCTCCAAGCACATCGTTATAATGCTACCTGCAGGGGAAGCTCTGGTTTGCCAATAGGGTTGGCACCTGGATACTGAACACAGGCAATACCCATGGTGCATGCCAGAACTCTCGTGTAAATTTTGGTGCTGCTCTCTCTCATTGGGCTTTGTGGATCACAAGATCATGGAAAAATACAAGCTAGAAGGGATCTCAGGGGGTCTCCAGTCCAACCTCCTGCTCAGAGCATGGTGAGCTGTGAAATTAGACCAGGTTGCTCAGTGCTTATACAATCACACCTTCAGAAATCACAGTATCACAGTATCACAGTATGCTAGGGATTGGAAGGGACCTCAAAAGATCATCTAGTCCAATCCCCCTGTCGGAGCAGGAACACCTAGACGAGGTTGCACAGGAAGGCGTCCAGGCGAGTTTTGAATGTCTCCAGTGAAGGAGACTCCACAACCTCCCTGGGCAGCCTGTTCCAGTGCTCTGTCACCCTCACTGAGAAGAAGTTTCTTCTCAAATTTAAGTGGAACCTCTTGTGTTCCAGCTTGAATCCATTACCCCTTGTCCTATCACTGGTCGCCACTGAGAAGAGCCTGGCTCCATCCTCATGACATTAATCTCCAAGGATGGACACTGAGTAACCTCTCTGAGCAACCTGGTCCAATGCCTGGCTTCCCTCATGGTGAAAAACCTTTGCCTTATATCCTGTCTGAACCTTTCTGGTTTCAACACGTGCATAGCCTCAGTCCTTTATGTGCTTAAATTTGCTCCTGAGCTCACTTATAAAATGAGTCCAATAATCGTTCTCTGTGTCCAGGGAGAGGAGAGGTTATAAGAATAAACTACTAAATATTCATCATTATTGTCAGATTTATTAAGTGAGGGGTCTTACATATCAGAACATTGTAGCCCACCTATGTGGAAAAGGTACTTTAATACAGTATATATTTCACTGAGCTCTCAGTCTGGAGCAATGCCTGCTGACCAGTTCTGCAGATGCTACATCATCTGTAGAGGGATTTGGTGGGGCGAAAAAGTAAATAGTTGGAATGAGATCAATACCTCATGCAAGAAGAAACCTCCAGCTCTGGTTGTAAACTTGGAAGAAATGAAGTGGTGACATGATGTTCACTCCTTAAGATTCAAAGCACTGTTCTATGTTATTCTTGAGCCTAATCCAATCACAGTATCACAGTATCACAGTATGCTAGGGATTGGAAGGGACCTCAAAAGATCATCTAGTCCAATCCCCCTGTCGGAGCAGGAACACCTAGACGAGGTTGCACAGGAAGGTGTCCAGGCGAGTTTTGAATGTCTCCAGAGAAGGAGACTCCACAACCTCCCTGGGCAGCCTGTTCCAGTGCTCTGTCACCCTCACTGAGAAGAAGTTTCTTCTCAAATTTAAGTGGAACCTCTTGTGTTCCAGCTTGAATCCATTACCCCTTGTCCTATCACTGGTCGCCACTGAGAAGAGCCTGGCTCCATCCTCATGACATTCCCCCTTTATATATTTATAAACGCTAATAAGATCACCCCTCAGCCTCCTCTTCTCCAAACTAAAGAGACCCAGCTCCCTCAGTCTTTCCTCATAAGGGAGATGCTCCACTCCCTTAATCATCTTAGTTGCCCAATGTATGCCCAATGTATGCATGGAGCAGGTAATAATTAGAATTTGTTTCTTTTTATACAAGCAATCTTTCTTTTCAATAGTGTTGCTTCACAGTTTGTGAAAGGGTATCCCTCTCCCACAGCAGTTTCAGTTAAAAAATAACAAACTACATTTTCTTCAAGGTCTGTGTTTACAAACACTCAAAATTTCTGTCTTCAGCAGAACCTGTTAACAACGTGCTTAAATGCTCTCCTGAATTAGGGACATAATTTGATTATGTATTGCATAAGATCAAGCTGGCAGTTGACTTTCAAATATTTCCTTAAAACATCCACAGATAGAGAATTATATAATTAAGGTACCTTAGATCATTTAATGAGGTTGCAAAAACATACTAATAGTAATTTGTCACTTGGAAGCTTGTGCTGTTGGACTCATGGTTACTAAGGCAGCTGCCTTAATAGAGCGGGGCACAGGAAAAAACATCCTCGTGAAAAAAAATACAACCTTCTAAACATTTTACTTAACAGCAATTTTGCTTTAATATCTAGAGTAAACAAAACCAGAATAGGATATGGTATACTATACAAGTTTCAGTAGCATTCACCCGAGAGGACCTCTATTATTCACTAGCATATTCAGACATTGGAAACATTAACAAAATGTTTGCATGACACAAAACACAACTGTGTGTTCTGATCCTGCTTGGATCACTCAGCACACGTGCACATGTCCGTGACAGTAGGCATGTGACATACATCAAAGAATCTCACAATTTGGCATCTTAGCCCCAGGGTTTTTTTTAGATATTTATGCCTAAGTAACATGACTTGCTCTTGCAATTTTGCCTCACAGTTCTTTCCTGAGCAAATCTGTATTTAAGAAGTGCTCCAGGGCGTACAATTTACATACAAGTGTCCAGAATCATAAAATAATGCTGACCACTGAGTGCCTGAAAAGGACAGGACTAGTTGCTGTTCCAAAGTAACAGGACATGGAAATGCTCTGCTATAGCAGAGAAACATGGCTACAAGCACTATTCTTGAGCCTGTCTACTCAGATGCTGCATATTTCCAATTATTTTTATGAGTTTGGCTGGTTGGCCAAATCTCTATTTCCTGTGCTACACTGCACCTATCTGACTGCTATGAGGTGGACTTGCTTTTCACAGAGGGGAGAACACAGAACGTGGCAGGACTATAAATAAAAGGGAAAAAATATTTCAGCTTTGATGTTTCAGCAAATATGCATAGTTACAGAAAAAAATATAATCTTTGCTTTCTGGTAAAATACAGTCAATCGGAACATACACATTACTGAGGGATGGAACCATGTCAGTGTTCATGCATGGGACTGGAAGGTTATGGACATTCCCCCAAAAAAGTGTTAAATATAAATAAGTGAACATGAGGGGGAGCTTAAGCTTAAGCACAAACAGCACCACATCAATTTCTTGTGATGGCCCAATTTCCTCATGATTTCCATGAAATATACTCTCTCAGTTCAGCCCCTCTAGTTAAAGAGATCCACACTTCAAAAAGAGCCCCAAATTTATTATAGTTTATGTTCTCTGGATGGAAGAAGCATTGGTACGCATGCCCCAAAATGATGAATTCTAATTACTACCTTGGCTACTCAGCTGTAACATACTTTGCAAGTGAGACCAATAAGCAGCGAGACATGCAGAAAGCCTGCAGTCCCTCCACATTTTAGTGACATTCCACACAGGACCTAGTGACAATGTACAGTGAGGATATAAAGACTGGGAAGTGTTTAAGTAGAGAATTTAAAGATATATAGTATGAACAAGATATACAATGCTAGTACCGATAGATCTTGTGTGCATGCTCAGTAGACGAATAAAGAAATCAATAAAAAAAGCACTCAAAGGTACACAGCAGAAGATAACAACCAGTAAGGTGATCTATGATATCGTGTCTAAGGAACAGTTTCAGCTTCTGTAGACTTGGGCTTCTGATGAATTGAATCCTCTAATGCAGGTTTCTGAGGTTTCAGTCACAAGCAAAGAGCGCTGAGCTGATGCCTGGGGCAGTAAGTGACAGCAGCAGTGGTGGCTGGGCTGTCTGACTGAAGGAACCTGCATGACAAATTTGGCAACCAACAGTGTTTTAGGAATGAGTCGGCAATGCCTACTTAGTGGGAAAAGTAGATTTGGAGCACTCTATATTAACAACACTTAAGAGGTAACTTGCTAGCCCTGGAAGAGCAAGGGGAGGACAAGAGTTCCTAAAATGCTCCTAGTGTCCAATATGAGAGCCAGACACTTGGAGAAAGGATCAACTGGCGTTTTGACATCACATTCTCCATATGCAGATGGTGACAGCAAGCACGCTATCCTAATTTTCACTTTCTAAACTTCTTTGCTCTACTACATATAATCAATAAGAAATGAATAATGGAAAGGTCCAGTTACACTATACATCTCTTGACTTGTTCTATGGGACAGAGCAGTAATGCTTGCAGCAACACAAATGAGACAACTAAATGTCCTTCAAAGTCACACATACAAAAGTTCTTCCAAAATTATATTTGTAGTTGAAAGGTCTCTTAATGAAAGCAATTCACAAAAGCCTAAGGCAAAGCAAAACAAAACGTAAAGTCATGGGCAAAATGTAAAGAAATACAATGCGATAGCAAATTAAGAGACGAGTTGGTCGTGTTTCTACCATCTTAACTGGGTCTTTACCAACATGTACTTAGAAACGTCTCTGGAGATCGAATTTCTCTCATGTAACACTGACTATGAAGGATGCTTATTTTAGAACAGAAAAGTAAGATACACCAAATTCATCCAACCCTCAGTGTGCAAGGTATTGGGGATGCCTGTCTCCACTGAGGATAAATATGGTCTACACAACTAACAGTCTGAATTTTAAATGGCTAATGTCACATGGAAGTTACCCTCATCATAAACAACCAACATGATATGCATTAAAGGGAATCAAACTTTTAATGGTAAGTGCTCACTACTGTCTGAAGAGCCAAATATTCAATAGTTTAAAAACCAAAATACTGTCATCACTGTTTTTGAATGGGTGAATACTATTTTAAATTTGCAGATACAATAGCCATACTATAAGATTTGGTATGTAATTTGAAAGGTCTGTATTTTTGTCATTAAATATTTGCAGGGAGGAGTTCTTTCAAAGGCAATGTTCAAGTTGAGAAACAATTTAAGTGTATCTTGGGTATACATAACTGCCTAGTGTCGAGTATTCTGTGGTTATGACTGTCTTTCTGTTTGTGGTATCCTGCAGCTTCTATTACTGTAGCAGAGCATCTTAGTCTGATGCGTGCAACTTCATTGTATTTTTGTGAGACAGAGAAGTATTTTTAGGTCAAACTCTGTAAGCGAGGCTTACAACATGGAGGATTAGATCAGAACCACCAAATTCAGGGCTGGACCAGGACTAATACAGAACTTGAGTAAATAAGTCTAAAGAAACAATCAAGAAAATCTGCACTAGCAGTTACCTGTCCCTGGAGGAAGCAGGAATTCAGCACCTCCCTGTTTATCTTGCAGGTTCCCCAGGCAATTTCACTTGCGCAGAGCTACTTTCATCTGGGGAAAGAGGCAAATAGCTTTCGCCTGAGCAACACTACTCTCCAGTAACAGGGTAAAACAGCATTAAAATCTGCCAAAGCCCCTAGAGAGGCTAGATCAATTAGGTATGCTCAAAGTACTCCTTACACATCTCAGTAAGACCGAATTCAGCACAAGCCACAGTTACTACAGCCATTTTCACTAAAAAAGTTAAACCTAAATCCTTCAGTTTCCAGACTAGCACTCTCACGTCTCACTGGTTGCTAATTCAAGAGAGTATCACCTCTCCCTAAAAAAAAAAAAAAAAAAAAAAACAAAAAACACACAGATTATAACTATGTCAACTACAGACCTAAAGTCAATTCATACAGTATAATACTTTTGCATCTTTGCACATTTAGTAATAAGCCAGCCCAAAATGAGTGAGAATGTTGCTAACAAAGCAAAACAGCTTCCCAGCTCCCAACCCGCTCCACGAGAACTGCTAACTTTTGAAGATAAAAGTATTCCCCTACAGTCAGAGACTTTTGCTCTCTGCTGCTTCACTGTTCCCCACCCCAAGAGCTCCTTGTGTTTAGCATGAAAGATTCTGTAGTGAGGGCAGCCCATCCAATCCTACCCAAGGCACTTGTCAAAAACCCATTTTGTGTTCAGAAGTCCTCACCGACTTCACTGGGAGTGCTGCAGGTGTGATTTAGGGCTACAGACCTATAGCACTCCAGAGAGAAAATACAGTTCTTCTAAAACATGGCAGAAAGTTTCCTTTAATTTTTCCCTACTGTTGAAGTGCCAAGATGTCCAGGTACCTAAGGATGCACTCAGTCATGTTGCCAGAGTCATCTAACTCCAACTGAGATCCAGAGAACTGAGAACCTTTAACCCAAAGATGTCACAAAGAATCTGTCTATATCTAAGTACTGAGGCCCTTAAAATCCCACTCTACACCCCATTTCCCTCTCCGGTCCACGGGAATTTTCCTTACTGACTTTAACAGGAATGTTATTAGTAATACAGTGAGTTATTTCACTGCCAGAGAAACAATTTCTATGGACAAGGGTACAACTCACACCACAATATTTTGCTTTATTAAGCTGCCAATATCATTTCTATAGCTTTGGATGCACAGAAATAGGTAAAGAGATTATTTTTTAAGGGGACACAGTGCTTTTGGACCACACGCAACACATTTGTTTATGTCATCTGGCAATTTTCCACAGGCCAAGGACAACAAACAGCCTAAAGCATAGAGATTTACAGTTTCTGGTTTACCACCCAAAGTCATCTACCATGATTTAAGGTACTTCTATGCAAAAGACAGCACAAGAAGATTGCCTGGAAGTTATTAATTTTCCTCACCTCCCTCTCTGAGAGGTAAGCTCTTCAAGCAATGGCTACTTCGCTTTCCACCAGACAAATTAATTTCACTGTGATCTTTTTCAGATGTATAACCCGTGAATTTTAAGTTGGTTGTAAAAGTTGACAGGAACCCAGTTTAGCATCTTCCATCTACACAAATTTAAACACTCTTCTTGAACAGCAACAGTAATAGTTTTGAAATGTCCTTTCCCTTGGCTCCCCTTCTTCCTCCTACTTATCTATACACTCTCTAATCATTTTGATGACACAGGGATATTTCAGTACTTTAATGTTAAAATTGAGCATGTCGATGTTTTCACTATGTAATTAGGGGAGGAAATACAAACACCTGACAGCAAACTGATTTTGTATGACTGAATATCAGAACAGAGTTTCACTGTTTAAAATGACAAATAAGCTTCACAGACTGCTGGATGGTCCTGCTTTGAAAGAAAAACGTTTTCACAATAAACTAAGAGAAAACTTTATTTTTTTTTCTCTTTTATAAGGTGCATTAGTAACAAGAACTAAGAATAATGTCTCTGAGAATGCCAAAATAAAGGATATTTCTCTCAGTGGAATTAAGATTTTAATACTTTGCCTTTGATCTGAATTACACAGTACTCTTTAAATCCAAGAGCACAGAATTCCAGACTTCCGTAAATAACCTGGAGCTTGCTAGCACAAATCTGTCAAATAACAAATCCCTCTTCATCTCTCCAAAGGCTGCATTTTTAAAGGTCATTAGATGGTCAGCTCACACACTAGCTTTGCAGATCACGTAAATATAACAGACAAAGACATACAAAATTTTCATTCCCCATTTCAAGTAGCAGTGCTTCTTAAGAGTGCATCATCCCTGATGTAAATCAGAGAACCTGAATGCAGGTAATAATAGCAAGATCCTAGCTTCCACTAGATGAAGCAGTCCAATGCTGCATTTGCTGTGTAGGGAGAAGTCCTACTGATGTAAACAGTGGCTTAGGAAGGGCCAGTGGGGCCACAACACTAAAATATTCCTTTCAAGAAAAAAAAAAAAAAAAAACAAAAAAAAAAACAACAAAACGCCCCCAAAAAACCCACCACACTCAAAAACCTTGATTCCTGCATGATGCTAAGTCCCCATTTTGCCTGAACACAGGCCGAAATATGAATGATCCTTCCTGATGGATACTCAAGGCATTGGAAACATCTCAGTTTCAGAAAGGATCAACAACTCAAAACTGGAAGAGGGCAGGTTCAGATTAAACATTAGGAAGAAATTTTTTCACTTTAAGGGTGGTAAGGCACTGGAACAGGTTGCCCAGAGAGGCTACTGAGGCCCCATCCCTGGAGGTGTTCAAGGCCAGGCTGGACGTGGCCTTGGGCAACCTGGTCTAGTGGGATGTGTCCCTGCCTATGGCAACAGGGTTGGAACTCAATGATCTTCAAGGTCCTTTTCAACCTAAACCATTCTATGATTCTATGAACTTCAACTCCAGATTAATTACTTGTTTAATTTTCAAGTTGTGCATAAATGCTGTACTAAATCAGAATATTTGCTCAAGTGAGCCACATGAAATCACGATCCACCATCAGTATACTTAAATCACGAGCAATGGCAAGTATAGTAAAACTTCACTTCAAACTGAAGTGAATGCACTGTAGTATGGGGTATTGTAACAAACTTCCAGTTCTAGACAGCTTTGTCCTGAAGCAAAAATGGTCCCCTCCAGCAACTGCTGTTTCTGTGCTAGTACCTCAGCTGCAAAACTCCATTCCATAGCCTCAGTTTCCAAAAAGTGGATAAAAAAAAGATGTCATTTAAATGAAAAATTAATCCAAACACCAAAAGTAAATAGATACAAACCTCTAAATCTGGCCACACATTTAGACTAACTTTGAGAGAAAGGGCTATTTCTGTAATAGCAATGTGCAACCGTGTTTGTGTGGGTCATTTCTCTTTACCTGATATGTCACTCCAGCATGTCCTCAACACTACGTGGGAGGTTTACACTAATCAGCTTTTTCTGAAGTTTAAATTCTAGCATCACATCAACAGCTGTTACACAACATCAAGAAATATGAGCTGTGCTGCTTTATGAAAGCCAACCTGGTCCTGTTTTCAAGGATCTGAATTAACAGATATTTTCACCCATAAAATTATTTAGCATCAAAAAGTTAAATGTTTTAGTTAAAAATCACTAAATACAATGATGCATCATGCTCTAAAAAGCCAGAGCTATTTTACAGTTAGCATTAACTTTTGGTAAGCTGAGGATGGAGGTGGGATGGGGGGGTGGAGGAAGAACAACAACAACAAAAAAATTTTAGAAATTTTTATCATCAATGAATACCTCACAGCAGTAGGATTTCTCTCACAACTTTATTTGTTTCTACCTTCATATAGTGGAGAGTGAACATCTTCCTAGAAGGAAGAAAAAGCACACTCCTTTCCAAAGTTTTTTTCAAAGAAAACCAAATTATCTTTATTATTTTCTCATAAAACATAGACCATACAGCTTAACAGCCAGTAAAGCCAAATTTGTATTCTTGTTTTTTGTTATTTTGCAGTGGTAAAGCTGCCTGGCACTCATAGTAGCATCTGAAGGAACACCCATGGAATTCAAGCCTTTTGAATTCTTTGAAAATCTTTCAGCTAACAGAATTTTTCTCTAAAGCAAAAAGAAAGAGAGAGAGAGAGAGAGAGAGAAAATTAGAAAGTCAAACACATGTCTGGCCAAAGCACACATGTATTCATGTATCAGACTTCAGGAAGAATCAAAACATAGTGTAACTCTGGTTAATCTCATAATTACAAGAGGCTTTTATCCATGGCTGTTAAATAATACGATCCAAGTTGCCTCTCAAAGATTAAGTGTATAAAGTCACCATGCAACTAAAATAGCATGTCACTGAAGGGTATGCTACACCATTTACACAAAGAAGAGAAGGATCATTTTTAGTAATTACCCTTGTAAAAGAATTCCTGTTGTTTCATTAACACACAAACACATTTACTAGCAGAATATATATGCATTCATTGGAACATAATGACTCTAAAACTTTGAATTTTTTACTCCTGTAAATGCCTAATCTAATACACTACTTTAAAACAAGCAATCCATTTTTTTCCCATATTAAAAATAAATTTTACAGGCAGAAAAGGAGGAAATGTATTTTTGCAGAGGAAAAAAAAGACATAATCAGAGCAATTAACTGAATAATCTGAGGATAAGAAACAGGTGCCTCATTGAAAAGCTACACCACATTTACACTCATTCCGAATCAGAATTTATACTGTGGCACCTAAGTAGGTGCAAATTGGGAAAGCCAGGACCATCTTCATTCTCTACGGAGAACAAGGCTTACTATTATAAAGATGCTTTTCATGTTCAGAGTCCAATCTAACTGGATAATATTTGTAGAAGGGATAAAGGGATCTAGGTTCCCCACTAGTGTTCAATTAATTTTTTGCACCCTGGGGGAAAAAAAATAAATAAAAATTCTGTGGAGTGAAGGAATATAGGGGGAAATCACAAAGGGCAGTCACTGCTGGAGCCACAGCTAGAACTGAGAATTTCCTCGTCCCCATGCCATGCTCAAACACTGGATCTGGGTCCCTTGCAGTACAGATCCGTGTATACAGTTATTATGCAGCCCTGTACATTTCATGTCAAGGCACAGATCTACTGAACATAAACTTCAGCTACTACATTAAAACAGTCATTAAAACAAAAGACAGATATGCATCTGTGACTTACAAAAAGAGATTCAAGTTTTCGTTGTAAATACTCTAAACAAGATGAACAAACAACTCTCTCCACTTAGTACAGCGACTGAACTTAGTTTTCTAAATAAAACAGATGATAAACTGTTTTTTATTATAATGATCAAGATGTCAGTTCAGGGTCATGCCTGTAGGCACTCTGGAATCATGAGACATCACCCCCTACTACAGCCTGAGCACAGTGAGATGTCACAGGGCTAAGCGCTTTGGCACAAACAGGCACACAGCCAGTGTTGTCCAACACAGCCATTTTTCACCCTACACTTTGGATACAGGAGCTCCTCATCTCTTCCACAACTTATCAGATGTGCTGCCCCTCACAGCTGAAAACCCTTTGGAGAGGGACTGAACAGACCTGCCAACCACAGCTGGGCCCCTGTCAAAAAGCATCTGGCAGAGGTGCAATCTCTCATCCTCAGAGCCGCACAGATGTGTAAGAGCCCAGTCTGGAATCAGCAATGTGGCAGGACCAAAATATTTGCAATCAGTTACTGGATGGAAGGGAAGAATTTTAGTTGTGAAGATTATAATTTTATTCATTAAGAAGTACATAGTACATGCATCTCTATTCCCATCCCATCTGCAGTCTGATCCCAGAAGAATAGTAATGCTAAGTGGCATTCCAGCCCTCTGCAGGGGGAGAATGGGGAAGAAAATACCGAATTGTGAAAGCGTCCAATGAAACCAAAAGATTCCACACATAGTGTCATACATTCTACCAAATCTGACCAATTTCAAAAGCCACTGAGCTTATCAAAACACAGTACCTTCTAAGACCCTGAAGTGCTTGTACAATCATGGCAAGTGTTCTTTTTTCAGTCTAACATCTCTCCTACATGTGCAAATTGGTCTTGTACCTACACCTATGGGTACAAACTGGTGAAACTGTTACTAAATAAAGAGAATTTCACAAATAGTTATTTAGCAAAGACTTCATTATTTATACAGCCTGCATTTATTTTTTTAAAGCAAATTTGAGTTGAGTGCAAAATGGATATCACGATTGTTTCATGAACAACTATAAATATTCCTTTCAACGTAAGCAATTTGTGCTAGTTTTGCTGCCTCCAAGACTACATGAAGACTAATAGTATTTCTACTGTCAGAACCCCGTAACACATTAGAAAATCAAATTCTGAGTTGGGTCGGACCAGACTCAGTGCTATACAAAAGATAACATTGAACCAAGTTGACTAACTTCCCTTTACCAGACTGTTGTAGCGCAGAGAAAGCAGCCCAGCTCCAACCTTTAATTACCTAAGTAATACTTACTAAACTTAGTTGCCCTGAATATCCACAGATTAAAGCAGTTCTGGAGATGATCCCAGATAGTCTTTCCAAGTAAGAACTCGCCCGTCAGGTGGCGTTACTAATCAGTCCTGGACAACCAAATAACTATAGTAAATCCATACAGAATTAAAAACCATAATTGATTAACTTCCAATCTGAGGTACTTGTTCTGCATTCAAAAGTCAGTTATGGCCAAGACAAAGCCTTCCCTCACCCTCCCATCCCCCAATCAAAAAAAAAAAAAAACAAAACCCAAATATTCAAAAACCTTTGAGTCAAGCACAAGCACAGGTTTGCTCACACATGAGGAATACTGCTGAACGCTTTCTTTCTTTCCTTTTTCAGCCTGCAAGCAATAAGAGGTGCTCATTTTATCCCTAGTATGGCAAAGAAGTGTTGGTATTTTATACAGTCCCTCTCACACAGTGGTTCCAAGAAAACATTCCTCACTGGCAGAACCATCACCACAGCACAGACCTGCAACCTCCCTAGCCACAATTTTTCATCCCCATTTTCTGTGGATAGCAGCTGGCCCACAGACAGACTAGCCAGGCATCTCCTTACCCCCTTGCAGGAGCAACTTAAAAAATCTGTATGTTCCAAGTTTCCTCCATCAGTCCTTCTCCTTCTAAGGGGAGGAGAAGGAGAAATGATAATTGGTCTGTAAGGTAGCATTCAGTTACCTCGTATAACTGGCTGTGAAGTGGTAACCACTTTGCTTCCTAGAGGCAAGCTGGATACTTCATTTGGCAACCATTAGATATCACCATAAATCAAAAACATTAAGCATACTGAAGCAGTTCTGGGCATATCCTCGCCCCATTTATACTAGTAACTAGTCTTGGTGCTCCATGTTAGGCTTTGTAAAAACATACAGCAGGGGAAAGAACATCTCTACTGTGAAAAGTTATACTTCTCATAAAAAAAGCACCATAAAGGAGTCAAGTCAAGTCATTATAAGCTGATCGGGAAGGAGAGCAGAGAGGTGATGGTGGTAGCAGCGACAGCTCCAGGCTCAATAAACTTAGTATGACTACAATTTATGATTAAGGGGTGAAAAAATGGAGCTTAGCTCCTGACCCTCTCTGCAGACTCTAGGCAAGTCACTTCACCTTTTTCAGTCTTCTTTTTACTTTTCCTTGTCCATTTCCATTAGGTGCTCTTAGGGACTGCCACTGCATCTCACAACAAGAACAGGCAACACTATAGCTCTATAGGGACCGTCCTCCCTCCACCCTCAGCTAGCAAAGCCTCTGTGCATGACTGAAACAGGACTAATTAATATGCTAGCTTTGACTTCTTCCCTGTCTATCCAGTCCTGGCTGGCCGATCTCCTGAGATCACCATGATACTCATCGCTCATGAAGCGAGATTCAGAAAAGGATAATTATAATATTCCAGATAGTTTCTTTCACATACTAATCTGCAAGGGGCTACATAAAAATAACAAGAAAAAGCAAACTGACATTGGAAACTCATCTCAAAGTTTCAGTGCAGGTAAAGGAAGCAGACAAAGGCTAGCAGCATCAGGGAAGGGGAAGGCTTGTGAAAGGCTTAAGAAGGTAAGAAAAGCCTTACAATTTCAGGCAACAGTTGCCAAACATCCTGCGGAGGGATTTAAAGAAGCATGGCATAATCAGGCAAAGAACACAACCTTTACAAAGGCATCAAGAATATTAAAGACAGAAGATTCTCACCGAAGAACTAAACCAGAAACAGCGTCTCTCCATTCAGCAACAAATCTATAGGGCAGAACCTCAGCTGCTGTTAACCGTTATGGCCATAATGCCATAGTGGAGTTAAAGCAGTGTACACCAGCATGGATATGCTCTCAGAAGCCCTAAAGAGCAAATACCTCTCTCTTCAAGAGTTTATGTTTTGGGCTAGGAAGTCACAAAATACAAAGCACGTGTTGATTTGCAGTAAATGAAAAATAAAAGTAATCTGTTTTCCCCATTTCAGTTTCTTTGAGCTTCTGAACAAAAATTCCATTCATTTTAACCCTACTGTTCCCAAAGTTTAAATGTTTCCCACCATCTCTGAATATTTACATCTTGCTATTCAAAGTTTTAAATACCTCCGTGCAATAGATCCAGTCATATTACCCTCAACCAACCAACCATGTGCATCATATGCAGGAGAAAAATAATTATCAGCTTTTGGCAATGTCTGAGAACAGTCCAACAAGCAAATACGTATGGAAACTGAAGAGGCAGAGTCTAAATTATCTTCTTGCTGTTCCCCACTACGGATAGAGAATGTCACTCTCTCAAGATCATTAATGCAGCACCTGTCATTACCATTAATGTTGCAAAAAAGGAAACCATTGGAGCCAGGCTCTTCTCAATGGTTCCCAGTGACAGGACGAGGGGCAGTGGGCACAAGTTAGAACACAGGAAGTTCCGTTCAAATACACAGAAAAACTTCTTTACGGTTCAGGTGACAGAGCACTGGCACAGGCTGCCCAGGGACGTTGTGGAGTCCCCTTCCCTGGAAATTTTCAAGACCCGCCTGGATGCAGTCCTGAGTAATGTGCTCTGGGCAATCCTGCTTTAGCAGGGGAGTGGGACTAGATGATCTCTGGAGGTCCCTTCCAACCCTGAAAACTCCATGATTCTGTAATTGTACAAGCACATATACATGTAGCCTACATTCTACCTGAAGCGTCCTCTCTGCTGTACTTCAACTTATCAGTAGAGTCCCAGCAGGAATCAATTTGACTCAGTTTCTAAGGCTATTACATTTTCTACTATAATGTCTTCAATGTCTGTCAACTTTAAAGAATAAAGGAAACCATCGCTCTTTATTGCCTTGAGATGTTGCCTTCCTGTGGAACAGGAGTGATGCCAGTTTAATTGTCAGCAGGTTCATGGAATATTTTCAGCCTACTAGGTGGATAACCACACCTGCAAAGTCATCAGCATTAATGAATACAGTAATAGCTATGTATAATAAAATTTTGTAACTTCTGAATAATTCAATTATGAAGGTTCTTACCAGAAATATTAGCAGAACAAAATATAAAATTAACTTACTGTAATGAAATTGTATACTGTGCCTTAAGTGTATTTTTAAATCAGTCATTTTGACCCTCAAAACAAACACCGAGATTCAGAGAGACAGAGCTGAGTCTCAGGAGGGTCCAGTTTTGGTTAAGCTTTCTAAATTGCTTTATATCTAGATGGTGTCATTAGTACAATCTCTGAAAATGTTCTTTGTTGATACCCAATCCATGCTAAAAAAAAAAAAAAACAAAAATCAAAAAAATGGATATAAATTGTGAATGCTTCCAGTTTTACATGCCAAACACCAGCCTGAAAGGTAGCCTTTTTGTAATGTTAGCTCTTTTTAGAGACTCCCTTTGCTTTCCATTCTAGATTCCTTGCCTGACCAAAACCAAACTTCTCACTGCATTTTGAGTTTTCATACCTTTTTTTAATCACTTTTTCTGCTTACTACTTCCCAGGGCCTGCCTCCTTGCCCTGCTAGCCCCAGGATTCTCCCATGGTTCACTATCCAAATTCAGCCTCCCTCGACTCACATCTTTGTGTCCCTTTCACCTATCCTCCAACTCCAGGCTCCCTGAGTGGATAATCTTAGTCTTTCTACCACCCAATTCCAAACTTCAAGTTTCTCTATCCATCTTGCAGCTTCTACCTCCAGGTGCTTTTCAAGGTACTTCCCTGCAGCCCAGTTCTGTGCTTGCCCAGTTTCGCCCAAATCCTCTACATTGGTGGTCCAAGTTATGGACTGATGAGACACTGAGAGCACAGAGATGAAGTAATGAGTGCAGGGTTTTAACATCTGTCAAACAATCCAGTACCTCATAAAGACTCTGTCCTAGGCCGACCGCAAGAGTATGGATTAATGCTCACAGACTGATATACAATGCCTTTTCAACCCGCTTCCTACAACAGTAAAGTGAGGTGTGGTAGCAACCGCACATGATACAAAGAAGCATTTTCTGTCTCAACTGCAGTATGTGGTCAAATGTCACAGACAATAAGGTAAAAAGCAAGGAGTGAAAGTGAAATTGCCATGGATAAAGATGGGTAAATAAATTTAAACACGGCTTTTACACCAACAGTACAATTTTCTGAGTGGAAAATGGAGCACATTTCCACACAAAAAGGTCTATCTGCATGGTTATACTAGTGAAGACCAGATCTAAATACACACACATTATCCCACATTAAGGGTGAGACAGTCAGTGACACCATGTAGATCTGCATGCCCAAATCTCATTAATTTTGAAATCCTCTGTTCAGGACCTCAAGTATGTCCTGAGTGAAACGTAACTCATTTGGTTTCCATACCAGATCACAGGAAAATTCAGGTTGGATGGAACCTCAGGAGGTCACGTTAATCCAAACTTCTGTTCAAATATCATCTTTGCAGAAGCCTAGACCAGGACTGAAGTATCTGGATTTGGTTCTTTGTTCTATCACATATTTCCTCTTTGAACTCAGGTCTCTAATTTACACAGCTGCTGTCTGCCTGAGTTATCTGCCATCACAGAAAAAGAGATGTTGCATTATTACTACATTAACATTTGAGACATTCTTAGGTAATGTGGCTTGAAATATAGGTAATCAGACACCTAAATATCAGAGCTGGGCTAATACGGGAACTTTAGATCTTAGTCTAGCACTCCAGAGCGTTCAACCCAGGTGTTTTGTTCACTTCAAAGAAAGGGACTGTGTCAATAGATGTTAAATTTGGTTCTGAAGATGTTACATTTTAGAAATTCCGATTTTTTGTTTCAAGCCTACTTCTTGGTTTCAGACTTAGCTTGTAAAAATCCTTATCCACGGTGTGCTGCCCAGGGAGGTTGTGGAGTCTCCTTCTCTGGAGACATTCAAAACTCGCCTGGACACCTTCCTGTGCAACCTCGTCTAGGTGTTCCTGCTCCGACAGGGGGATTGGACTAGATGATCTTTTGAGGTCCCTTCCAATCCCTACCATACTGTGATACTGTGATACTGTGATACTGTGCTTCAACTGTAAATAAACCTGAGTCATATGAAATAAAGATTCTATCAAGTAACATTTTTATTAAGAATACATAATAATATATTAAATAGTGTTTCTTTTTGTTTCATTTGCCCTTGTTTACTACATCTCTAAATGGCATTTTAGTCAGACACTTACTTACTGTGTGTTAAACTACTTCCTGTAATCTTGGCACCTAGACCTGGGGAAATGGATAAATTACCCTGGAGTTCGTTTTCTGTTCTCAGCTCTCCAGGGCATGCCGCTGGCAGGTTGAGCCGAAGCACAGAGAGATGTTTGTCTCACTTCTTTCTACTATTTAGGATGCCACTATTACTACACTGCTAGAAAATGAACAGCTCGGAGAGAAGGTTTGTTATTTTTTAAATTCTAGCTTCAAACAAAGCACATTTCCAAAACCGGTTCACAAAACAATAAACAAAATACTTTTCCCAATTAACTTCAATGACATCTACCTGCCAAGCTTCTAATACCCACATCAATAAGCCAGGCAAAGAGTGTCAGAAGTTCAACCTAAATCTAGGTGTGAATTCTGCTTAGGAGGCCTTGGGAGCCACACAAGAAAAACTTGCCATTGAATGTTTGTCATTTGCCCTCAACTACTCCACTAAAAGTGGTTTTAAATTGTCACACATCTATCTCCCCCAGAAACAGAAACTATCCAAGTGAGATCACAATCAATAAAGTTTACTGCTCAGCATCTACAGGGACAAGGAGGAGTCCAGAGACACCAGGGGAGAAAGGGGGTGAGGAACAACCCAAAACAAATAAAACCCCATAAGCACAGGAGAAGTGGCTACAGAGATAAGCTATGTGCTACCTGGTTAGTAAGTCTTTCCACTACATAAATACATGCATCTGCGCATATATACGCACACATTTGCTGGACACTGCACCTATATGTTACATGAATGCAATATACATAAAGTAACGAAGAAATTTTTTCTTTCCTCTCTTTCATTTCCTTTTAGACCAAGGCAAAAATAGGATACCTAATGCTGGTAAATTTCCTGGTCTTTGAGAGCATAAGACATCAGAGTAAAGAAACATTTTAAATCAAAATGTATGCACAATCAATAAATCTATCATATTACAACAGTTACACATTTTCTATGCATCAAGGCAGAGAGCAAGTCTGACTTAAAGGCTAGTGGGGAATATCTGCAAATAACATAACACAGTTATTTTCTGTACTACCTCAATGAAAACCATGGTCTTTCTGTGCTAGGTACTGTATGAATGCATAGTAAGAGAACCTGCAGGTCATGCTGAGCTTACCAGTTTAGGCTGTTCATGAAACAAAGGGTTACAGTGAAATTATTAATACCACCTCCTTAAAAGCAGGGCTTTAAGGCGTTTATTCCTGCTACAAAGTGGAATTTTGCTCTAGGGAAGATCATGAGCACATTGCTTAAAAGAAATACATATTATCATGTCATTTAAAGACAATTTCCATCAGCAGAAAATGACATATTCCACCAGCAACAAACGTATGTTCAGATCAACATTTATTACACAAAGTTAATAAAGGGGTAGGACAAGGGGTAATGGATTCAAGCTGGAACACAAGAGGTTCCACTTAAATTTGAGAAGAAACTTCTTCTCAGTGAGGGTGACAGAGCACTGGAACAGGCTGCCCAGGGAGGTTGTGGAGTCTCCTTCTCCGGAGACATTCAAAACTCGCCTGGACGCCTTCCTGTGCAACCTCATCTAGGTGTTCCTGCTCCGACAGGGGGATTGGACTAGATGATCTTTTGAGGTCCCTTCCAATCCCTAGCATACTGTGATACTGTGAAAGTTTATGATCTTATATATTAAGGTGTCCATAAGGATTAAGAAACAAAGGCATACTTCAATCCAGCATATTGAGAATGATGCATTTCACTAAGCATGCATTCGTTAAATAAAATTGATGGAAATCAATGCTTCCTATAGTGTCTTTACTATAAATGTACAGGAAATAGCTTTTTTCTATCCTTTTGGAAAATTACTTTCGTCTTCCCTAGTCAGTGAGAACACTAACATTGATTTTTGTAGGAAAAGTAACAGGCTCTTGTACTCTCTATGGTATGTTAACAAAACTGTCTAAGACTTCTGTAGTTTCTCTACAATGCATCACATCCTACATGAGTCCCCAAGGTTATAACTAACAGTGTAAAATACACACAGACTTAATGACTTTTGATCCTGACTCAGAACTCAGTTACATACATGCTGCTGGGAAACACACTTTATTTCACTGTAGAGGACTGATTCTTTCTCTCTCACTGCAAGAACAGAAAGCATTGCTACAATGCGCCTTTTAATTCTAAAGTAAAAAGGCAGCACGGCTCAGAAAGAAATGCTAGCCCCTGCCTTTCCCCCAGCTCACAATTCATCTTTACCCGCTGATAACAATGGGAGGAACACACTTGAGCCAAATCCCCAGCTATTTAAAGTCAATGTAGCTCATGAACTGTCCAAAGCTGACAAACCACTGGACAGAAAACCCCACCGACTCTTTCAGTTTCAAGGCAGCTCACTGACAAGTGTCAGAAGACTAATGTAAATATATTCCTGTACATTTCTAATTCACAGCAAGTAATTTAAATATTCTCTGTACTGTATACAGCGATTACTTGAAAACATTTGCAACAGAAACGAGTCCAGAACAGCTGCTTTAACAGTCTAGCACGACCCAGTGGAGTCCCATGGTTAGAAACACCACACCACCCAGTCACCCCAGCTTGTAATTGCTCTGGAAACATTACTCAGAGTTCTGGAGGACATGGAGTCACGGGAACATTTTGAAACAAGAGGCGAGCCATTGGAGCAGAGAAGCTATAAATCAGCCTTGCTGGGCAGATGGCACTGCAAGCTAGCGAGCTGATGGCAGATGGAAGTGAGAGCTTGGATAAGGCAAAAAAATTCGTTGCAAACTAATGAGATCTGTTAAGATGCTAGAGACAACTACTCCCTGTCTCTGATCGCTCTGCTTTAAGTGAGGGTCAACCCCTCCTCCCACAGATATTTATTTACCCAGGAAAAGTTTTCAGAGCCATAAAGAAAAAGCCATCCCTCAAAGAGGGATTCCCACAGCAGCCATCCAAAGAGTTATGCATATTTCATATTGAGTAAGATTCTTAATTCAAAAATCCCATGCTCTCATGAAATTTTTGAAGTCCAGAGCCTTCTACATACAATCTATCAGCCCTCCAGCCTGGCTCCAGGACAACACAAAGATTTGACATCTTTCCATGGCAGAGGAGCCTCTGGCAAAGGGGAAGTCTCAAGCCAGGAAGGCTCTTTAGTGGAAAAATGCTACACAACACATTAACTTTGGCGAGGATTTGGTCTTAGTCCAGACTAGAACCGAGTCTGGCTCGGTGCTCACAAATGCTCCACCTCCTTTCTGCAGCTGACCTACAGTTCCTTTGCAGATGTTACGGGATAGACAGTAACTATTCTGAAGTCATAAGGAGCTATAGGTACTGTCAGAAAAAAAATGCGTAGCACCTCTTAAGATATTAATGAATATCAGTCCCTCTAACCTCCAAATGTTAGAAAAAACCTTTCTCCTCTAGTTATATACACATATATATTTTCCTTTCTTTTGTCAGAGCCTCAGGGTTCTTTTTAAAAGCAGCATTGCCAAGACTTCAAAGTTTTTTTCTGTTCTGATACAATGGCCCCAGAAGCATTAATAATGTTTCCAGAAGAACACAATACAAAATTATCTACTTCAGTAAATGAGACAATCTCAGGGTAGGCTATGTGAGCTTCTAGCAGATAGCAGCTTCCACAGACTTCTACCATTACTTCTAGAAGCTTATGGAATTTTTCTCCCAAGGTATACTACCAAGGACGAGCCTTTCTTACCACTGTCATGAACTGCAAGGACCTCATGGTCTTATAAAATTCTATAGCTGCAAATTCTGACAACTGGGGATTTTTTTTTTTTATTTGCATGTACATAAGAAAAGGGAGTGAAGTGGTAAATAAATTAACTTTGCTGAAAGCCTTTGAGAAAAGGGAAGTAAAGCTGCAGACTTGTGTGGGAAGCTAATAAAGAGGGAGCACAGCAATAGCACTGCAATGACACAAAGGATTAACAGGCTCTCAGCAAGAACTTGCATTTCCCAAGGTATTATGAAGTTCTCGTATCCGAAACACACACAGCAAAATATCCACATAACATAAGAAAATTGCTATATACCATATACACAGCCATGCATTTGTAGGGCCCCTAGTGCTTAAGGCAGATACAGAAATGACATCGGTAAGAATAAGTACTTCTCATGAAGGAGCATACAAAGAACACTGTAGTCATACAACATACATACATGTTAACTATCTGTTCCTAAGATTAAAAAAAAAACAACAACCAGAAATAAAGTCCAGCCATTTCAAGTGTTTGACAGCACATTTCTGAGATTTTCATTACATTGGGATAAGCACATGACTGAACGCTTGCTTATTCCAACTGAAAATCCATGCTCTCTCACCAATTTTCTGTGTAACCTTGATCAAGTCTCTTGACCTTTCCTGGGACTACTTTTTCCAGATGTAGTCAGGGAGTTAAAAAAGCTACATTCCCATGGAGATGAGCTATGGCACTTGCTCCTTTTTGATAGGTTTTAGGTCATTGTACCTTCTTCTCATTACAGGGCAAATCTCAATCTCTGGCTACCAGACAAGAATTTAAAAATAAGAAAAAAAAAAAAAAGAAAAAAAAAAAACAACCCCGCCCCCTAAAAAAAAAAAAAAAACACACACACACAAAAAAAAAAAACAACCAGAAAACCCTAAACCTACAGAAGTTGTTACTGAGCAATAACAACCATGGGTTCTTACAGATCCATTCCTGTCCAAGAAACATCACTTTCAGATGTTCCCTTTATTTGTAGCTATCTTACATCTAGCCACTCTTGCAGCATCTAAATCCCCGTTCAGCTGCAGAAGATAGACAGAGATAAACTGTACACAACCACAGAATAACAGGAAGTGACTAAAAAATGCTACAATTGCAATCCTGTGTCATATTTGATCTGTAAATCTGTATTCTAACAGAAGAAACACCTTGAAAAAGAAAGGCTAGTTCCAGTACTGTGACTAGAAATCATTAATTTAATGCAAGTCTCATGATATTTTTATCAAAACCTCAGCATCCTCAGACATATTTGGGCCTCTCTTGTGTCCAGTTCTTGTGGTTACAGAGAAAAGCACACCTCAACGACCTGAATTTCAGAAAGCCCATCAAAATGACCCAACTGTATTTGCTTATTCCAATTGTTCTTAAACTAATCTTACCATTTTAGAGGAATGGAAGGAACTGAGCAATTTATTCTAAACATCTGGAGAAGTCAGCACTGCTCCTGGTATTCCAATTTACACATAAACATATGTTCTCCCTTGGCAGTTATATCATATTGTAAAAAAAAGTTCATACAAAACAGAAATCCCCATCAAGAACTTTGATGGGCACGTTTCTGATCCTACGATTTTGTGGCCTTTGTTGGGTTGGCTCCAAGTGTGCTGCCAAGTATGGGTTCAGACACAACCACATTGATGCATCCAAAATGAAAGAAGAGTAGGAAAGAATAGTATTTTCTGACTAGTCATCAAGAGTAATTGCATGTTTCCAAAAGGTCGTTTTTATCTTCTTTCTTGTCTGTGAACAACTTTGACAGACAAAACAGCATTGTAAGGTTACAGATGCAGACAACAGCAAACTAACCCACAAAGTTCTTAACAGAAGCACAGAGAAGCTCTTTGACATCAACATGATACAGTTAAAACTTTTGGACCCACATACTTTGTACAATGTTCTTCCATTCCTCTCAGAAGTGCACAAGCACAGTAGTGATCCTCAATCTGTACAATTGGTGCCTCAGCATTTCAACAAACATGTATCTGAGGGGCCGGGAGTACTGTTTAAAACTCTTCTAGCACCTGGGGCTGACAGTATCCCATGCTGTCACTTTTTGCAAGAAGGCACAGACTCTGCTGTCATCAAAGAGTTGATCAAAGAGTCATATTTAAAAAAAAAAATAAATCTGAACTTTAAATTAATTTGGCTAGTGCCACTGGCAAAATGTCTCATCTCCCACACACCGTTAAACCACAGAGAGGCAAGGAGAGAAAGGAAATACACACTAGAAAGACAGATGGGAAGATGAAAGCATTGCGGACTAACACTGATGTTAAAATGCGTCATCTATCCCTGCCCTCAATCAATTATTATCGCCTGGCCAGGACAGATATCCTGAAGTAAAAATGGATTCCAGGGTTTCCATATCGCCCACCTCATCATCCCCCTCCACACAATATAAATTCCTACTCTGAATACATAGTTTATCATTAAACTAGCAAAACATGATTAAATGTATAATGGTAACGAACACATTGAACACACTGTGCTCAGATGGTATCTCAAACACTGTATGTTTAGCTACCCAGAGTTTCAAGAAAAGTACACGTCTCATTACCAGTGCAATACACACAGCAACAGCTATGCAGGAATAATCACCAAAAGAAACAAAATTAGAGAAATCAAATTGTCAGCACAAGTCTCGTAATGACTCCAAAACATTCCTATACCTGAACGTTAACTTTCACTTTTGATAGATAAAGTCATGGTATTATATAGAACAATAAACCTTATTTCTACACAGAACAGTCCTGCTTTTTTTTTTTTTTTTTTTTGACACTTTTATGTTTGCCCTAACAAATCACTGCAGCTTGGTCATGGCAGCACTACACAACACATCTCAAGAGCTTGTAAGACATAAGTTTTCCCATCTTACCTGGCTCTGTACAGTTCTTTTCTTCATGTGTCCCATTGGATGATGCCATCAATCTTCTATTCCTCCATATTTCTGACAAAACGTGTCTGTCTGCAATAGGTGATTCTTGGCCTATATTAAATAGAAAGAGGTTATGCCCACTGTCACTAATTTTTTCCTGCATCATCTTAACTGAACTATATGCACCTACTAGCGACGAGCATGGAGAGACCATCAGCATGTGAACACAGCAAAATCAAGGTGTGATTGGGGCACACACCAACATATATATGCTAGGTGCTTCTAGCTACAAAGGGTGAAACTAACTATGAAGAGGCAGTATCAGAGCTGTTAGCATGTTCTGGCTATCAGAATACCTGGTTGGAACCCCCAATGACAAAAATATTCTGCAGCAAGCAAATGCTGAAGCCTGCACCTGTGAGACTCAACACTTAGCAGTTCCTATAGATGAAACCAGCCAAGCTATGCTGACATGAGCAACAATCACACTTCCATTTAGTCATTTTCACTTGCACATATTACATTACTGAGTTCTCAAAAAACAGAAACGCATATGGTCACGTTCCGGTTACATTTTGGTTTATTCCGAGTCTAGAGGCTGATCTTTTCAGTGTTGCACATACTTGATAACATCAATCCCTGCATAACTTGTCGAAGAAAATGGAAAATATCTGCACCGTGAATCCCCACAAATCTTGAGAAAAACAAACTTCTTTAGAAGTCAATGGAGCTTTTGTCTAAACTTGTATTCCAGAAGCATTCTCAATGGAACTTGCTGAACAGAGTACAGAAGGAGCACTTGTGATAATGCAGGGTATGCTATTATAATAATTAAAGAAAGAATAGAACCTCTTAATTAAATCACTTCCATCTCAACCTTATCCATTTCAAACGAACATATCATAATAAGAAAAATTCTTCCATGGCTGATCTTAGAGTTCATATTCAGTCATAATGTAATGCTTTGTTACAGCAAGTCCCGCAAAAAAAAAAAAAAAAAAAATCTAGCTTGGAAGTTAAGTTTGGCTAGAGTGTTTGCTAAAATATTCTGACATGACAAATAGAACAAACATAGAGAACAGATGGTCAGTGTTTATGGATACAATATACTGTAAATTAGCCAGCTGAAAAAAAAAAAAAAATACCTGATGCAGCATACCATCAAAAATTAGGTTATGAGGGATTTAGTGATAACCCATGAGATTAAAAACTTTCATTAGTCATGACATTTTTCATGTAAATGTAAAAAAGTTCTGGAAAACTGTTATCTGCAACAAAATAACCCCCTCAAACTATGTAAACATAATCATACCCCAGTTACATGCTTTCACAAGCCAGTAAATTTATGAAAATAAATAGCCAGTGCAAGGAGAAGGAAAAAAAAAAAAAAAAAAAACCAAACATAGGCATGACAAACGGCAGTTCTAAATAAAGCAAGCAACAGTATACTCTAAAACCACAATTTAAAAAAAAAAAAGTTGAAAGTTCTAAAATGAGCAATATGCTAATATGGTCTAAGACACTGATTTCTTATATGGATGGCTTGGTGCCATCCTAGATATATCTCAAACAACCCAGGCAATAATTTGAGCACACAAGCATTAGAAAGTATGACAAGTTCCACCAGATTTTTCTTCCCTAAACACGCACTTCAACTTCAATTTAAGCAGATGACCCATCCTAATTCTGCTGAAATCAGATTTTCTTATATTAAACACGGATGTAGGATCTGGGCTTAGTTTGACTTTGTTCTTAAATCCTCAAGGACTGTTGGCAGTCCTACCTAGAGACCCATATGCTGTCCCAGCAACCTTAGACTTCGTGTCTGAGGGATGCAAAAAATACCGCGGGATGAGTGCCCGAAGCTGCACACTTACAGCCCAAACTGTGCCAGCTGGCGGGAAAAAAAGCCCCGAGTGGGAACGATGTGGTTAATTATAAACGCATCAGTTTACCAACACGGCACTTGCACTAAGGATGCAACACTCTCTCTATGAAACATGTGATTAGCACCATTCTTTGCCTAAAATATAAAATTTTCAGCCAAATCCTCATTGTAATTTGGGGGGGTGGGGGAGGAGGAGGTGGGTAAAAAAGAAGCAGGTATAGCTGATGGAGGTTTACAACCAAGGATAAAAAGGAAAGGGGGCCCGAAGTTGCAGAGGGGACCACAAGCGGCTGGAGAGGATTCAGCGCTGGCGCAGCGGCGGGGGGATGAAAAACTCCCTCAGGGCCGTTCCCAGGCAGGCAGCTGCTCCCCCGATTTTCCCCTTCGATCCCCGACCCGAAGCCCTCCGAGAGGCACTGCGGGCCGTCTCCCGAGCGGGGTCGGGGCTGGGCAGCCCTTGGCCACACCAGGCGCCGCCGCTGCCTCCTCTGCCCGGGGGCTGCGGCCAACGCACCTGCCCGGCGCCGGGGTTTCTCCTCAGGAACCCGCGTACCCCCCCCCCCCGCCGGGGTATTTCCACAGAGAAAGTCGCAACGGGAACAGCCGAGGACGCTTGAGCCCGCCAACCCCTGCCCCGGGGCCGCTCCAACCGCCCTGACCGGGGGGTGCGCCGGTCCCGCCGCCACAGCCACTCACCCAGTCTGGAGAGCAGGCTGGACATGCACCAGACGAAGAAGAGGATGGCGCAGATGAAGCCCAGCTGCTGCAGTAGCATCTCCCGCCTCTTGCGAACTTTCCTCAGCATGAGCAGCATGGTCTTCGGGGGAGCGAGCGGCGTCTCGTCCGGCTCCATCGGAGCAAGCACGGGCGCCGAGGGGGCGGCCGGCAGGCCGGTCAGAAAGCGGGGATCACTGCCGGCGGCTTCCCGCAGACGGCTCCATGTCGGGCGGGCTGCAGCGCGGAGAGAAGCCGATGCCCAACGCCTCAGGTCGGCGGCAGCAAAGCAGAGAAGGCAGGTGGAGGCGGGCGGGGGCGCGGGGAAGACGGCGGCGGCGGCAGACCGGGGGCGGGAGGGGAGGATGTGGGGGGGCGGCGAGGCGTCGCTCTCAGGGGCCGGGCCGGGCCCCGCGCCCCACACGCACCATGGCCGGCGGTGGAGGGAGCAGCGCGGCGGCGCCCCGCGCTCCTCTGGCAGCCGCGGGCTGCGAGTCAGCACCGAGGGACGGCGGCATCCATGCGGCTCCCCGCCTGCCCCAGCCAAGTTTGAAGTTTATCCCTTTATCCTCCCGCCCGCCAGACGCCGCCAGCCGATGGGGGGAGGTGGGCGACACAGCCGCCGCCGCGGGAGTAGCTGCCCCCGGGGCTCCCAGCGCGGCGCCGAGCGGCCAGTCAGCCCCGGCGGGCGGCTCGGCCCCCTTCTCCCCGCCCCTCTCCGCAACTTTCTGGGTGCTCCTCCGGCACCCATGGCAACGCGCATGTACCGTACCCTCCCCTCCCCCGCCTCCTGGGAGGGGGGGTGGGGTGGGTAAGGCGGAATTCAGTAGCTAAATTAATCCTTTCCCCTAAACGGCGCAGGAATTACCCGCTGTCGGCGTCGCATTTGGCGGGGCTGTCGGTGCGAGGAGGGGAAAGGGCTGCGGAGCCGGGGGCAGGGCCGCCGCCGCCTGAGGTGCGGCAGCCGTTGGGGCGGCGGGCGGACGGGTTAGGGCCGGCGCCGCCTGAGGTGCGGGGGCCGTTGAGGGGATGGCGGGCAGGGCAGGGTCGGGGACGCCTGAGGTGCGGGGGCCGTTGAGGGGATGGCGGGCAGGGCAGGGTCGGGGACGCCTGAGGTGCGGGGGCCGCTGGGGGGATGGCGGGCAGGGCAGGGCCCTGAGGGGTGAGGGCGGCCGTTGGAGCGGGGCTGAGGGGGCAGAGTGCCGGGGTGCTACCGTGAGAGGCGGGCCGGGTGTTGATGGTGTCTGGGTTCTTCCACCTGTCTCTAGGGGATGAGTTTCAAGGTGGACGCCCATGGGGGGGGAAATGGCACTTCAAACTAAAATTTGGTATTTACATTAATTACGTGGTTACCCTTAGCCATCAACAATTCTGGGAACTTCCTACAACAGCACAGGCATCGGTTCTGTGTTCCTTCCAGGTATCCAGAAATGCTGTGTGTGTCAGGGAGTCCATGTGGACAAAACGGGATTAACTCATCTGATCTTCTTTTCCATGCAGCATTTGGTTTACACTGGAAGGCTTTTCAGGTGATTCCCTCTGGATCTCTGTCCTTGTACTTCAGAACATGTAGCGCTTCATGTCTGGCATTGTTTCTAATGGTGCCATAATTATAATACAAATGTCCTAGCCTACAAAACCAAATCTTCACAAATAAAATATCACTAATCCTCTGTGTTTTCCCATCTTCATGCAAATGTGGGTTTTCTCCCTATGTTTATGAATTACATCTGCCATAGTGATATGCAGCAGCACAGTGCTCAGGGTGCCCTGGTAAGCATGGCATGTGAAATTGCTCGAGATTCATGCTGGAGGCTGCCCAGTTGTTTCAAGCACAAAAGGTATCACTCAAGCTAGAGAACCAAAGAGAAGCAGTTGTGTTAACCTTGTTGTTTGCTTGCATGCACCTAGCTACAGAAATTTGTGTGCCTTAACTGTTCAGGCCACAGGGGCACCTAGGCTCTGATGGGCCTTTGACTTTCTGATTTACTTGAAAGTAGGAAAACAACTGCATGTTAGAAGAATGGCACTCTCTTTCATTCTCTATAGCTGCAGAGAGGGAAGGTGGCTCTGACAGCTCTTGCCTACTACAAAAAAGGTAGTAGAGAGGATTACGAGTCAGCTTATGTCCCTCTATTTCTCTCCGTGGCCACCTAGGAGAACTCACAGTTGAACCCAGAATGATGAAAGCTGTCCCTGACTGAAAGAACTTAGAGGCTAATTAGACACAGAGGCCTGGGAAGCTGAATAAAGGCAACTGAAGCTCTTTAGATCAGGACTGTTATTTATAGTGTTTTTTTCATTGAAGACCTTTAAGCTCCAGTGAAGATGTTGGTTGGCCATGCCAGTAGAGATGTCACTGCATAGCTAGATGCCACTGCATACCCTGTCAGCTGTCGTAATGCCTGAGAGCTAATTCTTTATGTGGCTTTTTAGCCCCTCTTTTCTGGGACCAAAGCCTCCCCTTCCACTCAAAGTGGCAATGTGAACATCAGTCTGCCATCTCCTTGTCCTGTGTTTAATAGGAACTGCGGTGCTGACAAGACTGTAGCTTTCTGTATGAAGATTTTATGTAGCAATAGAAGGATGGTGACACTGGAAGGGATTGCAGATATTTGTTGTCTTTTCAGTATCCACGTGCCGTGAGTTTATAGCCTTCTTCAATGATAAGGCAGACCAGGGTCATGGTTTCAGGGAGCCTGTCCTGATGGTTGGGTCTCTCTCCACAGCTGACAGACAGAGGTTGCCTGTGATTTTTGTATTTACCAGGGATATTCTCTTGCTCTTTACAGTGAAGATATTTTCAAAGCCATGGCACTCCTGATCTGAAGAGTTAGTGATATTAAGAGATGCAATGATGGGTTTGTCTGGAATTGAAGTAAATTTGGGTTTGGAGATGAGGTTGTGATTCACAGATATGCCATGTTCGTATCTGTAGGTTGTTTACAAAAAGACCACGGAATTGAAGCATTGTTAGATGTCCTGAGTTACACATGTGAGGGATTTTCATTAATTCTGTCAGGTCCTATGAACATCACATGGATCAAACCAAAGCACATGGTTAATTACAGGAATGTAAGTATAATGTTGCCTTTTTTGACATAGGGTTTTTTCCTTTTTCTCTCTGTTAAAAAGTTGCCTGTTTTAGAGGTATCAGTTAGTGACTATAGAAACCCCGGGGCCATCACTGTGAGGAACTGAAAGCAAGAAACAAAACCCAAAAAAGTGAAGAGATCTTTTGTGAATCCTGTACACAAAAGAAATTTGCTACCCATGAAAGCAGTTCTCAGCATGATTGTGTGTGTCTCTCCCTCTCTGTGTACACAAATGAGGCAGATCAAAGTTCAGACAGTACTAATCTCCTAATCATACAAGCTTCTGATTAGCATTTTTAATCAGTCTGGTGATCGCAGGGCAGCCTCAAAATTGTTCTTGAATACTAAACTTTCAGAACTTAATTCCAAATCACTTTTAATTTGGTGTTTCCTGTGAAAATGTGTCAGGTGACTATATGTGTCTCAAGGGGAACTGGTGCGCTGCAGAATTCAGCTCCAGTTACCTCTTCCCCAACAGCGAGGTGGACCCAAACCTGGAGGGTCTGTTTGAGTGCGTTCAAGCCATTCACATGGAGGTCGTTGGTCACTGGAATGATGTCTCATTGCTTTCTTCTGATTTGAGATATCCATGCTGTTTATGGGAGAGTGGCGATACAGTGTTGGAAGCAAAAAAGCAAATGCTTTCTGCATAAGGTGGCATTTGAGAAATTTACATTCATTTTTTAAATCTTAAATTATTGCTGTCTCTTACTTCAACCTGAATAACTATATGTAAATTCAATGAGGTCTTTCCATTAACAGACTCCAAAAAAAAAGAAAGAGTAAGACACACACGGTTTTCTGAGTGATGCCTTCACAGTGAGTGGTTTGGTGATACTGCAGATGTTCTGTGTTTCCATTATAATCAGAACAAAATGTTTTCTGGACTAGATCTAGGAATTCTGAAAGAACTACATTTAGGAAATTAGAGGTATTTAGGAAATATCATCGAAACAAATTGTAGAGGAAGAAAATATTAAATAGCACTTCTCTTAAGCAAAGCCAGACGCAAGAAACAATCTTTCTTTCTTATTACTGTGCTTATCATTGTGATCATTTAACTTTTGTGTATGTCCCATGCTCAAATGTCTCCCTACAAGCACAGACTAATGCTAGCTTCCTCTAGCACTGCCAAATTTGCTTGTTTTTCATCTCAAGCACATTTAGTATCTTGAACTGAGTAACAGCCAAAAGGCTTTGAATTAGGGAAGCGTCTCACAGGAGATCCGTGAAAGCAGCTCATCTGAGAAGAAAATATTGACGTTGCTGAGAGTCAAAGAAGTAGTATAATGTTTGTATTAATTCTCCATGGCACCCCTTAAAAGCAGCAGCACAGCAGGATAACTGGAAACTGAAACTCTGTCAGTTGGCCATGAAGACTGTTCCAGCAGAGAAGAGCTGATGGTGCATCAGTTGAGAAGCCTGGAGGATTAGGAGGAGATAATTTGTGACAGACACCCAGCCAGCCCTAGGAGCCTGTTCAAGTCCAGCTTTTCCAACAGATCTAACCAACATCCCAGTATCAATCATTCCTGTCTGCAAGATGAAGAGATTGTATCGAATAAAAGCCAATAATGTTCCCTCAAAAAAGCCATAAAAACTCAACTGAGAGCAAAGGCATCGGTGAGGGAGGAGACTGGGATGTGCTTTTGCTATTTGGTCAAGGTGGTTTATATGAGGGAGCCATGGAGAGAACCTTAGCTTGGTGCTGTCCATAATTGCCTGCCTATCAAAAAGAGGGCAATACTGTGCTTATTTACGACCCAATCCCTGGAAAAAGGAGCACACGCTAATATGCCTTGACAATATAAGCTTGCAGAAGGCAAATATTAGCACATCAATATTTAAATGTTGAACTGTAACTCAGGTCAACATATGTCCTTATGTATATACCCAAGTTGCTCTTTAAGCATTGATGAAATGTGCTTTGCTGAACCATACTTGAAATTTGGAAAGCAGACCCATTGTTGGCATCAGCACTGAGGGTTCTGCCAGCGTCTCTGCGATGGGTAAACCCTGAACTGGGACCACTAGATTTTCAGAGAAACTCCAACTGTAGGACCCATCAAATGACTCATCCTTGTGCTAAGATCCTCAATGTCTTTCTACTCATTCTCAGATTTTTATCTCCCATCCATTTTCCAGTTCCAGTGGACAGTTGCCAGTTGTATTATCGTATTGTACTTTGCATGCTTCAAAAGCAGAAGTTTTCCTTAATACAGAGTTATTTTTGTAGTTTAACTCAGACCTTTGTTTTGCTTCCAAGGCTATAAATAACCCTGAACCGGAATTTAAGTGCTGTGAAGAAGAAGTCAGTCTCACACTGTAATATGGAACCATATCTTCCTTTAACTTACCCAACTCTTCCCTTGTGTTTTACTTCTTGGAGTCTTCCTATTGCTGATTTCTCTTTAATGATCTTGGGTAATGCTATTTCTGACGAGGTTCTGTGATTACATCCTGTATTCAACACTTAGCTAGCAGCTGCACACTCACCCAGACCCTACCTGGGAGTTTAACAATAGTCACTTACCAATAATGGGATTCTCCCGCAGTATGCAGGAATGCTACAAGCAAGAGTTCCTCATATCCTACATGCCATAAGCAACCTCACATAAGCCCAGGAAGGAGGACAGGCTGCTACATATAATCTTCTTGCTATACAATAAGCAAAAAACTTACCAACCAAATCTAGGCTCTTGGTGTGATCTACTTTCAGCTACATGAAAAAAAGATCAGTTGACTCCTGATGTCCCACATGGGCTGGTAACACATCTTAATTTAGGTGCATTGGTGCTATTCATTTCTCTAACCCCACCAAAATGTCTTCTCGCAGGACAGAATGAGTGACATTATGCCTATCTGCCCATAAGGTTTCAATCAATACCTACCTAAAAAAGGGATTTTGTTAGAAAAGCCTCAATATTTGTCTCCTTAAATCAGTATTGTCTAAGCCCTTCAAATTCATCACAGCATCTATGTTTGACGCCCACTAGATTTCTCAGGGATATAGGCGTCTGCTGAAATGCTTGCCAGATTTGAAGAACTCATGCACATGCATAAAGCCGTACTGAAATGGGGGTTAAATTACAGGGACTCTGTTACGCAGCATATCCTCCCCTACACACATACCATTTTTGTCTTTCTCAGTTTCTCAAGCTTGCTATCTCCACTGAATCCCAGCCTTAATTGATTTTCCTGGTTTTACATTTTGCCAGTGATTTTCTAGTCCTCTCTGCCCTCACAGTCACTTTCTCTTCTCACTGCTTCTCCGCTTCCCCTAATTTTTCCCTCTGCTGCACATGACTTTGCTCCCCACCTCTTGATCTTCTAGGCCCAGTGTGAATTTGTCATTTGTTCCACTGTCTGTAAAACAAATTCCTTCCTCCTCTTCAAATCTCCCCTTAAATCTACACAGGGGTTTGAGTTTAGTATTGACTCTAAGCCCTGTTCTCCAGAGGCTTGGGGAAATTTGACTGTGCTTACCCATAACTGTGAGGAATGAAGTTAGCTGACATCACACTAAACATGAGGGATTCTGGCCTGTCAAAGCTCAGCAGGTTAACTGCAGCACTCTCTTCATCACTATTCAACACCTCTGTTTGCTCTCCATAATCTCGTTCCTCTCCCAGATAGAGGAACTAAATTAAGTTCTGTAAAATGCTGTCCATTTGTTTTCTTCTGGAAAGTTTTTGTATGTCTGTGAAATAAGCAAAATTCAAAACAGCTACTGAGGAGACATCTTCACACACCTCAGTCAACCACACTTTTGTTCAACTTTCATACCTCCTGGGATCTGTTTCCAAAACCCTTTGCTAGTCCCTCAGAATGAGAAGGATCATTAACTAAGCAAAAATTGATTCATTACAGTGAGAAAAATTTTCAACAGCTACGTGTTGTTCGCCCAAACCACAGACTGCTGTGATCTTACGAATACACAGGAGGAAGCTATGCAGAATTTTCACACAGAAAAAGCCTCAGTTGATGTCAGCACTTGAAAGCCTGGAAGCCGAAGAGGTTCAGTGAAAGTCCTGTAGGGGCAGCTGAGGGAGATCCAACAGGGCAGCTCCTTTCCCTCATTAGGTTAGTCCATCAAAATCATTAAGAAAAGGAGAACAAGCAGTCATCCTTAGTGATGACTAAGGAAAAAACAAACTGCAGACTCCACACACTATGGAAGCAAGTGCAGGAATGTATGTCCTGGCAACTGATGTCCTTGAAACAATACTGAAAAGGTGAGAACTGTCTTTATTCAGAGACTTGTAGAACATACGCTTGAAGGAACCCAGAGGGGTCATCCTGTTCACTCCCTTTGTCTAAGGCAATATCAACTCTCCCTAATGTTGAGTGGGCTTGCTCTGAAACTTAATACCCATCTTGGTACTGAAATTGCTGTTTGACTGCCTATCAAAGCTTGTAAAATAAAATGATGGTGAATAACGTTAAGAAAATTTACACCTCCTACTTTGGCTGGCATCTTTTTTTAGCGCTGTTAGTGAGCAGAGCCTGGAGACTTCTGGGAATTTTCCCCCTCATCTGACCACAGATTTTCAAAAAAGACAATGTATTCTATTGAAAACCTATCACACTAAAGCTAAGAGGAATCGTAGCTGTCACTCAGAGAAGGGGAAGAATATTCTTACCATTTATTTCTGTAAAGTTAGTAGAAATCATGTTACTTTGCAGACAGTAGGAAGAAAACAATCTTGCCCTGGGAAGATAAATTCAGTGTATAAAATCATGTAAAATGATAGTCTAGAAGGAATGGCAATCAGAGAAATCAAGTGAGCGGGAACAGTGCTCAATGGAGTGTTTTGTATGAGGAATTCAGGTCATTTATTTCATTGCTGTTTCACGTTGTCTCCTGTGGAAGGGATAAAAAAGGAGGGTTAATTTGCTCCCCATTAAGATCAGACAAGAGAGGGGAGAACAGTGAAGGCTGGTTCAGAGTCCAGGTTCAGAACAGCGAGGGGAAAGGTGTTTATCTAAGGAGGCATTTAAGGGAAGGAAGGGAGAGCTTTGGTACACAAGAACAGGGAGATGGTTCTAAGCAAGTGGGCAAGGCACAGCCATCTGCGGGAGCAGACAAAGGGAACCTTAATCAAAGTGGACCAGAAAGGCGAGTGAAACGAGCTAAAATGGGGAAAGGAGCACCACTACATCCACTTTGAAGAAGAAGTCTTGTACTGCTGCGAATTTGTAAAGTGTTGGTGTAGCAGGAGAGAGAGAAATCGCTGTAGCTGCAGTACTTTAAGAAGAATGTCCTCCATAAAAGTTCCCTTTAAGTTTACAAAAACTGCCACATCTGCAGCACAGCCTCCTCCAAACGCAGATAACATGTTCGTTACCGTTAATGAAAAGTCATGATCAAAGCAAACGTTGGTATATTTTCAAGCATTGGCAGGAACACTTTTTACAGTATTTCCATGTTAACTCCCTAACAGACTTCATAGTAAAATACTAAGACAATTAGTAGCTATTGCCAATTTTAACAAGAAATGTTTATCACTGGCAAATAATAAATAGAGGACTCCTGCAAATTAGCTTATTTGCTATTCCTAACTGTTTGCAGAGGTCAGCAGCAGGCTATTTCAGCTCACCTTGGTCCTAAGTGTTCTCAGCTGCCTCTCAGCAGCGGGATAGCTCAGGTTCAGCACGGCTACTCTGAGCCGGTTGCTCTTTTCAGCTTGTAGCAGGAGAACAGCAAAGAAGAGCTGTCCCATAGTCCAATTTAGTAGCAGCTATTGTGGGTGTCACCTACCTGTCATGTCTGACTCACCCCACCATCTTTTTGTTGATTTCATTTAAATATTTAAACACTCAAATATTCCAGCCGCTTTACATTTCACCTCCTCGGAAAGAAGCAATGTTTCAGAGATGTTGCCATGGAAACAATGGAGCGAGGAGGCAGCTAAACATGAAAGAAAGTCATCCAACAGTAAATCCAGAGACATGCTTTGGGGTAACTTGAAATTAAAAAATGTATAATTAATTGGGTTCCTGCTGGGCATGTGTTTGTACTTACTGCTTTCTTATAAGTGACAAGAGGCCACCTTTTTGCCTGTGACAAGGAAATAAAATTTCCCTGTGCAGAATTTTCAGTACATAAAGTCCTTTTTGACACAAGAGGTAATAGCACTTTTGGAGATGACCACCGGAGTTTGTTATTAGCAAGGTCAGGCAACTGAAATGGTATTATGGGTCAGCAACACCGGCTTCCTGAAATAAATCAATTCGTACAGATAGCAGTGGGCTGTGAGCGTTTGGAGAGTTGTGATCCAAGATATTTGAAAAGTTTAATCAGACTATGGGGAAAAGAAGTTTAGCATTAGTGGAAGTAAAAAGGCAGCTAGATATAGCAAGCCCCTTCCAATTATGCAAATGAATACACAGAGCCATTCTGCTCAGAAATGGGTATTAAATTATTCTTGTGGATAAATATAAAAGCATACCTTTGTCAATCTGTCACCATATATCTTGAAATACCATAATTACCTCTCTTGGCCTGTGCTCACAGAATAAAACGATTTGTTGTGTCTTTACACAGCCTTAGCTTTACTGAACTACATGTTGTCTGTAGTGAAGGTAAAAAAGGAAAATCCAATGTTTCAACTATGTGTGAGGCAAGAAAAGCTCAAGAAAAAACCTGTAATGAAGATCATATTCACTTCACGCTTTGGCAAATTGATTACAGAAACATTTAATACATTTAAATATGCCACACAAAATGTTCTGTTCAAAAACAGATTCAGAAACAGAACATTAGAGCCTTGAGCTTTAGTTGCTTTTCATAACCCTATAGATCATGCTTAAAACCATCGTACTTTCACTTGTGGGCAAAGGCAGGCTCCTGGGAGATGTCTAAAAACTCTCCCTAGGGCTGGAAATTGTCTTGATGATTAAAAGAAGAACCGTTCTAGTGGCCATCAGTGGCCACTGGAAAAATTCTGTCATTGTAGACGGGCAGGGTAGGATACATCTCTAGCGAACCAATGGCTCTGGTTTGACTTGTACACTGAACACCTGGCTGTTGGTGCCCAGCGTGACCTATAGTATTCACCCCACAGCTGGTGGCCTATAGTATCCACCCCACAGCTGCCCTCCTCAGGAAAGTGCCCAGCACCTGCTCAAAGGGTCGCTCTTGGGACCAACTTAGTTTTTTACTGACTTTCAGTTTCTGAAGAGTCTTTCTCCTTGGAACAATGGTTTTCTGCTTCTCATGGATCCACAAGGAGATAGAAGCATTACTGGTGGAGCTTCTTGTGCAGAGACTTGGAAGACTACCCGTGCAGGTAAAAAGCTGCCGCTGAGAGAAGAGTGCCTTGAGAGAGAGGGCAGGCCAGGTCCTACAAGCCTGAAACAGTGATTTAACCATGCACTATTGAGAGTGCCTTCCTCCTGGAGGGTTGAGCAGAGGGTCAGGTGGTAAATTGAGATCTCCACACAGCCCATAACTTAATTAAACTATGAGGGAGCATGAGGGGACTGATCTGCTGTGGCTTGGGACACTGATGGGACCTTTCTAGCAGCAAACCTTGAGGAGCAGATCCTACCCATACCCAGCTGGCTTGGGAGCACATGGAAGCTAACAGCCAGGCTGATTCACAACAGGGTGGCAGAGCATCAGGGCGTCAGACAGGTCGCAATGGTTATCATAAAATATATTCACTCCACAGATTTTGATAAAAGTTAGTTTATACAATTCTCTACACAAAAAGAAAATTATATCAAATCTCTTTGAACTAGCATAACAGTACAGCTAAATAAGTGTTTATCTGGAGAAAAGGGATCTGCTGTCTATTTCACAATCATTTAAAAAAAGTACTGAGTTGCATTTAGCCTTGTGACTGCTGTAGTCTCACAGAATTAGTTATGCTGTTGGCATTGACTGTGCAAAGGAAAAGAGGAGATGGGCTGTGTTTTATGAAATTTGTTTTTGTCACTGTTGGAAATCTATCATACTTTTCCTGCCCAAATTATCGAGATGGTTGATAAGCTGGAAATAAATCAGATCATTGAGGTGAATGTTACATAGCAAGCTATTGTGTAATTGAACTGTACTTCCTACCTTAGCTTTCCAAACTCTAACAAATTAATTAAAAAAAAAAAAAAAAAGGCAAGTATTCTGGAAGATTTAACTAGCCTTAAAATTTGATTTTCAGTTTTTAAATTAATCCTAATTAATGAATTTTTTAATTATATGCAAAGCAAACCCACAAAATCTCCGGAGGCTTAGCTGTGACTTTGCTGTGAAAACCGAGCGAAAGGGCACAGCTTTGTTTTTGTAGGTTTTTTGTCCCCCTAGAACAGATCAGGAGCTTCCAGAGTGGGGCCGCCTCTTGCTTTCCTTCTGCTCCGCGCCTGACGCAGCCAGCCCCGCCATGTGCCGTGGCTGTGTTAGCTGCCATGGCAGAACTCCTGTCATGCCCACTTACTTGAGGTGGGAACGCAGCAGCCCCCAGCCTTTGGTATTTGCACTGCTGCACGGTTTGTGGCGGTTAGGACACTAATAAGCACATACACCACTACTCTTTCTTGAATGTTTACATAAAGTACCTTTCCTGAACAAAGACCCATTTCATCTCTTGGCTGAAAACTCTCTTTAATTTTCTGCTTTTCGCAATGTTTCTGTCTGTGTTGCTGCTCACTGACTCTGATGGACCCTGGACCAAGTCCTAAGAGAAGAAAAATCCTTCAGCTCATCATCAAGTCTCCGAGCAAGCCAGTCATCCAGAAAAAAAACACTTAAAGTCACTCACAGAATAATAATCATGCCCAGGGTCTGATACTTTTTTCCCATGTTTGAAAGGGCAGATGAACCAGTTAATGTGAGTAGAGTTACATGAGACCCAGACTGAGTTTTGCTGTTGCTGACACAGTGCCTCTGGCTCAGAGCTTTGAAGAGGGGATTATACCAAGTTACCTGTGACCAACAGACACTGAGCATTGGCGTGCTCACAAGTGATTTTCAAATGCTAACTTACAACAGGTAAGTATCCTAGATGCTATTTTTCTTACTTACAGCCTGTTAAAAAAAAAACTGTCACAAGAAAATCATTAGCAGAGAGTCCAAAATACTGAAAATCTTTTCTTTGCCTTGATAAAATATCTGGCTAGTATGAAAGCTCATGATTTCTCTGGTGAACTCAAAGGTACTAAGGCATCATCACACATCTAAAAATCTTGTGCTATTTAGCAAGTAAAACATTTTACAGTCTCAGACTTTACTGAGAAGTGAGCTTAGAAGGGAGGGAGATAAAATGTTTTAGCTCTAGCTCAACTGGACTTTTAAATTTCTCAGTCATATCTGTTTTGCTACCTAAGGAATTTTAAGGAAGGGAAATCAAATGTCTATCTGATTTTAGGTGATGTGCAATATTTATTCTGAAGGCTTATGCAGGTTCTTTCACTCTTGAATTATTTACGACATGCACACACTGTCATGTCTCAATAGATCACTCTATAACTCCATCAAGTAAAATGAAAGTAATTTGCACATTGTAAATATACATGTGCGTGTCTGTATGTAGAGGCTTAGTGAGAATCAGTATTGATGATTATCCATCCATGAAAAGGACTAAAAAATGTAATTTATTAAAGATAGGGAGAGGCTTTGCAGGTGGAAACAAATAAAAAATCCAGCTAGTCCAGTATGTATCTTGAGCACCAATTAGCGCTGGAGGTTGCAAAAGAAGGTTGAAGAAATAGAGTCTGAAAAAGGAGGCTTGTTTTTAATGCCAGGTAGCTGGGAATTAGTTTAAATCCTGAAACTTGGAGGAGTTTGATCCTTCAGTAGTTTTTTGGGGTTTGTGTGTTGTTTATTTTTTTCAGTTTGCACTCACTAATGAGTCAGGGTACCTGTTATAAACATCCAACCTCTCCATGAATCTTCCTAATTTCTCAGTCTGTACAAACAGTTACCAGGGTGTTTCTCCTAACCTGGCTTCATACATTTTTTCCTTTCTGCTGAGGAGTTATAAAGGGCTGTGCATATTTGCTTATGAAATGATAATTGATGTGATTTACTTTAAAAATCCATGTTTTACATTAAAAAACCATGTCGACAAAAGTATTTTCTTTTTGAGAACATGGCTAGAGTTTTCTCCAGATCTATAATTATGCTTTGGGTTTTTAAGATTGATATGATGATGCATTGTAGGGCTAAAGAGCTGCTGAAGACATATGTTTATTTCATACCCTTTATTTTTAAAATCTGTATGCAGGAAGATGCATACTCCTTCACAGGGGAGTATGCAAAAGAACAGTGCAGGGCAGAAGGAAATCCAAAACTGGGAACCGGAGAAGTGGTAATTCCACTATATGCTATTCCTGAAGACTGTGGAAACCCACCAAAGTGAACTTTGCTGCCTTGTGATTCAGTGAGAGCTTGGGAGGAGAGTCAGGCAGTAACCCCCTGCCAAGCACACCCCATCCTGCCCCACAGAAGACAGTCCAAGTGGAGGGTGAAGAAGATAGGGAAGGAGAAGGGACCAAAAGCAAAGTCAGAGAAAACACTGGATGTTAGTAAACCCAAGGTTTGTCCATTGCTTATTTCTAGGAAGCTCCAACCATCTTCTCTGGGATGGCATCTCCTCAGAGGAGTCTGGAAAGGCTGATTTCCTGTGTGATCTGCTGGATGTCTTCCTCCCCATTACATCTCTTCTCAAGAAGGGAGTTGAAGTATTAGTTTAACAGCCTGCCGAAGATGGCAGAACATGCACTTCTGTTGAGCATACTGTCCCCGAGCGTCACACAGGACTGGGGTAGCAGGGGTTGATATATCAGAGACTGGGTTAGTATTTTTGGTCCAGTGGGTGGTGAAATGTGTTTTCCACTAAAGCATTGACACTAGCAACCAAATAATTCTTGTATTTCGCATTGTCATGATTAGTCACACCATTTTCACCATATCTGAAAAAGAGAAATAGGCACTGAGAAATTATCACTGCACACATGCCGTTGTGGTTTGGAGAGAATGGGTGGGGGGTGGAGTGCAGAGGAATGTATTTCGGGTCTTTGTGACCCTGCCCTGTGAGCAAGAAGAAAAACATGGGTTGTTCAAGGATGTGTTTGTCAGTGCCAGTAAGGGAGAGAAAGTTGGAAAATTAAATATATGTATATACACACATCTCTTTCTATTCTTGGAATTCTCCTTTCTCATCCTATTACCCGTGCAATTACACTTTTTAATTTCCATTTCAGTACACAACCTACATTCAAATGCATTTGTCTCCAGAATCCTGATCTTCCTGAACCTTGTCGCTCTCTGCTCTGCTGATGTCACAGGACTTTGAGAATTTTGCCTAATGTGATTTGACCAGTAATAAGCCAAATGCACATATTCACAAACATTTCAGGAGTTCATTTTGGACTTGAGTCTACTGCTGACTTCAGATGCTTCAAATAGTGTAGCTTATTTATGTACTGGAAAAGCTATTGAGAATATTTTATAAAACGCTGCATTTTTATTAAAAAATAGTATGTATTTCTGTTGTACATTGTCTTTTTTTGTTCCATACTGTGTGCAGTCATTCATCCACACTGAGGTTTTCTAGATCTACATATGGAGCTTTGTGAGATTCTGTCCTGCCGATCACATCAGAACCCCAAGCCACAGGCGGCCAGTTCCTTCTGCAACTGAGACTCGCCTGTCTGGCTAGTCTTCCACCTCCAAAGTCTTTCTGGGTATCACTCTTCGTGCCCTCTGGCAAGCTGTTTCTTCATTTTCTCATCCTCTCCACATGATTTTACTCCTTCTTCCTGCTGCTCACACAGAGTGTGTCTGTATTCACAGCCAGTCCCCAGGCAAACACTCATTTTTGACCAGTCATGCACGTCTGTGTTCATGCAATGTCTCCCATAGTTCCTGTTATAATATTCCACTAAGAAACTTAATCGCTTCCTACATTTTTTCCAAATTAAGGGTATCTGTAATGCCCGTTACTATAACAGTACTGGGGGGGCTGATTTTGATCTCACACAGATATTAATGAGGATTAATTACATAGAGACTAGTGGAAGCAACCCCAGATGAACCCAGTGAGTGCCCTTCAGTTTCAAGAAGCACCACATAAATCACTCTCTCTCACTCTTTCCCATGGGTTGGCTCATCAGAGATCAGAGATATTAGCAAGTATCTTTAAACTAGTCACAGGAAAAGCCGCTATTCCGTAATGCACGTAAGAGGGAGACCTCTGCATTTATGAAAACAAAGGTATGAAGAAACCATTTACCTTTTCTAACATCTAATTTCCCTTTGCTGGGCTAGGCCAGCTGTGCTGTAAAAAAACCAAAAAAAACCAAAAAAAAACAAAGAATAGCCTCAAGGCAGATGCATTAGTCTCTGCATCAGTATCAGTTTCTCTGCTTCTCCAAAAGTGATTTCACAGTAGGAATTCCAGTAGGAATTAAAATACTTTTCTACAGAAGACACAGAGAGAATGAGAGCTGTGTGCTGCAGAATACAGATGGGACTCAGAGTCTCTAACAAGGCTGATATTTTTCCTTGGTCCATACTGTCACATACACATAACCATAAAGCCTTAAAAAAGCTCTCATTAGCCGGCAAAACACTGAAACTTTGAATGGCTCCCAGCCCTATGTTACAAAATTTTTGAAGCTCATAAAACCTGAGGATTCGTTTGTCAGTTCAGCAACTATTCCAGCTCTCAGCATTCGAACGCTACTTGTATTGGTCAATGCACCGACTGTTGTGATCAGGACCCTGACAAGGTTATGATTAAAATGGGGCACAGAACCTGAATCGGCACCTAGAGAAATCAATGGGATATATTTTTTTTCTTAATAGGAATCAGATCTTTTCCTTGTGCCATAAAAAGCCATAAAAAAGAGATGACCATGCAGAAGAGAATAAGAGTAATAAAGGAATTCTGCCCAATCATCATTATCCAGCTATTCCTTATAGTCATTCCAGGAAGAAGAGCTGCCTTGAAACAATTTGGAAACTGGTCTCTGCGGATGAGCGGAGAGAGATGAAAGGGGGACTCGGCAAACCTCAGTTGATGTTAACAACTGTGATAGATCCAGGCTTCTGAAATCACCATCTGATTAGATAAACTTGTACACAGGGCAACATAAGAAATCAAGGATAACATCCCTCACTAGGACTTCCCAGTGCTCTGGGCATTTTTGAGGCTTGTATAACAAGGCAATTTCAGAGAAATGGGAATTAAGGAAAACTTTTCTGTAGAGTCCAGGTAACATATTTCTGGGTAATAACTCAGTATTAAAATTTGATTTTTTTTCTTTGGAGAAACCCCAGCAAAACCAATAGAGCGTGTATGGAGAGGAACTGCGGTTTCATTCCCTTTGTGTATCTGAGGAATTCCCTAAACAAAGAGTTTTTCCATATCTGCAGAAAAAAAATACTGTTTACACAATAGATTTCCCTATGCACCTCTGCACTGCTTGTTTCATATTTTAGCTAAGAAAGCAGAAGTTTAATAAAGGTAACATTTCAGAAATAAAGAAGTAGAAATCACATTGAGAAAAGCTTAGCTACAAATAAAGGGACTAAAACAACTGCTACGGAGCTTATGCAGTTGGGATAGAAAGTCATATAATCCTGGCAAAGTGAAATGGAAAAAGGTGCTTAAACCAAACCGTGATATCTCTGCAGCCGCTGTTGAGAATGACTTACAAAATGGATTGAATCTTTTAGTGCAACAAAAAACAAAAAAAAAAAGAGTAACAAAAAACAAAGTAGGACACTTAGAACATGAGTCTCTGTGTTAGAAGGAGCCTCCAAGGAAATGTAACAATTCCCCTGAAAACCAGACCTCGTTTATAGGATGTGCCACTAATTAAGGCAGCAACTACCGTGCATAACGACTTTCGAAGCTGCATATATATAAACAAGTAAGGGAGAAGGAAGTCTTTTTTGCGTGCACATCAGTTTCTGTTACATTTCTCCATTCAAGCACAAATATTAAAGGAACACAAAGATAGATTTAAAAAACCCTGGAAAATCAACAGTGTGCGCCAATGTGCTCAGCAGTGCAGAAAACACTTGACAATTCTCTAATTACCAGGGCACACCTCGCAAGTTAACCTTTTGTATTCGCATGCTGACTACCAGGCGGCAGGTGATACGTATTTGTCTACCCAGGCCCATGGAAATACGGGTTTTATGATTATGAAGTGAGAACAACGTACCATCTGTCCATCTAATAGTATCCACGCGGCAAGCACATCGCTATTTTAAGCCTCAAATTCCTCAGTACCAAGGAGGCAGAAGATAAACGTTGCCATTACGTTGTCGTCGTATTTGTCATGTGTGTACATTTTGCCTGGGAGTGAAAATCCAAGACTAGTAGCCAAAAATACTCAGAGAGTTATCACAGCACCGGTGCTTTGGACTTTTCACTACACCAGATGATACTTCGTTATCCCAGAAAGAGCTAAATTCTCACCTAAAACTGGCAGATTTGCAAAACGCAGAAGAAGAATTCTTGTTTGTCTTTGTGAAGACGGAGTTAAAAAGGGACACCAGTAAGAAGAACAACCCAGTGGCTAAATGTCACGTGCGTAAATGCCCACATCAGCTGGCACCAAACCATATGCTGGGTTGCTAAGAGTATCCAGTGCCCAAAGCGGGCGAAGGAACATCTCCACGCACTCCAGGCAAGAACGGCGGTTGCTAGAATGTAAATAGCAAAATTAAACATGAAGATCGTGTCTATGAAAGGAGTTATATATGCAAGGAGTTAATAAATTCATATAGCGATCATTCCATGAATGTGTATCATGAGGCATATTCTGTATCCATATATATGTGTCCGCTATGTAAAAAGTGATGAGTTAACGAAGCCCTGATTTCCCTTAGCAACTGAGAATTTTTTCCTCCCAGTTTAGAACAGTGGCTCTTTCATGCTTTATTACCATCTAGTTTCCCAAAGAAGTTACTTGTGGCAAGAGTGCATGTCTCCAGGAACTGCACAAAATCCCAGGCACTTGGTCCTGCCCCTGCAGGTCTGGTTTGAGTGCTGCTTCCAGTTTGGCTGATGTCTTTTCTAAGAGCTGATGCTCAAATCTCAAGACAGGGAATATTTCACTGTCTTCCATCGTCATGTTTTTGCCTCATATTTGTAGTGACTGTACATATCCGTGTCCCCATGAAATGTAAGTCTATCCTTTTTCCCCAAAACGGTGGGATCCTTACATGACCCCACAGTTCTCAGAGTGCTTTAGTTTACTGATCAGTAAGTGTCTCTCTTCCATCTTCTCAAGCTGAAGCAGTGCTGGTACCGTTGTCCCAGCTACAGAATCAGCCATTGTGCTCGGTTACTTTTACCCAGAACTATTCAGAATGTTCCTCTAGGTGGGAACAGCTTTTCAGCCATTTTCTTGGCTTTTTGCATCACTCTCTAAAAATGTTAGCAATTTTATCTGCCTGTTCAGCTTTGCCCATTCTTGAGTCAACATTATTTCTTTGGAAATGCCTACCCTTTTGCAATTAAAAATGGTGTAATATTTTGCCAGATACCCATACCCTAGCTCATGAGATTTCTGCTATCTTTGTTCATCTTGCTTCAGTGAAGAACTTTTCTCATATTCCAGGTACCCATGTACCAACGTACCTGGAAAATTGACAGCTCATTTTCCAAGTATCAATGTTTGAGTGATTCGGAGGTATATTTGAAAGAATGACCTGGGTATAGAGAGTCAGTTGGGTTTGTACAGATACTGTGTTCATCTCGCTGGTTCGTTGACATTTCTCAAGAAAGTAGTGTCTGTATTGTTTGCATAGTTTATTTTCTTTTCTGTTGCTGTCTTTTCATGATAGAAGACTACTCTAGGTAAGACAACAGTTGTCTGTCTGTCCCCCTCTCATTCCCTTTCTTGTAATGTAGAGCAGAATTGCAGTTCCAACAGCATTAGCCAAAAACATTTTGGGTTCCTCCTGGCAACACCAAAGTGCTTTGAATTGCTCTCTGTCCTTACATTTGTGGGTCCAAGTCCTCACAGGGAAATACATGATTGCAGGTTACCCTCCATCATGTCAAGGGGAGTTTTGCTCCATTGGCAATACAGAACCTGATGTCTACAACTCTCGGCTGAGTCCACATAGGTTTTCTGAGCATTCCTAAATGGATAGATTTTACTTGACTTTGATATGAAAGTTACCCATCCCCTCTCTGGTCCACAATCTGTCTCACACTGTTCCCTCTGTTACATGACTCATTTTTGCTGGGTGACAATTCCAGTTTCTCTTCTTGATCTTAGAGAAACTGTTTACTCGCTTTTGATGTTTTACTGCTTTTGCTCATGTATCACTGCCCGACCTCTGCAGTTAAGGCCAGTCAGACGTTTGAAAATTATTTACCGTCCATCATGTCATATGCATATCAAATCTCACATTCGGAGTTGCTGCTTTTTGTTTTAGTTTGGTGCTTTTTTATTTTTCATTTTACTTATTTGTAAACTCTACAACCATTATCACATATGACCCAATATGCAGGATATTTTCCATTAGCTTTTTCACCTCTCCATCATATCTTCCTGTTTTCCTTTATATTCGGTTTGTTTTCTCTGCCTTCTGCGTTTCCACAACTGTTGGTGTATTTTCCTTGTTTTTCATGAGCAAACTAATTACCTCAGTCTCTTCATTGCTTATGCTCTGTATTTGCAGATGAATGTGTTCACGTGTACATGTCTGTGGCTCTTAGTAAAGTTAATGTGAGCTCCCTGAGCAGTCTTAGTCAAGCACATTTGTCTTGTCCCTATCATTTCTGACACATTCACCTTTTTAGAAGTGACAATACAGGAGCTGACTATTTTGTGATATACTGGTCTATTGTTTCTCCAGATCTTTTCACACAAGGAAACCTTTTATTTATGACATCTTTTGAAAGATTAAATGGTTTTTAAAGCATGACTGGGATTTTACAGTTTGTCTTGGTTTGATGCTCCTGCTAACACACGTAGCAGTTTTCACCAATTGCAGCGGATGGTGTGGCTGACCTTACTCTGATTGGCATTATATCTACATATTCGTGCTACTAAACTGATCCTCCCTTAAGTTTAGTCCTGCAGGGATAAAAAATCTACAGTGTTGCTATAATTGTTTTCTTTTCTTTTTTTCTCCTTCTTTTCCTTTGTCCTATTCAGTATTAAGCCAGACAGACATCCCAGGCTGTGCAACAAGCTGGTCCTTCCTCCAATTCTTCAGTCCACTCATGTAACACTTCCTGAAAGCAGAATGCCCTGAACTCTGAGGTATAGTCTTTCCACAGCTTCTCCTATATGGAATAGCGCCTATTGAAAACCGCAGGTGAGTGCCTGCTCAGCTCTATACTTCCTGCATGACCTTTGACGAGTCGCTCATCCTGTCTGTACCAAGATTACTAAATATTTAATTGTGGTATTTATGCCAAAAAGGACTGCTCCGTAGTGACACAGATGCACAGGGGCTATTATGAAGTCAAGAAAGTTTGCAGCAGAGTTGTCACCAGTATCTTACCCCTCAAGCTGAATCAAATCCATTACAGGACAGAAAAAAAATCTTCCCATTGTTTCCCTTCTTCCTCCTCAAGTCTACACAGTGATGAAATCAGTTTTGCTCTCTATTACGGTAAAGATATTTTCAAAATAAGCTTTTAATAAAACTTCAGCCAGGCTTGGATGCAGTCACTGGGTGGATATATATAAGAATGATCCATACAGATGGGATTGTATGAGCACATTGTGTGCCCTTACCTGGCTGAAGATGCTAACAGAAGCATTGCAGCCCTTCCCTTCCTCTTCAGAAGAAACCACTTTTTCCTTTAACTGTAACCATTACATGACAATAACCTCGCTGTGAACAAAATATGGGCTCCTGTCTTAGCAACAGGAATGAAGCATGACCAAGATAAGTGACACTGTAAAGGTTTGACCCAAAATGCAGGTCTACACGTGAGTTGTCCTCCCAAAACTGAAGGAGGAGGATGCTCGTAGGGTCACCTATAGCCTCAAGTACCAGACGGTTTTTGTGGGATGAGGCAGTTTTCTCTGCTGTAGGCATAGTTTTATGTGAAAGAGCTTGATTGACCACACCAAGGCATTTTCCCTAGCTGGTATGCATTTGCAGGGTTTAACCCTGAGCAACACACAGACAACTTGAGTAAAACCGTGCACCAATTTGTCTTTGCAAGTCATTTCAAGTACCAGCACAGATAAAAAGTGTACAAGAACTTCTAAGCAACCAAATGAACAAGGGGCGCCCTTTCCCCTGGCAGCTTTATATATCTTTAAGCTAGCCTAAATCTAATCGTAAAATTCAGAGTTTAGGGACTTTCATGGGATTTGTAGCAATCTCAGAAGAATGATGATGGGACGAGGAACAGGAACAGCTCATACCCAGCCAGCCAGGTAATCATGACCCAGGTGGAAAGTCATTTCACCAACCAGCCAAGTAGAACTCAGCAGAAATTATGATTTTTTTCTTGGAAGAAAAAGCAATTCTGTTTTATATAACATTTTCTTAAATGTGTAAGAGAGGACAAAAGGAACTGAAAACATAGGAGCTTTTGGTGGCATCTAGCTTGTATGTCACGTTTCTTCTAAACTGAATAGCAAACACAATCCCATCTGAAGATGATGTTAGCGCTGTTAACCAGACCTACATTCCCCTATCCTGTTACTCTTAGTTTGCCTGAATTCAAGCAGGTTTTGTGCTCTAATGCATACACCCATCCAGTCTGATTTACCAAATAGGAGTCGAAGTACTTCTAAGTCCATGTCCAAGGATTTGCTGGCCCTTGTCAAGGTACAGAAGTACCTTGCACAAGTGAAGGGCACAAGACACTTGTTTGCTCAGCAACACACAATGACAGTAATATTGCTTAAAATGCTGGACTTACATCCGAGTGTTTGGCTCAAGGATCGTATGAGCCATGACACAGTTAAACGGGACTGAGAAGAGACGAGGAGTTTTTAGACAGAAGGACAAGTCTCAGGTGTCAGGTAAACAGGACTCTGCCAGAACTGGAGAATGATGAGACATTGAACTGTACAGACGCCCACCAAATGGGTGCATCGGGGAGATATTGCACATGGGCCATAGGGCCACTATTAGAATAAGAGCCACAAAATAAAGAGTATGTCACCTTTTCTGAGACATTTATATTCATGTGGTTTTCTGTAATGGTAATTTGCTACCGACAATAGCTTTTTCATATGTTCCAGACAGTTGTTTCACTGAGACCATCAGCAGTAAAGAATCTTTGTCCTTCATTAACTTCTCATGCAAGCATTAATTAGCTCACAGATTCTAGTAATAATAGGCTTGCGAAACTGATGTCTGAATGTGCCAATAACCTCTGCAGTGAGCTATGCCATCCATCAGCAAATCCAGAAAGTAACAGGGTTAGGGATATAGTCTTAGAGAGTTTCTACCAAGATCCTCTTTCCTCCTTTGCAGGACAGTTGGAAAAGGGATTGAGGAAGCCTGTTTTCATTTTCCAGGGACATCTTTTCCTTCAGTACCTTTTAATCACTATGAAGGTTAGTTACGAATGTCTCTGAAGTCAGACTCCAGCTATTTATATTGCTATGTAGTTCTTTTGAAACAGCATCGAGCACAAAAGGTGCACTGTCCCCTCCTGCCTGCTTCACTTACCGCTGTTACTCTGTGGTACTACTGCGTGGGAGCCCGTGGTGTTGGGCACTATTAAACACTGACCATCAAGGCTGCATGCCTTTAGGAGCTAGAACAAGACAGCTGGTGAGATACAGCCAGGGAGCAGAGTAGAGGGGCGAAGGAAGCAGCACCAGGCAGTTTGACAAGCACTGATTCTAGCAGATGAGCAGTCCTGACTCATTGCTGATGGCTCCGGTCCTTGGAAGATGCTCTGTGTGCCTGGATCGCTGCATCTACAAGGTGGCCACTGAGGCTGCCGGGGCCCTGTGCAGCTGCTGTGGTGTTCCCACAGGAAGCACCTTTCACGATCAGGTCCTCTAAATGCACAAAATACAGAAAATCTCCCCTGTCTCCCCATGACCTTCAACTGTCACATTCTTTGTCATGTAGCTGAAGGAGATATTTCCTTGGAGTCGGGTGGGGAGAGTGCTAAGGGTGTTTATTTTTTGTGACCACACACTTGGGTAGCCCACAGTGCCAGTTTTCCAGCAGTCCCCCAGCCCTCAAGCCATCCCTCCTGTAGTCAGCAAACCTGCCAGCATGCAGGTTCTAGAAAGGGGAGTCCAGCAGAGTATTCAGCAAACTAATCCTCCCCACCCGCGGGTATCATTTATATTACCATGGCTGTTAGATGCCGTAAGCTTGGAAGAGCACCACCTTATGCTCTGAACTGTGGATTTACATGTGCTCCTTTATGCCAGCTCTCCTATTTCTAAAACACTCATCAGATCACAAGTTAAAAACACTTGAAGTACCATGGCCTGTCTAATCGTCTGTACGAGAAGCGAGTTCTCTGTTAGCACCACGCAACAATGAAATCTGCAGAGTCCTTATTTTAGTGTGCTTCCCAGTTCTCTGTGGTGCCGTCACTAATGAACTGTAACCTGGGAAACCACTGAAAGTCTGCTGGCTCAATGCATGTGAGAAATTTGGCTAGATTAAGGTGTCTTTCACAAAGGAAACTGAAGAGATCTTCATTCCCCTCAACCTCATGGTCTTCAGACTGTTCGTTTAGACTAGCGAAGCTCCTTGAAATTCCTGGAGCTAGCTCGTTGGGGTTTTTTCTACCTGCAGTGAAACAACAACAGGTGTCTGGAATTGGAAGAATCTCTAGTTACCAACATAATTCATGAAAAGTGGAAAGAATGTATTTGCAAGATTGGGGTACATAATACTTTGCACTTTGAGAACAGGATCATGCAGAGGTTTCTAAGCACTGCACATGTATCAGTGAAACCTCATACCGTCCAATTAACGTGACCCTTACCTATACATGTAGCTGAATGACAGGGAGTGTAGAGGAGGGTAGGACATTCACTCAGGCTCACACCACGAGCTGGACTTGGACTAAACCCAAAAGTCCCCAACACGTCCTTCTGGCCCTCTGTGCATGCAAATGCTGCCCTCCTTCTGCAGCGCCTCAGTAGCACTCCTCCACAAACACTTCTGCCCACCCAGCCCTCTCCTGCCTTGGCCCTACTCAACACAGCTGCTTTCTGTGGGCAAACTTAGAATCACAGAATCATAGAATCTTTTAGGTTGGAAAAGACCTTTAAGATCATAAAGTCCAACCATTAACCTAGCACTGCCAAGTCCACCACTAAACCACATCCCTAAGCCCCACAATCTACACATCTTTTAAATACCTCCAGGGATGGTGACTCAACCACTTCCCTGGGCAGCCTTGCCAGGACGCAGCTCTGTTTTGGGCAAACTCTGTCTCCGATACCTCTCTTCTTCCACTGGCTTATTCCAGCAGTCAGCTGGAGAAGAAAAGAGAGGAATAACAAGTGCTGGCCGTGGCAGGAAAGTGCAAGGGCTTCTCTGTGACAACTCCCACAGAACATCTGCTGCCTACCGTGGCTAGCCAAGCTTATGCCCTTAGGACAGCACCTCCTCTCTGCATGAAAATAGGCCTCACCAGATGCCTGTTCCTGCTAAAACATGCCCGGCAGAACTTGGTATGCCAGAAAAGAGAGGGTGATGGAGGAAAAAATATGGCAGCACTGTACTGACTGGGATGTCTGACAACCTGGTTCAAAGCACAGCTCAAGGAGTAGCTCTGAACCAGCCTCCTCCACTGCAACCTGCCAGCTCCCACTGACCACACTTATCTTCATAGCTTTGCTTCAGTGACTTCTGATCATCCCCTCTCTCCCTAATTGCTCCTCCTTTGCATACTCAGCCACCTGAGCACCCTTCCCAGAGCCGCATCCTTGATCGTCTACTCTCTACCAATACTTGTTCTCTGGTGATCTCCCCAGTTACGAGCCAAGCTGATACACTTGCTGTCTGCGTGTAGGTATTTGACAGATCTATTGCTCTGTTCCATCCGGGCCTGCCTTTCACTTGCATGCAAATCTGCCCGTCTCTCTGGTACCTCCTTATACATATGTGTATAAGGGCTACAGCCTGTCCCACCACATCTCCTTCCTCTTTAGCTCAGTTGGGGTAACACTGCCATCCTCTCACCCCTGCCACTCTGTGTCTCATCTTCTGTCCCTGTGTCCGGGCAACATCTCAGCCTGACAGGTTGATTTTACCACTATACCTGCTATCTACTTGTCTCATTTGAAATCCTTCCGGAAAATAATTTTCCTATGCTGCTGCCTGGATCCTTCACTTTCTCCTCCTCTTGCATTGCATGAATGTCTTTACTTTTTTATCTTTTCACTCACAGCTTTTCAACCCTCCACCCTGTCCTAGCTCTTATCTTGTAGTTGTTCTCAGAGGGATCAAAACATGCTTCTAATCAGACTGTGTGTCAGACCCACTTATTTGGAGCCCTAACATGCATCGCATCTCTTCCTCTTGTCCCTCACACAAGATAGGCACTCCGTGAAGTTCCGCAGGCATGCTTATGTGCACCCTCAGATATTTCTTAATTTCTCTTTTGCCACGATGTCACCAAAATGCTACCAGCTAGGCAGGCTGCTGGTAGCTGGAGCCTCCTGCCTCTGATACTGAGCGCAATGTCCCCACTGGATCCCACATATTCCCATTTCGCTGTCTGCATCCTTCTGGATTGTATCTTATTCTTGGATGGCAAGCTTGGGGTTAGAGACAAAAATGGCCTTTTTGTTCTACGTTTGCAGAGCACCAACCACACTGGGAACCGAGTCCACTGTTCCTGAGTTTTTGGCGTTAAAGTAGTAAATACGAGTGGAAATTACAGCGACCGAATTGTCACAGGGAGAGCAAGTGGCAGCACTGACAACAGCGCAGCGGCACCCTGCCTTCCCTTCTTGCTGTTCATCCCTCATGATTCATTGCGGTACCTCTGTGATTCCGCACCTGCACACGTGCAGCCAGTGGAGCGGCAGGAATTGTCACCATCCCGAAATCTCCTTCTAATTATAAGAGTAAGAGCACATGGCTTTCTGCCAACCAAACAGTTGTAAGCTCTTCATATACAAGAAGCTTTCACTTGAACTTAGCCGCCACAATCCAATTTGCTCGATTTCAGTAAGGTTTCAACTGTCCTTCCTGCTCTTTCTATACTAACAGCCCCAGAACAGTATGTTAGGAAGATGTAGATAGTGTGTCTGAGAGAGATTTTCAATTGGATGTGTTGAAATCTTCCTTTTTGCCACTAAAAACATCCTGGCAAGAGAAAATTACTAGTTGCAGACACGTGTTTGTGTCGTGTCTATCAGCAACCAAGCTAAGCTGATTTGCAGCCTTGGACGCTAACCATCACTCGACTTTCAGGTGGCTGAGGACTTGATATATAAGCATGCCAAAAGCTAGGATGCTCCCAAAATAGAATACTCTTTAGGATTCGGCATAGTTAAAGCAGAACATTAAGGTGAAAAAGCAAAGAGTTGATCATATTTACAGTGGAGTGTAACAGCACACTCCACAGAGAGTAAGTCACCAAAATGCTGTATAAGTGAAGATCTCTTGTATTTACTGAGGATGAGGAGGCAGAGGGAGAGACGGAACCGAGAGTTAACTGGTTGTGTAGAGGACAGGCAAAAGAAATGCATTTTCCCCACGTGGAAAGCTGTGCTATAGGTTTAAACGGCCTCCCAAGCCCGAGCAGGCTTTATGGGTAATGAATCCTTTGATGTTTCTTCAGAACAACTAGTCTAGAGCGCTGACCACCATAAACCTCTTAAATTTCAAGTGCTATTTTTACGGCCTCTTTATGATTGAAGTAACCTCACTTAAAGGATTACAGGGGTTACTTCATGTCTTTGTAGCCAAATGCATTCTGGTAAAGATCAGATTGATCTGGAGTCAACTGTTATCTTTAGCTTTGATTGTTAATCATTCGGAAGACCTTTGTTCTTTGATTGCCACTAGGGAATCTTAAATGCAGATTATGTTAATTAGTACCTGGATTATCAGCATCATCAAATAGAAGAATTATAGCCCTGATATTGTTAGGAAAAGTACTTGAAAGTAAATTTAAAATAATCATATTCACTTGATGAGTCCCACAATGTTTTGCTGGTTTGGCTTTAGTGTTTGCAACTGTTTTATAGTAGAAGCATTTAAAAAGGAAGGCAAGTAGGGTGCTCTATTTGAAAAGGGATGAATGCTCTCTAAGAAAAAGAATTCACAGTCTAGATTGAAGCATTTAGACAAAGTAAAGTCAAATGAACAGGTTAATGTACTTGCCAGGTTTTACAGTGTCAATCTACAGAAGAAATGATGCAGACACATGCTGCCTTCATGTTAAATAGCATGTCACAGCTGATCATTAGCAAACATCAGAAAACACAGCAGTGATTGATTACGCTCTTGTACCACAGCTCTACACAGCTTTGCAATGAAAAATACAATTATGCAGCGGGTACTTTGAAAAGCACCATCCAAGTGCCGTGCCCTGAGACCCTTAATAGCGTATGGAGCTACTTGGTGTCCGCATACAGCTCTGCCCTCTGTAAGACTGCCTCACGGTGCCCTGTTGTACCTGGGCCTGCCCAGTCATCAGCTGCCTGAGAGTCACTTTCTGCTGAATGCCCTCACACCTTTTCCTTTTGAAGGAGAAGGATGTGAGATCCCCAGTGCCGGCCTGATATTGCCCAAGCCTAAGGTGTGTGTGTCCAGAGGAAGTCGTGGGTGGCAAAGGATGAGCGTGATTGTATAACACCTAATCTGGCACCCAGAAATGCTCACGTTCGTCTGCCACATCTATTTTTAGGCATTCTTCTTCCTGTAGGTGCTTCCTTCAGTCCCAAAGGTCTCAGGTAAATGATTCCTTTAATACACTCCAGTTGAAACTATTTGGTCTGGGAAAAGAATTAGACGAAGAAATTGCTCTCATATATTAATTTAGCTAGGGCAAAGATGCTCAATATTAAATTTGAATCAAATTATAAGTTCATTCTCTGCCCTCACAGTCTGTTACAGGGAAAGGGCACAGAATTACAGAATCACAGATTGGTTGAGGTTGGAAGGACCTCTGGAGGTCATCTGGTCCAACACCCCTGATCAAGGATGGCCACCTAGACCAGAGCACCCAGGATCATGTCCAGGCAGTTTTTTAATATCTCCAAGGATGGAGACTCCACAGCCTCTCTGGGGAACCTGTGCCAGTGCTTGGTCACCCTCACAGCAAAAAAGTGTTTCCTCGTGTTCAGAGGGAACCTCCTGTGTTCCAGTTTGTGCCCATTGCCTCTGGTCCTGCCACTGGGCACCACTGAAAAGATCCTGGCTCCATCCTCTTTAGGCGTTTGCATACATGGATAAGACCTGCCCCCTTCCTCCCCTCAAACCTTCTCTTCTGTAGGCTGAACAGTCCCAGATCTCACAGCCTTTCCTTGTAGGAGGTATGCTCCAATCACTTAATCAACTGAATGGCCCGTTGCTGGACTCTGTCCAGTGTGTCCATGTTTCTCTTGTACTGGGGAGCCCAGCACCGGACACAGTACTCCAGGTGTGACCTCACAGGTGCTGAAGAGAGGGGAAGAATCACCTTCCCGGGCCTACTGGCAATACTTTGCCTAATGCAGCCCGGGATACTTTTAGCCCTTCTTTGCTGCAAGGGCACATTGCTGGCTCTTGTTCAACATAGTGTCCACCAGGACGTCCAGGTCCTTTTCTCCCAAGCAGCTTTTCAGCTGGGTGGCCTCCAGCATATATTGGTGCATGGGGTTGTTCCTCCCCAGGTGCAGGACTTTGTGCTTCTGCTTGTTGAACTTGATGAGATTTCTGTCAGCCCATTTCTCCAGCCTGTTAACGTCCTTCTGGATGGCAGCCTGACCCCCTAATCTATCAGCCACTCTTCCCAGTTTTGCTGAGGGTATGCTCTGCCCCATCAGCCAGATCATTAATGAAGATGTTAAATGGGATTGGACCCAATACTGACCCCTCGGGTAAACCACTAGTTACTGGTCTCCAACTTTATTCCACCAATCACCACACTCTGGGCCTGGCCATTCAGCCAATTTTCAATCCACCTCACTGTCTACTTATTTGGCCCATACTTCATCAGCTTTTCTACGTGGATCTTCTGGGAGCAAGTGTCAACAGCTGAAGTCAAGGTAGACAGTATCCATTGCTTTTGACAATCATCTATCAAAAACAGTCTTCCGTCATGACCAAAGACTGTCATTTCATCGTAGAAGTTATCAGGCTGCCCTGGGGTGAAGCCCTGCTGACTGCTCCTGATCATCTTCTTGTCAGAGCAGCCTACCTATGGGTTAAAAGCTATAACAGCAGTATCAAAATCCAACAGGAGCTTCTCAAATCTTATCCAAGCTCAATTCAATTTACTTTCCAAAGCATTAGTAAGTCACCTTTCTTCATTAAGTATAGCTGGATCAGGTCCTTTATTAAAGACATTTCCTTTTCTTGCATTCAGTTCTGTTGTCTAATCTTCCATGCCATTGCTGCATTCTCCGCAAGGCCCCTGTGAGATATTCTAGTTTCAATGACAAATATCCAATGAGAAAATGTCTAAGCTGTCTTTCAATCACTTAAGAGACTGTATCTTGAGTCAGTATGTATTTTAGGCAGGTTTATCACCCAAGAGACAGAAGGGCTCCGGCCTCACAGCTAAATATGCAGTTAGGCACCTCTTAAAGCACAGTTACCCCCAATTCACCTTGGGGGTAAGGGATAGTTCTTAAATAAGAAGTGTTTTGAAGTCTGTAGCATTAAGACCAAGAGGTAGCAATAGGATCTTTACAACCTATACCTTCGATGGGATTGAATTCTGTGGGCTATTTATATACTTTTTGGAAAGATGATCTCTATGTAATGAGCAAAAATCTCATTTTACAAGGCACTTGCTTCTTGTGTGGAGCTGAGATCTGTTTGTGCTATGAAAAGGGATATGGGTGACGATAAGCTTTTCTGAAACCCCTGCTGGTAACATGAAGCAGATGGGACTTCTACCTCACTGGCAAAGCAGTCCACAGACTGCATTAACATTCACTTTCTAAGAGCTAACCTTACTGGCACCTCACCACAGATGTCTATGAGATCAAATAAGTCCAGGTGAGTGTAAACTCTTCCCAGTTTACTTCTGACAAATGGACTTAGTCTGTCCTTGACTCAACTATGGCTATTACAGTGGTAGCTATTACTACCACTCTGCTTTGCGGTTTTATCTTGCTGATCATCACCATAATAGTGTCTGAATATCTTACAAAATATGCAAACACTAACAAAGTCCTGAGTGGATTTCAAACTCCCACAGACAGCATTTAAAACACTTCACTGGCCTCCTTCGAGGATGCAATGCTGGCTGCTCAATGCTCAAGAACCTAAATTGTTTATTGCCTTTAAGTTTGAGTACAAGCTCCATAAATCATTATAATCATTCTCAAGTGTCCTCCCAAGAGCATGTGAGAATATATAATAAGGACATTTTCTACTCATTTTTTGTTAGATTTTATCATTTTAAAACTATTAAAATTGTGCCAAAGATATCTGAGGCTTCATAAATGCTGCTCTAGTTTAAAAGAGGCCAAAATAAAAGTGTTCCTCTTGTCTTTTAGCTCACTGCTGAGGTCAGTAATTAGTCAGATTTGAGACCTGGAGGAGCTTTGAGGGTGCTTTTCTGTCGGGGATTCTGAGGCTGAGCAATAAAAATGCTTGCCATTTTTACATCAACTTTTACGTATGTACGCAGGATATATATACGTTAGTGCAATACCGGTGTTGGCTGCAGCAAAGAGAACATCCCTTTGCAGTGCTGCCAGAGTGTCCTGCAGGACTGGCTAATCTGAATTGTGGCTACAGCAGACGACGGTCTTCTGATGCTTCAGCATGTCCTGTGCCTTTATTTTGCTCTTCCTTCTTTTTCTATCTGCTCCCCTTTGCAGGCTTGTGCGTATCAGCAATAGCCTTCGGGAGAGAATAGGCAGAACCAGGTCAGCAAAGGCTGCTTCCAGTCTGGAGGCTAATGCTAATACGAGTGCCAGTCATTGCCTTCTTCCCTGGCATTCCAGATCAGCTGCACAATTTGAACAGTAAATTAAGCAAATTAAGTTGGTGAACTGTGGTCTGCCTTGCTGACAGCAGCCTCCTCTGGAGGAGCAGTATCTTGTCCTAACTGGTCTGCAAAAAGGTAAGGTTTGGTGCCTGGAACATAGTTAACACCAGAAGGGTGGAGATAACTGGAGCTTTATGTTTTAAAGAATAGGAGGAATTCCAGAAATGTGGCCCTGGTATGTGAAAGCCCCAGGAAGTAAATGACCTGAGCACATGCGCCAACTTAGTGCTTGGTTTTGGACTGGGCAGCGGTTAAGTGAAAAAAGTAATATACCGAAATGTTCCACGCTGGGTACCAATAGCCGGGTAAGTTCTGCTTAGATTAGAAGGAAATAAAATTTGGCTTCCTGCTGTTTACCCTCAGCTCCAGGGAAGTCTCCAAGGTGTAATTATTCAGGCCTTTCTCATGTGAGCTGAATAGACTGAAGCTGCCCACACTCCCAGAGTGGGAAAAGCAGGCAGACACCTGCAGCGCCGCGAGGCAGGGGACAGGGACCAAGGGAACTGGGACATGCAGCACGGAGCAGTGCCAGCAAGCAGCCTCATAGCCACAGAGACTTGGCTAAAAGCTTTTCATTTCGTCAAAGCACTTCCTTTTCTGCTTATTAAATGGATTAGAATTGATTGCTTTTTATCCGAGTTATTGCTTTGATGTTAAGCTCAATACAAAGGAAATAAAATAGGGAAATTACTATTATGAAATAAAATGAAACAATGGAGCTCAGTGAAAACATGCAGGCTTCTTTTCTCTTGGTGGTTGATTAGGGGTAACGTCTCAAACGGAGTTTCACACATAAGCAGCTCATGGAGATTCAGTAAGATAGTCCCTGCATCTATTTAAATAATGAATTTAAATCATCCCGGCTCTGCACTATCCAGGTCCTCAAGCTGTGTTTACAAGGTGGCACTCTTCAGTGCAGAGAGTGAGGGCCCCTGATTTCCTCTGTTGTAAGCAGTATGAGAAGCAACGATTCCCCCACACCTCAATTCAAAACCCATCAGCTCTGCTTGGGTAGACGGACTCCAACGCAGCCGTACACCCGTGCGGCCTTCCTCTGCCTCTGGTTCACCAACCCCCGCCTGCTGGCAGCCACAGAGCAGTTCTCCGCCGCAGGTTTCCCATCTGTACTTTGGTCCTTGTGCAGTGAGAATTAAATCACTGACACCCAAAAATAGCATTTAAGAACTGACGCTTAGCTCAAAAGAAGATTTAATACAAATAATTTTTGTAACATAGAGATAAAATTAGGGAGAAGTTTATGTAAACATATGTAATTAGTACATGGTTAGAAGGTGGACAGCATTGTCACAGGCTTCATGTTTTAGAGGAAATGTCAATTTCTAGAGGCTTCACTCTGCCATTTGATGCACAATTACTGTTACAGCCTGAGGAGCAGTAAACATCACACTTACAAATCCTGGGTAGTTCTACCGCAACCAATGTGACTGAATTTAGGTAAAATGAGCACAAGAGTGGGAAAAGCCCTCTCATCTTACTCGCACTGGTCACTAAGAATGTAAAATGTCTGTGCCTGTGGCTATTTTGCCAGTCAGAGTAAAGCGGCTTCCTTGAATGGAATACCTCGCTGGTCAGTTTTGGGTCACCTGTCCTGTCCGCTCCTCCCCACAGGTGCGACACCTCTATGCTTTTCTGCTTCCGACCCTCCAACGGGGCAAATAACAAAGCTGGCTGCCCTTGGGTGTTAGAGCAATGAGTCTAACCCCGAGCCTCTCCGCATACCACCCCTGGGCATCAGCTATAAACATCAGGTCTTATCACTCTGAGAGCGACCAGTGCCTGCACGATACGCTCTTAATTTCAGGAGTTAGAAGAGGCTTGACTGAAAAGTCAAGTTACTGAACAGAAAATTGGTTCTGTTTTACCTCAAACCAGGACACCACCAGGACTCCCAGGTCCCTCTCTGCAGAGCTGCTCTCCAGCAGGTCAGCCCGTAACCTCTACCGGTGCACAGGATTGTTCCTCCCGAGGTACAGGACCCTACACTCGCCCTCGTGGAACTTCATTAGGTTCCTCTCCGCCCACCTCACCAGCCTGGACAAGTCTCACTGAATGGCGGCACAGCCTTCCGGTGTGTCAGCCGCTCCTCCCTGTGCTGTGTCATCAGCAAACTTGCCGAGGGTACACTCTGCCCCCTCACCCATGTGACTGATGACGACTTATTGAAGACGACTAGAACCAGCAATGACCCCTGAGGAACACCACTAGTTACAGGCCTCCTAACAGACCCTGTGCCGCTCATCACAGCCAGTCATGCCACCATAGATGGGTTCCCCCTTGGTGAATCTATGTTTACCACTCCCAATAACCTGCTTTTCCTCCACATGCTTACAGATGCTCTGCCAGGGATGGAGGTGAGGCCGAGTGGACTGTAGTCTCCAAGCTCCTCTTTCTTGCCCTTTTTCAAGACCGGTGGGACGTTGGCTTTCCTCCAGTCCTCAGGCACCTCTCCTCTTCTCCTTGACCTTTCAAAGATAGTGGAGAGCGGCTTCGCAATGACATCTGCCACCTCCCTCAGCGCTTGTGGGTGCATCCCATCAGGGCCCATGGATTTGTGGGTGTCGAGTGTGCCTAAATGATCTCTGACCCAATCCTCCTTGGCCAAGGGAAAAGTCTTCCTTTGTCCAGACTCTCCCTCTTACCTCCAGGGTCTGGGATTCATGAGGGCTGGCCTCAAGAGTAAAGACTGACGCCAAGGCAGCATTCAGGAATGCCTCTTCTGCAAAATGCTGCCTGACTCTGTGGCAGCTGAGCTGTCAGCACCCTGTGCCCATGTCGCCCAACAAAGTGATGCACAGACAATGAGAGACACAGCGTCTGTCTGTTAAACAAGTGCTTTATAGACACCTTTATACACAGTAAAACACCCTGAGGGAACGGAGTCAGGAGGAGGAGGGAGGGCGGGAGCTGTCCGGGGGGTAACGGGAGTCTCTGCTGCTGGTCCCGGTGGCCTCTGCCTGGTCGGTGCTCAGGAAGGTGTAGGAGTCACCTTGCTTCACACCAAACATCATGTCAATCAGGATGGTCTTACCGGAAGCGTGCGTCAGCCGGAGTTTGCAGGAGTGCCTGGATGGCAGCACCGTTAGGTGGCAGAACTTGGAGTGAGGTAACATGGCCCAGGCTCCTTTTACCACGACCTGCAACCAGTGGGCGGTTTTGACGATGTCAAGGTAGGGGCCGGTGCAGAGGGTGTGTAGGAGGCTGGGACACTGTTTATTCCTCAGCTCCTCCTGGGGGTGGTGGAGGAAGCACAGCATGTCCTCCTCCAGCGGCTCCCTCATGCAGGTGCACTGCAGCTTGACGCGGAGGCTGGAGTTCCTCGCCGGCATGTCCTCGGTGGCAGTGCCCAGCTCCACGTGGAAGCTGTGCCCGCGGGGAGGCTTCAGGGGCACGAGCAGGCGGTAGATGGCATCCTCCTCACGGGCACTCCAACATCCTAAGGCACCGCTCAGCCCGACGACCGGCTTCAGTCGCGGCATGAAACTATTCCTGGACAGCTTTCCACAGACACGGAGAAGTTCATCCATCAGCTCCTCCACCGTGCTGAAGGATTCGGAGAGGTCCAGGAGGCGGTGGGCCGAAACAGTGCGCGCACGCTGGGCAACCCGGGGTTTTTCTCCTTCCTGCCTCTTGCTCTCCTTGCTGCTGCTGGCTGGCCGGCGGCTCCTTTTCCTGAGCCACCAGCAGAGCGCGAAGAGCAGCAGCAGGAGTGCAGCGACCGCCCAGACCTGCCAGCGCTGCAAGGCAGCAAAGAGCAGGGCTCCCCAGGCAGAGTCGCTCTGCTCCACCTCCTGCAGCAGACGACTCATCTGCTGGCTGAGGAACTCCGCACGCTGCAGCATGCGCTGGTGCGTCTCCTCGTCCAGCTCACCACTGAGGGTCTGCCGGCGCTGGAGGATGCTCTGCAGAGCCAGGGCGAGCAACAGTCTGAGAGCCATGTTCTGCAGGAGGAGGGAGAGAAGGGGGTCAGTGCTGGCAGCGGGGGCAGCGGGGCCGCGAGCCGCAGGGAGCTGGGGGCAGGTAGGAGAGGGGCCGAGGCAGCGGGGAGGCAGCAAGGCCTGCGCCCAGGCCCGGTGGCGGCGACGCACCGTGCCCGGCCCAAGGCGCTGCCGCGAGCGGCGGGGCCCTCGATGCCCAGTGAGAACCCACCCCCGGGGCCGCACGTTTCCGCCCCAGCCCTCCTCCAGCCCAGCCTCCCCCCGCCTGCGCACTCACCGCTAGCCCAAGCCGTAGTGGGGCAGCACTGCCTGCTGGCCCCCTTTAGAGCCGCCCCCATTTTGATGCGTCGCCGGTGATGCCACAGGCGCCGGAGCGCATCACAGGCACACCCGGAGGCAGGCCCCAGCCTGGCCCAGCGACCCTCGGCTGCCCTGGGGTCCTGGTTCAGGCCGGGCTGGAGTTCATTTTCTTCACGGGGCTGCCGTCGTGCTGTGTTGCGCGTTGGCTCTCGTCTGCCTGCCAGCGGCAATCTCGTAATCACAGAATATCCCGGGTGGGAAGGGACTCACGAGGATCCCCGAGCTCAAGTCGAACCGTCAACCAAAACACTGCCAAGTCCACCACTAAACTATGTGCCTGAGCACCACATCTACACGTCTTTGAAGCACCTCCAGGGGTGGTGACTCAACCGGTTCCCTGGGCAGCCTGTTCCAATGCTCGATAACCCTTTCGGTGAAGACATTTTTCCTAATAGCCATCCCAAACCTCTCCCGACGCAACTTGAGGCCGTTTCCTCTTGGTCTACGGCCTGTTACTTGGGAGAAGAGACCAACAACCCCCTCGCTACAACCTCCTTTCAGATTCCTGAGCCCTGGGGAACACCGCTTCTGACCGGCCACCGACTGAATCACAAAGGCAGGGCCCACTGCACCCGCTCTTCACAGAATCACAGGACAGTAGGGGTTGGAAGGGGCCTTTGGAGGTCATCTAGTCCAACCCCCCACCCTGCTAAAGCAGCTTCACCCAGAGCACGTTGGACAGGAATGCATCCGGGCGGGTTTTGAGCATCTCCAGAGAAGGAGACTCCACAACCTCTCCGGGCAGTCTGTTCCAGCGCTCTCTCACCCTCAAAGTAAAGATGTCTTTCCTCATGTTCAGACAGAATTTCCTGCGTTCCAGTTTGTGCCCGTTGCCCCTTGTCCTGTTGCTGGGCACCACTGAAAAGAGTCTGGCCCCATCCTCTTGACAGCCGCCCTGGAGATGTTGGTAAGCGTTGATGAGATCCCTCCTCAGTCTTCTCTTCTCCAGGCTAAACAGACACACGTCTCTCAGCCCCTCCTCATCAGAGAGGTGCTCCAGTCCCTTGACCGTCTTCACAGCCGTCCGCTGGACTCTCTCCAGTAGTTCCTTGTCTTTCTTGAACAGGGGAGCCCAGAACTGCACCAAGTATTGGTCACAGATGTGGCCCCACCAGGGCAGAGGAGAGGGGGAGGAATGGCAAGGGACTCGAGCCCGTTTACATCAGCAGGGTGCTGAGGCCCACTATATTTTTAAGCATGAATGTATGTGCCAGACCCTCAAACTGCAGGTGAGTGAAGTGACACAGATATGGATCATGTAGCATGGAAAAATCTGGCCACCTTTCCCAGGAAGCAAGGGAGTCCTGGCTAGTGCCTACTCCAGGCCACAGGTAGCGGGACCAGCGGCGTGTGGCTGCAGGTCCTCACTGAGTAAGCTTCTCCTACTGCCAAAGCAAGCGCCCGAGTTGTTGCAGTTCCATCGCTCTGCCAGGGATGGAGGTGAGGCCGACTGGACTGTAGTCTCCAGGCTCCTCTTTCTTGCCCTTTTTCAAGACCGGTGGGACATTGGCTTTCCTCCAGTCCTCAGGCACCTCTCCTCTTCTCCTTGACCTTTCAAAGATAGTGGAGAGCGGCTGCGCAATGACATCTGCCACCTCCCTCAGCGCTTGTGGGTGCATCCCATCAGGGCCCATGGATGTGTGGGTGTCGAGTGTGCCTAAATGATCTCTGACCCAATCCTCCTTGGCCAAGGGAAAGTCTTCCTTTTTCCAGACTCTCCCTCTTACCTCCAGGGTCTGGGATTCATGAGGGCTGGCCTCAAGAGTAAAGACTGACGCCAAGGCAGCATTCAGGAATGCCTCTTCTGCAAAATGCTGCCTGACTCTGTGGCAGCTGAGCTGTCAGCACCCTGTGCCCATGTCGCCCAACAAAGTGATGCACAGACAATGAGAGACACAGCGTCTGTCTGTTAAACAAGTGCTTTATAGACACCTTTATACACGGTAAAACACCCCGAGGGAACGGAGTCGGGAGGAGGAGGGAGGGCGGGAGCTGTCCGGGGGGTAACGGGAGTCTCTGCTGCTGGTCCCGGTGGTCTCTGCCTGGTCGGTGCTCAGGAAGGTGTAGGAGTCACCTTGCTTCACACCAAACATCATGTCAATCAGGATGGTCTTACCGGAAGCGTGCGTCAGCCGGAGTTTGCAGGAGTGCCTGGACGGCAGCACCGTTAGGTGGCAGAACTTGGAGTGAGGTAACATGGCCCAGGCTCCTTTTACCACGACCTGCAACCAGTGGGCGGTTTTGACGATGTCTAGGTAGGGGCCGGTGCAGAGGGTGTGTAGGAGGCTGGGACACTGTTTATTCCTCAGCTCCTCCTGGGGGTGGTGGAGGAAGCACAGCATGTCCTCCTCCAGCGGCTCCCTCGTGCAGGTGCACTGCAGCTCGACGCGGAGGCTGGAGTTCCTCGCCGGCATGTCCTCGGTGGCAGTGCCCAGCTCCACGTGGAAGCTGTGCCCGCGGGGAGGCTTCAGGGGCACGAGCAGGCGGTAGATGGCATCCTCCTCACGGGCACTCCAACATCCTAAGGCACCGCTCAGCCCGACGACCGGCTTCAGTCGCGGCATGAAACTATTCCTGGACAGCTTTCCACAGACACGGAGAAGTTCATCCATCAGCTCCTCCACCGTGCTGAAGGATTCGGAGAGGTCCAGGAGGCGGTGGGCCGAAACAGTGCGCGCATGCTGGGCAACCCGGGGTTTTTCTCCTTCCTGCCTCTTGCTCTCCTTGCTGCTGCTGGCTGGCCGGCGGCTCCTTTTCCTGACCCACCAGCAGAGCGCGAAGAGCAGCAGCAGGAGTGCAGCGACCGCCCAGACCTGCCAGCGCTGCAAGGCAGCAAAGAGCGGGGCTCCCCAGGCAGAGTCGCTCTGCTCCACCTCCTGCAGCAGACGACTCATCTGCTGGCTGAGGAACTCCGCACGCTGCAGCATGCGCTGGTGCGTCTCCTCGTCCAGCTCACCACTGAGGGTCTGCCGGCGCTGGAGGATGCTCTGCAGAGCCAGGGCGAGCAACAGTCTGAGAGCCATGTTCTGCAGGAGGAGGGAGAGAAGGGGGTCAGTGCTGGCAGCGGGGGCAGCGGGGCCGCGAGCCGCAGGGAGCTGGGGGCAGGTAGGAGAGGGGCCGAGGCAGCGGGGAGGCAGCAAGGCCTGCGCCCAGGCCCGGTGGCGGCGATGGCACCGTGCCCGGCCCAAGGCGCTGCCGCGAGCGGCGGGGCCCTCGATGCCCAGTGAGAACCCACCCCCCGGGGCCGCGCGTTTCCGCCCCAGCCCTCCTCCAGCCCAGCCTCCCCCCGCCTGCGCACTCACCGCTAGCCCAAGCCGTAGTGGGGCAGCACTGCCTGCTGGCCCCCTTTAGAGCCGCCCCCATTTTGATGCGTCGCCGGTGATGCCACAGGCGCCGGAGCGCATCACAGGCACACCCGGCGGCAGGCCCCAGCCTGGCCCAGCGACCCTCGGCTGCCCTGGGGTCCTGGTTCAGGCCGGGCTGGAGTTCATTTTCTTCACGGGAGCTGCCGTCGTGCTGTGTTGCGCGTTGGCTCTCGTCTGCCTGCCAGCGGCGATCTCGTAATCACAGAATATCCCGGGTGGGAAGGGACTCACAAGGATCCCCGAGCTCAAGTCGAACCGTCAACCAAAACACTGCCAAGTCCACCACTAAACTATGTGCCTGAGCACCACATCTACACGTCTTTGAAGCACCTCCAGGGGTGGTGACTCAACCGGTTCCCTGGGCAGCCTGTTCCAATGCTCGATAACCCTTTCGGTGAAGACATTTTTCCTAATAGCCATCCCAAACCTCTCCTGGCGCAACTTGAGGCCATTTCCTCTTGGTCTACAGCCTGTTACTTGGGAGAAGAGACCAACACCCCCCTCGCTACAACCTCCTTTCAGGGAGTTGTAGAGAGTTATACGGTCTCACCTCAGCCTCCTTTTCTCCAGGCTAAACAAGCCCAGTTCCCTCAGCCGCTCCTCATGAGACTTGTCCTCTAGACTTTTCACCAGCATTGTTGCCCTTCTCTGAAAACGCTTCAGCACCTCAACGTCCCTCCTGTGTGAGGGGCCCAAAACTGAACACAGAAGTCAAGGTGCAGCCTCACCAGCGCCCCAGTACTGAGCCCTGGGAACACCACTTCTGACCGGCCACCAACTGAATCACGAACGCAGGGCAAGGTGAAGGAGAGGACAAGCAGGCCATTACTAAACAAGGCAAGGACAAGGCTTGCTCAGCACGTGGGTAGACAACCATACCGTCAAGCTTTAGTCTGGTTCTTCTCATCAGTGGATCTTTTCTGCAAACATGATCCCCCACTATCCTATTCTGCAGACAAGGAAATGGAGTTACAAACGTTACCTCAGCTACAGAAGGACCTTCACCGCCGCCCAGCACTGCAGGGGCAAAGCCAGGAATAACGTATCAGCATTCAGTGATTTATCGACAGGGCCTAACTCTGTGTTCAGTGCTTGATAACTGTCTCCACTATTTCCAGGTATCAGACCCTCAGGCTAGTGGCTCACTACTGGAAATCTCAGACTTATGCCTCCCACTGAACCACACGCAATGCAGCCACTGGGTTTTGGTACAGCTTGTGATCTACAGATGTCACGCCTGCTTTATTTGGAAGATCTCTCACCTGAGATTTGCTGTTAACTCCCCGCATTGCAGACACATATACACCCAACTCCTGCCTGTATCACCAGGTACACCAGAGCTTACTGCATGAGCCTCCGACTTCGGTAGCTGGTTTCAAAACATTGCAAGTCTGAAGCACTACATTATTTTTTCCCCTCTACTTTTATTGCACCACTTATATCTAGGTTCTAAAAATAACAATAGAAAACAGTAACCACTTGTTGCCAGTCAGTAACTGTAGTTATAAGAAGCACAAAGCACAGAATTTACAGAAGACGTGTCTGACCAAAAAGTACTTCCCATTTTCTATTTCTGTGGGGAAAAAGCCTTGCAGACTTGCATGAGGGAAAATTATCAGAAATAATTGCCTCCTTTTTTCATATTCAGGTAGAAGGAGATATTCACATCTGTGATCAAGTTTATCCATCCTGGCTTTGTTCTAGCTGTCAGTGCCAGAGCTTGGGCAAGTGTCAAATGTGCAGAAGTTCCCACTGGGAACAACTTCTGCTGCATTTAAATCTGGTACCAAATAGCTTGGGGGCGGGGGGGCCAAACCAGGCTCAGGCTGTCAACTTTCCCCAGAAGTCCCAGCACAAAGGGGAGAGCCATTCATCCAAGTATAATTGTCTACCGGATTGCAGGGTGTGCTTTTCTTCACTAAAATCTATAGATCTTTTAGACACCTAAAATAGGATATATGAATCATGTGTCTTTTGCCCTAGACTATGGGCTGAAGATCTGGACAACTAGCCCAGATAAATCCCTACAGGCAGTGGCTGTCTCAACCTTCCCTTCAGGCCATCACTTCTTGGCTGCACCACCAGCTTACACAAATCCCAAAGTGACTTTATGGTTGGCCCAAAGAAGAGCCTTTTGCCAGTGCCTCTGTGCTGCGGATGGCTCTTCCCCATTCGTCCTAAACACCAGGAGCTCCCTCAGCTTCAGGTCTTACCCCCATCACTGCCCTTTCCCCACAAAGGTACCTGGCTCCGGACCTCAAGCCTGTATCTGTACTGCTAAATAACAACAGGACCAAGACAGAGGCCAGGTGACCCATGGTGGGTCCTGTCCACCCTGCATAGATTTGGCCCTGCATGTCCTCTGGGGCCCATGTAATGTGGCCTTAAGACATTATTGGGACAGAGAGTGGTGTTTGATTCAAAATGCCTGAAATCATGGGACTTAAACACATCATGTGATTTCAGCAAAGGGATAATTTTATAGCAAGCGCGTGTGAAATACATGTGCCATGCAGCACAGCATGAGGGCATACAGGAGGGTTTGAGGAAGCGAGGCTCGCCGGAGCGTGTTGGGGGACTGAGGAGGGCGGCAGATCATAGACTCATAGAATCATAGAATTGCTGAGGTTGGAAGGGACCTTTAAGATCATCAAGTCCAACCATTAGTCTACCCTGACAAAAAACACTTCTAAACCATGTCCCTAAGTACCACATCTACCCTTTTTTTAAACACCTCCAGGGATGGCGAATCCACCACCTCCCCGGGCAGCCTATTCCAATGTTTAATAACCCTTTCAGTGAAAAAATGTTTCCTAATATCCAATCTAAACCTCCCCTGACATAACTTGAACCCATTTCCTCTCGTCCTATCACTTGTCACCAGGGAGAAGAGGTCAGCCCCCTTTCAGGTACTTGTAGAGGGTGGTAAGATCTCCCCTCAGCCTCCTCTTCTCCAGGCTAACCAACCCCAGTTCCCTCAGTCGTTCCTCATAAGATTTGTCCTCCAGACCCCTCACCAGCTTTGTAGCCCTTCTCTGGACATGCTCCAACACCTCAATATCCTTCTTGTAGTGAGGGGCCCAAAACTGAACGCAGTACTCGAGGTGGGGCCTCACCAGTGCCGAGTACAGGGGGATGATCGCTTCCCTAGCCCTGCTCACCACACTATTCCTGATACAGGCCAGGATGCTGTTGGCCTTCTTGGCCATCTTTATAATATCATTGATTAAAGATATTATATGTGCAGCAAAGATGCTGCACAGCATCTTCCATCCTGCCTGTTCAGGATGGTTTCTGGAGCATCATTTTCCCTTCTCCACACACTGCCAACCAGCATCACCTCAACATGGCAGGGAGTAACCTGCCAACTAAGTGATACGTGTAATCACTGTCCAGTGCTTAAGCTCACTACTGGATGTTGGTTTATTCAGCTATATGGACACAGAGTCTTATACCCAAACACTTGCCCAGAAAAGGGCTGTATCTCAGCAAAAGAGGGACTGGCCCTAAAAGTGCAGAGAGCCTTGCTGCCCCAAGAGCCCAGAACTCATGCATATTTTTGCCCTTACTTTCTGCCTCCCTCGATGTCCCACCAGCAAAAAGTGGGTAACAGCAAACCAGGGACGGGGAAATAAATTTACTGCAGCCCCAAAGCATGGAGTGGGCAAAAAGGCGCCAGGAAGAAGCCTGCCCAGAAAACACTAGTTCTGCTTTCCGAGAGGGCTCAAAGAGCACACAGGAAATACGCTGCAAACCCTACTGTGAATAACAAGAACAGCCTCCAGCTCACGTAACCGAGTCCTGTGCTCTGCGATGCTGTTTTTAACCCCAGTACCGATGCACAAAGGGCATGAGGCAGTAAACTGGATTCATCCCACCACACTTCAAACATGGAACTGCAGTCAAACGAGTCAGGAGCTCAGTCACCCCTGATTTCTACTGCCAATGGAGAGAAATGAGGCACAACTTTGTAAGAGCCACCTAAAACCTCAACTAGGTTAGTTACCTACAGTGGAGAAGGATTAATCTAGAAGTGAAGGGTTGACTTTGTGGTTTAAATGATCTCGTCAGGTTGCTTTTCTGAGAAGGGTCATAACCGAATGATGCAGAGCCAGCAGCATGCTGTGCACAAATGTGCCACTGTCTATGGCCCTACAAAGGAAACAGGGAGAAGAGAGGCTATTTAAAAAAAATAAAGAAATATATTAGATTCTTTCCAGGCAAAATGTAAAAGGTGATCAGAGAAAAGCAAGTAGAAGTCTGTTACACAATCCCATTTTCCATAATCTGAAAAACTATTAGCAATTGCAGGCAAGGAAGGCACGTACAAAACCTAACGCTGTCTCTGTGACAAAAAGAAAAAAAAAAAAAAAGCAGCTACCAAATAGCATTTGCAAAGTTTTGAGCAGGTCTCTACTTAAGAACAGGGCCCACCCCAAAGCAGAGCTAAGTAGGTTGCACTGTTGCAGGTCGTCACAGATTTCTTCACCTGATGTCACTTATAAAAAGACCAAAAGAGAGTATTGGTATGAAGAGTGAATAATATACATGGATGTTCCCTGCCATCTTTTTGATACTGTTCTTACAAAAATGTTTCTCGAAAGCAATAGAAATCTTTTCTGAGGCCATCTCCGCTGAAGTGGGGCGCTGAGTAGCTAACGGCTGTGGGAACAATCGGTGAGGCAGAGCCGCGTTTTGGGTGCAACGGATTTTTCGGTTTTCCTTTTTCTCCAAATGCTCTCAACAGATTTGTGATGGATTAAAGAAGTGATTTACAGCAAGCTGATGGGTACAAAGAGTAAAACAATTATTTTAACTATCATAAATAATTCATCGTTTGCTAGGAAAAATATCAAGCTACTAAATTTGTTTCAGAATACACAGAAATATGTTTTCAGGGTGTCTGTTAGAAGATCTGCACATCAAAGATTAGCTGCAGAAAATGTCTTTCATTGAGATCAGCGATGCAAGACCTTCATCAGCAGTGACGTCACAACTCAACAAAGACAGGACTGTGCTTATAGCCACGATAACCTAAATGTGTCCTTTCACTCTTGGTTAGGCATTTGACAAAAATACAAACATTAATATAAATTCCTCGCAAAAGAGAGGTGCTGACCTCATGGCTCTCCTATCGAGTTCCTCTACAGCGGGTCCGGGCTGTCCAAGCAGAACCTGTGCACAGCTCCAGGAACACAAAGGAGCCGTAAGCCTGTTCCACACGCTCTCTGCATGGAGAAATGCCCGGGTAGTGTTGGGAAGACAAGAGAAACGCTTTGTTCTGCTCCTGCCCCGCAGGGAGCAAGCGCCTGCAGAAGGGCCCTGGGGACATCTAACGGGGGTAAGCGGGCTGCTGCGAGCCATCGTGGGCCAGGCCGAGTCGGAGCAGCACTGAGGCCGCTTTAAGGCTTGCTAGGAGAACACCAACACGCCGGGAAGCACAAAAGCTGTGCTGGGATCTTGTCAGATGTGTTAGGTTCCTCTGCAGAGGGCTTTCTTACCTTTGGAGACACGGCGGCGCCAGCTACGTATGGCACAGGAGAGATGCTTTGGTAACAGGTAAAGCTGCCGCACACCAGGGACTACCAAGACCGAAATACTCGGTGAAAAACCAGCAACCTTCAGAAATTCTGGAGGAAGGTTGTTCGCAGCACGACTACAGTCTACGTCCCGTCTGCTCTGAGGCCTCGGACCAGCTGCAGGGCCGAGCACAGAGAATGAGGATGGCCAGAAATTTTCTTTCAAAGCTTTTTTTTCCACAAACAGTATACAATTTATAGGAAAGATCTATTTTATCCAAGGACAAACCAGAGTATGTTTCAGCCAACTGCTTTTCTGGGTAACTCTCTGCTCTTTTTTTAAAAAAAATGTATCTTTCTTTGGAAAGCCAAAATCTAGATAAACTTGGCTAAAGTGAAAAACTGACGGTTTCCCGGAGTTCAGTTGCTGAGAATGAAAGAACCCCAGGGATTTTTATTAATTTTATTTTTAATTAGCATTTTCCACGGCGGAAAAAGGAATTCTCACCGTGTCTAAGTTGGCGTTCACTTACCCAGCAGCCTTCTGGTCCTGTTCTCCCCACTGTAGCCCCTCTTTCTCTGTTCTCCTTCCACAGCTAAGACTGTCACATAAACTTCTCGACAGTAGAGACCAGTAAGATGCTTAAGTGGGTGCTTTCTTCTGAGGATCCATATGTGACCCAAAGCAATACTGAAAATAGCAATCATAATGGGAAAAGAAAGAAAAGTCCTTGCTTTGGTCCAAATTTCTTCCATGCCTCTCTGTTACCAACAGTCACCACGCTAAACTTTCCTAGGCCGTGTATCTATTTGTCGCTAGAAACATTGCAGGTCCCCAAGTTCCTGCTGCATACACGTAACTTCCATTTCTGTAATTACCATTTTCAGGATCCGTGAAGGCATTTTGGCACAGCTTCATCTCTCTCAAAAGTGTAAGTACAGGGAACTTCTTTCAAGGATTCAGACAGTGAAAGCTATACGAAATAGGGAGGGTTTAAACATTTGCAGCCGTTTAAAATGTGCAGAAAGTTAAAAAGTGCCAATGGGGCTAAATATCGGTCAGATAGCAAAAGGTACATGGAGCGACTTACTTTGGAAAGCTACAGTCAAGTACAGTATGACCTTTTTACCTATGTTTCCCGCAGATGGACGAGTGGATAGCTCATGAAACATCACACAGCTCTCGTGATCTTTCAGCTGCTCGGCCTCTGGTTCAGCAGCATTGGCAGTGTCACATCCCGGCAGAGGTCGGGTCCCCAGGGGCATGCCCTTCCTCGCTCTTTCTGCAGTAAAGCATCTTCCCTCTAACACCGAACCGTAAAAGAATAAGTGAATGCTTTCTCAGTGGCACAAGCGAGGAGGAAAAAAATATTTGCTCGTAACCTGGGTCTTAAAAAATTAAACCAGATCAATACTACAAGCCAAGCTCTCTCCCTCAGGGCCAGGGTAAAAGACACGCAGGGTTAAAGCCAGTTCCTGTTGCAATGGTATGACTTAGATCCATGGTATGGGAGACTGCCCCCGGACAGAGATATTGAGGAGGGATAAAGCTCTAAAGCATAGCATCAGAGCAGTAACATTTGGTACTACCTTCCCCGCAGGATTCATTACACAAGGTCCAAGACAAAGCTGAGCCCAGAACATATTAATGCACATTTTTTTCAACAAGATTTTATCACCCTGATTTTCCAAAGTCTGCATTTTCATTCAGTTGTGGCTTTCTCTATCAAGGAGTGGAGTGAAAAGCACAACTATCCTTTTCTGTCACTTTAAAAGATAACTATATCTTTGAACGTGCTTTCATTTCATTCTCATCCATAGCACTACTGGCAGAATCGCCTAGCTCAGTATTGGGGAGGTGCTATATCAAAGTTTTATTAAATCCACCCAATAGCAACAGTGGGATGAAACTCAGCAGTTCCCAGTTGACAGCAGCAGAATGGCAAATGGAAACGGCCAGCAAAGACCAAAGTGCATTTAGGGTGATGACGTTCCAGTGAAAGGACATTGAGGCTCAGCTACGACATGACCTGAAAAGTTTTATACAGCTACTCAGAACACAACTGAAAAAAGGTACACAGCAAGCAAGGACGAGCAGGGGCTTTGGGGCACTAAAATACATTTCCTTTACTTAATCATGTGAGAATCAGGAGACCATCCTGTGACTTGTGAGCTGTGACACACCACCCATCGCTGAAAAACAGAAAAAAAACCAAACCAACAAATTCAGAGCAACAAAAGCCTGACAGAATCTGTGTGCTTGAAAGTAATTGCTCACATGTCAGAGAGGACACAGGCACACACGCAGGACAGACTTGGAACAGCAGAGGTGAAAAAACAAAATTGCAATTTGCTGTTGTAGCCCCCAGACTACACGCTTCTCAGTTACCCTTATTATTGATAAATATTTTGACAGCTCTTCAGCGTGATAGATTTCAAAGGGTAGGCAGCAAGCCCCTGTCATAAATATCAGATCAGCCAGGGCTCACAAACAAGGCGGTGGAGTCACCAAGTGATGCTATGGGAAGCTCACGGACCAACTCCTGCACTTGGTGACAGCGACAGCGGAGCTGAGAGATTCCAGCAACTGATGTCTGCAGGCAAAAGAGGAGAGGTCCCTTGGGAGATCTGTACTGGGAACACTGCTCTAACTCTCCTGCCCCTTCTCTCTTTCTCTAGTGGAGGAAAAAAGGTGGAAAAGAGTCAAAAAAAAAAAAAAAAAAAAAAGTCAGGCAGATATAGCTGTATCCAGAGTGGAGGCTGGTGATGAGAATCTGCCGACAGCAAAGAGTTTTAAGGCATCTATTGAAAAGAAGAGGAGGAAGCTAACATAAAAGTAAAAGGAAGTTTGAGGTGTGAAAATTTTCATGTCTGTGTATTTATATAGATGATATTAGCAGGATCTAAAAAGAAAGAGCAGAAGCTGGAAATTCCTGCACACATTTCAGAATATCGCACATTCCCAAACATTATACTGTGTGTGAGGTTTTGACACCTTTAGCATCTCCAGCAGGAGAGAAGTTTGCCGTAAGTACTGCAAGCTGCTGAAGATCCATTCAACTGGCTAAGAGCAAATGGCAGCTGGTTTTCTCATTAAACATTACATAAAACACTGACACTTAGGCCTGCCGTATTAAATCCTCCCTCAGGGTACTCAGCCTCGCATGTGTAAGCCTAAAGCAGCTTTTGCTGGAAGCAAATGAAGGTAGCAAATCTATCCCGCAACTCTGCCTGTCAGCTCAAACACTAATGAGGCTCCAGCAGAGGCTGCGACCAGCGGCCGCAGCCATCTGCCTGCTTGGCCCCTCTTCCCTTCAGGATAGGTTTCAGATGTAGTGAATTTATGCGATTGGGAAAAAGGTGTCGGGTAAAGCTCAGGGGACTTGTCTGCGGCAGCAAGTTCTTCGAAGGAGGAGTCCTGCGGCGCGGGTGATACAGTGAGGGGGATGGCATGGGGATGGTTCCCATCACTCGCAGGGCTGGAGCTGGCAGAGAGGGAAGAGGGAAAGGGGTGGCGATCCTGAGTGCTCAGGAGGTGGAAACAGCACTGGGAGGGAAGAAGGTAGGAGGACTGGAGCACCTCTCCTACGAGGAAAGGTTGAGAGAGTTGGGGCTGTTCAGCCTGGAGAAGAGAAGGCTCCAGGGAGACCTTATTGTGGCCTTCCAGTACCTAAAGGGGGCCTACAGGAGAGCTGGGGAAGGGCTTTTTACTAGGGCATGTAGCGATAGGACGAGGGGGAATGGCTTCAAACTGGAAGACCGTAGGTTTAGATTAAATATTAGGAAGAAATTTTTCTCTTTAAGGGTGGTGAGACACTTGGCCCCATCCCTGGAGGTGTCCAAGGCCAGGCTGGATGGGGCTTTGAGCAACCTGGTCTGGTGGGAGATGTCCCTGCCCATGGCAGGGGGGTTGGAACTGGATGATCTTCAAAGGTCCCTTCCGACCCAAACCATTCTATGATTCTGTGAATATCACAGCTCCTTCTTCAGAAGGAAAATACTGAGAGGTTAAAGCCAGGCATCAAGGGAGGGAACAGCAATGGCATTTCCACACGTTCACAGGGAAACTGTTATGCCAGTCCCCTGTGGAGGAAGGCACAGGTCCCTTCTGCGGAACACCACCCATGAAGGGCCAGGACAAGCTGCCCCAGACAACCTCCCAGAAACTGCAGGGTCTCCAGTCGTTCCCTTGAGAAGTAGGGGGATGTCTTACCCCTATTCCTCCTGCACTACAACGGTGCTTCTGCCCGGTCACAAACACCCGCAGCAGAGGTAGGACAGAGCCTCCCTCTCCCCATTTGAAATCCCGCACTTAAGCCATAACAGTAAGAATATTAACTTGTGTTCTTTTCATCACCGGGTCTCAAAACATTGTACGGAAGGAAAGCAACCACCTACTCTCAGTTCACAGACACAGGCATGAACTGGTCAGAGACTTCCCCGAAGCCAGAGAGCAAGCGAGGAGACAGTAGGAGAGCTGTGGTTGGGGACCGCCAGGGCTCCTTCCTCTTCAGACAGGGAGGAGGCCACAACTCAAGAAAAGACTCCCTCTCTTCCACTTCTGTTCTCATGCCGGTTTGCATATCAGAAGTGACCAAATGCGGCAACAGCAGAGCCGAATTAAGCATAAATTGGTTTTGAGATCAAGGATACACCTTTTGCGGAGAACTCGTACTGCTGCTTTGCTGAACAAATATTTGAACGGAGTGGAACCAATTGGCAATTGTCATGTGTTATTTGCAAGTGAATACGCCAGATCTTTTACTGCACTGAGAAAACAAATAATCAGACCCCCAAATTCATGCACTTTCCCTTTCGAAAGAGCCACATTGTGTTGTTACATCAGCAATTGAAATATGACAGGGTGCTTGTGTTTATACTCAGAGAAGTCATATACAGATTCCATCTGTTCAACATTTGGAGCAAATTTGCAGTGATTACTCAGGCTGAAAATTGCTTTGGAGTTTTGTCTGCTGTGGCTTTATTTGAAATAAATCACTGATGTGGCGCCTCACTCCTGACCACAGACACGCATGTCAAAGCGAGAGGACAGTGGCCGAACTTTTGGCTGTTCTGATTTGCCAGACATTCAGGTGGTGTTGACGCTCACAGGGTGGTTTTCTCATAGGCTTTGGAGAAATCCAAGAAGAGCTGAAGCTGCTGCTGAGGTGAGGAATTAATTTCCTGGAGCTTTGTCTGTGCAAACTAAGACTTGTTCCACCTTGGGCAAAATCCATCCCATGTCGTGGGCTCTGGGACAGAGCTGTCAATAGCCAATGTCACATCACAGCGTTGCAGCTGCGTTGCTAAAAGTGGTTGCCCAGTAGTCTGACAAAGTTATCAGTTAAACTGAGGCGCAGATGATTCCCAGGCATTGGAGTTCATCGGGTCCAGACTTACGTCCAAGCTGTGAAGCAGCAACCTCTCTCCCAACAGGACATAGCCAAGACAATCTCAAGGAGAATTAAGAAACTTTGGAGTGTGCTCCAGCTTTGCTGATTGGGCTCTAAAACAGAGCAAGAGAGAGATGAATTTCAAACTCGATCCTTGATACGGCCAAAGAGGAAACAGCAAAGGAGAAAAAGTAATTTCAGTCATTCAACTGTGGTTGAATACGCTCAGCTGCAACTTCAGGGAGAAATCAGAGGAAGAATTTAGCTGATTGGATTTTGAGCCAGAAGCAACGCCTATTAAAGCGCCAGATGTTCAACAGTAGTCACAAATAATAAGGGTTAAGCCCTACATCACCATTAGCCAATCCTCCAAAATCCTTGGCTGACGGGAGGCTTTTTATGTGGAGGTAGGCTGTTCTTCCAGCGGTCTGCCTCACTCGCGAGATGGAGTAAAGCAAGATGACTAGCTACCCCAGCGCGCAAATTAGTAGGATGAGAGAGTGAAAGCATGTGTTCCTCTGAGAATCGGGCTAACTATGTGGGTGGCAAAGAAATGGGAAATGGGTTGGAGGGAGTCGGTACGCATTACCAGCCCCTGATCCTCTGATGCAAAACTTGTTGACAATGGTACTGCAGCCAGGCAGCTTTGGAAGGTGAACAGCTTGGCTGGTGGAAAAACCTGTTCTCTGGCCACCCACGTCATGGAAACCAGCAAGCAGTTGGCTTTGGATGGATAAAAGGTTATTTCTATGGATGAAACACACTCAACAATTAAGGGTAAAGTGGCAAAGTTAGGCATCAACCGAGCGCGAGCTAACACCCAGTGACTGCAGCACGACTTGTGAGACACTGACACCATGACACCATCTGTGTATGATTTATGCGGAACAGACTGCATATAGAAACAGATGGGAGGTGTCAGCTTTGATCAGAATCGTTATGCCGGTGATTCCGCAGCATAACTTTCCCACGTACTTCTATAAAGAAGAAGGTGTTTGTATTCATAGGAGCTCCATGTTACTCAGGGAATTATTCTTGCTGAATCCCCACTGGACAGAGTCCTAAGGTTATGCAGCTGGGACAGATCTTTATTATTGTAAGGCATATGTTCAGGAAAGACAGTCACTTTGTCAAGTCCAATGTTCTGAAAATCAGGTGCCAAAGTGACTTTTTGGGGCTAGCTCTCAAGGTCAAATCAGAAACTTGCTGAGACTGTGTGCAAGGTTGTTATGAAGAGAATCTCAGGCACCACTGTCCTTTAGCACTGCTGTGCTCGTTATTTCAAGTCTCAATATTAGAAGGTTTCCTTTATGCTTTCACAACTTCATGTAATTGTAAAAGTCAAATTTAAGTTTTCATGACTGTGGAAAAAGCCGATAAACATAATTCAGATTCAAAATAACAGAAAGGCCTGTTGGAAGGGATCATTTCCAACAGCGGAGCAGGTCACCCAGGGCTTTGTCTAGCTGGGGCTTGAAAGCCTCCAAGTTTGGAGATTGCACAACCTCCCTGGGCAGCACATTCAAAAGCTGAAATGCAGATATAAAAGAATCATAGAATCATAGAACGGTTTAGGTTGGAAAGGACCTTGAGGATCATCGAGTTCCAACCCCGCTGCCGTAAGCAGGGACACCTCTCAGTAGACCGGGTTGCCCAAGGCCACGTCCAGCCTGGCCTTGGACACCTCCGGGGATGGGGCCTCAACAACCTCTCTGGGCAACCTGTGCCAGTGCCTCACCACCCTCAAACTGAAAAACTTCTTCCTAATGTTCAATCTGAACCTGCCCTCTTCTAGTTTAGAGCCATTCCCCCTCGTCCTATCGCTACATGCCCTAGTAAAAAGTCCTTCCCCACCCAGCTCTCCTGTAGGCCCCCTTTAGGTACTGGAAGGCCACAATAAGGTCTCCCCGGAGCCTTCTCTTCTCCAGGCTGAACAGCTCCAACTCTCTCAGCCTCTCCTCATAGGAGAAGTGCTCCAGCCCTCGGATCATCCTCGTGGCTCTCCTCTGGACACGCTCCAGAACTCGCACCATGTATTTGCCAAGCCTGATTTATGACTTTTACCACAAACACCTGGCATGGATACCTTCAAGAGGAGTTTTCTAGTATAGATTAACAGACCATAAGGCCAATTTTCTGTGTTACCACTGTCTGTGGGCTTTCCTTAGGCTACACGGTCATTAGCAGACTCAAGTCAATAAATATGAGGTCAAAGGAGCCAAAAAGAAAGCTACGTATGAAGACAACTGTTAAAAACTAAACTAATTCAGAACTTGAGTATCATTTTTGTAGGAGTGCAGAGGCTTCCTAGTATTTCCAGTTAGGTAAACTGGAAAGCCACTGTTAGGAGAGACTTTCAGACAGTTCTCGGGAGTGTGACAGATTTTTTTCTACCTGATTATCCAGAGGTGTTCTCCAAGCAGCAGTGCGTTCAAAACTAATCTCACTTAAATAGCAGTTAATTACGTCCCAAAATGAACAGGGCATAAAGCTACTGTGGGAAACCACACCAGCGGGTGGTACGGCGCGATGGTCTGCGGTTGCTTCCCCAGTTCCTGATCAGGATTTAATTGGGTGAAAATAAGGTACAATGTCGCCGAGTGACGTAGGGCAGAATGGACGCTCCCGTATCCGCTCACGCACACTTACAAATCCTGGGCAGCTCTACCGCAACCAATGTGACTGAATTAAGGTAAAATGAGCACAAGAGTGGGAAAAGCCCTCTCATCTTACTCGCACTGGTCACTAAGAATGTAAAACGTCTGTGCCTGTGGCTATTTTGCCAGTCGGAGTAAAGCGGCTTCCTTGAATGGAATACCTCGCTGGTCAGTTTTGGGTCACCTGTCCTGTCCGCTCCTCCCCACAGGTGCGACACCTCTATGCTTTTCTGCTTCCGACCCTCCAACGGGGCAAATAACAAAGCTGGCTGCCCTTGGGTGTTAGAGCAATGAGTCTAACCCCGAGCCTCTCCGCATACCACCCCTGGGCATCAGCTATAAACATCAGGTCTTATCACTCTGAGAGCGACCAGTGCCTGCACGATACGCTCTTAATATCAGGAGTTAGAAGAGGCTTGACTGAAAAGTCAAGTTACTGAACAGAAAATTGGTTCTGTTTTACCTCAAACCAAGACACCACCAGGACTCCCAGGTCCCTCTCTGCAGAGCTGCTCTCCAGCAGGTCAGCCCGTAACCTCTACCGGTGCACAGGATTGTTCCTCCCGAGGTACAGGACCCTACACTCGCCCTCGTTGAACTTCATTAGGTTCCTCTCCGCCCACCTCACCAGCCTGGACAAGTCTCACTGAATGGCGGCACAGCCTTCCGGTGTGTCAGCCGCTCCTCCCTGTGCTGTGTCATCAGCAAACTTGCCGAGGGTACACTCTGCCCCCTCACCCATGTGATTGATGACGACTTATTGAAGACGACTAGAACCAGTAATGACCCCTGAGGAACACCACTAGTTACAGGCCTCCTAACAGACCCTGCGCCGCTCATCACAGCCAGTCATGCCACCATAGAAGGGTTCACCCTTGGTGAATCTATGTTTACCACTCCCAATAACCTGCTTTTCCTCCACATGCTTACAGATGCTCTGCCAGGGATGGAGGTGAGGCCGACTGGACTGTAGTCTCCAGGCTCCTCTTTCTTGCCCTTTTTCAAGACCGGTGGGACATTGGCTTTCCTCCAGTCCTCAGGCACCTCTCCTCTTCTCCTTGACCTTTCAACGATAGTGGAGAGCGGCTGCGCAATGACATCTGCCACCTCCCTCAGCGCTTGTGGGTGCATCCCATCAGGGCCCATGGATTTGTGGGTGTCGAGTGTGCCTAAATGATCTCTGACCCAATCCTCCTTGGCCAAGGGAAAGTCTTCCTTTTTCCAGACTCTCCCTCTTACCTCCAGGGTCTGGGATTCATGAGGGCTGGCCTCAAGAGTAAAGACTGACGCCAAGGCAGCATTCAGGAATGCCTCTTCTGCAAAATGCTGCCTGACTCTGTGGCAGCTGAGCTGTCAGCACCCTGTGCCCATGTCGCCCAACAAAGTGATGCACAGACAATGAGAGACACAGCGTCTTTCTGTTAAACAAGTGCTTTATAGACACCTTTATACACAGTAAAACACCCCGAGGGAACGGAGTCAGGAGGAGGAGGGAGGGCGGGAGCTGTCCGGGGGGTAACGGGAGTCTCTGCTGCTGGTCCCGGTGGCCTCTGCCTGGTCGGTGCTCAGGAAGGTGTAGGAGTCACCTTGCTTCACACCAAACATCATGTCAATCAGGATGGTCTTACCGGAAGCGTGCGTCAGCCGGAGTTTGCAGGAGTGCCTGGACGGCAGCACCGTTAGGTGGCAGAACTTGGAGTGAGGTAACATGGCCCAGGCTCCTTTTACCACGACCTGCAACCAGTGGGCGGTTTTGACGATGTCAAGGTAGGGGCCGGTGCAGAGGGTGTGTAGGAGGCTGGGACACTGTTTATTCCTCAGCTCCTCCTGGGGGTGGTGGAGGAAGCACAGCATGTCCTCCTCCAGCGGCTCCCTCATGCAGGTGCACTGCAGCTTGACGCGGAGGCTGGAGTTCCTCGCCGGCATGTCCTCGGTGGCAGTGCCCAGCTCCACGTGGAAGCTGTGCCCGCGGGGAGGCTTCAGGGGCACGAGCAGGCGGTAGATGGCATCCTCCTCACGGGCACTCCAACATCCTAAGGCACCGCTCAGCCCGACGACCGGCTTCAGTCGTGGCATGAAACTATTCCTGGACAGCTTTCCACAGACACGGAGAAGTTCATCCATCAGCTCCTCCACCGTGCTGAAGGATTCGGAGAGGTCCAGGAGGCGGTGGGCCGAAACAGTGCGCGCACGCTGGGCAACCCGGGGTTTTTCTCCTTCCTGCCTCTTGCTCTCCTTGCTGCTGCTGGCTGGCCGGCGGCTCCTTTTCCTGACCCACCAGCAGAGCGCGAAGAGCAGCAGCAGGAGTGCAGCGACCGCCCAGACCTGCCAGCGCTGCAAGGCAGCAAAGAGCGGGGCTCCCCAGGCAGAGTCGCTCTGCTCCACCTCCTGCAGCAGACGACTCATCTGCTGGCTGAGGAACTCCGCACGCTGCAGCATGCGCTGGTGCGTCTCCTCGTCCAGCTCACCACTGAGGGTCTGCCGGCGCTGGAGGATGCTCTGCAGAGCCAGGGCGAGCAACAGTCTGAGAGCCATGTTCTGCAGGAGGAGGGAGAGAAGGGGGTCAGTGCTGGCAGCGGGGGCAGCGGGGCCGCGAGCCGCAGGGAGCTGGGGGCAGGTAGGAGAGGGGCCGAGGCAGCGGGGAGGCAGCAAGGCCTGCGCCCAGGCCCGGTGGCGGCGACGCACCGTGCCCGGCCCAAGGCGCTGCCGCGAGCGGCGGGGCCCTCGATGCCCAGTGAGAACCCACCCCCGGGGCCGCGCGTTTCCGCCCCAGCCCTCCTCCAGCCCAGCCTCCCCCCGCCTGCGCACTCACCGCTAGCCCAAGCCGTAGTGGGGCAGCACTGCCTGCTGGCCCCCTTTAGAGCCGCCCCCATTTTGATGCGTCGCCGGCGATGTCACAGGCGCCGGAGCGCATCACAGGCACACCCGGCGGCAGGCCCCAGCCTGGCCCAGCGACCCTCGGCTGCCCTGGGGTCCTGGTTCAGGCCGGGCTGGAGTTCATTTTCTTCACGGGAGCTGCCGTCGTGCTGTGTTGCGCGTTGGCTCTCGTCTGCCTGCCAGCGGCGATCTCGTAATCACAGAATATCCCGGGTGGGAAGGGACTCACGAGGATCCCCGAGCTCAAGTCGAACCGTCAACCAAAACACTGCCAAGTCCACCACTAAACTATGTGCCTGAGCACCACATCTACACGTCTTTGAAGCACCTCCAGGGGTGGTGACTCAACCGGTTCCCTGGGCAGCCTGTTCCAATGCTCGATAACCCTTTCGGTGAAGACATTTTTCCTAATAGCCATCCCAAACCTCTCCTGGCGCAACTTGAGGCCATTTCCTCTTGGTCTATGGCCTGTTACTTGGGAGAAGAGACCAACATCCCTCTCGCTACAACCTCCTTTCAGGGAGTTGTAGAGAGCAATAAGGTTTCCCCTCAGCCTCCTTTTCTCCAGGCTAAACAAGCCCAGTTCCCTCAGCCGCTCCTCATGGGACTTGTCCTCTAGACTCTTCACCAGCATTGTTGCCCTTCTCTGAAAACGCTTCAGCACCTCAACATCCCTCCTGTGTGAGGGGCCCAAAGCTGAACACGGAAGTCAAGGTGCAGCCTCACCAGCGCCCCAATACTGAGCCCTGCCAAAGCAAGCGCCCGAGTTGTTCATCAGCTTCATGGTACCCGCCTGGTTCAAGACTAAAAAGCAGCAGATGGCATGGCAAGAGTCGTTACAGAAACAAAACAAAACCTTTTTTACTTTTTCCTGAAACTTTTGTGGTTTCCTCAAACAGTCACAAAGTGGAGCGTTGTACCTGTCTCTACTGATATGTCTCTCCTGGCCACTGTCTCTCAGGGCAGCGCTGGGGGCTACAGCACTTGCAGGACACCAGCAGACATGGGGACCGCTTTTTTAGGGCTTGTTTGTATTTCCTATCTAGACAAGAAAGGGTGGGTTAAGAAGCAGCCAAGTTTAGGATGAAAGAGTTTTTCACAAATTTCTCCAGGCCCTGGAGAAAAAAAATAACACCACACTGTAATTCCCTAACAGCACGGGCTCCCCAGCACCTGCGCTGCCTCCTCTCCCTGCCCTTGTCAGAACTGATTCGGAATGTCACCTGCCACATGAATTGCATTAGCGGGCCCGGGGCAAGATCCAATTTTGGCCGCTAAAGATGCAGAGCCCAGGCTGGCCCAAAGGCAGGCAGGCGCAAGGGGAGCGGGGGTTCTGGCAGGGAGGACACCCAGTGACACCAGCACGGGCTGGGATATGCTCTCTCAGTAGCCAGCACAGCGAACGCTCTGCAGGTAGGGACAGAGCCACTGGGAGCAGCTGCAGCCAGAGAAGGTTTGCCCATGTGTTCAGGGCAGAGGAGGGAGGCTGTGGCCTTTGGACAGATGTCCTCCCCTTCTGCTGCCGCTGGATGGCCACCCCTCTGCCCGGCCAGTGGGCTGGTTCTGCTGGTGGACTTCCAAGAATCACCATCTAATGCTCTCATGGACACTCTCAAGGCAGCTGGGTGGGCACACTTATGGCAGCACACCCAGTTTTTTTTGGGGGGAGAGGGGCAAAGCACTCTCCCATTCCTCCAGCATCATTATTGAATTCCCTCAATTCAGTGTTACTGGATGTATACACCGGTATAAAGACATAGCACCGTCCCTGGACACCTAACATGAGGATGGCCAGCATTAGGCTGCGAGAACTTTTCCCAGCCTCATCAACACATGTCAGGCATCTCGCAGCCAGGTTAGCACAGCGGGAACCCGCCAAGGAAGGGTTTCAAACTCGGCCAAGTGTTCGAGTAGAGGGGGAAACGCTTTCATTTCTTAACTTTCCCTTAAAATAATGCACACGATCTGTTCTGGGAACACCCACCCAGCGAAAATCCCTCCGGAGGCTGCCTGCCAAAGCCTGTGAAAATCCCTTCTGGGAGTCATGTCCGCTATTTCAGACACAGCCGGTTCATAGGAACATAAATCTGCTGTCCTCACTGATAAAGATTATTCAAGCTGGATTTAATGTGCCTGGACACATCTTTCTTAACTTGGTTCAGACAACCACCTGCTACTTCACGTGCGCTTGTTGCTCAGTGCAGATGTCTTAATCGAGTCACCCGTGCTGTCGAGAGCGGCTGCAGAGGGCTGCATGCTTACCTTTCCCCACTGCCTCGCACTGTCGATGTACATGACTGGTGAGGAAGCCATTGCTCTCCGCTCTGCCTGAGTGTTTTGCCTCGGGATTCTCCTCACTTGCAGCGCTATTCCAACATGTTGTCAAATATGAGGCAGAGAATACCTGATGTTTCACAGAATCACAGAATAGTCAGGGTTGCAAGGGACCTCTGGAGATCATCTAGTCCATCCCCCCTGCCAGAGTAGGGTCACCTACAACAGGTTGCACAGGACAGCGTCCAGGCGGGTTTTGAACGTCTCCAGAGTGGGAGACTCCACAACCTTTCCGGGCAGCCTGTGCCAGTGCTCCACTACCCTCAAAGTAAAGAAGTTCCTCCTCATGTTAAGATGGAACTTCCTATGTTCAAGTTTGTGCCCATTACCCCTCCTCCTATCAGTGGGCCCCACTGAAAAAAGACTCCTCCCATCACTCTGGCATCCTCCCTTTAAGTATTTGAAAGCATTAATAAGATCCCCCCTCAGTCTTCTTTTCTCTAGACTAAAGAGACCCAAGTTCCTCAGCCTTTCCTCATATGAAAGATGTTCTAATCCCCTAATCATCTTCATAGCCCTTTGCTGGACCCTCTCCAGCAGATCCCTGTCTTTCTTGAACTAGGGAGCCCAGAACTGGACACAGTACTCCAGATGCGGCCTCACCAGGGCAGAGTAGAGGGGGAGGATGACCTCCCTCGACCTGCTGGCCACACTCTTTTTGATGCACCCCAGGATGCCATTCGCCTTCTTGGCCACCAGGGCACATTGCTGGCTCATTGTCATCCTGTTGTCCATCAGGAAAGGGACCTCCCTTTCCACAGAGCTGCTCTCCAGGAGGTCAGCCCCCAACCTGTACTGATGCATGGGGTTATTCCTCCCCAGATGCAGTACCCTACGTTTACCCTTGTTGAATTTCATTAGGTTCCTCCCTGCCCAACTCTCCAGCCTGTTCAGGTCACGCTGTAAAGCCGTACAGGCTTCTGGCATGTCAGCCACTCCTCCCAGTTTAGTGTCATCAGCAAACTTGCTGATGGTACACTCTATCCCTTCATCCAGATCATCGATGAATATATTGAACAGGACTGGACCCAGTACTGACCCTTGAGGGACACCACTTGTTACTGACCTCCAACTAGACTCTGCACCACTAACCACAACCCTCTGAGCTCTGTCAGCCGGTTCTCAATCCACCCCACTGTCCATTCATCTAGCCCGCACTTCCTAAGCTTGCATGTGAGGATGATGTGGGAGACAGTGTCGAAAGCCTTGCCAAAGTCAAGGTAGACAACATCCACTGCCCTCCCCTCATCCACCCATCTAGTCACTTCATCATAGAATGCTATCAGATTAGTCAGACACGACTTCCCCTTAGTGAATCCATGTTGACTACCTATGATAACCTTCTTTTCATCCAGGTGCTTTGAGATGATACCCATCACAAGCTGTTCCATCATCTTTCCAGTGATGGAGGTGAGGCTGACCGGCCTGTAGTTTCCCGGGTCATCCTTCTTGCCCTTTTTGAAGACCGGAGTGACATTAGCTACCAGGCACCTCACCTGTCCTCCAAGACCTTTCAAAGATGATGGAGAGTGGCCCAGCAATGACTTCCCCCAGCTCCCTCAGCACTCGAGGGTGCATCCCATCAGGCCCCATGGATTTGTGGATATCCAGTTTATCTAACTGATCTCTAACTTGCTCCTCGTCAACCAAAGGAAAGTCTTGCTCCCTCCAGACTTTCTCTGTTACCTGCAAAGTCTGGGTTTCCCGAGGACTGACCCGAACAGTGAAGACAGAAGCGAAGAATGCATTTAGCAACTCCGCCTTCTCTGCATCATCTGTCACGACGGCACCTGTCTCATTCAACAGCGGGTCCACATTTTCCCTAGTTTTTCTTTTGTCTCCTATATACTTAAAGAAACCCTTCCCGTTGGCCTTGACATCCCTCACCAGGTTCAATTCCAAGGCTGCCTTGGCTTTCCTTGTTTCCTCCCTGCATACCCTGACAGCATTCTTGTATTCCTCCCAAGCAGTCAGCCCCTTCTTCCACTTATTGTAAACTCCCTTCTTCCACCTGAGCTTTTTCAGAAGGTCCCTGCTCAGCCATGCAGGTCTCCTTCTTCCCTTGCCTGATTTCTTTCTCTTTGGGATGCACTGATCCTGAGCTTGGAGGAAGTGACGCTTAAATAGCAGCCAGCTCTCTTGAGCCCCCTTACCCTCTAGAGCCCTCTCCCATGGGATTTCTCCAAGCAACTCCTTGAAACGATCAAAGTTAGCCCTCCTGAAGTTTAAGGTTTCAACTCTACTTGTCATTTTGTCTATACTACACTTAATCCTGAATTCTGTCTTCTCATGATCGCTGCAGCCCAGTCTACCCCCAACCTTTACATCCTCCACCAGTCCCTCTTTGTTTGTCAGTACCAGGTCCAGTAGAGCACCTTTCCTTGTAGGCTCCTCCACCACCTGAGTCAAAAAGTTGTCATCAATGCACTGGAGGAACCTCCTGAACTGTACATGCCTAGCTGTGTGTCCTTCCCAGCAGATATCAGGGTAGCTGAAGTCCCCCATGAGAATCAAGGCCTGTGATTGTGAGGCGATTTTCACCTGTCTGTAGAAGGCCTCATCAACTACCCCATCCTGATCAGGTGGCCTGTAATAGACACCCACAACAGTGTCTCTCATATTACCCTGCCCCTTGATCCTTACCCACAAGCTCTCAACTTGCTCTTCATCTGCTCCCAGGGAGAGCTCAATACATTCCAGTTGCTCTCTCACATAAAGAGCAACTCCACTGCCTCGCCTCACCGGCCTATCTTTCCTAAAGAGAACATAGCCCTCCATGACAGTGTTCCAGTCATGTGAGCCATCCCACCACGTCTCAGTAATTGCAATGAGATCATGATCCTGTGACCGCACACAGATCTCTAACTCCTCCTGTTTATTCCCCATGCTACACGCGTTGGTGTACAGGCATTTCAGAAAAGCCAATGAGTGTGTAGTTTTTGCCCTTGAGGAGTGGTGGGCCTTCTGATTCTCAAAAGTACTAACACTCGGCCCCACAGTTGCTGAGCTACTATGCCCAGGTGCCTCTCTAGCAAGCCCAGTTACACACCCATCCCCCTTCAAATCTAGTTTAAAGCTCTCCCAATGAGCCCTGCTAACTCTGCCCCAAGAACCATTTTCCCCCTGCGAGACAGGCTTTCCCCCATCTGCTGCCAGCAGGCCTGGTGTTCTGTAGATCAGGCCATGATCGAAGAACCCAAAACCCTGTCTGTGGCACCAAGTTAGGAGCCAGTCATTGAGCTGCTGTCTCTTCCTGTTAACCCCCTCATCGTTCCCTGCAACAGGAGGGACAGAAGAAAACAAGACTTGGGCTCCCAATCCCTTAACTAGTCGTCCCAGGGCCCTGAAATCCTTCTTTATTGCTCTTGGCGTTCTTCTTACTACATCATCACTTCCTATTTGAAACACTAAAAGGGGATAATAATCTGATTGCCGCACCAGGGACGGAAGCTTCCTCTTAACATCACCCGGGCCCCAGGGAGGCAGCAAACCTCCCTATATAGCGGGTCCAGTCTGCATATGGGGCCCTCTGCCCCCCTCAGAACTGAGTCCCCTATTACAATGACCCGTCTTTTCTTTTTCACTGAGGAAGTTTTGATTCGGGGTGTGGTCTGACGAGGCCTCTGCGAGTCCTCCAACCTGGGAGGATTATCATCCTCACTGTTGTGCCGTTCCCCCTGCAGAACAGTGTATCTATTGTGCAGTGGGACTTGGGAAGGTGTGGGAATCGTAGGGCAGATGTGCCTGTGGCACCTGCTGCGTCGGGCAGGTACAACTTGCCATTGCCCCCTGTCCTCCAAGCCACCCTGTTCAGCTGATCGGGGAGAGTAGTGGGAGCTCTCCACAGCAGGGGCTTTGTCTGCCTGCTGGGTTTCTGTCATGGGAGACAGGGTGCGACTCCAGGCATCTATTTCCCTCTCACATTCCCTGATGACCCTCAACCTACTTACCTCCTCCCTGAGCTCCATCACTAAGCGCAGGAGCTCCTCTACCTGGGTACACCTGCCACAGCCATGCTCACTGCCGCCATCTGACACTGGCGTGAAAGCAGGGCACACTCTGCAGCCCGATGCTTGGGTGGCAACATGTTTAGGGAAGAAAGTAATAGAGCACGGCACAACTCCCCAAAAACATAATACAGATGACACTTATGGGAACTTAACGACGTCTGTAGGAAGTTAGGCGAGTATCTATTCAATTTACAAGAGGTTTCTTTTGCTGAACCTCTGTCTGGAGGTCCTCACCAGCGGCAAAACATCTCCTGCATTTCACTAGGGGGTCAAAACCACTGGAAGAGGATTCTGAATTCCACAGGATATCTCCCTCCGCTACCGTAATTCCTATAGTAAAGAAGGGAGGCGGAGGCAGAAGGAGTAAAACCCGTATTTTAGCACTTCATCTGCTGGCAACGTGAATTGTTTAAAACCAAAGGAATCCCCACGTTTTTTGGGACATCAGAACATTGGCACACACAGACCTCTGTGAGATTTGGCATAAGACGACGCTGTTTTCACCCATACCCAGAGAGCGCCGCGTCCTGCCAGCCACTCCAAGCTCCCTCTGCCATTTCAGTGTGCTGCTGGCACCAACTCCACTCGCTGGAGATAACCTAACACCCCCGCTGAATTCAAGGCGTCTGAAGGCAATTGCTGTATCAGAGAACTTGATTCTGCTAACATCCTTAGCAGTAAACATCATCCACAAGCTTCATGTGGATGTGCCAAGGAAATGTTCTATAAACTGACACATGCAGACCAATAACACAAGTTTTCAACCAAGCAAAAGATGGAGGAGACGGAGGCGCAATATTAATAGCATATGAATCAAATCTGCGTTTCCACAAGACAGCTGTAACTCTCACTCTCTGAGTATCAACCAAAGATGCAGTGGGTCTAAGTTACCTTCAGGTAAGGTACAGACCAACCAAATAGATATAACCCAAGTATTTCAGCTGTGAAGTTTCAGTTCCAGCCTACTTCTGGCTTTCAAGATAATTCAACTTAAACAAAAGTACTCACCCGGTTAACAGCACAGAGGTTTCAGTTTTCTCCCAAATTCACGAATTAGATGAGAACAGAACATAAGTTTGAGCTAACAGTCCAGAAGGGGTGTGTTTGCTGATCCTTAGGTAGCAGTACTTGTGCCTGATGACCAGAATAGGTACATTTGCCATCAGGACAGTTTGGGATGTAGGAAATACGACCGGATTCATTAGAAAAAAAATTAGCTGCATTGCTCAGCATGGCACATTCCCAGAGAGAGGAACTCAAGCCATACACAAAACCTGAGAACAAAGCTTTTAGTCAGATACGTTACTGCTGGGAAAGAGTGACAGCAGAGATGGACCAACTGCTTGTGCTCATCTGATCAGGCACCAGTGGCTGAAAAGTAATGTTGCCATTTGCACTGGTTTACACCCAATCTCTCTGGGGCTTTATGTCCAGAGAGCCATTGCTGCTGAAAGAACAGAAAACTCAATATTTTAAAATAGACTGTATGGCTTTTGTTAGTATCTGAATAAATAGACAACTTCAAAAACTAATCTGAAGCAGCTATAAGTAACACCTGCAACTCCGGTTATTTCTTCCAGTGCTAAATGCTTTACTGTCCAACTCTTCATGACTCAGAGGAAACTCCCAGAAAATACACACTTTCTACTTCAACTAGTGGTCTACAGTCAACAACTAAATTAGGATTAGGAACTTGGAGCTAAGACATGAAGAAGTTAAAAAAATCACCGGAAGAACTCAGACAAGCCCACAGGTCGCACAAGACCATATCCTTGCCAGACTTGGCTTCACAGCAGATCAAAGAAAGATGAAACTGGGATCACATCAGCCCACACTGCTGAGTTTCACGGAAAGTCTTCACAGTGGTTTATATCCTCAGAGGGCTACAGCCGGGCTTGTCTGCCTGGAGACAGAAACAACCGCATCTGGCGACTCTGCAGGAAGAACGGATTCAGTTTAACCCTTCCACATATAATGTAGCCTTTTCCTGAACCCAAGTGCACCTCTATGTGTGATTGTGAGTAAAGGTTATAATCCATTGAGCTGATTAAGTAAAGATATTTCCGAGTATAACCATGCCAAAAGTAGTTTATTAGTATACCTTGTCTGCATTATTTTCCAGAAGTGATGATAATACATGAAAAATCTGCCTTTTCTCCATGAGAAGACAATTGGTCAGATAGTGCCCAGAGTATTGAAATGCATCATGGTTAGCAGAGTCTTCCCGGGATTAAGAGGAGCAGAAGCCTCCTCACTTTTTAAAAGACCCTGTTTGGATTAGTGCAGGGAGAGGACTCGGGAGGGAACTCTGAGAATGCTCTCAGGTCTCTGTAAAAGTTTGTCTCGGGTCTGTTTGGCTCAGAGGCTGCAGTCTCCAGCCTGTCCCTGTGTAACGTGCAAAGTTAAGAGGACACAACACAGTAACGTACCATTTTTCTAGAGACCTGCTTTTAACACTAGGATCAATCACAAGGCAGACAAATTTGCTACTTTGACCTGAGGGCTAAATCCAAAGGGGAACTGAATTAGTCAGAACCAGAGAGACCTCACGGTCCTGGGCAGGGTGTTTGGGGCTCCCCAGATAATGTCACGGAGCAGTAGAAAGTGGAACTGTCTTCCCTGGAAACCATCAAACTAAGCAAAGAGCCATCTGAGCCTAGCCAACAGTGCAGGCCACCAAGAACGTGTAGTTGTGTCTGCTAAGAAATGTCAGCTGTGAGCCCATTTCTGAGACTGGCTGTTAAAGCCAGAGAGAAACAGGTCCAGCTAATGGTTAGATAATGTCAAATTGCCACTTTTGGCTGATTTGGACCAAGGACTTGAATGCCGTCACGCAAGCCTACATGATCTCTTTAAGCTCTGTAGACTTGCTGCATGCCAAAGACACTTCAGGAAATTCTAGTCCCTAGAAGACAGACTCCTTTTTCACCAAATAATTTCCCTGCATTACTAGCTCTCAAACCAAAGACTGTCATCCTTGAATCCCTCGAGAGACAAAAATGGAATACCAGTCTTTGGCCTGCTGAGCAGATCTGTTGCATGGGTGGATGAGGGGATCCCCCAGATCCTGATCCCTGCTCCACGGATTGTTTACGCATTTCCTTCAATGACTTCTTCACATGAAACAGTTGGTCAGGACAGCAGCCAGCATCAACCTGCCAGGTCAGTGCACCACTTACTCTTCCCTACCGTCTCTGGTTCAGCCAACATTTAATCATTTATTTTTTTTTAAATCACAACTTTAGTAGTCAAGGCAGAAAGCCAGACCAGTACATAGCCAACAGGGCAGGGTGGTAAGAATTTGACTCCTTTTAAGCAGAGGAAGGGACTGAGTGCATGCCATGGGCAAACACTCCAGCTGCAAGAGCAGCCATTTTGGCAGAAACCTGTTCTATGGTTTATTTAAATATGCTCCAACGATGCTACCTCTGGTGGGTTAGCCTTGGCCAATGGTCTAACTCCCACTCAGCTTCTCACTCTCTGCCCTCAGGCCCACAATGGGATGGGGCAGAAAATAGGGAAAAAAACAGGAACAAGAAAGCTCGTGCAGAGGTAAAGACAGGGAGATCACTTAGCGATTACTGGTGTGGGCAAAACAGATTTGACTTGGGGTCAAGGGAAAGGGAAAGGGAAAATGGACACAAAAATGGTCAGAGGGCTGGAACACCTCTCCTGTGAATAAAGGATAATAGAGTTGGGGTTGTTCAGCCTGCAGAAGAGAATGCTCCAGGGAGACCTTATTGTGGCCTTTCGATATATAACGGGGGCCTATAAGAAAGAGGGAGAAAGGCTTTTTACCAGGGCCTGTAGTGGCAGGACAAGGGGCAACAGTTTGAAACTGGAAGAGGGGAGATTTAGATTAGATATTAGGAAGAAATTCTTTACTCTGAGGGTGGTGAGGCACTGGCACAGGTTGCCCAGAGAAGTTGTGGCTGCCCCATCCCTGGAGGTGTTCGAGGCCAGGCTGGATGGGACTTTGAGCAACCTGGTCTGGTGGGAGGTGTCCCTGCCCATGGCAGGGGGGTTGGAACTCAATGATCTTTAAAGGTCCCGTTCAACCCAAACCATTCTATGATTCTATGATCCTATGATTCTAAATTAATTTAATTTGTTGCCAGTTAAAATAGACATTTAATTACTGATTTAGGTGGTGAGAAACAAGGAGACATACATTAAACCAACGCCTTTTGTGCCCCCTTTCCCAGGCTTAACTTTACTCCTCCACTCCAGACTCTTCCCCTCACCCCGAGTGGCACAGAGGGGTTTCTCTCTGCTGCTTGTCACATTTCTCCTCTGCTCTGACTTGGGTACTCCCCAGGCTGTGGTGGTGAATATCTTCTCTGGCACCATGGAGCATTTCCTCCCCATCCTTCTCTGACCTTGGTGTTCCCTCTGCTGTTTCTTGCTCTTTTTGTTCCCTCCTCCTCTCTGTGGCATTTTGTGCTTTTTCTTAAATATGCTTTCACAGAGGAGCTGCCTGCCTGCTTGGCTGATGGTCTCAGCAGGATCCTGCTGTGTGTCCATTGTGGGGCTGGCTGGAACCAGCAGTGTCCAGCATGGGGGCAACCCCAGCCTCTGCTCACAGAGGCCACTCCTGGATCCCCACTCCCCACCTCCTAGTATGAAAACCTTGCCATCACCACCTAATACACCACCAGAACAAGCCTCTGAGCAATGTGGTTTTCATAGCAGCACCATATGGGCTGCTATGAAGAAAACTAACTCCATCCCAGCCAAACCCAGTACAGGCTGTCACATAAGCAAAGCAGTTTTCCTGCTTGGCCCTACCAGAAGTAATTTTTGAAGGCATCTGCAGAACATCTTAGTAACAGATGCAGATGCCTAAGGAGGTTAGAAACCTCCAAGGTTAAGAAGGAATTGACAGGGAGAAGGAACAGAGATGAAGCCCACTCATCCCAGACTGGGATCTGGGGACCAGAATTTGGCCCTGGCCCCTTCTAGGTCTTGGTCCTACATCGCTCTGTAGATGGAGTGCTTCGTCATTAGTGGATGTTTATATAAATGTAATAAAACATCAGAAAGTGGCATTTGCTAGCCCAGCAAAGGTTAGGGCAGAGGTTCTTGCAGGTAAGGCTCAAAACTGGTGGTCAGAACCGAGGGGGGGAAAGTAGGTGAGTTTTGCTCAGCCTCATCTGGTGCATGCTGCGCTGGTGGAAGGGAACCAGACCACCCACCTGAACCACCTGGTCCTCCCCAGGGCCTCAGCACTGGCAGGCTGCGCTGCTGGAGCAGCAGGCTTTGGTACAACATTTGAGCTACAGACAGGCCATGTCTGCGTTAGATGTGTAACCCTGATGTCCTGTGGAAGCATCTGCCTGTTACGGTCCTTTCTGGATCCTTTCTGGGAGCTTGGAAAGCTTTGTAGCTATTAGTAAAACAGGATCCCCGGAGAGGAAGGATGTGAATGCGCAGAAGTCTAACTAAAAATGAAATTTAATTCTTCTTTGCGGGTGAAACGGAAAGCTATTACTTTCTGTGCTCCTGGAGGATTCATTTCTGAAGACAAGATAATGTTCTGAATTGTCTTAAAGACTTGCAAATAAATTGCTTGGTTTCAGGCTTTATTATAGTCTTGAGGCTCAGTAGGAAGTTGCTAAAACGCCTGAGCAATGCTGATTAAACATTTGAGTGAACCTAGTGGAAATCAGATTCCAAATGAAAGTCACATAAATATTATTCTCACAAAACGAGCAAAACAAGGGCATTGGGTTTTGCTTTGACATTATGGACCGTATTCGGAGGGAACGAACTGCTGCCAGGCAATGAAGAGAGCAAGGCATGTCCAAAGCGTGATGTGCTGGGCCTGTCACTGGGCTGAGCAGAAACCCTTCTAGATCCAGCTCAGGAACACAGAGGCGATCGGGGCTGTCTCATATGGCTCTTCCCATTGAGTTCCCTTGAGGGAAACACCACATGCAAGGTGAAGGAGAGGACAAGCAGGCCATTACTAAACAAGGGCAAGGACAAGGCTTGCTCAGCACGTGGGTAGACACTGTGGACTGCCTCCTCTGGAGGAGCAGTATCTTGTCCTAACTGTCTGCAAAAAGGTAAGGTTTGGTGCCTGGAACATAGTTAACACCAGAAGGGTGGAGATAACTGGAGCTTTATGTTTTAAAGAATAGGAGGAATTCCAGAAATGTGGCCCTGGTATGGAAGTAAATGACCTGAGCACATGCGCCAACTTAGTGCTTGGTTTTGGACTGGGCAGCGGTTAAGTGAAAAAAGTAATATACTGAAATGTTCCACGCTGGGTACCAATAGCCGAGTAAGTTCTGCTTAGATTAGAAGGGAATAAAATTTGGCTTCCTGCTGTTTACCCTCAGCTCCAGGGAAGTCTCCAAGGTGTAATTATTCAGGCCTTTCTCATGTGAGCTGAATAGACTGAAGCTGCCCACACTCCCAGAGTGGGAAAAGCAGGCAGACACCTGCAGCGCCGCGAGGCAGGGGACAGGGACCAAGGGAACTGGGACATGCAGCACGGAGCAGTGCCAGCAAGCAGCCTCATAGCCACAGAGACTTGGCTAAAAGCTTTTCATTTCGTCAAAGCACTTCCTTTTCTGCTTATTAAATGGATTAGAATTGATTGCTTTTTATCCGAGTTATTGCTTTGATGTTAAGCTCAATACAAAGGAAATAAAATAGGGAAATTACTATTATGAAATAAAATGAAACAATGGAGCTCAATGAAAACATGCAGGCTTCTTTTCTCTTGGTGGTTGATTAGGGGTAACGTCTCAAACGGAGTTTCACACATAAGCAGCTCATGGAGATTCAGTAAGATAGTCCCTGCATCTATTTAAATAATGAATTTAAATCATCCCGGCTCTGCACTATCCAGGTCCTCAAGCTGTGTTTACAAGGTGGCACTCTTCAGTGCAGAGAGTGAGGGCCCCTGATTTCCTCTGTTGTAAGCAGTATGAGAAGCAACGATTCCCCCACACCTCAATTCAAAACCCATCAGCTCTGCTTGGGTAGACGGACTCCAACGCAGCCGTACACCCGTGCGGCCTTCCTCTGCCTCTGGTTCACCAACCCCTGCCTGCTGGCAGCCACAGAGCAGTTCTCCGCCGCAGGTTTCCCATCTGTACTTTGGTCCTTGTGCGGTGAGAATTAAATCACTGACACCCAAAAATAGCATTTAAGAACCGACGCTTAGCTCAGAAGAAGATTTAATACAAATAATTTTTGTAACATAGAGATAAAATTAGGGAGAAGTTTATGTAAACATATGTAATTAGTACATGGTTAGAAGGTGGACAGCATTGTCACAGGCTTCATGTTTTAGAGGAAATGTCAATTTCTAGAGGCTTCACTCTGCCATTTGATGCACAATTACTGTTACAGCCTGAGGAGCAGTAAACATCACACTTACAAATCCTGGGTAGTTCTACCGCAACCAATGTGACTGAATTTAGGTAAAATGAGCACAAGAGTGGGAAAAGCCCTCTCATCTTACTCGCACTGGTCACTAAGAATGTAAAACGTCTGTGCCTGTGGCTATTTTGCCAGTCAGAGTAAAGCGGCTTCCTTGAATGGAATACCTCGCTGGTCAGTTTTGGGCCACCTGTCCTGTCCGCTCCTCCCCACAGGTGCGACACCTCTACGCTTTTCTGCTTCCGACCCTCCAACGGGGCAAATAACAAAGCTGGCTGCCCTTGGGTGTTAGAGTAATGAGTCTAACCCCGAGCCTCTCCGCATACCACCCCTGGGCATCAGCTATAAACATCAGGTCTTATCACCCTGAGAACGACCAGTGCCTGCACGATACGCTCTTAATTTCAGGAGTTAGAAGAAGCTTGACTGAAAAGTAAAATTACTGAACAGAAAATTGGTTCTGTTTTACCTCAAACCAAGACACCACCAGGACTCCCAGGTCCCTCTCTGCAGAGCTGCTCTCCAGCAGGTCAGCCCCTAACCTCTACCGGTGCACAGGGTTGTTCCTCCCGAGGTGCAGGACCCTACATTCGCCCTCGTCGAACTTCATTAGGTTCCTCTCCGCCCAACTCACCAGCCTGGACAGGTCTCACTGAATGGCGGCACAGCCTTCTGGTGTGTCAGCCGCTCCTCCCTGTGCTGTGTCATCAGCAAACTTGCCGAGGGTACGCTCTGCCCCCTCACCCATGTGATTGATGACGACTTATTGAAGACGACTAGAACCAGTAATGAACCCTGAGGAACACCACTAGTTACAGGCCTCCTAACAGACCCTGCGCCGCTCATCACAGCCAGTCATGCCACCATAGAAGGGTTCCCCCTTGGTGAATCTATGTTTACCACTCCCAATAACCTGCTTTTCCTCCACATGCCTACAGATGCTCTGCCAGGGATGGAGGTGAGGCCGACTGGACTGTAGTCTCCAGGCTCCTCTTTCTTGCCCTTTTTCAAGACCGGTGGGACATTGGCTTTCCTCCAGTCCTCAGGCACCTCTCCTCTTCTCCTTGACCTTTCAAAGATAGTGGAGAGCGGCTGCGCAATGACATCTGCCACCTCCCTCAGCGCTTGTGGGTGCATCCCATCAGGGCCCATGGATTTGTGGGTGTCGAGTGTGCCTAAATGATCTCTGACCCAATCCTCCTTGGCCAAGGGAAAGTCTTCCTTTGTCCAGACTCTCCCTCTTACCTCCAGGGTCTGGGATTCATGAGGGCTGGCCTCAAGAGTAAAGACTGACGCCAAGGCAGCATTCAGGAATGCCTCTTCTGCAAAATGCTGCCTGACTCTGTGGCAGCTGAGCTGTCAGCACCCTGTGCCCATGTCGCCCAACAAAGTGATGCACAGACAATGAGAGACACAGCGTCTGTCTGTTAAACAAGTGCTTTATAGACACCTTTATACACGGTAAAACACCCCGAGGGAACGGAGTCGGGAGGAGGAGGGAGGGCGGGAGCTGTCCGGGGGGTAACGGGAGTCTCTGCTGCTGGTCCCGGTGGCCTCTGCCTGGTCGGTGCTCAGGAAGGTGTAGGAGTCACCTTGCTTCACACCAAACATCATGTCAATCAGGATGGTATTACCGGAAGCGTGCGTCAGCCGGAGTTTGCAGGAGTGCCTGGACGGCAGCACCGTTAGGTGGCAGAACTTGGAGTGAGGTAACATGGCCCAGGCTCCTTTTACCACGACCTGCAACCAGTGGGCGGTTTTGACGATGTCAAGGTAGGGGCCGGTGCAGAGGGTGTGTAGGAGGCTGGGACACTGTTTATTCCTCAGCTCCTCCTGGGGGTGGTGGAGGAAGCACAGCATGTCCTCCTCCAGCGGCTCCCTCATGCAGGTGCACTGCAGCTCGACGCGGAGGCTGGAGTTCCTCGCCGGCATGTCCTCGGTGGCAGTGCCCAGCTCCACGTGGAAGCTGTGCCCGCGGGGAGGCTTCAGGGGCACGAGCAGGCGGTAGATGGCATCCTCCTCACGGGCACTCCAACATCCTAAGGCACCGCTCAGCCCGACGACCGGCTTCAGTCGCGGCATGAAACTATTCCTGGACAGCTTTCCGCAGACACGGAGAAGTTCATCCATCAGCTCCTCCACCATGGTGAAGGATTCGGACAGGTCCAGGACGCGCTTGGCCGAAATGGTGCGGGCATGCAGTGCAACCCGGGGTTTTTCCTCTTGCCGCTTCTTGCCCTGCTTGCTGCTGCTGGCTGGCCGGCGGCTCCTTTTCCTGACCCACCAGCAGAGCCCAAAGAGCAGCAGCAGGAGTGCAGCGACCGCCCAGACCTGCCAGCGCTGCAAGGCAGCAAAGAGCGGGGCTCCCCAGGCAGAGTCGCTCTGCTCCACCTCCTGCAGCAGACGACTCATCTGCTGGCTGAGGAACTCCGCACGCTGCAGCATGCGCTGGTGCGTCTCCTCGTCCAGCTCACCACTGAGGGTCTGCCGGCGCTGGAGGATGCTCTGCAGAGCCAGGGCGAGCAACAGTCTGAGAGCCATGTTCTGCAGGAGGAGGGAGAGAAGGGGGTCAGTGCTGGCAGCGGGGGCAGCGGGGCCGCGAGCCGCAGGGAGCTGGGGGCAGGTAGGAGAGGGGCCGAGGCAGCGGGGAGGCAGCAAGGCCTGCGCCCATGCCCGGTGGCGGCGATGGCACCGTGCCCGGCCCAAGGCGCTGCCGCGAGCGGCGGGGCCCTCGATGCCCAGTGAGAACCCACCCCCGGGGCCGCGCGTTTCCGCCCCAGCCCTCCTCCAGCCCAGCCTCCCCCCGCCTGCGCACTCACCGCTAGCCCAAGCCGTAGTGGGGCAGCACTGCCTGCTGGCCCCCTTTAGAGCCGCCCCCATTTTGATGCGTCGCCGGCGATGTCACAGGCGCCGGAGCGCATCACAGGCACACCCGGCGGCAGGCCCCAGCCTGGCCCAGCGACCCTCGGCTGCCCTGGGGTCCTGGTTCAGGCCGGGCTGGAGTCCATTTTCTTCACGGGAGCTGCCGTCGTGCTGTGTTGCGCGTTGGCTCTCGTCTGCCTGCCAGCGGCGATCTCGTAATCACAGAATATCCCGGGTGGGAAGGGACTCACGAGGATCCCCGAGCTCAAGTCGAACCGTCAACCAAAACACTGCCAAGTCCACCACTAAACTATGTGCCTGAGCACCACATCTACACGTCTTTGAAGCACCTCCAGGGGTGGTGACTCAACCGGTTCCCTGGGCAGCCTGTTCCAATGCTCGATAACCCTTTCGGTGAAGACATTTTTCCTAATAGCCATCCCAAACCTCTCCCGACGCAACTTGAGGCCGTTTCCTCTTGGTCTACGGCCTGTTACTTGGGAGAAGAGACCAACAACCCCCTCGCTACAACCTCCTTTCAGATTCCTGAGCCCTGGGGAACACCGCTTCTGACCGGCCACCGACTGAATCACAAAGGCAGGGCCCACTGCACCCGCTCTTCACAGAATCACAGGACAGTAGGGGTTGGAAGGGGCCTTTGGAGGTCATCTAGTCCAACCCCCCACCCTGCTAAAGCAGCTTCACCCAGAGCACGTTGGACAGGAATGCATCCGGGCGGGTTTTGAGCATCTCCAGAGAAGGAGACTCCACAACCTCTCCGGGCAGTCTGTTCCAGCGCTCTCTCACCCTCAAAGTAAAGATGTCTTTCCTCATGTTCAGACAGAATTTCCTGCGTTCCAGTTTGTGCCCGTTGCCCCTTGTCCTGTTGCTGGGCACCACTGAAAAGAGTCTGGCCCCATCCTCTTGACAGCCGCCCTGGAGATGTTGGTAAGCGTTGATGAGATCCCTCCTCAGTCTTCTCTTCTCCAGGCTAAACAGACACACGTCTCTCAGCCCCTCCTCATCAGAGAGGTGCTCCAGTCCCTTGACCGTCTTCATAGCCGTCCGCTGGACTCTCTCCAGTAGTTCCTTGTCTTTCTTGAACAGGGGAGCCCAGAACTGCACCAAGTATTGGTCACAGATGTGGCCCCACCAGGGCAGAGGAGAGGGGGAGGAATGGCAAGGGACTCGAGCCCGTTTACATCAGCAGGGTGCTGAGTCCCACTATATTTTTAAGCATGAATGTATGTGCCAGACCCTCAAACTGCAGGTGAGTGAAGTGACACAGATATGGATCATGTAGCATGGAAAAATCTGGCCACCTTTCCCAGGAAGCAAGGGAGTCCTGGCTAGTGCCTACTCCAGGCCACAGGTAGCGGGACCAGCGGCGTGTGGCTGCAGGTCCTCACTGAGTAAGCTTCTCCTACTGCCAAAGCAAGCGCCCGAGTTGTTGCAGTTCCATCGCTCTGCCAGGGATGGAGGTGAGGCCGACTGGACTGTAGTCTCCAGGCTCCTCTTTCTTGCCCTTTTTCAAGACCGGTGGGACATTGGCTTTCCTCCAGTCCTCAGGCACCTCTCCTCTTCTCCTTGACCTTTCAAAGATAGTGGAGAGCGGCTGCGCAATGACATCTGCCACCTCCCTCAGCGCTTGTGGGTGCATCCCATCAGGGCCCATGGATTTGTGGGTGTCGAGTGTGCCTAAATGATCTCTGACCCAATCCTCCTTGGCCAAGGGAAAGTCTTCCTTTGTCCAGACTCTCCCTCTTACCTCCAGGGTCTGGGATTCATGAGGGCTGGCCTCAAGAGTAAAGACTGACGCCAAGGCAGCATTCAGGAATGCCTCTTCTGCAAAATGCTGCCTGACTCTGTGGCAGCTGAGCTGTCAGCACCCTGTGCCCATGTCGCCCAACAAAGTGATGCACAGACAATGAGAGACACAGCGTCTGTCTGTTAAACAAGTGCTTTATAGACACCTTTATACACGGTAAAACACCCCGAGGGAACGGAGTCGGGAGGAGGAGGGAGGGCGGGAGCTGTCCGGGGGGTAACGGGAGTCTCTGCTGCTGGTCCCGGTGGCCTCTGCCTGGTCGGTGCTCAGGAAGGTGTAGGAGTCACCTTGCTTCACACCAAACATCATGTCAATCAGGATGGTATTACCGGAAGCGTGCGTCAGCCGGAGTTTGCAGGAGTGCCTGGACGGCAGCACCGTTAGGTGGCAGAACTTGGAGTGAGGTAACATGGCCCAGGCTCCTTTTACCACGACCTGCAACCAGTGGGCGGTTTTGACGATGTCAAGGTAGGGGCCGGTGCAGAGGGTGTGTAGGAGGCTGGGACACTGTTTATTCCTCAGCTCCTCCTGGGGGTGGTGGAGGAAGCACAGCATGTCCTCCTCCAGCGGCTCCCTCATGCAGGTGCACTGCAGCTCGACGCGGAGGCTGGAGTTCCTCGCCGGCATGTCCTCGGTGGCAGTGCCCAGCTCCACGTGGAAGCTGTGCCCGCGGGGAGGCTTCAGGGGCACGAGCAGGCGGTAGATGGCATCCTCCTCACGGGCACTCCAACATCCTAAGGCACCGCTCAGCCCGACGACCGGCTTCAGTCGCGGCATGAAACTATTCCTGGACAGCTTTCCGCAGACACGGAGAAGTTCATCCATCAGCTCCTCCACCATGGTGAAGGATTCGGACAGGTCCAGGACGCGCTTGGCCGAAATGGTGCGGGCATGCAGTGCAACCCGGGGTTTTTCCTCTTGCCGCTTCTTGCCCTGCTTGCTGCTGCTGGCTGGCCGGCGGCTCCTTTTCCTGACCCACCAGCAGAGCCCAAAGAGCAGCAGCAGGAGTGCAGCGACCGCCCAGACCTGCCAGCGCTGCAAGGCAGCAAAGAGCGGGGCTCCCCAGGCAGAGTCGCTCTGCTCCACCTCCTGCAGCAGACGACTCATCTGCTGGCTGAGGAACTCCGCACGCTGCAGCATGCGCTGGTGCGTCTCCTCGTCCAGCTCACCACTGAGGGTCTGCCGGCGCTGGAGGAAGCTCTGCAGAGCCAGGGCGAGCAACAGTCTGAGAGCCATGTTCTGCAGGAGGAGGGAGAGAAGGGGGTCAGTGCTGGCAGCGGGGGCAGCGGGGCCGCGAGCCGCAGGGAGCTGGGGGCAGGTAGGAGAGGGGCCGAGGCAGCGGGGAGGCAGCAAGGCCTGCGCCCATGCCCGGTGGCGGCGATGGCACCATGCCCGGCCCAAGGCGCTGCCGCGAGCGGCGGGGCCCTCGATGCCCAGTGAGAACCCACCCCCGGGGCCGCGCGTTTCCGCCCCAGCCCTCCTCCAGCCCAGCCTCCCCCCGCCTGCGCACTCACCGCTAGCCCAAGCCGTAGTGGGGCAGCACTGCCTGCTGGCCCCCTTTAGAGCCGCCCCCATTTTGATGCGTCGCCGGCGATGTCACAGGCGCCGGAGCGCATCACAGGCACACCCGGCGGCAGGCCCCAGCCTGGCCCAGCGACCCTCGGCTGCCCTGGGGTCCTGGTTCAGGCCGGGCTGGAGTCCATTTTCTTCACGGGAGCTGCCGTCGTGCTGTGTTGCGCGTTGGCTCTCGTCTGCCTGCCAGCGGCGATCTCGTAATCACAGAATATCCCGGGTGGGAAGGGACTCACGAGGATCCCCGAGCTCAAGTCGAACCGTCAACCAAAACACTGCCAAGTCCACCACTAAACTATGTGCCTGAGCACCACATCTACACGTCTTTGAAGCACCTCCAGGGGTGGTGACTCAACCGGTTCCCTGGGCAGCCTGTTCCAATGCTCGATAACCCTTTCGGTGAAGACATTTTTCCTAATAGCCATCCCAAACCTCTCCCGACGCAACTTGAGGCCGTTTCCTCTTGGTCTACGGCCTGTTACTTGGGAGAAGAGACCAACAACCCCCTCGCTACAACCTCCTTTCAGATTCCTGAGCCCTGGGGAACACCGCTTCTGACCGGCCACCGACTGAATCACAAAGGCAGGGCCCACTGCACCCGCTCTTCACAGAATCACAGGACAGTAGGGGTTGGAAGGGGCCTTTGGAGGTCATCTAGTCCAACCCCCCACCCTGCTAAAGCAGCTTCACCCAGAGCACGTTGGACAGGAATGCATCCGGGCGGGTTTTGAGCATCTCCAGAGAAGGAGACTCCACAACCTCTCCGGGCAGTCTGTTCCAGCGCTCTCTCACCCTCAAAGTAAAGATGTCTTTCCTCATGTTCAGACAGAATTTCCTGCGTTCCAGTTTGTGCCCGTTGCCCCTTGTCCTGTTGCTGGGCACCACTGAAAAGAGTCTGGCCCCATCCTCTTGACAGCCGCCCTGGAGATGTTGGTAAGCGTTGATGAGATCCCTCCTCAGTCTTCTCTTCTCCAGGCTAAACAGACACACGTCTCTCAGCCCCTCCTCATCAGAGAGGTGCTCCAGTCCCTTGACCGTCTTCATAGCCGTCCGCTGGACTCTCTCCAGTAGTTCCTTGTCTTTCTTGAACAGGGGAGCCCAGAACTGCACCAAGTATTGGTCACAGATGTGGCCCCACCAGGGCAGAGGAGAGGGGGAGGAATGGCAAGGGACTCGAGCCCGTTTACATCAGCAGGGTGCTGAGGCCCACTATATTTTTAAGCATGAATGTATGTGCCAGACCCTCAAACTGCAGGTGAGTGAAGTGACACAGATATGGATCATGTAGCATGGAAAAATCTGGCCACCTTTCCCAGGAAGCAAGGGAGTCCTGGCTAGTGCCTACTCCAGGCCACAGGTAGCGGGACCAGCGGCGTGTGGCTGCAGGTCCTCACTGAGTAAGCTTCTCCTACTGCCAAAGCAAGCGCCCGAGTTGTTGCAGTTCCATCGCTCTGCCAGGGATGGAGGTGAGGCCGACTGGACTGTAGTCTCCAGGCTCCTCTTTCTTGCCCTTTTTCAAGACCGGTGGGACATTGGCTTTCCTCCAGTCCTCAGGCACCTCTCCTCTTCTCCTTGACCTTTCAAAGATAGTGGAGAGCGGCTGCGCAATGACATCTGCCACCTCCCTCAGCGCTTGTGGGTGCATCCCATCAGGGCCCATGGATTTGTGGGTGTCGAGTGTGCCTAAATGATCTCTGACCCAATCCTCCTTGGCCAAGGGAAAGTCTTCCTTTGTCCAGACTCTCCCTCTTACCTCCAGGGTCTGGGATTCATGAGGGCTGGCCTCAAGAGTAAAGACTGACGCCAAGGCAGCATTCAGGAATGCCTCTTCTGCAAAATGCTGCCTGACTCTGTGGCAGCTGAGCTGTCAGCACCCTGTGCCCATGTCGCCCAACAAAGTGATGCACAGACAATGAGAGACACAGCGTCTGTCTGTTAAACAAGTGCTTTATAGACACCTTTATACACGGTAAAACACCCCGAGGGAACGGAGTCGGGAGGAGGAGGGAGGGCGGGAGCTGTCCGGGGGGTAACGGGAGTCTCTGCTGCTGGTCCCGGTGGCCTCTGCCTGGTCGGTGCTCAGGAAGGTGTAGGAGTCACCTTGCTTCACACCAAACATCATGTCAATCAGGATGGTATTACCGGAAGCGTGCGTCAGCCGGAGTTTGCAGGAGTGCCTGGACGGCAGCACCGTTAGGTGGCAGAACTTGGAGTGAGGTAACATGGCCCAGGCTCCTTTTACCACGACCTGCAACCAGTGGGCGGTTTTGACGATGTCAAGGTAGGGGCCGGTGCAGAGGGTGTGTAGGAGGCTGGGACACTGTTTATTCCTCAGCTCCTCCTGGGGGTGGTGGAGGAAGCACAGCATGTCCTCCTCCAGCGGCTCCCTCATGCAGGTGCACTGCAGCTCGACGCGGAGGCTGGAGTTCCTCGCCGGCATGTCCTCGGTGGCAGTGCCCAGCTCCACGTGGAAGCTGTGCCCGCGGGGAGGCTTCAGGGGCACGAGCAGGCGGTAGATGGCATCCTCCTCACGGGCACTCCAACATCCTAAGGCACCGCTCAGCCCGACGACCGGCTTCAGTCGCGGCATGAAACTATTCCTGGACAGCTTTCCGCAGACACGGAGAAGTTCATCCATCAGCTCCTCCACCGTGCTGAAGGATTCGGAGAGGTCCAGGAGGCGGTGGGCCGAAACAGTGCGCGCATGCTGGGCAACCCGGGGTTTTTCTCCTTCCTGCCTCTTGCTCTCCTTGCTGCTGCTGGCTGGCCGGCGGCTCCTTTTCCTGACCCACCAGCAGAGCGCGAAGAGCAGCAGCAGGAGTGCAGCGACCGCCCAGACCTGCCAGCGCTGCAAGGCAGCAAAGAGCGGGGCTCCCCAGGCAGAGTCGCTCTGCTCCACCTCCTGCAGCAGACGACTCATCTGCTGGCTGAGGAACTCCGCACGCTGCAGCATGCGCTGGTGCGTCTCCTCGTCCAGCTCACCACTGAGGGTCTGCCGGCGCTGGAGGAAGCTCTGCAGAGCCAGGGCGAGCAACAGTCTGAGAGCCATGTTCTGCAGGAGGAGGGAGAGAAGGGGGTCAGTGCTGGCAGCGGGGGCAGCGGGGCCGCGAGCCGCAGGGAGCTGGGGGCAGGTAGGAGAGGGGCCGAGGCAGCGGGGAGGCAGCAAGGCCTGCGCCCATGCCCGGTGGCGGCGATGGCACCGTGCCCGGCCCAAGGCGCTGCCGCGAGCGGCGGGGCCCTCGATGCCCAGTGAGAACCCACCCCCGGGGCCGCGCGTTTCCGCCCCAGCCCTCCTCCAGCCCAGCCTCCCCCCGCCTGCGCACTCACCGCTAGCCCAAGCCGTAGTGGGGCAGCACTGCCTGCTGGCCCCCTTTAGAGCCGCCCCCATTTTGATGCGTCGCCGGCGATGTCACAGGCGCCGGAGCGCATCACAGGCACACCCGGCGGCAGGCCCCAGCCTGGCCCAGCGACCCTCGGCTGCCCTGGGGTCCTGGTTCAGGCCGGGCTGGAGTCCATTTTCTTCACGGGAGCTGCCGTCGTGCTGTGTTGCGCGTTGGCTCTCGTCTGCCTGCCAGCGGCGATCTCGTAATCACAGAATATCCCGGGTGGGAAGGGACTCACGAGGATCCCCGAGCTCAAGTCGAACCGTCAACCAAAACACTGCCAAGTCCACCACTAAACTATGTGCCTGAGCACCACATCTACACGTCTTTGAAGCACCTCCAGGGGTGGTGACTCAACCGGTTCCCTGGGCAGCCTGTTCCAATGCTCGATAACCCTTTCGGTGAAGACATTTTTCCTAATAGCCATCCCAAACCTCTCCCGACGCAACTTGAGGCCGTTTCCTCTTGGTCTACGGCCTGTTACTTGGGAGAAGAGACCAACAACCCCCTCGCTACAACCTCCTTTCAGATTCCTGAGCCCTGGGGAACACCGCTTCTGACCGGCCACCGACTGAATCACAAAGGCAGGGCCCACTGCACCCGCTCTTCACAGAATCACAGGACAGTAGGGGTTGGAAGGGGCCTTTGGAGGTCATCTAGTCCAACCCCCCACCCTGCTAAAGCAGCTTCACCCAGAGCACGTTGGACAGGAATGCATCCGGGCGGGTTTTGAGCATCTCCAGAGAAGGAGACTCCACAACCTCTCCGGGCAGTCTGTTCCAGCGCTCTCTCACCCTCAAAGTAAAGATGTCTTTCCTCATGTTCAGACAGAATTTCCTGCGTTCCAGTTTGTGCCCGTTGCCCCTTGTCCTGTTGCTGGGCACCACTGAAAAGAGTCTGGCCCCATCCTCTTGACAGCCGCCCTGGAGATGTTGGTAAGCGTTGATGAGATCCCTCCTCAGTCTTCTCTTCTCCAGGCTAAACAGACACACGTCTCTCAGCCCCTCCTCATCAGAGAGGTGCTCCAGTCCCTTGACCGTCTTCATAGCCGTCCGCTGGACTCTCTCCAGTAGTTCCTTGTCTTTCTTGAACAGGGGAGCCCAGAACTGCACCAAGTATTGGTCACAGATGTGGCCCCACCAGGGCAGAGGAGAGGGGGAGGAATGGCAAGGGACTCGAGCCCGTTTACATCAGCAGGGTGCTGAGGCCCACTATATTTTTAAGCATGAATGTATGTGCCAGACCCTCAAACTGCAGGTGAGTGAAGTGACACAGATATGGATCATGTAGCATGGAAAAATCTGGCCACCTTTCCCAGGAAGCAAGGGAGTCCTGGCTAGTGCCTACTCCAGGCCACAGGTAGCGGGACCAGCGGCGTGTGGCTGCAGGTCCTCACTGAGTAAGCTTCTCCTACTGCCAAAGCAAGCGCCCGAGTTGTTGCAGTTCCATCGCTCTGCCAGGGATGGAGGTGAGGCCGACTGGACTGTAGTCTCCAGGCTCCTCTTTCTTGCCCTTTTTCAAGACCGGTGGGACATTGGCTTTCCTCCAGTCCTCAGGCACCTCTCCTCTTCTCCTTGACCTTTCAAAGATAGTGGAGAGCGGCTGCGCAATGACATCTGCCACCTCCCTCAGCGCTTGTGGGTGCATCCCATCAGGGCCCATGGATTTGTGGGTGTCGAGTGTGCCTAAATGATCTCTGACCCAATCCTCCTTGGCCAAGGGAAAGTCTTCCTTTGTCCAGACTCTCCCTCTTACCTCCAGGGTCTGGGATTCATGAGGGCTGGCCTCAAGAGTAAAGACTGACGCCAAGGCAGCATTCAGGAATGCCTCTTCTGCAAAATGCTGCCTGACTCTGTGGCAGCTGAGCTGTCAGCACCCTGTGCCCATGTCGCCCAACAAAGTGATGCACAGACAATGAGAGACACAGCGTCTGTCTGTTAAACAAGTGCTTTATAGACACCTTTATACACGGTAAAACACCCCGAGGGAACGGAGTCGGGAGGAGGAGGGAGGGCGGGAGCTGTCCGGGGGGTAACGGGAGTCTCTGCTGCTGGTCCCGGTGGCCTCTGCCTGGTCGGTGCTCAGGAAGGTGTAGGAGTCACCTTGCTTCACACCAAACATCATGTCAATCAGGATGGTATTACCGGAAGCGTGCGTCAGCCGGAGTTTGCAGGAGTGCCTGGACGGCAGCACCGTTAGGTGGCAGAACTTGGAGTGAGGTAACATGGCCCAGGCTCCTTTTACCACGACCTGCAACCAGTGGGCGGTTTTGACGATGTCAAGGTAGGGGCCGGTGCAGAGGGTGTGTAGGAGGCTGGGACACTGTTTATTCCTCAGCTCCTCCTGGGGGTGGTGGAGGAAGCACAGCATGTCCTCCTCCAGCGGCTCCCTCATGCAGGTGCACTGCAGCTCGACGCGGAGGCTGGAGTTCCTCGCCGGCATGTCCTCGGTGGCAGTGCCCAGCTCCACGTGGAAGCTGTGCCCGCGGGGAGGCTTCAGGGGCACGAGCAGGCGGTAGATGGCATCCTCCTCACGGGCACTCCAACATCCTAAGGCACCGCTCAGCCCGACGACCGGCTTCAGTCGCGGCATGAAACTATTCCTGGACAGCTTTCCACAGACACGGAGAAGTTCATCCATCAGCTCCTCCATCGTGCTGAAGGATTCGGAGAGGTCCAGGAGGCGGTGGGCCGAAACAGTGCGCGCATGCTGGGCAACCCGGGGTTTTTCTCCTTCCTGCCTCTTGCTCTCCTTGCTGCTGCTGGCTGGCCGGCGGCTCCTTTTCCTGACCCACCAGCAGAGCGCGAAGAGCAGCAGCAGGAGTGCAGCGACCGCCCAGACCTGCCAGCGCTGCAAGGCAGCAAAGAGCGGGGCTCCCCAGGCAGAGTCGCTCTGCTCCACCTCCTGCAGCAGACGACTCATCTGCTGGCTGAGGAACTCCGCACGCTGCAGCATGCGCTGGTGCGTCTCCTCGTCCAGCTCACCACTGAGGGTCTGCCGGCGCTGGAGGAAGCTCTGCAGAGCCAGGGCGAGCAACAGTCTGAGAGCCATGTTCTGCAGGAGGAGGGAGAGAAGGGGGTCAGTGCTGGCAGCGGGGGCAGCGGGGCCGCGAGCCGCAGGGAGCTGGGGGCAGGTAGGAGAGGGGCCGAGGCAGCGGGGAGGCAGCAAGGCCTGCGCCCATGCCCGGTGGCGGCGATGGCACCGTGCCCGGCCCAAGGCGCTGCCGCGAGCGGCGGGGCCCTCGATGCCCAGTGAGAACCCACCCCGGGGCCGCGCGTTTCCGCCCCAGCCCTCCTCCAGCCCAGCCTCCCCCCGCCTGCGCACTCACCGCTAGCCCAAGCCGTAGTGGGGCAGCACTGCCTGCTGGCCCCCTTTAGAGCCGCCCCCATTTTGATGCGTCGCCGGCGATGTCACAGGCGCCGGAGCGCATCACAGGCACACCCGGCGGCAGGGCCCCAGCCTGGCCCAGCGACCCTCGGCTGCCCTGGGGTCCTGGTTCAGGCCGGGCTGGAGTCCATTTTCTTCACGGGAGCTGCCGTCGTGCTGTGTTGCGCGTTGGCTCTCGTCTGCCTGCCAGCGGCGATCTCGTAATCACAGAATATCCCGGGTGGGAAGGGACTCACGAGGATCCCCGAGCTCAAGTCGAACCGTCAACCAAAACACTGCCAAGTCCACCACTAAACTATGTGCCTGAGCACCACATCTACACGTCTTTGAAGCACCTCCAGGGGTGGTGACTCAACCGGTTCCCTGGGCAGCCTGTTCCAATGCTCGATAACCCTTTCGGTGAAGACATTTTTCCTAATAGCCATCCCAAACCTCTCCCGACGCAACTTGAGGCCGTTTCCTCTTGGTCTACGGCCTGTTACTTGGGAGAAGAGACCAACAACCCCCTCGCTACAACCTCCTTTCAGATTCCTGAGCCCTGGGGAACACCGCTTCTGACCGGCCACCGACTGAATCACAAAGGCAGGGCCCACTGCACCCGCTCTTCACAGAATCACAGGACAGTAGGGGTTGGAAGGGGCCTTTGGAGGTCATCTAGTCCAACCCCCCACCCTGCTAAAGCAGCTTCACCCAGAGCACGTTGGACAGGAATGCATCCGGGCGGGTTTTGAGCATCTCCAGAGAAGGAGACTCCACAACCTCTCCGGGCAGTCTGTTCCAGCGCTCTCTCACCCTCAAAGTAAAGATGTCTTTCCTCATGTTCAGACAGAATTTCCTGCGTTCCAGTTTGTGCCCGTTGCCCCTTGTCCTGTTGCTGGGCACCACTGAAAAGAGTCTGGCCCCATCCTCTTGACAGCCGCCCTGGAGATGTTGGTAAGCGTTGATGAGATCCCTCCTCAGTCTTCTCTTCTCCAGGCTAAACAGACACACGTCTCTCAGCCCCTCCTCATCAGAGAGGTGCTCCAGTCCCTTGACCGTCTTCATAGCCGTCCGCTGGACTCTCTCCAGTAGTTCCTTGTCTTTCTTGAACAGGGGAGCCCAGAACTGCACCAAGTATTGGTCACAGATGTGGCCCCACCAGGGCAGAGGAGAGGGGGAGGAATGGCAAGGGACTCGAGCCCGTTTACATCAGCAGGGTGCTGAGGCCCACTATATTTTTAAGCATGAATGTATGTGCCAGACCCTCAAACTGCAGGTGAGTGAAGTGACACAGATATGGATCATGTAGCATGGAAAAATCTGGCCACCTTTCCCAGGAAGCAAGGGAGTCCTGGCTAGTGCCTACTCCAGGCCACAGGTAGCGGGACCAGCGGCGTGTGGCTGCAGGTCCTCACTGAGTAAGCTTCTCCTACTGCCAAAGCAAGCGCCCGAGTTGTTGCAGTTCCATCGCTCTGCCAGGGATGGAGGTGAGGCCGACTGGACTGTAGTCTCCAGGCTCCTCTTTCTTGCCCTTTTTCAAGACCGGTGGGACATTGGCTTTCCTCCAGTCCTCAGGCACCTCTCCTCTTCTCCTTGACCTTTCAAAGATAGTGGAGAGCGGCTGCGCAATGACATCTGCCACCTCCCTCAGCGCTTGTGGGTGCATCCCATCAGGGCCCATGGATTTGTGGGTGTCGAGTGTGCCTAAATGATCTCTGACCCAATCCTCCTTGGCCAAGGGAAAGTCTTCCTTTGTCCAGACTCTCCCTCTTACCTCCAGGGTCTGGGATTCATGAGGGCTGGCCTCAAGAGTAAAGACTGACGCCAAGGCAGCATTCAGGAATGCCTCTTCTGCAAAATGCTGCCTGACTCTGTGGCAGCTGAGCTGTCAGCACCCTGTGCCCATGTCGCCCAACAAAGTGATGCACAGACAATGAGAGACACAGCGTCTGTCTGTTAAACAAGTGCTTTATAGACACCTTTATACACGGTAAAACACCCCGAGGGAACGGAGTCGGGAGGAGGAGGGAGGGCGGGAGCTGTCCGGGGGGTAACGGGAGTCTCTGCTGCTGGTCCCGGTGGCCTCTGCCTGGTCGGTGCTCAGGAAGGTGTAGGAGTCACCTTGCTTCACACCAAACATCATGTCAATCAGGATGGTATTACCGGAAGCGTGCGTCAGCCGGAGTTTGCAGGAGTGCCTGGACGGCAGCACCGTTAGGTGGCAGAACTTGGAGTGAGGTAACATGGCCCAGGCTCCTTTTACCACGACCTGCAACCAGTGGGCGGTTTTGACGATGTCAAGGTAGGGGCCGGTGCAGAGGGTGTGTAGGAGGCTGGGACACTGTTTATTCCTCAGCTCCTCCTGGGGGTGGTGGAGGAAGCACAGCATGTCCTCCTCCAGCGGCTCCCTCATGCAGGTGCACTGCAGCTCGACGCGGAGGCTGGAGTTCCTCGCCGGCATGTCCTCGGTGGCAGTGCCCAGCTCCACGTGGAAGCTGTGCCCGCGGGGAGGCTTCAGGGGCACGAGCAGGCGGTAGATGGCATCCTCCTCACGGGCACTCCAACATCCTAAGGCACCGCTCAGCCCGACGACCGGCTTCAGTCGCGGCATGAAACTATTCCTGGACAGCTTTCCGCAGACACGGAGAAGTTCATCCATCAGCTCCTCCACCATGGTGAAGGATTCGGACAGGTCCAGGACGCGCTTGGCCGAAATGGTGCGGGCATGCAGTGCAACCCGGGGTTTTTCCTCTTGCCGCTTCTTGCCCTGCTTGCTGCTGCTGGCTGGCTGGCGGCTCCTTTTCCTGACCCACCAGCAGAGCCCAAAGAGCAGCAGCAGGAGTGCAGCGACCGCCCAGACCTGCCAGCGCTGCAAGGCAGCAAAGAGCGGGGCTCCCCAGGCAGAGTCGCTCTGCTCCACCTCCTGCAGCAGACGACTCATCTGCTGGCTGAGGAACTCCGCACGCTGCAGCATGCGCTGGTGCGTCTCCTCGTCCAGCTCACCACTGAGGGTCTGCCGGCGCTGGAGGAAGCTCTGCAGAGCCAGGGCGAGCAACAGTCTGAGAGCCATGTTCTGCAGGAGGAGGGAGAGAAGGGGGTCAGTGCTGGCAGCGGGGGCAGCGGGGCCGCGAGCCGCAGGGAGCTGGGGGCAGGTAGGAGAGGGGCCGAGGCAGCGGGGAGGCAGCAAGGCCTGCGCCCATGCCCGGTGGCGGCGATGGCACCGTGCCCGGCCCAAGGCGCTGCCGCGAGCGGCGGGGCCCTCGATGCCCAGTGAGAACCCACCCCCGGGGCCGCGCGTTTCCGCCCCAGCCCTCCTCCAGCCCAGCCTCCCCCCGCCTGCGCACTCACCGCTAGCCCAAGCCGTAGTGGGGCAGCACTGCCTGCTGGCCCCCTTTAGAGCCGCCCCCATTTTGATGCGTCGCCGGCGATGTCACAGGCGCCGGAGCGCATCACAGGCACACCCGGCGGCAGGCCCCAGCCTGGCCCAGCGACCCTCGGCTGCCCTGGGGTCCTGGTTCAGGCCGGGCTGGAGTCCATTTTCTTCACGGGAGCTGCCGTCGTGCTGTGTTGCGCGTTGGCTCTCGTCTGCCTGCCAGCGGCGATCTCGTAATCACAGAATATCCCGGGTGGGAAGGGACTCACGAGGATCCCCGAGCTCAAGTCGAACCGTCAACCAAAACACTGCCAAGTCCACCACTAAACTATGTGCCTGAGCACCACATCTACACGTCTTTGAAGCACCTCCAGGGGTGGTGACTCAACCGGTTCCCTGGGCAGCCTGTTCCAATGCTCGATAACCCTTTCGGTGAAGACATTTTTCCTAATAGCCATCCCAAACCTCTCCCGACGCAACTTGAGGCCGTTTCCTCTTGGTCTACGGCCTGTTACTTGGGAGAAGAGACCAACAACCCCCTCGCTACAACCTCCTTTCAGATTCCTGAGCCCTGGGGAACACCGCTTCTGACCGGCCACCGACTGAATCACAAAGGCAGGGCCCACTGCACCCGCTCTTCACAGAATCACAGGACAGTAGGGGTTGGAAGGGGCCTTTGGAGGTCATCTAGTCCAACCCCCCACCCTGCTAAAGCAGCTTCACCCAGAGCACGTTGGACAGGAATGCATCCGGGCGGGTTTTGAGCATCTCCAGAGAAGGAGACTCCACAACCTCTCCGGGCAGTCTGTTCCAGCGCTCTCTCACCCTCAAAGTAAAGATGTCTTTCCTCATGTTCAGACAGAATTTCCTGCGTTCCAGTTTGTGCCCGTTGCCCCTTGTCCTGTTGCTGGGCACCACTGAAAAGAGTCTGGCCCCATCCTCTTGACAGCCGCCCTGGAGATGTTGGTAAGCGTTGATGAGATCCCTCCTCAGTCTTCTCTTCTCCAGGCTAAACAGACACACGTCTCTCAGCCCCTCCTCATCAGAGAGGTGCTCCAGTCCCTTGACCGTCTTCATAGCCGTCCGCTGGACTCTCTCCAGTAGTTCCTTGTCTTTCTTGAACAGGGGAGCCCAGAACTGCACCAAGTATTGGTCACAGATGTGGCCCCACCAGGGCAGAGGAGAGGGGGAGGAATGGCAAGGGACTCGAGCCCGTTTACATCAGCAGGGTGCTGAGGCCCACTATATTTTTAAGCATGAATGTATGTGCCAGACCCTCAAACTGCAGGTGAGTGAAGTGACACAGATATGGATCATGTAGCATGGAAAAATCTGGCCACCTTTCCCAGGAAGCAAGGGAGTCCTGGCTAGTGCCTACTCCAGGCCACAGGTAGCGGGACCAGCGGCGTGTGGCTGCAGGTCCTCACTGAGTAAGCTTCTCCTACTGCCAAAGCAAGCGCCCGAGTTGTTGCAGTTCCATCGCTCTGCCAGGGATGGAGGTGAGGCCGACTGGACTGTAGTCTCCAGGCTCCTCTTTCTTGCCCTTTTTCAAGACCGGTGGGACATTGGCTTTCCTCCAGTCCTCAGGCACCTCTCCTCTTCTCCTTGACCTTTCAAAGATAGTGGAGAGCGGCTGCGCAATGACATCTGCCACCTCCCTCAGCGCTTGTGGGTGCATCCCATCAGGGCCCATGGATTTGTGGGTGTCGAGTGTGCCTAAATGATCTCTGACCCAATCCTCCTTGGCCAAGGGAAAGTCTTCCTTTGTCCAGACTCTCCCTCTTACCTCCAGGGTCTGGGATTCATGAGGGCTGGCCTCAAGAGTAAAGACTGACGCCAAGGCAGCATTCAGGAATGCCTCTTCTGCAAAATGCTGCCTGACTCTGTGGCAGCTGAGCTGTCAGCACCCTGTGCCCATGTCGCCCAACAAAGTGATGCACAGACAATGAGAGACACAGCGTCTGTCTGTTAAACAAGTGCTTTATAGACACCTTTATACACGGTAAAACACCCCGAGGGAACGGAGTCGGGAGGAGGAGGGAGGGCGGGAGCTGTCCGGGGGGTAACGGGAGTCTCTGCTGCTGGTCCCGGTGGCCTCTGCCTGGTCGGTGCTCAGGAAGGTGTAGGAGTCACCTTGCTTCACACCAAACATCATGTCAATCAGGATGGTATTACCGGAAGCGTGCGTCAGCCGGAGTTTGCAGGAGTGCCTGGACGGCAGCACCGTTAGGTGGCAGAACTTGGAGTGAGGTAACATGGCCCAGGCTCCTTTTACCACGACCTGCAACCAGTGGGCGGTTTTGACGATGTCAAGGTAGGGGCCGGTGCAGAGGGTGTGTAGGAGGCTGGGACACTGTTTATTCCTCAGCTCCTCCTGGGGGTGGTGGAGGAAGCACAGCATGTCCTCCTCCAGCGGCTCCCTCATGCAGGTGCACTGCAGCTCGACGCGGAGGCTGGAGTTCCTCGCCGGCATGTCCTCGGTGGCAGTGCCCAGCTCCACGTGGAAGCTGTGCCCGCGGGGAGGCTTCAGGGGCACGAGCAGGCGGTAGATGGCATCCTCCTCACGGGCACTCCAACATCCTAAGGCACCGCTCAGCCCGACGACCGGCTTCAGTCGCGGCATGAAACTATTCCTGGACAGCTTTCCACAGACACGGAGAAGTTCATCCATCAGCTCCTCCACCGTGCTGAAGGATTCGGAGAGGTCCAGGAGGCGGTGGGCCGAAACAGTGCGCGCATGCTGGGCAACCCGGGGTTTTTCTCCTTCCTGCCTCTTGCTCTCCTTGCTGCTGCTGGCTGGCCGGCGGCTCCTTTTCCTGACCCACCAGCAGAGCGCGAAGAGCAGCAGCAGGAGTGCAGCGACCGCCCAGACCTGCCAGCGCTGCAAGGCAGCAAAGAGCGGGGCTCCCCAGGCAGAGTCGCTCTGCTCCACCTCCTGCAGCAGACGACTCATCTGCTGGCTGAGGAACTCCGCACGCTGCAGCATGCGCTGGTGCGTCTCCTCGTCCAGCTCACCACTGAGGGTCTGCCGGCGCTGGAGGAAGCTCTGCAGAGCCAGGGCGAGCAACAGTCTGAGAGCCATGTTCTGCAGGAGGAGGGAGAGAAGGGGGTCAGTGCTGGCAGCGGGGGCAGCGGGGCCGCGAGCCGCAGGGAGCTGGGGGCAGGTAGGAGAGGGGCCGAGGCAGCGGGGAGGCAGCAAGGCCTGCGCCCATGCCCGGTGGCGGCGATGGCACCGTGCCCGGCCCAAGGCGCTGCCGCGAGCGGCGGGGCCCTCGATGCCCAGTGAGAACCCACCCCCGGGGCCGCGCGTTTCCGCCCCAGCCCTCCTCCAGCCCAGCCTCCCCCCGCCTGCGCACTCACCGCTAGCCCAAGCCGTAGTGGGGCAGCACTGCCTGCTGGCCCCCTTTAGAGCCGCCCCCATTTTGATGCGTCGCCGGCGATGTCACAGGCGCCGGAGCGCATCACAGGCACACCCGGCGGCAGGCCCCAGCCTGGCCCAGCGACCCTCGGCTGCCCTGGGGTCCTGGTTCAGGCCGGGCTGGAGTCCATTTTCTTCACGGGAGCTGCCGTCGTGCTGTGTTGCGCGTTGGCTCTCGTCTGCCTGCCAGCGGCGATCTCGTAATCACAGAATATCCCGGGTGGGAAGGGACTCACGAGGATCCCCGAGCTCAAGTCGAACCGTCAACCAAAACACTGCCAAGTCCACCACTAAACTATGTGCCTGAGCACCACATCTACACGTCTTTGAAGCACCTCCAGGGGTGGTGACTCAACCGGTTCCCTGGGCAGCCTGTTCCAATGCTCGATAACCCTTTCGGTGAAGACATTTTTCCTAATAGCCATCCCAAACCTCTCCCGACGCAACTTGAGGCCGTTTCCTCTTGGTCTACGGCCTGTTACTTGGGAGAAGAGACCAACAACCCCCTCGCTACAACCTCCTTTCAGATTCCTGAGCCCTGGGGAACACCGCTTCTGACCGGCCACCGACTGAATCACAAAGGCAGGGCCCACTGCACCCGCTCTTCACAGAATCACAGGACAGTAGGGGTTGGAAGGGGCCTTTGGAGGTCATCTAGTCCAACCCCCCACCCTGCTAAAGCAGCTTCACCCAGAGCACGTTGGACAGGAATGCATCCGGGCGGGTTTTGAGCATCTCCAGAGAAGGAGACTCCACAACCTCTCCGGGCAGTCTGTTCCAGCGCTCTCTCACCCTCAAAGTAAAGATGTCTTTCCTCATGTTCAGACAGAATTTCCTGCGTTCCAGTTTGTGCCCGTTGCCCCTTGTCCTGTTGCTGGGCACCACTGAAAAGAGTCTGGCCCCATCCTCTTGACAGCCGCCCTGGAGATGTTGGTAAGCGTTGATGAGATCCCTCCTCAGTCTTCTCTTCTCCAGGCTAAACAGACACACGTCTCTCAGCCCCTCCTCATCAGAGAGGTGCTCCAGTCCCTTGACCGTCTTCATAGCCGTCCGCTGGACTCTCTCCAGTAGTTCCTTGTCTTTCTTGAACAGGGGAGCCCAGAACTGCACCAAGTATTGGTCACAGATGTGGCCCCACCAGGGCAGAGGAGAGGGGGAGGAATGGCAAGGGACTCGAGCCCGTTTACATCAGCAGGGTGCTGAGGCCCACTATATTTTTAAGCATGAATGTATGTGCCAGACCCTCAAACTGCAGGTGAGTGAAGTGACACAGATATGGATCATGTAGCATGGAAAAATCTGGCCACCTTTCCCAGGAAGCAAGGGAGTCCTGGCTAGTGCCTACTCCAGGCCACAGGTAGCGGGACCAGCGGCGTGTGGCTGCAGGTCCTCACTGAGTAAGCTTCTCCTACTGCCAAAGCAAGCGCCCGAGTTGTTGCAGTTCCATCGCTCTGCCAGGGATGGAGGTGAGGCCGACTGGACTGTAGTCTCCAGGCTCCTCTTTCTTGCCCTTTTTCAAGACCGGTGGGACATTGGCTTTCCTCCAGTCCTCAGGCACCTCTCCTCTTCTCCTTGACCTTTCAAAGATAGTGGAGAGCGGCTGCGCAATGACATCTGCCACCTCCCTCAGCGCTTGTGGGTGCATCCCATCAGGGCCCATGGATTTGTGGGTGTCGAGTGTGCCTAAATGATCTCTGACCCAATCCTCCTTGGCCAAGGGAAAGTCTTCCTTTGTCCAGACTCTCCCTCTTACCTCCAGGGTCTGGGATTCATGAGGGCTGGCCTCAAGAGTAAAGACTGACGCCAAGGCAGCATTCAGGAATGCCTCTTCTGCAAAATGCTGCCTGACTCTGTGGCAGCTGAGCTGTCAGCACCCTGTGCCCATGTCGCCCAACAAAGTGATGCACAGACAATGAGAGACACAGCGTCTGTCTGTTAAACAAGTGCTTTATAGACACCTTTATACACGGTAAAACACCCCGAGGGAACGGAGTCGGGAGGAGGAGGGAGGGCGGGAGCTGTCCGGGGGGTAACGGGAGTCTCTGCTGCTGGTCCCGGTGGCCTCTGCCTGGTCGGTGCTCAGGAAGGTGTAGGAGTCACCTTGCTTCACACCAAACATCATGTCAATCAGGATGGTATTACCGGAAGCGTGCGTCAGCCGGAGTTTGCAGGAGTGCCTGGACGGCAGCACCGTTAGGTGGCAGAACTTGGAGTGAGGTAACATGGCCCAGGCTCCTTTTACCACGACCTGCAACCAGTGGGCGGTTTTGACGATGTCAAGGTAGGGGCCGGTGCAGAGGGTGTGTAGGAGGCTGGGACACTGTTTATTCCTCAGCTCCTCCTGGGGGTGGTGGAGGAAGCACAGCATGTCCTCCTCCAGCGGCTCCCTCATGCAGGTGCACTGCAGCTCGACGCGGAGGCTGGAGTTCCTCGCCGGCATGTCCTCGGTGGCAGTGCCCAGCTCCACGTGGAAGCTGTGCCCGCGGGGAGGCTTCAGGGGCACGAGCAGGCAGTAGATGGCATCCTCCTCACGGGCACTCCAACATCCTAAGGCACCGCTCAGCCCGACGACCGGCTTCAGTCGCGGCATGAAACTATTCCTGGACAGCTTTCCGCAGACACGGAGAAGTTCATCCATCAGCTCCTCCACCATGGTGAAGGATTCGGACAGGTCCAGGACGCGCTTGGCCGAAATGGTGCGGGCATGCAGTGCAACCCGGGGTTTTTCCTCTTGCCGCTTCTTGCCCTGCTTGCTGCTGCTGGCTGGCCGGCGGCTCCTTTTCCTGACCCACCAGCAGAGCCCAAAGAGCAGCAGCAGGAGTGCAGCGACCGCCCAGACCTGCCAGCGCTGCAAGGCAGCAAAGAGCGGGGCTCCCCAGGCAGAGTCGCTCTGCTCCACCTCCTGCAGCAGACGACTCATCTGCTGGCTGAGGAACTCCGCACGCTGCAGCATGCGCTGGTGCGTCTCCTCGTCCAGCTCACCACTGAGGGTCTGCCGGCGCTGGAGGAAGCTCTGCAGAGCCAGGGCGAGCAACAGTCTGAGAGCCATGTTCTGCAGGAGGAGGGAGAGAAGGGGGTCAGTGCTGGCAGCGGGGGCAGCGGGGCCGCGAGCCGCAGGGAGCTGGGGGCAGGTAGGAGAGGGGCCGAGGCAGCGGGGAGGCAGCAAGGCCTGCGCCCATGCCCGGTGGCGGCGATGGCACCGTGCCCGGCCCAAGGCGCTGCCGCGAGCGGCGGGGCCCTCGATGCCCAGTGAGAACCCACCCCCGGGGCCGCGCGTTTCCGCCCCAGCCCTCCTCCAGCCCAGCCTCCCCCCGCCTGCGCACTCACCGCTAGCCCAAGCCGTAGTGGGGCAGCACTGCCTGCTGGCCCCCTTTAGAGCCGCCCCCATTTTGATGCGTCGCCGGCGATGTCACAGGCGCCGGAGCGCATCACAGGCACACCCGGCGGCAGGCCCCAGCCTGGCCCAGCGACCCTCGGCTGCCCTGGGGTCCTGGTTCAGGCCAGGCTGGAGTCCATTTTCTTCACGGGAGCTGCCGTCGTGCTGTGTTGCGCGTTGGCTCTCGTCTGCCTGCCAGCGGCGATCTCGTAATCACAGAATATCCCGGGTGGGAAGGGACTCACGAGGATCCCCGAGCTCAAGTCGAACCGTCAACCAAAACACTGCCAAGTCCACCACTAAACTATGTGCCTGAGCACCACATCTACACGTCTTTGAAGCACCTCCAGGGGTGGTGACTCAACCGGTTCCCTGGGCAGCCTGTTCCAATGCTCGATAACCCTTTCGGTGAAGACATTTTTCCTAATAGCCATCCCAAACCTCTCCCGACGCAACTTGAGGCCGTTTCCTCTTGGTCTACGGCCTGTTACTTGGGAGAAGAGACCAACAACCCCCTCGCTACAACCTCCTTTCAGATTCCTGAGCCCTGGGGAACACCGCTTCTGACCGGCCACCGACTGAATCACAAAGGCAGGGCCCACTGCACCCGCTCTTCACAGAATCACAGGACAGTAGGGGTTGGAAGGGGCCTTTGGAGGTCATCTAGTCCAACCCCCCACCCTGCTAAAGCAGCTTCACCCAGAGCACGTTGGACAGGAATGCATCCGGGCGGGTTTTGAGCATCTCCAGAGAAGGAGACTCCACAACCTCTCCGGGCAGTCTGTTCCAGCGCTCTCTCACCCTCAAAGTAAAGATGTCTTTCCTCATGTTCAGACAGAATTTCCTGCGTTCCAGTTTGTGCCCGTTGCCCCTTGTCCTGTTGCTGGGCACCACTGAAAAGAGTCTGGCCCCATCCTCTTGACAGCCGCCCTGGAGATGTTGGTAAGCGTTGATGAGATCCCTCCTCAGTCTTCTCTTCTCCAGGCTAAACAGACACACGTCTCTCAGCCCCTCCTCATCAGAGAGGTGCTCCAGTCCCTTGACCGTCTTCATAGCCGTCCGCTGGACTCTCTCCAGTAGTTCCTTGTCTTTCTTGAACAGGGGAGCCCAGAACTGCACCAAGTATTGGTCACAGATGTGGCCCCACCAGGGCAGAGGAGAGGGGGAGGAATGGCAAGGGACTCGAGCCCGTTTACATCAGCAGGGTGCTGAGGCCCACTATATTTTTAAGCATGAATGTATGTGCCAGACCCTCAAACTGCAGGTGAGTGAAGTGACACAGATATGGATCATGTAGCATGGAAAAATCTGGCCACCTTTCCCAGGAAGCAAGGGAGTCCTGGCTAGTGCCTACTCCAGGCCACAGGTAGCGGGACCAGCGGCGTGTGGCTGCAGGTCCTCACTGAGTAAGCTTCTCCTACTGCCAAAGCAAGCGCCCGAGTTGTTGCAGTTCCATCGCTCTGCCAGGGATGGAGGTGAGGCCGACTGGACTGTAGTCTCCAGGCTCCTCTTTCTTGCCCTTTTTCAAGACCGGTGGGACATTGGCTTTCCTCCAGTCCTCAGGCACCTCTCCTCTTCTCCTTGACCTTTCAAAGATAGTGGAGAGCGGCTGCGCAATGACATCTGCCACCTCCCTCAGCGCTTGTGGGTGCATCCCATCAGGGCCCATGGATTTGTGGGTGTCGAGTGTGCCTAAATGATCTCTGACCCAATCCTCCTTGGCCAAGGGAAAGTCTTCCTTTGTCCAGACTCTCCCTCTTACCTCCAGGGTCTGGGATTCATGAGGGCTGGCCTCAAGAGTAAAGACTGACGCCAAGGCAGCATTCAGGAATGCCTCTTCTGCAAAATGCTGCCTGACTCTGTGGCAGCTGAGCTGTCAGCACCCTGTGCCCATGTCGCCCAACAAAGTGATGCACAGACAATGAGAGACACAGCGTCTGTCTGTTAAACAAGTGCTTTATAGACACCTTTATACACGGTAAAACACCCCGAGGGAACGGAGTCGGGAGGAGGAGGGAGGGCGGGAGCTGTCCGGGGGGTAACGGGAGTCTCTGCTGCTGGTCCCGGTGGCCTCTGCCTGGTCGGTGCTCAGGAAGGTGTAGGAGTCACCTTGCTTCACACCAAACATCATGTCAATCAGGATGGTATTACCGGAAGCGTGCGTCAGCCGGAGTTTGCAGGAGTGCCTGGACGGCAGCACCGTTAGGTGGCAGAACTTGGAGTGAGGTAACATGGCCCAGGCTCCTTTTACCACGACCTGCAACCAGTGGGCGGTTTTGACGATGTCAAGGTAGGGGCCGGTGCAGAGGGTGTGTAGGAGGCTGGGACACTGTTTATTCCTCAGCTCCTCCTGGGGGTGGTGGAGGAAGCACAGCATGTCCTCCTCCAGCGGCTCCCTCATGCAGGTGCACTGCAGCTCGACGCGGAGGCTGGAGTTCCTCGCCGGCATGTCCTCGGTGGCAGTGCCCAGCTCCACGTGGAAGCTGTGCCCGCGGGGAGGCTTCAGGGGCACGAGCAGGCGGTAGATGGCATCCTCCTCACGGGCACTCCAACATCCTAAGGCACCGCTCAGCCCGACGACCGGCTTCAGTCGCGGCATGAAACTATTCCTGGACAGCTTTCCGCAGACACGGAGAAGTTCATCCATCAGCTCCTCCACCATGGTGAAGGATTCGGACAGGTCCAGGACGCGCTTGGCCGAAATGGTGCGGGCATGCAGTGCAACCCGGGGTTTTTCCTCTTGCCGCTTCTTGCCCTGCTTGCTGCTGCTGGCTGGCTGGCGGCTCCTTTTCCTGACCCACCAGCAGAGCCCAAAGAGCAGCAGCAGGAGTGCAGCGACCGCCCAGACCTGCCAGCGCTGCAAGGCAGCAAAGAGCGGGGCTCCCCAGGCAGAGTCGCTCTGCTCCACCTCCTGCAGCAGACGACTCATCTGCTGGCTGAGGAACTCCGCACGCTGCAGCATGCGCTGGTGCGTCTCCTCGTCCAGCTCACCACTGAGGGTCTGCCGGCGCTGGAGGAAGCTCTGCAGAGCCAGGGCGAGCAACAGTCTGAGAGCCATGTTCTGCAGGAGGAGGGAGAGAAGGGGGTCAGTGCTGGCAGCGGGGGCAGCGGGGCCGCGAGCCGCAGGGAGCTGGGGGCAGGTAGGAGAGGGGCCGAGGCAGCGGGGAGGCAGCAAGGCCTGCGCCCATGCCCGGTGGCGGCGATGGCACCGTGCCCGGCCCAAGGCGCTGCCGCGAGCGGCGGGGCCCTCGATGCCCAGTGAGAACCCACCCCCGGGGCCGCGCGTTTCCGCCCCAGCCCTCCTCCAGCCCAGCCTCCCCCCGCCTGCGCACTCACCGCTAGCCCAAGCCGTAGTGGGGCAGCACTGCCTGCTGGCCCCCTTTAGAGCCGCCCCCATTTTGATGCGTCGCCGGCGATGTCACAGGCGCCGGAGCGCATCACAGGCACACCCGGCGGCAGGCCCCAGCCTGGCCCAGCGACCCTCGGCTGCCCTGGGGTCCTGGTTCAGGCCGGGCTGGAGTCCATTTTCTTCACGGGAGCTGCCGTCGTGCTGTGTTGCGCGTTGGCTCTCGTCTGCCTGCCAGCGGCGATCTCGTAATCACAGAATATCCCGGGTGGGAAGGGACTCACGAGGATCCCCGAGCTCAAGTCGAACCGTCAACCAAAACACTGCCAAGTCCACCACTAAACTATGTGCCTGAGCACCACATCTACACGTCTTTGAAGCACCTCCAGGGGTGGTGACTCAACCGGTTCCCTGGGCAGCCTGTTCCAATGCTCGATAACCCTTTCGGTGAAGACATTTTTCCTAATAGCCATCCCAAACCTCTCCCGACGCAACTTGAGGCCGTTTCCTCTTGGTCTACGGCCTGTTACTTGGGAGAAGAGACCAACAACCCCCTCGCTACAACCTCCTTTCAGATTCCTGAGCCCTGGGGAACACCGCTTCTGACCGGCCACCGACTGAATCACAAAGGCAGGGCCCACTGCACCCGCTCTTCACAGAATCACAGGACAGTAGGGGTTGGAAGGGGCCTTTGGAGGTCATCTAGTCCAACCCCCCACCCTGCTAAAGCAGCTTCACCCAGAGCACGTTGGACAGGAATGCATCCGGGCGGGTTTTGAGCATCTCCAGAGAAGGAGACTCCACAACCTCTCCGGGCAGTCTGTTCCAGCGCTCTCTCACCCTCAAAGTAAAGATGTCTTTCCTCATGTTCAGACAGAATTTCCTGCGTTCCAGTTTGTGCCCGTTGCCCCTTGTCCTGTTGCTGGGCACCACTGAAAAGAGTCTGGCCCCATCCTCTTGACAGCCGCCCTGGAGATGTTGGTAAGCGTTGATGAGATCCCTCCTCAGTCTTCTCTTCTCCAGGCTAAACAGACACACGTCTCTCAGCCCCTCCTCATCAGAGAGGTGCTCCAGTCCCTTGACCGTCTTCATAGCCGTCCGCTGGACTCTCTCCAGTAGTTCCTTGTCTTTCTTGAACAGGGGAGCCCAGAACTGCACCAAGTATTGGTCACAGATGTGGCCCCACCAGGGCAGAGGAGAGGGGGAGGAATGGCAAGGGACTCGAGCCCGTTTACATCAGCAGGGTGCTGAGGCCCACTATATTTTTAAGCATGAATGTATGTGCCAGACCCTCAAACTGCAGGTGAGTGAAGTGACACAGATATGGATCATGTAGCATGGAAAAATCTGGCCACCTTTCCCAGGAAGCAAGGGAGTCCTGGCTAGTGCCTACTCCAGGCCACAGGTAGCGGGACCAGCGGCGTGTGGCTGCAGGTCCTCACTGAGTAAGCTTCTCCTACTGCCAAAGCAAGCGCCCGAGTTGTTGCAGTTCCATCGCTCTGCCAGGGATGGAGGTGAGGCCGACTGGACTGTAGTCTCCAGGCTCCTCTTTCTTGCCCTTTTTCAAGACCGGTGGGACATTGGCTTTCCTCCAGTCCTCAGGCACCTCTCCTCTTCTCCTTGACCTTTCAAAGATAGTGGAGAGCGGCTGCGCAATGACATCTGCCACCTCCCTCAGCGCTTGTGGGTGCATCCCATCAGGGCCCATGGATTTGTGGGTGTCGAGTGTGCCTAAATGATCTCTGACCCAATCCTCCTTGGCCAAGGGAAAGTCTTCCTTTGTCCAGACTCTCCCTCTTACCTCCAGGGTCTGGGATTCATGAGGGCTGGCCTCAAGAGTAAAGACTGACGCCAAGGCAGCATTCAGGAATGCCTCTTCTGCAAAATGCTGCCTGACTCTGTGGCAGCTGAGCTGTCAGCACCCTGTGCCCATGTCGCCCAACAAAGTGATGCACAGACAATGAGAGACACAGCGTCTGTCTGTTAAACAAGTGCTTTATAGACACCTTTATACACGGTAAAACACCCCGAGGGAACGGAGTCGGGAGGAGGAGGGAGGGCGGGAGCTGTCCGGGGGGTAACGGGAGTCTCTGCTGCTGGTCCCGGTGGCCTCTGCCTGGTCGGTGCTCAGGAAGGTGTAGGAGTCACCTTGCTTCACACCAAACATCATGTCAATCAGGATGGTATTACCGGAAGCGTGCGTCAGCCGGAGTTTGCAGGAGTGCCTGGACGGCAGCACCGTTAGGTGGCAGAACTTGGAGTGAGGTAACATGGCCCAGGCTCCTTTTACCACGACCTGCAACCAGTGGGCGGTTTTGACGATGTCAAGGTAGGGGCCGGTGCAGAGGGTGTGTAGGAGGCTGGGACACTGTTTATTCCTCAGCTCCTCCTGGGGGTGGTGGAGGAAGCACAGCATGTCCTCCTCCAGCGGCTCCCTCATGCAGGTGCACTGCAGCTCGACGCGGAGGCTGGAGTTCCTCGCCGGCATGTCCTCGGTGGCAGTGCCCAGCTCCACGTGGAAGCTGTGCCCGCGGGGAGGCTTCAGGGGCACGAGCAGGCGGTAGATGGCATCCTCCTCACGGGCACTCCAACATCCTAAGGCACCGCTCAGCCCGACGACCGGCTTCAGTCGCGGCATGAAACTATTCCTGGACAGCTTTCCACAGACACGGAGAAGTTCATCCATCAGCTCCTCCACCGTGCTGAAGGATTCGGAGAGGTCCAGGAGGCGGTGGGCCGAAACAGTGCGCGCATGCTGGGCAACCCGGGGTTTTTCTCCTTCCTGCCTCTTGCTCTCCTTGCTGCTGCTGGCTGGCCGGCGGCTCCTTTTCCTGACCCACCAGCAGAGCGCGAAGAGCAGCAGCAGGAGTGCAGCGACCGCCCAGACCTGCCAGCGCTGCAAGGCAGCAAAGAGCGGGGCTCCCCAGGCAGAGTCGCTCTGCTCCACCTCCTGCAGCAGACGACTCATCTGCTGGCTGAGGAACTCCGCACGCTGCAGCATGCGCTGGTGCGTCTCCTCGTCCAGCTCACCACTGAGGGTCTGCCGGCGCTGGAGGAAGCTCTGCAGAGCCAGGGCGAGCAACAGTCTGAGAGCCATGTTCTGCAGGAGGAGGGAGAGAAGGGGGTCAGTGCTGGCAGCGGGGGCAGCGGGGCCGCGAGCCGCAGGGAGCTGGGGGCAGGTAGGAGAGGGGCCGAGGCAGCGGGGAGGCAGCAAGGCCTGCGTCCATGCCCGGTGGCAGCGATGGCACCATGCCAGGCCCAAGGCGCTGCCGCGAGCGGCGGGGCCCTCGATGCCCAGTGAGAACCCACCCCCGGGGCCGCGCGTTTCCGCCCCAGCCCTCCTCCAGCCCAGCCTCCCCCCGCCTGCGCACTCACCGCTAGCCCAAGCCGTAGTGGGGCAGCACTGCCTGCTGGCCCCCTTTAGAGCCGCCCCCATTTTGATGCGTCGCCGGCGATGTCACAGGCGCCGGAGCGCATCACAGGCACACCCGGCGGCAGGCCCCAGCCTGGCCCAGCGACCCTCGGCTGCCCTGGGGTCCTGGTTCAGGCCGGGCTGGAGTCCATTTTCTTCACGGGAGCTGCCGTCGTGCTGTGTTGCGCGTTGGCTCTCGTCTGCCTGCCAGCGGCGATCTCGTAATCACAGAATATCCCGGGTGGGAAGGGACTCACGAGGATCCCCGAGCTCAAGTCGAACCGTCAACCAAAACACTGCCAAGTCCACCACTAAACTATGTGCCTGAGCACCACATCTACACGTCTTTGAAGCACCTCCAGGGGTGGTGACTCAACCGGTTCCCTGGGCAGCCTGTTCCAATGCTCGATAACCCTTTCGGTGAAGACATTTTTCCTAATAGCCATCCCAAACCTCTCCCGACGCAACTTGAGGCCGTTTCCTCTTGGTCTACGGCCTGTTACTTGGGAGAAGAGACCAACAACCCCCTCGCTACAACCTCCTTTCAGATTCCTGAGCCCTGGGGAACACCGCTTCTGACCGGCCACCGACTGAATCACAAAGGCAGGGCCCACTGCACCCGCTCTTCACAGAATCACAGGACAGTAGGGGTTGGAAGGGGCCTTTGGAGGTCATCTAGTCCAACCCCCCACCCTGCTAAAGCAGCTTCACCCAGAGCACGTTGGACAGGAATGCATCCGGGCGGGTTTTGAGCATCTCCAGAGAAGGAGACTCCACAACCTCTCCGGGCAGTCTGTTCCAGCGCTCTCTCACCCTCAAAGTAAAGATGTCTTTCCTCATGTTCAGACAGAATTTCCTGCGTTCCAGTTTGTGCCCGTTGCCCCTTGTCCTGTTGCTGGGCACCACTGAAAAGAGTCTGGCCCCATCCTCTTGACAGCCGCCCTGGAGATGTTGGTAAGCGTTGATGAGATCCCTCCTCAGTCTTCTCTTCTCCAGGCTAAACAGACACACGTCTCTCAGCCCCTCCTCATCAGAGAGGTGCTCCAGTCCCTTGACCGTCTTCATAGCCGTCCGCTGGACTCTCTCCAGTAGTTCCTTGTCTTTCTTGAACAGGGGAGCCCAGAACTGCACCAAGTATTGGTCACAGATGTGGCCCCACCAGGGCAGAGGAGAGGGGGAGGAATGGCAAGGGACTCGAGCCCGTTTACATCAGCAGGGTGCTGAGGCCCACTATATTTTTAAGCATGAATGTATGTGCCAGACCCTCAAACTGCAGGTGAGTGAAGTGACACAGATATGGATCATGTAGCATGGAAAAATCTGGCCACCTTTCCCAGGAAGCAAGGGAGTCCTGGCTAGTGCCTACTCCAGGCCACAGGTAGCGGGACCAGCGGCGTGTGGCTGCAGGTCCTCACTGAGTAAGCTTCTCCTACTGCCAAAGCAAGCGCCCGAGTTGTTGCAGTTCCATCGCTCTGCCAGGGATGGAGGTGAGGCCGACTGGACTGTAGTCTCCAGGCTCCTCTTTCTTGCCCTTTTTCAAGACCGGTGGGACATTGGCTTTCCTCCAGTCCTCAGGCACCTCTCCTCTTCTCCTTGACCTTTCAAAGATAGTGGAGAGCGGCTGCGCAATGACATCTGCCACCTCCCTCAGCGCTTGTGGGTGCATCCCATCAGGGCCCATGGATTTGTGGGTGTCGAGTGTGCCTAAATGATCTCTGACCCAATCCTCCTTGGCCAAGGGAAAGTCTTCCTTTGTCCAGACTCTCCCTCTTACCTCCAGGGTCTGGGATTCATGAGGGCTGGCCTCAAGAGTAAAGACTGACGCCAAGGCAGCATTCAGGAATGCCTCTTCTGCAAAATGCTGCCTGACTCTGTGGCAGCTGAGCTGTCAGCACCCTGTGCCCATGTCGCCCAACAAAGTGATGCACAGACAATGAGAGACACAGCGTCTGTCTGTTAAACAAGTGCTTTATAGACACCTTTATACACGGTAAAACACCCCGAGGGAACGGAGTCGGGAGGAGGAGGGAGGGCGGGAGCTGTCCGGGGGGTAACGGGAGTCTCTGCTGCTGGTCCCGGTGGCCTCTGCCTGGTCGGTGCTCAGGAAGGTGTAGGAGTCACCTTGCTTCACACCAAACATCATGTCAATCAGGATGGTATTACCGGAAGCGTGCGTCAGCCGGAGTTTGCAGGAGTGCCTGGACGGCAGCACCGTTAGGTGGCAGAACTTGGAGTGAGGTAACATGGCCCAGGCTCCTTTTACCACGACCTGCAACCAGTGGGCGGTTTTGACGATGTCAAGGTAGGGGCCGGTGCAGAGGGTGTGTAGGAGGCTGGGACACTGTTTATTCCTCAGCTCCTCCTGGGGGTGGTGGAGGAAGCACAGCATGTCCTCCTCCAGCGGCTCCCTCATGCAGGTGCACTGCAGCTCGACGCGGAGGCTGGAGTTCCTCGCCGGCATGTCCTCGGTGGCAGTGCCCAGCTCCACGTGGAAGCTGTGCCCGCGGGGAGGCTTCAGGGGCACGAGCAGGCGGTAGATGGCATCCTCCTCACGGGCACTCCAACATCCTAAGGCACCGCTCAGCCCGACGACCGGCTTCAGTCGCGGCATGAAACTATTCCTGGACAGCTTTCCACAGACACGGAGAAGTTCATCCATCAGCTCCTCCACCGTGCTGAAGGATTCGGAGAGGTCCAGGAGGCGGTGGGCCGAAACAGTGCGCGCATGCTGGGCAACCCGGGGTTTTTCTCCTTCCTGCCTCTTGCTCTCCTTGCTGCTGCTGGCTGGCCGGCGGCTCCTTTTCCTGACCCACCAGCAGAGCGCGAAGAGCAGCAGCAGGAGTGCAGCGACCGCCCAGACCTGCCAGCGCTGCAAGGCAGCAAAGAGCGGGGCTCCCCAGGCAGAGTCGCTCTGCTCCACCTCCTGCAGCAGACGACTCATCTGCTGGCTGAGGAACTCCGCACGCTGCAGCATGCGCTGGTGCGTCTCCTCGTCCAGCTCACCACTGAGGGTCTGCCGGCGCTGGAGGAAGCTCTGCAGAGCCAGGGCAAGCAACAGTCTGAGAGCCATGTTCTGCAGGAGGAGGGAGAGAAGGGGGTCAGTGCTGGCAGCGGGGGCAGCGGGGCCGCGAGCCGCAGGGAGCTGGGGGCAGGTAGGAGAGGGGCCGAGGCAGCGGGGAGGCAGCAAGGCCTGCGCCCATGCCCGGTGGCGGCGATGGCACCGTGCCCGGCCCAAGGCGCTGCCGCGAGCGGCGGGGCCCTCGATGCCCAGTGAGAACCCACCCCCGGGGCCGCGCGTTTCCGCCCCAGCCCTCCTCCAGCCCAGCCTCCCCCCGCCTGCGCACTCACCGCTAGCCCAAGCCGTAGTGGGGCAGCACTGCCTGCTGGCCCCCTTTAGAGCCGCCCCCATTTTGATGCGTCGCCGGCGATGTCACAGGCGCCGGAGCGCATCACAGGCACACCCGGCGGCAGGCCCCAGCCTGGCCCAGCGACCCTCGGCTGCCCTGGGGTCCTGGTTCAGGCCGGGCTGGAGTCCATTTTCTTCACGGGAGCTGCCGTCGTGCTGTGTTGCGCGTTGGCTCTCGTCTGCCTGCCAGCGGCGATCTCGTAATCACAGAATATCCCGGGTGGGAAGGGACTCACGAGGATCCCCGAGCTCAAGTCGAACCGTCAACCAAAACACTGCCAAGTCCACCACTAAACTATGTGCCTGAGCACCACATCTACACGTCTTTGAAGCACCTCCAGGGGTGGTGACTCAACCGGTTCCCTGGGCAGCCTGTTCCAATGCTCGATAACCCTTTCGGTGAAGACATTTTTCCTAATAGCCATCCCAAACCTCTCCCGACGCAACTTGAGGCCGTTTCCTCTTGGTCTACGGCCTGTTACTTGGGAGAAGAGACCAACAACCCCCTCGCTACAACCTCCTTTCAGATTCCTGAGCCCTGGGGAACACCGCTTCTGACCGGCCACCGACTGAATCACAAAGGCAGGGCCCACTGCACCCGCTCTTCACAGAATCACAGGACAGTAGGGGTTGGAAGGGGCCTTTGGAGGTCATCTAGTCCAACCCCCCACCCTGCTAAAGCAGCTTCACCCAGAGCACGTTGGACAGGAATGCATCCGGGCGGGTTTTGAGCATCTCCAGAGAAGGAGACTCCACAACCTCTCCGGGCAGTCTGTTCCAGCGCTCTCTCACCCTCAAAGTAAAGATGTCTTTCCTCATGTTCAGACAGAATTTCCTGCGTTCCAGTTTGTGCCCGTTGCCCCTTGTCCTGTTGCTGGGCACCACTGAAAAGAGTCTGGCCCCATCCTCTTGACAGCCGCCCTGGAGATGTTGGTAAGCGTTGATGAGATCCCTCCTCAGTCTTCTCTTCTCCAGGCTAAACAGACACACGTCTCTCAGCCCCTCCTCATCAGAGAGGTGCTCCAGTCCCTTGACCGTCTTCACAGCCGTCCGCTGGACTCTCTCCAGTAGTTCCTTGTCTTTCTTGAACAGGGGAGCCCAGAACTGCACCAAGTATTGGTCACAGATGTGGCCCCACCAGGGCAGAGGAGAGGGGGAGGAATGGCAAGGGACTCGAGCCCGTTTACATCAGCAGGGTGCTGAGGCCCACTATATTTTTAAGCATGAATGTATGTGCCAGACCCTCAAACTGCAGGTGAGTGAAGTGACACAGATATGGATCATGTAGCATGGAAAAATCTGGCCACCTTTCCCAGGAAGCAAGGGAGTCCTGGCTAGTGCCTACTCCAGGCCACAGGTAGCGGGACCAGCGGCGTGTGGCTGCAGGTCCTCACTGAGTAAGCTTCTCCTACTGCCAAAGCAAGCGCCCGAGTTGTTGCAGTTCCATCGCTCTGCCAGGGATGGAGGTGAGGCCGACTGGACTGTAGTCTCCAGGCTCCTCTTTCTTGCCCTTTTTCAAGACCGGTGGGACATTGGCTTTCCTCCAGTCCTCAGGCACCTCTCCTCTTCTCCTTGACCTTTCAAAGATAGTGGAGAGCGGCTGCGCAATGACATCTGCCACCTCCCTCAGCGCTTGTGGGTGCATCCCATCAGGGCCCATGGATTTGTGGGTGTCGAGTGTGCCTAAATGATCTCTGACCCAATCCTCCTTGGCCAAGGGAAAGTCTTCCTTTGTCCAGACTCTCCCTCTTACCTCCAGGGTCTGGGATTCATGAGGGCTGGCCTCAAGAGTAAAGACTGACGCCAAGGCAGCATTCAGGAATGCCTCTTCTGCAAAATGCTGCCTGACTCTGTGGCAGCTGAGCTGTCAGCACCCTGTGCCCATGTCGCCCAACAAAGTGATGCACAGACAATGAGAGACACAGCGTCTGTCTGTTAAACAAGTGCTTTATAGACACCTTTATACACGGTAAAACACCCCGAGGGAACGGAGTCGGGAGGAGGAGGGAGGGCGGGAGCTGTCCGGGGGGTAACGGGAGTCTCTGCTGCTGGTCCCGGTGGCCTCTGCCTGGTCGGTGCTCAGGAAGGTGTAGGAGTCACCTTGCTTCACACCAAACATCATGTCAATCAGGATGGTATTACCGGAAGCGTGCGTCAGCCGGAGTTTGCAGGAGTGCCTGGACGGCAGCACCGTTAGGTGGCAGAACTTGGAGTGAGGTAACATGGCCCAGGCTCCTTTTACCACGACCTGCAACCAGTGGGCGGTTTTGACGATGTCAAGGTAGGGGCCGGTGCAGAGGGTGTGTAGGAGGCTGGGACACTGTTTATTCCTCAGCTCCTCCTGGGGGTGGTGGAGGAAGCACAGCATGTCCTCCTCCAGCGGCTCCCTCATGCAGGTGCACTGCAGCTCGACGCGGAGGCTGGAGTTCCTCGCCGGCATGTCCTCGGTGGCAGTGCCCAGCTCCACGTGGAAGCTGTGCCCGCGGGGAGGCTTCAGGGGCACGAGCAGGCGGTAGATGGCATCCTCCTCACGGGCACTCCAACATCCTAAGGCACCGCTCAGCCCGACGACCGGCTTCAGTCGCGGCATGAAACTATTCCTGGACAGCTTTCCACAGACACGGAGAAGTTCATCCATCAGCTCCTCCACCGTGCTGAAGGATTCGGAGAGGTCCAGGAGGCGGTGGGCCGAAACAGTGCGCGCATGCTGGGCAACCCGGGGTTTTTCTCCTTCCTGCCTCTTGCTCTCCTTGCTGCTGCTGGCTGGCCGGCGGCTCCTTTTCCTGACCCACCAGCAGAGCGCGAAGAGCAGCAGCAGGAGTGCAGCGACCGCCCAGACCTGCCAGCGCTGCAAGGCAGCAAAGAGCGGGGCTCCCCAGGCAGAGTCGCTCTGCTCCACCTCCTGCAGCAGACGACTCATCTGCTGGCTGAGGAACTCCGCACGCTGCAGCATGCGCTGGTGCGTCTCCTCGTCCAGCTCACCACTGAGGGTCTGCCGGCGCTGGAGGAAGCTCTGCAGAGCCAGGGCGAGCAACAGTCTGAGAGCCATGTTCTGCAGGAGGAGGGAGAGAAGGGGGTCAGTGCTGGCAGCGGGGGCAGCGGGGCCGCGAGCCGCAGGGAGCTGGGGGCAGGTAGGAGAGGGGCCGAGGCAGCGGGGAGGCAGCAAGGCCTGCGCCCATGCCCGGTGGCGGCGATGGCACCGTGCCCGGCCCAAGGCGCTGCCGCGAGCGGCGGGGCCCTCGATGCCCAGTGAGAACCCACCCCCGGGGCCGCGCGTTTCCGCCCCAGCCCTCCTCCAGCCCAGCCTCCCCCCGCCTGCGCACTCACCGCTAGCCCAAGCCGTAGTGGGGCAGCACTGCCTGCTGGCCCCCTTTAGAGCCGCCCCCATTTTGATGCGTCGCCGGCGATGTCACAGGCGCCGGAGCGCATCACAGGCACACCCGGCGGCAGGCCCCAGCCTGGCCCAGCGACCCTCGGCTGCCCTGGGGTCCTGGTTCAGGCCGGGCTGGAGTCCATTTTCTTCACGGGAGCTGCCGTCGTGCTGTGTTGCGCGTTGGCTCTCGTCTGCCTGCCAGCGGCGATCTCGTAATCACAGAATATCCCGGGTGGGAAGGGACTCACGAGGATCCCCGAGCTCAAGTCGAACCGTCAACCAAAACACTGCCAAGTCCACCACTAAACTATGTGCCTGAGCACCACATCTACACGTCTTTGAAGCACCTCCAGGGGTGGTGACTCAACCGGTTCCCTGGGCAGCCTGTTCCAATGCTCGATAACCCTTTCGGTGAAGACATTTTTCCTAATAGCCATCCCAAACCTCTCCCGACGCAACTTGAGGCCGTTTCCTCTTGGTCTACGGCCTGTTACTTGGGAGAAGAGACCAACAACCCCCTCGCTACAACCTCCTTTCAGATTCCTGAGCCCTGGGGAACACCGCTTCTGACCGGCCACCGACTGAATCACAAAGGCAGGGCCCACTGCACCCGCTCTTCACAGAATCACAGGACAGTAGGGGTTGGAAGGGGCCTTTGGAGGTCATCTAGTCCAACCCCCCACCCTGCTAAAGCAGCTTCACCCAGAGCACATTGGACAGGAATGCATCCGGGCGGGTTTTGAGCATCTCCAGAGAAGGAGACTCCACAACCTCTCCGGGCAGTCTGTTCCAGCGCTCTCTCACCCTCAAAGTAAAGATGTCTTTCCTCATGTTCAGACAGAATTTCCTGCGTTCCAGTTTGTGCCCGTTGCCCCTTGTCCTGTTGCTGGGCACCACTGAAAAGAGTCTGGCCCCATCCTCTTGACAGCCGCCCTGGAGATGTTGGTAAGCGTTGATGAGATCCCTCCTCAGTCTTCTCTTCTCCAGGCTAAACAGACACACGTCTCTCAGCCCCTCCTCATCAGAGAGGTGCTCCAGTCCCTTGACCGTCTTCACAGCCGTCCGCTGGACTCTCTCCAGTAGTTCCTTGTCTTTCTTGAACAGGGGAGCCCAGAACTGCACCAAGTATTGGTCACAGATGTGGCCCCACCAGGGCAGAGGAGAGGGGGAGGAATGGCAAGGGACTCGAGCCCGTTTACATCAGCAGGGTGCTGAGGCCCACTATATTTTTAAGCATGAATGTATGTGCCAGACCCTCAAACTGCAGGTGAGTGAAGTGACACAGATATGGATCATGTAGCATGGAAAAATCTGGCCACCTTTCCCAGGAAGCAAGGGAGTCCTGGCTAGTGCCTACTCCAGGCCACAGGTAGCGGGACCAGCGGCGTGTGGCTGCAGGTCCTCACTGAGTAAGCTTCTCCTACTGCCAAAGCAAGCGCCCGAGTTGTTGCAGTTCCATCGCTCTGCCAGGGATGGAGGTGAGGCCGACTGGACTGTAGTCTCCAGGCTCCTCTTTCTTGCCCTTTTTCAAGACCGGTGGGACATTGGCTTTCCTCCAGTCCTCAGGCACCTCTCCTCTTCTCCTTGACCTTTCAAAGATAGTGGAGAGCGGCTGCGCAATGACATCTGCCACCTCCCTCAGCGCTTGTGGGTGCATCCCATCAGGGCCCATGGATTTGTGGGTGTCGAGTGTGCCTAAATGATCTCTGACCCAATCCTCCTTGGCCAAGGGAAAGTCTTCCTTTGTCCAGACTCTCCCTCTTACCTCCAGGGTCTGGGATTCATGAGGGCTGGCCTCAAGAGTAAAGACTGACGCCAAGGCAGCATTCAGGAATGCCTCTTCTGCAAAATGCTGCCTGACTCTGTGGCAGCTGAGCTGTCAGCACCCTGTGCCCATGTCGCCCAACAAAGTGATGCACAGACAATGAGAGACACAGCGTCTGTCTGTTAAACAAGTGCTTTATAGACACCTTTATACACGGTAAAACACCCCGAGGGAACGGAGTCGGGAGGAGGAGGGAGGGCGGGAGCTGTCCGGGGGGTAACGGGAGTCTCTGCTGCTGGTCCCGGTGGCCTCTGCCTGGTCGGTGCTCAGGAAGGTGTAGGAGTCACCTTGCTTCACACCAAACATCATGTCAATCAGGATGGTATTACCGGAAGCGTGCGTCAGCCGGAGTTTGCAGGAGTGCCTGGACGGCAGCACCGTTAGGTGGCAGAACTTGGAGTGAGGTAACATGGCCCAGGCTCCTTTTACCACGACCTGCAACCAGTGGGCGGTTTTGACGATGTCAAGGTAGGGGCCGGTGCAGAGGGTGTGTAGGAGGCTGGGACACTGTTTATTCCTCAGCTCCTCCTGGGGGTGGTGGAGGAAGCACAGCATGTCCTCCTCCAGCGGCTCCCTCATGCAGGTGCACTGCAGCTCGACGCGGAGGCTGGAGTTCCTCGCCGGCATGTCCTCGGTGGCAGTGCCCAGCTCCACGTGGAAGCTGTGCCCGCGGGGAGGCTTCAGGGGCACGAGCAGGCGGTAGATGGCATCCTCCTCACGGGCACTCCAACATCCTAAGGCACCGCTCAGCCCGACGACCGGCTTCAGTCGCGGCATGAAACTATTCCTGGACAGCTTTCCACAGACACGGAGAAGTTCATCCATCAGCTCCTCCACCGTGCTGAAGGATTCGGAGAGGTCCAGGAGGCGGTGGGCCGAAACAGTGCGCGCATGCTGGGCAACCCGGGGTTTTTCTCCTTCCTGCCTCTTGCTCTCCTTGCTGCTGCTGGCTGGCCGGCGGCTCCTTTTCCTGACCCACCAGCAGAGCGCGAAGAGCAGCAGCAGGAGTGCAGCGACCGCCCAGACCTGCCAGCGCTGCAAGGCAGCAAAGAGCGGGGCTCCCCAGGCAGAGTCGCTCTGCTCCACCTCCTGCAGCAGACGACTCATCTGCTGGCTGAGGAACTCCGCACGCTGCAGCATGCGCTGGTGCGTCTCCTCGTCCAGCTCACCACTGAGGGTCTGCCGGCGCTGGAGGAAGCTCTGCAGAGCCAGGGCGAGCAACAGTCTGAGAGCCATGTTCTGCAGGAGGAGGGAGAGAAGGGGGTCAGTGCTGGCAGCGGGGGCAGCGGGGCCGCGAGCCGCAGGGAGCTGGGGGCAGGTAGGAGAGGGGCCGAGGCAGCGGGGAGGCAGCAAGGCCTGCGCCCATGCCCGGTGGCAGCGATGGCACCGTGCCCGGCCCAAGGCGCTGCCGCGAGCGGCGGGGCCCTCGATGCCCAGTGAGAACCCACCCCCGGGGCCGCGCGTTTCCGCCCCAGCCCTCCTCCAGCCCAGCCTCCCCCCGCCTGCGCACTCACCGCTAGCCCAAGCCGTAGTGGGGCAGCACTGCCTGCTGGCCCCCTTTAGAGCCGCCCCCATTTTGATGCGTCGCCGGCGATGTCACAGGCGCCGGAGCGCATCACAGGCACACCCGGCGGCAGGCCCCAGCCTGGCCCAGCGACCCTCGGCTGCCCTGGGGTCCTGGTTCAGGCCGGGCTGGAGTCCATTTTCTTCACGGGAGCTGCCGTCGTGCTGTGTTGCGCGTTGGCTCTCGTCTGCCTGCCAGCGGCGATCTCGTAATCACAGAATATCCCGGGTGGGAAGGGACTCACGAGGATCCCCGAGCTCAAGTCGAACCGTCAACCAAAACACTGCCAAGTCCACCACTAAACTATGTGCCTGAGCACCACATCTACACGTCTTTGAAGCACCTCCAGGGGTGGTGACTCAACCGGTTCCCTGGGCAGCCTGTTCCAATGCTCGATAACCCTTTCGGTGAAGACATTTTTCCTAATAGCCATCCCAAACCTCTCCCGACGCAACTTGAGGCCGTTTCCTCTTGGTCTACGGCCTGTTACTTGGGAGAAGAGACCAACAACCCCCTCGCTACAACCTCCTTTCAGATTCCTGAGCCCTGGGGAACACCGCTTCTGACCGGCCACCGACTGAATCACAAAGGCAGGGCCCACTGCACCCGCTCTTCACAGAATCACAGGACAGTAGGGGTTGGAAGGGGCCTTTGGAGGTCATCTAGTCCAACCCCCCACCCTGCTAAAGCAGCTTCACCCAGAGCACGTTGGACAGGAATGCATCCGGGCGGGTTTTGAGCATCTCCAGAGAAGGAGACTCCACAACCTCTCCGGGCAGTCTGTTCCAGCGCTCTCTCACCCTCAAAGTAAAGATGTCTTTCCTCATGTTCAGACAGAATTTCCTGCGTTCCAGTTTGTGCCCGTTGCCCCTTGTCCTGTTGCTGGGCACCACTGAAAAGAGTCTGGCCCCATCCTCTTGACAGCCGCCCTGGAGATGTTGGTAAGCGTTGATGAGATCCCTCCTCAGTCTTCTCTTCTCCAGGCTAAACAGACACACGTCTCTCAGCCCCTCCTCATCAGAGAGGTGCTCCAGTCCCTTGACCGTCTTCACAGCCGTCCGCTGGACTCTCTCCAGTAGTTCCTTGTCTTTCTTGAACAGGGGAGCCCAGAACTGCACCAAGTATTGGTCACAGATGTGGCCCCACCAGGGCAGAGGAGAGGGGGAGGAATGGCAAGGGACTCGAGCCCGTTTACATCAGCAGGGTGCTGAGGCCCACTATATTTTTAAGCATGAATGTATGTGCCAGACCCTCAAACTGCAGGTGAGTGAAGTGACACAGATATGGATCATGTAGCATGGAAAAATCTGGCCACCTTTCCCAGGAAGCAAGGGAGTCCTGGCTAGTGCCTACTCCAGGCCACAGGTAGCGGGACCAGCGGCGTGTGGCTGCAGGTCCTCACTGAGTAAGCTTCTCCTACTGCCAAAGCAAGCGCCCGAGTTGTTGCAGTTCCATCGCTCTGCCAGGGATGGAGGTGAGGCCGACTGGACTGTAGTCTCCAGGCTCCTCTTTCTTGCCCTTTTTCAAGACCGGTGGGACATTGGCTTTCCTCCAGTCCTCAGGCACCTCTCCTCTTCTCCTTGACCTTTCAAAGATAGTGGAGAGCGGCTGCGCAATGACATCTGCCACCTCCCTCAGCGCTTGTGGGTGCATCCCATCAGGGCCCATGGATTTGTGGGTGTCGAGTGTGCCTAAATGATCTCTGACCCAATCCTCCTTGGCCAAGGGAAAGTCTTCCTTTGTCCAGACTCTCCCTCTTACCTCCAGGGTCTGGGATTCATGAGGGCTGGCCTCAAGAGTAAAGACTGACGCCAAGGCAGCATTCAGGAATGCCTCTTCTGCAAAATGCTGCCTGACTCTGTGGCAGCTGAGCTGTCAGCACCCTGTGCCCATGTCGCCCAACAAAGTGATGCACAGACAATGAGAGACACAGCGTCTGTCTGTTAAACAAGTGCTTTATAGACACCTTTATACACGGTAAAACACCCCGAGGGAACGGAGTCGGGAGGAGGAGGGAGGGCGGGAGCTGTCCGGGGGGTAACGGGAGTCTCTGCTGCTGGTCCCGGTGGCCTCTGCCTGGTCGGTGCTCAGGAAGGTGTAGGAGTCACCTTGCTTCACACCAAACATCATGTCAATCAGGATGGTATTACCGGAAGCGTGCGTCAGCCGGAGTTTGCAGGAGTGCCTGGACGGCAGCACCGTTAGGTGGCAGAACTTGGAGTGAGGTAACATGGCCCAGGCTCCTTTTACCACGACCTGCAACCAGTGGGCGGTTTTGACGATGTCAAGGTAGGGGCCGGTGCAGAGGGTGTGTAGGAGGCTGGGACACTGTTTATTCCTCAGCTCCTCCTGGGGGTGGTGGAGGAAGCACAGCATGTCCTCCTCCAGCGGCTCCCTCATGCAGGTGCACTGCAGCTCGACGCGGAGGCTGGAGTTCCTCGCCGGCATGTCCTCGGTGGCAGTGCCCAGCTCCACGTGGAAGCTGTGCCCGCGGGGAGGCTTCAGGGGCACGAGCAGGCGGTAGATGGCATCCTCCTCACGGGCACTCCAACATCCTAAGGCACCGCTCAGCCCGACGACCGGCTTCAGTCGCGGCATGAAACTATTCCTGGACAGCTTTCCACAGACACGGAGAAGTTCATCCATCAGCTCCTCCACCGTGCTGAAGGATTCGGAGAGGTCCAGGAGGCGGTGGGCCGAAACAGTGCGCGCATGCTGGGCAACCCGGGGTTTTTCTCCTTCCTGCCTCTTGCTCTCCTTGCTGCTGCTGGCTGGCCGGCGGCTCCTTTTCCTGACCCACCAGCAGAGCGCGGAGAGCAGCAGCAGGAGTGCAGCGACCGCCCAGACCTGCCAGCGCTGCAAGGCAGCAAAGAGCGGGGCTCCCCAGGCAGAGTCGCTCTGCTCCACCTCCTGCAGCAGACGACTCATCTGCTGGCTGAGGAACTCCGCACGCTGCAGCATGCGCTGGTGCGTCTCCTCGTCCAGCTCACCACTGAGGGTCTGCCGGCGCTGGAGGAAGCTCTGCAGAGCCAGGGCGAGCAACAGTCTGAGAGCCATGTTCTGCAGGAGGAGGGAGAGAAGGGGGTCAGTGCTGGCAGCGGGGGCAGCGGGGCCGCGAGCCGCAGGGAGCTGGGGGCAGGTAGGAGAGGGGCCGAGGCAGCGGGGAGGCAGCAAGGCCTGCGCCCATGCCCGGTGGCGGCGATGGCACCGTGCCCGGCCCAAGGCGCTGCCGCGAGCGGCGGGGCCCTCGATGCCCAGTGAGAACCCACCCCCGGGGCCGCGCGTTTCCGCCCCAGCCCTCCTCCAGCCCAGCCTCCCCCCGCCTGCGCACTCACCGCTAGCCCAAGCCATAGTGGGGCAGCACTGCCTGCTGGCCCCCTTTAGAGCCGCCCCCATTTTGATGCGTCGCCGGCGATGTCACAGGCGCCGGAGCGCATCACAGGCACACCCGGCGGCAGGCCCCAGCCTGGCCCAGCGACCCTCGGCTGCCCTGGGGTCCTGGTTCAGGCCGGGCTGGAGTCCATTTTCTTCACGGGAGCTGCCGTCGTGCTGTGTTGCGCGTTGGCTCTCGTCTGCCTGCCAGCGGCGATCTCGTAATCACAGAATATCCCGGGTGGGAAGGGACTCACGAGGATCCCCGAGCTCAAGTCGAACCGTCAACCAAAACACTGCCAAGTCCACCACTAAACTATGTGCCTGAGCACCACATCTACACGTCTTTGAAGCACCTCCAGGGGTGGTGACTCAACCGGTTCCCTGGGCAGCCTGTTCCAATGCTCGATAACCCTTTCGGTGAAGACATTTTTCCTAATAGCCATCCCAAACCTCTCCCGACGCAACTTGAGGCCGTTTCCTCTTGGTCTACGGCCTGTTACTTGGGAGAAGAGACCAACAACCCCCTCGCTACAACCTCCTTTCAGATTCCTGAGCCCTGGGGAACACCGCTTCTGACCGGCCACCGACTGAATCACAAAAGCAGGGCCCACTGCACCCGCTCTTCACAGAATCACAGGACAGTAGGGGTTGGAAGGGGCCTTTGGAGGTCATCTAGTCCAACCCCCCACCCTGCTAAAGCAGCTTCACCCAGAGCACGTTGGACAGGAATGCATCCGGGCGGGTTTTGAGCATCTCCAGAGAAGGAGACTCCACAACCTCTCCGGGCAGTCTGTTCCAGCGCTCTCTCACCCTCAAAGTAAAGATGTCTTTCCTCATGTTCAGACAGAATTTCCTGCGTTCCAGTTTGTGCCCGTTGCCCCTTGTCCTGTTGCTGGGCACCACTGAAAAGAGTCTGGCCCCATCCTCTTGACAGCCGCCCTGGAGATGTTGGTAAGCGTTGATGAGATCCCTCCTCAGTCTTCTCTTCTCCAGGCTAAACAGACACACGTCTCTCAGCCCCTCCTCATCAGAGAGGTGCTCCAGTCCCTTGACCGTCTTCATAGCCGTCCGCTGGACTCTCTCCAGTAGTTCCTTGTCTTTCTTGAACAGGGGAGCCCAGAACTGCACCAAGTATTGGTCACAGATGTGGCCCCACCAGGGCAGAGGAGAGGGGGAGGAATGGCAAGGGACTCGAGCCCGTTTACATCAGCAGGGTGCTGAGGCCCACTATATTTTTAAGCATGAATGTATGTGCCAGACCCTCAAACTGCAGGTGAGTGAAGTGACACAGATATGGATCATGTAGCATGGAAAAATCTGGCCACCTTTCCCAGGAAGCAAGGGAGTCCTGGCTAGTGCCTACTCCAGGCCACAGGTAGCGGGACCAGCGGCGTGTGGCTGCAGGTCCTCACTGAGTAAGCTTCTCCTACTGCCAAAGCAAGCGCCCGAGTTGTTGCAGTTCCATCGCTCTGCCAGGGATGGAGGTGAGGCCGACTGGACTGTAGTCTCCAGGCTCCTCTTTCTTGCCCTTTTTCAAGACCGGTGGGACATTGGCTTTCCTCCAGTCCTCAGGCACCTCTCCTCTTCTCCTTGACCTTTCAAAGATAGTGGAGAGCGGCTGCGCAATGACATCTGCCACCTCCCTCAGCGCTTGTGGGTGCATCCCATCAGGGCCCATGGATTTGTGGGTGTCGAGTGTGCCTAAATGATCTCTGACCCAATCCTCCTTGGCCAAGGGAAAGTCTTCCTTTGTCCAGACTCTCCCTCTTACCTCCAGGGTCTGGGATTCATGAGGGCTGGCCTCAAGAGTAAAGACTGACGCCAAGGCAGCATTCAGGAATGCCTCTTCTGCAAAATGCTGCCTGACTCTGTGGCAGCTGAGCTGTCAGCACCCTGTGCCCATGTCGCCCAACAAAGTGATGCACAGACAATGAGAGACACAGCGTCTGTCTGTTAAACAAGTGCTTTATAGACACCTTTATACACGGTAAAACACCCCGAGGGAACGGAGTCGGGAGGAGGAGGGAGGGCGGGAGCTGTCCGGGGGGTAACGGGAGTCTCTGCTGCTGGTCCCGGTGGCCTCTGCCTGGTCGGTGCTCAGGAAGGTGTAGGAGTCACCTTGCTTCACACCAAACATCATGTCAATCAGGATGGTATTACCGGAAGCGTGCGTCAGCCGGAGTTTGCAGGAGTGCCTGGACGGCAGCACCGTTAGGTGGCAGAACTTGGAGTGAGGTAACATGGCCCAGGCTCCTTTTACCACGACCTGCAACCGTGGGCGGTTTTGACGATGTCAAGGTAGGGGCCGGTGCAGAGGGTGTGTAGGAGGCTGGGACACTGTTTATTCCTCAGCTCCTCCTGGGGGTGGTGGAGGAAGCACAGCATGTCCTCCTCCAGCGGCTCCCTCATGCAGGTGCACTGCAGCTCGACGCGGAGGCTGGAGTTCCTCGCCGGCATGTCCTCGGTGGCAGTGCCCAGCTCCACGTGGAAGCTGTGCCCGCGGGGAGGCTTCAGGGGCACGAGCAGGCGGTAGATGGCATCCTCCTCACGGGCACTCCAACATCCTAAGGCACCGCTCAGCCCGACGACCGGCTTCAGTCGCGGCATGAAACTATTCCTGGACAGCTTTCCACAGACACGGAGAAGTTCATCCATCAGCTCCTCCACCGTGCTGAAGGATTCGGAGAGGTCCAGGAGGCGGTGGGCCGAAACAGTGCGCGCATGCTGGGCAACCCGGGGTTTTTCTCCTTCCTGCCTCTTGCTCTCCTTGCTGCTGCTGGCTGGCCGGCGGCTCCTTTTCCTGACCCACCAGCAGAGCGCGAAGAGCAGCAGCAGGGAGTGCAGCGACCGCCCAGACCTGCCAGCGCTGCAAGGCAGCAAAGAGCGGGGCTCCCCAGGCAGAGTCGCTCTGCTCCACCTCCTGCAGCAGACGACTCATCTGCTGGCTGAGGAACTCCGCACGCTGCAGCATGCGCTGGTGCGTCTCCTCGTCCAGCTCACCACTGAGGGTCTGCCGGCGCTGGAGGAAGCTCTGCAGAGCCAGGGCGAGCAACAGTCTGAGAGCCATGTTCTGCAGGAGGAGGGAGAGAAGGGGGTCAGTGCTGGCAGCGGGGGCAGCGGGGCCGCGAGCCGCAGGGAGCTGGGGGCAGGTAGGAGAGGGGCCGAGGCAGCGGGGAGGCAGCAAGGCCTGCGCCCATGCCCGGTGGCGGCGATGGCACCGTGCCCGGCCCAAGGCGCTGCCGCGAGCGGCGGGGCCCTCGATGCCCAGTGAGAACCCACCCCCGGGGCCGCGCGTTTCCGCCCCAGCCCTCCTCCAGCCCAGCCTCCCCCCGCCTGCGCACTCACCGCTAGCCCAAGCCGTAGTGGGGCAGCACTGCCTGCTGGCCCCCTTTAGAGCCGCCCCCATTTTGATGCGTCGCCGGCGATGTCACAGGCGCCGGAGCGCATCACAGGCACACCCGGCGGCAGGCCCCAGCCTGGCCCAGCGACCCTCGGCTGCCCTGGGGTCCTGGTTCAGGCCGGGCTGGAGTCCATTTTCTTCACGGGAGCTGCCGTCGTGCTGTGTTGCGCGTTGGCTCTCGTCTGCCTGCCAGCGGCGATCTCGTAATCACAGAATATCCCGGGTGGGAAGGGACTCACGAGGATCCCCGAGCTCAAGTCGAACCGTCAACCAAAACACTGCCAAGTCCACCACTAAACTATGTGCCTGAGCACCACATCTACACGTCTTTGAAGCACCTCCAGGGGTGGTGACTCAACCGGTTCCCTGGGCAGCCTGTTCCAATGCTCGATAACCCTTTCGGTGAAGACATTTTTCCTAATAGCCATCCCAAACCTCTCCCGACGCAACTTGAGGCCGTTTCCTCTTGGTCTACGGCCTGTTACTTGGGAGAAGAGACCAACAACCCCCTCGCTACAACCTCCTTTCAGATTCCTGAGCCCTGGGGAACACCGCTTCTGACCGGCCACCGACTGAATCACAAAGGCAGGGCCCACTGCACCCGCTCTTCACAGAATCACAGGACAGTAGGGGTTGGAAGGGGCCTTTGGAGGTCATCTAGTCCAACCCCCCACCCTGCTAAAGCAGCTTCACCCAGAGCACGTTGGACAGGAATGCATCCGGGCGGGTTTTGAGCATCTCCAGAGAAGGAGACTCCACAACCTCTCCGGGCAGTCTGTTCCAGCGCTCTCTCACCCTCAAAGTAAAGATGTCTTTCCTCATGTTCAGACAGAATTTCCTGCGTTCCAGTTTGTGCCCGTTGCCCCTTGTCCTGTTGCTGGGCACCACTGAAAAGAGTCTGGCCCCATCCTCTTGACAGCCGCCCTGGAGATGTTGGTAAGCGTTGATGAGATCCCTCCTCAGTCTTCTCTTCTCCAGGCTAAACAGACACACGTCTCTCAGCCCCTCCTCATCAGAGAGGTGCTCCAGTCCCTTGACCGTCTTCATAGCCGTCCGCTGGACTCTCTCCAGTAGTTCCTTGTCTTTCTTGAACAGGGGAGCCCAGAACTGCACCAAGTATTGGTCACAGATGTGGCCCCACCAGGGCAGAGGAGAGGGGGAGGAATGGCAAGGGACTCGAGCCCGTTTACATCAGCAGGGTGCTGAGTCCCACTATATTTTTAAGCATGAATGTATGTGCCAGACCCTCAAACTGCAGGTGAGTGAAGTGACACAGATATGGATCATGTAGCATGGAAAAATCTGGCCACCTTTCCCAGGAAGCAAGGGAGTCCTGGCTAGTGCCTACTCCAGGCCACAGGTAGCGGGACCAGCGGCGTGTGGCTGCAGGTCCTCACTGAGTAAGCTTCTCCTACTGCCAAAGCAAGCGCCCGAGTTGTTGCAGTTCCATCGCTCTGCCAGGGATGGAGGTGAGGCCGACTGGACTGTAGTCTCCAGGCTCCTCTTTCTTGCCCTTTTTCAAGACCGGTGGGACATTGGCTTTCCTCCAGTCCTCAGGCACCTCTCCTCTTCTCCTTGACCTTTCAAAGATAGTGGAGAGCGGCTGCGCAATGACATCTGCCACCTCCCTCAGCGCTTGTGGGTGCATCCCATCAGGGCCCATGGATTTGTGGGTGTCGAGTGTGCCTAAATGATCTCTGACCCAATCCTCCTTGGCCAAGGGAAAGTCTTCCTTTGTCCAGACTCTCCCTCTTACCTCCAGGGTCTGGGATTCATGAGGGCTGGCCTCAAGAGTAAAGACTGACGCCAAGGCAGCATTCAGGAATGCCTCTTCTGCAAAATGCTGCCTGACTCTGTGGCAGCTGAGCTGTCAGCACCCTGTGCCCATGTCGCCCAACAAAGTGATGCACAGACAATGAGAGACACAGCGTCTGTCTGTTAAACAAGTGCTTTATAGACACCTTTATACACGGTAAAACACCCCGAGGGAACGGAGTCGGGAGGAGGAGGGAGGGCGGGAGCTGTCCGGGGGGTAACGGGAGTCTCTGCTGCTGGTCCCGGTGGCCTCTGCCTGGTCGGTGCTCAGGAAGGTGTAGGAGTCACCTTGCTTCACACCAAACATCATGTCAATCAGGATGGTATTACCGGAAGCGTGCGTCAGCCGGAGTTTGCAGGAGTGCCTGGACGGCAGCACCGTTAGGTGGCAGAACTTGGAGTGAGGTAACATGGCCCAGGCTCCTTTTACCACGACCTGCAACCAGTGGGCGGTTTTGACGATGTCAAGGTAGGGGCCGGTGCAGAGGGTGTGTAGGAGGCTGGGACACTGTTTATTCCTCAGCTCCTCCTGGGGGTGGTGGAGGAAGCACAGCATGTCCTCCTCCAGCGGCTCCCTCATGCAGGTGCACTGCAGCTCGACGCGGAGGCTGGAGTTCCTCGCCGGCATGTCCTCGGTGGCAGTGCCCAGCTCCACGTGGAAGCTGTGCCCGCGGGGAGGCTTCAGGGGCACGAGCAGGCGGTAGATGGCATCCTCCTCACGGGCACTCCAACATCCTAAGGCACCGCTCAGCCCGACGACCGGCTTCAGTCGCGGCATGAAACTATTCCTGGACAGCTTTCCACAGACACGGAGAAGTTCATCCATCAGCTCCTCCACCGTGCTGAAGGATTCGGAGAGGTCCAGGAGGCGGTGGGCCGAAACAGTGCGCGCATGCTGGGCAACCCGGGGTTTTTCTCCTTCCTGCCTCTTGCTCTCCTTGCTGCTGCTGGCTGGCCGGCGGCTCCTTTTCCTGACCCACCAGCAGAGCGCGAAGAGCAGCAGCAGGAGTGCAGCGACCGCCCAGACCTGCCAGCGCTGCAAGGCAGCAAAGAGCGGGGCTCCCCAGGCAGAGTCGCTCTGCTCCACCTCCTGCAGCAGACGACTCATCTGCTGGCTGAGGAACTCCGCACGCTGCAGCATGCGCTGGTGCGTCTCCTCGTCCAGCTCACCACTGAGGGTCTGCCGGCGCTGGAGGAAGCTCTGCAGAGCCAGGGCGAGCAACAGTCTGAGAGCCATGTTCTGCAGGAGGAGGGAGAGAAGGGGGTCAGTGCTGGCAGCGGGGGCAGCGGGGCCGCGAGCCGCAGGGAGCTGGGGGCAGGTAGGAGAGGGGCCGAGGCAGCGGGGAGGCAGCAAGGCCTGCGCCCATGCCCGGTGGCGGCGATGGCACCGTGCCCGGCCCAAGGCGCTGCCGCGAGCGGCGGGGCCCTCGATGCCCAGTGAGAACCCACCCCCGGGGCCGCGCGTTTCCGCCCCAGCCCTCCTCCAGCCCAGCCTCCCCCCGCCTGCGCACTCACCGCTAGCCCAAGCCGTAGTGGGGCAGCACTGCCTGCTGGCCCCCTTTAGAGCCGCCCCCATTTTGATGCGTCGCCGGCGATGTCACAGGCGCCGGAGCGCATCACAGGCACACCCGGCGGCAGGCCCCAGCCTGGCCCAGCGACCCTCGGCTGCCCTGGGGTCCTGGTTCAGGCCGGGCTGGAGTCCATTTTCTTCACGGGAGCTGCCGTCGTGCTGTGTTGCGCGTTGGCTCTCGTCTGCCTGCCAGCGGCGATCTCGTAATCACAGAATATCCCGGGTGGGAAGGGACTCACGAGGATCCCCGAGCTCAAGTCGAACCGTCAACCAAAACACTGCCAAGTCCACCACTAAACTATGTGCCTGAGCACCACATCTACACGTCTTTGAAGCACCTCCAGGGGTGGTGACTCAACCGGTTCCCTGGGCAGCCTGTTCCAATGCTCGATAACCCTTTCGGTGAAGACATTTTTCCTAATAGCCATCCCAAACCTCTCCCGACGCAACTTGAGGCCGTTTCCTCTTGGTCTACGGCCTGTTACTTGGGAGAAGAGACCAACAACCCCCTCGCTACAACCTCCTTTCAGATTCCTGAGCCCTGGGGAACACCGCTTCTGACCGGCCACCGACTGAATCACAAAGGCAGGGCCCACTGCACCCGCTCTTCACAGAATCACAGGACAGTAGGGGTTGGAAGGGGCCTTTGGAGGTCATCTAGTCCAACCCCCCACCCTGCTAAAGCAGCTTCACCCAGAGCACGTTGGACAGGAATGCATCCGGGCGGGTTTTGAGCATCTCCAGAGAAGGAGACTCCACAACCTCTCCGGGCAGTCTGTTCCAGCGCTCTCTCACCCTCAAAGTAAAGATGTCTTTCCTCATGTTCAGACAGAATTTCCTGCGTTCCAGTTTGTGCCCGTTGCCCCTTGTCCTGTTGCTGGGCACCACTGAAAAGAGTCTGGCCCCATCCTCTTGACAGCCGCCCTGGAGATGTTGGTAAGCGTTGATGAGATCCCTCCTCAGTCTTCTCTTCTCCAGGCTAAACAGACACACGTCTCTCAGCCCCTCCTCATCAGAGAGGTGCTCCAGTCCCTTGACCGTCTTCATAGCCGTCCGCTGGACTCTCTCCAGTAGTTCCTTGTCTTTCTTGAACAGGGGAGCCCAGAACTGCACCAAGTATTGGTCACAGATGTGGCCCCACCAGGGCAGAGGAGAGGGGGAGGAATGGCAAGGGACTCGAGCCCGTTTACATCAGCAGGGTGCTGAGTCCCACTATATTTTTAAGCATGAATGTATGTGCCAGACCCTCAAACTGCAGGTGAGTGAAGTGACACAGATATGGATCATGTAGCATGGAAAAATCTGGCCACCTTTCCCAGGAAGCAAGGGAGTCCTGGCTAGTGCCTACTCCAGGCCACAGGTAGCGGGACCAGCGGCGTGTGGCTGCAGGTCCTCACTGAGTAAGCTTCTCCTACTGCCAAAGCAAGCGCCCGAGTTGTTGCAGTTCCATCGCTCTGCCAGGGATGGAGGTGAGGCCGACTGGACTGTAGTCTCCAGGCTCCTCTTTCTTGCCCTTTTTCAAGACCGGTGGGACATTGGCTTTCCTCCAGTCCTCAGGCACCTCTCCTCTTCTCCTTGACCTTTCAAAGATAGTGGAGAGCGGCTGCGCAATGACATCTGCCACCTCCCTCAGCGCTTGTGGGTGCATCCCATCAGGGCCCATGGATTTGTGGGTGTCGAGTGTGCCTAAATGATCTCTGACCCAATCCTCCTTGGCCAAGGGAAAGTCTTCCTTTGTCCAGACTCTCCCTCTTACCTCCAGGGTCTGGGATTCATGAGGGCTGGCCTCAAGAGTAAAGACTGACGCCAAGGCAGCATTCAGGAATGCCTCTTCTGCAAAATGCTGCCTGACTCTGTGGCAGCTGAGCTGTCAGCACCCTGTGCCCATGTCGCCCAACAAAGTGATGCACAGACAATGAGAGACACAGCGTCTGTCTGTTAAACAAGTGCTTTATAGACACCTTTATACACGGTAAAACACCCCGAGGGAACGGAGTCGGGAGGAGGAGGGAGGGCGGGAGCTGTCCGGGGGGTAACGGGAGTCTCTGCTGCTGGTCCCGGTGGCCTCTGCCTGGTCGGTGCTCAGGAAGGTGTAGGAGTCACCTTGCTTCACACCAAACATCATGTCAATCAGGATGGTATTACCGGAAGCGTGCGTCAGCCGGAGTTTGCAGGAGTGCCTGGACGGCAGCACCGTTAGGTGGCAGAACTTGGAGTGAGGTAACATGGCCCAGGCTCCTTTTACCACGACCTGCAACCAGTGGGCGGTTTTGACGATGTCAAGGTAGGGGCCGGTGCAGAGGGTGTGTAGGAGGCTGGGACACTGTTTATTCCTCAGCTCCTCCTGGGGGTGGTGGAGGAAGCACAGCATGTCCTCCTCCAGCGGCTCCCTCATGCAGGTGCACTGCAGCTCGACGCGGAGGCTGGAGTTCCTCGCCGGCATGTCCTCGGTGGCAGTGCCCAGCTCCACGTGGAAGCTGTGCCCGCGGGGAGGCTTCAGGGGCACGAGCAGGCGGTAGATGGCATCCTCCTCACGGGCACTCCAACATCCTAAGGCACCGCTCAGCCCGACGACCGGCTTCAGTCGCGGCATGAAACTATTCCTGGACAGCTTTCCACAGACACGGAGAAGTTCATCCATCAGCTCCTCCACCGTGCTGAAGGATTCGGAGAGGTCCAGGAGGCGGTGGGCCGAAACAGTGCGCGCATGCTGGGCAACCCGGGGTTTTTCTCCTTCCTGCCTCTTGCTCTCCTTGCTGCTGCTGGCTGGCCGGCGGCTCCTTTTCCTGACCCACCAGCAGAGCCCAAAGAGCAGCAGCAGGAGTGCAGCGACCGCCCAGACCTGCCAGCGCTGCAAGGCAGCAAAGAGCGGGGCTCCCCAGGCAGAGTCGCTCTGCTCCACCTCCTGCAGCAGACGACTCATCTGCTGGCTGAGGAACTCCGCACGCTGCAGCATGCGCTGGTGCGTCTCCTCGTCCAGCTCACCACTGAGGGTCTGCCGGCGCTGGAGGAAGCTCTGCAGAGCCAGGGCGAGCAACAGTCTGAGAGCCATGTTCTGCAGGAGGAGGGAGAGAAGGGGGTCAGTGCTGGCAGCGGGGGCAGCGGGGCCGCGAGCCGCAGGGAGCTGGGGGCAGGTAGGAGAGGGGCCGAGGCAGCGGGGAGGCAGCAAGGCCTGCGCCCATGCCCGGTGGCGGCGATGGCACCGTGCCCGGCCCAAGGCGCTGCCGCGAGCGGCGGGGCCCTCGATGCCCAGTGAGAACCCACCCCCGGGGCCGCGCGTTTCCGCCCCAGCCCTCCTCCAGCCCAGCCTCCCCCCGCCTGCGCACTCACCGCTAGCCCAAGCCGTAGTGGGGCAGCACTGCCTGCTGGCCCCCTTTAGAGCCGCCCCCATTTTGATGCGTCGCCGGCGATGTCACAGGCGCCGGAGCGCATCACAGGCACACCCGGCGGCAGGCCCCAGCCTGGCCCAGCGACCCTCGGCTGCCCTGGGGTCCTGGTTCAGGCCGGGCTGGAGTCCATTTTCTTCACGGGAGCTGCCGTCGTGCTGTGTTGCGCGTTGGCTCTCGTCTGCCTGCCAGCGGCGATCTCGTAATCACAGAATATCCCGGGTGGGAAGGGACTCACGAGGATCCCCGAGCTCAAGTCGAACCGTCAACCAAAACACTGCCAAGTCCACCACTAAACTATGTGCCTGAGCACCACATCTACACGTCTTTGAAGCACCTCCAGGGGTGGTGACTCAACCGGTTCCCTGGGCAGCCTGTTCCAATGCTCGATAACCCTTTCGGTGAAGACATTTTTCCTAATAGCCATCCCAAACCTCTCCTGGCGCAACTTGAGGCCGTTTCCTCTTGGTCTATGGCCTGTTACTTGGGAGAAGAGACCAACACCCCCCTCGCTACAACCTCCTTTCAGGGAGTTGTAGAGAGCTATACGGTCTCACCTCAACCTCCTTTTCTCCAGGCTAAACAAGCCCAGTTCCCTCAGCCGCTCCTCATGAGACTTGTCCTCTAGACTTTTCACCAGCATTGTTGCCCTTCTCTGAAAACGCTTCAGCACCTCAACGTCCCTCCTGTGTGAGGGGCCCAAAACTGAACACAGAAGTCAAGGTGCAGCCTCACCAGAGCCCCAGTACTGAGCCCTGGGGAACACCACTTCTGACCGGCTACCAACTGAATCACGAACGCAGGGCAAGGTGAAGGAGAGGACAAGCAGGCCATTACTAAACAAGGCAAGGACAAGGCTTGCTCAGCACGTGGGTAGATAACCATACCGTCAAGCTTTAGTCTGGTTCTTCTCATCAGTGGATCTTTTCTGCAAACATGATCCCCCACTATCCTATTCTGCAGACAAGGAAATGGAGTTACAAACGTTACCTCAGCTACAGAAGGACCTTCACCGCCGCCCAGCACTGCAGGGGCAAAGCCAGGAATAACGTATCAGCATTCAGTGATTTATCGACAGGGCCTAACTCTGTGTTCAGTGCTTGATAACTGTCTCCACTATTTCCAGGTATCAGACCCTCAGGCTAGTGGCTCACTACTGAAAATCTCAGACTTATGCCTCCCACTGAACCACACGCAATGCAGCCACTGGGTTTTGGTACAGCTTGTGATCTACAGATGTCACGCCTGCTTTATTTGGAAGATCTCTCACCTGAGATTTGCTGTTAACTCCCCGCATTGCAGACACATATACACCCAACTCCTGCCTGTATCACCAGGTACACCAGAGCTTACTGCATGAGCCTCCGACTTCGGTAGCTGGTTTCAAAACATTGCAAGTCTGAAGCACTACATTATTTTTTCCCCTCTACTTTTATTGCACCACTTATATCTAGGTTCTAAAAATAACAATAGAAAACAGTAACCACTTGTTGCCAGTCAGTAACTGTAGTTATAAGAAGCACAAAGCACAGAATTTACAGAAGACGTGTCTGACCAAAAAGTACTTCCCATTTTCTATTTCTGTGGGGAAAAAGCCTTGCAGACTTGCATGAGGGAAAATTATCAGAAATAATTGCCTCCTTTTTTCATATTCAGGTAGAAGGAGATATTCACATCTGTGATCAAGTTTATCCATCCTGGCTTTGTTCTAGCTGTCAGTGCCAGAGCTTGGGCAAGTGTCAAATGTGCAGAAGTTCCCACTGGGAACAACTTCTGCTGCATTTAAATCTGGTACCAAATAGCTTGGGGGCGGGGGGGCCAAACCAGGCTCAGGCTGTCAACTTTCCCCAGAAGTCCCAGCACAAAGGGGAGAGCCATTCATCCAAGTATAATTGTCTACCGGATTGCAGGGTGCGCTTTTCTTCACTAAAATCTATAGATCTTTTAGACACCTAAAATAGGATATATGAATCATGTGTCTTTTGCCCTAGACTATGGGCTGAAGATCTGGACAACTAGCCCAGATAAATCCCTACAGGCAGTGGCTGTCTCAACCTTCCCTTCAGGCCATCACTTCTTGGCTGCACCACCAGCTTACACAAATCCCAAAGTGACTTTATGGTTGGCCCAAAGAAGAGCCTTTTGCCAGTGCCTCTGTGCTGCGGATGGCTCTTCCCCATTCGTCCTAAACACCAGGAGCTCCCTCAGCTTCAGGTCTTACCCCCATCACTGCCCTTTCCCCACAAAGGTACCTGGCTCCGGACCTCAAGCCTGTATCTGTACTGCTAAATAACAACAGGACCAAGACAGAGGCCAGGTGACCCATGGTGGGTCCTGTCCACCCTGCATAGATTTGGCCCTGCATGTCCTCTGGGGCCCATGTAATGTGGCCTTAAGACATTATTGGGACAGAGAGTGGTGTTTGATTCAAAATGCCTGAAATCATGGGACTTAAACACATCATGTGATTTCAGCAAAGGGATAATTTTATAGCAAGCGCGTGTGAAATACATGTGCCATGCAGCACAGCATGAGGGCATACAGGAGGGTTTGAGGAAGCGAGGCTCGCCGGAGGGTGTTGGGGGACTGAGGAGGGCGGCAGATCATAGACTCATAGAATCATAGAATTGCTGAGGTTGGAAGGGACCTTTAAGATCATCAAGTCCAACCATTAGTCTACCCTGACAAAAACCACTTCTAAACCATGTCCCTAAGTACCACATCTACCCTTTTTTTAAACACCTCCAGGGATGGCGAATCCACCACCTCCCCGGGCAGCCTATTCCAATGTTTAATAACCCTTTCAGTGAAAAAATGTTTCCTAATATCCAATCTAAACCTCCCCTGACATAACTTGAACCCATTTCCTCTCGTCCTATCACTTGTCACCAGGGAGAAGAGGTCAGCCCCCTTTCAGGTACTTGTAGAGGGTGGTAAGATCTCCCCTCAGCCTCCTCTTCTCCAGGCTAACCAACCCCAGTTCCCTCAGTCGTTCCTCATAAGATTTGTCCTCCAGACCCCTCACCAGCTTTGTAGCCCTTCTCTGGACACGCTCCAACACCTCAATATCCTTCTTGTAGTGAGGGGCCCAAAACTGAACGCAGTACTCGAGGCGGGGCCTCACCAGTGCCGAGTACAGGGGGATGATCGCTTCCCTAGCCCTGCTCACCACACTATTCCTGATACAGGCCAGGATGCTGTTGGCCTTCTTGGCCATCTTTATAATATCATTGATTAAAGATATTATATGTGCAGCAAAGATGCTGCACAGCATCTTCCATCCTGCCTGTTCAGGATGGTTTCTGGAGCATCATTTTCCCTTCTCCACACACTGCCAACCAGCATCACCTCAACATGGCAGGGAGTAACCTGCCAACTAAGTGATACGTGTAATCACTGTCCAGTGCTTAAGCTCACTACTGGATGTTGGTTTATTCAGCTATATGGACACAGAGTCTTATACCCAAACACTTGCCCAGAAAAGGGCTGTATCTCAGCAAGAGAGGGACTGGCCCTAAAAGTGCAGAGAGCCTTGCTGCCCCAAGAGCCCAGAACTCATGCATATTTTTGCCCTTACTTTCTGCCTCCCTCGATGTCCCACCAGCAAAAAGCGGGTAACAGCAAACCAGGGACGGGGAAATAAATTTACTGCAGCCCCAAAGCATGGAGTGGGCAAAAAGGCGCCAGGAAGAAGCCTGCCCAGAAAACACTAGTTCTGCTTTCCGAGAGGGCTCAAAGAGCACACAGGAAATACGCTGCAAACCCTACTTGTTCTAAACGGGCTGCCAGCACGCCAACAGTCAGTCGCCGAGGAGACCAGCTTCAGTGAAGGTAAGACCTCACTGGGGAAGGGGATCGCGGCGGACAAGGCCGGTAAAGGGCTCTTTTGAGGGCTCTCGTAGCCGGGAAAAGCGGCTAGCTCGTGTCGGAACCGGCAGCTCGGGGGCGGGCTGCTGACGCGGCAGGGGCGGAGACAACGTCAGGCGCGGCAGTTCTAAACGGGCTGCCCCGGAGCGCAGCGGCCGGCCGCTGCGCACCCAGCACGCGGGCAGCCAGTGGGCGTCACCCAGGCCCTCACTGCAGCACCGCAGTGGGAGGGGGCGAACAGGGAGCAACTTTTCGCAGGTAGGTCACTGAGAGCCCTGCGTCCGAGCTGAGCACAAGCTGGGCAAACGCAAGCAGAGGAACATCGGTGTGCAGGGGCACGGGCTCAGGGCTTGCGGGAAGCTGACGGCAGAGATCCAGCACCTCCCACTGCAAGAGAAGAACATGCCCCCAAAACGGTCAAGAGCTGCTGCGAGAAAGAATGTGGGAACTCAAACCGAGCTCCCACGAAAACATGTGGCTGTGCAGGTTTCGGGCTGCAATGAATGCCGGAGCCTGGCACTGCTCTCACAGGGAGCCAGTGACACCGCCTGCATACGGTGTGATCAAGTAAATGATCTGCTCAGGCAGGTGGTCGAACTGAAGGAAGAGGTAGAAAGGTTAAGAACTATCAGAGACTGTGAAAATGAAATAGACTGGTGGAGCCATACCCTGAGACCAAGGCAGCAGGAAGAGGCTCCATTGGAAGTGGTTGATCCCCTTCCCTCCTGTCACCAGGCGGAAGGAGAGAACTTAAGGGATAAGGAGGAGTGGAGTCAGATCCCTCCCCGGAGAGGCAAGCGGAACCTCTCGCAGCCCCCCTCACCATCCCAATTGCCCTTGCAGAATAGGTATGGGGCTTTGGAATTCGAAGACCAGGCGATCGAGGATGGAAAGGATGATCCATCCAGTGAGGCGCCCAGTGCTGGGCACTCACCCCGCCGCCTCAGGACTTCCTCAACCAAGAAAGAAAGGAAGGTAATTGTGCTAGGTGACTCCCTTCTGAGGGGAACAGAGGGCCCTATCTGTAGACCAGACCCATCCCACAGGGAAGTCAGCTGCCTCCCTGGGGCCAGAATTAAGGACATAAGGAGAAAACTCCCTTCCCTGGTTAAGACATCAGATTACTACCCACTACTGATATTTCAGGTAGGTGGTGATGAGGTAGGTACCAGAAGTCTAAGGGCAATGAAGAATGACTTTAGGGCCCTGGGACGGCTGGTTAAGGGATCGGGAGCACAAATAGTGTTCTCCTCTATCCCACCATTTGCAGGGGTTGACCAGGGGATAAATAGGAGGAGTCAGGAAATTAACTCCTGGCTCCGAGACTGGTGTATCCGGCAGAACTTTGGCTTTTTTGATCATGGGCTCATCTACAGGAAACCAGGCATGCTGGCAACAGGTGGGGGAAGCCTAACCCGAAGGGGAAGAAAGATCCTGGGACAAGAGCTAGCAGGGCTCATCTATAGGGCTTTAAACTAGGTTTGAAGGGGGATGGGGATGAGACCAGGATTACAAAAGTGGTGCCTGGGAGAAGCGTACCAGTGCTTCTGGGTAAAAGTGTTAGCAAGGTCTTGCAGCCTGTCCCACTGATGGTGGGGGATGGTGAATTGTGTGACAGCCAAGACACGAGGGGTAGTGATAATTTGGTAGCTACAGTAGTGCCTGAGTATGATCAGGTGCGAATTAGGGCTTGTCCCCCCAAGAAAGTGGCAGGGCAATTAGCCCAGCTGAAGTGCATCTATACTAATGCACGCAGCATGGGAAATAAACAGGAGGAGCTGGAGGCCATTGTACAGCAAGGAAACTATGATATAGTCGCCATCACAGAAACGTGGTGGGAGGACACACACAAGTGGAGTGCTGTAATGGATGGCTACCAACTCTTCAAAAAGGATAGGCAAGGAAGGAGAGGTGGTGGGGTGGCCCTCTATGTTAGGGGCAGTTTTGAATGCCTGGAACTTAACAGTGTGGATGACAACACTGAGTGTGTATGGATAAAAATTAAGGGGAAGGCCAATAAGGCAGACATCGTGATGGGAGTTTGTTATAGACCTCCTAATCAGGATGTAGAAGCCGATGAAGTATTCTACAAGCAGCTGGCAGAGGTCTCACAATCATCTGCCCTTGTTCTTGTGGGGGACTTCAACTTCCCAGACGTCTGCTGGAAATACAATGCAGCAGAGAGGGAACAGTCATGGAGGTTCCTGGAGTGTGTGGAAGACAACTTCCTAACACAGCTGGTGAAGGAACCAACTAGGGGAAGTGCCCTACTGGACCTACTGTTTGTTAACAGAGAAGGTCTTGTGGAGGATGTAAAGGTTGGAGGTCGCCTTGGGCAGAGTGATCACGAAATGATAGAATTTTCAATTCTTGATCACGTAAGGCGGGGAGCCAGCAGAACTGCCACCTTGGATTTCCGAAGGGCAGACTTTAGCCTGCTTAGGAGCATGGTCGAGAGTGTCCCTTGGGAGGCAGTTTTGAAGAGCAAAGGTGCCCAGGAAGGCTGGGCATACTTCAAGCAGGTGCTCTTAAAAGCTCAGGAGAAGGCCATCCCCTTGTCTCGAAAAACGAGCAGACGGGGAAGACGACCAGCCTGGCTAAATAGAGAACTTTGGCTGGACCTCAGGAAAAAAAGAAAAGTTTACATTCTCTGGAAAAGGGGGTTGGCAACTTATGAGGATTATCAAGATATAACAAAGCTATGTAGGGGGAAAATGAGAAGGGCCAAAGCTCAATCAGAACTCAGCTTGGCCACTGCAGTTAAAGACAATAAGAAAAGGTTCTTTGAATATATCAATAGAAAAAGGAAGACTAGGGAAAATGTAGGCCCACTGGTGAATGAGACAGGTGCCCTAGTGGTGGAGGACGCAGAGAAGGCAGAGTTACTGAATGCCTTCTTTTCTTCGGTCTTCACTGCTAAAGCTGTCCCTCATGAATCCCACACTCTGAAGGCAAAGTGGGAGGTCTGGAGAGTGGAAGATTTTCCCTCAGTTGAGGAGGACCGGGTCAGAGACCACTTGGCCAAGCTGGACATTCACAAGTCCATGGGCCCTGATGGCATGCATCCGCGAGTGCTGAGAGAGCTGGCGGATGTTATTGCTAGACCACTCTCCATCGTCTTTGAACGGTCATGGAGAACAGGAGAGGTGCCTGAGGACTGGAGGAAGGCCGACATCACTCCAATCTTCAAAAAAGGCAAGAAGGAGGACCCAGGGAACTACAGACCGGCTAGTCTAACCTCTGTCCCTAGGAAGGTATTGGAGCGACTCATTCTGGATGTCATCTCCAAACACGTTGAGGAACAGGAGGTTATTGGAAGTGGTCAACATGGATTTACCAAGGGTAAATCGTGCTTGACCAATCTGATAGCTTTCTATGATGTTATAACTGGTTGGCTGGATGAGGGGAAAGTCGTGGATGTCATCTACCTTGACTTTAGCAAGGCTTTTGACACTGTCTCCCATGACATCCTCATTAGGAAGCTGAGGAAGTATGGGCTAGATGAGGTGACAGTGAGGTGGATTGAGAGTTGGCTGCGGGACAGAACTCAGAGGGTTGTGATCAGCGGCACAGAGTCTAGTTGGAGGCCTGTAACCAGTGGTGTCCCCCAGGGGTCAATACTTGGTCCTATTTTGTTTAATATATTCATTAATGACCTGGATGAGGGGACAGAGTGTATCCTCAGCAAGTTTGCTGATGATACCAAACTGGGTGGGGTGGCTGACACCCCAGAGGGCTGTGCTGCCATCCAGCGTGACCTGGACAGGCTGGAGAGCTGGGCAGAGAAGAACCTAATGAGGTTCAACAAAACCAAGTGCAATGTCCTGCACCTGGGGAGGAAGAATGCTAGGCACCAGTACAGGTTAGGGGCTGACCTGCTGGGAAGTAGCTTGGAGGAGAAGGATCTGGGGGTTGTGGTAGACAGTAAATTATCCATGGCCCAGCAATGTGCCCTTGTCGCCAAAAAGGCCAATGGAATCCTGGGCTGCATAGGGAAGAGTGTGGCCAGTAGGTCGAGGGAGGTCATTCTCCCCCTCTACTCGGCATTGGTGAGGCCACAACTGGAATACTGTGTCCAGTTTTGGGCTCCCCAGTTCAAGAGGGACAGGGAACTGCTGGAGCGAGTCCAGCGAAGGGCAACTAAGATGATTAAGGGCTTGGAGCATCTCCCTTATGAGGAAAGGCTGAGAGAGCTGGGACTCTTTAGCCTGGAGAAGAGAAGGCTGAGGGGAGACCTTATTATGGCATACAAGTATCTAAAGGGTGGGTTGAAGGAGGATGGAGCCAGGCTCTTTTCAGTGGTTCCAAGTGACAGGACGAGGGGCAATGGGCACAAGTTAGAACACAGGAAGTTCCGTTCAAATACACGGAAACAGTTCTTTACGGTGAGGGTGACAGAGCACTGGAACAGGCTGCCCAGGGAGGTTGTGGAGTCCCCTTCCCTGGAGATTTTCAAGACCCGCCTGGATGCAGTCCTGAGTAATGTGCTCTGGGCAATCCTGCTTTAGCAGGAGAGTTGGACTAGATGATCTCTAGAGGTCCGTTCCAACTCTGACAATTCTGTGATTCTGTGATTCTGTGAATAACAAGAACAGCCTCCAGCTCACGTAACCGAGTCCTGTGCTCTGCGATGCTGTTTTTAACCCCAGTACCGATGCACAAAGGGCATGAGGCAGTAAACTGGATTCATCCCACCACACTTCAAACATGGAACTGCAGTCAAACGAGTCAGGAGCTCAGTCACCCCTGATTTCTACTGCCAATGGAGAGAAATGAGGCACAACTTTGTAAGAGCCACCTAAAACCTCAACTAGGTTAGTTACCTACAGTGGAGAAGGATTAATCTAGAAGTGAAGGGTTGACTTTGTGGTTTAAATGATCTCGTCAGGTTGCTTTTCTGAGAAGGGTCATAACCGAATGATGCAGAGCCAGCAGCATGCTGTGCACAAATGTGCCACTGTCTATGGCCCTACAAAGGAAACAGGGAGAAGAGAGGCAAAATGTAAAAGGTGATCAGAGAAATTTTCCAGGCAAAATGTAAAAGGTGATCAGAGAAAAGCAAGTGGAAGTCTGTTACACAATCCCATTTTCCATAATCTGAAAAACTATTAGCAATTGCAGGCAAGGAAGGCACGTACAAAACCTAACGCTGTCTCTGTGACAAAAAGAAAAAAAAAAAAAAAGCAGCTACCAAATAGCATTTGCAAAGTTTTGAGCAGGTCTCTACTTAAGAACAGGGCCCACCCCAAAGCAGAGCTAAGTAGGTTGCACTGTTGCAGGTCGTCACAGATTTCTTCACCTGATGTCACTTATAAAAAGACCAAAAGAGAGTATTGGTATGAAGAGTGAATAATATACATGGATGTTCCCTGCCATCTTTTTGATACTGTTCTTACAAAAATGTTTCTCGAAAGCAATAGAAATCTTTTCTGAGGCCATCTCCGCTGAAGTGGGGCGCTGAGTAGCTAACGGCTGTGGGAACAATCGGTGAGGCAGAGCCGCGTTTTGGGTGCAACGGATTTTTCGGTTTTCCTTTTTCTCCAAATGCTCTCAACAGATTTGTGATGGATTAAAGAAGTGATTTACAGCAAGCTGATGGGTACAAAGAGTAAAACAATTATTTTAACTATCATAAATAATTCATCGTTTGCTAGGAAAAATATCAAGCTACTAAATTTGTTTCAGAATACACAGAAATATGTTTTCAGGGTGTCTGTTAGAAGATCTGCACATCAAAGATTAGCTGCAGAAAATGTCTTTCATTGAGATCAGCGATGCAAGACCTTCATCAGCAGTGACGTCACAACTCAACAAAGACAGGACTGTGCTTATAGCCACGATAACCTAAATGTGTCCTTTCACTCTTGGTTAGGCATTTGACAAAAATACAAACATTAATATAAATTCCTCGCAAAAGAGAGGTGCTGACCTCATGGCTCTCCTATCGAGTTCCTCTACAGCGGGTCCGGGCTGTCCAAGCAGAACCTGTGCACAGCTCCAGGAACACAAAGGAGCCGTAAGCCTGTTCCACACGCTCTCTGCATGGAGAAATGCCCGGGTAGTGTTGGGAAGACAAGAGAAACGCTTTGTGCTGCTCCTGCCCCGCAGGGAGCAAGCGCCTGCAGAAGGGCCCTGGGGACATCTAACGGGGGTAAGCGGGCTGCTGCGAGCCATCGTGGGCCAGGCCGAGTCGGAGCAGCACTGAGGCCGCTTTAAGGCTTGCTAGGAGAACACCAACACGCCGGGAAGCACAAAAGCTGTGCTGGGATCCTGTCAGATGTGTTAGGTTCCTCTGCAGAGGGCTTTCTTACCTTTGGAGACATGGCGGCGCCAGCTACGTACGGCACAGGAGAGATGCTTTGGTAACAGGTAAAGCTGCCGCACACCAGGGACTACCAAGACCGAAATACTCGGTGAAAAACCAGCAACCTTCAGAAATTCTGGAGGAAGGTTGTTCGCAGCACGACTACAGTCTACGTCCCGTCTGCTCTGAGGCCTCGGACCAGCTGCAGGGCCGAGCACAGAGAATGAGGATGGCCAGAAATTTTCTTTCAAAGCTTTTTTTTCCACAAACAGTATACAATTTATAGGAAAGATCTATTTTATCCAAGGACAAACCAGAGTATGTTTCAGCCAACTGCTTTTCTGGGTAACTCTCTGCTCTTTTTTTAAAAAAAATGTATCTTTCTTTGGAAAGCCAAAATCTAGATAAACTTGGCTAAAGTGAAAAACTGACGGTTTCCCGGAGTTCAGTTGCTGAGAATGAAAGAACCCCAGGGATTTTTATTAATTTTATTTTTAATTAGCATTTTCCACGGCGGAAAAAGGAATTCTCACCGTGTCTAAGTTGGCGTTCACTTACCCAGCAGCCTTCTGGTCCTGTTCTCCCCACTGTAGCCCCTCTTTCTCTGTTCTCCTTCCACAGCTAAGACTGTCACATAAACTTCTCGACAGTAGAGACCAGTAAGATGCTTAAGTGGGTGCTTTCTTCTGAGGATCCATATGTGACCCAAAGCAATACTGAAAATAGCAATCACAATGGGAAAAGAAAGAAAAGTCCTTGCTTTGGTCCAAATTTCTTCCATGCCTCTCTGTTACCAACAGTCACCACGCTAAACTTTCCTAGGCCGCGTATCTATTTGTAGCTAGAAACATTGCAGGTCCCCAAGTTCCTGCTGCATACACGTAACTTCCATTTCTGTAATTACCATTTTCAGGATCCGTGAAGGCATTTTGGCACAGCTTCATCTCTCTCAAAAGTGTAAGTACAGGGAACTTCTTTCAAGGATTCAGACAGTGAAAGCTATACGAAATAGGGAGGGTTTAAACATTTGCAGCCGTTTAAAATGTGCAGAAAGTTAAAAAGTGCCAATGGGGCTAAATATCGGTCAGATAGCAAAAGGTACATGGAGCGACTTACTTTGGAAAGCTACAGTCAAGTACAGTATGACCTTTTTACCTATGTTTCCCACAGATGGACGAGTGGATAGCTCATGAAACATCACACAGCTCTCGTGATCTTTCAGCTGCTCGGCCTCTGGTTCAGCAGCATTGGCAGTGTCACATCCCGGCGGAGGTCGGGTCCCCAGGGGCATGCCCTTCCTCGCTCTTTCTGCAGTAAAGCATCTTCCCTCTAACACCGAACCGTAAAAGAATAAGTGAATGCTTTCTCAGTGGCACAAGCGAGGAGGAAAAAAATATTTGCTCGTAACCTGGGTCTTAAAAAATTAAACCAGATCAATACTACAAGCCAAGCTCTCTCCCTCAGGGCCAGGGTAAAAGACACGCAGGGTTAAAGCCAGTTCCTGTTGCAACGGTATGACTTAGATCCATGGTATGGGAGACTGCCCCCGGACAGAGATATTGAGGAGGGATAAAGCTCTAAAGCATAGCATCAGAGCAGTAACATTTGGTACTACCTTCCCCGCAGGATTCATTACACAAGGTCCAAGACAAAGCTGAGCCCAGAACATATTAATGCACATTTTTTTCAACAAGATTTTATCACCCTGATTTTCCAAAGTCTGCATTTTCATTCAGTTGTGGCTTTCTCTATCAAGGAGTGGAGTGAAAAGCACAACTATCCTTTTCTGTCACTTTAAAAGATAACTATATCTTTGAACGTGCTTTCATTTCATTCTCATCCATAGCACTACTGGCAGAATCGCCTAGCTCAGTATTGGGGAGGTGCTATATCAAAGTTTTATTAAATCCACCCAATAGCAACAGTGGGATGAAACTCAGCAGTTCCCAGTTGACAGCAGCAGAATGGCAAATGGAAACGGCCAGCAAAGACCAAAGTGCATTTAGGGTGATGACGTTCCAGTGAAAGGACATTGAGGCTCAGCTACGACGTGACCTGAAAAGTTTTATACAGCTACTCAGAACACAACTGAAAAAAGGTACACAGCAAGCAAGGACGAGCAGGGGCTTTGGGGCACTAAAATACATTTCCTTTACTTAATCATGTGAGAATCAGGAGACCATCCTGTGACTTGTGAGCTGTGACACACCACCCATCGCTGAAAAACAGAAAAAAAACCAAACCAACAAATTCAGAGCAACAAAAGCCTGACAGAATCTGTGTGCTTGAAAGTAATTGCTCACATGTCAGAGAGGACACAGGCACACACGCAGGACAGACTTGGAACAGCAGAGGTGAAAAAACAAAATTGCAATTTGCTGTTGTAGCCCCCAGACTACACGCTTCTCAGTTACCCTTATTATTGATAAATATTTTGACAGCTCTTCAGCGTGATAGATTTCAAAGGGTAGGCAGCAAGCCCCTGTCATAAATATCAGATCAGCCAGGGCTCACAAACAAGGCGGTGGAGTCACCAAGTGATGCTATGGGAAGCTCACGGACCAACTCCTGCACTTGGTGACAGCGACAGCGGAGCTGAGAGATTCCAGCAACTGATGTCTGCAGGCAAAAGAGGAGAGGTCCCTTGGGAGATCTGTACTGGGAACACTGCTCTAACTCTCCTGCCCCTTCTCTCTTTCTCTAGTGGAGGAAAAAAGGTGGAAAAGAGTCAAAAAAAAAAAAAAAAAAGTCAGGCAGATATAGCTGGATCCAGAGTGGAGGCTGGTGATGAGAATCTGCCGACAGCAAAGAGTTTTAAGGCATCTATTGAAAAGAAGAGGAGGAAGCTAACATAAAAGTAAAAGGAAGTTTGAGGTGTGAAAATTTTCATGTCTGTGTATTTATATAGATGATATTAGCAGGATCTAAAAAGAAAGAGCAGAAGCTGGAAATTCCTGCACACATTTCAGAATATCGCACATTCCCAAACATTATACTGTGTGTGAGGTTTTGACACCTTTAGCATCTCCAGCAGGAGAGAAGTTTGCCGTAAGTACTGGAAGCTGCTGAAGATCCATTCAACTGGCTAAGAGCAAATGGCAGCTGGTTTTCTTATTAAACATTACATAAAACACTGACACTTAGGCCTGCCGTATTAAATCCTCCCTCAGGGTACTTAGCCTCGCATGTGTAAGCCTAAAGCAGCTTTTGCTGGAAGCAAATGAAGGTAGCAAATCTATCCCGCAACTCTGCCCGTCAGCTCAAACACTAATGAGGCTCCAGCAGAGGCTGCGACCAGTGGCCGCAGCCATCTGCCTGCTTGGCCCCTCTTCCCTTCAGGATAGGTTTCAGATGTAGTGAATTTATGCGATGGGGAAAAAGGTGTCGGGTAAAGCTCAGGGGACTTGTCTGCGGCAGCAAGTTCTTCGAAGGAGGAGTCCTGCGGCGCGGGTGATACAGCGAGGGGGATGGCATGGGGATGGTTCCCATCACTCGCAGGGCTGGAGCTGGCAGAGGCAGAAGAGGGAAAGGGGTGGCGATCCTGAGTGCTCAGGAGGTGGAAACAGCACTGGGAGGGAAGAAGGTAGGAGGACTGGAGCATCTCTCCTACGAGGAGAGGCTGAGAGAGTTGGGGCTGTTCAGCCTGGAGAAGAGAAGGCTCCGGGGAGACCTTATTGTGGCCTTCCAGTACCTAAAGGGGGCCTACAGGAGAGCTGGGGAAGGGCTTTTTACTAGGGCATGTAGCGATAGGACGAGGGGGAATGGCTTCAAACTGGAAGACCGTAGGTTTAGATTAAATATTAGGAAGAAATTTTTCACTTTAAGGGTGGTGAGACACTTGGTCCCATCCCTGGAGGTGTCCAAGGCCAGGCTGGATGGGGCTTTGAGCAACCTGGTCTGGTGGGAGGTGTCCCTGCCCATGGCAGGGGGGTTGGAACTGGATGATCTTCAAAGGTCCCTTCCGACCCAAACCATTCTATGATTCTGTGAATATCACAGCTCCTTCTTCAGAAGGAAAATACTGAGTGGTTAAAGCCAGGCATCAAGGGAGGGAACAGCAATGGCGTTTCCACACGTTCACAGGGAAACTGTTATGCCAGTCCCCTGTGAAGGCACTGGGGAGGAAGGCACAGGTCCCTTCTGCGGAACACCACCCATGAAGGGTCAGGACAAGCTGCCCCAGACAACCTCCCAGAAACTGCAGGGTCTCCAGTCGTTCCCTTGAGAAGTAGGGGGATGTCTTACCCCTATTCCTCCTGCACTACAACGGTGCTTCTGCCCGGTCACAAACACCCGCAGCAGAGGTAGGACAGAGCCTCCCTCTCCCCATTTGAAATCCCGCACTTAAGCCATAACAGTAAGAATATTAACTTGTGTTCTTTTCATCACCGGGTCTCAAAACATTGTACGGAAGGAAAGCAACCACCTACTCTCAGTTCACAGACACAGGCATGAACTGGTCAGAGACTTCCCCGAAGCCAGAGAGCAAGCGAGGAGACAGTAGGAGAGCTGTGGTTGGGGACCGCCAGGGCTCCTTCCTCTTCAGACAGGGAGGAGGCCACAACTCAAGAAAAGACTCCCTCTCTTCCACTTCTGTTCTCATGCCGGTTTGCATATCAGAAGTGACCAAATGCGGCAACAGCAGAGCCGAATTAAGCATAAATTGGTTTTGAGACCAAGGATACACCTTTTGCGGAGAACTCGTACTACTGCTTTGCTGAACAAATATTTGAACGGAGTGGAACCAATTGGCAATTGTCATGTGTTATTTGCAAGTGAATACGCCAGATCTTTTACTGCACTGAGAAAACAAATAATCAGACCCCCAAATTCATGCACTTTCCCTTTCGAAAGAGCCACATTGTGTTGTTACATCAGCAATTGAAATATGACAGGGTGCTTGTGTTTATACTCAGAGAAGTCATATACAGATTCCATCTGTTCAACATTTGGAGCAAATTTGCAGTGATTACTCAGGCTGAAAATTGCTTTGGAGTTTTGTCTGCTGTGGCTTTATTTGAAATAAATCACTGATGTGGCGCCTCACTCCTGACCACAGACACGCATGTCAAAGCGAGAGGACAGTGGCCGAACTTTTGGCTGTTCTGATTTGCCAGACATTCAGGTGGTGTTGACGCTCACAGGGTGGTTTTCTCATAGGCTTTGGAGAAATCCAAGAAGAGCTGAAGCTGCTGCTGAGGTGAGGAATTAATTTCCTGGAGCTTTGTCTGTGCAAACTAAGACTTGTTCCACCTTGGGCAAAATCCATCCCATGTCGTGGGCTCTGGGACAGAGCTGTCAATAGCCAATGTCACATCACAGCGTTGCAGCTGCGTTGCTAAAAGTGGTTGCCCAGTAGTCTGACAAAGTTATCAGTTAAACTGAGGCGCAGATGATTCCCAGGCATTGGAGCTCATCGGGTCCAGACTTACGTCCAAGCTGTGAAGCAGCAACCTCTCTCCCAACAGGACATAGCCAAGACAATCTCAAGGAGAATTAAGAAACTTTGGAGTGTGCTCCAGCTTTGCTGATTGGGCTCTAAAACAGAGCAAGAGAGAGATGAATTTCAAACTCAATCCTTGATACGGCCAAAGAGGAAACAGCAAAGGAGAAAAAGTAATTTCAGTCATTCAACTGTGGTTGAATACGCTCAGCTGCAACTTCGGGGAGAAATCAGAGGAAGAATTTAGCTGATTGGATTTTGAGCCAGAAGCAACGCCTATTAAAGCGCCAGATGTTCAACAGTAGTCACAAATAATAAGGGTTAAGCCCTACATCACCATTAGCCAATCCTCCAAAATCCTTGGCTGACGGGAGGCTTTTTATGTGGAGGTAGGCTGTTCTTCCAGCGGTCTGCCTCACTCGCGAGATGCAGTAAAGCAAGATGACTAGCTACCCCAGCGCGCAAATTAGTAGGATGAGAGAGTGAAAGCATGTGTTCCTCTGAGAATCGGGCTAACTATGTGGGTGGCAAAGAAATGGGAAATGGGTTGGAGGGAGTCGGTACGCATTACCAGCCCCTGATCCTCTGATGCAAAACTTGTTGACAATGGTACTGCAGCCAGGCAGCTTTGGAAGGTGAACAGCTTGGCTGGTGGAAAAACCTGTTCTCTGGCCACCCACGTCATGGAAACCAGCAAGCAGTTGGCTTTGGATGGATAAAAGGTTATTTCTATGGATGAAACACACTCAACAATTAAGGGTAAAGTGGCAAAGTTAGGCATCAACCGAGCGCGAGCTAACACCCAGTGACTGCAGCACGACTTGTGAGACACTGACACCATGACACCATCTGTGTATGATTTATGTGGAACAGACTGCATATAGAAACAGATGGGAGGTGTCAGCTTTGATCAGAATCGTTATGCCGGTGATTCCGCAGCATAACTTTCCCACGTACTTCTATAAAGAAGAAGGTGTTTGTATTCATAGGAGCTCCATGTTACTCAGGGAATTATTCTTGCTGAATCCCCACTGGACAGAGTCCTAAGGTTATGCAGCTGGGACAGATCTTTATTATTGTAAGGCATATGTTCAGGAAAGACAGTCACTTTGTCAAGTCCAATGTTCTGAAAATCAGGTGCCAAAGTGACTTTTTGGGGCTAGCTCTCAAGGTCAAATCAGAAACTTGCTGAGACTGTGTGCAAGGTTGTTATGAAGAGAATCTCAGGCACCACTGTCCTTTAGCACTGCTGTGCTCGTTATTTCAAGTCTCAATATTAGAAGGTTTCCTTTATGCTTTCACAACTTCATGTAATTGTAAAAGTCAAATTTAAGTTTTCATGACTGTGCAAAAAGCCGATAAACATAATTCAGATTCAAAATAACAGAAAGGCCTGTTGGAAGGGATCATTTCCAACAGCGGAGCAGGTCACCCAGGGCTTTGTCTAGCTGGGGCTTGAAAGCCTCCAAGTTTGGAGATTGCACAACCTCCCTGGGCAGCACATTCAAAAGCTGAAATGCAGATATAAAAGAATCATAGAATCATAGAACGGTTTAGGTTGGAAAGGACCTTGAGGATCATCGAGTTCCAACCCCGCTGCCATAAGCAGGGACACCTCTCAGTAGACCGGGTTGCCCAAGGCCACGTCCAGCCTGGCCTTGGACACCTCCAGGGATGGGGCCTCAACAACCTCTCTGGGCAACCTGTGCCAGTGCCTCACCACCCTCAAACTGAAAAACTTCTTCCTAATGTTCAATCTGAACCTGCCCTCTTCTAGTTTAGAGCCATTCCCCCTCATCCTATCGCTACATGCCCTAGTAAAAAGTCCTTCCCCACCCAGCTCTCCTGTAGGCCCCCTTTAGGTACTGGAAGGCCACAATAAGGTCTCCCCGGAGCCTTCTCTTCTCCAGGCTGAACAGCTCCAACTCTCTCAGCCTCTCCTCATAGGAGAGGTGCTCCAGCCCTCGGATCATCCTCGTGGCTCTCCTCTGGACACGCTCCAGAACTCACACCATGTATTTGCCAAGCCTGATTTATGACTTTTACCACAAACACCTGGCATGGATACCTTCAAGAGGAGTTTTCTAGTATAGATTAACAGACCATAAGGCCAATTTTCTGTGTTACCACTGTCTGTGGGCTTTCCTTAGGCTACACGGTCATTAGCAGACTCAAGTCAATAAATATGAGGTCAAAGGAGCCAAAAAGAAAGCTACGTATGAAGACAACTGTTAAAAACTAAACTAATTCAGAACTTGAGTATCATTTTTGTAGGAGTGCAGAGGCTTCCTAGTATTTCCAGTTAGGTAAACTGGAAAGCCACTGTTAGGAGAGACTTTCAGACAGTTCTCGGGAGTGTGACAGATTTTTTTCTACCTGATTATCCAGAGGTGTTCTCCAAGCAGCAGTGCGTTCAAAACTAATCTCACTTAAATAGCAGTTAATTACGTCCCAAAATGAACAGGGCATAAAGCTACTGTGGGAAACCACACCAGCGGGTGGTACGGCGCGATGGTCTGCGGTTGCTTCCCCAGTTCCTGATCAGGATTTAATTGGGTGAAAATAAGGTACAATGTCGCCAAGTGACGTAGGGCAGAATGGACGCTCCCATATCTGCTCACGCACACTTACAAATCCTGGGCAGCTCTACCGCAACCAATGTGACTGAATTTAGGTAAAATGAGCACAAGAGTGGGAAAAGCCCTCTCATCTTACTCGCACTGGTCACTAAGAATGTAAAACGTCTGTGCCTGTGGCTATTTTGCCAGTCAGAGTAAAGCGGCTTCCTTGAATGGAATACCTCGCTGGTCAGTTTTGGGCCACCTGTCCTGTCCGCTCCTCCCCACAGGTGCGACACCTCTACGCTTTTCTGCTTCCGACCCTCCAACGGGGCAAATAACAAAGCTGGCTGCCCTTGGGTGTTAGAGCAATGAGTCTAACCCCGAGCCTCTCCGCATACCACCCCTGGGCATCAGCTATAAACATCAGGTCTTATCACTCTGAGAGCGACCAGTGCCTGCACGATATGCTCTTAATTTCAGGAGTTAGAAGAGGCTTGACTGAAAAGTAAAGTTACTGAACAGAAAATTGGTTCTGTTTTACCTCAAACCAGGACACCACCAGGACTCCCAGGTCCCTCTCTGCAGAGCTGCTCTCCAGCAGGTCAGCCCCTAACCTCTACCGGTGCACAGGGTTGTTCCTCCTGAGGTGCAGGACCCTACACTCGCCCTCGTTGAACTTCATTAGGTTCCTCTCCACCCACCTCACCAGCCTGGACAGGTCTCACTGAATGGCGGCACAGCCTTCTGGTGTGTCAGCCACTCCTCCCTGTGCTGTGTCATCAGCAAACTTGCCGAGGGTACACTCTGCCCCCTCACCCATGTGATTGATGACGACTTATTGAAGACGACTAGAACCAGTAATGACCCCTGAGGAACACCACTAGTTACAGGCCTCCTAACAGATCCTGCTCCACTCATCACAGCCCCCTGAGCTCTGCCACTCAGCCAGTTCTCACTGCACCTCACTGTCCACTCATCTAAGCCACACTTCCTAAGCTTAGCTATGAGGATGTTATGGGAGACAGCATCGCCTCAAGGAGAGGTAGCCAACGTCCACTGCTCTGCCTTCATCTACACAGCCAGTCATGCCATCATAGAAGGGTTCCCCCGTGAATCCATGTTTACCACTCCCAATAAACTGCTTTTCCTCCACATGCCTACAGATGATATCCAGAACGAACTATTCCATCGCTCTGCCAGGGATGGAGGTGAGGCCGACTGGACTGTAGTCTCCAGGCTCCTCTTTCTTGCCCTTTTTCAAGACCGGTGGGACATTGGCTTTCCTCCAGTCCTCAGGCACCTCTCCTCTTCTCCTTGACCTTTCAACGAGAGTGGAGAGCGGCTTCGCAATGACATCTGCCACCTCCCTCAGCGCTTGTGGGTGCATCCCATCAGGGCCCATGGATTTGTGGGTGTCGAGTGTGCCTAAATGATCTCTGACCCAATCCTCCTTGGCCAAGGGAAAGTCTTCCTTTGTCCAGACTCTCCCTCTTACCTCCAGGGTCTGGGATTCATGAGGGCTGGCCTCAAGAGTAAAGACTGACGCCAAGGCAGCATTCAGGAATGCCTCTTCTGCAAAATGCTGCCTGACTCTGTGGCAGCTGAGCTGTCAGCACCCTGTGCCCATGTCGCCCAACAAAGTGATGCACAGACAATGAGAGACACAGCGTCTGTCTGTTAAACAAGTGCTTTATAGACACCTTTATACACAGTAAAACACCCCGAGGGAACGGAGTCAGGAGGAGGAGGGAGGGCGGGAGCTGCCCGGGGGGTAACGGGAGTCTCTGCTGCTGGTCCCGGTGGCCTCTGCCTGGTCGGTGCTCAGGAAGGTGTAGGAGTCACCTTGCTTCACTCCAAACATCATGTCAATCAGGATGGTATTACCGGAAGCGTGCGTCAGCCGGAGTTTGCAGGAGTGCCTGGACGGCAGCACCGTTAGGTGGCAGAACTTGGAGTGAGGTAACATGGCCCAGGCTCCTTTTACCACGACCTGCAACCAGTGGGCGGTTTTGACGATGTCAAGGTAGGGGCCGGTGCAGAGGGTGTGTAGGAGGCTGGGACACTGTTTATTCCTCAGCTCCTCCTGGGGGTGGTGGAGGAAGCACAGCATGTCCTCCTCCAGCGGCTCCCTCATGCAGGTGCACTGCAGCTCGACGCGGAGGCTGGAGTTCCTCGCCGGCATGTCCTCGGTGGCAGTGCCCAGCTCCACGTGGAAGCTGTGCCCGCGGGGAGGCTTCAGGGGCACGAGCAGGCGGTAGATGGCATCCTCCTCACGGGCACTCCAACATCCTAAGGCACCGCTCAGCCCGACGACCGGCTTCAGTCGCGGCATGAAACTATTCCTGGACAGCTTTCCACAGACACGGAGAAGTTCATCCATCAGCTCCTCCACCGTGCTGAAGGATTCGGAGAGGTCCAGGAGGCGGTGGACCGAAACAGTGCGCGAATGCTGGGCAACCCGGGGTTTTTCTCCTTCCTGCCTCTTGCTCTCCTTGCTGCTGCTGGCTGGCCGGCGGCTCCTTTTCCTGAGCCACCAGCAGAGCGCGAAGAGCAGCAGCAGGAGTGCAGCGACCGCCCAGACCTGCCAGCGCTGCAAGGCAGCAAAGAGCGGGGCTCCCCAGGCAGAGTCGCTCTGCTCCACCTCCTGCAGCAGACGACTCATCTGCTGGCTGAGGAACTCCGCACGCTGCAGCATACGCTGGCGCGTCTCCTCGTCCAGCTCACCACTGAGGGTCTGCCGGCGCTGGAGGATGCTCTGCAGAGCCAGGGCGAGCAACAGTCTGAGAGCCATGTTCTGCAGGAGGAGGGAGAGAAGGGGGTCAGTGCTGGCAGCGGGGGCAGCGGGGCCGCGAGCCGCAGGGAGCTGGGGGCAGGTAGGAGAGGGGCCGAGGCAGCGGGGAGGCAGCAAGGCCTGCGCCCATGCCCGGTGGCGGCGATGGCACCGTGCCCGGCCCAAGGCGCTGCCGCGAGCGGCGGAGCCCTCGATGCCCAGTGAGAACCCACCCCCGGGGCCGCGCGTTTCCGCCCCAGCCCTCCTCCAGCCCAGCCTCCCCCCACCTGTGCACTCACCGCTAGCCCAAGCCGTAGTGGGGCAGCACTGCCTGCTGGCCCCCTTTAGAGCCGCCCCCATTTTGATGCGTCGCCGGTGATGCCACAGGCGCCGGAGCGCATCACAGGCATGCCTGGCAGCAGGCCCCAGCCTGGCCCAGCGACCCTCGGCTGCCCTGGGGTCCTGGTTCAGGCCGGGCTGGAGTTCATTTTCTTCACGGGAGCTGCCGTCGTGCTGTGTTGCGCGTTGGCTCTCGTCTGCCTGCCAGCGGCGATCTCGTAATCACAGAATATCCCGGGTGGGAAGGGACTCACGAGGATCCCCGAGCTCAAGTCGAACCGTCAACCAAAACACTGCCAAGTCCACCACTAAACTATGTGCCTGAGCACCACATCTACACGTCTTTGAAGCACCTCCAGGGGTGGTGACTCAACCGGTTCCCTGGGCAGCCTGTTCCAATGCTCGATAACCCTTTCGGTGAAGACATTTTTCCTAATAGCCATCCCAAACCTCTCCTGGCGCAACTTGAGGCCATTTCCTCTTGGTCTATGGCCTGTTACTTGGGAGAAGAGACCAACATCCCTCTCGCTACAACCTCCTTTCAGGGAGTTGTAGAGAGCAATAAGGTTTCCCCTCAGCCTCCTTTTCTCCAGGCTAAACAAGCCCAGTTCCCTCAGCCGCTCCTCATGAGACTTGTCCTCTAGACTCTTCACCAGCATTGTTGCCCTTCTCTGAAAACGCTTCAGCACCTCAACATCCCTCCTGTGTGAGGGGCCCAAAGCTGAACACGGAAGTCAAGGTGCAGCCTCACCAGCGCCCCAATACTGAGCCCTGCCAAAGCAAGCGCCCGAGTTGTTCATCAGCTTCATGGTACCCGCCTGGTTCAAGACTAAAAAGCAGCAGATGGCATGGCAAGAGTCGTTACAGAAACAAAACAAAACCTTTTTTACTTTTTCCTGAAATTTTTGTGGTTTCCTCAAACAGTCACAAAGTAGATTGTTGTACCTGTCTCTACTGATATGTCTCTCCTGGCCACTGTCTCTCAGGGCAGCGCTGGGGGCTACAGCACTTGCAGGACACCAGCAGACATGGGGACCGCTTTTTTAGGGCTTGTTTGTATTTCCTATCTAGACAAGAAAGGGTGGGTTAAGAATCAGCCAAGTTTAGGATGAAAGAGTTTTTCACAAATTTCTCCAGGCCCTGGAGAAAAAAAAAACACACTATAATTCCCTAACAGCACGGGCTCCCCAGCACCTGCGCTGCCTCCTCTCCCTGCCCTTGTCAGAACTGATTCGGAATGTCACCTGCCACATGAATTGCATTAGCGGGCCCGGGGCAAGATCCAATTTTGGCCGCTAAAGATGCAGAGCCCAGGCTGGCCCAAAGGCAGGCAGGCGCAAGGGGAGCGGGGGTTCTGGCAGGGAGGACACCCAGTGACACCAGCACGGGCTGGGAGATGCTCTCTCAGTAGCCAGCACAGCGAACGCTCTGCAGGTAGGGACAGAGCCACTGGGAGCAGCTGCAGCCAGAGAAGGTTTGCCCATGTGTTCAGGGCAGAGGAGGGAGGCTGTGGCCTTTGGACAGATGTCCTCCCCTTCTGCTGCCGCTGGATGGCCACCCCTCTGCCCGGCCAGTGGGCTGGTTCTGCTGGTGGACTTCCAAGAATCACCATCTAATGCTCTCATGGACACTCTCAAGGCAGCTGGATGGGCACACTTATGGCAGCACACCCAGTTTTTTTGGGGGGGAGAGGGGCAAAGCACTCTCCCATTCCTCCAGCATCATTATTGAATTCCCTCAATTCAGTGTTACTGGATGTATACACCGGTATAAAGACATAGCACCGTCCCTGGACACCTAACATGAGGATGGCCAGCATTAGGCTGCGAGAACTTTTCCCAGCCTCATCGACACATGTCAGGCATCTCGCAGCCAGGTTAGCACAGCGGGAACCCGCCAAGGAAGGGTTTCAAACTCGGCCAAGTGTTCGAGTAGAGGGGGAAACGCTTTCATTTCTTAACTTTCCCTTAAAATAATGCACACGATCTGTTCTGGGAACACCCACCCAGCGAAAATCCCTCCGGAGGCTGCCTGCCAAAGCCTGTGAAAATCCCTTCTGGGAGTCATGTCCGCTATTTCAGACACAGCCGGTTCATAGGAACATAAATCTGCTGTCCTCACTGATAAAGATTATTCAAGCTGGATTTAATGTGCCTGGACACATCTTTCTTAACTTGGTTCAGACAACCACCTGCTACTTCACGTGCGCTTGTTGCTCAGTGCAGATGTTTTAATCGAGTCACCCGTGCTGTCGAGAGCGGCTGCAGAGGGCTGCATGCTTACCTTTCCCCACTGCCTCGCACTGTCGATGTACATGACTGGTGAGGAAGCCATTGCTCTCCGCTCTGCCTGAGTGTTTTGCCTCGGGATTCTCCTCACTTGCAGCGCTATTCCAACATGTTGTCAAATATGAGGCAGAGAATACCCGATGTTTCACAGAATCGCAGAATAGTCAGGGTTGCAAGGGACCTCTGGAGATCATCTAGTCCATCCCCCCTGCCAGAGTAGGGTCACCTACAACAGGTTGCACAGGACAGCGTCCAGGCGGGTTTTGAACGTCTCCAGAGTGGGAGACTCCACAACCTTTCCGGGCAGCCTGTGCCAGTGCTCCACTACCCTCAAAGTAAAGAAGTTCCTCCTCATGTTAAGATGGAACTTCCTATGTTCAAGTTTGTGCCCATTACCCCTCCTCCTATCAGTGGGCCCCACTGAAAAAAGACTCCTCCCATCACTCTGGCATCCTCCCTTTAAGTATTTGAAAGCATTAATAAGATCCCCCCTCAGTCTTCTTTTCTCTAGACTAAAGAGACCCAAGTTCCTCAGCCTTTCCTCATATGAAAGATGTTCTAATCCCCTAATCATCTTCATAGCCCTTTGCTGGACCCTCTCCAGCAGATCCCTGTCTTTCTTGAACTGGGGAGCCCAGAACTGGACACAGTACTCCAGATGCGGCCTCACCAGGGCAGAGTAGAGGGGGAGGATGACCTCCCTCGACCTGCTGGCCACACTCTTTTTGATGCACCCCAGGATGCCATTCGCCTTCTTGGCCACCAGGGCACATTGCTGGCTCATTGTCATCCTGTTGTCCATCAGGAAAGGGACCTCCCTTTCCACAGAGCTGCTCTCCAGGAGGTCAGCCCCCAACCTGTACTGATGCATGGGGTTATTCCTCCCCAGATGCAGTACCCTACGTTTACCCTTGTTGAATTTCATTAGGTTCCTCCCTGCCCAACTCTCCAGCCTGTTCAGGTCACGCTGTAAAGCCGTACAGGCTTCTGGCATGTCAGCCACTCCTCCCAGTTTAGTGTCATCAGCAAACTTGCTGATGGTACACTCTATCCCTTCATCCAGATCATCGATGAATATATTGAACAGGACTGGACCCAGTACTGACCCTTGAGGGACACCACTTGTTACTGACCTCCAACTAGACTCTGCACCACTAACCACAACCCTCTGAGCTCTGTCAGCCGGTTCTCAATCCACCCCACTGTCCATTCATCTAGCCCGCACTTCCTAAGCTTGCATGTGAGGATGATGTGGGAGACAGTGTCGAAAGCCTTGCCAAAGTCAAGGTAGACAACATCCACTGCCCTCCCCTCATCCACCCATCTAGTCACTTCATCATAGAATGCTATCAGATTAGTCAGACACGACTTCCCCTTAGTGAATCCATGTTGACTACCTATGATAACCTTCTTTTCATCCAGGTGCTTTGAGATGATACCCATCACAAGCTGTTCCATCATCTTTCCAGTGATGGAGGTGAGGCTGACCGGCCTGTAGTTTCCCGGGTCATCCTTCTTGCCCTTTTTGAAGACCGGAGTGACATTAGCTACCAGGCACCTCACCTGTCCTCCAAGACCTTTCAAAGATGATGGAGAGTGGCCCAGCAATGACTTCCCCCAGCTCCCTCAGCACTCGAGGGTGCATCCCATCAGGCCCCATGGATTTGTGGATATCCAGTTTATCTAACTGATCTCTAACTTGCTCCTCGTCAACCAAAGGAAAGTCTTGCTCCCTCCAGACTTTCTCTGTTACCTGCAAAGTCTGGGTTTCCCGAGGACTGACCCGAACAGTGAAGACAGAAGCGAAGAATGCATTTAGCAACTCCGCCTTCTCTGCATCATCTGTCACGACGGCACCTGTCTCATTCAACAGCGGGTCCACATTTTCCCTAGTTTTTCTTTTGTCTCCTATATACTTAAAGAAACCCTTCCCGTTGGCCTTGACATCCCTCACCAGGTTCAATTCCAAGGCTGCCTTGGCTTTCCTTGTTTCCTCCCTGCATACCCTGACAGCATTCTTGTATTCCTCCCAAGCAGTCAGCCCCTTCTTCCACTTATTGTAAACTCCCTTCTTCCACCTGAGCTTTTTCAGAAGGTCCCTGCTCAGCCATGCAGGTCTCCTTCTTCCCTTGCCTGATTTCTTTCTCTTTGGGATGCACTGATCCTGAGCTTGGAGGAAGTGACGCTTAAATAGCAGCCAGCTCTCTTGAGCCCCCTTACCCTCTAGAGCCCTCTCCCATGGGATTTCTCCAAGCAACTCCTTGAAACGATCAAAGTTAGCCCTCCTGAAGTTTAAGGTTTCAACTCTACTTGTCATTTTGTCTATACTACACTTAATCCTGAATTCTGTCTTCTCATGATCACTGCAGCCCAGTCTACCCCCAACCTTTACATCCTCCACCAGTCCCTCTTTGTTTGTCAGTACCAGGTCCAGTAGAGCACCTTTCCTTGTAGGCTCCTCCACCACCTGAGTCAAAAAGTTGTCATCAATGCACTGGAGGAACCTCCTGAACTGTACATGCCTAGCTGTGTGGCCTTCCCAGCAGATATCAGGGTAGCTGAAGTCCCCCATGAGAATCAAGGCCTGTGATTGTGAGGCGATTTTCACCTGTCTGTAGAAGGCCTCATCAACTACCCCATCCTGATCAGGTGGCCTGTAATAGACACCCACAACAGTGTCTCTCATATTACCCTGCCCCTTGATCCTTACCCACAAGCTCTCAACTTGCTCTTCATCTGCTCCCAGGGAGAGCTCAATACATTCCAGTTGCTCTCTCACATAAAGAGCAACTCCACTGCCTCGCCTCACCGGCCTATCTTTCCTAAAGAGAACATAGCCCTCCATGACAGTGTTCCAGTCATGTGAGCCATCCCACCACGTCTCAGTAATTGCAATGAGATCATGGTCCTGTGACCGCACACAGATCTCTAACTCCTCCTGTTTATTCCCCATGCTACACGCGTTGGTGTACAGGCATTTCAGAAAAGCCAATGAGTGTGTAGTTTTTGCCCTTGAGGAGTGGTGGGCCTTCTGATTCTCAAAAGTACTAGCACTCGGCCCCACAGTTGCTGAGCTACTATGCCCAGGTGCCTCTCTAGCAAGCCCAGTTACACACCCATCCCCCTTCAAATCTAGTTTAAAGCTCTCCCAATGAGCCCTGCTAACTCTGCCCCAAGAACCATTTTCCCCCTGCGAGACAGGCTTTTCCCATCTGCTGCCAGCAGGCCTGGTGTTCTGTAGATCAGGCCATGATCGAAGAACCCAAAACCCTGTCTGTGGCACCAAGTTAGGAGCCAGTCATTGAGCTGCTGTCTCTTCCTGTTAACCCCCTCATCGTTCCCTGCAACAGGAGGGACAGAAGAAAACAAGACTTGGGCTCCCAATCCCTTAACTAGTCGTCCCAGGGCCCTGAAATCCTTCTTTATTGCTCTTGGCGTTCTTCTTACTACATCATCACTTCCTATTTGAAACACTAAAAGGGGATAATAATCTGATTGCCGCACCAGGGACGGAAGCTTCCTCTTAACATCACCCGGGCCCCAGGGAGGCAGCAAACCTCCCTATATAGCGGGTCCAGTCTGCATATGGGGCCCTCTGCCCCCCTCAGAACTGAGTCCCCTATTACAATGACCCGTCTTTTCTTTTTCACTGAGGAAGTTTTGATTCGGGGTGTGGTCTGACGAGGCCTCTGCGAGTCCTCCAACCTGGGAGGATTATCATCCTCACTGTTGTGCCGTTCCCCCTGCAGAACAGTGTATCTATTGTGCAGTGGGACTTGGGAAGGTGTGGGAATCGTAGGGCAGATGTGCCTGTGGCACCTGCTGCGTCGGGCAGGTACAACTTGCCATTGCCCCCTGTCCTCCAAGCCACCCTGTTCAGCTGATCGGGGAGAGTAGTGGGAGCTCTCCACAGCAGGGGCTTTGTCTGCCTGCTGGGTTTCTGTCATGGGAGACAGGGTGCGACTCCAGGCATCTATTTCCCTCTCACATTCCCTGATGACCCTCAACCTACTTACCTCCTCCCTGAGCTCCATCACTAAGCGCAGGAGCTCCTCTACCTGGGTACACCTGCCACAGCCATGCTCACTGCCGCCATCTGACACTGGCGTGAAAGCAGGGCACACTCTGCAGCCCGATGCTTGGGTGGCAACATGTTTAGGGAAGAAAGTAATAGAGCACGGCACAACTCCCCAAAAACATAATACAGATGACACTTATGGGAACTTAACGACGTCTGTAGGAAGTTAGGCGAGTATCTATTCAATTTACAAGAGGTTTCTTTTGCTGAACCTCTGTCTGGAGGTCCTCACCAGCGGCAAAACATCTCCTGCATTTCACTAGGGGGTCAAAACCACTGGAAGAGGATTCTGAATTCCACAGGATATCTCCCTCCGCTACCGTAATTCCTATAGTAAAGAAGGGAGGCGGAGGCAGAAGGAGTAAAACCCGTATTTTAGCACTTCATCTGCTGGCAACGTGAATTGTTTAAAACCAAAGGAATCCCCACGTTTTTTGGGACATCAGAACATTGGCACACACAGACCTCTGTGAGATTTGGCATAAGACGACGCTGTTTTCACCCATACCCAGAGAGCGCCGCGTCCTGCCAGCCACTCCAAGCTCCCTCTGCCATTTCAGTGTGCTGCTGGCACCAACTCCACTCGCTGGAGATAACCTAACACCCCCGCTGAATTCAAGGCGTCTGAAGGCAATTGCTGTATCAGAGAACTTGATTCTGCTAACATCCTTAGCAGTAAACATCATCCACAAGCTTCATGTGGATGTGCCAAGGAAATGTTCTATAAACTGACACATGCAGACCAATAACACAAGTTTTCAACCAAGCAAAAGATGGAGGAGACGGAGGCGCAATATTACTAGCATATGAATCAAATATGCGTTTCCACAAGACAGCCATAACTCTCACTCTCTGAGTATCAACCAAAGATGCAGTGGGTCTAAGTTACCTTCAGGTAAGGTACAGACCAACCAAATAGATATAACCCAAGTATTTCAGCTGTGAAGTTTCAGTTCCAGCCTACTTCTGGCTTTCAAGATAATTCAACTTAAACAAAAGTACTCACCCGATTAACAGCACAGAGGTTTCAGTTTTCTCCCAAATTCACGAATTAGATGAGAACAGAACATAAGTTTGAGCTAACAGTCCAGAAGGGGTGTGTTTGCTGATCCTTAGGTAGCAGTACTTGTGCCTGATGACCAGAATAGGTACATTTGCCATCAGGACAGTTTGGGATGTAGGAAATACGACCGGATTCATTAGAAAAAAAATTAGCTGCATTGCTCAGCATGGCACATTCCCAGAGAGAGGAACTCAAGCCATACACAAAACCTGAGAACAAAGCTTTTAGTCAGATACGTTACTGCTGGGAAAGAGTGACAGCAGAGATGGACCAACTGCTTGTGCTCATCTGATCAGGCACCAGTGGCTGAAAAGTAATGTTGCCATTTGCACTGGTTTACACCCAATCTCTCTGGGGCTTTATGTCCAGAGAGCCATTGCTGCTGAAAGAACAGAAAACTCAATATTTTAAAATAGACTGTATGGCTTTTGTTAGTATCTGAATAAATAGACAACTTCAAAAACTAATCTGAAGCAGCTATAAGTAACACCTGCAACTCCGGTTATTTCTTCCAGTGCTAAATGCTTTACTGTCCAACTCTTCATGACTCAGAGGAAACTCCCAGAAAATACACACTTTCTACTTCAACTAGTGGTCTACAGTCAACAACTAAATTAGGATTAGGAACTTGGAGCTAAGACATGAAGAAGTTAAAAAAATCACCGGAAGAACTCAGACAAGCCCACAGGTCGCACAAGACCATATCCTTGCCAGACTTGGCTTCACAGCAGATCAAAGAAAGATGAAACTGGGATCACATCAGCCCACACTGCTGAGTTTCACGGAAAGTCTTCACAGTGGTTTATATCCTCAGAGGGCTACAGCCGGGCTTGTCTGCCTGGAGACAGAAACAACCGCATCTGGCGACTCTGCAGGAAGAACGGATTCAGTTTAACCCTTCCACATATAATGTAGCCTTTTCCTGAACCCAAGTGCACCTCTATGTGTGATTGTGAGTAAAGGTTATAATCCATTGAGCTGATTAAGTAAAGATATTTCCGAGTATAACCATGGCAAAAGTAGTTTATTAGTATACCTTGTCTGCATTATTTTCCAGAAGTGATGATAATACATGAAAAATCTGCCTTTTCTCCATGAGAAGACAATTGGTCAGATAGTGCCCAGAGTATTGAAATGCATCATGGTTAGCAGAGTCTTCCCGGGATTAAGAGGAGCAGAAGCCTCCTCACTTTTTAAAAGACCCTGTTTGGATTAGTGCAGGGAGAGGACTCGGGAGGGAACTCTGAGAATGCTCTCAGGTCTCTGTAAAAGTTTGTCTCGGGTCTGTTTGGCTCAGAGGCTGCAGTCTCCAGCCTGTCCCTGTGTAACGTGCAAAGTTAAGAGGACACAACACAGTAACGTACCATTTTTCTAGAGACCTGCTTTTAACACTAGGATCAATCACAAGGCAGACAAATTTGCTACTTTGACCTGAGGGCTAAATCCAAAGGGGAACTGAATTAGTCAGAACCAGAGAGACCTCACGGTCCTGGGCAGGGTGTTTGGGGCTCCCCAGATAATGTCACGGAGCAGTAGAAAGTGGAACTGTCTTCCCTGGAAACCATCAAACTAAGCAAAGAGCCATCTGAGCCTAGCCAACAGTGCAGGCCACCAAGAACGTGTAGTTGTGTCTGCTAAGAAATGTCAGCTGTGAGCCCATTTCTGAGACTGGCTGTTAAAGCCAGAGAGAAACAGGTCCAGCTAATGGTTAGATAATGTCAAATTGCCACTTTTGGCTGATTTGGACCAAGGACTTGAATGCCGTCACGCAAGCCTACATGATCTCTTTAAGCTCTGTAGACTTGCTGCATGCCAAAGACACTTCAGGAAATTCTAGTCCCTAGAAGACAGACTCCTTTTTCACCAAATAATTTCCCTGCATTACTAGCTCTCAAACCAAAGACTGTCATCCTTGAATCCCTCGAGAGACAAAAATGGAATACCAGTCTTTGGCCTGCTGAGCAGATCTGTTGCATGGGTGGATGAGGGGATCCCCCAGATCCTGATCCCTGCTCCACGGATTGTTTACGCATTTCCTTCAATGACTTCTTCACATGAAACAGTTGGTCAGGACAGCAGCCAGCATCAACCTGCCAGGTCAGTGCACCACTTACTCTTCCCTACCGTCTCTGGTTCAGCCAACATTTAATCATTTATTTTTTTTTAAATCACAACTTTAGTAGTCAAGGCAGAAAGCCAGACCAGTACATAGCCAACAGGGCAGGGTGGTAAGAATTTGACTCCTTTTAAGCAGAGGAAGGGACTGAGTGCATGCCATGGGCAAACACTCCAGCTGCAAGAGCAGCCATTTTGGCAGAAACCTGTTCTATGGTTTATTTAAATATGCTCCAACGATGCTACCTCTGGTGGGTTAGCCTTGGCCAATGGTCTAACTCCCACTCAGCTTCTCACTCTCTGCCCTCAGGCCCACAATGGGATGGGGCAGAAAATAGGGAAAAAAACAGGAACAAGAAAGCTCGTGCAGAGGTAAAGACAGGGAGATCACTTAGCGATTACTGGTGTGGGCAAAACAGATTTGACTTGGGGTCAAGGGAAAGGGAAAGGGAAAATGGACACAAAAATGGTCAGAGGGCTGGAACACCTCTCCTGTGAATAAAGGATAATAGAGTTGGGGTTGTTCAGCCTGCAGAAGAGAATGCTCCAGGGAGACCTTATTGTGGCCTTTCGATATATAACGGGGGCCTATAAGAAAGAGGGAGAAAGGCTTTTTACCAGGGCCTGTAGTGGCAGGACAAGGGGCAACAGTTTGAAACTGGAAGAGGGGAGATTTAGATTAGATATTAGGAAGAAATTCTTTACTCTGAGGGTGGTGAGGCACTGGCACAGGTTGCCCAGAGAAGTTGTGGCTGCCCCATCCCTGGAGGTGTTCGAGGCCAGGCTGGATGGGACTTTGAGCAACCTGGTCTGGTGGGAGGTGTCCCTGCCCATGGCAGGGGGGTTGGAACTCAATGATCTTTAAAGGTCCCGTTCAACCCAAACCATTCTATGATTCTATGATCCTATGATTCTAAATTAATTTAATTTGTTGCCAGTTAAAATAGACATTTAATTACTGACTTAGGTGGTGAGAAACAAGGAGACATACATTAAACCAACGCCTTTTGTGCCCCCTTTCCCAGGCTTAACTTTATTCCTCCACTCCAGACTCTTCCCCTCACCCCGAGTGGCACAGAGGGGTTTCTCTCTGCTGCTTGTCACATTTCTCCTCTGCTCTGACTTGGGTACTCCCCAGGCTGTGGTGGTGAATATCTTCTCTGGCACCATGGAGCATTTCCTCCCCATCCTTCTCTGACCTTGGTGTTCCCTCTGCTGTTTCTTGCTCTTTTTGTTCCCTCCTCCTCTCTGTGGCATTTTGTGCTTTTTCTTAAATATGCTTTCACAGAGGAGCTGCCTGCCTGCTTGGCTGATGGTCTCAGCAGGATCCTGCTGTGTGTCCATTGTGGGGCTGGCTGGAACCAGCAGTGTCCAGCATGGGGGCAACCCCAGCCTCTGCTCACAGAGGCCACTCCTGGATCCCCACTCCCCACCTCCTAGTATGAAAACCTTGCCATCACCACCTAATACACCACCAGAACAAGCCTCTGAGCAATGTGGTTTTCATAGCAGCACCATATGGGCTGCTATGAAGAAAACTAACTCCATCCCAGCCAAACCCAGTACAGGCTGTCACATAAGCAAAGCAGTTTTCCTGCTTGGCCCTACCAGAAGTAATTTTTGAAGGCATCTGCAGAACATCTTAGTAACAGATGCAGATGCCTAAGGAGGTTAGAAACCTCCAAGGTTAAGAAGGAATTGACAGGGAGAAGGAACAGAGATGAAGCCCACTCATCCCAGACTGGGATCTGGGGACCAGAATTTGGCCCTGGCCCCTTCTAGGTCTTGGTCCTACATCGCTCTGTAGATGGAGTGCTTTGTCATTAGTGGATGTTTATATAAATGTAATAAAACATCAGAAAGTGGCATTTGCTAGCCCAGCAAAGGTTAGGGCAGAGGTTCTTGCAGGTAAGGCTCAAAACTGGTGGTCAGAACCGAGGGGGGGAAAGTAGGTGAGTTTTGCTCAGCCTCATCTGGTGCATGCTGCGCTGGTGGAAGGGAACCAGACCACCCACCTGAACCACCTGGTCCTCCCCAGGGCCTCAGCACTGGCAGGCTGCGCTGCTGGAGCAGCAGGCTTTGGTACAACATTTGAGCTACAGACAGGCCATGTCTGCGTTAGATGTGTAACCCTGATGTCCTGTGGAAGCATCTGCCTGTTACGGTCCTTTCTGGATCCTTTCTGGGAGCTTGGAAAGCTTTGTAGCTATTAGTAAAACAGGATCCCCGGAGAGGAAGGATGTGAATGCGCAGAAGTCTAACTAAAAATGAAATTTAATTCTTCTTTGCGGGTGAAACGGAAAGCTATTACTTTCTGTGCTCCTGGAGGATTCATTTCTGAAGACAAGATAATGTTCTGAATTGTCTTAAAGACTTGCAAATAAATTGCTTGGTTTCAGGCTTTATTATAGTCTTGAGGCTCAGTAGGAAGTTGCTAAAACGCCTGAGCAATGCTGATTAAACATTTGAGTGAACCTAGTGGAAATCAGATTCCAAATGAAAGTCACATAAATATTATTCTCACAAAACGAGCAAAACAAGGGCATTGGGTTTTGCTTTGACATTATGGACCGTATTCGGAGGGAACGAACTGCTGCCAGGCAATGAAGAGAGCAAGGCATGTCCAAAGCGTGATGTGCTGGGCCTGTCACTGGGCTGAGCAGAAACCCTTCTAGATCCAGCTCAGGAACACAGAGGCGATCGGGGCTGTCTCATATGGCTCTTCCCATTGAGTTCCCTTGAGGGGAACACCACATGCAAGGTGAAGGAGAGGACAAGCAGGCCATTACTAAACAAGGGCAAGGACAAGGCTTGCTCAGCACGTGGGTAGACACTGTGGACTGCCTCCTCTGGAGGAGCAGTATCTTGTCCTAACTGTCTGCAAAAAGGTAAGGTTTGGTGCCTGGAACATAGTTAACACCAGAAGGGTGGAGATAACTGGAGCTTTATGTTTTAAAGAATAGGAGGAATTCCAGAAATGTGGCCCTGGTATGGAAGTAAATGACCTGAGCACATGCGCCAACTTAGTGCTTGGTTTTGGACTGGGCAGCGGTTAAGTGAAAAAAGTAATATACTGAAATGTTCCACGCTGGGTACCAATAGCCGAGTAAGTTCTGCTTAGATTAGAAGGGAATAAAATTTGGCTTCCTGCTGTTTACCCTCAGCTCCAGGGAAGTCTCCAAGGTGTAATTATTCAGGCCTTTCTCATGTGAGCTGAATAGACTGAAGCTGCCCACACTCCCAGAGTGGGAAAAGCAGGCAGACACCTGCAGCGCCGCGAGGCAGGGGACAGGGACCAAGGGAACTGGGACATGCAGCACGGAGCAGTGCCAGCAAGCAGCCTCATAGCCACAGAGACTTGGCTAAAAGCTTTTCATTTCGTCAAAGCACTTCCTTTTCTGCTTATTAAATGGATTAGAATTGATTGCTTTTTATCCGAGTTATTGCTTTGATGTTAAGCTCAATACAAAGGAAATAAAATAGGGAAATTACTATTATGAAATAAAATGAAACAATGGAGCTCAATGAAAACATGCAGGCTTCTTTTCTCTTGGTGGTTGATTAGGGGTAACGTCTCAAACGGAGTTTCACACATAAGCAGCTCATGGAGATTCAGTAAGATAGTCCCTGCATCTATTTAAATAATGAATTTAAATCATCCCGGCTCTGCACTATCCAGGTCCTCAAGCTGTGTTTACAAGGTGGCACTCTTCAGTGCAGAGAGTGAGGGCCCCTGATTTCCTCTGTTGTAAGCAGTATGAGAAGCAACGATTCCCCCACACCTCAATTCAAAACCCATCAGCTCTGCTTGGGTAGACGGACTCCAACGCAGCCGTACACCCGTGCGGCCTTCCTCTGCCTCTGGTTCACCAACCCCTGCCTGCTGGCAGCCACAGAGCAGTTCTCCGCCGCAGGTTTCCCATCTGTACTTTGGTCCTTGTGCGGTGAGAATTAAATCACTGACACCCAAAAATAGCATTTAAGAACCGACGCTTAGCTCAGAAGAAGATTTAATACAAATAATTTTTGTAACATAGAGATAAAATTAGGGAGAAGTTTATGTAAACATATGTAATTAGTACATGGTTAGAAGGTGGACAGCATTGTCACAGGCTTCATGTTTTAGAGGAAATGTCAATTTCTAGAGGCTTCACTCTGCCATTTGATGCACAATTACTGTTACAGCCTGAGGAGCAGTAAACATCACACTTACAAATCCTGGGTAGTTCTACCGCAACCAATGTGACTGAATTTAGGTAAAATGAGCACAAGAGTGGGAAAAGCCCTCTCATCTTACTCGCACTGGTCACTAAGAATGTAAAACGTCTGTGCCTGTGGCTATTTTGCCAGTCAGAGTAAAGCGGCTTCCTTGAATGGAATACCTCGCTGGTCAGTTTTGGGCCACCTGTCCTGTCCGCTCCTCCCCACAGGTGCGACACCTCTACGCTTTTCTGCTTCCGACCCTCCAACGGGGCAAATAACAAAGCTGGCTGCCCTTGGGTGTTAGAGTAATGAGTCTAACCCCGAGCCTCTCCGCATACCACCCCTGGGCATCAGCTATAAACATCAGGTCTTATCACCCTGAGAACGACCAGTGCCTGCACGATACGCTCTTAATTTCAGGAGTTAGAAGAAGCTTGACTGAAAAGTAAAATTACTGAACAGAAAATTGGTTCTGTTTTACCTCAAACCAGGACACCACCAGGACTCCCAGGTCCCTCTCTGCAGAGCTGCTCTCCAGCAGGTCAGCCCCTAACCTCTACCGGTGCACAGGGTTGTTCCTCCCGAGGTGCAGGACCCTACATTCGCCCTCGTCGAACTTCATTAGGTTCCTCTCCGCCCACCTCACCAGCCTGGACAAGTCTCACTGAATGGCGGCACAGCCTTCTGGTGTGTCAGCCGCTCCTCCCTGTGCTGTGTCATCAGCAAACTTGCCGAGGGTACGCTCTGCCCCCTCACCCATGTGATTGATGACGACTTATTGAAGACGACTAGAACCAGTAATGAACCCTGAGGAACACCACTAGTTACAGGCCTCCTAACAGACCCTGCGCCGCTCATCACAGCCAGTCATGCCACCATAGAAGGGTTCCCCCTTGGTGAATCTATGTTTACCACTCCCAATAACCTGCTTTTCCTCCACATGCCTACAGATGCTCTGCCAGGGATGGAGGTGAGGCCGACTGGACTGTAGTCTCCAGGCTCCTCTTTCTTGCCCTTTTTCAAGACCGGTGGGACATTGGCTTTCCTCCAGTCCTCAGGCACCTCTCCTCTTCTCCTTGACCTTTCAAAGATAGTGGAGAGCGGCTGCGCAATGACATCTGCCACCTCCCTCAGCGCTTGTGGGTGCATCCCATCAGGGCCCATGGATTTGTGGGTGTCGAGTGTGCCTAAATGATCTCTGACCCAATCCTCCTTGGCCAAGGGAAAGTCTTCCTTTGTCCAGACTCTCCCTCTTACCTCCAGGGTCTGGGATTCATGAGGGCTGGCCTCAAGAGTAAAGACTGACGCCAAGGCAGCATTCAGGAATGCCTCTTCTGCAAAATGCTGCCTGACTCTGTGGCAGCTGAGCTGTCAGCACCCTGTGCCCATGTCGCCCAACAAAGTGATGCACAGACAATGAGAGACACAGCGTCCGTCTGTTAAACAAGTGCTTTATAGACACCTTTATACACGGTAAAACACCCCGAGGGAACGGAGTCGGGAGGAGGAGGGAGGGCGGGAGCTGTCCGGGGGGTAACGGGAGTCTCTGCTGCTGGTCCCGGTGGCCTCTGCCTGGTCGGTGCTCAGGAAGGTGTAGGAGTCACCTTGCTTCACACCAAACATCATGTCAATCAGGATGGTCTTACCGGAAGCGTGCGTCAGCCGGAGTTTGCAGGAGTGCCTGGACGGCAGCACCGTTAGGTGGCAGAACTTGGAGTGAGGTAACATGGCCCAGGCTCCTTTTACCACGACCTGCAACCAGTGGGCGGTTTTGACGATGTCAAGGTAGGGGCCGGTGCAGAGGGTGTGTAGGAGGCTGGGACACTGTTTATTCCTCAGCTCCTCCTGGGGGTGGTGGAGGAAGCACAGCATGTCCTCCTCCAGCGGCTCCCTCATGCAGGTGCACTGCAGCTCGACGCGGAGGCTGGAGTTCCTCGCCGGCATGTCCTCAGTGGCAGTGCCCAGCTCCACGTGGAAGCTGTGCCCGCGGGGAGGCTTCAGGGGCACGAGCAGGCGGTAGATGGCATCCTCCTCACGGGCACTCCAACATCCTAAGGCACCGCTCAGCCCGACGACCGGCTTCAGTCGCGGCATGAAACTATTTCTGGACAGCTTTCCACAGACACGGAGAAGTTCATCCATCAGCTCCTCCACCATGGTGAAGGATTCGGACAGGTCCAGGACGCGCTTGGCCGAAATGGTGCGGGCATGCAGTGCAACCCGGGGTTTTTCCTCTTGCCGCTTCTTGCCCTGCTTGCTGCTGCTGGCTGGCCGGCGGCTCCTTTTCCTGAGCCACCAGCAGAGCCCAAAGAGCAGCAGCAGGAGTGCAGCGACCGCCCAGACCTGCCAGCGCTGCAAGGCAGCAAAGAGCGGGGCTCCCCAGGCAGAGTCGCTCTGCTCCACCTCCTGCAGCAGACGACTCATCTGCTGGCTGAGGAACTCCGCACGCTGCAGCATGCGCTGGTGCGTCTCCTCGTCCAGCTCACCACTGAGGGTCTGCCGGCGCTGGAGGATGCTCTGCAGAGCCAGGGCGAGCAACAGTCTGAGAGCCATGTTCTGCAGGAGGAGGGAGAGAAGGGGGTCAGTGCTGGCAGCGGGGGCAGCGGGGCCGCGAGCCGCAGGGAGCTGGGGGCAGGTAGGAGAGGGGCCGAGGCAGCGGGGAGGCAGCAAGGCCTGCGCCCAGGCCCGGTGGCGGCGACGCACCGTGCCCGGCCCAAGGCGCTGCCGCGAGCGGCGGGGCCCTCGATGCCCAGTGAGAACCCACCCCCGGGGCCGCGCGTTTCCGCCCCAGCCCTCCTCCAGCCCAGCCTCCCCCCGCCTGCGCACTCACCGCTAGCCCAAGCCGTAGTGGGGCAGCACTGCCTGCTGGCCCCCTTTAGAGCCGCCCCCATTTTGATGCGTCGCCGGCGATGTCACAGGCGCCGGAGCGCATCACAGGCACACCCGGCGGCAGGCCCCAGCCTGGCCCAGCGACCCTCGGCTGCCCTGGGGTCCTGGTTCAGGCCGGGCTGGAGTTCATTTTCTTCACGGGAGCTGCCGTCGTGCTGTGTTGCGCGTTGGCTCTCGTCTGCCTGCCAGCGGCAATCTCGTAATCACAGAATATCCCGGGTGGGAAGGGACTCACGAGGATCCCCGAGCTCAAGTCGAACCGTCAACCAAAACACTGCCAAGTCCACCACTAAACTATGTGCCTGAGCACCACATCTACACGTCTTTGAAGCACCTCCAGGGGTGGTGACTCAACCGGTTCCCTGGGCAGCCTGTTCCAATGCTCGATAACCCTTTCGGTGAAGACATTTTTCCTAATAGCCATCCCAAACCTCTCCCGACGCAACTTGAGGCCGTTCCCTCTTGGTCTACGGCCTGTTACTTGGGAGAAGAGACCAACAACCCCCTCGCTACAACCTCCTTTCAGATTCCTGAGCCCTGGGGAACACCGCTTCTGACCGGCCACCGACTGAATCACAAAGGCAGGGCCCACTGCACCCGCTCTTCACAGAATCACAGGACAGTAGGGGTTGGAAGGGGCCTTTGGAGGTCATCTAGTCCAACCCCCCACCCTGCTAAAGCAGCTTCACCCAGAGCACGTTGGACAGGAATGCATCCGGGCGGGTTTTGAGCATCTCCAGAGAAGGAGACTCCACAACCTCTCCGGGCAGTCTGTTCCAGCGCTCTCTCACCCTCAAAGTAAAGATGTCTTTCCTCATGTTCAGACAGAATTTCCTGCGTTCCAGTTTGTGCCCGTTGCCCCTTGTCCTGTTGCTGGGCACCACTGAAAAGAGTCTGGCCCCATCCTCTTGACAGCCGCCCTGGAGATGTTGGTAAGCGTTGATGAGATCCCTCCTCAGTCTTCTCTTCTCCAGGCTAAACAGACACACGTCTCTCAGCCCCTCCTCATCAGAGAGGTGCTCCAGTCCCTTGACCATCTTCATAGCCGTCCGCTGGACTCTCTCCAGTAGTTCCTTGTCTTTCTTGAACAGGGGAGCCCAGAACTGCACCAAGTATTGGTCACAGATGTGGCCCCACCAGGGCAGAGGAGAGGGGGAGGAATGGCAAGGGACTCGAGCCCGTTTACATCAGCAGGGTGCTGAGTCCCACTATATTTTTAAGCATGAATGTATGTGCCAGACCCTCAAACTGCAGGTGAGTGAAGTGACACAGATATGGATCATGTAGCATGGAAAAATCTGGCCACCTTTCCCAGGAAGCAAGGGAGTCCTGGCTAGTGCCTACTCCAGGCCACAGGTAGCGGGACCAGCGGCGTGTGGCTGCAGGTCCTCACTGAGTAAGCTTCTCCTACTGCCAAAGCAAGCGCCCGAGTTGTTGCAGTTCCATCGCTCTGCCAGGGATGGAGGTGAGGCCGACTGGACTGTAGTCTCCAGGCTCCTCTTTCTTGCCCTTTTTCAAGACCGGTGGGACATTGGCTTTCCTCCAGTCCTCAGGCACCTCTCCTCTTCTCCTTGACCTTTCAAAGATAGTGGAGAGCGGCTGCGCAATGACATCTGCCACCTCCCTCAGCGCTTGTGGGTGCATCCCATCAGGGCCCATGGATTTGTGGGTGTCGAGTGTGCCTAAATGATCTCTGACCCAATCCTCCTTGGCCAAGGGAAAGTCTTCCTTTGTCCAGACTCTCCCTCTTACCTCCAGGGTCTGGGATTCATGAGGGCTGGCCTCAAGAGTAAAGACTGACGCCAAGGCAGCATTCAGGAATGCCTCTTCTGCAAAATGCTGCCTGACTCTGTGGCAGCTGAGCTGTCAGCACCCTGTGCCCATGTCGCCCAACAAAGTGATGCACAGACAATGAGAGACACAGCGTCCGTCTGTTAAACAAGTGCTTTATAGACACCTTTATACACGGTAAAACACCCCGAGGGAACGGAGTCGGGAGGAGGAGGGAGGGCGGGAGCTGTCCGGGGGGTAACGGGAGTCTCTGCTGCTGGTCCCGGTGGCCTCTGCCTGGTCGGTGCTCAGGAAGGTGTAGGAGTCACCTTGCTTCACACCAAACATCATGTCAATCAGGATGGTCTTACCGGAAGCGTGCGTCAGCCGGAGTTTGCAGGAGTGCCTGGACGGCAGCACCGTTAGGTGGCAGAACTTGGAGTGAGGTAACATGGCCCAGGCTCCTTTTACCACGACCTGCAACCAGTGGGCGGTTTTGACGATGTCAAGGTAGGGGCCGGTGCAGAGGGTGTGTAGGAGGCTGGGACACTGTTTATTCCTCAGCTCCTCCTGGGGGTGGTGGAGGAAGCACAGCATGTCCTCCTCCAGCGGCTCCCTCATGCAGGTGCACTGCAGCTCGACGCGGAGGCTGGAGTTCCTCGCCGGCATGTCCTCAGTGGCAGTGCCCAGCTCCACGTGGAAGCTGTGCCCGCGGGGAGGCTTCAGGGGCACGAGCAGGCGGTAGATGGCATCCTCCTCACGGGCACTCCAACATCCTAAGGCACCGCTCAGCCCGACGACCGGCTTCAGTCGCGGCATGAAACTATTTCTGGACAGCTTTCCACAGACACGGAGAAGTTCATCCATCAGCTCCTCCACCATGGTGAAGGATTCGGACAGGTCCAGGACGCGCTTGGCCGAAATGGTGCGGGCATGCAGTGCAACCCGGGGTTTTTCCTCTTGCCGCTTCTTGCCCTGCTTGCTGCTGCTGGCTGGCCGGCGGCTCCTTTTCCTGAGCCACCAGCAGAGCCCAAAGAGCAGCAGCAGGAGTGCAGCGACCGCCCAGACCTGCCAGCGCTGCAAGGCAGCAAAGAGCGGGGCTCCCCAGGCAGAGTCGCTCTGCTCCACCTCCTGCAGCAGACGACTCATCTGCTGGCTGAGGAACTCCGCACGCTGCAGCATGCGCTGGTGCGTCTCCTCGTCCAGCTCACCACTGAGGGTCTGCCGGCGCTGGAGGATGCTCTGCAGAGCCAGGGCGAGCAACAGTCTGAGAGCCATGTTCTGCAGGAGGAGGGAGAGAAGGGGGTCAGTGCTGGCAGCGGGGGCAGCGGGGCCGCGAGCCGCAGGGAGCTGGGGGCAGGTAGGAGAGGGGCCGAGGCAGCGGGGAGGCAGCAAGGCCTGCGCCCATGCCCGGTGGCGGCGACGCACCGTGCCCGGCCCAAGGCGCTGCCGCGAGCAGCGGGGCCCTCGATGCCCAGTGAGAACCCACCCCCGGGGCCGCGCGTTTCCGCCCCAGCCCTCCTCCAGCCCAGCCTCCCCCCGCCTGCGCACTCACCGCTAGCCCAAGCCGTAGTGGGGCAGCACTGCCTGCTGGCCCCCTTTAGAGCCGCCCCCATTTTGATGCGTCGCCGGCGATGTCACAGGCGCCGGAGCGCATCACAGGCACACCCGGCGGCAGGCCCCAGCCTGGCCCAGCGACCCTCGGCTGCCCTGGGGTCCTGGTTCAGGCCGGGCTGGAGTTCATTTTCTTCACGGGAGCTGCCGTCGTGCTGTGTTGCGCGTTGGCTCTCGTCTGCCTGCCAGCGGCAATCTCGTAATCACAGAATATCCCGGGTGGGAAGGGACTCACGAGGATCCCCGAGCTCAAGTCGAACCGTCAACCAAAACACTGCCAAGTCCACCACTAAACTATGTGCCTGAGCACCACATCTACACGTCTTTGAAGCACCTCCAGGGGTGGTGACTCAACCGGTTCCCTGGGCAGCCTGTTCCAATGCTCGATAACCCTTTCGGTGAAGACATTTTTCCTAATAGCCATCCCAAACCTCTCCCGACGCAACTTGAGGCCGTTCCCTCTTGGTCTACGGCCTGTTACTTGGGAGAAGAGACCAACAACCCCCTCGCTACAACCTCCTTTCAGATTCCTGAGCCCTGGGGAACACCGCTTCTGACCGGCCACCGACTGAATCACAAAGGCAGGGCCCACTGCACCCGCTCTTCACAGAATCACAGGACAGTAGGGGTTGGAAGGGGCCTTTGGAGGTCATCTAGTCCAACCCCCCACCCTGCTAAAGCAGCTTCACCCAGAGCACGTTGGACAGGAATGCATCCGGGCGGGTTTTGAGCATCTCCAGAGAAGGAGACTCCACAACCTCTCCGGGCAGTCTGTTCCAGCGCTCTCTCACCCTCAAAGTAAAGATGTCTTTCCTCATGTTCAGACAGAATTTCCTGCGTTCCAGTTTGTGCCCGTTGCCCCTTGTCCTGTTGCTGGGCACCACTGAAAAGAGTCTGGCCCCATCCTCTTGACAGCCGCCCTGGAGATGTTGGTAAGCGTTGATGAGATCCCTCCTCAGTCTTCTCTTCTCCAGGCTAAACAGACACACGTCTCTCAGCCCCTCCTCATCAGAGAGGTGCTCCAGTCCCTTGACCGTCTTCATAGCCGTCCGCTGGACTCTCTCCAGTAGTTCCTTGTCTTTCTTGAACAGGGGAGCCCAGAACTGCACCAAGTATTGGTCACAGATGTGGCCCCACCAGGGCAGAGGAGAGGGGGAGGAATGGCAAGGGACTCGAGCCCGTTTACATCAGCAGGGTGCTGAGTCCCACTATATTTTTAAGCATGAATGTATGTGCCAGACCCTCAAACTGCAGGTGAGTGAAGTGACACAGATATGGATCATGTAGCATGGAAAAATCTGGCCACCTTTCCCAGGAAGCAAGGGAGTCCTGGCTAGTGCCTACTCCAGGCCACAGGTAGCGGGACCAGCGGCGTGTGGCTGCAGGTCCTCACTGAGTAAGCTTCTCCTACTGCCAAAGCAAGCGCCCGAGTTGTTGCAGTTCCATCGCTCTGCCAGGGATGGAGGTGAGGCCGACTGGACTGTAGTCTCCAGGCTCCTCTTTCTTGCCCTTTTTCAAGACCGGTGGGACATTGGCTTTCCTCCAGTCCTCAGGCACCTCTCCTCTTCTCCTTGACCTTTCAAAGATAGTGGAGAGCGGCTGCGCAATGACATCTGCCACCTCCCTCAGCGCTTGTGGGTGCATCCCATCAGGGCCCATGGATTTGTGGGTGTCGAGTGTGCCTAAATGATCTCTGACCCAATCCTCCTTGGCCAAGGGAAAGTCTTCCTTTGTCCAGACTCTCCCTCTTACCTCCAGGGTCTGGGATTCATGAGGGCTGGCCTCAAGAGTAAAGACTGACGCCAAGGCAGCATTCAGGAATGCCTCTTCTGCAAAATGCTGCCTGACTCTGTGGCAGCTGAGCTGTCAGCACCCTGTGCCCATGTCGCCCAACAAAGTGATGCACAGACAATGAGAGACACAGCGTCCGTCTGTTAAACCAGTGCTTTATAGACACCTTTATACACGGTAAAACACCCCGAGGGAACGGAGTCGGGAGGAGGAGGGAGGGCGGGAGCTGTCCGGGGGGTAACGGGAGTCTCTGCTGCTGGTCCCGGTGGCCTCTGCCTGGTCAGTGCTCAGGAAGGTGTAGGAGTCACCTTGCTTCACACCAAACATCATGTCAATCAGGATGGTCTTACCGGAAGCGTGCGTCAGCCGGAGTTTGCAGGAGTGCCTGGACGGCAGCACCGTTAGGTGGCAGAACTTGGAGTGAGGTAACATGGCCCAGGCTCCTTTTACCACGACCTGCAACCAGTGGGCGGTTTTGACGATGTCAAGGTAGGGGCCGGTGCAGAGGGTGTGTAGGAGGCTGGGACACTGTTTATTCCTCAGCTCCTCCTGGGGGTGGTGGAGGAAGCACAGCATGTCCTCCTCCAGCGGCTCCCTCATGCAGGTGCACTGCAGCTCGACGCGGAGGCTGGAGTTCCTCGCCGGCATGTCCTCGGTGGCAGTGCCCAGCTCCACGTGGAAGCTGTGCCCGCGGGGAGGCTTCAGGGGCACGAGCAGGCGGTAGATGGCATCCTCCTCACGGGCACTCCAACATCCTAAGGCACCGCTCAGCCCGACGACCGGCTTCAGTCGCGGCATGAAACTATTCCTGGACAGTTTTCCGCAGACACGGAGAAGTTCATCCATCAGCTCCTCCACCATGGTGAAGGATTCGGACAGGTCCAGGACGCGCTTGGCCGAAATGGTGCGGGCATGCAGTGCAACCCGGGGTTTTTCCTCTTGCCGCTTCTTGCCCTGCTTGCTGCTGCTGGCTGGCCGGCGGCTCCTTTTCCTGACCCACCAGCAGAGCCCAAAGAGCAGCAGCAGGAGTGCAGCGACCGCCCAGACCTGCCAGCGCTGCAAGGCAGCAAAGAGCGGGGCTCCCCAGGCAGAGTCGCTCTGCTCCACCTCCTGCAGCAGACGACTCATCTGCTGGCTGAGGAACTCCGCACGCTGCAGCATGCGCTGGTGCGTCTCCTCGTCCAGCTCACCACTGAGGGTCTGCCGGCGCTGGAGGAAGCTCTGCAGAGCCAGGGCGAGCAACAGTCTGAGAGCCATGTTCTGCAGGAGGAGGGAGAGAAGGGGGTCAGTGCTGGCAGCGGGGGCAGCGGGGCCGCGAGCCGCAGGGAGCTGGGGGCAGGTAGGAGAGGGGCCGAGGCAGCGGGGAGGCAGCAAGGCCTGCGCCCATGCCCGGTGGCGGCGATGGCACCGTGCCCGGCCCAAGGCGCTGCCGCGAGCGGCGGGGCCCTCGATGCCCAGTGAGAACCCACCCCCGGGGCCGCGCGTTTCCGCCCCAGCCCTCCTCCAGCCCAGCCTCCCCCCGCCTGCGCACTCACCGCTAGCCCAAGCCGTAGTGGGGCAGCACTGCCTGCTGGCCCCCTTTAGAGCCGCCCCCATTGTGATGCGTCGCCGGTGATGTCACAGGCGCCGGAGCGCATCACAGGCACACCCGGCGGCAGGCCCCAGCCTGGCCCAGTGACCTCGGCTGCCCTGGGGTCCTGGTTCAGGCCGGGCTGGAGTTCATTTTCTTCACGGGAGCTGCCGTCGTGCTGTGTTGTGCGTCGGCTCTCGTCTGCCTGCCAGCGGCGATCTCGTAATCACAGAATATCCCGGGTGGGAAGGGACTCACGAGGATCCCCGAGCTCAAGTCGAACCGTCAACCAAAACACTGCCAAGTCCACCACTAAACTATGTGCCTGAGCACCACATCTACACGTCTTTGAAGCACCTCCAGGGGTGGTGACTCAACCGGTTCCCTGGGCAGCCTGTTCCAATGCTCGATAACCCTTTCGGTGAAGACATTTTTCCTAATAGCCATCCCAAAGCTCTCCTGGCGCAACTTGAGGCCATTTCCTCTTGGTCTATGGCCCGTTACTTGGGAGAAGAGACTAACACCCCCCTCGGTACAATTTCCTTTCAGGGAGTTGTAGAGAGATATAAGGTCTCACCTCAGCCTCCTTTTCTCCAGGCTAAACAAGCCCAGTTCCCTCAGCCACTCCTCATGAGACTTGTCCTCTAGACTTTTCACCAGCATTGTTGCCCTTCTCTGAAAACGCTTCAGCACCTCAACGTCCCTCATGTGTGAGGGGCCCAAAACTGAACACAGAAGTCAAGGTGCAGCCTCACCAGAGCCCCAGTACTGAGCCCTGGGGAACACCACTTCTTACCGGCCACCAACTGAATCACGAACGCAGGGCAAGGTGAAGGAGAGGACAAGCAGGCCATTACTAAACAAAGGCAAGGACAAGGCTTGCTCAGCACGTGGGTAGACAACCATACTGTCAAGCTTTAGTCTGGTTCTTCTCATCAGTGGATCTTTTCTGCAAACATGATCCCCCACTATCCTATTCTGCAGACAAGGAAATGGAGTTACAAACGTTACCTCAGCTACAGAAGGACCTTCACCGCCGCCCAGCACTGCAGGGGCAAAGCCAGGAATAACATATCAGCATTCAGTGATTTATCGACAGGGCCTAACTCTGTGTTCAGTGCTTGATAACTGTCTCCAGTATTTCCAGGTATCAGACCCTCAGGCTAGTGGCTCACTACTGAAAATCTCAGACTTATGCCTCCCACTGAACCACACGCAATGCAGCCACTGGGTTTTGGTACAGCTTGTGATCTACAGATGTCACGCCTGCTTTATTTGGAAGATCTCTCACCTGAGATTTGCTGTTAACTCCCCGCATTGCAGACACATATACACCCAACTCCTGCCTGTATCACCAGGTACACCAGAGCTTACTGCATGAGCCTCCGACTTCGGTAGCTGGTTTCAAAACATTGCAAGTCTGAAGCACTACATTATTTTTTCCCCTCTACTTTTATTGCACCACTTATATCTAGGTTCTAAAAATAACAATAGAAAACAGTAACCACTTGTTGCCAGTCAGTAACTGTAGTTATAAGAAGCACAAAGCACAGAATTTACAGAAGACGTGTCTGACCAAAAAGTACTTCCCATTTTCTATTTCTGTGGGAAAAAAGCCTTGCAGACTTGCATGAGGGAAAATTATCAGAAATAATTGCCTCTTTTTTTCATATTCAGGTAGAAGGAGATATTCACATCTGTGATCAAGTTTATCCATCCTGGCTTTGTTCTAGCTGTCAGTGCCAGAGCTTGGGCAAGTGTCAAATGTGCAGAAGTTCCCACTGGGAACAACTTCTGCTGCATTTAAATCTGGTACCAAATAGCTTGGGGGCGGGGGGGCCAAACCAGGCTCAGGCTGTCAACTTTCCCCAGAAGTCCCAGCACAAAGGGGAGAGCCATTCATCCAAGTATAATTGTCTACCGGATTGCAGGGTGTGCTTTTCTTCACTAAAATCTATAGATCTTTTAGACACCTAAAATAGGATATATGAATCATGTGTCTTTTGCCCTAGACTATGGGCTGAAGACCTGGACAACTAGCCCAGATAAATCCCTACAGGCAGTGGCTGTCTCAACCTTCCCTTCAGGCCATCAATTCTTGGCTGCACCACCAGCTTACACAAATCCCAAAGTGACTTTATGGTTGGCCCAAAGAAGAGCCTTTTGCCAGTGCCTCTGTGCTGCGGATGGCTCTTCCCCATTCGTCCTAAACACCAGGAGCTCCCTCAGCTTCAGGTCTTACCCCCATCACTGCCCTTTCCCCACAAAGGTACCTGACTCCGAACCTCAAGCCTGTATCTGTACTGCTAAATAACAACAGGACCAAGACAGAGGCCAGGTGACCCATGGTGGGTCCTGTCCACCCTGCATAGATTTGGCCCTGCATGTCCTCTGGGGCCCATGTAATGTGGCCTTAAGACATTATTGGGACAGAGAGTGGTGTTTGATTCAAAATGCCTGAAATCATGGGACTTAAACACATCATGTGATTTCAGCAAAGGGATAATTTTATAGCAAGCGCGTGTGAAATACATGTGCCATGCAGCACAGCATGAGGGCATACAGGAGGGTTTGAGGAAGCGAGGCTCGCCGGAGCGTGTTGGGGGACTGAGGAGGGCGGCAGATCATAGACTCATAGAATCATAGAATTGCTGAGGTTGGAAGGGACCTTTAAGATCATCAAGTCCAACCATTAGTCTACCCTGACAAAAACCACTTCTAAACCATGTCCCTAAGTACCACATCTACCCTTTTTTTAAACACCTCCAGGGATGGCGAATCCACCACCTCCCCGGGCAGCCTATTCCAATGTTTAATAACCCTTTCAGTGAAAAAATGTTTCCTAATATCCAATCTAAACCTCCCCTGACATAACTTGAACCCATTTCCTCTCGTCCTATCACTTGTCACCAGGGAGAAGAGGTCAGCCCCCTTTCAGGTACTTGTAGAGGGTGGTAAGATCTCCCCTCAGCCTCCTCTTCTCCAGGCTAACCAACCCCAGTTCCCTCAGTCGTTCCTCATAAGATTTGTCCTCCAGACCCCTCACCAGCTTTGTAGCCCTTCTCTGGACACGCTCCAACACCTCAATATCCTTCTTGTAGTGAGGGGCCCAAAACTGAACGCAGTACTCGAGGCGGGGCCTCACCAGTGCCGAGTACAGGGGGATGATCACTTCCCTAGCCCTGCTCACCACACTATTCCTGATACAGGCCAGGATGCTGTTGGCCTTCTTGGCCATCTTTATAATATCATTGATTAAAGATATTATATGTGCAGCAAAGATGCTGCACAGCATCTTCCATCCTGCCTGTTCAGGATGGTTTCTGGAGCATCATTTTCCCTTCTCCACACACTGCCAACCAGCATCACCTCAACATGGCAGGGAGTAACCTGCCAACTAAGTGATACGTGTAATCACTGTCCAGTGCTTAAGCTCACTACTGGATGTTGGTTTATTCAGCTATATGGACACAGAGTCTTATACCCAAACACTTGCCCAGAAAAGGGCTGTATCTCAGCAAGAGAGGGACTAGCCCTAAAAGTGCAGAGAGCCTTGCTGCCCCAAGAGCCCAGAACTCATGCATATTTTTGCCCTTACTTTCTGCCTCCCTCGATGTCCCACCAGCAAAAAGCAGGTAACAGCAAACCAGGGACGGGGAAATAAATTTACTGCAGCCCCAAAGCATGGAGTGGGCAAAAAGGCGCCAGGAAGAAGCCTGCCCAGAAAACACTAGTTCTGCTTTCCGAGAGGGCTCAAAGAGCACACAGGAAATACGCTGCAAACCCTACTGTGAATAACAAGAACAGCCTCCAGCTCACGTAACCGAGTCCTGTGCTCTGCGATGCTGTTTTTAACCCCAGTACCGATGCACAAAGGGCATGAGGCAGTAAACTGGATTCATCCCACCACACTTCAAACATGGAACTGCAGTCAAACGAGTCAGGAGCTCAGTCACCCCTGATTTCTACTGCCAATGGAGAGAAATCAGGCACAACTTTGTAAGAGCCACCTAAAACCTCAACTAGGTTAGTTACCTACAGTGGAGAAGGATTAATCTAGAAGTGAAGGGTTGACTTTGTGGTTTAAATGATCTTGTCAGGTTGCTTTTCTGAGAAGGGTCATAACCGAATGATGCAGAGCCAGCAGCATGCTGTGCACAAATGTGCCACTGTCTATGGCCCTACAAAGGAAACAGGGAGAAGAGAGGCAAAATGTAAAAGGTGATCAGAGAAATTTTCCAGGCAAAATGTAAAAGGTGATCAGAGAAAAGCAAGTGGAAGTCTGTTACACAATCCCATTTTCCATAATCTGAAAAACTATTAGCAATTGCAGGCAAGGAAGGCACGTACAAAACCTAACGCTGTCTCTGTGACAAAAAGAAAAAAAAAAAAAAAGCAGCTACCAAATAGCATTTGCAAAGTTTTGAGCAGGTCTCTACTTAAGAACAGGGCCCACCCCAAAGCAGAGCTAAGTAGGTTGCACTGTTGCAGGTCGTCACAGATTTCTTCACCTGATGTCACTTATAAAAAGACCAAAAGAGAGTATTGGTATGAAGAGTGAATAATATACATGGATGTTCCCTGCCATCTTTTTGATACTGTTCTTACAAAAATGTTTCTCGAAAGCAATAGAAATCTTTTCTGAGGCCATCTCCGCTGAAGTGGGGCGCTGAGTAGCTAATGGCTGTGGGAACAATCGGTGAGGCAGAGCCGCGTTTTGGGTGCAACGGATTTTTCGGTTTTCCTTTTTCTCCAAATGCTCTCAACAGATTTGTGATGGATTAAAGAAGTGATTTACAGCAAGCTGATGGGTACAAAGAGTAAAACAATTATTTTAACTATCATAAATAATTCATCGTTTGCTAGGAAAAATATCAAGCTACTAAATTTGTTTCAGAATACACAGAAATATGTTTTCAGGGTGTCTGTTAGAAGATCTGCACATCAAAGATTAGCTGCAGAAAATGTCTTTGTTTGAGATCAGCGATGCAAGACCTTCATCAGCAGTGACGTCACAACTCAACAAAGACAGGACTGTGCTTATAGCCACGATAACCTAAATGTGTCCTTTCACTCTTGGTTAGGCATTTGACAAAAATACAAACATTAATATAAATTCCTCGCAAAAGAGAGGTGCTGACCTCATGGCTCTCCTATCGAGTTCCTCTACAGCGGGTCCGGGCTGTCCAAGCAGAACCTGTGCACAGCTCCAGGAACACAAAGGAGCCGTAAGCCTGTTCCACACGCTCTCTGCATGGAGAAATGCCCGGGTAGTGTTGGGAAGACAAGAGAAACGCTTTGTGCTGCTCCTGCCCCGCAGGGAGCAAGCGCCTGCAGAAGGGCCCTGGGGACATCTAACGGGGGTAAGCGGGCTGCTGCGAGCCATCGTGGGCCAGGCCGAGTCGGAGCAGCACTGAGGCCGCTTTAAGGCTTGCTAGGAGAACACCAACACGCCGGGAAGCACAAAAGCTGTGCTGGGATCCTGTCAGACGTGTTAGGTTCCTCTGCGGAGGGCTTTCTTACCTTTGGAGACACGGCGGCGCCAGCTACGTACGGCACAGGAGAGATGCTTTGGTAACAGGTAAAGCTGCCGCACACCAGGGACTACCAAGACCGAAATACTCGGTGAAAAACCAGCAACCTTCAGAAATTCTGGAGGAAGGTTGTTCGCAGCACGACTACAGTCTACGTCCCGTCTGCTCTGAGGCCTCGGACCAGCTGCAGGGCCGAGCACAGAGAATGAGGATGGCCAGAAATTTTCTTTCAAAGCTTTTTTTTCCACAAACAGTATACAATTTATAGGAAAGATCTATTTTATCCAAGGACAAACCAGAGTATGTTTCAGCCAACTGCTTTTCTGGGTAACTCTCTGCTCTTTTTTTAAAAAAAATGTATCTTTCTTTGGAAAGCCAAAATCTAGATAAACTTGGCTAAAGTGAAAAACTGACGGTTTCCCGGAGTTCAGTTGCTGAGAATGAAAGAACCCCAGGGATTTTTATTAATTTTATTTTTAATTAGCATTTTCCACGGCGGAAAAAGGAATTCTCACCGTGTCTAAGTTGGCGTTCACTTACCCAGCAGCCTTCTGGTCCTGTTCTCCCCACTGTAGCCCCTCTTTCTCTGTTCTCCTTCCACAGCTAAGACTGTCACATAAACTTCTCGACAGTAGAGACCAGTAAGATGCTTAAGTGGGTGCTTTCTTCTGAGGATCCATATGTGACCCAAAGCAATACTGAAAATAGCAATCATAATGGGAAAAGAAAGAAAAGTCCTTGCTTTGGTCCAAATTTCTTCCATGCCTCTCTGTTACCAACAGTCACCACGCTAAACTTTCCTAGGCCGTGTATCTATTTGTAGCTAGAAACATTGCAGGTCCCCAAGTTCCTGCTGCATACACGTAACTTCCATTTCTGTAATTACCATTTTCAGGATCCGTGAAGGCATTTTGGCACAGCTTCATCTCTCTCAAAAGTGTAAGTACAGGGAACTTCTTTCAAGGATTCAGACAGTGAAAGCTATACGAAATAGGGAGGGTTTAAACATTTGCAGCCGTTTAAAATGTGCAGAAAGTTAAAAAGTGCCAATGGGGCTAAATATCGGTCAGATAGCAAAAGGTACATGGAGCGACTTACTTTGGAAAGCTACAGTCAAGTACAGTATGACCTTTTTACCTATGTTTCCCGCAGATGGACGAGTGGATAGCTCATGAAACATCACACAGCTCTCGTGATCTTTCAGCTGCTCGGCCTCTGGTTCAGCAGCATTGGCAGTGTCACATCCCGGCAGAGGTCGGGTCCCCAGGGGCATGCCCTTCCTCGCTCTTTCTGCAGTAAAGCATCTTCCCTCTAACACCGAACCGTAAAAGAATAAGTGAATGCTTTCTCAGTGGCACAAGCGAGGAGGAAAAAAATATTTGCTCGTAACCTGGGTCTTAAAAAATTAAACCAGATCAATACTACAAGCCAAGCTCTCTCCCTCAGGGCCAGGGTAAAAGACACGCAGGGTTAAAGCCAGTTCCTGTTGCAACGGTATGACTTAGATCCATGGTATGGGAGACTGCCCCCGGACAGAGATATTGAGGAGGGATAAAGCTCTAAAGCATAGCATCAGAGCAGTAACATTTGGTACTACCTTCCCCGCAGGATTCATTACACAAGGTCCAAGACAAAGCTGAGCCCAGAACATATTAATGCACATTTTTTTCGACAAGATTTTATCACCCTGATTTTCCAAAGTCTGCATTTTCATTCAGTTGTGGCTTTCTCTATCAAGGAGTGGAGTGAAAAGCACAACTATCCTTTTCTGTCACTTTAAAAGATAACTATATCTTTGAACGTGCTTTCATTTCATTCTCATCCATAGCACTACTGGCAGAATCGCCTAGCTCAGTATTGGGGAGGTGCTATATCAAAGTTTTATTAAATCCACCCAATAGCAACAGTGGGATGAAACTCAGCAGTTCCCAGTTGACAGCAGCAGAATGGCAAATGGAAACGGCCAGCAAAGACCAAAGTGCATTTAGGGTGATGACGTTCCAGTGAAAGGACATTGAGGCTCAGCTACGACATGACCTGAAAAGTTTTATACAGCTACTCAGAACACAACTGAAAAAAGGTACACAGCAAGCAAGGACGAGCAGGGGCTTTGGGGCACTAAAATACATTTCCTTTACTTAATCATGTGAGAATCAGGAGACCATCCTGTGACTTGTGAGCTGTGACACACCACCCATCGCTGAAAAACAGAAAAAAAACCAAACCAACAAATTCAGAGCAACAAAAGCCTGACAGAATCTGTGTGCTTGAAAGTAATTGCTCACATGTCAGAGAGGACACAGGCACACACGCAGGACAGACTTGGAACAGCAGAGGTGAAAAAACAAAATTGCAATTTGCTGTTGTAGCCCCCAGACTACACGCTTCTCAGTTACCCTTATTATTGATAAATATTTTGACAGCTCTTCAGCGTGATAGATTTCAAAGGGTAGGCAGCAAGCCCCTGTCATAAATATCAGATCAGCCAGGGCTCACAAACAAGGCGGTGGAGTCACCAAGTGATGCTATGGGAAGCTCACGGACCAACTCCTGCACTTGGTGACAGCGACAGCGGAGCTGAGAGATTCCAGCAACTGATGTCTGCAGGCAAAAGAGGAGAGGTCCCTTGGGAGATCTGTACTGGGAACACTGCTCTAACTCTCCTGCCCCTTCTCTCTTTCTCTAGTGGAGGAAAAAAGGTGGAAAAGAGTCAAAAAAAAAAAAAAAAAAGTCAGGCAGATATAGCTGTATCCAGAGTGGAGGCTGGTGATGAGAATCTGCCGACAGCAAAGAGTTTTAAGGCATCTATTGAAAAGAAGAGGAGGAAGCTAACATAAAAGTAAAAGGAAGTTTGAGGTGTGAAAATTTTCATGTCTGTGTATTTATATAGATGATATTAGCAGGATCTAAAAAGAAAGAGCAGAAGCTGGAAATTCCTGCACACATTTCAGAATATCGCACATTCCCAAACATTATACTGTGTGTGAGGTTTTGACACCTTTAGCATCTCCAGCAGGAGAGAAGTTTGCTGTAAGTACTGGAAGCTGCTGAAGATCCATTCAACTGGCTAAGAGCAAATGGCAGCTGGTTTTCTTATTAAACATTACATAAAACACTGACACTTAGGCCTGCCGTATTAAATCCTCCCTCAGGGTACTCAGCCTCGCATTGCTCAGCTTTTGCTGGAAGCAAATGAAGGTAGCAAATCTATCCCGCAACTCTGCCCGTCAGCTCAAACACTAATGAGGCTCCAGCAGAGGCTGCGACCAGCGGCCGCAGCCATCTGCCTGCTTGGCCCCTCTTCCCTTCAGGATAGGTTTCAGATGTAGTGAATTTATGCGATTGGGAAAAAGGTGTCGGGTAAAGCTCAGGGGACTTGTCTGCGGCAGCAAGTTCTTCGAAGGAGGAGTCCTGCGGCGCGGGTGATACAGCGAGGGGGATGGCATGGGGATGGTTCCCATCACTCGCAGGGCTGGAGCTGGCAGAGGGGGAAGAGGGAAAGGGGTGGCGATCCTGAGTGCTCAGGAGGTGGAAACAGCACTGGGAGGGAAGAAGGTAGGAGGACTGGAGCACCTCTCCTACGAGGAAAGGTTGAGAGAGTTGGGGCTGTTCAGCCTGGAGAAGAGAAGGCTCCGGGGAGACCTTATTGTGGCCTTCCAGTACCTAAAGGGGGCCTACAGGAGAGCTGGGGAAGGGCTTTTTACTAGGGCATGTAGCGATAGGACGAGGGGGAATGGCTTCAAACTGGAAGACCGTAGGTTTAGATTAAATATTAGGAAGAAATTTTTCTCTTTAAGGGTGGTGAGACACTTGGCCCCATCCCTGGAGGTGTCCAAGGCCAGGCTGGATGGGGCTTTGAGCAACCTGGTCTGGTGGGAGATGTCCCTGCCCATGGCAGGGGGGTTGGAACTGGATGATCTTCAAAGGTCCCTTCCGACCCAAACCATTCTATGATTCTGTGAATATCACAGCTCCTTCTTCAGAAGGAAAATACTGAGAGGTTAAAGCCAGGCATCAAGGGAGGGAACAGCAATGGCATTTCCACACGTTCACAGGGAAACTGTTATGCCAGTCCCCTGTGGAGGAAGGCACAGGTCCCTTCTGCGGAACACCACCCATGAAGGGCCAGGACAAGCTGCCCCAGACAACCTCCCAGAAACTGCAGGGTCTCCAGTCGTTCCCTTGAGAAGTAGGGGGATGTCTTACCCCTATTCCTCCTGCACTACAACGGTGCTTCTGCCCGGTCACAAACACCCGCAGCAGAGGTAGGACAGAGCCTCCCTCTCCCCATTTGAAATCCCGCACTTAAGCCATAACAGTAAGAATATTAACTTGTGTTCTTTTCATCACCGGGTCTCAAAACATTGTACGGAAGGAAAGCAACCACCTACTCTCAGTTCACAGACACAGGCATGAACTGGTCAGAGACTTCCCCGAAGCCAGAGAGCAAGCGAGGAGACAGTAGGAGAGCTGTGGTTGGGGACCGCCAGGGCTCCTTCCTCTTCAGACAGGGAGGAGGCCACAACTCAAGAAAAGACTCCCTCTCTTCCACTTCTGTTCTCATGCCGGTTTGCATATCAGAAGTGACCAAATGCGGCAACAGCAGAGCCGAATTAAGCATAAATTGGTTTTGAGATCAAGGATACACCTTTTGCGGAGAACTCGTACTGCTGCTTTGCTGAACAAATATTTGAACGGAGTGGAACCAATTGGCAATTGTCATGTGTTATTTGCAAGTGAATACGCCAGATCTTTTACTGCACTGAGAAAACAAATAATCAGACCCCCAAATTCATGCACTTTCCCTTTCGAAAGAGCCACATTGTGTTGTTACATCAGCAATTGAAATATGACAGGGTGCTTGTGTTTATACTCAGAGAAGTCATATACAGATTCCATCTGTTCAACATTTGGAGCAAATTTGCAGTGATTACTCAGGCTGAAAATTGCTTTGGAGTTTTGTCTGCTGTGGCTTTATTTGAAATAAATCACTGATGTGGCGCCTCACTCCTGACCACAGACACGCATGTCAAAGCGAGAGGACAGTGGCCGAACTTTTGGCTGTTCTGATTTGCCAGACATTCAGGTGGTGTTGACGCTCACAGGGTGTTTTTCTCATAGGCTTTGGAGAAATCCAAGAAGAGCTGAAGCTGCTGCTGAGGTGAGGAATTAATTTCCTGGAGCTTTGTCTGTGCAAACTAAGACTTGTTCCACCTTGGGCAAAATCCATCCCATGTCGTGGGCTCTGGGACAGAGCTGTCAATAGCCAATGTCACATCACAGCGTTGCAGCTGCGTTGCTAAAAGTGGTTGCCCAGTAGTCTGACAAAGTTATCAGTTAAACTGAGGCGCAGATGATTCCCAGGCATTGGAGTTCATCGGGTCCAGACTTACGTCCAAGCTGTGAAGCAGCAACCTCTCTCCCAACAGGACATAGCCAAGACAATCTCAAGGAGAATTAAGAAACTTTGGAGTGTGCTCCAGCTTTGCTGATTGGGCTCTAAATCAGAGCAAGAGAGAGATGAATTTCAAACTCGATCCTTGATACGGCCAAAGAGGAAACAGCAAAGGAGAAAAAGTAATTTCAGTCATTCAACTGTGGTTGAATACGCTCAGCTGCAACTTCGGGGAGAAATCAGAGGAAGAATTTAGCTGATTGGATTTTGAGCCAGAAGCAACGCCTATTAAAGCGCCAGATGTTCAACAGTAGTCACAAATAATAAGGGTTAAGCCCTACATCACCATTAGCCAATCCTCCAAAATCCTTGGCTGACGGGAGGCTTTTTATGTGGAGGTAGGCTGTTCTTCCAGCGGTCTGCCTCACTCGCGAGATGGAGTAAAGCAAGATGACTAGCTACCCCAGCGCGCAAATTAGTAGGATGAGAGAGTGAAAGCATGTGTTCCTCTGAGAATCGGGCTAACTATGTGGGTGGCAAAGAAATGGGAAATGGGTTGGAGGGAGTCGGTACGCATTACCAGCCCCTGATCCTCTGATGCAAAACTTGTTGACAATGGTACTGCAGCCAGGCAGCTTTGGAAGGTGAACAGCTTGGCTGGTGGAAAAACCTGTTCTCTGGCCACCCACGTCATGGAAACCAGCAAGCAGTTGGCTTTGGATGGATAAAAGGTTATTTCTATGGATGAAACACACTCAACAATTAAGGGTAAAGTGGCAAAGTTAGGCATCAACCGAGCGCGAGCTAACACCCAGTGACTGCAGCACAACTTGTGAGACACTGACACCATGACACCATCTGTGTATGATTTATGCGGAACAGACTGCATATAGAAACAGATGGGAGGTGTCAGCTTTGATCAGAATCGTTATGCCGGTGATTCCGCAGCATAACTTTCCCACGTACTTCTATAAAGAAGAAGGTGTTTGTATTCATAGGAGCTCCATGTTACTCAGGGAATTATTCTTGCTGAATCCCCACTGGACAGAGTCCTAAGGTTATGCAGCTGGGACAGATCTTTATTATTGTAAGGCATATGTTCAGGAAAGACAGTCACTTTGTCAAGTCCAATGTTCCGAAAATCAGGTGCCAAAGTGACTTTTTGGGGCTAGCTCTCAAGGTCAAATCAGAAACTTGCTGAGACTGTGTGCAAGGTTGTTATGAAAAGAATCTCAGGCACCACTGTCCTTTAGCACTGCTGTGCTCGTTATTTCAAGTCTCAATATTAGAAGGTTTCCTTTATGCTTTCACAACTTCATGTAATTGTAAAAGTCAAATTTAAGTTTTCATGACTGTGCAAAAAGCCGATAAACATAATTCAGATTCAAAATAACAGAAAGGCCTGTTGGAAGGGATCATTTCCAACAGCGGAGCAGGTCACCCAGGGCTTTGTCTAGCTGGGGCTTGAAAGCCTCCAAGTTTGGAGATTGCATACCTCCCTGGGCAGCACATTCAAAAGCTGAAATGCAGATATAAAAGAATCATAGAATCATAGAACGGTTTAGGTTGGAAAGAACCTTGAGGATCATCGAGTTCCAACCCCGCTGCCATAAGCAGGGACACCTCTCAGTAGACCGGGTTGCCCAAGGCCACGTCCAGCCTGGCCTTGGACACCTCCAGGGATGGGGCCTCAACAACCTCTCTGGGCAACCTGTGCCAGTGCCTCACCACCCTCAAACTGAAAAACTTCTTCCTAATGTTCAATCTGAACCTGCCCTCTTCTAGTTTAGAGCCATTCCCCCTCGTCCTATCGCTACATGCCCTAGTAAAAAGTCCTTCCCCACCCAGCTCTCCTGTAGGCCCCCTTTAGGTACTGGAAGGCCACAATAAGGTCTCCCCGGAGCCTTCTCTTCTCCAGGCTGAACAGCTCCAACTCTCTCAGCCTCTCCTCATAGGAGAGGTGCTCCAGCCCTCGGATCATCCTCGTGGCTCTCCTCTGGACACGCTCCAGAACTCACACCATGTATTTGCCAAGCCTGATTTATGACTTTTACCACAAACACCTGGCATGGATACCTTCAAGAGGAGTTTTCTAGTATAGATTAACAGACCATAAGGCCAATTTTCTGTGTTACCACTGTCTGTGGGCTTTCCTTAGGCTACACGGTCATTAGCAGACTCGAGTCAATAAATATGACGTCAAAGGAGCCAAAAAGAAAGCTACGTATGAAGACAACTGTTAAAAACTAAACTAATTCAGAACTTGAGTATCATTTTTGTAGGAGTGCAGAGGCTTCCTAGTATTTCCAGTTAGGTAAACTGGAAAGCCACTGTTAGGAGAGACTTTCAGACAGTTCTCGGGAGTGTGACAGATTTTTTTCTACCTGATTATCCAGAGGTGTTCTCCAAGCAGCAGTGCGTTCAAAACTAATCTCACTTAAATAGCAGTTAATTACGTCCCAAAATGAACAGGGCATAAAGCTACTGTGGGAAACCACACCAGCGGGTGGTACGGCGCGATGGTCTGCGGTTGCTTCCCCAGTTCCTGATCAGGATTTAACTGGGTGAAAATAAGGTACAATGTCGCCGAGTGACGTAGGGCAGAATGGACGCTCCCATATCTGCTCACGCACACTTACAAATCCTGGGCAGCTCTACCGCAACCAATGTGACTGAATTAAGGTAAAATGAGCACAAGAGTGGGAAAAGCCCTCTCATCTTACTCGCACTGGTCACTAAGAATGTAAAACGTCTGTGCCTGTGGCTATTTTGCCAGTCAGAGTAAAGCGGCTTCCTTGAATGGAATACCTCGCTGGTCAGTTTTGGGCCACCTGTCCTGTCCGCTCCTCCCCACAGGTGCGACACCTCTACGCTTTTCTGCTTCCGACCCTCCAACGGGGCAAATAACAAAGCTGGCTGCCCTTGGGTGTTAGAGCAATGAGTCTAACCCCGAGCCTCTCCGCATACCACCCCTGGGCATCAGCTATAAACATCAGGTCTTATCACCCTGAGAGCGACCAGTGCCTGCACGATACGCTCTTAATTTCAGGAGTTAGAAGAGGCTTGACTGAAAAGTCAAGTTACTGAACAGAAAATTGGTTCTGTTTTACCTCAAACCAGGACACCACCAGGACTCCCAGGTCCCTCTCTGCAGAGCTGCTCTCCAGCAGGTCAGCCCCTAACCTCTACCGGTGCACAGGGTTGTTCCTCCTGAGGTGCAGGACCCTACACTCGCCCTCGTTGAACTTCATTAGGTTCCTCTCCACCCACCTCACCAGCCTGGACAGGTCTCACTGAATGGCGGCACAGCCTTCTGGTGTGTCAGCCACTCCTCCCTGTGCTGTGTCATCAGCAAACTTGCCGAGGGTACACTCTGCCCCCTCACCCATGTGATTGATGACGACTTATTGAAGACGACTAGAACCAGTAATGACCCCTGAGGAACACCACTAGTTACAGGCCTCCTAACAGATCCTGCTCCACTCATCACAGCCCTCTAAGACTCTGCCACTCAGCCAGTTCTCACTGCACCTCACTGTCCACTCATCTAAGCCACAATTCCTAAGCTTAGCTATGAGGATGTTATGGGAGACAGCATCGCCTCAAGGAGAGGTAGCCAACGTCCACTGCTCCGCCTTCATCTACGCAGCCAGTCATGCCATCATAGAAGGGTTCCCCCGTGAATCCATGTTTACCACTCCCAATAAACTGCTTTTCCTCCACATGCCTACAGATGATATCCAGAACGAACTATTCCATCGCTCTGCCAGGGATGGAGGTGAGGTCGACTGGACTGTAGTCTCCAGGCTCCTCTTTCTTGCCCTTTTTCAAGACCAGTGGGACATTGGCTTTCCTCCAGTCCTCAGGCACCTCTCCTCTTCTCCTTGACCTTTCAACGATAGTAGAGAGCGGCTTCGCAATGACATCTGCCACCTCCCTCAGCGCTTGTGGGTGCATCCCATCAGGGCCCATGGATTTGTGGGTGTCGACTGCGCCTAAATGATCTCTGACCCAATCCTCCTTGGCCAAGGGAAAGTCTTCCTTTTTCCAGACTCTCCCTCTTACCTCCAGGGTCTGGGATTCATGAGGGCTGGCCTCAAGAGTAAAGACTGACGCCAAGGCAGCATTCAGGAATGCCTCTTCTGCAAAATGCTGCCTGACTCTGTGGCAGCTGAGCTGTCAGCACCCTGTGCCCATGTCGCCCAACAAAGTGATGCACAGACAATGAGAGACACAGCGTCCGTCTGTTAAACAAGTGCTTTATAGACACCTTTATACACGGTAAAACACCCCGAGGGAACGGAGTCGGGAGGAGGAGGGAGGGCGGGAGCTGTCCGGGGGGTAACGGGAGTCTCTGCTGCTGGTCCCGGTGGCCTCTGCCTGGTCGGTGCTCAGGAAGGTGTAGGAGTCACCTTGCTTCACACCAAACATCATGTCAATCAGGATGGTCTTACCGGAAGCGTGCGTCAGCCGGAGTTTGCAGGAGTGCCTGGACGGCAGCACCGTTAGGTGGCAGAACTTGGAGTGAGGTAACATGGCCCAGGCTCCTTTTACCACGACCTGCAACCAGTGGGCGGTTTTGACGATGTCAAGGTAGGGGCCGGTGCAGAGGGTGTGTAGGAGGCTGGGACACTGTTTATTCCTCAGCTCCTCCTGGGGGTGGTGGAGGAAGCACAGCATGTCCTCCTCCAGCGGCTCCCTCATGCAGGTGCACTGCAGCTCGACGCGGAGGCTGGAGTTCCTCGCCGGCATGTCCTCGGTGGCAGTGCCCAGCTCCACGTGGAAGCTGTGCCCGCGGGGAGGCTTCAGGGGCACGAGCAGGCGGTAGATGGCATCCTCCTCACGGGCACTCCAACATCCTAAGGCACCGCTCAGCCCGACGACCGGCTTCAGTCGCGGCATGAAACTATTCCTGGACAGCTTTCCACAGACACGGAGAAGCTCATCCATCAGCTCCTCCACCGTGCTGAAGGATTCGGAGAGGTCCAGGAGGCGGTGGGCCGAAACAGTGCGCGCATGCTGGGCAACCCGGGGTTTTTCTCCTTCCTGCCTCTTGCTCTCCTTGCTGCTGCTGGCTGGCCGGCGGCTCCTTTTCCTGACCCACCAGCAGAGCGCGAAGAGCAGCAGCAGGAGTGCAGCGACCGCCCAGACCTGCCAGCGCTGCAAGGCAGCAAAGAGCAGGGCTCCCCAGGCAGAGTCGCTCTGCTCCACCTCCTGCAGCAGACGACTCATCTGCTGGCTGAGGAACTCCGCACGCTGCAGCATGCGCTGGTGCGTCTCCTCGTCCAGCTCACCACTGAGGGTCTGCCGGCGCTGGAGGATGCTCTGCAGAGCCAGGGCGAGCAACAGTCTGAGAGCCATGTTCTGCAGGAGGAGGGAGAGAAGGGGGTCAGTGCTGGCAGCGGGGGCAGCGGGGCCGCGAGCCGCAGGGAGCTGGGGGCAGGTAGGAGAGGGGCCGAGGCAGCGGGGAGGCAGCAAGGCCTGCGCCCAGGCCCGGTGGCAGCGACGCACCGTGCCCGGCCCAAGGCGCTGCCGCGAGCGGCGGGGCCCTCGATGCCCAGTGAGAACCCACCCCCGGGGCCGCGCGTTTCCGCCCCAGCCCTCCTCCAGCCCAGCCTCCCCCCGCCTGCGCACTCACCGCTAGCCCAAGCCGTAGTGGGGCAGCACTGCCTGCTGGCCCCCTTTAGAGCCGCCCCCATTTTGATGCGTCGCCGGCGATGTCACAGGCGCCGGAGCGCATCACAGGCACACCCGGCGGCAGGCCCCAGCCTGGCCCAGCGACCCTCGGCTGCCCTGGGGTCCTGGTTCAGGCCGGGCTGGAGTTCATTTTCTTCACGGGAGCTGCCGTCGTGCTGTGTTGCGCGTTGGCTCTCGTCTGCCTGCCAGCGGCAATCTCGTAATCACAGAATATCCCGGGTGGGAAGGGACTCACGAGGATCCCCGAGCTCAAGTCGAACCGTCAACCAAAACACTGCCAAGTCCACCACTAAACTATGTGCCTGAGCACCACATCTACACGTCTTTGAAGCACCTCCAGGGGTGGTGACTCAACCGGTTCCCTGGGCAGCCTGTTCCAATGCTCGATAACCCTTTCGGTGAAGACATTTTTCCTAATAGCCATCCCAAACCTCTCCCGACGCAACTTGAGGCCGTTTCCTCTTGGTCTACGGCCTGTTACTTGGGAGAAGAGACCAACAACCCCCTCGCTACAACCTCCTTTCAGATTCCTGAGCCCTGGGGAACACCGCTTCTGACCGGCCACCGACTGAATCACAAAGGCAGGGCCCACTGCACCCGCTCTTCACAGAATCACAGGACAGTAGGGGTTGGAAGGGGCCTTTGGAGGTCATCTAGTCCAACCCCCCACCCTGCTAAAGCAGCTTCACCCAGAGCACGTTGGACAGGAATGCATCCGGGCGGGTTTTGAGCATCTCCAGAGAAGGAGACTCCACAACCTCTCCGGGCAGTCTGTTCCAGCGCTCTCTCACCCTCAAAGTAAAGATGTCTTTCCTCATGTTCAGACAGAATTTCCTGCGTTCCAGTTTGTGCCCGTTGCCCCTTGTCCTGTTGCTGGGCACCACTGAAAAGAGTCTGGCCCCATCCTCTTGACAGCCGCCCTGGAGATGTTGGTAAGCGTTGATGAGATCCCTCCTCAGTCTTCTCTTCTCCAGGCTAAACAGACACACGTCTCTCAGCCCCTCCTCATCAGAGAGGTGCTCCAGTCCCTTGACCGTCTTCATAGCCGTCCGCTGGACTCTCTCCAGTAGTTCCTTGTCTTTCTTGAACAGGGGAGCCCAGAACTGCACCAAGTATTGGTCACAGATGTGGCCCCACCAGGGCAGAGGAGAGGGGGAGGAATGGCAAGGGACTCGAGCCCGTTTACATCAGCAGGGTGCTGAGGCCCACTATATTTTTAAGCATGAATGTATGTGCCAGACCCTCAAACTGCAGGTGAGTGAAGTGACACAGATATGGATCATGTAGCATGGAAAAATCTGGCCACCTTTCCCAGGAAGCAAGGGAGTCCTGGCTAGTGCCTACTCCAGGCCACAGGTAGCGGGACCAGCGGCGTGTGGCTGCAGGTCCTCACTGAGTAAGCTTCTCCTACTGCCAAAGCAAGCGCCCGAGTTGTTGCAGTTCCATCGCTCTGCCAGGGATGGAGGTGAGGCCGACTGGACTGTAGTCTCCAGGCTCCTCTTTCTTGCCCTTTTTCAAGACCGGTGGGACATTGGCTTTCCTCCAGTCCTCAGGCACCTCTCCTCTTCTCCTTGACCTTTCAAAGATAGTGGAGAGCGGCTGCGCAATGACATCTGCCACCTCCCTCAGCGCTTGTGGGTGCATCCCATCAGGGCCCATGGATGTGTGGGTGTCGAGTGTGCCTAAATGATCTCTGACCCAATCCTCCTTGGCCAAGGGAAAGTCTTCCTTTTTCCAGACTCTCCCTCTTACCTCCAGGGTCTGGGATTCATGAGGGCTGGCCTCAAGAGTAAAGACTGACGCCAAGGCAGCATTCAGGAATGCCTCTTCTGCAAAATGCTGCCTGACTCTGTGGCAGCTGAGCTGTCAGCACCCTGTGCCCATGTCGCCCAACAAAGTGATGCACAGACAATGAGAGACACAGCGTCCGTCTGTTAAACAAGTGCTTTATAGACACCTTTATACACGGTAAAACACCCCGAGGGAACGGAGTCGGGAGGAGGAGGGAGGGCGGGAGCTGTCCGGGGGGTAACGGGAGTCTCTGCTGCTGGTCCCGGTGGCCTCTGCCTGGTCGGTGCTCAGGAAGGTGTAGGAGTCACCTTGCTTCACACCAAACATCATGTCAATCAGGATGGTCTTACCGGAAGCGTGCGTCAGCCGGAGTTTGCAGGAGTGCCTGGACGGCAGCACCGTTAGGTGGCAGAACTTGGAGTGAGGTAACATGGCCCAGGCTCCTTTTACCACGACCTGCAACCAGTGGGCGGTTTTGACGATGTCAAGGTAGGGGCCGGTGCAGAGGGTGTGTAGGAGGCTGGGACACTGTTTATTCCTCAGCTCCTCCTGGGGGTGGTGGAGGAAGCACAGCATGTCCTCCTCCAGCGGCTCCCTCATGCAGGTGCACTGCAGCTCGACGCGGAGGCTGGAGTTCCTCGCCGGCATGTCCTCGGTGGCAGTGCCCAGCTCCACGTGGAAGCTGTGCCCGCGGGGAGGCTTCAGGGGCACGAGCAGGCGGTAGATGGCATCCTCCTCACGGGCACTCCAACATCCTAAGGCACCGCTCAGCCCGACGACCGGCTTCAGTCGCGGCATGAAACTATTCCTGGACAGCTTTCCACAGACACGGAGAAGTTCATCCATCAGCTCCTCCACCGTGCTGAAGGATTCGGAGAGGTCCAGGAGGCGGTGGGCCGAAACAGTGCGCGCATGCTGGGCAACCCGGGGTTTTTCTCCTTCCTGCCTCTTGCTCTCCTTGCTGCTGCTGGCTGGCCGGCGGCTCCTTTTCCTGACCCACCAGCAGAGCGCGAAGAGCAGCAGCAGGAGTGCAGCGACCGCCCAGACCTGCCAGCGCTGCAAGGCAGCAAAGAGCGGGGCTCCCCAGGCAGAGTCGCTCTGCTCCACCTCCTGCAGCAGACGACTCATCTGCTGGCTGAGGAACTCCGCACGCTGCAGCATGCGCTGGTGCGTCTCCTCGTCCAGCTCACCACTGAGGGTCTGCCGGCGCTGGAGGATGCTCTGCAGAGCCAGGGCGAGCAACAGTCTGAGAGCCATGTTCTGCAGGAGGAGGGAGAGAAGGGGGTCAGTGCTGGCAGCGGGGGCAGCGGGGCCGCGAGCCGCAGGGAGCTGGGGGCAGGTAGGAGAGGGGCCGAGGCAGCGGGGAGGCAGCAAGGCCTGCGCCCAGGCCCGGTGGCGGCGACGCACTGTGCCCGGCCCAAGGCGCTGCCGCGAGCGGCGGGGCCCTCGATGCCCAGTGAGAACCCACCCCCGGGGCCGCGCGTTTCCGCCCCAGCCCTCCTCCAGCCCAGCCTCCCCCCGCCTGCGCACTCACCGCTAGCCCAAGCCGTAGTGGGGCAGCACTGCCTGCTGGCCCCCTTTAGAGCCGCCCCCATTTTGATGCGTCGCCGGTGATGTCACAGGCGCCGGAGCGCATCACAGGCACACCCGGCGGCAGGCCCCAGCCTGGCCCAGCGACCCTCGGCTGCCCTGGGGTCCTGGTTCAGGCCGGGCTGGAGTTCATTTTCTTCACGGGAGCTGCCGTCGTGCTGTGTTGCGCGTTGGCTCTCGTCTGCCTGCCAGCGGCAATCTCGTAATCACAGAATATCCCGGGTGGGAAGGGACTCACGAGGATCCCCGAGCTCAAGTCGAACCGTCAACCAAAACACTGCCAAGTCCACCACTAAACTATGTGCCTGAGCACCACATCTACACGTCTTTGAAGCACCTCCAGGGGTGGTGACTCAACCGGTTCCCTGGGCAGCCTGTTCCAATGCTCGATAACCCTTTCGGTGAAGACATTTTTCCTAATAGCCATCCCAAACCTCTCCCGACGCAACTTGAGGCCGTTCCCTCTTGGTCTACGGCCTGTTACTTGGGAGAAGAGACCAACAACCCCCTCGCTACAACCTCCTTTCAGATTCCTGAGCCCTGGGGAACACCGCTTCTGACCGGCCACCGACTGAATCACAAAGGCAGGGCCCACTGCACCCGCTCTTCACAGAATCACAGGACAGTAGGGGTTGGAAGGGGCCTTTGGAGGTCATCTAGTCCAACCCCCCACCCTGCTAAAGCAGCTTCACCCAGAGCACGTTGGACAGGAATGCATCCGGGCGGGTTTTGAGCATCTCCAGAGAAGGAGACTCCACAACCTCTCCGGGCAGTCTGTTCCAGCGCTCTCTCACCCTCAAAGTAAAGATGTCTTTCCTCATGTTCAGACAGAATTTCCTGCGTTCCAGTTTGTGCCCGTTGCCCCTTGTCCTGTTGCTGGGCACCACTGAAAAGAGTCTGGCCCCATCCTCTTGACAGCCGCCCTGGAGATGTTGGTAAGCGTTGATGAGATCCCTCCTCAGTCTTCTCTTCTCCAGGCTAAACAGACACACGTCTCTCAGCCCCTCCTCATCAGAGAGGTGCTCCAGTCCCTTGACCGTCTTCATAGCCGTCCGCTGGACTCTCTCCAGTAGTTCCTTGTCTTTCTTGAACAGGGGAGCCCAGAACTGCACCAAGTATTGGTCACAGATGTGGCCCCACCAGGGCAGAGGAGAGGGGGAGGAATGGCAAGGGACTCGAGCCCGTTTACATCAGCAGGGTGCTGAGGCCCACTATATTTTTAAGCATGAATGTATGTGCCAGACCCTCAAACTGCAGGTGAGTGAAGTGACACAGATATGGATCATGTAGCATGGAAAAATCTGGCCACCTTTCCCAGGAAGCAAGGGAGTCCTGGCTAGTGCCTACTCCAGGCCACAGGTAGCGGGACCAGCGGCGTGTGGCTGCAGGTCCTCACTGAGTAAGCTTCTCCTACTGCCAAAGCAAGCGCCCGAGTTGTTGCAGTTCCATCGCTCTGCCAGGGATGGAGGTGAGGCCGACTGGACTGTAGTCTCCAGGCTCCTCTTTCTTGCCCTTTTTCAAGACCGGTGGGACATTGGCTTTCCTCCAGTCCTCAGGCACCTCTCCTCTTCTCCTTGACCTTTCAAAGATAGTGGAGAGCGGCTGCGCAATGACATCTGCCACCTCCCTCAGCGCTTGTGGGTGCATCCCATCAGGGCCCATGGATGTGTGGGTGTCGAGTGTGCCTAAATGATCTCTGACCCAATCCTCCTTGGCCAAGGGAAAGTCTTCCTTTTTCCAGACTCTCCCTCTTACCTCCAGGGTCTGGGATTCATGAGGGCTGGCCTCAAGAGTAAAGACTGACGCCAAGGCAGCATTCAGGAATGCCTCTTCTGCAAAATGCTGCCTGACTCTGTGGCAGCTGAGCTGTCAGCACCCTGTGCCCATGTCGCCCAACAAAGTGATGCACAGACAATGAGAGACACAGCGTCCGTCTGTTAAACAAGTGCTTTATAGACACCTTTATACACGGTAAAACACCCCGAGGGAACGGAGTCGGGAGGAGGAGGGAGGGCGGGAGCTGTCCGGGGGGTAACGGGAGTCTCTGCTGCTGGTCCCGGTGGCCTCTGCCTGGTCGGTGCTCAGGAAGGTGTAGGAGTCACCTTGCTTCACACCAAACATCATGTCAATCAGGATGGTCTTACCGGAAGCGTGCGTCAGCTGGAGTTTGCAGGAGTGCCTGGACGGCAGCACCGTTAGGTGGCAGAACTTGGAGTGAGGTAACATGGCCCAGGCTCCTTTTACCACGACCTGCAACCAGTGGGCGGTTTTGACGATGTCAAGGTAGGGGCCGGTGCAGAGGGTGTGTAGGAGGCTGGGACACTGTTTATTCCTCAGCTCCTCCTGGGGGTGGTGGAGGAAGCACAGCATGTCCTCCTCCAGCGGCTCCCTCATGCAGGTGCACTGCAGCTCGACGCGGAGGCTGGAGTTCCTCGCCGGCATGTCCTCGGTGGCAGTGCCCAGCTCCACGTGGAAGCTGTGCCCGCGGGGAGGCTTCAGGGGCACGAGCAGGCGGTAGATGGCATCCTCCTCACGGGCACTCCAACATCCTAAGGCACCGCTCAGCCCGACGACCGGCTTCAGTCGCGGCATGAAACTATTCCTGGACAGCTTTCCACAGACACGGAGAAGTTCATCCATCAGCTCCTCCACCGTGCTGAAGGATTCGGAGAGGTCCAGGAGGCGGTGGGCCGAAACAGTGCGCGCATGCTGGGCAACCCGGGGTTTTTCTCCTTCCTGCCTCTTGCTCTCCTTGCTGCTGCTGGCTGGCCGGCGGCTCCTTTTCCTGACCCACCAGCAGAGCGCGAAGAGCAGCAGCAGGAGTGCAGCGACCGCCCAGACCTGCCAGCGCTGCAAGGCAGCAAAGAGCAGGGCTCCCCAGGCAGAGTCGCTCTGCTCCACCTCCTGCAGCAGACGACTCATCTGCTGGCTGAGGAACTCCGCACGCTGCAGCATGCGCTGGTGCGTCTCCTCGTCCAGCTCACCACTGAGGGTCTGCCGGCGCTGGAGGATGCTCTGCAGAGCCAGGGCGAGCAACAGTCTGAGAGCCATGTTCTGCAGGAGGAGGGAGAGAAGGGGGTCAGTGCTGGCAGCGGGGGCAGCGGGGCCGCGAGCCGCAGGGAGCTGGGGGCAGGTAGGAGAGGGGCCGAGGCAGCGGGGAGGCAGCAAGGCCTGCGCCCAGGCCCGGTGGCGGCGACGCACTGTGCCCGGCCCAAGGCGCTGCCGCGAGCGGCGGGGCCCTCGATGCCCAGTGAGAACCCACCCCCGGGGCCGCGCGTTTCCGCCCCAGCCCTCCTCCAGCCCAGCCTCCCCCCGCCTGCGCACTCACCGCTAGCCCAAGCCGTAGTGGGGCAGCACTGCCTGCTGGCCCCCTTTAGAGCCGCCCCCATTTTGATGCGTCGCCGGTGATGTCACAGGCGCCGGAGCGCATCACAGGCACACCCGGCGGCAGGCCCCAGCCTGGCCCAGCGACCCTCGGCTGCCCTGGGGTCCTGGTTCAGGCCGGGCTGGAGTTCATTTTCTTCACGGGAGCTGCCGTCGTGCTGTGTTGCGCGTTGGCTCTCGTCTGCCTGCCAGCGGCAATCTCGTAATCACAGAATATCCCGGGTGGGAAGGGACTCACGAGGATCCCCGAGCTCAAGTCGAACCGTCAACCAAAACACTGCCAAGTCCACCACTAAACTATGTGCCTGAGCACCACATCTACACGTCTTTGAAGCACCTCCAGGGGTGGTGACTCAACCGGTTCCCTGGGCAGCCTGTTCCAATGCTCGATAACCCTTTCGGTGAAGACATTTTTCCTAATAGCCATCCCAAACCTCTCCCGACGCAACTTGAGGCCGTTCCCTCTTGGTCTACGGCCTGTTACTTGGGAGAAGAGACCAACAACCCCCTCGCTACAACCTCCTTTCAGATTCCTGAGCCCTGGGGAACACCGCTTCTGACCGGCCACCGACTGAATCACAAAGGCAGGGCCCACTGCACCCGCTCTTCACAGAATCACAGGACAGTAGGGGTTGGAAGGGGCCTTTGGAGGTCATCTAGTCCAACCCCCCACCCTGCTAAAGCAGCTTCACCCAGAGCACGTTGGACAGGAATGCATCCGGGCGGGTTTTGAGCATCTCCAGAGAAGGAGACTCCACAACCTCTCCGGGCAGTCTGTTCCAGCGCTCTCTCACCCTCAAAGTAAAGATGTCTTTCCTCATGTTCAGACAGAATTTCCTGCGTTCCAGTTTGTGCCCGTTGCCCCTTGTCCTGTTGCTGGGCACCACTGAAAAGAGTCTGGCCCCATCCTCTTGACAGCCGCCCTGGAGATGTTGGTAAGCGTTGATGAGATCCCTCCTCAGTCTTCTCTTCTCCAGGCTAAACAGACACACGTCTCTCAGCCCCTCCTCATCAGAGAGGTGCTCCAGTCCCTTGACCGTCTTCATAGCCGTCCGCTGGACTCTCTCCAGTAGTTCCTTGTCTTTCTTGAACAGGGGAGCCCAGAACTGCACCAAGTATTGGTCACAGATGTGGCCCCACCAGGGCAGAGGAGAGGGGGAGGAATGGCAAGGGACTCGAGCCCGTTTACATCAGCAGGGTGCTGAGGCCCACTATATTTTTAAGCATGAATGTATGTGCCAGACCCTCAAACTGCAGGTGAGTGAAGTGACACAGATATGGATCATGTAGCATGGAAAAATCTGGCCACCTTTCCCAGGAAGCAAGGGAGTCCTGGCTAGTGCCTACTCCAGGCCACAGGTAGCGGGACCAGCGGCGTGTGGCTGCAGGTCCTCACTGAGTAAGCTTCTCCTACTGCCAAAGCAAGCGCCCGAGTTGTTGCAGTTCCATCGCTCTGCCAGGGATGGAGGTGAGGCCGACTGGACTGTAGTCTCCAGGCTCCTCTTTCTTGCCCTTTTTCAAGACCGGTGGGACATTGGCTTTCCTCCAGTCCTCAGGCACCTCTCCTCTTCTCCTTGACCTTTCAAAGATAGTGGAGAGCGGCTGCGCAATGACATCTGCCACCTCCCTCAGCGCTTGTGGGTGCATCCCATCAGGGCCCATGGATGTGTGGGTGTCGAGTGTGCCTAAATGATCTCTGACCCAATCCTCCTTGGCCAAGGGAAAGTCTTCCTTTTTCCAGACTCTCCCTCTTACCTCCAGGGTCTGGGATTCATGAGGGCTGGCCTCAAGAGTAAAGACTGACGCCAAGGCAGCATTCAGGAATGCCTCTTCTGCAAAATGCTGCCTGACTCTGTGGCAGCTGAGCTGTCAGCACCCTGTGCCCATGTCGCCCAACAAAGTGATGCACAGACAATGAGAGACACAGCGTCCGTCTGTTAAACAAGTGCTTTATAGACACCTTTATACACGGTAAAACACCCCGAGGGAACGGAGTCGGGAGGAGGAGGGAGGGCGGGAGCTGTCCGGGGGGTAACGGGAGTCTCTGCTGCTGGTCCCGGTGGCCTCTGCCTGGTCGGTGCTCAGGAAGGTGTAGGAGTCACCTTGCTTCACACCAAACATCATGTCAATCAGGATGGTCTTACCGGAAGCGTGCGTCAGCTGGAGTTTGCAGGAGTGCCTGGACGGCAGCACCGTTAGGTGGCAGAACTTGGAGTGAGGTAACATGGCCCAGGCTCCTTTTACCACGACCTGCAACCAGTGGGCGGTTTTGACGATGTCAAGGTAGGGGCCGGTGCAGAGGGTGTGTAGGAGGCTGGGACACTGTTTATTCCTCAGCTCCTCCTGGGGGTGGTGGAGGAAGCACAGCATGTCCTCCTCCAGCGGCTCCCTCATGCAGGTGCACTGCAGCTCGACGCGGAGGCTGGAGTTCCTCGCCGGCATGTCCTCGGTGGCAGTGCCCAGCTCCACGTGGAAGCTGTGCCCGCGGGGAGGCTTCAGGGGCACGAGCAGGCGGTAGATGGCATCCTCCTCACGGGCACTCCAACATCCTAAGGCACCGCTCAGCCCGACGACCGGCTTCAGTCGCGGCATGAAACTATTCCTGGACAGCTTTCCACAGACACGGAGAAGTTCATCCATCAGCTCCTCCACCGTGCTGAAGGATTCGGAGAGGTCCAGGAGGCGGTGGGCCGAAACAGTGCGCGCATGCTGGGCAACCCGGGGTTTTTCTCCTTCCTGCCTCTTGCTCTCCTTGCTGCTGCTGGCTGGCCGGCGGCTCCTTTTCCTGACCCACCAGCAGAGCGCGAAGAGCAGCAGCAGGAGTGCAGCGACCGCCCAGACCTGCCAGCGCTGCAAGGCAGCAAAGAGCAGGGCTCCCCAGGCAGAGTCGCTCTGCTCCACCTCCTGCAGCAGACGACTCATCTGCTGGCTGAGGAACTCCGCACGCTGCAGCATGCGCTGGTGCGTCTCCTCGTCCAGCTCACCACTGAGGGTCTGCCGGCGCTGGAGGATGCTCTGCAGAGCCAGGGCGAGCAACAGTCTGAGAGCCATGTTCTGCAGGAGGAGGGAGAGAAGGGGGTCAGTGCTGGCAGCGGGGGCAGCGGGGCCGCGAGCCGCAGGGAGCTGGGGGCAGGTAGGAGAGGGGCCGAGGCAGCGGGGAGGCAGCAAGGCCTGCGCCCAGGCCCGGTGGCGGCGACGCACCGTGCCCGGCCCAAGGCGCTGCCGCGAGCGGCGGGGCCCTCGATGCCCAGTGAGAACCCACCCCCGGGGCCGCGCGTTTCCGCCCCAGCCCTCCTCCAGCCCAGCCTCCCCCCGCCTGCGCACTCACCGCTAGCCCAAGCCGTAGTGGGGCAGCACTGCCTGCTGGCCCCCTTTAGAGCCGCCCCCATTTTGATGCGTCGCCAGCGATGTCACAGGCGCCGGAGCGCATCACAGGCACACCCGGCGGCAGGCCCCAGCCTGGCCCAGCGACCCTCGGCTGCCCTGGGGTCCTGGTTCAGGCCGGGCTGGAGTTCATTTTCTTCACGGGAGCTGCCGTCGTGCTGTGTTGCGCGTTGGCTCTCGTCTGCCTGCCAGCGGCGATCTCGTAATCACAGAATATCCCGGGTGGGAAGGGACTCACGAGGATCCCCGAGCTCAAGTCGAACCGTCAACCAAAACACTGCCAAGTCCACCACTAAACTATGTGCCTGAGCACCACATCTACACGTCTTTGAAGCACCTCCAGGGGTGGTGACTCAACCGGTTCCCTGGGCAGCCTGTTCCAATGCTCGATAACCCTTTCGGTGAAGACATTTTTCCTAATAGCCATCCCAAACCTCTCCCGACGCAACTTGAGGCCGTTCCCTCTTGGTCTACGGCCTGTTACTTGGGAGAAGAGACCAACAACCCCCTCGCTACAACCTCCTTTCAGATTCCTGAGCCCTGGGGAACACCGCTTCTGACCGGCCACCGACTGAATCACAAAGGCAGGGCCCACTGCACCCGCTCTTCACAGAATCACAGGACAGTAGGGGTTGGAAGGGGCCTTTGGAGGTCATCTAGTCCAACCCCCCACCCTGCTAAAGCAGCTTCACCCAGAGCACGTTGGACAGGAATGCATCCGGGCGGGTTTTGAGCATCTCCAGAGAAGGAGACTCCACAACCTCTCCGGGCAGTCTGTTCCAGCGCTCTCTCACCCTCAAAGTAAAGATGTCTTTCCTCATGTTCAGACAGAATTTCCTGCGTTCCAGTTTGTGCCCGTTGCCCCTTGTCCTGTTGCTGGGCACCACTGAAAAGAGTCTGGCCCCATCCTCTTGACAGCCGCCCTGGAGATGTTGGTAAGCGTTGATGAGATCCCTCCTCAGTCTTCTCTTCTCCAGGCTAAACAGACACACGTCTCTCAGCCCCTCCTCATCAGAGAGGTGCTCCAGTCCCTTGACCGTCTTCATAGCCGTCCGCTGGACTCTCTCCAGTAGTTCCTTGTCTTTCTTGAACAGGGGAGCCCAGAACTGCACCAAGTATTGGTCACAGATGTGGCCCCACCAGGGCAGAGGAGAGGGGGAGGAATGGCAAGGGACTCGAGCCCGTTTACATCAGCAGGGTGCTGAGGCCCACTATATTTTTAAGCATGAATGTATGTGCCAGACCCTCAAACTGCAGGTGAGTGAAGTGACACAGATATGGATCATGTAGCATGGAAAAATCTGGCCACCTTTCCCAGGAAGCAAGGGAGTCCTGGCTAGTGCCTACTCCAGGCCACAGGTAGCGGGACCAGCGGCGTGTGGCTGCAGGTCCTCACTGAGTAAGCTTCTCCTACTGCCAAAGCAAGCGCCCGAGTTGTTGCAGTTCCATCGCTCTGCCAGGGATGGAGGTGAGGCCGACTGGACTGTAGTCTCCAGGCTCCTCTTTCTTGCCCTTTTTCAAGACCGGTGGGACATTGGCTTTCCTCCAGTCCTCAGGCACCTCTCCTCTTCTCCTTGACCTTTCAAAGATAGTGGAGAGCGGCTGCGCAATGACATCTGCCACCTCCCTCAGCGCTTGTGGGTGCATCCCATCAGGGCCCATGGATGTGTGGGTGTCGAGTGTGCCTAAATGATCTCTGACCCAATCCTCCTTGGCCAAGGGAAAGTCTTCCTTTTTCCAGACTCTCCCTCTTACCTCCAGGGTCTGGGATTCATGAGGGCTGGCCTCAAGAGTAAAGACTGACGCCAAGGCAGCATTCAGGAATGCCTCTTCTGCAAAATGCTGCCTGACTCTGTGGCAGCTGAGCTGTCAGCACCCTGTGCCCATGTCGCCCAACAAAGTGATGCACAGACAATGAGAGACACAGCGTCCGTCTGTTAAACAAGTGCTTTATAGACACCTTTATACACGGTAAAACACCCCGAGGGAACGGAGTCGGGAGGAGGAGGGAGGGCGGGAGCTGTCCGGGGGGTAACGGGAGTCTCTGCTGCTGGTCCCGGTGGCCTCTGCCTGGTCGGTGCTCAGGAAGGTGTAGGAGTCACCTTGCTTCACACCAAACATCATGTCAATCAGGATGGTCTTACCGGAAGCGTGCGTCAGCCGGAGTTTGCAGGAGTGCCTGGACGGCAGCACCGTTAGGTGGCAGAACTTGGAGTGAGGTAACATGGCCCAGGCTCCTTTTACCACGACCTGCAACCAGTGGGCGGTTTTGACGATGTCAAGGTAGGGGCCGGTGCAGAGGGTGTGTAGGAGGCTGGGACACTGTTTATTCCTCAGCTCCTCCTGGGGGTGGTGGAGGAAGCACAGCATGTCCTCCTCCAGCGGCTCCCTCATGCAGGTGCACTGCAGCTCGACGCGGAGGCTGGAGTTCCTCGCCGGCATGTCCTCGGTGGCAGTGCCCAGCTCCACGTGGAAGCTGTGCCCGCGGGGAGGCTTCAGGGGCACGAGCAGGCGGTAGATGGCATCCTCCTCACGGGCACTCCAACATCCTAAGGCACCGCTCAGCCCGACGACCGGCTTCAGTCGCGGCATGAAACTATTCCTGGACAGCTTTCCACAGACACGGAGAAGTTCATCCATCAGCTCCTCCACCGTGCTGAAGGATTCGGAGAGGTCCAGGAGGCGGTGGGCCGAAACAGTGCGCGCATGCTGGGCAACCCGGGGTTTTTCTCCTTCCTGCCTCTTGCTCTCCTTGCTGCTGCTGGCTGGCCGGCGGCTCCTTTTCCTGACCCACCAGCAGAGCGCGAAGAGCAGCAGCAGGAGTGCAGCGACCGCCCAGACCTGCCAGCGCTGCAAGGCAGCAAAGAGCGGGGCTCCCCAGGCAGAGTCGCTCTGCTCCACCTCCTGCAGCAGACGACTCATCTGCTGGCTGAGGAACTCCGCACGCTGCAGCATGCGCTGGTGCGTCTCCTCGTCCAGCTCACCACTGAGGGTCTGCCGGCGCTGGAGGATGCTCTGCAGAGCCAGGGCGAGCAACAGTCTGAGAGCCATGTTCTGCAGGAGGAGGGAGAGAAGGGGGTCAGTGCTGGCAGCGGGGGCAGCGGGGCCGCGAGCCGCAGGGAGCTGGGGGCAGGTAGGAGAGGGGCCGAGGCAGCGGGGAGGCAGCAAGGCCTGCGCCCAGGCCCGGTGGCGGCGACGCACTGTGCCCGGCCCAAGGCGCTGCCGCAAGCGGCGGGGCCCTCGATGCCCAGTGAGAACCCACCCCCGGGGCCGCGCGTTTCCGCCCCAGCCCTCCTCCAGCCCAGCCTCCCCCCGCCTGCGCACTCACCGCTAGCCCAAGCCGTAGTGGGGCAGCACTGCCTGCTGGCCCCCTTTAGAGCCGCCCCCATTTTGATGCGTCGCCGGTGATGTCACAGGCGCCGGAGCGCATCACAGGCACACCCGGCGGCAGGCCCCAGCCTGGCCCAGCGACCCTCGGCTGCCCTGGGGTCCTGGTTCAGGCCGGGCTGGAGTTCATTTTCTTCACGGGAGCTGCCGTCGTGCTGTGTTGCGCGTTGGCTCTCGTCTGCCTGCCAGCGGCAATCTCGTAATCACAGAATATCCCGGGTGGGAAGGGACTCACGAGGATCCCCGAGCTCAAGTCGAACCGTCAACCAAAACACTGCCAAGTCCACCACTAAACTATGTGCCTGAGCACCACATCTACACGTCTTTGAAGCACCTCCAGGGGTGGTGACTCAACCGGTTCCCTGGGCAGCCTGTTCCAATGCTCGATAACCCTTTCGGTGAAGACATTTTTCCTAATAGCCATCCCAAACCTCTCCCGACGCAACTTGAGGCCGTTCCCTCTTGGTCTACGGCCTGTTACTTGGGAGAAGAGACCAACAACCCCCTCGCTACAACCTCCTTTCAGATTCCTGAGCCCTGGGGAACACCGCTTCTGACCGGCCACCGACTGAATCACAAAGGCAGGGCCCACTGCACCCGCTCTTCACAGAATCACAGGACAGTAGGGGTTGGAAGGGGCCTTTGGAGGTCATCTAGTCCAACCCCCCACCCTGCTAAAGCAGCTTCACCCAGAGCACGTTGGACAGGAATGCATCCGGGCGGGTTTTGAGCATCTCCAGAGAAGGAGACTCCACAACCTCTCCGGGCAGTCTGTTCCAGCGCTCTCTCACCCTCAAAGTAAAGATGTCTTTCCTCATGTTCAGACAGAATTTCCTGCGTTCCAGTTTGTGCCCGTTGCCCCTTGTCCTGTTGCTGGGCACCACTGAAAAGAGTCTGGCCCCATCCTCTTGACAGCCGCCCTGGAGATGTTGGTAAGCGTTGATGAGATCCCTCCTCAGTCTTCTCTTCTCCAGGCTAAACAGACACACGTCTCTCAGCCCCTCCTCATCAGAGAGGTGCTCCAGTCCCTTGACCGTCTTCATAGCCGTCCGCTGGACTCTCTCCAGTAGTTCCTTGTCTTTCTTGAACAGGGGAGCCCAGAACTGCACCAAGTATTGGTCACAGATGTGGCCCCACCAGGGCAGAGGAGAGGGGGAGGAATGGCAAGGGACTCGAGCCCGTTTACATCAGCAGGGTGCTGAGGCCCACTATATTTTTAAGCATGAATGTATGTGCCAGACCCTCAAACTGCAGGTGAGTGAAGTGACACAGATATGGATCATGTAGCATGGAAAAATCTGGCCACCTTTCCCAGGAAGCAAGGGAGTCCTGGCTAGTGCCTACTCCAGGCCACAGGTAGCGGGACCAGCGGCGTGTGGCTGCAGGTCCTCACTGAGTAAGCTTCTCCTACTGCCAAAGCAAGCGCCCGAGTTGTTGCAGTTCCATCGCTCTGCCAGGGATGGAGGTGAGGCCGACTGGACTGTAGTCTCCAGGCTCCTCTTTCTTGCCCTTTTTCAAGACCGGTGGGACATTGGCTTTCCTCCAGTCCTCAGGCACCTCTCCTCTTCTCCTTGACCTTTCAAAGATAGTGGAGAGCGGCTGCGCAATGACATCTGCCACCTCCCTCAGCGCTTGTGGGTGCATCCCATCAGGGCCCATGGATGTGTGGGTGTCGAGTGTGCCTAAATGATCTCTGACCCAATCCTCCTTGGCCAAGGGAAAGTCTTCCTTTTTCCAGACTCTCCCTCTTACCTCCAGGGTCTGGGATTCATGAGGGCTGGCCTCAAGAGTAAAGACTGACGCCAAGGCAGCATTCAGGAATGCCTCTTCTGCAAAATGCTGCCTGACTCTGTGGCAGCTGAGCTGTCAGCACCCTGTGCCCATGTCGCCCAACAAAGTGATGCACAGACAATGAGAGACACAGCGTCCGTCTGTTAAACAAGTGCTTTATAGACACCTTTATACACGGTAAAACACCCCGAGGGAACGGAGTCGGGAGGAGGAGGGAGGGCGGGAGCTGTCCGGGGGGTAACGGGAGTCTCTGCTGCTGGTCCCGGTGGCCTCTGCCTGGTCGGTGCTCAGGAAGGTGTAGGAGTCACCTTGCTTCACACCAAACATCATGTCAATCAGGATGGTCTTACCGGAAGCGTGCGTCAGCCGGAGTTTGCAGGAGTGCCTGGACGGCAGCACCGTTAGGTGGCAGAACTTGGAGTGAGGTAACATGGCCCAGGCTCCTTTTACCACGACCTGCAACCAGTGGGCGGTTTTGACGATGTCAAGGTAGGGGCCGGTGCAGAGGGTGTGTAGGAGGCTGGGACACTGTTTATTCCTCAGCTCCTCCTGGGGGTGGTGGAGGAAGCACAGCATGTCCTCCTCCAGCGGCTCCCTCATGCAGGTGCACTGCAGCTCGACGCGGAGACTGGAGTTCCTCGCCGGCATGTCCTCGGTGGCAGTGCCCAGCTCCACGTGGAAGCTGTGCCCGCGGGGAGGCTTCAGGGGCACGAGCAGGCGGTAGATGGCATCCTCCTCACGGGCACTCCAACATCCTAAGGCACCGCTCAGCCCGACGACCGGCTTCAGTCGCGGCATGAAACTATTCCTGGACAGCTTTCCACAGACACGGAGAAGTTCATCCATCAGCTCCTCCACCGTGCTGAAGGATTCGGAGAGGTCCAGGAGGCGGTGGGCCGAAACAGTGCGCGCATGCTGGGCAACCCGGGGTTTTTCTCCTTCCTGCCTCTTGCTCTCCTTGCTGCTGCTGGCTGGCCGGCGGCTCCTTTTCCTGACCCACCAGCAGAGCGCGAAGAGCAGCAGCAGGAGTGCAGCGACCGCCCAGACCTGCCAGCGCTGCAAGGCAGCAAAGAGCGGGGCTCCCCAGGCAGAGTCGCTCTGCTCCACCTCCTGCAGCAGACGACTCATCTGCTGGCTGAGGAACTCCGCACGCTGCAGCATGCGCTGGTGCGTCTCCTCGTCCAGCTCACCACTGAGGGTCTGCCGGCGCTGGAGGATGCTCTGCAGAGCCAGGGCGAGCAACAGTCTGAGAGCCATGTTCTGCAGGAGGAGGGAGAGAAGGGGGTCAGTGCTGGCAGCGGGGGCAGCGGGGCCGCGAGCCGCAGGGAGCTGGGGGCAGGTAGGAGAGGGGCCGAGGCAGCGGGGAGGCAGCAAGGCCTGCGCCCAGGCCCGGTGGCGGCGACGCACTGTGCCCGGCCCAAGGCGCTGCCGCAAGCGGCGGGGCCCTCGATGCCCAGTGAGAACCCACCCCCGGGGCCGCGCGTTTCCGCCCCAGCCCTCCTCCAGCCCAGCCTCCCCCCGCCTGCGCACTCACCGCTAGCCCAAGCCGTAGTGGGGCAGCACTGCCTGCTGGCCCCCTTTAGAGCCGCCCCCATTTTGATGCGTCGCCGGTGATGTCACAGGCGCCGGAGCGCATCACAGGCACACCCGGCGGCAGGCCCCAGCCTGGCCCAGCGACCCTCGGCTGCCCTGGGGTCCTGGTTCAGGCCGGGCTGGAGTTCATTTTCTTCACGGGAGCTGCCGTCGTGCTGTGTTGCGCGTTGGCTCTCGTCTGCCTGCCAGCGGCAATCTCGTAATCACAGAATATCCCGGGTGGGAAGGGACTCACGAGGATCCCCGAGCTCAAGTCGAACCGTCAACCAAAACACTGCCAAGTCCACCACTAAACTATGTGCCTGAGCACCACATCTACACGTCTTTGAAGCACCTCCAGGGGTGGTGACTCAACCGGTTCCCTGGGCAGCCTGTTCCAATGCTCGATAACCCTTTCGGTGAAGACATTTTTCCTAATAGCCATCCCAAACCTCTCCCGACGCAACTTGAGGCCGTTCCCTCTTGGTCTACGGCCTGTTACTTGGGAGAAGAGACCAACAACCCCCTCGCTACAACCTCCTTTCAGATTCCTGAGCCCTGGGGAACACCGCTTCTGACCGGCCACCGACTGAATCACAAAGGCAGGGCCCACTGCACCCGCTCTTCACAGAATCACAGGACAGTAGGGGTTGGAAGGGGCCTTTGGAGGTCATCTAGTCCAACCCCCCACCCTGCTAAAGCAGCTTCACCCAGAGCACGTTGGACAGGAATGCATCCGGGCGGGTTTTGAGCATCTCCAGAGAAGGAGACTCCACAACCTCTCCGGGCAGTCTGTTCCAGCGCTCTCTCACCCTCAAAGTAAAGATGTCTTTCCTCATGTTCAGACAGAATTTCCTGCGTTCCAGTTTGTGCCCGTTGCCCCTTGTCCTGTTGCTGGGCACCACTGAAAAGAGTCTGGCCCCATCCTCTTGACAGCCGCCCTGGAGATGTTGGTAAGCGTTGATGAGATCCCTCCTCAGTCTTCTCTTCTCCAGGCTAAACAGACACACGTCTCTCAGCCCCTCCTCATCAGAGAGGTGCTCCAGTCCCTTGACCGTCTTCATAGCCGTCCGCTGGACTCTCTCCAGTAGTTCCTTGTCTTTCTTGAACAGGGGAGCCCAGAACTGCACCAAGTATTGGTCACAGATGTGGCCCCACCAGGGCAGAGGAGAGGGGGAGGAATGGCAAGGGACTCGAGCCCGTTTACATCAGCAGGGTGCTGAGGCCCACTATATTTTTAAGCATGAATGTATGTGCCAGACCCTCAAACTGCAGGTGAGTGAAGTGACACAGATATGGATCATGTAGCATGGAAAAATCTGGCCACCTTTCCCAGGAAGCAAGGGAGTCCTGGCTAGTGCCTACTCCAGGCCACAGGTAGCGGGACCAGCGGCGTGTGGCTGCAGGTCCTCACTGAGTAAGCTTCTCCTACTGCCAAAGCAAGCGCCCGAGTTGTTGCAGTTCCATCGCTCTGCCAGGGATGGAGGTGAGGCCGACTGGACTGTAGTCTCCAGGCTCCTCTTTCTTGCCCTTTTTCAAGACCGGTGGGACATTGGCTTTCCTCCAGTCCTCAGGCACCTCTCCTCTTCTCCTTGACCTTTCAAAGATAGTGGAGAGCGGCTGCGCAATGACATCTGCCACCTCCCTCAGCGCTTGTGGGTGCATCCCATCAGGGCCCATGGATGTGTGGGTGTCGAGTGTGCCTAAATGATCTCTGACCCAATCCTCCTTGGCCAAGGGAAAGTCTTCCTTTTTCCAGACTCTCCCTCTTACCTCCAGGGTCTGGGATTCATGAGGGCTGGCCTCAAGAGTAAAGACTGACGCCAAGGCAGCATTCAGGAATGCCTCTTCTGCAAAATGCTGCCTGACTCTGTGGCAGCTGAGCTGTCAGCACCCTGTGCCCATGTCGCCCAACAAAGTGATGCACAGACAATGAGAGACACAGCGTCCGTCTGTTAAACAAGTGCTTTATAGACACCTTTATACACGGTAAAACACCCCGAGGGAACGGAGTCGGGAGGAGGAGGGAGGGCGGGAGCTGTCCGGGGGGTAACGGGAGTCTCTGCTGCTGGTCCCGGTGGCCTCTGCCTGGTCGGTGCTCAGGAAGGTGTAGGAGTCACCTTGCTTCACACCAAACATCATGTCAATCAGGATGGTCTTACCGGAAGCGTGCGTCAGCTGGAGTTTGCAGGAGTGCCTGGACGGCAGCACCGTTAGGTGGCAGAACTTGGAGTGAGGTAACATGGCCCAGGCTCCTTTTACCACGACCTGCAACCAGTGGGCGGTTTTGACGATGTCAAGGTAGGGGCCGGTGCAGAGGGTGTGTAGGAGGCTGGGACACTGTTTATTCCTCAGCTCCTCCTGGGGGTGGTGGAGGAAGCACAGCATGTCCTCCTCCAGCGGCTCCCTCGTGCAGGTGCACTGCAGCTCGACGCGGAGGCTGGAGTTCCTCGCCGGCATGTCCTCGGTGGCAGTGCCCAGCTCCACGTGGAAGCTGTGCCCGCGGGGAGGCTTCAGGGGCACGAGCAGGCGGTAGATGGCATCCTCCTCACGGGCACTCCAACATCCTAAGGCACCGCTCAGCCCGACGACCGGCTTCAGTCGCGGCATGAAACTATTCCTGGACAGCTTTCCACAGACACGGAGAAGTTCATCCATCAGCTCCTCCACCGTGCTGAAGGATTCGGAGAGGTCCAGGAGGCGGTGGGCCGAAACAGTGCGCGCATGCTGGGCAACCCGGGGTTTTTCTCCTTCCTGCCTCTTGCTCTCCTTGCTGCTGCTGGCTGGCCGGCGGCTCCTTTTCCTGACCCACCAGCAGAGCGCGAAGAGCAGCAGCAGGAGTGCAGCGACCGCCCAGACCTGCCAGCGCTGCAAGGCAGCAAAGAGCAGGGCTCCCCAGGCAGAGTCGCTCTGCTCCACCTCCTGCAGCAGACGACTCATCTGCTGGCTGAGGAACTCCGCACGCTGCAGCATGCGCTGGTGCGTCTCCTCGTCCAGCTCACCACTGAGGGTCTGCCGGCGCTGGAGGATGCTCTGCAGAGCCAGGGCGAGCAACAGTCTGAGAGCCATGTTCTGCAGGAGGAGGGAGAGAAGGGGGTCAGTGCTGGCAGCGGGGGCAGCGGGGCCGCGAGCCGCAGGGAGCTGGGGGCAGGTAGGAGAGGGGCCGAGGCAGCGGGGAGGCAGCAAGGCCTGCGCCCAGGCCCGGTGGCGGCGACGCACCGTGCCCGGCCCAAGGCGCTGCCGCGAGCGGCGGGGCCCTCGATGCCCAGTGAGAACCCACCCCCGGGGCCGCGCGTTTCCGCCCCAGCCCTCCTCCAGCCCAGCCTCCCCCCGCCTGCGCACTCACCGCTAGCCCAAGCCGTAGTGGGGCAGCACTGCCTGCTGGCCCCCTTTAGAGCCGCCCCCATTTTGATGCGTCGCCGGCGATGTCACAGGCGCCGGAGCGCATCACAGGCACACCCGGCGGCAGGCCCCAGCCTGGCCCAGCGACCCTCGGCTGCCCTGGGGTCCTGGTTCAGGCCGGGCTGGAGTTCATTTTCTTCACGGGAGCTGCCGTCGTGCTGTGTTGCGCGTTGGCTCTCGTCTGCCTGCCAGCGGCAATCTCGTAATCACAGAATATCCCGGGTGGGAAGGGACTCACGAGGATCCCCGAGCTCAAGTCGAACCATCAACCAAAACACTGCCAAGTCCACCACTAAACTATGTGCCTGAGCACCACATCTACACGTCTTTGAAGCACCTCCAGGGGTGGTGACTCAACCGGTTCCCTGGGCAGCCTGTTCCAATGCTCGATAACCCTTTCGGTGAAGACATTTTTCCTAATAGCCATCCCAAACCTCTCCCGACGCAACTTGAGGCCGTTCCCTCTTGGTCTACGGCCTGTTACTTGGGAGAAGAGACCAACAACCCCCTCGCTACAACCTCCTTTCAGATTCCTGAGCCCTGGGGAACACCGCTTCTGACCGGCCACCGACTGAATCACAAAGGCAGGGCCCACTGCACCCGCTCTTCACAGAATCACAGGACAGTAGGGGTTGGAAGGGGCCTTTGGAGGTCATCTAGTCCAACCCCCCACCCTGCTAAAGCAGCTTCACCCAGAGCACGTTGGACAGGAATGCATCCGGGCGGGTTTTGAGCATCTCCAGAGAAGGAGACTCCACAACCTCTCCGGGCAGTCTGTTCCAGCGCTCTCTCACCCTCAAAGTAAAGATGTCTTTCCTCATGTTCAGACAGAATTTCCTGCGTTCCAGTTTGTGCCCGTTGCCCCTTGTCCTGTTGCTGGGCACCACTGAAAAGAGTCTGGCCCCATCCTCTTGACAGCCACCCTGGAGATGTTGGTAAGCGTTGATGAGATCCCTCCTCAGTCTTCTCTTCTCCAGGCTAAACAGACACACGTCTCTCAGCCCCTCCTCATCAGAGAGGTGCTCCAGTCCCTTGACCGTCTTCATAGCCGTCCGCTGGACTCTCTCCAGTAGTTCCTTGTCTTTCTTGAACAGGGGAGCCCAGAACTGCACCAAGTATTGGTCACAGATGTGGCCCCACCAGGGCAGAGGAGAGGGGGAGGAATGGCAAGGGACTCGAGCCCGTTTACATCAGCAGGGTGCTGAGGCCCACTATATTTTTAAGCATGAATGTATGTGCCAGACCCTCAAACTGCAGGTGAGTGAAGTGACACAGATATGGATCATGTAGCATGGAAAAATCTGGCCACCTTTCCCAGGAAGCAAGGGAGTCCTGGCTAGTGCCTACTCCAGGCCACAGGTAGCGGGACCAGCGGCGTGTGGCTGCAGGTCCTCACTGAGTAAGCTTCTCCTACTGCCAAAGCAAGCGCCCGAGTTGTTGCAGTTCCATCGCTCTGCCAGGGATGGAGGTGAGGCCGACTGGACTGTAGTCTCCAGGCTCCTCTTTCTTGCCCTTTTTCAAGACCGGTGGGACATTGGCTTTCCTCCAGTCCTCAGGCACCTCTCCTCTTCTCCTTGACCTTTCAAAGATAGTGGAGAGCGGCTGCGCAATGACATCTGCCACCTCCCTCAGCGCTTGTGGGTGCATCCCATCAGGGCCCATGGATGTGTGGGTGTCGAGTGTGCCTAAATGATCTCTGACCCAATCCTCCTTGGCCAAGGGAAAGTCTTCCTTTTTCCAGACTCTCCCTCTTACCTCCAGGGTCTGGGATTCATGAGGGCTGGCCTCAAGAGTAAAGACTGACGCCAAGGCAGCATTCAGGAATGCCTCTTCTGCAAAATGCTGCCTGACTCTGTGGCAGCTGAGCTGTCAGCACCCTGTGCCCATGTCGCCCAACAAAGTGATGCACAGACAATGAGAGACACAGCGTCCGTCTGTTAAACAAGTGCTTTATAGACACCTTTATACACGGTAAAACACCCCGAGGGAACGGAGTCGGGAGGAGGAGGGAGGGCGGGAGCTGTCCGGGGGGTAACGGGAGTCTCTGCTGCTGGTCCCGGTGGCCTCTGCCTGGTCGGTGCTCAGGAAGGTGTAGGAGTCACCTTGCTTCACACCAAACATCATGTCAATCAGGATGGTCTTACCGGAAGCGTGCGTCAGCCGGAGTTTGCAGGAGTGCCTGGACGGCAGCACCGTTAGGTGGCAGAACTTGGAGTGAGGTAACATGGCCCAGGCTCCTTTTACCACGACCTGCAACCAGTGGGCGGTTTTGACGATGTCAAGGTAGGGGCCGGTGCAGAGGGTGTGTAGGAGGCTGGGACACTGTTTATTCCTCAGCTCCTCCTGGGGGTGGTGGAGGAAGCACAGCATGTCCTCCTCCAGCGGCTCCCTCATGCAGGTGCACTGCAGCTCGACGCGGAGGCTGGAGTTCCTCGCCGGCATGTCCTCGGTGGCAGTGCCCAGCTCCACGTGGAAGCTGTGCCCGCGGGGAGGCTTCAGGGGCACGAGCAGGCGGTAGATGGCATCCTCCTCACGGGCACTCCAACATCCTAAGGCACCGCTCAGCCCGACGACCGGCTTCAGTCGCGGCATGAAACTATTCCTGGACAGCTTTCCACAGACACGGAGAAGTTCATCCATCAGCTCCTCCACCGTGCTGAAGGATTCGGAGAGGTCCAGGAGGCGGTGGGCCGAAACAGTGCGCGCATGCTGGGCAACCCGGGGTTTTTCTCCTTCCTGCCTCTTGCTCTCCTTGCTGCTGCTGGCTGGCCGGCGGCTCCTTTTCCTGACCCACCAGCAGAGCGCGAAGAGCAGCAGCAGGAGTGCAGCGACCGCCCAGACCTGCCAGCGCTGCAAGGCAGCAAAGAGCGGGGCTCCCCAGGCAGAGTCGCTCTGCTCCACCTCCTGCAGCAGACGACTCATCTGCTGGCTGAGGAACTCCGCACGCTGCAGCATGCGCTGGTGCGTCTCCTCGTCCAGCTCACCACTGAGGGTCTGCCGGCGCTGGAGGATGCTCTGCAGAGCCAGGGCGAGCAACAGTCTGAGAGCCATGTTCTGCAGGAGGAGGGAGAGAAGGGGGTCAGTGCTGGCAGCGGGGGCAGCGGGGCCGCGAGCCGCAGGGAGCTGGGGGCAGGTAGGAGAGGGGCCGAGGCAGCGGGGAGGCAGCAAGGCCTGCGCCCAGGCCCGGTGGCGGCGACGCACTGTGCCCGGCCCAAGGCGCTGCCGCGAGCGGCGGGGCCCTCGATGCCCAGTGAGAACCCACCCCCGGGGCCGCGCGTTTCCGCCCCAGCCCTCCTCCAGCCCAGCCTCCCCCCGCCTGCGCACTCACCGCTAGCCCAAGCCGTAGTGGGGCAGCACTGCCTGCTGGCCCCCTTTAGAGCCGCCCCCATTTTGATGCGTCGCCGGTGATGTCACAGGCGCCGGAGCGCATCACAGGCACACCCGGCGGCAGGCCCCAGCCTGGCCCAGCGACCCTCGGCTGCCCTGGGGTCCTGGTTCAGGCCGGGCTGGAGTTCATTTTCTTCACGGGAGCTGCCGTCGTGCTGTGTTGCGCGTTGGCTCTCGTCTGCCTGCCAGCGGCAATCTCGTAATCACAGAATATCCCGGGTGGGAAGGGACTCACGAGGATCCCCGAGCTCAAGTCGAACCGTCAACCAAAACACTGCCAAGTCCACCACTAAACTATGTGCCTGAGCACCACATCTACACGTCTTTGAAGCACCTCCAGGGGTGGTGACTCAACCGGTTCCCTGGGCAGCCTGTTCCAATGCTCGATAACCCTTTCGGTGAAGACATTTTTCCTAATAGCCATCCCAAACCTCTCCCGACGCAACTTGAGGCCGTTCCCTCTTGGTCTACGGCCTGTTACTTGGGAGAAGAGACCAACAACCCCCTCGCTACAACCTCCTTTCAGATTCCTGAGCCCTGGGGAACACCGCTTCTGACCGGCCACCGACTGAATCACAAAGGCAGGGCCCACTGCACCCGCTCTTCACAGAATCACAGGACAGTAGGGGTTGGAAGGGGCCTTTGGAGGTCATCTAGTCCAACCCCCCACCCTGCTAAAGCAGCTTCACCCAGAGCACGTTGGACAGGAATGCATCCGGGCGGGTTTTGAGCATCTCCAGAGAAGGAGACTCCACAACCTCTCCGGGCAGTCTGTTCCAGCGCTCTCTCACCCTCAAAGTAAAGATGTCTTTCCTCATGTTCAGACAGAATTTCCTGCGTTCCAGTTTGTGCCCGTTGCCCCTTGTCCTGTTGCTGGGCACCACTGAAAAGAGTCTGGCCCCATCCTCTTGACAGCCGCCCTGGAGATGTTGGTAAGCGTTGATGAGATCCCTCCTCAGTCTTCTCTTCTCCAGGCTAAACAGACACACGTCTCTCAGCCCCTCCTCATCAGAGAGGTGCTCCAGTCCCTTGACCGTCTTCATAGCCGTCCGCTGGACTCTCTCCAGTAGTTCCTTGTCTTTCTTGAACAGGGGAGCCCAGAACTGCACCAAGTATTGGTCACAGATGTGGCCCCACCAGGGCAGAGGAGAGGGGGAGGAATGGCAAGGGACTCGAGCCCGTTTACATCAGCAGGGTGCTGAGGCCCACTATATTTTTAAGCATGAATGTATGTGCCAGACCCTCAAACTGCAGGTGAGTGAAGTGACACAGATATGGATCATGTAGCATGGAAAAATCTGGCCACCTTTCCCAGGAAGCAAGGGAGTCCTGGCTAGTGCCTACTCCAGGCCACAGGTAGCGGGACCAGCGGCGTGTGGCTGCAGGTCCTCACTGAGTAAGCTTCTCCTACTGCCAAAGCAAGCGCCCGAGTTGTTGCAGTTCCATCGCTCTGCCAGGGATGGAGGTGAGGCCGACTGGACTGTAGTCTCCAGGCTCCTCTTTCTTGCCCTTTTTCAAGACCGGTGGGACATTGGCTTTCCTCCAGTCCTCAGGCACCTCTCCTCTTCTCCTTGACCTTTCAAAGATAGTGGAGAGCGGCTGCGCAATGACATCTGCCACCTCCCTCAGCGCTTGTGGGTGCATCCCATCAGGGCCCATGGATGTGTGGGTGTCGAGTGTGCCTAAATGATCTCTGACCCAATCCTCCTTGGCCAAGGGAAAGTCTTCCTTTTTCCAGACTCTCCCTCTTACCTCCAGGGTCTGGGATTCATGAGGGCTGGCCTCAAGAGTAAAGACTGACGCCAAGGCAGCATTCAGGAATGCCTCTTCTGCAAAATGCTGCCTGACTCTGTGGCAGCTGAGCTGTCAGCACCCTGTGCCCATGTCGCCCAACAAAGTGATGCACAGACAATGAGAGACACAGCGTCCGTCTGTTAAACAAGTGCTTTATAGACACCTTTATACACGGTAAAACACCCCGAGGGAACGGAGTCGGGAGGAGGAGGGAGGGCGGGAGCTGTCCGGGGGGTAACGGGAGTCTCTGCTGCTGGTCCCGGTGGCCTCTGCCTGGTCGGTGCTCAGGAAGGTGTAGGAGTCACCTTGCTTCACACCAAACATCATGTCAATCAGGATGGTCTTACCGGAAGCGTGCGTCAGCCGGAGTTTGCAGGAGTGCCTGGACGGCAGCACCGTTAGGTGGCAGAACTTGGAGTGAGGTAACATGGCCCAGGCTCCTTTTACCACGACCTGCAACCAGTGGGCGGTTTTGACGATGTCAAGGTAGGGGCCGGTGCAGAGGGTGTGTAGGAGGCTGGGACACTGTTTATTCCTCAGCTCCTCCTGGGGGTGGTGGAGGAAGCACAGCATGTCCTCCTCCAGCGGCTCCCTCATGCAGGTGCACTGCAGCTCGACGCGGAGGCTGGAGTTCCTCGCCGGCATGTCCTCGGTGGCAGTGCCCAGCTCCACGTGGAAGCTGTGCCCGCGGGGAGGCTTCAGGGGCACGAGCAGGCGGTAGATGGCATCCTCCTCACGGGCACTCCAACATCCTAAGGCACCGCTCAGCCCGATGACCGGCTTCAGTCGCGGCATGAAACTATTCCTGGACAGCTTTCCACAGACACGGAGAAGCTCATCCATCAGCTCCTCCACCGTGCTGAAGGATTCGGAGAGGTCCAGGAGGCGGTGGGCCGAAACAGTGCGCGCATGCTGGGCAACCCGGGGTTTTTCTCCTTCCTGCCTCTTGCTCTCCTTGCTGCTGCTGGCTGGCCGGCGGCTCCTTTTCCTGACCCACCAGCAGAGCGCGAAGAGCAGCAGCAGGAGTGCAGCGACCGCCCAGACCTGCCAGCGCTGCAAGGCAGCAAAGAGCAGGGCTCCCCAGGCAGAGTCGCTCTGCTCCACCTCCTGCAGCAGACGACTCATCTGCTGGCTGAGGAACTCCGCACGCTGCAGCATGCGCTGGTGCGTCTCCTCGTCCAGCTCACCACTGAGGGTCTGCCGGCGCTGGAGGATGCTCTGCAGAGCCAGGGCGAGCAACAGTCTGAGAGCCATGTTCTGCAGGAGGAGGGAGAGAAGGGGGTCAGTGCTGGCAGCGGGGGCAGCGGGGCCGCGAGCCGCAGGGAGCTGGGGGCAGGTAGGAGAGGGGCCGAGGCAGCGGGGAGGCAGCAAGGCCTGCGCCCAGGCCCGGTGGCGGCGACGCACCGTGCCCGGCCCAAGGCGCTGCCGCGAGCGGCGGGGCCCTCGATGCCCAGTGAGAACCCACCCCCGGGGCCGCGCGTTTCCGCCCCAGCCCTCCTCCAGCCCAGCCTCCCCCCGCCTGCGCACTCACCGCTAGCCCAAGCCGTAGTGGGGCAGCACTGCCTGCTGGCCCCCTTTAGAGCCGCCCCCATTTTGATGCGTCGCCGGCGATGTCACAGGCGCCGGAGCGCATCACAGGCACACCCGGCGGCAGGCCCCAGCCTGGCCCAGCGACCCTCGGCTGCCCTGGGGTCCTGGTTCAGGCCGGGCTGGAGTTCATTTTCTTCACGGGAGCTGCCGTCGTGCTGTGTTGCGCGTTGGCTCTCGTCTGCCTGCCAGCGGCAATCTCGTAATCACAGAATATCCCGGGTGGGAAGGGACTCACGAGGATCCCCGAGCTCAAGTCGAACCGTCAACCAAAACACTGCCAAGTCCACCACTAAACTATGTGCCTGAGCACCACATCTACACGTCTTTGAAGCACCTCCAGGGGTGGTGACTCAACCGGTTCCCTGGGCAGCCTGTTCCAATGCTCGATAACCCTTTCGGTGAAGACATTTTTCCTAATAGCCATCCCAAACCTCTCCCGACGCAACTTGAGGCCGTTCCCTCTTGGTCTACGGCCTGTTACTTGGGAGAAGAGACCAACAACCCCCTCGCTACAACCTCCTTTCAGATTCCTGAGCCCTGGGGAACACCGCTTCTGACCGGCCACCGACTGAATCACAAAGGCAGGGCCCACTGCACCCGCTCTTCACAGAATCACAGGACAGTAGGGGTTGGAAGGGGCCTTTGGAGGTCATCTAGTCCAACCCCCCACCCTGCTAAAGCAGCTTCACCCAGAGCACGTTGGACAGGAATGCATCCGGGCGGGTTTTGAGCATCTCCAGAGAAGGAGACTCCACAACCTCTCCGGGCAGTCTGTTCCAGCGCTCTCTCACCCTCAAAGTAAAGATGTCTTTCCTCATGTTCAGACAGAATTTCCTGCGTTCCAGTTTGTGCCCGTTGCCCCTTGTCCTGTTGCTGGGCACCACTGAAAAGAGTCTGGCCCCATCCTCTTGACAGCCGCCCTGGAGATGTTGGTAAGCGTTGATGAGATCCCTCCTCAGTCTTCTCTTCTCCAGGCTAAACAGACACACGTCTCTCAGCCCCTCCTCATCAGAGAGGTGCTCCAGTCCCTTGACCGTCTTCATAGCCGTCCGCTGGACTCTCTCCAGTAGTTCCTTGTCTTTCTTGAACAGGGGAGCCCAGAACTGCACCAAGTATTGGTCACAGATGTGGCCCCACCAGGGCAGAGGAGAGGGGGAGGAATGGCAAGGGACTCGAGCCCGTTTACATCAGCAGGGTGCTGAGGCCCACTATATTTTTAAGCATGAATGTATGTGCCAGACCCTCAAACTGCAGGTGAGTGAAGTGACACAGATATGGATCATGTAGCATGGAAAAATCTGGCCACCTTTCCCAGGAAGCAAGGGAGTCCTGGCTAGTGCCTACTCCAGGCCACAGGTAGCGGGACCAGCGGCGTGTGGCTGCAGGTCCTCACTGAGTAAGCTTCTCCTACTGCCAAAGCAAGCGCCCGAGTTGTTGCAGTTCCATCGCTCTGCCAGGGATGGAGGTGAGGCCGACTGGACTGTAGTCTCCAGGCTCCTCTTTCTTGCCCTTTTTCAAGACCGGTGGGACATTGGCTTTCCTCCAGTCCTCAGGCACCTCTCCTCTTCTCCTTGACCTTTCAAAGATAGTGGAGAGCGGCTGCGCAATGACATCTGCCACCTCCCTCAGCGCTTGTGGGTGCATCCCATCAGGGCCCATGGATGTGTGGGTGTCGAGTGTGCCTAAATGATCTCTGACCCAATCCTCCTTGGCCAAGGGAAAGTCTTCCTTTTTCCAGACTCTCCCTCTTACCTCCAGGGTCTGGGATTCATGAGGGCTGGCCTCAAGAGTAAAGACTGACGCCAAGGCAGCATTCAGGAATGCCTCTTCTGCAAAATGCTGCCTGACTCTGTGGCAGCTGAGCTGTCAGCACCCTGTGCCCATGTCGCCCAACAAAGTGATGCACAGACAATGAGAGACACAGCGTCCGTCTGTTAAACAAGTGCTTTATAGACACCTTTATACACGGTAAAACACCCCGAGGGAACGGAGTCGGGAGGAGGAGGGAGGGCGGGAGCTGTCCGGGGGGTAACGGGAGTCTCTGCTGCTGGTCCCGGTGGCCTCTGCCTGGTCGGTGCTCAGGAAGGTGTAGGAGTCACCTTGCTTCACACCAAACATCATGTCAATCAGGATGGTCTTACCGGAAGCGTGCGTCAGCCGGAGTTTGCAGGAGTGCCTGGACGGCAGCACCGTTAGGTGGCAGAACTTGGAGTGAGGTAACATGGCCCAGGCTCCTTTTACCACGACCTGCAACCAGTGGGCGGTTTTGACGATGTCAAGGTAGGGGCCGGTGCAGAGGGTGTGTAGGAGGCTGGGACACTGTTTATTCCTCAGCTCCTCCTGGGGGTGGTGGAGGAAGCACAGCATGTCCTCCTCCAGCGGCTCCCTCATGCAGGTGCACTGCAGCTCGACGCGGAGGCTGGAGTTCCTTGCCGGCATGTCCTCGGTGGCAGTGCCCAGCTCCACGTGGAAGCTGTGCCCGCGGGGAGGCTTCAGGGGCACGAGCAGGCGGTAGATGGCATCCTCCTCACGGGCACTCCAACATCCTAAGGCACCGCTCAGCCCGACGACCGGCTTCAGTCGCGGCATGAAACTATTCCTCGACAGCTTTCCACAGACACGGAGAAGTTCATCCATCAGCTCCTCCACCGTGCTGAAGGATTCGGAGAGGTCCAGGAGGCGGTGGGCCGAAACAGTGCGCGCATGCTGGGCAACCCGGGGTTTTTCTCCTTCCTGCCTCTTGCTCTCCTTGCTGCTGCTGGCTGGCCGGCGGCTCCTTTTCCTGACCCACCAGCAGAGCGCGAAGAGCAGCAGCAGGAGTGCAGCGACCGCCCAGACCTGCCAGCGCTGCAAGGCAGCAAAGAGCAGGGCTCCCCAGGCAGAGTCGCTCTGCTCCACCTCCTGCAGCAGACGACTCATCTGCTGGCTGAGGAACTCCGCACGCTGCAGCATGCGCTGGTGCGTCTCCTCGTCCAGCTCACCACTGAGGGTCTGCCGGCGCTGGAGGATGCTCTGCAGAGCCAGGGCGAGCAACAGTCTGAGAGCCATGTTCTGCAGGAGGAGGGAGAGAAGGGGGTCAGTGCTGGCAGCGGGGGCAGCGGGGCCGCGAGCCGCAGGGAGCTGGGGGCAGGTAGGAGAGGGGCCGAGGCAGCGGGGAGGCAGCAAGGCCTGCGCCCAGGCCCGGTGGCGGCGACGCACTGTGCCCGGCCCAAGGCGCTGCCGCAAGCGGCGGGGCCCTCGATGCCCAGTGAGAACCCACCCCCGGGGCCGCGCGTTTCCGCCCCAGCCCTCCTCCAGCCCAGCCTCCCCCCGCCTGCGCACTCACCGCTAGCCCAAGCCGTAGTGGGGCAGCACTGCCTGCTGGCCCCCTTTAGAGCCGCCCCCATTTTGATGCGTCGCCGGCGATGTCACAGGCGCCGGAGCGCATCACAGGCACACCCGGCGGCAGGCCCCAGCCTGGCCCAGCGACCCTCGGCTGCCCTGGGGTCCTGGTTCAGGCCGGGCTGGAGTTCATTTTCTTCACGGGAGCTGCCGTCGTGCTGTGTTGCGCGTTGGCTCTCGTCTGCCTGCCAGCGGCAATCTCGTAATCACAGAATATCCCGGGTGGGAAGGGACTCACGAGGATCCCCGAGCTCAAGTCGAACCGTCAACCAAAACACTGCCAAGTCCACCACTAAACTATGTGCCTGAGCACCACATCTACACGTCTTTGAAGCACCTCCAGGGGTGGTGACTCAACCGGTTCCCTGGGCAGCCTGTTCCAATGCTCGATAACCCTTTCGGTGAAGACATTTTTCCTAATAGCCATCCCAAACCTCTCCCGACGCAACTTGAGGCCGTTCCCTCTTGGTCTACGGCCTGTTACTTGGGAGAAGAGACCAACAACCCCCTCGCTACAACCTCCTTTCAGATTCCTGAGCCCTGGGGAACACCGCTTCTGACCGGCCACCGACTGAATCACAAAGGCAGGGCCCACTGCACCCGCTCTTCACAGAATCACAGGACAGTAGGGGTTGGAAGGGGCCTTTGGAGGTCATCTAGTCCAACCCCCCACCCTGCTAAAGCAGCTTCACCCAGAGCACGTTGGACAGGAATGCATCCGGGCGGGTTTTGAGCATCTCCAGAGAAGGAGACTCCACAACCTCTCCGGGCAGTCTGTTCCAGCGCTCTCTCACCCTCAAAGTAAAGATGTCTTTCCTCATGTTCAGACAGAATTTCCTGCGTTCCAGTTTGTGCCCGTTGCCCCTTGTCCTGTTGCTGGGCACCACTGAAAAGAGTCTGGCCCCATCCTCTTGACAGCCGCCCTGGAGATGTTGGTAAGCGTTGATGAGATCCCTCCTCAGTCTTCTCTTCTCCAGGCTAAACAGACACACGTCTCTCAGCCCCTCCTCATCAGAGAGGTGCTCCAGTCCCTTGACCGTCTTCATAGCCGTCCGCTGGACTCTCTCCAGTAGTTCCTTGTCTTTCTTGAACAGGGGAGCCCAGAACTGCACCAAGTATTGGTCACAGATGTGGCCCCACCAGGGCAGAGGAGAGGGGGAGGAATGGCAAGGGACTCGAGCCCGTTTACATCAGCAGGGTGCTGAGGCCCACTATATTTTTAAGCATGAATGTATGTGCCAGACCCTCAAACTGCAGGTGAGTGAAGTGACACAGATATGGATCATGTAGCATGGAAAAATCTGGCCACCTTTCCCAGGAAGCAAGGGAGTCCTGGCTAGTGCCTACTCCAGGCCACAGGTAGCGGGACCAGCGGCGTGTGGCTGCAGGTCCTCACTGAGTAAGCTTCTCCTACTGCCAAAGCAAGCGCCCGAGTTGTTGCAGTTCCATCGCTCTGCCAGGGATGGAGGTGAGGCCGACTGGACTGTAGTCTCCAGGCTCCTCTTTCTTGCCCTTTTTCAAGACCGGTGGGACATTGGCTTTCCTCCAGTCCTCAGGCACCTCTCCTCTTCTCCTTGACCTTTCAAAGATAGTGGAGAGCGGCTGCGCAATGACATCTGCCACCTCCCTCAGCGCTTGTGGGTGCATCCCATCAGGGCCCATGGATGTGTGGGTGTCGAGTGTGCCTAAATGATCTCTGACCCAATCCTCCTTGGCCAAGGGAAAGTCTTCCTTTTTCCAGACTCTCCCTCTTACCTCCAGGGTCTGGGATTCATGAGGGCTGGCCTCAAGAGTAAAGACTGACGCCAAGGCAGCATTCAGGAATGCCTCTTCTGCAAAATGCTGCCTGACTCTGTGGCAGCTGAGCTGTCAGCACCCTGTGCCCATGTCGCCCAACAAAGTGATGCACAGACAATGAGAGACACAGCGTCCGTCTGTTAAACAAGTGCTTTATAGACACCTTTATACACGGTAAAACACCCCGAGGGAACGGAGTCGGGAGGAGGAGGGAGGGCGGGAGCTGTCCGGGGGGTAACGGGAGTCTCTGCTGCTGGTCCCGGTGGCCTCTGCCTGGTCGGTGCTCAGGAAGGTGTAGGAGTCACCTTGCTTCACACCAAACATCATGTCAATCAGGATGGTCTTACCGGAAGCGTGCGTCAGCCGGAGTTTGCAGGAGTGCCTGGACGGCAGCACCGTTAGGTGGCAGAACTTGGAGTGAGGTAACATGGCCCAGGCTCCTTTTACCACGACCTGCAACCAGTGGGCGGTTTTGACGATGTCAAGGTAGGGGCCGGTGCAGAGGGTGTGTAGGAGGCTGGGACACTGTTTATTCCTCAGCTCCTCCTGGGGGTGGTGGAGGAAGCACAGCATGTCCTCCTCCAGCGGCTCCCTCATGCAGGTGCACTGCAGCTCGACGCGGAGGCTGGAGTTCCTCGCCGGCATGTCCTCGGTGGCAGTGCCCAGCTCCACGTGGAAGCTGTGCCCGCGGGGAGGCTTCAGGGGCACGAGCAGGCGGTAGATGGCATCCTCCTCACGGGCACTCCAACATCCTAAGGCACCGCTCAGCCCGACGACCGGCTTCAGTCGCGGCATGAAACTATTCCTGGACAGCTTTCCACAGACACGGAGAAGTTCATCCATCAGCTCCTCCACCGTGCTGAAGGATTCGGAGAGGTCCAGGAGGCGGTGGGCCGAAACAGTGCGCGCATGCTGGGCAACCCGGGGTTTTTCTCCTTCCTGCCTCTTGCTCTCCTTGCTGCTGCTGGCTGGCCGGCGGCTCCTTTTCCTGACCCACCAGCAGAGCGCGAAGAGCAGCAGCAGGAGTGCAGCGACCGCCCAGACCTGCCAGCGCTGCAAGGCAGCAAAGAGCAGGGCTCCCCAGGCAGAGTCGCTCTGCTCCACCTCCTGCAGCAGACGACTCATCTGCTGGCTGAGGAACTCCGCACGCTGCAGCATGCGCTGGTGCGTCTCCTCGTCCAGCTCACCACTGAGGGTCTGCCGGCGCTGGAGGATGCTCTGCAGAGCCAGGGCGAGCAACAGTCTGAGAGCCATGTTCTGCAGGAGGAGGGAGAGAAGGGGGTCAGTGCTGGCAGCGGGGGCAGCGGGGCCGCGAGCCGCAGGGAGCTGGGGGCAGGTAGGAGAGGGGCCGAGGCAGCGGGGAGGCAGCAAGGCCTGCGCCCAGGCCCGGTGGCGGCGACGCACCGTGCCCGGCCCAAGGCGCTGCCGCGAGCGGCGGGGCCCTCGATGCCCAGTGAGAACCCACCCCCGGGGCCGCGCGTTTCCGCCCCAGCCCTCCTCCAGCCCAGCCTCCCCCCGCCTGCGCACTCACCGCTAGCCCAAGCCGTAGTGGGGCAGCACTGCCTGCTGGCCCCCTTTAGAGCCGCCCCCATTTTGATGCGTCGCCAGCGATGTCACAGGCGCCGGAGCGCATCACAGGCACACCCGGCGGCAGGCCCCAGCCTGGCCCAGCGACCCTCGGCTGCCCTGGGGTCCTGGTTCAGGCCGGGCTGGAGTTCATTTTCTTCACGGGAGCTGCTGTCGTGCTGTGTTGCGCGTTGGCTCTCGTCTGCCTGCCAGCGGCGATCTCGTAATCACAGAATATCCCGGGTGGGAAGGGACTCACGAGGATCCCCGAGCTCAAGTCGAACCGTCAACCAAAACACTGCCAAGTCCACCACTAAACTATGTGCCTGAGCACCACATCTACACGTCTTTGAAGCACCTCCAGGGGTGGTGACTCAACCGGTTCCCTGGGCAGCCTGTTCCAATGCTCGATAACCCTTTCGGTGAAGACATTTTTCCTAATAGCCATCCCAAACCTCTCCCGACGCAACTTGAGGCCGTTCCCTCTTGGTCTACGGCCTGTTACTTGGGAGAAGAGACCAACAACCCCCTCGCTACAACCTCCTTTCAGATTCCTGAGCCCTGGGGAACACCGCTTCTGACCGGCCACCGACTGAATCACAAAGGCAGGGCCCACTGCACCCGCTCTTCACAGAATCACAGGACAGTAGGGGTTGGAAGGGGCCTTTGGAGGTCATCTAGTCCAACCCCCCACCCTGCTAAAGCAGCTTCACCCAGAGCACGTTGGACAGGAATGCATCCGGGCGGGTTTTGAGCATCTCCAGAGAAGGAGACTCCACAACCTCTCCGGGCAGTCTGTTCCAGCGCTCTCTCACCCTCAAAGTAAAGATGTCTTTCCTCATGTTCAGACAGAATTTCCTGCGTTCCAGTTTGTGCCCGTTGCCCCTTGTCCTGTTGCTGGGCACCACTGAAAAGAGTCTGGCCCCATCCTCTTGACAGCCGCCCTGGAGATGTTGGTAAGCGTTGATGAGATCCCTCCTCAGTCTTCTCTTCTCCAGGCTAAACAGACACACGTCTCTCAGCCCCTCCTCATCAGAGAGGTGCTCCAGTCCCTTGACCGTCTTCATAGCCGTCCGCTGGACTCTCTCCAGTAGTTCCTTGTCTTTCTTGAACAGGGGAGCCCAGAACTGCACCAAGTATTGGTCACAGATGTGGCCCCACCAGGGCAGAGGAGAGGGGGAGGAATGGCAAGGGACTCGAGCCCGTTTACATCAGCAGGGTGCTGAGGCCCACTATATTTTTAAGCATGAATGTATGTGCCAGACCCTCAAACTGCAGGTGAGTGAAGTGACACAGATATGGATCATGTAGCATGGAAAAATCTGGCCACCTTTCCCAGGAAGCAAGGGAGTCCTGGCTAGTGCCTACTCCAGGCCACAGGTAGCGGGACCAGCGGCGTGTGGCTGCAGGTCCTCACTGAGTAAGCTTCTCCTACTGCCAAAGCAAGCGCCCGAGTTGTTGCAGTTCCATCGCTCTGCCAGGGATGGAGGTGAGGCCGACTGGACTGTAGTCTCCAGGCTCCTCTTTCTTGCCCTTTTTCAAGACCGGTGGGACATTGGCTTTCCTCCAGTCCTCAGGCACCTCTCCTCTTCTCCTTGACCTTTCAAAGATAGTGGAGAGCGGCTGCGCAATGACATCTGCCACCTCCCTCAGCGCTTGTGGGTGCATCCCATCAGGGCCCATGGATGTGTGGGTGTCGAGTGTGCCTAAATGATCTCTGACCCAATCCTCCTTGGCCAAGGGAAAGTCTTCCTTTTTCCAGACTCTCCCTCTTACCTCCAGGGTCTGGGATTCATGAGGGCTGGCCTCAAGAGTAAAGACTGACGCCAAGGCAGCATTCAGGAATGCCTCTTCTGCAAAATGCTGCCTGACTCTGTGGCAGCTGAGCTGTCAGCACCCTGTGCCCATGTCGCCCAACAAAGTGATGCACAGACAATGAGAGACACAGCGTCCGTCTGTTAAACAAGTGCTTTATAGACACCTTTATACACGGTAAAACACCCCGAGGGAACGGAGTCGGGAGGAGGAGGGAGGGCGGGAGCTGTCCGGGGGGTAACGGGAGTCTCTGCTGCTGGTCCCGGTGGCCTCTGCCTGGTCGGTGCTCAGGAAGGTGTAGGAGTCACCTTGCTTCACACCAAACATCATGTCAATCAGGATGGTCTTACCGGAAGCGTGCGTCAGCCGGAGTTTGCAGGAGTGCCTGGACGGCAGCACCGTTAGGTGGCAGAACTTGGAGTGAGGTAACATGGCCCAGGCTCCTTTTACCACGACCTGCAACCAGTGGGCGGTTTTGACGATGTCAAGGTAGGGGCCGGTGCAGAGGGTGTGTAGGAGGCTGGGACACTGTTTATTCCTCAGCTCCTCCTGGGGGTGGTGGAGGAAGCACAGCATGTCCTCCTCCAGCGGCTCCCTCATGCAGGTGCACTGCAGCTCGACGCGGAGGCTGGAGTTCCTTGCCGGCATGTCCTCGGTGGCAGTGCCCAGCTCCACGTGGAAGCTGTGCCCGCGGGGAGGCTTCAGGGGCACGAGCAGGCGGTAGATGGCATCCTCCTCACGGGCACTCCAACATCCTAAGGCACCGCTCAGCCCGACGACCGGCTTCAGTCGCGGCATGAAACTATTCCTCGACAGCTTTCCACAGACACGGAGAAGTTCATCCATCAGCTCCTCCACCGTGCTGAAGGATTCGGAGAGGTCCAGGAGGCGGTGGGCCGAAACAGTGCGCGCATGCTGGGCAACCCGGGGTTTTTCTCCTTCCTGCCTCTTGCTCTCCTTGCTGCTGCTGGCTGGCCGGCGGCTCCTTTTCCTGACCCACCAGCAGAGCGCGAAGAGCAGCAGCAGGAGTGCAGCGACCGCCCAGACCTGCCAGCGCTGCAAGGCAGCAAAGAGCAGGGCTCCCCAGGCAGAGTCGCTCTGCTCCACCTCCTGCAGCAGACGACTCATCTGCTGGCTGAGGAACTCCGCACGCTGCAGCATGCGCTGGTGCGTCTCCTCGTCCAGCTCACCACTGAGGGTCTGCCGGCGCTGGAGGATGCTCTGCAGAGCCAGGGCGAGCAACAGTCTGAGAGCCATGTTCTGCAGGAGGAGGGAGAGAAGGGGGTCAGTGCTGGCAGCGGGGGCAGCGGGGCCGCGAGCCGCAGGGAGCTGGGGGCAGGTAGGAGAGGGGCCGAGGCAGCGGGGAGGCAGCAAGGCCTGCGCCCAGGCCCGGTGGCGGCGACGCACTGTGCCCGGCCCAAGGCGCTGCCGCAAGCGGCGGGGCCCTCGATGCCCAGTGAGAACCCACCCCCGGGGCCGCGCGTTTCCGCCCCAGCCCTCCTCCAGCCCAGCCTCCCCCCGCCTGCGCACTCACCGCTAGCCCAAGCCGTAGTGGGGCAGCACTGCCTGCTGGCCCCCTTTAGAGCCGCCCCCATTTTGATGCGTCGCCGGCGATGTCACAGGCGCCGGAGCGCATCACAGGCACACCCGGCGGCAGGCCCCAGCCTGGCCCAGCGACCCTCGGCTGCCCTGGGGTCCTGGTTCAGGCCGGGCTGGAGTTCATTTTCTTCACGGGAGCTGCCGTCGTGCTGTGTTGCGCGTTGGCTCTCGTCTGCCTGCCAGCGGCAATCTCGTAATCACAGAATATCCCGGGTGGGAAGGGACTCACGAGGATCCCCGAGCTCAAGTCGAACCGTCAACCAAAACACTGCCAAGTCCACCACTAAACTATGTGCCTGAGCACCACATCTACACGTCTTTGAAGCACCTCCAGGGGTGGTGACTCAACCGGTTCCCTGGGCAGCCTGTTCCAATGCTCGATAACCCTTTCGGTGAAGACATTTTTCCTAATAGCCATCCCAAACCTCTCCCGACGCAACTTGAGGCCGTTCCCTCTTGGTCTACGGCCTGTTACTTGGGAGAAGAGACCAACAACCCCCTCGCTACAACCTCCTTTCAGATTCCTGAGCCCTGGGGAACACCGCTTCTGACCGGCCACCGACTGAATCACAAAGGCAGGGCCCACTGCACCCGCTCTTCACAGAATCACAGGACAGTAGGGGTTGGAAGGGGCCTTTGGAGGTCATCTAGTCCAACCCCCCACCCTGCTAAAGCAGCTTCACCCAGAGCACGTTGGACAGGAATGCATCCGGGCGGGTTTTGAGCATCTCCAGAGAAGGAGACTCCACAACCTCTCCGGGCAGTCTGTTCCAGCGCTCTCTCACCCTCAAAGTAAAGATGTCTTTCCTCATGTTCAGACAGAATTTCCTGCGTTCCAGTTTGTGCCCGTTGCCCCTTGTCCTGTTGCTGGGCACCACTGAAAAGAGTCTGGCCCCATCCTCTTGACAGCCGCCCTGGAGATGTTGGTAAGCGTTGATGAGATCCCTCCTCAGTCTTCTCTTCTCCAGGCTAAACAGACACACGTCTCTCAGCCCCTCCTCATCAGAGAGGTGCTCCAGTCCCTTGACCGTCTTCATAGCCGTCCGCTGGACTCTCTCCAGTAGTTCCTTGTCTTTCTTGAACAGGGGAGCCCAGAACTGCACCAAGTATTGGTCACAGATGTGGCCCCACCAGGGCAGAGGAGAGGGGGAGGAATGGCAAGGGACTCGAGCCCGTTTACATCAGCAGGGTGCTGAGGCCCACTATATTTTTAAGCATGAATGTATGTGCCAGACCCTCAAACTGCAGGTGAGTGAAGTGACACAGATATGGATCATGTAGCATGGAAAAATCTGGCCACCTTTCCCAGGAAGCAAGGGAGTCCTGGCTAGTGCCTACTCCAGGCCACAGGTAGCGGGACCAGCGGCGTGTGGCTGCAGGTCCTCACTGAGTAAGCTTCTCCTACTGCCAAAGCAAGCGCCCGAGTTGTTGCAGTTCCATCGCTCTGCCAGGGATGGAGGTGAGGCCGACTGGACTGTAGTCTCCAGGCTCCTCTTTCTTGCCCTTTTTCAAGACCGGTGGGACATTGGCTTTCCTCCAGTCCTCAGGCACCTCTCCTCTTCTCCTTGACCTTTCAAAGATAGTGGAGAGCGGCTGCGCAATGACATCTGCCACCTCCCTCAGCGCTTGTGGGTGCATCCCATCAGGGCCCATGGATGTGTGGGTGTCGAGTGTGCCTAAATGATCTCTGACCCAATCCTCCTTGGCCAAGGGAAAGTCTTCCTTTTTCCAGACTCTCCCTCTTACCTCCAGGGTCTGGGATTCATGAGGGCTGGCCTCAAGAGTAAAGACTGACGCCAAGGCAGCATTCAGGAATGCCTCTTCTGCAAAATGCTGCCTGACTCTGTGGCAGCTGAGCTGTCAGCACCCTGTGCCCATGTCGCCCAACAAAGTGATGCACAGACAATGAGAGACACAGCGTCCGTCTGTTAAACAAGTGCTTTATAGACACCTTTATACACGGTAAAACACCCCGAGGGAACGGAGTCGGGAGGAGGAGGGAGGGCGGGAGCTGTCCGGGGGGTAACGGGAGTCTCTGCTGCTGGTCCCGGTGGCCTCTGCCTGGTCGGTGCTCAGGAAGGTGTAGGAGTCACCTTGCTTCACACCAAACATCATGTCAATCAGGATGGTCTTACCGGAAGCGTGCGTCAGCCGGAGTTTGCAGGAGTGCCTGGACGGCAGCACCGTTAGGTGGCAGAACTTGGAGTGAGGTAACATGGCCCAGGCTCCTTTTACCACGACCTGCAACCAGTGGGCGGTTTTGACGATGTCAAGGTAGGGGCCGGTGCAGAGGGTGTGTAGGAGGCTGGGACACTGTTTATTCCTCAGCTCCTCCTGGGGGTGGTGGAGGAAGCACAGCATGTCCTCCTCCAGCGGCTCCCTCATGCAGGTGCACTGCAGCTCGACGCGGAGGCTGGAGTTCCTCGCCGGCATGTCCTCGGTGGCAGTGCCCAGCTCCACGTGGAAGCTGTGCCCGCGGGGAGGCTTCAGGGGCACGAGCAGGCGGTAGATGGCATCCTCCTCACGGGCACTCCAACATCCTAAGGCACCGCTCAGCCCGACGACCGGCTTCAGTCGCGGCATGAAACTATTCCTGGACAGCTTTCCACAGACACGGAGAAGTTCATCCATCAGCTCCTCCACCGTGCTGAAGGATTCGGAGAGGTCCAGGAGGCGGTGGGCCGAAACAGTGCACGCATGCTGGGCAACCCGGGGTTTTTCTCCTTCCTGCCTCTTGCTCTCCTTGCTGCTGCTGGCTGGCCGGCGGCTCCTTTTCCTGACCCACCAGCAGAGCGCGAAGAGCAGCAGCAGGAGTGCAGCGACCGCCCAGACCTGCCAGCGCTGCAAGGCAGCAAAGAGCAGGGCTCCCCAGGCAGAGTCGCTCTGCTCCACCTCCTGCAGCAGACGACTCATCTGCTGGCTGAGGAACTCCGCACGCTGCAGCATGCGCTGGTGCGTCTCCTCGTCCAGCTCACCACTGAGGGTCTGCCGGCGCTGGAGGATGCTCTGCAGAGCCAGGGCGAGCAACAGTCTGAGAGCCATGTTCTGCAGGAGGAGGGAGAGAAGGGGGTCAGTGCTGGCAGCGGGGGCAGCGGGGCCGCGAGCCGCAGGGAGCTGGGGGCAGGTAGGAGAGGGGCCGAGGCAGCGGGGAGGCAGCAAGGCCTGCGCCCAGGCCCGGTGGCGGCGACGCACCGTGCCCGGCCCAAGGCGCTGCCGCGAGCGGCGGGGCCCTCGATGCCCAGTGAGAACCCACCCCCGGGGCCGCGCGTTTCCGCCCCAGCCCTCCTCCAGCCCAGCCTCCCCCCGCCTGCGCACTCACCGCTAGCCCAAGCCGTAGTGGGGCAGCACTGCCTGCTGGCCCCCTTTAGAGCCGCCCCCATTTTGATGCGTCGCCAGCGATGTCACAGGCGCCGGAGCGCATCACAGGCACACCCGGCGGCAGGCCCCAGCCTGGCCCAGCGACCCTCGGCTGCCCTGGGGTCCTGGTTCAGGCCGGGCTGGAGTTCATTTTCTTCACGGGAGCTGCCGTCGTGCTGTGTTGCGCGTTGGCTCTCGTCTGCCTGCCAGCGGCGATCTCGTAATCACAGAATATCCCGGGTGGGAAGGGACTCACGAGGATCCCCGAGCTCAAGTCGAACCGTCAACCAAAACACTGCCAAGTCCACCACTAAACTATGTGCCTGAGCACCACATCTACACGTCTTTGAAGCACCTCCAGGGGTGGTGACTCAACCGGTTCCCTGGGCAGCCTGTTCCAATGCTCGATAACCCTTTCGGTGAAGACATTTTTCCTAATAGCCATCCCAAACCTCTCCCGACGCAACTTGAGGCCGTTCCCTCTTGGTCTACGGCCTGTTACTTGGGAGAAGAGACCAACAACCCCCTCGCTACAACCTCCTTTCAGATTCCTGAGCCCTGGGGAACACCGCTTCTGACCGGCCACCGACTGAATCACAAAGGCAGGGCCCACTGCACCCGCTCTTCACAGAATCACAGGACAGTAGGGGTTGGAAGGGGCCTTTGGAGGTCATCTAGTCCAACCCCCCACCCTGCTAAAGCAGCTTCACCCAGAGCACGTTGGACAGGAATGCATCCGGGCGGGTTTTGAGCATCTCCAGAGAAGGAGACTCCACAACCTCTCCGGGCAGTCTGTTCCAGCGCTCTCTCACCCTCAAAGTAAAGATGTCTTTCCTCATGTTCAGACAGAATTTCCTGCGTTCCAGTTTGTGCCCGTTGCCCCTTGTCCTGTTGCTGGGCACCACTGAAAAGAGTCTGGCCCCATCCTCTTGACAGCCGCCCTGGAGATGTTGGTAAGCGTTGATGAGATCCCTCCTCAGTCTTCTCTTCTCCAGGCTAAACAGACACACGTCTCTCAGCCCCTCCTCATCAGAGAGGTGCTCCAGTCCCTTGACCGTCTTCATAGCCGTCCGCTGGACTCTCTCCAGTAGTTCCTTGTCTTTCTTGAACAGGGGAGCCCAGAACTGCACCAAGTATTGGTCACAGATGTGGCCCCACCAGGGCAGAGGAGAGGGGGAGGAATGGCAAGGGACTCGAGCCCGTTTACATCAGCAGGGTGCTGAGGCCCACTATATTTTTAAGCATGAATGTATGTGCCAGACCCTCAAACTGCAGGTGAGTGAAGTGACACAGATATGGATCATGTAGCATGGAAAAATCTGGCCACCTTTCCCAGGAAGCAAGGGAGTCCTGGCTAGTGCCTACTCCAGGCCACAGGTAGCGGGACCAGCGGCGTGTGGCTGCAGGTCCTCACTGAGTAAGCTTCTCCTACTGCCAAAGCAAGCGCCCGAGTTGTTGCAGTTCCATCGCTCTGCCAGGGATGGAGGTGAGGCCGACTGGACTGTAGTCTCCAGGCTCCTCTTTCTTGCCCTTTTTCAAGACCGGTGGGACATTGGCTTTCCTCCAGTCCTCAGGCACCTCTCCTCTTCTCCTTGACCTTTCAAAGATAGTGGAGAGCGGCTGCGCAATGACATCTGCCACCTCCCTCAGCGCTTGTGGGTGCATCCCATCAGGGCCCATGGATGTGTGGGTGTCGAGTGTGCCTAAATGATCTCTGACCCAATCCTCCTTGGCCAAGGGAAAGTCTTCCTTTTTCCAGACTCTCCCTCTTACCTCCAGGGTCTGGGATTCATGAGGGCTGGCCTCAAGAGTAAAGACTGACGCCAAGGCAGCATTCAGGAATGCCTCTTCTGCAAAATGCTGCCTGACTCTGTGGCAGCTGAGCTGTCAGCACCCTGTGCCCATGTCGCCCAACAAAGTGATGCACAGACAATGAGAGACACAGCGTCCGTCTGTTAAACAAGTGCTTTATAGACACCTTTATACACGGTAAAACACCCCGAGGGAACGGAGTCGGGAGGAGGAGGGAGGGCGGGAGCTGTCCGGGGGGTAACGGGAGTCTCTGCTGCTGGTCCCGGTGGCCTCTGCCTGGTCGGTGCTCAGGAAGGTGTAGGAGTCACCTTGCTTCACACCAAACATCATGTCAATCAGGATGGTCTTACCGGAAGCGTGCGTCAGCCGGAGTTTGCAGGAGTGCCTGGACGGCAGCACCGTTAGGTGGCAGAACTTGGAGTGAGGTAACATGGCCCAGGCTCCTTTTACCACGACCTGCAACCAGTGGGCGGTTTTGACGATGTCAAGGTAGGGGCCGGTGCAGAGGGTGTGTAGGAGGCTGGGACACTGTTTATTCCTCAGCTCCTCCTGGGGGTGGTGGAGGAAGCACAGCATGTCCTCCTCCAGCGGCTCCCTCATGCAGGTGCACTGCAGCTCGACGCGGAGGCTGGAGTTCCTCGCCGGCATGTCCTCGGTGGCAGTGCCCAGCTCCACGTGGAAGCTGTGCCCGCGGGGAGGCTTCAGGGGCACGAGCAGGCGGTAGATGGCATCCTCCTCACGGGCACTCCAACATCCTAAGGCACCGCTCAGCCCGACGACCGGCTTCAGTCGCGGCATGAAACTATTCCTGGACAGCTTTCCACAGACACGGAGAAGTTCATCCATCAGCTCCTCCACCGTGCTGAAGGATTCGGAGAGGTCCAGGAGGCGGTGGGCCGAAACAGTGCGCGCATGCTGGGCAACCCGGGGTTTTTCTCCTTCCTGCCTCTTGCTCTCCTTGCTGCTGCTGGCTGGCCGGCGGCTCCTTTTCCTGACCCACCAGCAGAGCGCGAAGAGCAGCAGCAGGAGTGCAGCGACCGCCCAGACCTGCCAGCGCTGCAAGGCAGCAAAGAGCAGGGCTCCCCAGGCAGAGTCGCTCTGCTCCACCTCCTGCAGCAGACGACTCATCTGCTGGCTGAGGAACTCCGCACGCTGCAGCATGCGCTGGTGCGTCTCCTCGTCCAGCTCACCACTGAGGGTCTGCCGGCGCTGGAGGATGCTCTGCAGAGCCAGGGCGAGCAACAGTCTGAGAGCCATGTTCTGCAGGAGGAGGGAGAGAAGGGGGTCAGTGCTGGCAGCGGGGGCAGCGGGGCCGCGAGCCGCAGGGAGCTGGGGGCAGGTAGGAGAGGGGCCGAGGCAGCGGGGAGGCAGCAAGGCCTGCGCCCAGGCCCGGTGGCGGCGACGCACCGTGCCCGGCCCAAGGCGCTGCCGCGAGCGGCGGGGCCCTCGATGCCCAGTGAGAACCCACCCCCGGGGCCGCGCGTTTCCGCCCCAGCCCTCCTCCAGCCCAGCCTCCCCCCGCCTGCGCACTCACCGCTAGCCCAAGCCGTAGTGGGGCAGCACTGCCTGCTGGCCCCCTTTAGAGCCGCCCCCATTTTGATGCGTCGCCGGCGATGTCACAGGCGCCGGAGCGCATCACAGGCACACCCGGCGGCAGGCCCCAGCCTGGTCCAGCGACCCTCGGCTGCCCTGGGGTCCTGGTTCAGGCCGGGCTGGAGTTCATTTTCTTCACGGGAGCTGCCGTCGTGCTGTGTTGCGCGTTGGCTCTCGTCTGCCTGCCAGCGGCAATCTCGTAATCACAGAATATCCCGGGTGGGAAGGGACTCACGAGGATCCCCGAGCTCAAGTCGAACCGTCAACCAAAACACTGCCAAGTCCACCACTAAACTATGTGCCTGAGCACCACATCTACACGTCTTTGAAGCACCTCCAGGGGTGGTGACTCAACCGGTTCCCTGGGCAGCCTGTTCCAATGCTCGATAACCCTTTCGGTGAAGACATTTTTCCTAATAGCCATCCCAAACCTCTCCCGACGCAACTTGAGGCCGTTCCCTCTTGGTCTACGGCCTGTTACTTGGGAGAAGAGACCAACAACCCCCTCGCTACAACCTCCTTTCAGATTCCTGAGCCCTGGGGAACACCGCTTCTGACCGGCCACCGACTGAATCACAAAGGCAGGGCCCACTGCACCCGCTCTTCACAGAATCACAGGACAGTAGGGGTTGGAAGGGGCCTTTGGAGGTCATCTAGTCCAACCCCCCACCCTGCTAAAGCAGCTTCACCCAGAGCACGTTGGACAGGAATGCATCCGGGCGGGTTTTGAGCATCTCCAGAGAAGGAGACTCCACAACCTCTCCGGGCAGTCTGTTCCAGCGCTCTCTCACCCTCAAAGTAAAGATGTCTTTCCTCATGTTCAGACAGAATTTCCTGCGTTCCAGTTTGTGCCCGTTGCCCCTTGTCCTGTTGCTGGGCACCACTGAAAAGAGTCTGGCCCCATCCTCTTGACAGCCGCCCTGGAGATGTTGGTAAGCGTTGATGAGATCCCTCCTCAGTCTTCTCTTCTCCAGGCTAAACAGACACACGTCTCTCAGCCCCTCCTCATCAGAGAGGTGCTCCAGTCCCTTGACCGTCTTCATAGCCGTCCGCTGGACTCTCTCCAGTAGTTCCTTGTCTTTCTTGAACAGGGGAGCCCAGAACTGCACCAAGTATTGGTCACAGATGTGGCCCCACCAGGGCAGAGGAGAGGGGGAGGAATGGCAAGGGACTCGAGCCCGTTTACATCAGCAGGGTGCTGAGGCCCACTATATTTTTAAGCATGAATGTATGTGCCAGACCCTCAAACTGCAGGTGAGTGAAGTGACACAGATATGGATCATGTAGCATGGAAAAATCTGGCCACCTTTCCCAGGAAGCAAGGGAGTCCTGGCTAGTGCCTACTCCAGGCCACAGGTAGCGGGACCAGCGGCGTGTGGCTGCAGGTCCTCACTGAGTAAGCTTCTCCTACTGCCAAAGCAAGCGCCCGAGTTGTTGCAGTTCCATCGCTCTGCCAGGGATGGAGGTGAGGCCGACTGGACTGTAGTCTCCAGGCTCCTCTTTCTTGCCCTTTTTCAAGACCGGTGGGACATTGGCTTTCCTCCAGTCCTCAGGCACCTCTCCTCTTCTCCTTGACCTTTCAAAGATAGTGGAGAGCGGCTGCGCAATGACATCTGCCACCTCCCTCAGCGCTTGTGGGTGCATCCCATCAGGGCCCATGGATGTGTGGGTGTCGAGTGTGCCTAAATGATCTCTGACCCAATCCTCCTTGGCCAAGGGAAAGTCTTCCTTTTTCCAGACTCTCCCTCTTACCTCCAGGGTCTGGGATTCATGAGGGCTGGCCTCAAGAGTAAAGACTGACGCCAAGGCAGCATTCAGGAATGCCTCTTCTGCAAAATGCTGCCTGACTCTGTGGCAGCTGAGCTGTCAGCACCCTGTGCCCATGTCGCCCAACAAAGTGATGCACAGACAATGAGAGACACAGCGTCCGTCTGTTAAACAAGTGCTTTATAGACACCTTTATACACGGTAAAACACCCCGAGGGAACGGAGTCGGGAGGAGGAGGGAGGGCGGGAGCTGTCCGGGGGGTAACGGGAGTCTCTGCTGCTGGTCCCGGTGGCCTCTGCCTGGTCGGTGCTCAGGAAGGTGTAGGAGTCACCTTGCTTCACACCAAACATCATGTCAATCAGGATGGTCTTACCGGAAGCGTGCGTCAGCTGGAGTTTGCAGGAGTGCCTGGACGGCAGCACCGTTAGGTGGCAGAACTTGGAGTGAGGTAACATGGCCCAGGCTCCTTTTACCACGACCTGCAACCAGTGGGCGGTTTTGACGATGTCAAGGTAGGGGCCGGTGCAGAGGGTGTGTAGGAGGCTGGGACACTGTTTATTCCTCAGCTCCTCCTGGGGGTGGTGGAGGAAGCACAGCATGTCCTCCTCCAGCGGCTCCCTCGTGCAGGTGCACTGCAGCTCGACGCGGAGGCTGGAGTTCCTCGCCGGCATGTCCTCGGTGGCAGTGCCCAGCTCCACGTGGAAGCTGTGCCCGCGGGGAGGCTTCAGGGGCACGAGCAGGCGGTAGATGGCATCCTCCTCACGGGCACTCCAACATCCTAAGGCACCGCTCAGCCCGACGACCGGCTTCAGTCGCGGCATGAAACTATTCCTGGACAGCTTTCCACAGACACGGAGAAGTTCATCCATCAGCTCCTCCACCGTGCTGAAGGATTCGGAGAGGTCCAGGAGGCGGTGGGCCGAAACAGTGCGCGCATGCTGGGCAACCCGGGGTTTTTCTCCTTCCTGCCTCTTGCTCTCCTTGCTGCTGCTGGCTGGCCGGCGGCTCCTTTTCCTGACCCACCAGCAGAGCGCGAAGAGCAGCAGCAGGAGTGCAGCGACCGCCCAGACCTGCCAGCGCTGCAAGGCAGCAAAGAGCAGGGCTCCCCAGGCAGAGTCGCTCTGCTCCACCTCCTGCAGCAGACGACTCATCTGCTGGCTGAGGAACTCCGCACGCTGCAGCATGCGCTGGTGCGTCTCCTCGTCCAGCTCACCACTGAGGGTCTGCCGGCGCTGGAGGATGCTCTGCAGAGCCAGGGCGAGCAACAGTCTGAGAGCCATGTTCTGCAGGAGGAGGGAGAGAAGGGGGTCAGTGCTGGCAGCGGGGGCAGCGGGGCCGCGAGCCGCAGGGAGCTGGGGGCAGGTAGGAGAGGGGCCGAGGCAGCGGGGAGGCAGCAAGGCCTGCGCCCAGGCCCGGTGGCGGCGACGCACCGTGCCCGGCCCAAGGCGCTGCCGCGAGCGGCGGGGCCCTCGATGCCCAGTGAGAACCCACCCCCGGGGCCGCGCGTTTCCGCCCCAGCCCTCCTCCAGCCCAGCCTCCCCCCGCCTGCGCACTCACCGCTAGCCCAAGCCGTAGTGGGGCAGCACTGCCTGCTGGCCCCCTTTAGAGCCGCCCCCATTTTGATGCGTCGCCGGCGATGTCACAGGCGCCGGAGCGCATCACAGGCACACCCGGCGGCAGGCCCCAGCCTGGTCCAGCGACCCTCGGCTGCCCTGGGGTCCTGGTTCAGGCCGGGCTGGAGTTCATTTTCTTCACGGGAGCTGCCGTCGTGCTGTGTTGCGCGTTGGCTCTCGTCTGCCTGCCAGCGGCAATCTCGTAATCACAGAATATCCCGGGTGGGAAGGGACTCACGAGGATCCCCGAGCTCAAGTCGAACCGTCAACCAAAACACTGCCAAGTCCACCACTAAACTATGTGCCTGAGCACCACATCTACACGTCTTTGAAGCACCTCCAGGGGTGGTGACTCAACCGGTTCCCTGGGCAGCCTGTTCCAATGCTCGATAACCCTTTCGGTGAAGACATTTTTCCTAATAGCCATCCCAAACCTCTCCCGACGCAACTTGAGGCCGTTCCCTCTTGGTCTACGGCCTGTTACTTGGGAGAAGAGACCAACAACCCCCTCGCTACAACCTCCTTTCAGATTCCTGAGCCCTGGGGAACACCGCTTCTGACCGGCCACCGACTGAATCACAAAGGCAGGGCCCACTGCACCCGCTCTTCACAGAATCACAGGACAGTAGGGGTTGGAAGGGGCCTTTGGAGGTCATCTAGTCCAACCCCCCACCCTGCTAAAGCAGCTTCACCCAGAGCACGTTGGACAGGAATGCATCCGGGCGGGTTTTGAGCATCTCCAGAGAAGGAGACTCCACAACCTCTCCGGGCAGTCTGTTCCAGCGCTCTCTCACCCTCAAAGTAAAGATGTCTTTCCTCATGTTCAGACAGAATTTCCTGCGTTCCAGTTTGTGCCCGTTGCCCCTTGTCCTGTTGCTGGGCACCACTGAAAAGAGTCTGGCCCCATCCTCTTGACAGCCGCCCTGGAGATGTTGGTAAGCGTTGATGAGATCCCTCCTCAGTCTTCTCTTCTCCAGGCTAAACAGACACACGTCTCTCAGCCCCTCCTCATCAGAGAGGTGCTCCAGTCCCTTGACCGTCTTCATAGCCGTCCGCTGGACTCTCTCCAGTAGTTCCTTGTCTTTCTTGAACAGGGGAGCCCAGAACTGCACCAAGTATTGGTCACAGATGTGGCCCCACCAGGGCAGAGGAGAGGGGGAGGAATGGCAAGGGACTCGAGCCCGTTTACATCAGCAGGGTGCTGAGGCCCACTATATTTTTAAGCATGAATGTATGTGCCAGACCCTCAAACTGCAGGTGAGTGAAGTGACACAGATATGGATCATGTAGCATGGAAAAATCTGGCCACCTTTCCCAGGAAGCAAGGGAGTCCTGGCTAGTGCCTACTCCAGGCCACAGGTAGCGGGACCAGCGGCGTGTGGCTGCAGGTCCTCACTGAGTAAGCTTCTCCTACTGCCAAAGCAAGCGCCCGAGTTGTTGCAGTTCCATCGCTCTGCCAGGGATGGAGGTGAGGCCGACTGGACTGTAGTCTCCAGGCTCCTCTTTCTTGCCCTTTTTCAAGACCGGTGGGACATTGGCTTTCCTCCAGTCCTCAGGCACCTCTCCTCTTCTCCTTGACCTTTCAAAGATAGTGGAGAGCGGCTGCGCAATGACATCTGCCACCTCCCTCAGCGCTTGTGGGTGCATCCCATCAGGGCCCATGGATGTGTGGGTGTCGAGTGTGCCTAAATGATCTCTGACCCAATCCTCCTTGGCCAAGGGAAAGTCTTCCTTTTTCCAGACTCTCCCTCTTACCTCCAGGGTCTGGGATTCATGAGGGCTGGCCTCAAGAGTAAAGACTGACGCCAAGGCAGCATTCAGGAATGCCTCTTCTGCAAAATGCTGCCTGACTCTGTGGCAGCTGAGCTGTCAGCACCCTGTGCCCATGTCGCCCAACAAAGTGATGCACAGACAATGAGAGACACAGCGTCCGTCTGTTAAACAAGTGCTTTATAGACACCTTTATACACGGTAAAACACCCCGAGGGAACGGAGTCGGGAGGAGGAGGGAGGGCGGGAGCTGTCCGGGGGGTAACGGGAGTCTCTGCTGCTGGTCCCGGTGGCCTCTGCCTGGTCGGTGCTCAGGAAGGTGTAGGAGTCACCTTGCTTCACACCAAACATCATGTCAATCAGGATGGTCTTACCGGAAGCGTGCGTCAGCCGGAGTTTGCAGGAGTGCCTGGACGGCAGCACCGTTAGGTGGCAGAACTTGGAGTGAGGTAACATGGCCCAGGCTCCTTTTACCACGACCTGCAACCAGTGGGCGGTTTTGACGATGTCAAGGTAGGGGCCGGTGCAGAGGGTGTGTAGGAGGCTGGGACACTGTTTATTCCTCAGCTCCTCCTGGGGGTGGTGGAGGAAGCACAGCATGTCCTCCTCCAGCGGCTCCCTCATGCAGGTGCACTGCAGCTCGACGCGGAGGCTGGAGTTCCTCGCCGGCATGTCCTCGGTGGCAGTGCCCAGCTCCACGTGGAAGCTGTGCCCGCGGGGAGGCTTCAGGGGCACGAGCAGGCGGTAGATGGCATCCTCCTCACGGGCACTCCAACATCCTAAGGCACCGCTCAGCCCGACGACCGGCTTCAGTCGCGGCATGAAACTATTCCTGGACAGCTTTCCACAGACACGGAGAAGTTCATCCATCAGCTCCTCCACCGTGCTGAAGGATTCGGAGAGGTCCAGGAGGCGGTGGGCCGAAACAGTGCGCGCATGCTGGGCAACCCGGGGTTTTTCTCCTTCCTGCCTCTTGCTCTCCTTGCTGCTGCTGGCTGGCCGGCGGCTCCTTTTCCTGACCCACCAGCAGAGCGCGAAGAGCAGCAGCAGGAGTGCAGCGACCGCCCAGACCTGCCAGCGCTGCAAGGCAGCAAAGAGCGGGGCTCCCCAGGCAGAGTCGCTCTGCTCCACCTCCTGCAGCAGACGACTCATCTGCTGGCTGAGGAACTCCGCACGCTGCAGCATGCGCTGGTGCGTCTCCTCGTCCAGCTCACCACTGAGGGTCTGCCGGCGCTGGAGGATGCTCTGCAGAGCCAGGGCGAGCAACAGTCTGAGAGCCATGTTCTGCAGGAGGAGGGAGAGAAGGGGGTCAGTGCTGGCAGCGGGGGCAGCGGGGCCGCGAGCCGCAGGGAGCTGGGGGCAGGTAGGAGAGGGGCCGAGGCAGCGGGGAGGCAGCAAGGCCTGCGCCCAGGCCCGGTGGCGGCGACGCACCGTGCCCGGCCCAAGGCGCTGCCGCGAGCGGCGGGGCCCTCGATGCCCAGTGAGAACCCACCCCCGGGGCCGCGCGTTTCCGCCCCAGCCCTCCTCCAGCCCAGCCTCCCCCCGCCTGCGCACTCACCGCTAGCCCAAGCCGTAGTGGGGCAGCACTGCCTGCTGGCCCCCTTTAGAGCCGCCCCCATTTTGATGCGTCGCCGGCGATGTCACAGGCGCCGGAGCGCATCACAGGCACACCCGGCGGCAGGCCCCAGCCTGGCCCAGCGACCCTCGGCTGCCCTGGGGTCCTGGTTCAGGCCGGGCTGGAGTTCATTTTCTTCACGGGAGCTGCCGTCGTGCTGTGTTGCGCGTTGGCTCTCGTCTGCCTGCCAGCGGCAATCTCGTAATCACAGAATATCCCGGGTGGGAAGGGACTCACGAGGATCCCCGAGCTCAAGTCGAACCGTCAACCAAAACACTGCCAAGTCCACCACTAAACTATGTGCCTGAGCACCACATCTACACGTCTTTGAAGCACCTCCAGGGGTGGTGACTCAACCGGTTCCCTGGGCAGCCTGTTCCAATGCTCGATAACCCTTTCGGTGAAGACATTTTTCCTAATAGCCATCCCAAACCTCTCCCGACGCAACTTGAGGCCGTTCCCTCTTGGTCTACGGCCTGTTACTTGGGAGAAGAGACCAACAACCCCCTCGCTACAACCTCCTTTCAGATTCCTGAGCCCTGGGGAACACCGCTTCTGACCGGCCACCGACTGAATCACAAAGGCAGGGCCCACTGCACCCGCTCTTCACAGAATCACAGGACAGTAGGGGTTGGAAGGGGCCTTTGGAGGTCATCTAGTCCAACCCCCCACCCTGCTAAAGCAGCTTCACCCAGAGCACGTTGGACAGGAATGCATCCGGGCGGGTTTTGAGCATCTCCAGAGAAGGAGACTCCACAACCTCTCCGGGCAGTCTGTTCCAGCGCTCTCTCACCCTCAAAGTAAAGATGTCTTTCCTCATGTTCAGACAGAATTTCCTGCGTTCCAGTTTGTGCCCGTTGCCCCTTGTCCTGTTGCTGGGCACCACTGAAAAGAGTCTGGCCCCATCCTCTTGACAGCCGCCCTGGAGATGTTGGTAAGCGTTGATGAGATCCCTCCTCAGTCTTCTCTTCTCCAGGCTAAACAGACACACGTCTCTCAGCCCCTCCTCATCAGAGAGGTGCTCCAGTCCCTTGACCGTCTTCATAGCCGTCCGCTGGACTCTCTCCAGTAGTTCCTTGTCTTTCTTGAACAGGGGAGCCCAGAACTGCACCAAGTATTGGTCACAGATGTGGCCCCACCAGGGCAGAGGAGAGGGGGAGGAATGGCAAGGGACTCGAGCCCGTTTACATCAGCAGGGTGCTGATTATTCAAGAATAAAAAGCAGCAGATGGCATGGCAAGAGTCGTTAGAGAAACAAAACAAAACCTTTTTTATTTTTTCCTGAAACTTTTGTGGTTTCCTCAAACAGTCACAAAGTGGAGCGTTGTACCTGTCTCTACCGATATGTCTCTCCTGGCCACCGTCTCTCAGGGCAGCGCTGGGGGCTACAGCACTTGCAGGACACCAGCAGACATGGGGACCGCTTTTTTAGGGCTTGTTTGTATTTCCTATCTAGACAAGAAAGGGTGGGTTAAGAAGCAGCCAAGTTTAGGATGAAAGAGTTTTTCACAAATTTCTCCAGGCCCTGGAGAAAAAAAATAACACCACACTATAATTCCCTAACAGCACGGGCTCCCCAGCACCTGCGCTGCCTCCTCTCCCTGCCCTTGTCAGAACTGATTCGGAATGTCACCTGCCACATGAATTGCATTAGCGGGCCCGGGGCAAGATCCAATTTTGGCCGCTAAAGATGCAGAGCCCAGGCTGGCCCAAAGGCAGGCAGGCGCAAGGGGAGCGGGGGTTCTGGCAGGGAGGACACCCAGTGACACCAGCACGGGCTGGGATATGCTCTCTCAGTAGCCAGCACAGCGAACGCTCTGCAGGTAGGGACAGAGCCACTGGGAGCAGCTGCAGCCAGAGAAGGTTTGCCCATGTGTTCAGGGCAGAGGAGGGAGGCTGTGGCCTTTGGACAGATGTCCTCCCCTTCTGCTGCCGCTGGATGGCCACCCCTCTGCCTGGCCAGTGGGCTGGTTCTGCTGGTGGACTTCCAAGAATCACCATCTAATGCTCTCATGGACACTCTCAAGGCAGCTGGGTGGGCACACTTATGGCAGCACACCCAGTTTTTTGGGGGGGGAGAGGGGCAAAGCACTCTCCCATTCCTCCAGCATCATTATTGAATTCCCTCAATTCAGTGTTACTGGATGTATACACCGGTATAAAGACATAGCACCGTCCCTGGACACCTAACATGAGGATGGCCAGCATTAGGCTGCGAGAACTTTTCCCAGCCTCATCGACACATGTCAGGCATCTCGCAGCCAGGTTAGCACAGCGGGAACCCGCCAAGGAAGGGTTTCAAACTCGGCCAAGTGTTCGAGTAGAGGGGGAAACGCTTTCATTTCTTAACTTTCCCTTAAAATAATGCACACGATCTGTTCTGGGAACACCCACCCAGCGAAAATCCCTCCGGAGGCTGCCTGCCAAAGCCTGTGAAAATCCCTTCTGGGAGTCATGTCCGCTATTTCAGACACAGCCGGTTCATAGGAACATAAATCTGCTGTCCTCACTGATGAAGATTATTCAAGCTGGATTTAATGTGCCTGGGCACGTCTTTCTTAACTTGGCTCAGACAACCACCTGCTACTTCACGTGCGCTTGTTGCTCAGTGCAGATGTCTTAATCGAGTCACCCGTGCTGTCGAGAGCGGCTGCAGAGGGCTGCATGCTTACCTTTCCCCACCGCCTCGCACTGTCGATGCACATGACTGGTGAGGAAGCCATTGCTCTCCGCTCTGCCCAAGTGTTTTGCCTCGGGATTCTCCTCACTTGCAGCGCTATTCCAACATGTTGTCAAATATGGGGCAGAGAATACCCGATGTTTAGGGAAGAAAGTAATAGAGCACGGCACAACTCCCCAAAAACATAATACAGATGACACTTATGGGAACTTAACGACGTCTGTAGGAAGTTAGGCGAGTATCTATACAATTTACAAGAGGTTTCTTTTGCTGAACCTCTGTCTGGAGGTCCTCACCAGCGGCAAAGCATCTCCTGCATTTCACTAGGGGGTCAAAACCACTGGAAGAGGATTCTGAATTCCACAGGATATCTCCCTCCACTACTGTAATTCCTATAGTAAAGAAGGGAGGTGGAGGCAGCAGGAATAAAACACGTATTTTAGCACTTCATCTGCTGGCAACGTGAATTGTTTAAAACCAAAGGAATCCCCATGGTTTTTGGGACATCAGAACATTGGCACACAGAGACCTCTGTAATATTTGGCATAAGACGGCGCTGTTTTCACCCATACCCAGAGAGCGCCGCGTCCTGCCAGCCACTCCAAGCTCCCTCTGCCATTTCAGTGTGCTGCTGGCACCAACTCCATTCGCTGGAGATAACCTAACACCCCCGCTGAATTCAAGGCGTCTGAAGGCAATTGCTGTATCAGAGAACTTGACTCTGCTAACATACTTGGTAATTTCTCAGCATTACCCCCCAGAATCAACCACTTCCATTCAGGTTTTGTATCTTTCCAAATTAACTAATCAGAAGTTAATCCTTGCTCGATGCAATGGTTTAACCCCATGTCCTCTATAATTCACCCCATTATCCATATAAGTCAGAAAAATAAAAAAAATTGTCAAAAATAGAAAGTTCATCCTATGCTCTCAGTTTTTAGATAATTTTAAAGACGGCATCGATTCAAACTGATTTAGTTTCTCTAGTTTGATAGAGACTAGATGAAATAATCGCAAAGAATGATTATTTGTATCTCTCAGCCAAGGCTCCTGGAAGGCATTACAAGCATTAGGCATAATATTTCACGTTCACAATTCCCTACTAAGGGCCGATCAGATACCCACATTACCGTCATCTTATGTACAGGTACTCAGCACAGAGGATTTCACATGGTTGTTCCAGTTCTGAATGCACTATTTATAAGGCTCAGAACTTTGAGCTGAAGCAAACCTTCACAAGATATTCAGCTTCAAATTGAAATCCTACCCAGTGGGGAAACCACCCTGTCAACTGCCATTGCACTCAATTGTTAATTACCATCACTGTTAACGTTTTGCATCTTACCTCCAGTGTAATTTCATTTCCAGGAGATGACGGGCTATTATCATCCCTTCGGCTGCCAAGCAAAGCACACTCTATTAGTAGGAGTGTCACAATGAGGATGTTTATCAGCTGAATAAATTATGGCTTAACCTTCCCTTTACGCTGGCTGTATTTTCATCACTCTATCAATTGGAAAATAGGAATGCAAAAGAGGAAAAAAGGGATATGGCTGAAATCTAAAGGCGGCAATAGCAGAGCCAAGCATTCCTTGCAGGATCTTGACACTCAAACCTCTGTCCCTGACACTACTTTCTTCCAAGAACAAACGGATATTTCTGCTTCTCTCCCCATACCGTTTAACAGCAATGCAACAAGCTGGTACGCCTTGGAAATTCCCAGCATACGGTGTACGTGATGGTAGAATAATATATGCATTATAAACCACAATATTTTAAACAGCTGGGAAACTGTTCACTCAGCTGAACTAATACAAAGGTATCTTGTGATTCAAAGGATGAGAAAGGGCCATTATAAGTTTTACTGCATGTTAAGGTCAAATGAAAATTAATTACTTGCAGAAAAATATTCCTTGATTCATTTAATCTGAGAATCAGCAGTAACATCAGGGGTTTTCAACTAATCCAGTGTGCTGAATACACAATTTTCTAAGTATCCTATAACATATTTGCTGAAATCATTGTAAGTATCTGGGAAATACCTAATTTTATTTTTTGTTCTGACTTTCAAAATAAACTAAATGAACACTCAATGCTCACAGATAAAAGCAGGCACAGGAAAGTTCATGTCATGCTGTGTTACTCCAGTTCACGAAATTGCTGGCATTTTTCCCAATAATTCAGTGATTTGATTTTCACAGTATACCTTTTTTACAATAGACAGATTAAACTTGTACTTTCTGAAGATACCACCAAAACACCTTCATTAGCATTCTGTATGATTCAAAGTTTTTCTCACAGCTATATACCACTGCAGTAGCTATGATGGTCTGACAGCATCAGAGGTAAAACTTCTTGGTAAAAGCAGAATCTTTTATTAGAACAAGTGATGTATTTATGAAAAATGTTTGTATTTTCAAAAGATACCACTTCATCTAATAAAAAAGCTACTCTCTTTCTATCAAATTTTCAAAATGTCTTGAGTCAGTTTTAGACCATTCAAGTATCACAAAACTTCTTCGCAGTAGTAAACCAGAAAGGTAACTGCAAACATATTCCTCAGAATGTTTCTACCTCTGTTTACATCAAACATTGCCTTCAAAATAATATGGAAGTTTCTCTAACCTTAGACTCTTCTCAATGTGTTGTGTTTCCTGGAAGACAGAGGCTGTAAGTTTGACCCAATATTAGCAATGATTATCTACAGTTGTAGCACTCTTTCATCAACACTCAGGATGTCACTCATTTACTGTGTGACTGGCTATTTTTTGTTTTTAAAAAAAACAAACAAACAAACAAACAAACAGACAGAAAAAACAACACCACCAACAACAAACAAGCATGAAATCTCCCAAGAAGAGCTTTAAAAATAAGTTTCCTTTTGATTAGGCTGTCACTTTTGGAAAGACATTTAAACTTTATCAAGGTGTGTCAGGTGATAATCTCAGATGTGGCAATCAACAGCAGGCACAACTCTGATGCAACACCTCACATAGCCAAAAAGCCCTTTTGCTGTCTTTTGTTCCAACAATTAAAATCTCCAGCCTTTCGCAGGAGGTGAACTGCAGTCTGAGCAAGCTCAGAAGGACACAAAAGACTCAACATGTAGAAGCGCGCTTGAGTGAGATCTTCAAGGAGCTACCACAGGTTTCACATCAAGTCAGGACTGTGCAGCTTACAGTTTCGGTGAGAGCACGGTACCAGCACTTGCCATAGTAGAGTCTCTGGTACTGCATCGCCTTCAGTGTGGGCATGAAATAATTATGTATGTTGACTGCTGGGACTTCTCCTGTCTCTGGAGTTTTATCAATACTGAAAAAATGTTGACAATTTGGTAATGAGCCATTAGCATTTGGGAAAAATGAGAGAGAGATTGAAAGTAAACATCTGGCAAATGGAATTAAACGTATTCGCTTATCACACATTATACGTGCTCAAATCGCACAGAGTATCTGCTGCGGGTCTGCTGTTCAGCACACACATTTCCATCATGGCTTACAAAACTTTTTTTCTCCTTTTATATCAGCATTTATTTTGATGCAACTCAGATAACTCCTCTGAAATTATTTGCTTACCGGGCACTGCTATACTACATCATATGTACGTCAAAATCCTAACATATGGCACCGGACATGATTTTCCTTCACATTTTTTACCTCAAAATCCCTTCCCTCCCTGCAATGCTCACCTTTTGCACCACCAGCACCAACTCCTCCCCCTAAACAAGGGCAAGATATTAATGAGCCATATTTCACACCTGAGGAGATTGTCATCTTATTTGTACCACACGTACCAAAATTGGTCTCCAATAATGTATGAGGACACAAGAACAGGCATTCATTGAAAACTTCACCTATTTTTGCACCTGAATATCAGATCAAATTCCTTCGTACCATAAAGTTTTTGTAGTTCTTTTCTAAATTATGTTTATCAACATTATCTGCTAGTTAAGTAGAAAAGGTGTATGTAATTTTTTTAAACAGCTGCTTTTTGCCGAGCAATGTGCTCAGTGAGTTTTAAGTTAGTTTATTTATGGAACTATCATGAAGTATCCACTCACTCACTCCTTTAAGAAGTCCTTAAAAATCCCTCAAAAAATAAAGATCAGAAAGCAGCAAACTTACATTTTATTCCCCTCCCATTTTTCAGAGGTAACCACATACCTGATGATAAGCTTCCATTAAACGTCAATAAAACAAAGGTTATGTAATTCACTATCCAGCAAGGACTAAGCAGGATAAAACCAGATACTAATGATGGTTTGTTTGGGATTAATGGTAAGCGTTGGATTAGTCGAGGGCTTCTTGGTATCTGCCTTTCCCATCTCGCCACAAAAACTCCAACTGCAAAAGACTAGTGCCACCTTTGGATGAAAATTAGTATTGGATCTCTCAGTCGATCTGATCTGTTCCCTACAAACACTGTTTTTTGATTATATATTTTGTCACGATTTTAGAAAGTTTAGTAAGAAATAATCAGAAAAGCCCTTTTTCCTTTTGCCTCCCATTCAACTTTAATTTTTAAGCAATAAAGAGAGACAGAGCCCTTCTCAGTGCTCATGCTACCTCATCTCTTTCGAGTTTATCCTTGGAAATGTATCTGCAAGTCTCCTATTAATCATCATGACATTTAATTAAAGCCCATTTGTAAGATATTTCCATGAAATTGTTAAGCACTGGCAGCGGGGGGGGGGAGGGTGGACAGGGGACACAACAAAAAAAATGAGTTAAACTTTTTACCTAAGCTCAGGTAAAGGTTTATCTAAATTTTTGAGACTGTTTTTTTTTGTATTATTATTATTTAATCCATTTCCAGACTATCCTTATTTTACCTTGCTTCAGATAGCCAGAAATGTTAACATCCTCATCAGTCATCAGACCCGCAGCACATAATTCATCTAACAAGGACGGACTGCTTCACTTTGAAAGATGGGATCCAACTGTCATGTACCACGTCTAGCTGGAACGGAGTTCACTTTAGAATCATAGAATTGTCTAGGTTGGAAGAGACCCTTGGGATCATCGAGTCCAACCATCTACCCTACTCTACAAAGATCTCCCCAACACCACATCTAAACGTCTCTTAAACATATCCAGGGATGGTGACTCAACCACCTCTCTGGGCAGACTATTCCAATGCCCGACCACTCTTTCTGTGAAAAATTCTTCCCTAATGTTCAGTCTAAACCTACCCTGTTGGAGCCTGAAGCCATTCCCTCTTGTTCTGTCATTAATTACCTGTGAGAAGAGACCAGCACCAACCTCTCTACAGTGTCCTTTCAAATAGTTGTAGAGAGTGATGAGGTCTCCCCTCAGCCTCCTCCTCCTCCTCAAACTAAACAGTCCCAGCTCCTTCAACTGCTCTTCATGTGATTTGTTTGCTTTCCTCACAGCAGCCTCGGTCTGACTCTGAGAGACAGGGAGTGCATCTCTGCACCCTCTTGCCTTCGCTTTCAACCTGTCTTTACCTTGACCCGGGCATTTTCTTGCTTTTGTTCTTCCTGCTCTCTCCCCAGCCCAGCCGGCAGCTGTGTGTGTGCGTAACCGCTGGCTGACCACACCAGGATTTGGAAAACTTCTGGCTCCAACATAGGCCCACGGAAGCACACAGCGCCTTAGTTCCTAAGGCAAAATGGCATTACTGACCATCAAATCTACATTCATATTTGGTATTAACAAAGAGTGGAGACTGTAGGCTAAAATCCCAGAGAGGGGCAAATGATACCATTGCTAATTTAATTGGCTTTGGGTTTCCATCTCTCTGTGGGTTTTGTAATTACATGTAAGCTGCATTTGATTTTGAGGGCTCTGCTTGTATTTCTAACAGTGGCGCTTTCCAGTCTTTATCAGATGATCCCCTGGAGACCTTGCACTAGGGAAAAAAAAAAAAAAAAAGCGATCAACCACACGCTTCACTTCATATGTTCAGGCAGACTTCTACAGCAAAACGAAACAGATGCCATTTAATCTACCACACACACAGGCAAGTGACAACTTGAGAAAGACAGTCTGGAGTGAGTCAAATCACAAGAAGGGAGTTTTCTTGATGATTTCCCAATGCAACCAATTAAGTCCACTCCCTGCACGCTGCCTGGCCTTGTTTTTCAATTTTTCATGATTTTTTTTTTTTTTCCCTAACAATTTCCCTTGTCCCCTTAGGGGTGAACGGACAAGTGTGTGCTTTCTGCTGCGGAAATGCTCTGACATCGATGTCCCTGTATGGCCATCCTCGCTTTAAAGCCTCCGATTGCAAAGCTGAGGAAAGTTTGGCCAGCTGACTTTTTTAGGTCTCTACACGTATCTCCTATTACTTTAAGAGAAAATTCAGGCTCATCTGCAAAAGAATTGTTTCACACTTCAACGCGTAACTGACATGATACCACTAACACGGCGTGAGCCATCACGTAACAATTTACTGGGGAAAGGGCTCATGTTGAGTTCTTAAGACTGTTCTTCATCTCCTCTGCATGTTTGGCTCCAGGCACGAGTGGCAGTGAGGTGTCTGCTCTGTCAGAGGCTCTCCCTTTCAACTTACACATCAAACCCAAGTTTAATTCCCTGCTGTGACAGGAGGAATCAGGGACAACAGTTGTACTCTAACCCTACCATAACTCATGCATCTGGGTCCCCAGTGAACAATTCCCGACATAATCACTGTAACGAGTTGTCATAACGTGCTCCATCAGAATGAATATCTGATTTTAAAGTCTTGTGGAAAGAAAAGTAAGTAAAGAAATTAAGCGAGAAAACAGTCCATTTACATGCTAAAAAGAAAATACGCTTGTATCCCGTCACTATAATCACTTTGATCAGGCTAATTTTCATTATACGATATTTTATCTGTGATCATTTTAAGCAGTTATATTTATTCTGCACTATCAAATTGCTGATTTGTGAAGGCCATTTACAAAGGCCATAACTACACCATTCAATACACTCTAAAAATCCAGAGTTTCTCCATACGCCCTACACTAATGCAGGAGTGCCTGTACCTCGCTTGGCACTTGAGTCAGGGCAGGTGAATATTAGGACAGTATATGTCAGAAGATTCGTGGAACTCCTGACATGCTGGGAAGATTTAAAGAGCAGCTAGAAATCACATCTTGTACAACAGCATCTCTTATTCATGCTTTATTTAAGTGAAAGTCAGTCAAGGAAGTAAAGTGTATGTGAAACTCTTCTACTAACTCTTACTTCCCCCATTTCTATCCAAACAAATTTAGTACATATCTCAGAAGGAACTTTGGAGCTGCAAGCATGTCCACATACATTTAGTAAAGTGAAAGAAAACCAAAGTAGATAAAAAACACCAAAACAAACAGAAACGCTCAGTCCAGGCCCTGTTTCTTGGCCTATCTGGCACTTAAAACCCCCTTTACACTTCCACCAACCCGAGGCCACATGAGCCCAGATCATATCCCAAGATAAAAATGAAGTTGAAGAGCTCCAGACTGCAAACGCTAGCTTAAACCGTTTGACACGTACTTCATCCCTGGCCTGCCAACATACAGTGCAGCAGCAGGCAGGCCCTTTCCGTCAATACAACCCACTTGTTTTATTGCTAACCCACCGAAGGTCTGCAGTCCCTGTCCAGTTTGCTGATGTCAAAGCTGACACTCACTCATGCATCTCAGTCACACCCAGCTTTAGTGTCACGGTGGCACATATTCAGTGACTGGCAGCTGACCACACCAGTATTCCCAGCAGCATGGACCATCACCAGCTGTTACCCATACGACTGCAGCCAACTAGTCTTAAAAGCAGTTACCTTGTACCCAAGTCAGAATTTGGACGCAGAACACACACCTCAGCAGAGGTTGGAAAATGCAGCCAAAAAGCTGGTAAATATTTGGCCAGAGGATCCAGCCCTGGCTTCCCAGGTTGGCTAGGCTGAAACATCAACTGCAGTAACAGAGACAAACATCTGTAAAGTCTCATCACATAATTCATCAGAGCACGTAGCTCTGATCAACAGGCAATACTCTACTAGACTCACAATAGCTGAAGCCTAAGCATACATGATACCAAAATGATGGGCTTGTGACCGTATCATGGTATCTAAATTTCTGTTACCTTGCCTGCAAAGTCTGACACCACCTCCCTGGCTAGGATGCCAATACAGGCAATATAGGATGCCCATATAGGCAGAAGGCTGGCAGTGGGCCTTGCCCCTCTCTTCTCCCCCTGACCAGGTGGGATTCTTTTGCTTTCTTCAGCAAACTGCTAGAACTGACATAACTGCTCTGCCATGAGGAAAGGTCAAGGAGGAACTTTGTTCAGGCTGGTGGTGTTCTGTCGCAGCCAGCACCACCTCACTTTGCAGTCTCCCTGGGACAGGCTCTGCCTTTCCAGCCGACAGATTAACACCTCCCACCCCACACAAACGCACTCTCTGCCCCATCCACCGCCCCAGGAAACCATCAGGCCTTTGGCCAACAGGTTTCACAGTAGCATAGCTGGAAAGGGTACAACGATAGCGAAGAGAAGCACCAGTGTCATGAAAGCCACAAGAGATGTGTAGCTCAGTGTATTCCGATGTTGAACAATACAGTAGGCAATGCAATTCTAAAACATCAGTAAGACGCACTGCAATACAAGCATAGGCACACAGAAATGCAAGTGGACCCCTTACATCTGAGGCTGTAAGTACCAGCTGAATTAAAAAAAAAAAAAAAAAAAAAAAGATCTTTCTCTGTCAGAAACCCCACATCTCCCAAAACTTCAGTGCTAACTCTCCACTTCCAGAGCTCTGTTCCAGCTGCTCACCCCAGCCAGCATCTCTCCACGTGCCTCCTCCAGAATGCACAGTGCAGCACTCAGCGCGACGAGAGGAGAGAGAAAGGTCAAAACTGACACCGTAAAGATGATTGTTCCACACACAGTTGCAGCAGACTGTTAGCGTCTGTTCCTGAACGACAAGTTTACCTGTTGCTTTGATGCTAGCTGGCTCATGCCTGCCTAACCATCCACCACCAACCCACCAGCAGTTTGCTTCCAAGAAATTCCACGTAATCTACTTGTCTGGCAAAAAAATCATACACCGCATAAGCCTTTTAAAAGTGTCCATAGCAAAGGGGATGTTTGATGAGGTCTGTACCATTGCTAATCAATCACTAACGGCCGACACCATTTTGGATGTTTACACAAGCCTGTAATTGAACCTCCCACTCACCGCATCAGTCTCAACTAGTCTCACCCCTGGAAAAGTCAAAATATTGAAATAATAGTAAAGTAGAATGGCACTAATAATTCAGCAGTCTTTGGCATGAAATTGGGGGAAATCCTCTTGTGATTTGCTTTGGATTTGTTTATCTGTTCTAGATTTAGGATATATTTTCCCCCCTGCATATTTCCATTTGGTTTAGCATCTATACCAAAACTGGGCTGCTATTGCTATGCAAATTGTTTCATTCAGATTTCTTTTTATAGCTGCTTTTGTTCCAAAGGCTTGCATAACTTGCTAAGGAACTCATGCTTTAAAACTCTACATACTGAAAACAAATTAGCATTTTTGCAGGAGGTTTCAAATATCTGTACAAAGGGGAGTTAAAAACGAAAACACATTAATTACCCTTTTAATTAGGGTATCAGAAGTGAGGCTTTTTAAGTTACTTGAAGATTGTAATGGAGGAGTTTGTTCAGACACAATGCAATTTCAAACACAAAAGTACCATGGGTTCTAATTATGTACTTTCCCCAAAAGAGACTTTATTTTGGGCACAGAGACACACACACACATCCTGCTTTTTCAAAGAAGCTTCTTTAGGACCACACTGTACCATCGACGTCCCGCTTTCCGGCCTGAGGCCAGCACTGGGCTGTGCGCCACAGTGCTGCATGTACCGCAGCACAGGGCCCGACACTGAGGAGATGAACATGGTTATGGTTAGAAGACATCGCACCCAGACACGGCATACGGACAAGTGAGTTGGGTTTGTCTAACAAAGGATTGGTCTTCACTAACATTAGCCACCCCAGTGCTTATTTCTAGGCAACTGCAGAGTTGGTATCACAACTGCCTTTTTTTTTTTTTCCTCTCATTATTTTTTTAAATCAATATGACTTGCTCTGGCAGTCATTTATATTGGGATTTCCTTTCAAACACAGGAAAAGCAGAGAGGAGGTGTTTGCACTGACATTCTTCAGTTACTTCCATCTGCCTGTAGCAAGAAAATGTACTTTTAATCTCTGCACTACAATGCCTTCTGCCATATTCTTTAACGATGCTTCTAGCTGTAACTAGCAAAGAGGATTCTGAAATGAGCTATTTCTACAGCTACTGGATATGATGAAAAGAACTCAAAAAATCTAGAACCTCCTTGATATTTTAGCATAGAGATTCCCCATTATCATGGAGATTCCCCGTTATCATTAGGAATGCAACGTTCCAAAGAGTGTTGGTTTTAACAGTACTGCATATCAAATTTCACCAGAAGTCGAGGAAAACAAGATGTATTTTTTCCTCGGTTGTTTTTCTAGGAGTAAAAGACTTTATGGTTCAAACACTGCATGACAGAGCCTTTATAACTTCTATAGATTCTGTGACTAGATTATTGGGATGTTTGGTCCATGAATTGCACTAGTTTAATCAGACAGCAAGAACAAGCAGCAACGCAGATGCAGACCACTTCCATTAGCCTAATATCCCATTTTTTGACTGAAGAATTCAAATAGAGAACATCTTTGCCTCATCCAGGCATCTGTACATCCCCGAAGAAGAGCAGCTCCTCTCTCAATGAACAGGCAATACGCCACAAGCGTTATGAGACAACCCCCAAGCTTTCTGAGCTACTGAGACTCTACACCCTAATTTAGGCTTGATTTCAGAACTGCCACTTCCACAAGCTGAAAAGCCTAGAAAAGTGGAAACAACAAAGCATTGCCAGTTGAGTAGAAGAGTTCACAGAAAAGACAAAAAGCAGAGCTGCTGAGCCTCCCAAAGGAACCATCCGTTGTATCCATGAGTGAACGGTGACTCCTAAGGGGAAGAAATATACAAAGAACCCAGGAGACCTGGTGCAGAAACCCAGCTGATACCAAGGGAAGATCTCAGGTTCTCATGTTCTGCACCACATCCTCCAGTTTCCATATGCAGCATGGGAACATTAGGTTCTTATTCACCTAAACCATGTAACTGGCGTTAGTATAAACAAGGAACTGCTCTTGCCCCCACACACTGTAGCAGACCAAAGAATGAAAGATTTGTACAGAACCAATGCAGAAAAGAGAAAAAGGCCCTGTGCTTGAGAAGATAGCTATGCTAAAGCAGAGTATTATAAACGTAAATCACAAATAGGGTGAAGCTGATGATCCAGAAAGTAATTCTTGGGCATATTCCACAGAAGTATAATTAGACAACCAAGCAGGAATCTGCCTGTCTTCACCACTTCCTTCTTTTCCCCCTTGTCTTCCCTGAAGCATACCATTTTGTCAGCATAGAGCGATGTCCAACCAGACTAGACGTTAAAGGTGCCTTGCTAGCTAAATCTCAGCTGCTTGCATAGAGCCATAAGCCAGTTACCAACTCCAGGGCTACAAATTTGCCAGGCAATGAAAAAAGAGACCTTGGAGTCAAAGCCAAGCAGTTGACTTGACAGTTTTCAAAATAACGTAAATAATGCTTTACTTCAGCAGTTGTTATCAGTCACACAGAAAAGCTCTGTGCAGTAAGAAGTGTGCCACAATGCTGACAGGAGAGAGGTTTTACACTTGTGCCCACATAAGCAGCAGACTTTCAAAGTGCAATACCCTGTTCAGAGGCTTCCACGCATCTGCTCTTTCAGTGCCACAACAGACAGAAGATATGGCAGAGTAGCTGCGATAAGAAATCAAGTACACATTTCGGAAATTAGTATTGTTTTAAACACAATTTTAGAAAGGTCAGGGAATTAAAGAAGAAAAGGTCAATATCATAATGAAAAGTCACTGAGTCCTAGGAAGATTTTTCAATATTTAAGAGCCCAACTATAAAAACTCCCTTTAATTCCAGATTTCATAGAATTATATTGCATATGATTGAACTATCTAATTAATTATTAAGCCACAGAACAGTATGATCAATACAACGAAACAGAAAGCAGAAGTCAATATCATTTAATCTGACAAGTTACACAAAGCTGTGTATTCAAAACCTCACAGACCAACGCTTTGACCAGTGACAGTGAATGGAGAGCCACATAAATTAGAAGTTTATGAATAGAGAAGAAATAAGAGTCTTGTAACTTCTTGCTGCCAGCTAGTATCAGCTGCTAAGGCATAAGTTGCCAAGAACACCCATGGTTTGCCTTCAGTGCTCTGCTCTGTTTGTATTATCAATCCCAAGGCTCGTTCTAGCTTCTCTTACCGTGAGACTCTGTACAAAATTTAGATTTGTAACCGTGGTGCCCATATCCCTGTCCTTAGCCATAGGCTAAACTATAAACCAAATAAGCCAAACCACCCAGCACAGACCATTTCATAAACCACTTGCAGCCATCAAACCTGCAGACCCTGCTGTGTGATCTGTGAATAACCCTAACTCTCTCTGATGCTGTTCATAATCCAAACCTAACCTTATCCTGGAGGAAAACATACACCATTCTTTTCTTCTGACACAATAGGCTTACAGAGAATGAAAGACCTGCCAGTAAAACTCTGCAGTTCCCCTCCCAGATCTTAAACTCATGCCTAATTCTATGGGGAACAGTTGACAAGACATCCGTAACCCTCTTGAGCAAAGCAGAACAACATCTCCCTAGAAAAGTCATCACAGTTTTAGTTATTTCTCCTTACCTTCCACATTATATAAAGATCTTTCTTCACTCCATCCATACCAACCCAAGAATACCAAGGCGAATCTCCTTCCCCAGTCTCAAGGAGACGGTTAGTTTCTTTAGGCAGCTCAACTTTAAAGAAAAAGCATTCCCCCCCCCGTAGCTAGAAGGGTTATTTTAGAACAATTTCAGAATTGTGAGAGGACACAGTCTGACAAGCCAAGCAAAATTCCATTCACAGATCAAAGAAATAACTGTATAATTTGGAAGCTATTTCTTTCTTATAAAACAATCAGCTGAATAGTCCTGCATAAGTAGGAGTAAAATTACCAGGAGTGTGAAGCACTCAAGTTCTGTACTCTTGGGCATATAACTATTGACTCTTGCATATACAGCTCACAAAATGCAGTCTTTAGCTGTTTTCGAGATCATGTACACATGCATTAGAAAAGTAAGATTCAATCTTGTATTAAAAAAAATAATAATGTAAATTACCCATTTCTGTACATCAGCTTAAAGGCACTCATTTTTATATATAAATAGCAGCAAGGCTACTAGTCAATCTTTCAACGCATTCCCTTGAACACACAGCTGAGGACTTCCTTCGCTATATATTCTAATACCTCAATCACCAATGCAGAGTCTTTTTTTATTTTCTTTTTTTTTAAGCTGTCTTACAGCAAGCTGTCCGCTATGACATAAAACTTGTGCACAGGCGAGATTAAGAAACACATCTTGACTGACCAAAGGCAATGCACAATATGCAGGAAATAAAGTCATTAACGTACAACGGCACGAACATCGTGACTTTATAGCTTATTCATAATAATTGTTAAAACAGTAAGAACAGGCTACACAGAATAAACAAACAGGTGCAGTTTTGCAGGATGAGGCTGTCATGCAGGTATATCACAGCTATTCAGTTCAGAAGGTATGGACTACATTCATGATTTCTATTTTTTCCAGTTTAACATTTCTTTTTCTTTTTCCTTCTCCATACAAGAACCAGAAGAATTTAACATAAGTTAAAATACCAAGAGTCCCCTCCTCCCAACCAATGGAGCGGTAGCCTATGGGCTACTCATATCACACTTTTAAAAGTCGAGAATTAATGAAAACAATGCCCAAAGTAATTAAAATCCTATTTCACACAAGAACAAAAGTAGTATTTTGACACTTCTGGAAGAGACATCAGAACTATGAAAAGTTCTGCTGAAGTTCTATGATAAACATGACGTTAACTATTCAGGTCATCAGTACACAGAAACACAAAAGCTGCACTGAAGAACTGTTGCCATTGTCTCCAAGAGGAAGCAGATTAGGATCATGGTTTGCAATACCAGGGTGTTTTTTGACTGCAACAGAAACTAAATTTAGACCCAGTTACATAAAAAATACTAATAGCCTTAACACTTTTAATCAGTGTAAGAGGTTTAGAGATACATAAATGATTTAAAGTCAGTTGACGAGTTTTATACTGCATTTGCAATATTGTGCATTAGTAAAATCAGGGAGATTATGAAAGAAATACTGAAGCATAATAAAATTACATAAAACACGAAAAGCAGGCTATACCAATTGATTCCAAACTTTGATACCAATAGAAATTTTACCAGAATACATCAAGAACATAACTTATCCATAGATTCCTGCAGCAGGGGAGCTAACCTGCCCAGGCGACGCAACGCAAGTACCTGGTAGGTTCAGAAACCAGGTTGGACTCTTTATAAATGCAGTATTAACTCGCGTGATGCTACAAAGGGCAAGAAATAAAACGCTTACTCTCTTCCTACTGTTGCACACTGCTGATCCGTGACTCGCACAGCAGCATGCAGCAATCTGGCAAGCTCTCAAATGCCAAGTCTGGCACAGTGACGGGCAATATGCTCTGCCAGCTGTGCCACTCCTCAAGAGCTGCAAAATGGAAAAAAAAAAAAAAAATAAAAAAAAAGAATTCCCTGATGTCTTTTAAGGCTAGTTCATTATTATAGCCTGCAGAGCACCTGCCAATAATTTATGAAGTATTGATCACATCACGCTCAGGTGTTTTTCTCCACAGCAGCTACACAAGTTCCCTGAAAACAACACAAGACAGAACAATATTATCCTAATAGAAATAATCACTTGGATAAGCTACAACTGTTGCCCTAGGCACGTGGTAAAACTGCAAAATAGGTGGCAGTGTTCCTGTATGTCCCATCTCCCACTTTTTGATGTGTAATCTACACCATGAAAACATTTTCAGGTTCACATCTTGAAGCATATGCAACAGCCCAGTTAGCTGAATGTGGGTAATCTTTTTTTTTTTCTTTTTTTCTTACTTGAATAGTTCATTGCACAATGTCATCAGAAAGTATTCCTTAAAAGCCTGGTTCTATCACTGCCTACTAGCAGATACAGAAATTAAACGGCTGACAGTCCTACTGAGTTTTAGTGATGACTAAGTTCTATCTATGTTCCATTTTTTTTCCTTCCAAGGCTCTTTCAAAATCCTCTTGTACAATTTTTCTATACAATTTCAGTATTACTGCAGATAAAGACATCTTACCTCCCCCCTTCTGAATTATTTCTGAGAAACACTGGTAGTAACAGCTGAGATGAACACGTATGAAAACGTATCCAGATGGATTTAAAAGAGAGAAAAAAAAAAAAAAAAAAAAAAAAGAGACTAACTTTTGAGCAATTACTGTAAAATATACCTTAAGGCAAGTATTATCACCAGTACCTGGTCAGTCACTTTTGAAGCCAATTCTTCTTTCTAAGAAAATATAGAGATCTGGAGAGGAAGCAGTAGTTTCTTCAGATTAGGTTAACTGCAACGGTTTTACATAAAACCGTGACTTTAAACAAACCCCAACAAAAGGCTCGCTTTCAGCTTCTAAGCTATTAATCATTTTTTCTTCACAGGAACTCATTCTCAGTGATCTCAGCTGGCTCACTCTAGATTAGAGTTCATGTTCCGATTCACACAGCTGCAAAGCGGTCCAGAAAGTGACTGTGCTCTGTGTCACAACATTATGGCTTATGCCACAACTGCTGAGACAACTAAACCAGACCCCTTGCAGACAAGGCAACCGAGTGAAGGGACAACTCTAAGAAGGTAGCCATGAAACCACCAGCTGGAGAAACCCATCACTCCAAGCGTCGTTGCTTACCAACTGTGTTGCTAAGAGTTCATTCTTCATAATTGACACCTAAATATTCCTATAAACTGATTAGCCACAAAGGAAAAAAAAAAGTAATTTTGGTTGTATCTAAAAAAATCCTTTAATACATTGGAGATGGAACAGTTACTTAGATGCAAAAGTTCTGACATTGTTACTTGACATTAAATATTATGCTTTATTTTCTACATCTTAAATACCAGCACGGGCACCATAGCCACTATGTGATGAACTCTTTCCATCGATTTCCCCATGTCATTTTCCCAAGTCAACTTTACAAAAACTGATACCAACCTTGGGCTGAATTGGACAGAAAGTTTGTGGTTTGGGTTTTTTTCTTTTTTAAGGGGAAATTTGCAATGATGGCAATTTTTTAGAACCGTTTGTCAAAAATACCTTTTAGAGAAGTTTTTAGCACTTCAGAAAAACTGCACGGAAAATGGGAAATATTTAAGAAAAGCCTACACAACTGAAATAATGTATTTGCTCGTTATCAAAATTTGTGAATACCAGATTGCAGTTACAAACTATACTTTTTGGCAGATGCTTAGCACATTATCATTCAGCTGTTGAACCCCAGATCCAGCTCGCATCACCTAAGAGGATTACGCAACAACACACAGGTTATTACTGCTTAAATACACCAAACTTGCATCTTCATAACGTTTTGAGTTTCTATGGATCCTTCTTTTCCAGGAAAACAGCTACACGGCTTATTGGAAGTCCTACTCAAAAATGCAGTCTTTTATGGTTTTACTTCCTGTCACAGTGGTAATATAAAACCTATCAAGGAGAGTAAACTTTAAAACCGCACTGCATGAAAAAAATCTAGTTCTCCCCTATCTTTATATCTCCCCTATTTATCAAACTTCCACACTCTACACATACGAAAACATACTTGTCAATTAATAGATATTTTAAATACTACTTCTATATTCCTGTTCTATCACTGTGAGCAAGCATTACTGAGCTGAAAGGAGTGATATACCATTGAACTGCAACCACTCTTCAGAATTTCTCTGCCAGAAACACTAAGACACCTTTTAGAACAAGGTATTAAGAATTCTACTAATGTAATTAATTTAGATCGATCCAAAACAACACGCTCTTTCATCCCTTGATTGACACTGGTCAAGCAGTGTGATGTACACCAACAGTTCACAACATACACTGCTTGTCATGCAGGGAGGGTGCAATTTAAGACCACCCAAAACATTCAATGAAATATTTGCCCTACCGGCAAACTTTGTGGAAGATGTTTTTCTACAAAAGCTTGTGTTATTACAACAGAAGCTTTCAACTTCACTGGAAGGAATAAAAGTACTCATTTTGAAGATGAATACTGCTCACATCAGCTTTGGCTAACTACCTGTTCCGTACTTGCAGGAAACAAGCCACGCAACGGACGCCCATTTGCAAAATAAAGCCAAGTAATGCAAATTTTGATCTTTGTGTCATATCTCTCTTCCGATCAGAGAGTCTCAGAGAAGGTAAGGCTTAAGACTGTTTAAAATATTTTTTTAAATAAATTTCAACAGGCAATTTTAAAGATTCTTTTGATCTAGTTTCATTATCCCATTTTGAAGTACCATCGGTTCCTTATAGTTTTCAGATCAAGACCTAAAATTTTGTTTACTGGATACATTTGACTGCAGGACTATCTTCCCCAGTGCCACCTCTCTAAAACTATGAAAACATCTGTAAAAGCCGTGAAACAGAATATTGTGCAGTGTTCAGATCCCTGAAGTAAGATTTCTTTTGCCAAAATCTCCGAAAATTTTAGTGGTTTAAGTGCTTTACCCAAGCAATGCACTCCCCTTTCCTAACTGAAATATTAATACCATGACATATTATCAAAGAAATCTTGATTCTGCACAATGTGTTTTAGGGTAACAACCCTCTAGAACAATTGTTTAGCTTGCAAGTGTGGTAGGGTGCCTCTTTGCTTGTTCAGTCCAAACGAATAGTGTTTAACCGCAATTAAAAGCTAGTACGGGCAGAGGAGAACTCCTACTTTTCCAGGCAAGTTTTGCCAGCAAATAGATCCTCAAACGCTCTCACGAGACTGTTACTCTGACTGAATGCAGGGCGTACCACCTTTCCATTGACAGCATATTTTGAGAAGTGGATAAGGTTAAGTCTAAATCTTGTTCAGGGAAGGAGAAGAAAGATTTTCAGCTTCACCTCACCTCCAGTACATGCCGTCAAAGTGAAATGATTAAAAATGAGACTGTCACCCACACAAAGTTATTTAACTCCAGGGTAAAGCTATGTTTAGACAATGGGAACAGCTTAACAATTATTTCTAAAATTACTTTTTTTATTGTTACAGAGTTCTGTTCAACATTCCCTTAATCTTTTGAAATATGTCTTCATGTTCTACTACATAGGCACAGGAAGAAGAGAACACAACAGCTAGGATTTACCCACAAATACTATAGACTTTGGGGATGGGGGAAGGCAAGTTTCTGCCTTTCCTATGTCTCCACACAGCCTTGGCTCTTCTTAGCTGGGGAACCTCAATTATCCAAGACCCTGGGAAGGAAATATTTTTAAATGGTTAGTAAGTACCAAAACTAGGTTTCACTTGAAGTTAATATTCTTGCCCTCAAGAGCAATAGAGCAAAGAGTAAGAAAAAGTACACCTTATCAAATTTTTACTGTTATTGAAGAAAACACAGAAGTCGCAACATACAGCTTACAGTCCATGGCAGCACTGACATTTTGTGGAGATAAGGGGAAGTTTCTATCTGAACAGAAAGATTCACAAGAACCAGATTAGTAACTCTGACAATTACACATAGCAGTTCAATAATTGTTTCAATTTTGCTTGTTCCACACTGCTTACAAGTAATGAATGCAGAGCGGAGGAGCACGTCTGCCCCCCAGTGCAGCAGCAGCCTGTGCTACATTTAGTATGGATGTCCTGTACCCCCCTTCAGCCCTCTCACCACCAAAATTGCTCACAAACCCAGTTTTCCCCAGCTGGGTGATGACTAATATCACCTTACCCATCAGCTTTCTAGGCGTGATTTCAAGCCACACTCATGCTGAATAGACTAAAAAAGAAAGTTCGCTGTTTTGCTCAAACTTGAGCCTTTTCCTTAGTGATAGCATTAACTGCAGTTCTCCTCTTTACCAGAACACGCAGGAACTTAATGACTGGTAACACTAAACTTTTGTTAAACTTAGATGAATTTGAATCAACAGGGTAAAAAAAAAAAAAAAAACAAAAAAAACACCCACTAAAAAAACTGACAGAAAGGCTTATGATCATACTGTCTTGTCTTTAACCCTTTCTTAAAAACAACACTATTTTTAATTTGATTTCCTAAGGGTTTTTTTCTTTATTAGTACATTCCATGCAGGCATATGTGATCTCTGCCCACCCTAAGCCCTCCAGTTAAAAGTCCTAAGGCAAATACGATTATGTACAAAGTAACTCTCTTTATAAAAGTTCATTAGTATTGCAACAATAATAATACAATAGTATTCACCAACAAGCATCCAGTAACATATAGATTTACACAGCATTCCTACAAAACAGCTACAAAACCAGAGCATTTCTATGAACTTCTCACTGTCAATATAATGGAAAATAAACATTTTTCTACACTGTTGGAAAAAAAAAAAAAAAAAGCATTGAGCCATTCAGTCATTCCTAGCCAAGATTTTTTGTGTAACAAAATACATTCTCACTCAGCATTAAATTTTCAAGTTTTTTACATTTTTAGTATACAGTTCTAGCAGGTGATTTGTTTTTATTATTTTTGGGTGGGTTTTAAATTATTATTTTAAACAGAATAAGTAGTCTGTAGGTCAGATAGTTTTCTATCTGTCAAGAATGAATTGCAAAGTAAATTATCTTTCCATTGATAGCCCACAGGGCTATTTTTTGCCACTTTTTCAAAAGGTTTTACTTAAGCATACATGCAGAGAGCACATATTACATTGCTGTTGGATGTGAAAACAAGCAAGCAACCCACTGCGGAAGCTGGTGGCTCACAAGTGGAGAGGGGAAAACAGGATTAAATAAACTCTCAAGAGGCCATTTGTTTGCATAAGTTCATTTCTGAGAAATTAAGGCGTCCAATTCCTAGCATCAGGAGCTACAGTAAGTCCCACTGTCAACTAGAATGAAAAATGGTATAGAACATGCAACTAGAATGAAACATGGCACAAATGCATTAAAAACATCACATGAACTCAGATTTCAAGATAAAGGATCTTCCTGAACTTGGCTCACAGCACTCTGAACATAGAGCAGTGCATGTATTAAAATCAGAACTCAGAAAGGATTTTATAGTTGGCAGAATTTTGCAAAAGCTAGAAGTTACAAATTCTATGAGTTTGTACAGAAGTTACTCTGAAGCACACAATTACTAGATTTTAAATTGCCTGAGAATATTATCCAGTCTTCTTAGAGTACCATTCCAAAGTAATTTTTTGATCCTGAAGATTAATACTTTATATAGAACATGAAATGCTGTTCTGGAACAAATCAGGAAGATGGAGCAGATACAATATTAAGATGCAGCTAGATTAACACTGGGGAAAGTTTAGGTAGTCTAGCTTTAAATGGGCTATTAAAAACGTACTTTAACTAACCTCCTTTGAAAAAAAAAAAAAAAAAAAAGAAAAAAAAAGAGACTCAAGACTGTCCTCTAAATTGAAGTTATTAAAAAAAAAGGCAAAGGAAAAAACAAACCAAAAACCACCACACAAAACTCAAAAAGAACAAAACCAAAAGAAACCCACAGTTTCCTATCTAATCTGACTTTAGAACAGAAGAATGACTTTTATATACTTTGTACTCTTTGGCAGGGCATCTATGAAACCAAAACATGTCCTGACAAATTGAACCTTTCCTGAGAAGGGTTCATAGTCATAAACTCATTTAAAATGTGTTATGTGGGAGACAGCAAGTCACAGCAGTTTGAAAGTCAACAATGTGGAATGTACCAACAGATTTATGAAGAATGACAGTAACAGTTATTTACATGTTCAGGGTAGTTAATTGTTCTTTATGCATTAGGTTTCCCCTGTATAAATTAGAAAACTACAAAAAGTCAAAATTGGGAGAAGTCCCCATTGTCTTTAAAAGTTCAAGTAAAAACATCTTTGCAGCACTTTCCTTAGACAATAGCGTATTGCTCGTACAAAAGGTCTCTTATCCTATAGAAGTCTTGACAGAGACAGCCTTCCAATCCAATGCGCCCTGTTTCAGTCTGAAACAAAAGACAAATTTATTATGTTTACACGAATGAGAAATTTAACTTTCATTTAGAATATTATTTACCAAAGAGTTTAAGACAGAACACTTACCCTGCGAACAGCCACCAGATTGTTGCACACAAGCACTCCTCCTACAAATTCAGCTTGTATACCTTCTCGCAAGAGAACTTGCTTGAAGTCAGACAGTCTTGGCTCATTCATAAACACAGACTGATGTCCAAGAACCTTTAAATAACACACACAATTTTAATATTTTTGCTACTTAATACCTTCCATTTTTCCAAAGATCTCATCATCATTGTGTTGGCAGTAGTGTGGCCTAGACTACTACACTCTTCTATAAATGAGAAGATTGGTTATATTTCTGTTCACCTGCAGCAAGACATTCCCAGGATAGGAAGTCCTGAGAAGTCATCTGACAAGTAAAGGAAAAATTTCCTTCTTTGCTGACATATTAATGACAAATGGAAATCTGCCATTGAAGATCCTTCTTCCAAGCCATGTTATGCCAGGGACAGAGCTACAGTAAGCTGTACTGCTGATCAGCACATACTTCTGTGACAGTTGCCATGAATCTGAACAGACTTTATCGAGTTGTTGCCACACTTACCTTGCACCCAGAACAGACTACATTTAGGACTGTGCAACAGTATCTTTAAAAGCAATTCTAAGATTAGAAGGCAGTGTAATCATTCAATGAAAAGATAATACCTACTCACATGCAAAGTATAAAGAGTAAAGATAAATTTATAGAAAATATTAATTTAATGAACTCTCAAATCATTACTATAGAAGCAGATGTATGAGTTTCAAAGATTTGTATCTCAAGTATATGAAGTATCTTCCACAGCATCAACGAAACAATAAAATCCAAGAGTGACTAAACGCCAACTAATTTACAAATCTGCAAGTACTAACTACAAATATGAAACGTGCTAATTAAAATCTTATATTCATAAATAGATGGCACTGTATGCTAGGCACTGTTAATGGATGCAAGAGATAATCCTTGCTGAAAAGCATAAAATCTGAACAAAGAACAGTACCAGGTTTAACAAAGAGAAACCCAAACACGAAAATCAAGTTTCAGTTACGCTTTCATTTGAGTAAGATCATGGTATCAACCTCTAAGCACTAGAAAACCACAAATGAATACAGAGCTCTTTTTTCAAAAAAGAAGTCCAGGTCAGCATAATTTCTGTACCTCATGAGGTGGCAGAGGTTCCAAAGTAGGAATGATCTCACTCTCTTCACACATCTCCTTGTCATCGTCACCAAAGAGGCTTTTCATGGCCTTCTGTTGTGCAATGACACTGGAGTCTGAGGAAGGCATATCCACTTGCATCTCTAAGTCTTCATCTTCCCTCAGCTCTCCCTCTTCCAAAATAACTCCGGTATCCACTTTCGAAACCCGCATGTCCAGAACACCATCTATCCAAGCCAACTCAGCATCCTTGGCTTTACAGAACTGAAGGGAGCTGACAAGAGAATCTTTTAACCTGACCTGAGTTGCACAAAAATAAAAGTACTATTAGTTCAATGGAAAAACACAGAGAGTTCTTACTTCAAGCTTTAAAAATTAACAGTTTTCCTGTCACTGTCTCTCCAGACAGGTTTGACTCATACTTTTTTGAAGAGGGAAAGGAGGGAATTGGTATCACTGTTCTATACTTTCAGAGCATAATTTGTATAACCTTCACGTCACCACTAAAAAGGCAGCAGAGATCAATACCTTTTTTGTCTTGGTTTAAATAAAAAAAAAGAATCTATACGACTGCAAACTTGAGTTAAGCTTACAGCGAGAGCAATCAATTCCTTTTAAAACACCAGAAACCTTTTTTGCAGCCAAGTAGTTCTTTAGTTGGCCTTAGTAACTTTAAGTAAAGTTTCTACAGATAAATTTAGGTTACTGAACAGCAGTTCTAAATTTCAACCCTCCAAAAGAATTATAATTAAGATTTTATTTTAAGAAGGGATGTTGTAAATATCAGATTTTAAAGTGACCAAAACATTACCTTACCCTGATTCCTCTGGTGCGCTATTCTGAAAGGCTGTTACCCACATGAGATTGCTCATGATCCCCACAGCGCAATCGAGGCTGTGACTGTACGAAGGATACTGCAGCTAATTATCCACCTGCACAGTCTACTCAAAGGCATTGGGATTCTGATGCCCCACCCACATCTACTATTTACTAATTCAATGTTTCCAGTGTACTTCATCTGTTCAGAAAGCTTCAAACAGGAAAAACAAACTAAAGCTATGCATAAGACTGAATTTCCCCCTTATATAAAGCTGAAATAAAATACGAAGCAACTACAATTTTATTCAGTTAAGTATTTTGTGAAAAATCACAATTGTGAAATTTCTTACACACTAGCAATCCTCACAGCTTAAAAAAAAAAAAAAGAACCAAAAAACCCAACAACCAACAAACCAAACACAGAAAACACCACTGTTTTAAGGCTGTCAGAACTGGATAATTCTGAATAACTGGAACTTTCCACTTCATGCAAGGCAACAGATTTTTCTCTGAAAAGAAGCAGAAGTATCTTTTTCCACAATTCTACTGATGTTTTTCTATTAACTTTAAAAGGACAGAAGGAATAAAGGACTAACGTCTAAAATGCATGTGAGAGACTTTCCTCTAAACAACTTCAAAAGTTTAATTGGTACCATACACAGTTGTCAAATACTTCACACAAATTATCCAAGTTTTCTTACTCAGAGCTTAACCATGAAAATTAAATGCAATATATTAACACAGTGCAACACACTGTCATAACCTCACTTTCCAAGAACCATCACATTAACTTTTTTTTGGAGGGGTAGGGATGTCATTTATTTAAAATTTATTTGCTCCTAACTTTACATGTTCATTCTTAGGTACTATTTAGATAGAAAGGAATTTTTTTCTCTTTGCTCTCTAAGGCTCCCCTTCAGATTCTGAAAAGAATCCTGAATTGCAAGTAGTGTACAGATTCCAAAAAGAATCCTTAATTGCAAGTAGTGTACAGATTCCAAAAAGAATCCTTAATTGCAAGTAGTGTACAGTGGTACTAAATATAGGCATTATAAATCTATTAAGACTTGAGTAAAATGAACTGATGTTCCCATGGACATGAACTTTGCCTTTTGCACTACAGCTAAAAACACACTGATTTCCTGTTTAAGCTTTTAAACACTCCTTATGAATAATAAGCACAAAGAGAATGCTTACCTAGAAGACAGAAAAACACTACCAATGTCTTAATCACACAAACCCAAGTGTACATGTAGGCAGTATCGTCCCTCCTCTCCCCAAGAACGAAGGGCCAAATTAGAGTCTGCCAATACAGCTCTACGACAGTTCACAGCAGTTACACAACTAACAAATTCCAGTGCCTTACCTGGTAAATGTGAGTTTCACTGGTTGCATCTACAGTTTCATGCAGTTTTGGCACGTAAACTTTAATATCTTTTCCACCAAAAGCTCTGCAACATTCTGCAAGGTCCTGACTGGCCTCAGGTGGTCCATGGATAATGACTAGTTGCCTTGGTTTCATTTGGTTAATAATTTTTTTAATTGAGTCCCCATCAGAGCGTCCTTCATAGTCAATGTACGTAACTCTGGCTCTAGTTTGAATTAAAAACCCAAGAATACTTTTTTTAGTTTAAAAGATTAAAGCTCTGAATGCTCCAAAATATTTCATTTAAAAATGAAAGATATTTTGAAATTATTCTACATCAGCAAAAGCTGTCAGCACAAGGTATATTATGGATCAGTAAAACACAGAATTGTCAAATATCAGCATGTGTCTGTATTTAACACTGTAAGTACCCTAAATTCACTTACAGTTATCTGAAACGTGAGATAAGCACATTTGAATAAGTTCTTCTTTTAACAAAATATATATACATTTGAGTACCTATGTTAATATACTATTGTATCATTTGTTCTTCCTCTTTCACTTGTCTCCATTAGACAAGAAACAAACTGTGAATTTCTTAAGAGTGGAGAACCATAGGACTCTGTACTGTGCTCCCAGAAAGACTAGTAAAAAACTAACTTAGCTTGGGGAAAAAAACAAAAAACAAACAAACAAAAAAAAAACCACAAAAAGCAAGCCCTTTCCTGCTTCCTTAATTCCAAGCTAGCCTTTTACGCAATTTGCACTGTACCCATGCCACCATTCTAGCAGAACTGACAAGAATAAGAACAACAAAGCCACTCACTTAATTTCCATGGATTCTGTTGCAGAAATACATTTGGTAGGAACGTCTGATAAATCCTGGTCCATAGGCTCTTCTCCGTTTGTCAAACCAGATTCTAATTTGCTTTTTTCTTCTTCCGTTGCTTGAAGTTCTGGAACTAGAAAATCCTCAGGTCTAAAGAATAAAAGGCATTTTGCTTTTAATAGTCTTAGAGTAAAACCAAAGCACTACATAATACAAAAACAAACAATGCTGACTATTACTACTGAGTTGTTATGGACAACAATTTTATTACACTTGCCTTAAATATCTCCATATTTGAAGAGAGCTCATTTGGAAAATATCGCCTTCCTATCTTAAAGAAGAACTCTGATATCTTGGGAAATACTAGCAAACTGAGGTTTTCTGGCACATATTCCTCATGCAAATAGGATAAGTACCACTAGATTTTTCTAGGATGAATAATGTTCTTTCCCCTCATTATAAATTTATCAAAATTATGCGTCATTGAAAGCAGAAAAAAAAGTCAGGTTAAAAAAAAAAAAATCTTCTATCTCATAATATAAAAGAAAAAAAACAAAAGCCTGGAATGGAAACACATCCTAAGAGGTGTGAACACAGGCCAATGATCAGCACTCTGCAGCTTCAATCCTATCATAAGCTTCCCGTGAGACTCAGCGCAGACTGTCCTAACTGTTCAAAGGTTACTGCGGTTGGAAGAGTATATAGCAGTGCTGCAAAAGAGACAAAGTTATTGTTTTTATTTTATTACTTCTATTTTTTAATTATTTCATAGCTATTACATGTTAGTATGCATTACCACCACATACTTTATAATCTCGCCATATTCATCCCATTTAATTCTTTCTTCAGGGGCTGGAAACATTGGATAAGATTTCTTTGCCTGTTTGAAGAAGCTTCCTTTCCGACTACCTTCACCTTTCATCATCAAATCATGTTTGGTCTTATGTACAGTTGGCTGATCAATATCCTCTTCAGCATCGCTCTCATCACTGGAATCGATATCTGCCCTGAAATGACATTCAAAAAAAAACTAGCACTTTTTTTCCTTCAGGTTTAATATTACATAAACACACCAACTGGAAAATAACAGTTGACATAAACTGCCCTTGACCTTGGTTAATGTTATGTATCATCTGAGAAAGCGCTCACAGTCAAATGACAGATGAAACAGGTCTATCATAACAGCAGATTAAAGACAATCATTCCTGATTCCCCAGTGCCCTCAGACAAGTCAGTCAAAACTATGGTTTTCATTTATCCCTGTAAATGGCTGAAGCAGCAGAATGATCACACAGACATCTCAACTCTGACCGTAATAGCGGAATGCAGGAACAGCCAATACACTTACTCTTTAGACTGTTCTAGCTTCTTAGCTGCTTCTTTCTTTAGTTTCTCCTTTTCTAGATATTCTTCAAGTTCTTTTCCTTCCAGCTTGACACGTTTTCTCAACTGCAGATAAAATTAATATTACTGTGAGTAGCTGACATGATTTTAATACTTTTCCTAAACACTGCTGACAAGAATATTTGTATTTAAGTACCAAGGGCCAAGCACAACTTGCATGTCACGTATAAGACAAAATTATGCAAACACGTGGCACCTTGGCATGCCAACATCATGACAACGTTATCAATTAGTAGTCTATTTTAATAGAAAAGCATTTCTAAAAGTATTAAAATCAATTAGCTTTACAAACATTTCTTAAAACATCTTCATGAAATATCTCTCCAATAAGTGAATGCAAATACTCTGAAATGAGCAGAGTCACTACCATCAAACCAGAAGAACCTGGCAAAATCAAGCTAGCAGCCAAAACAATGGTAACTTTTGTTTCTTGTTTTCTGAACATCAAATTTGAGTATAGGTCACTTTGAATAATACTGAATTCTAGTAATAGTCTAATACTGTAAGTCAGTGCTTCCGATCCAATCTAAAACTAAAATAAAGCTGCATCATCAGGACTGAATTGTCACTGTGATCCCATAAATTAACAATGTTTACTAGAGAGAAGTAGACACAGGTATATACATTGTTGAAAATACTGTGAAAGCATGAATAACCATTAATTGTGTTCTAATTACTAGCTTTCGCTTATCTTTCTAATTCTAGTGGGATATATTACACTAATCTGACTCGATCCTCCCCTCATCTCAAACCAGAGTATTTTCCAGCAAGAATAACCCATTCTATACTGTGATCTGTACGTTTTCTAACATAAACACAAAGGAAAATGTTGTCTAAAGATAAGTATTTAAAAGCAACGTCGTGCTTGTCTCTATGGAGTATTAATTTTGCCACACCACCAAAAAGTATTTTGTAGTTCCTAATAATAGATCTATTTTTATGTAAGTTTATCCACAATTGGTTAAATATGCAACATACTGATTTCAGATCTCCCTTTTCCACTAGAAGCGTTTTCAGCAGATCAAAAAGGAACAAAAGTGAACTTGGTTTCATGTTCCCCCAGATGGCCCACAATAAAAAACTTTGAGATACACAGACAACTCTTACCTCAATATCTATAACTTTTTCAGAAGGATTATCAATCAGGAATCGTGCTAATGTTCCAGGCGTAGTGCGGTAAGTTAAGATTATAGAGTTTTTGGAATCCTGGCACCATTGAATGAAAAGATCTCTAGAAAACCCACACTCCAAGTCAGGTTGACTGGCAAGGACAACTTTTGGACTAGGCACTCGAGCCAGATCAGACAGACTATGACATAAGGAGAGATGGCGGAACTGGAAAGGATTGTTTCTCTTGTCTTCAAAGCACCTCATCAACTTGTCACTCATCCATTCAACCTAAAATATGTAATAAGAAAAAGTTATTTATAAGAATACAAGTTCTACAATTATCTACGAACCTGACATGAAGTACAGGATGCAATATGCACGTGATTACATCAATGCTTCTCAGCAAGTGTAGAAATAATGCTGAATGTACACAACATAGAAAGAAGTACTTTAAGTCCTCTTTTTTAACAGCTATAAACTCTGCTAACAAGTCTTGTGATAAAACCAGAAATCAGTATCAAGAAACATGCCCATAGCCGTGACTGGACTCTGTGTTACTTAATCAAAAGATGTGAGACACAAACACACACTATGGAATAAGGACAACACCCAGTGTGTAGCCATTTTTTACTCTTAAAAAGAAAAACAAAATGCTTTTGCACACATGTTCCATTGCCCTCTTCATAACTGCATTTTAAAATCAAAACAAACCTGTGATTTAGAGAACTCCACTACATTGTAGCTGACATTATTCAAAAGTGCTAGAGAGTAGACTCCTAATCCCGCATCTTTTGTTCTCCAGATCTGATCGAGAAGTTGAGCAAGTTCCAGAACTCTGCCTGCTGTATCCACAGCTATTAATACGTTTCCATCACCTCGTAATGTCTCCAAAACATTAGCTAAGAAGAATTAAAAACAAACAAACAAAAAAAACTACTTACACTTTGAACCAAAATTAGAATCTTTATGGCTTGGTTTTTTGTTACATCACACTAGCAATCATAGTCAAAAGCAACTTGAACACAGAAATAAACAAAACTTCAAAAGAGATCCAAAACTGCATTTCCACCAAAATTAAAGGGAGCAGGAGTTTTCTTGGTAGCTCTGAAATCGTCACTGTTTTGATACTACTTTTCCTTTTTTTATTAAAAAACAACCAGTAAAATGGAGTTTAAAGAAAGATGTGCTGAGGAAGGTCATTTAAAAATCCCTTAAGAAGAGAGTAATTGATACTGGGTAAAATACACTATTTTCAAATATGGTTCATCGTTTTCATGGAAGTGTTTAACCCACAGGGTCAGTACCATCAGGAGACTAATTCAAAATTTTTTAAATTTTAATAAAGGTTCTTTGTTTGGATGCTGATGAATTTCTCACTGAAAAACAATTTACAGTGGCTAATAAGTCACATCACTGCTATTTTCAAGCCCAAACAGAATACATACTCAGTAGCTGTTCATCCCTTTGCTTCCTCCTGGGTTGTACGTAAGTAGCATTAAATGAATCTGTAATAAGCAATGAAGGCCTGCTCAACATTTCCAAGGAGCATCCATTCAGATGGCTGTGGAAAAAAGGCAAAATCTCACTTTTTTGTATTTCTGTTTTATGAGGAAAATAAGACAGCTAGCTTCCAGATGTTTGCATGTACAGAAATCAAACTACTCAGTAGCTGAACGTTTCCTGCTTCAAACTTACAAATAAATAAATCTGAGTGGAATGAAGAAACCCAGAGCTAATGCTTGTTTCAAATGGATTAATCTGAATGCAAGTGAAATTAGTGGTCATCTTAGAGCTGGAAAGGCACCGCTACTTCCATACGTGTTTAGCACACACTAGATGCACACCTAACATGTCTAAGAAATATATATTGCTGTGTTGAACTTACATCTCCCTCTTGTGGTTGAAATCAACTGCATAAACAATTTCTTCCTCTCCATCCTTGACAATCTTCCAAATTGTGCCTCCTATCATGTGGCCAGCTGGCAATGGTGTGATTGACAAACCATGTCCTTTGCCTACAAAAGTTTTCAGTATTTTAGGTACATTCTGTGCATTAAAATCCATTACTCTGAATAAAAGACAGTCATTTTAAACAACCAAATGGCAACTGGAGAAAAAAGTCAAATGAAGTATGAAAAATCAGTAACACATCTGTCCTTCCCATCTAACCAGTAACTTCAAACTTTTTTGCAATTCACTTCTATTTTGCCTCCAGAAAAAGCAACTAAAGCGAGGATCATTTCTTCCCTCCACCTCCCACTGGTTCTCAGAGGCACTGCAGAGCTGCTGTAATGGCTTTAGTAATAATTAAAACATACATTATCTTCTTAGATGTATCCGTCAAGTCTTGTCAAATCACTTCTATTAAATATGAAAAAAGTAGTGTGTTTTTAAAAAGTTGTTCACTAAAATTACTTATAAACTGTAAAAGTTGGCAGCAGAAACATAGCCTTGCTACAACTATCTTGAAAAAGGGTCAGCAGCCTTTCAAGGATGGCATCCCATTTCTATATTCCAAATTACAGGGTAAGTATTTTGGCAAGCAGCATTCAGGAACTGGGAGATGCTGCATCTTGGAGACAAGCTGCGGGTGGTCAGCTTATATGCGTCTTTGTTTACAAACAGGATTTCCATTTCATTCTGATCTTTAAATTCAAAAAGAGTGAAAAGCTGCTGATTCTCCGGATGCCACAGTTCCTAGCAATAAGCTATACTGAGCATCATTCAGAGACATTAATGGCCTCTTTATTAAATCATCCACATGCCGTAACTTAATCTCTGTAACTTATTCCTCCTCTAGAAAGCCTTCCTTTGCGTTACTGGTTACTGAAGAGTTCTGAGGTATCTACCACTAGACATGAGCAAATGCTTTTGAGACACAAGCAAATTCCAAGAAAAGTTACAAAAACTACAAAAGAGAAACAAATACCTAAATATACTTTAGCATGACCTCCTCTTCATTAAGTGGAAATTCTACCTGTTTCCACATATACAATTACTGAGGCACACATTCAGCGGATATAGACTGGGCTACTGAATGCAGCCTTGCAAAATGCACGTTTCAAAACTTACTCCCTTTAAAAAAAAAGGTTACTTTAACTCATAACGACTCTGTTGCCTTTCACTAAGTCATTTATTGAAAGTTTGGTGATGACTTTACCTTTCAAGTTCACAATCTGAGAAAACTTCAGCTGTTGTATCTTATCAAAGGCTGCATCTACATCATCCAATGTAAAGAGTGTGAAATCTTCAGTATTATGGCGGGACTGAAACAAATAACAAGTATCGAGCATTCAAGAACCTGAGCACTCTACCATATCAAAGACCTTGCGTATGAAAGTATCAACTTAAATATACCTGGTAGAGATCATACATAAACATCTGTCCCATTTTATATACAGGAATAGTTGCATAAATGGCACAGTTCAATCCCATTTTTCCAACTGCATATGGAAGAGCACCAAGGTGTAGAGGGTCAGGATGAGAAAGAAGAACAGCATCAACTTGGTGTACATGTCTGCAAAAAAAGGGACAACAGAAGTTGATGAAAAGAGTTCTGTATGGTATTATACGCTCCCTATTATGGCTCTTTTGAGAATATATACACAGTCTAAATGCCAAACAAGAAAACCTAAATCCTTCCAGGTTTAGAACAAAGTTTTAAAAATCATAATTAAAAGTAACAGATATTTCCAAACAGTCAAGTACTTAAAAATGCACGTGACCTCTGCAAACATAATTTCAAGGTCTGGAAGACACAAGTTTTACATTGTTCTTGATTAGAAAGACCTTAATATATACTGGGACACCAGTAGGTACATTAACTGAGAGGCCAAAAAAATTATCAGTGCAGATATGCTATAAATTGTTTATACATCTAAAAACCTAAAACAGACTACAACTTTTCCTCTGATGAGAAAGATCAAGTAACAGGACCAAAGACACAACAATCTTTAAAATGATAAGGATCAAATCAAAATATATTTCTTTAAAAACAGAAAAGGTCAAATGCCTCATTTAAGAATAGTGGCATATAAATTTTAGGGGGTCTATTCATTTTAGAAACAGAAATTTTTTTTCTTGCAAAGCATTCCATAAAATAAGAATACAGACTAAGAACTTACTACCCATCATAATTGAAAAACTTGAGGGCATAAAATACATGCAACAATTGAAAATACAAGCTGGGCTGAAAGTTTTTTGTTCCCTCACATAGTAACTGGGGCACACACATTCTTCTTGATGGCTGTTATAAAAAAGAGGATTTTTATCTAATTGCTTCTCAGATAAAACACTCGTAAAATTTTATAAACTATCCTTAGTTCATAATAATCCTCGGCTAAAAGACTTCAAACACTACAAGTGTGTCAATGTTAGAAAAGTGAATCTATAAAAACAGCATCACAAAGTTTAGTTTCTTTCAGGAATTTCCATATTTCAGTCCTAACCTTGTAATCAACACTTGCATCAGCAAAGCTCCTTGCTGCAAACCTGCAGAAGTTCAAGATTAAACTCTAGGCAAGTTTATTTCTTCACAGGGCTGGAATAACTAACAGAAGCTGTTTTCCTGACTGACAGTCCATTCAACTTGAAACAAGAGGCAAGAGTTGAACCACTTCATATTCAGCCTACATATGCCAAGGATTCTTCCATTTACAACTTAGTTAACCATTCTAAATTAGTTTAGAGCCAAGGTCAGTCTCCCACAAACTCTGCTTTGTGTCATGTTTATGAAAAAAAAAAAAAAAAAAAAAACAAAACATCCAAGCCAAAACAGAGAACACTTTGAGAATTACAGTTAATAGACGTCACCCATTAGACTCACAAGAAAGAACCCAAGTTTTTACCAGAAATCTTTCAGCAGCATAATTCTCTTCAGATAAAACACACTTCAAACAACAACAAAAAAGAACAACTTTGGATTTAACATCACCGTACACATACCATTGCAAGGTATTTTGAAAACTTTCAGAAAAGGACAAGACCTATTAAAAAACCCCACGACTTATGCACTGAACTACTTACTTCCTCAGAGAATCAATAATATCCATAGAAAAGTTTTCATCCCAGCCACAGTCCAAAAGAAAACGAAATTCATCTACTTGTAACAAATAGCAAAGGGCAGACTCCTCCTGCACCCCTGAGAGCGTAGTCAACTTGATAATCGATGTCATTTTCCTCTCCAAGTGTTTAATCTCCAAAACCACTAATCTAGATGGGGGAAGAAAAGGTTTCATTGACTAATCCAAAAGAACAGTCTATTTATTTCAATTTAAATTCATACATTTCTGAGAATATGCAGGATAAGAGTTGTGAATACTGCTCAATGCAGCTACTGGGTATCAATTAAGTCTCAGATATTAACTTTTGGTGGATGTAGGTCTTTCGTTATTAGAAAGAGGGGTTTTTAACAATAAAGCAAAAGGAATCACGCGGAGCGGCTCCACCGGGGCCGGCCGGGGACACCGGAACACGGCGCCACCGGGGCCGCGGCTCCTCAGGCCCGGCGGCTGCCCGGGGCGGGGCCGGGAGGGGGGGTAAGCCCAGCACCGGGCGGGCCGGGGGCAGCGCACAGAGCGCCCTGCCGGGCCCCGCTGCCGAGACAGCGGCCCGGCCGTGATGGGGGTGAGCCTCGCGGCCGGGCCGGGCCCGGCCCGGCCCCTTCCACTCCTCAGAGGAAGAGGAGGAAGGGAAAGGCGGGCTCGGCTCGGCGGGCCCGGCTCCCCGCGGGAAGGAGCGCGGCTTTCAGCAGCGAGTGCTGGGGCCGGCCCGCCGCGCTGCCCCCCGAGCCGCCGCCGCTACCTGCCTCAAGGCCTCCCTCAGGGCCTGCGGGGAGCGCGGCAGCCGCCGCCGCAGCCCGGTGCTGCGCCCTCCGCCATCTCGGGGGAGGCGGGGAGAAGGAGGAGGGAGGGTGAAAGGGCAACGGGCGGCACCACCGCCGGAGGCGGGGGGAGCGCCCTTCTCCCCCGCTCCCTGCGCGGCCGGTGGGCTCTCCCGGCCTGCTGGCGCCGCCCGCTGCCCTTGGTGTGGCCGCTGCGCGGGGCCTAGCGGCGGTGAGGAACGGTAACGGAGCGGCGGGGGCAGGGACGGGGGGGGCCTTTCCGCGGTACCGGCCTTCCCCGGGAGCGGTCCCTCAGCCCCGGTGCGCTGCGGGCACGGGCGGGTGCTCCGGCGGGCCCGGGGCAGCGTTTCTCCGCGCCCGGCGGAGCCGGCAGGGCCCCGTTGTGCGTCAGCGCCGTGAGCGCCGGCCTGAGCCCTGGGCAGCGGCCTGGGTGGCCGTGGGGCACCCGTGGGTGGCGTGGGGTGTCCCAGTGATACCCGTGGGTGACCCGTGGTGGCCGTGGGGCCACCTACAGGGGACATGAGATGTCCCTGTGAGCCCTGGAGCCCCCATGGGTGACATAGGGTGTCTGTAGGGCACCCACGGGTGATGCGAGGCAGCCTTGGATGACCCACGGGTCATATGGGGCAGCTGTAGGACACCCATGGGTGACATGGGGCATCCCTGGGCGACCTGTGGGTGACAAGGGGTGGCCACAGGTGACAAGTGGCTGCGAGGGACCCAGGGGCAGTATCATCAGAGTTACTTACGTGGGTAAATTACTCTGGAACACTCACATTGAGCTGTGTCACCAGGGGGGTCGTAGAAGAGATGTTGTACTTCTCTGCCAGCCTGGGTTCCCGGGGCCAGGAGTTGGTCAGGACAGATTTGAGAGCCACAGCACCCTGTGAGCTCATTGTGTCCCATGGAGGGGTCTGATGGCCCTCCGGGTTGTTAGGCTGCTGTGGGATCTGAGTGGGATTAGAGGCTGCAGCAGTTCCCGTGTAGAGATGTGTCAGGATTTATCAGATCCTAACTCTGCAGTGTCCCACTGTTCCTGCCAGCAGCCATGGTGAACTTCGCCCAAGCTGTGCGTGATCACTGGATCCACATCCTTGTTCCCTTGGGATTCGTGATTGGATGCTACTTGGACAGGCGGAATGATGAGAAGCTGTCGGCCTTCAGGAACAAGAGCCTGCTGTATCAGAGGTCAGGATGCTCAGCTGCTCAGCAAAGCACTTTGCGGCTCTCTAAGAGTCTTAAGTATTAAAAATTAGTGATGCTGTCAAAATATTAAAGGGAAGAAAGCCTTAAAACCTCCAGGCAGCGTAGACAAAGAGTTGAGGTCACCAGTGCCTCCCAAAAGCTGGGGCTTCAGGAGCTGCCCCCCTCGGGAGCAAGAGGGTCATTAACTGCCAATAAGCTCTGTGTCTGGGAGCCGTCATTTTGTCTCTCTGTAAAACTTCAGCAGGAAACACGGGGCTTGAATTTCAATTTTCAGCTTTTCGGTGGATTATAGCAAACTTCTGTCTTAAAACGACCACAGCACTTTTTAACTAAATACTTCTATAAATTTGTGTCATTTAAAAATAATAACCAAGTTTTTTGAAATTAATGTTTATGTCGGCAGCCACTGTATCTTCCCTGAGGGGTATGATTATAAACACTGACCCCTTTGGGCTCGCAGCTGACCTCTCAGGGAGGGTTTAGATGACAGCGTGTTGCCTCATCTGTGCTAGGTCTCCTAATTCTATATTAGCCCATAGGGTTAACAAAACAGTGGAAAAAAAATCACGCTGCACAGCATGGACTAATTAGTAGTAGGTAGTTAAGGTCTCAGTCCACTTGAAGCTTTGGAAATAAAAGAGGAAACTTCTCAGTATTGAAAGACTTTTAACTGACAATGATCGCAAGGAAAGTTAAATTTATGCATAACTCTAAAAATTAAGGTATTCTAGAGTAATTAATTACATTCATTAGTAATTATTCCTCAAAAAATATCCTAATTTTAGTCTCTCTCCTCCGTTTTTTCCTTTCCCTGCAGAGAGCTGAAGCCCGGTGAAGAAGTTACATGGAGATAAAGGCTGCTGCTGAGGCAGAAAATATTTTTGTTCAATTCGTCATCTTCTCTCAGACACTGGAGGAATGGGGTGGTGGGGTTTATCTCCAGAGAATATGTAAAGCTACAGGAAAGGACACCTGCAATTCGTCAGGGCTAGTTTAATTTCCAATCTTATTTTTCGGAAGATGTAATTACACGACCAGTAAGTGTCCAGAAATTCCATTAGTCCCTAAGCATTGAGAAACTCCTGTCCCCAGAAGTCGCGCTCTGGAGGGGGAGGAAGAGCTGTGTAATAAACACAAACTATGCAAAAATCACTGATGTTGTTCTTGATCTGTGGGTTTGGGGTTCGTGTGTGTGTGTGTGTAGCTAATCGACGAACCCGCCTTCAAAAGAACACTTCACACAGACCCAGAATGGAGCCAACAGTGGTTTCTGTCCCTGCGCCAGCACCTAGTGGAGGTCAGTGCTCCATCACGACAGCTTGTTCTGGTCACTTGCGTGATGCTGAGATGGCCAGCACTGCAGCTGCTTCTTGGAGCATCAGCAAAGACGCTGCTTGCTTTCGCGTTCCCTCAGGTAGGATGATTTCAGTATTTCATGTCTGTGATAAGCACCATCCTGTGGAGACACAAAGTAAAGCAGAGAGGAGCTTTTGCTTAATCTGGGCCTCAGGAGGCTTCTAACTGACCCTCACCCATGGAGGACGTGAAGGCCCCGGCAAAGGAGCTGGAGACAAAGAACAGCCAGCAGGTGGTGGGTCTCAGCACTGGGGGTAGGGACGGTCCAGGCTGCTGGGCTCCAGGAGCGTGCTGAAGCACCGGCGTCTGGCTTCCCTGGTAGCAGCCAGCAGGTGTTGTAACAGGACAGAGCTTCCACTGGGGAGCTGAAGGACCTGAAGGCAGTGGTGATGAGGCTGGAGAGGAGAACAGTCTGTGTTCAAAATTCAGTCCTGAGCTCCAACACCCCCTCCACCCCACCCAAGTAACCAGTGCTCCCCCTGCCCCCAAGCACCCACACTGGAGGCAGCAGCTGGCCCTCCACCTCAGTCAGCAGCTTCTGCACCATCACCTCCGGCAGCTTCTCCTGCACCAGCACCCCACATCGATCTGGGACAGCCCCACAACTGCCCCCCACGCAGTGGGGCAGAGCCCCCAACCCCTCCTGCTGTGGGTCAGCCCCCTCCCCGCATGGGACACCCCCTGCCAGGGGTCAGCTTCCTTCAGCCCCCCACTATGGGGCAGCCCCCCACAATACCTGAGGCTGAGGAGCTCCCCTGTCCATGGGCCAGGCCCCCACTATAGTGTGTGTCCCCCCCCAAACCCAATGGCTACGTGGCAGCCCCCCTGCTATGGGGCGGCATCCCTCATACTATGGGCCAGGCCCACCTCAAGGACCAACAGTATGATGGGCTCAGGCTCCCACAGGGTGATGCTTTTGGTGGTCACCATCAGGGGAACCCTGGGGAAGGAGCGGTGTCAGGGGGGCCCTCACAGCTGGCCTTCCACCACCAACCCCACAACTGGGGAGCAGAGCTCACCTGCAGGGGCGAGACCTCGGCAGGAGGGAGCTCCTCCAGCAGCTGCTACACCTGGAGGGGAAATGGGGGGAGACTTGGAGGTCCTGGGGGATGTTGGAGGGCTCCATGGGGCAGAGTTGTGGAGCAGAGGGGGCGCTGTGGTGCTGGACACCCCTGGGCCCATGTCCTGGTTTGAGGTAAAACAGAACCAGTTTTGTTCAGTAACTTTGCTTCTTAGCTGGGCTGCTTCTAACTCCTGAAATTAACAGCATATTGTGCACTGTTTGCTCTCAGAGTGATAAGACCTGATGTTTATAGCTGATGCCCAGGGGTGGTATGCGGAGAGGCTCGGGGTTAGACTCACTGCTCTAACACCCAAGGGCAGCCAGCTTTGTTATTTGCCCCGTTGGAGGGTCAGAAGCAGAAAAGCATAGTGGGGTCCCACCTGCAGGGAGGAGCGGACAGGACAGGTGACCCAAAACTGACCAACAGAGTATTCCATCCCATCTTCCTCATGCTCAGTATAAAAGCTGAGGGATCAAAGGCTCAGCTCTCTTCCTTCAATGGCCGACCTCTAAGGAGAACTCTGTTCGTCTGCATGTGATCCTGACCCTGAATGCAGATCTGGAATCCAGTTCCTGTCCACCACTGAGTCCAGTCTGGCACCAGTGCCAGTGCCAGCCGGTGACGTGATCATCATCCTGGGAGCTTCATATGGTTTTGTAGATATTTCATTACTTTCTTTTCATTTTATGATTAATATTTCATTCAAGTAGTTTAGTTCCTTCTCAGAAGTCTCTTTTTCCCTCCTCTGCCTCTCTTTGAAGAGGGGTGGGGGGAACATCTGTCAGTGCCATTTGGGGTGCCCCACAGCCCCAGTCACCAGTTGGGCCCAAACCACGACAGACTTATTGGCACCGAACGTGGGGCACGAGCCCAAACCATGACAGCCCATCACCCTGAAGAAGGGCTCAGGGACTAGCCCCAGCACTGCCACCAGCTGTGTCCTGAGGGGCAAGGAGGGGGGCTATGGGGCAATTCTGGGGGGCAGGTTTGGGGGGCTGTGGAGTGCTGTTGGGCAGTGTTGGAGGACTACGGGACATTTGGGGGGGGGGGTACATGATACTGTGGAGCAATTTTGGAGGCTATAGGGAACAGTAAGGCAGTATCAGGAAGATACAGTGTACTGTGAGCCAATTTTGGGGGGGCTATAGGGCACCGTGGGACAGTATCAGGGGGCTGTGGGGCCCTTTTGGGATGCTAAGGGCAATTTCAGGGGGCTAGGATGTTCTGTGGGACAGTTTGGCAGGACTATGGGGCAGTGTTGGGGGTCTATGGGGTACTTTTGGGTGGCTACGGGGCAGTTTGGAGGGGCTATGAGGTGCCGTGGGATCACTCACCGCGGGGGGCGGCTGAAGTCGATGTTTGGAGGGGGGCGCACCGTGGCCGTTGCAGCCGCCCCCAGATCTGCACTGCCTCCTCTGGGGCGGGGCAGGGGGGAGGAAACACATCCCCAAAACACCTTGTGAGGATCCACATCAGCCCCCAGACTCTCACACTCCTCCATAACCTCCTATATTCCCCCACAAGCGCCCCGCGGACCCGCGCCCGCTCCAGCTGCTGCAGCGCCGCCAGGTACAGTGCAGCGGGGGGCGGGGCCTCGCCGAGGGGGCGGAGCTTTCCATCCCCCTTGGCCAATCACGAGCTGGGGAAGAGACACGCGGGGGCGGGGCCACAGCAGCGTCTATAGAGCCCGTTAACCCCCAAACGCCACAAAATCCTGGAAAACGGCCTCAAATCCGGCACCTCCCAACTTTAAACGTATTAATTTATTAAAGTAACAGGCTTTAAGAGCCGCCTTTTGCCCTAAATCCACCCCAACAACTCCCGCCCCAAAACGCAACCCCCAAACTTCAAATTTGCTCAACTAAAATCAATAAGCTCAAGGCTTTAAAATCCCAAACCTGAAAACAGCCCAAATAATGTCTAACAATTACCGGTTACTAATTAACCCCGCCCACCAGCAGCTAATTAGGCCTCGCTGCCCCCTAATTGATGCCCGACCCCGCCCTGCCCCAGCAATTAACTCCACTCACCCCCCTACTCCCCCTTAAATAATTTAAACCACCGTTTCTCTCCACCAGCTCTCGGAGGCGGGAAGCTGCGGGGTCCCGGGGCGCTACTAGTCCGCTAATGCAGCGCAGTCAGTCAGCGCCAGCGCTGAGGGGTGCGCGGAACAACCCCTCCCGTCGCCGACCGCTTCCCTGAACCCGTGTGCCTCGCGCCTTGCTGTTTATATCCTCATCCGTCCCGCCCTCTGGCCAATAGGAGAGCTGCTCGCCTCAGCGCCACTGGCCAACCAGCGCCTAGCTGCTGGTGGTGAACCAGGGCGAGGGAAGGTGCAACCCCTATGGAAAGCTGCGACCAATCAACGCCTTCCTCTTTCCCCCGGGGGCAGCCGCGCGGCGCTGAGCCAATGGGAGGCCTTCCCGCTTTGTGCAGCCGCCGAATCAGAGGATGCTGTCGCTTTCCCACCCTTTCACTTCAGTGTGAGGGCGCGGTGGCAAGATGGCGGCTTCCCAGAGACTCACAGCGGTTGGGATGCAGCTTTATTGTCACCAGACACGCAGCCCCACGGAAATGGGTGAGGCCTGTGGGCGGTTGTGGGGCTGGAGGCACTGGGGGGGGGGGGGGCTCAGGCTTGTGTGAGGGGGGCGTAAGGGGGTCCCACGGCAGCAGGGGTGCCATTGAGGAGTTGCTGGGCGAAGGCTTGTTCGAGCTGGGGGAAAAGAGGGGGGCAGTGAGGGGCTGCACCACATCTGTGTTCCCCACAAATCTGTCCCCAATCTTGCCACACAGCCTTCCCCACATATACTCAGACTGTGCCCCACCCCCTGCCCCACAGATACCCCACATCCACCTCCCGCCCAACAGCTACCCCTCACCTGCACGACAAGGGTGCGATTGTGGGGGCCATCATGGGGGCCCAGCTCCTGCCCCACGGCCAGTGTCACCCAGTGTTCAGGGCGGGGGCCCAGCCCGGCATGGTGCCGCCCCACCTCTGGGGATGGGAAGGGGGAGCATCAGAGGGGCATGTGGGGCAGAGCCTATGGGGGAGCTATGGGGTACCTATGGGGCAGGTATGGGGTGCCTGTAGGGCAGGTACATGGCTGCTATGGAGCAGTTAGGGGGTACCTATGGAGCTGCTATGGGGCAGGTACAGGGCACTTATGCAGCAAATACAGGGCTGCTATAGGTTACCCACAGGGCAGAAAGGGGATATCTGCGGGGCAGGTATAGGGCACTTATGGCGTCAGTATGAGGTAGTTGTAGGGTATTTATGGGGCAGTTACGGAGCCACTATGGGGAACTTATGGGGTATCTATAATGCAGTTGCAGAGTACCTATGGAGCAATGATATGGCATTTATGGGGCATGTATGGAGCAGTTATGAGGCCGGTATGGGGCAGTTAGGGGGCACTTATGGAGCAGATACAGGACTGCTATGCGGCAGTTACAGGGTACCTATGGGGAACCTATGGAGCAGTTATGGGGTACCTGTGGGGCAGCTATAGGTCACTTATGGGTCTGTGGTCACTCACCCTCCCGGAAGCGCTGTGCGTCAAAGGCCTGCACCAGCTCCCCCTCCTGCAGGAGCCCTCCGTCTGCCGTAGGGCCAGCGTGTGGGGCACGACAGTGCACCCCCAGCCCCCCAGGCCGGCGCCGCAGGAAGAGCCCCCGCCGGGCGCTGGCCACCAGCAGCCCTGGCCGAAGCCCTGCCAGCAGCTGCCCCACAGTAGGGGGTGTCCCACCAGTCCCTGGCCCCACGGCTTGGGGGGGCAGCGCCTCCGGGGGGGGCAGCAGCAGCAGGCGGGGCAGTATCCCAGGGCGGGAGGTGGCCCCTGGGGGCGCGGGGGGGCCCAGCAGGTAGTCACCAGGGGGCAGCCAGCCCTGCCAGGCCAGCTCCCCCCCTAACCACAGCCGCAGGCCCAGGCATGACCCCCCTGTGGTGGGGAGGGAGGGGTTGGGGGGGGGCAGGGTGGGGACATGCCCCCTCAGCAGGGGACCTGCTCCCCCTCCCCCCCCCGTGGTGGTGGTGGTGGTGGTGGTGGTGGTGGTGGTGGTGCTCTGCTCACCTGGGGAGGGGTGTGGCTTGGGAGGGTTAGGGCGGGGTCACATTGGTGGAGCCAGGGATGGGGTGGGGTGGGGTCTGGGGGTGTGGCCAGGACTTTGGGGAGGAGCTAGTGTATAGCTGAGGGTGGGGCCACATGAGGGGCAGGGATGGGGGTGGAGCCACTGGGGCTGAGTGGGGCACAATGGGGGTGGAGTCAGGGCTGGGGGCGGGGCCAGGGCTGGGCAGGGCTGGGCAGGGTCACAGTAAGCACCTGTGCCAGGGCTGGGGGCAAAGCCATGATGGGGCCGGGAGTGGGGTCACAGTTGGGGCCATGGCCAGCACTAGGGTGGAGTCAGGGCTGGGGGTGGGGCCTGCATGAGGGCAGGGTCAGGTCTTGGGGACCAGCTGGTGATTGGGCAGGAGGTGGGGCTTAGCACCCAGGGTGGAGCTTACCCTGTGCTGGTGGGAGGGGCTCAGCGCTGTCCACCCTGATGCCCAATTTCAGAGGGGCTGGGGGCGGTGCTTCACCTGTAGGAACAGGGTCAGACACAGTGGCCCCACCCCCAGTTCCTCCCTCTACTGCCCCCAGCCCTCTAACCGTCCCCCTGTTGTCTTCCCCCACCCCCCAAGTCACCCCATCTCTCACAGGGTTCCTTGGCGTCCAGGCAGGGCTCCTCAGATGGCACCTCACTGGGGCTAGACAGTGGCTCCTGGGGGTGGGAGCAGCCATGGGTGGGCTGCTCCACACCCCCTATAACTGCCCCACCCCCCCCACTTACCGGGATGCCATGGGGCTGGGGGTCTCCACTATCCCGCTCTGTGGGGCTCAGTCCTGCCTCCTTCTGGGGCTGCCAGCCTCCGCGCTTCAGTGGCTGCCTGCCTGTGGGACCTGGACACTTGGGTCCCCTCCCCACACACACTGCCACCCAGATGTGGGTTCCCTCTCCCCTCCCCACCACCACCACCCTCCCAAGCCCAGGTCACCTGGTGCCCCCCAGATATTGGTCACCCCCTAGAATGTGGGACCACCCCCAAACCCAGTTCCCCGACACCTGATGCTCCCGACATACAGGTCACCACCAAACCCCAGGTCCATCCCCCACATACACATGGTGCCCCCTGGATATGCGTCCCTCTCACCCCTGTCCCCCCCACTTCCAGTGTTCCTTTCCCATTGGTTCCCCTGACATTTGGGTGCTCCTCCCCCCTCCCCCCCCCGGTCCATCCCCTGTCCATTTCCCCCCACCTGGCTTTTGGGGAGGTGGCAAGAGCTGATAGACTTTGTATGGCCGGGGCCCCTCCAGGCGGGAGCGCTCAGGCACCTCCTGTAACTCGGAGCTCTTGTTGAGGGCACAGCGCAGCCGTGTCTTGCAGCTGGCGGGGTCTGGCCGCACCCCAGGGCGGAGCCGCCCCTTGAACTCCGCCCATGCCTGTCACACCCACAGGGGGACATGTGATGACGACACACGACGGTGACAACACACGATGGCGATGATGCACAACAGCAACATGTGAAGGCAGATCACAGGGACAGAGGTGAGGGGATGGGGTCTCATCCCACCAACCCCTAGGTCCCACCCCAAGACCCTGCCCATGTCACCTGGCAGAGGGCGGTGCAGGCCCCGCCCCTGGCCCCGCCCTTGCCGGCATGCTGCCAGGGGATGCGGATGGCGGTGTGCTCGGCGTCATCCCACACCAGCCCAGGGAAGTGGCCACTCTCCACCTGCGCCACCAACCAGGGCCGCAGCTTCCGCCCGCTGCCCTGCGCCATCCTGGGGAATGCTGTCACCAGGGGACAGGGGGACATCAACGTCATGAGGACACCAGGTCTGTGGGGACTTGGGGACATGGTCTGTGGGGACATGGACCATGGGGACATGGACAGCAGGACCACAGGGACAGCAGGTCTGTGTGGACATGGTGACAGGGACGTTGGGACCATGGTGACTTGGTGACATCAACATCAGGACCATGGGAACACCAGGACCGTGGTGACAGGGACACTGAGACTGTGGGGACATGGGGACAGGGACACCAGGTCCACAGTGACATGGATACTGAGACCCACAGGGGTGTGGGGACAGGGACAGCAGGATCATGGGGACGTGGGGATTGGGGCTCCAGGCCTGTGGGGATGGGGACATTGGGACCATGGGCATATGGAGATGGGGACACTAGGTCTGTGAGAACATGGGGGCAAGGGACATGAACACCAGGACCTGGTGCTAGGGACACTAGGTCTGTGGGGATGTGGGGAAAAGGGACATGGACACCAGGTCTGTGAGGACATGGGGATGTGGATGTCAGGACCCTGGGGACATGGACACCAGGTCTGTGAGGACATGGGCCATGAGGACCTGGGGACATCGACAGCAGGACCGTGGGGACAGGGACCGTGGGGACCCGCAGGGATGGGGGCGCTTGCCACTCACCTCCGCGCCGCCGCTTCCGCGAAATCACGTGATGCCGCCCCGCCTTGTCTCCGCCTCCTTAAACCCCGCCCCCCCTCGCCCCGCCCCCAACGCGCACACACGGTAGGGAGGGGCCGTCCCCGCCTTTATTGCTCCCGCCCCCGCGGCGGGAGGCGTGGTAAGCGGCCTCTCACGCTCTAGCAGGCAGCTCAGGCGCAGTCCGTACTCCTTGCACTCTGGGCCGGCGCGGGGCGGCCTCCCGCCCAGCAGGGGGCGCACGGCGGCGGCGGGCAGCTTGGCCGGCGTGTAGAGGAGCGCCGGGTCCAGGCGGTGCTCGTTGATCAGCTGCACCAAGTACTTGGTGTAGCGCCCCCTGCCGGCTGGGAGGTCAGCCTGGCCGTTTTCTCTCTCCCCCTCGGGACCCCCAAATACCCCCCATGGACCTCATAGAGAGCCTTAAATGCCCCATAGGGACCCTAAACGCTCCTCAGAGACCCCCAGGTGCCCTGTGTGGATTCCAAATATTCCTCTAAGAATCCTTAAATACTGTGCACGGACCCCAGGGCCCCCCAAGTCCCCAACAAGGATCCCCAGGTATTCCCCTGGAGACTCCTAACTACCATGGGGTGCCCCACAGTGACCCCCAAGTGCCCCATGGTAGCAAAGTGCCCCATAGTGACCCCAAGCTGCCTCACAGGGACGAGCAACTGCCCCATAGTGACCCAGAGCAACCCTCAAGTGCCCCACAGAGGCTCACAGCTGCCCCACAGGGAGCAGCAACTGCCTCATAGAACCCCCCAGCTGCTCCCCCCAGTGCCCCCAAACCACCCCAGTGCCTTCCCTGCCCCCCCAAGACTCCCACGCAACAGGCCCCATAGCTGCTCTATGATGCACCTGGAGGAGGCGCTGGAGATGAGGAGCTCCCAGTCACACAGGTATAAGAGGCGTTTGCAGGCGTGGTGGCTGTGGAGGGACCCCCACAGGGGACAGATCCCTGCAGGGCAGTGCTGTGGCATTGTCAGCCCCAGGGGGACCCCTGCAGGGGGGAACCCCATCCAATAAGGACCCTCATAGAGTCCCTTCTGCCCAATAGGGACCCCGTAGAGACCTCCCCACACCCAATGGCCCCCCATAGAGACCTACAGCCACCCCATGAGGAACCCCAGGGACACCCAGCACCCAATAGCATTTCCAAAGCCTGATTTTTAGGGCCTCAAACCCTATTCTTAAGGCTCAAACCCTTCTTTTTTAGAGTCCAAGCTGCATTTTTAGTTTCCAAAGTCTCGTTTTCAGGCTCCCAAGTGGGACTTCTAGGATCCAGCCAGTCATTCTTAGGGTCCAAGCTGCATCTTGAGTGCCCAGACCCTTATTTTTAGGGTCCAAACCCCTCTTTTAGGTACCAAATCCCTCATTTTTAGAGACCAAAGCTTTGCTTCAAGGGTTGAACACCACCTTTTTAGCATCCAAACCCTCACTCTTATGGCCACGTTTAGGCTCCAAAGCCTCATTTTTGTGGCCCAAAAGCTCTGCTTCAGTTTGAAAAGTCTCCTTTTTAGAGTCCAAAGCCACATTTTTAGTTTCCAAAGTCTCGTTTTCAGGCTCCAAAGTGGCATTTTTAGGATCCAGCCAGTCATTCTTAGGGTCCAAGCTGCATCTTGAGTGCCCAAGCCCTCATTTTTAGGGTCCAGACCTCTCTTTTGGGTCCAAAATCCCTCAGTTTTAGAGGCCAAAGCTTTGCTTCTAGGGTTGAAAGCCACCTTTTTAGGTTGACAAGGGGACATTGCAGATAGGTCAGGTGTGGGAACCTGGCTTGTGCAGGTGCTTCTGATGTCACTTATAGAACAGTTCCTGATTGGACAGGTGCAGGAATCTGGCTTGTGCAGGTGTTTATGTCACTGCCATCTTCGTACCTGATAGGGCAGGTATGGGAACATGGCTTGGGTAGGTGCTTGTGATGTCACTAGTGGTGGGAATTTTGATTGAGCATTGATGGAACCTGGTCATGATGTCACACCTGGTGGTGTAGTTAATATGGCAGATGCGGGAATGAGGCTTATGCTGCTGGTTTGTTGTCACTGGTGGCTGTGTAGCTCATGTGGCAGGTGCAGGAACCTGGCTTGTGCAGGTGTTTATGTCACTGCTGGCTTTGTACCTCATAGGGCTGGTGTGGGAGCCTGGCTCATGCATGTGCCTGTGATGTCACAGGTGGCTGATGAGGTGATAGCGCAGGCATGGGAACCTGGCTTTTGCAAGCGCTTGTGGTGTCACTTATGGCACAGTTCCTGACCAGGCAGGCAAGGGAACCAGGCTTGCGGTCAAAAAATTAGAAGTCAAAATGGACTATTTGTTCAGAACTGCGCGAAGGCAACCATGTATCAAACCAGCAACAGTGGCAGACAAAACCAAGTGCAGCTCAAGCAAATATGAACCACATTGCAGACCTTGTCCCACAAAATCTGTTTTGTTGCATTTCCTAAAGGTGTTTTCATGTATTGAAAGTTAAATTCTTTCTTTGTGAATTGTCACTTTAGTAGCTGAGTGGCACTGAGGTATTCGTGGGAGACCTCGGAGAAATTCATTCCACAGGTCTGTGCTATGAATTCTTCACAGCTGAACATTTTTTAAAGAGAGAATTCTTCCCAAAGTGGCAGATTAATTTTTCAAAAGATAGAATCACAGATGCAAACTGCTTTGTGGTGGAATTGTTTTATTCTTCATAAACTGAGTTTTAAAAGAACAAACAAAAAAAGCAGCATATTGTAGACCTGTATGTTGCTTACATAGTCATCAGAGGTACAAGACTTTCTGAAGAACCACAAAAATGTTCAGAACGTGAATGTTCTTGAAAGCACTGAAGAATAAATAATTACAGCTAAATGTGGATCTCAAGGTGATTTTCTCTTTGTAGCACGGCTTATGTTTTGCACCCTAAATATTGGAGAGCAGCTAAGACTGGGCCTCGTGAAATTTCTCACTTGAAATAGGTTGGGTGACTGCCACCATTACTTCTGACAGTAAATGATGTTACATTTGATAACAGATAACAGCAACTGTTTTCTTGCTTCAGAAAGTATTTGACTGGTGAAGTACTTACTGTCAGTAAGAACTAGCTCCACTAGGATTTACATGGCATTCCCCATTTATTAAAATAGCTCAGGGCTACACACAGAGGTTTAAATTAAAGTAGTTCTCAAATAAATTACCGGAACCATTGCTTCAGTAACAATGTAGATCTTCCATCCACCAAGGTGTGCAGCTTAATGAATCATCTAGCTCAGGCTAGGTGATCGAATCGCCCTCATTCTTAATGTGTGGGGTTTTTTTTTTGGTGTGGCATAAAGCATCCCTTATTCCGTACAAAACAGAAGCCTCCAACAAGTCCACAGAACACACCTGTCATTCTCAGTTTTTTCCTAATTGATGTTTTCATTCTGCCTTTAAACATAAACTTTTGTCATCAAAGATGAACACCTGTGTATCAAAGTCTCACACAATTTTATAAAGCACTTGTTTTTAAATTGTCCATAGGCATTGTCCATGGCTCCTAGGCAGTGACAGGATCGGCTTGAAGCCAAGAGGAAGCTGCCAGAACAAGTCTAAACTAAGATCATTGTTGTTTTTCCAGGCACCACAACTTGACCCTTGGAGAAGGCGCTGAAGCCCAAGGGAAACAGAGCATTTCGATGATGAAGCTGGGAAAAACATGGAAGAGACCATTATCGGGAGGCATGGTGGGCCAGAGAAATCAAGAACCTGAAGAAAACATGCGCAGGAGACAAGAGAACATGCCTGACTCTCCAAGAACTGCCCATGAACACTGCATCAGGAAGTGTAGGAAAGTAATGGAAGATTGGCGAGGAGTAAACACGCTCAATTGACTCACACCTAGGGTGTCGGAAAACACGTATATCACACTAATTGTTGTTTAGTCTTGTGTACTCCACAAGTAGAACACCTGCGCTTAGATAACATAGGCCTGTGATGGACTCAGAGGCACCTGATGGAACATGCCTGAGATTCCTGCCCTGCTGTCAGAGAAGATCAAAGCACAGTGGAAGACTGTGCCTGCTGGGATCCCTGATACACAGGTGAGAACAGCAGGTTTGAACTTTTTCTCTCTCGCTAGCAAGGACTGTCTGGCTAACAAGGACTCTCTCTAGCAAGGGCTGAGCTCAGCAGTGCCTGTGTTCCTGCTTGCATGCCTCTGCCCGGGTACTGCTTCAGAGATTCCAAGGTTTGTGAGGTATCGAGATTAAATTTACTCTTTGCATTTCATCTGTGATTCTGTGGTGGTTCCTGCGTCCTGCCTGTGTTGGCTCACACAGGAAGAGTGCACGCTCTGACACTGAGGAGCGGGAGAAGCTGCATGGAAGCCACCCAGCCAGTCAGTCTCCCTGCACTCACAGTGGGGAAGGGCAGAAGCCCAGTGGCCATCAGCTGGCACATGGCAGTGGAAACCAGTTGGCCAAAGCAGCTCTGACAGGTCTGCACAGCGTCTCTTGCAGCAGGTGGAGAGGACCTGAGCCTTCCTTTGCTGGAGGAGGAGGAGGGAGCCTTCCTCCCATTTTCTGGGCATTAGCATAGTTTCTAAATATTGGTCAAACCAAGCCCCCAGTTCTTTCCTCCCAAAGCCAAAGAGAGACAAAGTGGAGCAGGAGGCTGCTGAAAGCAGAAGCACACAAGCTCTGTCTGAGTGCTGGGAACGTTGCAAGCCCCGGCCACTTACAGTCTGACATAAGCTGGAAGGTCAGAAGGCAAGGAGGCAGGAAGATTTTATCCCGTCTTTTGCAGCTGCCTTCATCCCTCCTTGGGAGTGGCGGCATACCAGCTGGTTGTTGCAGATCGATAAGTAAGCCGCTTTTCCCCAGCTCACTGAGACCACATCAAAGCGATGCCCTGGCTCCCAGCTGTACACACGCAGTGAATCCTGGATGCCACTCCGCAAGCAGCAGCCATCTGGGTTGAAGGGGACACACTGGGGAGGAAAGCAGGAGTAGCCTACTGTGAGGGATACTGTGCACGCCCCTGCTCCCAGACCTCACAGATGCTGTTTGCACTTTGTGCCTTTGATTTGTCCAGCCCTGTGGTGCCACAGTGAAGTTTGGGGTTCACCTCAGCCAGTGATCTTGGGCAGCACTGGGTTTTGGGGGCCTTCTGGCTTGACTGCGGCCAATGCTGTTTGGTTTTGTTGCTGAGCCTGGGGGTAGCCAGCACACAGTGTCCATCCATCAGCAAAGCCCCACGGCAGTGGGACGGGGATGGGGAGACCCTTGATGGGGCTGTGCTACAGCATCCAAGCTGGTTGTTCCACCTGGGATAACAGTGTCCATCCACGCTCTGCCAGCCCAGCCAGGGAAAATGCTGGGCTTGGCCACGGGCTGGCCCTAGTTGGGATGTGCCAGCACAGAGAGGCGAGGCATTGTTCCCAGCATCTCCAGTTGTTAAAATGAATTTGCACCTGGACTCTGACCTTTTGGAGTCTTGTTTCCACAAAACTCATGAAAACTGCTTACTCTTCCCAAATCCAGGCCAAGTCCCATGCGGGACAGGCCAAGCTAACGGCCCCAGCATTCCTGGTATTCTTCCCCAGCTGGGCTACATGTGCCACTCACCAGCTGTCCTCTTCGCTGGGATGGTGGGACACACACAAGCACTTCCTCCTGGTGTATCTGCCCCGGCTGCAGTTTCCTCCCAGGGACACCCGGGGGATGGTCCTGGCTCCTCTGTGGACCCTTCCAGCACAGTGGGGCAATGCCACCCGGATCTTCCGAAGAGATGCTCCCAAATGTTTTGGTGGAAGGGGTTGTGAGGACAGGGAGGAGCCTTTCCAGGAGTAGGAACAGCAAGATGATGGTGGCAATAGTGTTAGTCTTGAAATCTGCCCTCCTTAAAGAAAAATCTTGTCATCAGTGCAAAACTGAACTTTACAGGGATGGGGTTGGCAAAGATCATCTGGCCCTGCGTGCTCATCTTCGAGCTTTCTCCAGTCCCTGTGCTGGCCCCATGGCAGCTCCCAACCCCCACGGGGGATGCCTGGCCTGTGCCCTGCCTGGACGGGCCACACTCTTCCCCCCAGCACCCCTCCAGTGTCTGGGTGAGGCAGCAGCTCGGTGTCCTTTGCCCCGGGGGGCAGCCGAGGCCCTACTGCCTGTGGCCGGGCCCGGCTCTGTGGGGTAAGGAAATGTTGTTACTGCAGACTGAGGACTGTCAGGGCTGAGGTCAGCGTTTCCTTTAAAAAAAAAAAAAATATTTAAAACCCTGTTTTTTTAAAACAACGCTTCCTCAGCATTTCAGTGAACCTGCATTGGGAGAAACGGAGCAGCTGGGTGCCAGCACAGCTCTTCACCACGGCCACCGTGCAGAGTGCCACTAGCATGACCTCAAGGCTTCCCAGGATGGAGCCAGCTTTTATGCTCAGTGCTTCACTTGCTACACCTTGAGCTGAGGTACCATTTACCATTTTCTGCTGTCCTGCCTTAACTACTTTATCTTTCTCTGCAGACACCCTTGGCTCAAGGCCGTGTCCCCACAGTTTGCTGCTGAGGTCCAGGCTCTGCAGAGGGAAGAGAGCTCTAAACCAGCCCACAGTGAAGCAGCTCAGGTGAGCTCCTTGGCCTTGGAGCTAGGGCTCATAAAACGCTGAGGCCACTGCTCACTGAGCAGAGGTGAAACGTGCTGGAGGAGCAATGGGAATGTCTTGCACAGGGAAGCAAAGCTTTGGAAATCATATTTTGGATGCCCCAATGATCACAAACCCTGTGGTTCTCAGCATACAGTCCTTTTGTCAGCTTAGCACTCCCACAGCCCCATCACAACAGCTAGGGCATAAGATGGGAGTGAAATAAAATGTGCCTGTTAAAGTGTAAGCACAGAGCCTTCGGCCCCTCTGCTCTTATTCTCCAGCCTGATGGGTAACAACCCGGGGACAGAGCCTTACCATACCTTGAATTGTGTGACACCCAGCCCAGGATCACACCAACCCCTCAGCCTGTGCCCAGCACTGGGAGATGTATCACATTGTGACTACAGCAGCCAGGCATTGTGTGCTGGTGCGCTGTAAGCAACCTGCGCCACTGCTCTCGGTATAAAAACAGATGCTGCTAATTAAGCAGGTGGAGGAGAGCACAGCTGCAGTCCTCTTCCCACTCATGTAGCTGTCTGCCCTCAGGGCCAGCCTGGTGTCACTGAACCCACAGGCACCTCAGGTACCACCTTTCCCCAAGGACTGGAGGGCAAAGGGGAGGGCAGCTGAGCAGATTACAGAGATTTAGGGAGGGGAAGGTAAAAACAATTTTGGGGGCTACAACCCTGTAAACAATTGGGGTACATACCCACAAACCACTGCAAGGTGAAAAGCAGGGGCTCAGGGGAGATGTCAGTGGTTGCCAGGGGCTCAGTTCCCCCAGGCATGGCTGGGTGGTGGAAACCGATGGCAGGGAGAGGGAACAGCACTCACGTCTGCCCAAGTCACTGGAGCCTTGTCCCTGTGCGGTTTGTCCATGGCTCCTCAGGCCTGGGCAGTGGTGAGGGCAGGCAGGGACTCCTGGCACTGGCCCTGCACGCCACACTGTGTTACCATGGCTGGCCTAGGGCCAGTGGACAGAGCTCCCTGGGGCCTGGCGAGGTGGGTCGGGGCTCGGTGGGGCAGGGTAAGGCAGGCTGGAGGGCCAGGGCTTGTCCCCCAGCCCGGGGCAGCATGAGGAGGCCGTTGCCCTGGGATGAGGGGCTGGGTTTGAGCTACAGGGAAGGCATTGGGGTGGCTCCAGCTCCCCTGGGTGTCCCCTTTAATCCCCTCCAAGCCCTGGCCGGTGGAGCCCAGGGCCATGCAGCCCCCTGCTTGGACAAACAAAGCCTCCCAGGCTGCAAACACAGCAGCTACTGGGAAAACAGCCATTCCTGGCAAGAAAAAAAGGGATATAAAAACAGAAAGGGAAACAAGCACAATCACAGCTCTGTCTGTGGGCAAACAGGCTGCTCTGGAGAGTCACATTGCTCTGCAAGCAGGGTAATGTGCTCTCCCTGTTGCACTGCATATGGGGATGCCAAGAGCTGGCACTGCTTTGGCTTAGGGGTTGGTTTTTTTTGTGGAAAGAGAAAAATGAAAGGGAAACAGCTTGTTTTTTAACTTGACAGCTCCCTTGGAAAAAAAGACGCTGCAAATGAGTTACAGTATAAATTGCAGTGCAGCTAGGGGCCAGACATCTGAAAGGTTTGCAAATACTTGTAATTCCTACAAGGAAGTGTTATTAGTTCTGTTATGTATTTAGGGAAAATGAGGCTAAGAAAAATTGCTTTGTCAACTAGATACCACCATCTAGCATCTGCAAGACATGTAAGAATTAAAATATCCCAGTTAGATATTACAAGAACTTAAATAATTACATCCAGAAAATTACATTGATTGACGAAAGTTACCTGTTGCTACATCGTATCATCACAGTCTGACTGGGGTCACAAAATCTTACTTTCAGAATTCAATATTTATTTATTTTTCAAATCAAGTGTGTTCAGCCTGTGAAGGCCACATTCTCAATGTCAAGCTGGGTTCTCATTGCAATATCTCCTACAACAGGGACACAGGCATTTATTTAGCTGATTTCTGTTTATGATACATAAGCTGTGTGAGCCACAGGTACTTCAGCTGAAGCACTACAGAGAAACACCTTCCATCTTGGCTCAGCGGGCACCACCAACCAGCGCACAGCTTTGTCAGGCAATGAAACAGCTAAGACTAAGACAGAGAGCAGATATGGTGTTGCAAAGGTCCACTACCTAAACACCTTCTTCCCAGCAAACCATTACCTGTTCACAGATGCTTTACTTATGTTTCATCCTCTTAACGGTACTTTGTTTATGAAGTAGCAGAATTCTTCTGTAAGAAAGCAAGTAGACATTGTGGGTGGAGGTGATGATATCAGGTGATGATGACTGCCAATCTGCTCTCAAAGGTAGAGGTGCAAGGAAAACCACTCGCATTCCTCTTGAAAGCTGTTGTGAGGCACCACTCAGTGTATCGCATGGTTCTGCCTGCAGCTTAGCAGCTCACTTGGGGGGCTGAGGGTTAGTGCGAATTACCAAGGTGATTGTGTAGCTGTAGGAACTGGCTCAGAAGATGGGTCTCAAACCTCAACAGCCTGGCAGATTACAAAGAGAAAAATAGACTTCTCCAGCGATGTTGAAGAATGGAAAGAAATTGCTTACAGGAGTACAAAGACATCTAATTGGAATGAAACAGAAGATAATGTGACAGGGAGAAATTTTGGCAGAGTGTATCAGAGAATAATTCCTGACAGTGAATCTATTAAGCAGAGGTAAAACCTCTCAAGGGGAGGTAGCAGGAGACCAGTTGGTTGGAATATATAAAAGTAAGACTATAGGAAACATTAGAAACCATACAATTATAAAGGAAGATTCCTCTGGAACTACACCTATTCTAACAGTTCTTTCCCATCTATAAATTTGTAAGCTAAGCTTTATAACTAGGGGAGAAGAGGCATAGTCACGATTATACTCCCTCACAGCTACTTTACCTTTGGTTCTTAATGTTATTGTTGTTGTTTACCCAGCAACTGAGTTTTGGAATCATGGCTGTGATTTCGAATGAATTTGAAACCCATTCAGAGAGTACTGTGCACAACAGAGAAGATGACAATGTCAGCTGGGAGCAGTACTTGAAAAGGAGAAACCTTGTTCTGCAGTTCCTGCACTCCGACCTGAACCTCAACCACCTCCAGCACCATCGGAACAAAGTTGAGCTTTTGAAGAAGTGTTGCTTTTACTTGGAGATTGAGCCCAAACATGTGAACGTGGCAGACCACAACCACGAGATGCATCACATTGACATCTTGGAACTAATAGACCCCATCCAATGGGAGAGAATGAAGAAGGTGGGAAAACGTCAGACTGAAATCCAGCTGTCGCTTTTAACCGAGCTGTTAGAACAGCTGGAACAAGGCCGGGAGGAGCTGAGCTGTTGCATAGAGACCTGTGACATGATAACTTTCCTCTCTGAGTGGGACATGATTATGCAGAGACTGTCCAAGCTCTCCAAGTTTATGAAAACTCTCCTTCCCTTGCAAGTGCCAGGAAAGCTCTATGTCAAGTGCCGTTTGGTGTCACATGCAGATCTTGTGTCTATACTCCCCAACATTAAGCTTTCTCTCTGTACAAAGATGCCACTGATTTTTGATCGAAGAGAATCATTTGCATACAAGGACTGGGCCAAGCTCAAGTGGTCTAGTGAAAATCAAGAGTCACCCCTTGAACAATGTCAACTGCACATTAAGTTACTGACAAATGAGAATCAGGCAGAATTGGGATATGGTAGGCTTCAGCCAGTCAGCTCCAACACATGTGTAGTCCAGGACCTGCAGCCTGGCAGATCATACGAATTCACAATTAGAAGATCACACACTCGCACATTTGTCTTTGCAGACTGGCATGACAGCATTAGATTGAAGACAAAACCTGACGCTGTTGAAGATGCGGACAGCAGTGCTTGGGTACCAGAAGGATAAGGTGGCACCCAAGAACATTTTTCTCATTTTATCCATTTAAAAAAATGAATGAGAAAAATAAAACCTTATTTTTAAACATTTTGTGTAGAACTGAACTCATTCTGTTTTCAACAGCAGTTTTACAAGCGCCTTCCCAAGTCATTCCAGGTTAACAGTAACACATTCCGAATTTCTCACACAGAAAAACATCCTTAAGCAGCGTTTAGGACTCAACACTCATTTCCCACTGCCAGAACTCACAGGTGGGAGCAGCTAGAGGCGGGCAGTCTTGCAGGACACCTCGGATGCAAAGCATAGGAGATAGAAGCATCTTCCATCACCCAGTGCTTTCCATCCACCAAAAGATGCACAGGGCCAGCTTCTTGCAATGGTGTTGGTTTGGGATTTTTACCCCAAGTTATTTTTTTCCCCACATCCTTTCTCCAAAACACCTGAACTGAATCCTGAGCTCTTCAAATCACTCACCCTAACTTACCTCTGGTTCCTCTCACCCTCTGCAGCCTGTGCCTTCTTGGTACCTAAGGATGATTTCATGCTCACCCCTCTACAGTGCGTGAAAAGATTACTCTGATTGAAGAAACAACAACAAACCAACCACCCCCCTAAGCCCCCACAACAAACAGGGAACGTCCATACAACCAATATGTAGAAAACAATCTTTTCTGCCATGTACTACAGTTAATGGTCGTTTGCTTTTTTTACCATTTGGTTCAGTCCAAATATAGCTGTCCCCACACAGATTCTAGTCAAACCATCACATAAGCAGACCTTTTAGTTCTAAAAATTACTATTTAAATAAACTCAAATCATTCTTATGATCTTTATTCTGTATCACTACTCATCGTCCCTCCACAATCCCCAGAGTCGCCCAGCACAACACCCTTCCTTTTGCATCTCCAGCAATTCTGGACATTGAGCCATTGACCACTACCCCCTGGATGTGACCATCCAATCAATCCGTCATCCACCGAACGCTCCACCCACCAGATCCACACCTGTCCAATTCAGAGAGAAGGATGTTGAGGGGGACTGTGCCAAAGGCCTCAGAGAGGTCCAAACAGGCGACATCCGTAGCTCTGCCCTTGCCCACTGAGGTGACATCTTGAACGTTTTCAACCACCCGGGGTTCCTGTCCAGGTGCTGAACTGACCGTACCCCCGGCAGAGGGCAGCACGAACCAGGCTCAGGGCGCCGCAGAGCCCCGCGCGGATTGGCTGCAGAGGGCCATCCAACAAGGGGAGGTTTGATTGGTTGGAGAGGTCACGTGAGGCGGAGGCCCCTGGCCCTTCACAATAAACATGGAGTCGATCTTCCACGAGCGGGTGAGTGAGTAGTTAGTGGAGGTTGTGCTCCCAACCGGTATTGCGCTATCGGCTGATCGTCCGGGCCGGGGGCTCTCGGGGGTGGCGGGCGGGTCTACTGACCCCGGGGCAGCCCCGGCTGGGCCGCTTAGCTTGGGCCTGGCCTGGCCTGGCCCGGCCCGCGTCGCCTCCCAGCACCCCTCCGGCGCCCGGGCGAGGCAGCGGCTCGGTGTCCTCTGCCCCGGGAGGAGCAGGGGCCCTTCAGCCTGTGGCCCGGTCCGGCGGGGACAGAAGATGTTGTCATCGGAGATCACGGGGTCAGGGCTGAGCTCGGCGTCCCCTCCCGCGCGGTGGCTGCTCTTCTCCGGCCTTTAGAGCTCGATGAGGGGAAGGTGGCGGCTGTTCGCTGAGGGAGGCGGGTGGCGGTGAGCGGCGGCAGGCAGGGCTGTGCCTGCGTCCTCCACCCAGTCCGGCTTGTCCCGGGCTGTGCGACCAGCAGGGAGAGGGGAGAGCTGTTCAGGAAATGGGGTTCGTGTGCTGCGCTTCTGTGTGCTCAACAGTGTCTTCTGTTTAGGAGCACAAATGCTTCCATGAGCTGCTGTGATTTGTCCAGGTTCCCAAATACCAGATACTTCTGCTTTAATGCTCTTCAAATATAGTTGTCTTTTTTTTCACGTGCTTTGACAATGTTTCTGCACCTTTATTGTGTCAAGATTAACACTATTTTTTATACACTTGACATGCATAATTATTGGTTGACATGGCAAATAAAGTAAGATAGCTGTATGATCTTCTTAAAAAGAAAAAATAATTTAGTTTTCTGACATCCATAGAACCTGAGGAGTGTTCTTTCAAACTAGGTTTGCGGGTAGCAAAACTTGGCAAGCACTATGGTGTTAAACATCTGCTGCTCAGAGGATGTGTTGGATTTCAGCCCTTATGGCCTCTGCTACAGTGACCTTGAGTTCCAGTCTGGATTGGAAAATGAGTTCAAAAACAAGTATATCTTTCTCTTGCCTGGCCTATCCCATAATGAAATTATAACTTTTTTTATTCATAAGTTACTTTCTAGTTTAATAACAAAACTCTGCTGAAAATGAAGTGACAGAGCACAATACATTCAAAGTTATAAGCTGATTGTAACTTGTAGTTGCTACAGGTGTTGGTGGGGGGCGGGCACAGTCTTGGGTGCCTCACATGTGAAACATAACTGCTCCCTGGGAAGTTAGTTACGCGGTTATGAAGTTACACCTCAACACCTGTTTTAAATTGGAGTACCAAATATTTTTATTGTGTTATTCTAGGGAAATTTTAACTAAACCTTTGCTTTAAGGGGTATTTTTTTTTTCTCCTCATCCAGTGCACTGTCTCAGCTTCTGTCAAAATATTTGAAGTGCTGCATGTATGTGCACACCCTCCACTTGAACCTGCACCCCTCAGGTTTTCCAATAAAAAGGCATGAAGAACATGTTGTGTTAATTTTCCTTTACAAATACCAAAGACCTAAACAATGTGGCATTTTTAACAGGGGAGTAACAGTTACAGAAAGTAGGACTTAAGCATGAGGCTTAAGGAACCCCTGTCTCAGAAATTGGACCTTTCTTTGATAAGATACAAGTGGTTGAAATTACTGAAAGCAGGGCAGCAGTTTATATCGGGATAGGTTTCAACAAGGGCATTTCAGATTATGGAAGTTAATGTCTGTTTAAAATCTGTAAGATCAGTTTTCTCTTCAGCATTTTGCCTTAATATGTACAAGTTCTGCATATGAAAATTAATGTTTATTAATTTAAGATAAAACTGTACAAATACAGAAAGGTCCTTTTAGTGAAATTAAGATTTAAGCCTGTAATACAACTAATTTTCAAAGTTTTTTTAGTAGCTCTGTTTCTAAATAGGTTTTCTGTAATTCTGGTGGAGGAACTTGTGATTCTTGAGCAGGTTCTTCTGTTACAATTTTATCACATGACCAGCAGCAGGGATGTCTCCCAAAGAGATGGGAGCTGGTGTTTAGTCTTGAGTTCCTTGTTGTGGGAAGGCCATGAGCTGGAGCAAGTTTTTGGATTCCATTGGACCCTGGCTGGGCAGCCGGTGTAGCTTTAATAGTTCATTGCTCAACTGAGTGATGAAGCCCTAGGAAGATTCTGTCATCTGGGGTAAGGGGAGCTTTCCAGGTTCCTGCTGTAAGGGAGATCATGGGAGATCTCTGCATATGATTTGTATGAGGCTTTCGTGGAAGGTTAAAGAATATTCCTTCAAGGCGTGCTCTTGTATGCTTTCTTTCTGTGGGTTTGATGGGAGGGAGGGGTGTTCTTTATTTTTGTTGAGGGCTTTTAGTTTTGTTTTGAATGGAATGCATGCACATTAGAGTTCTTAAGATAACTAAAAATGAGGCCTGACTAAACCAAGAGAAGCACGGGATTTTAAAACTGATGTTAATCTTGTTTTGCACTTGTAGTTTATCTATTTGTAAAGAAGGGTCGCTTTTCATGGGAAGCTATAATTTCATTGTTTGAGGTTTTGGTTTTGGGTTTTTTAACAAGGTAGTATTTTATCTGCACTTATGAGAATGATGGAGCCTGACATGCATTCATTCAGACTAGGTATTTTTGAATTTCTGCTACAAAATCATGACTGGCATTTCTAAACTCATGTTTAACTTGGCTTGACAGTCTAAAAATGTTGTATTGCATTTCTATTATCTCCAATATGCTGGATATGTAACAAAGTATCTGAAGTGTTTTCCATTTAAATAGTTTATCACCAGAAATATTTTCATTGTTTAATATGCTGACTTTAATATGTTTTTTCTTGCCACCTCATCATTGTCATCAAGATTTTAGAACCAGTAGTATTAGCTGCTTTTACCTAGTTCCTATACATACATTTCATGTGGAAAATGAGCTTTACTGCTCTTCTAGCTCCTAATCACTTTCTGGGCAGTAAACAAATTGGTTATAACCTGAACTGGGTGAGTAACCTGAGATGAAGGAAATGAATTCTGTAGATGTATAGTTTTAAATCTTTCCAGAGCCCTAACAGTCTGCTTGTCTTCAGCCACATGTGGAGAGCAGATTGCTGACAGCCACACCTGGCAGAAGAAAAGTTAAAAACGAACGAGAGCATCTGTTGCAGAAGACGTTTGTTACTGGGAAGCAGAGATCTGAACTGTTTCATTTTCATGTGGTGGTAATTTTTGGAAGAGGACGGAATCCATTGTCCTGGTGGCTGCAGAGTCCTTGTGGTCCTTCTCTGATTTGGTCAGGCCCCTGGCAAATTTTACAGTGTTTTCAAAAATAACGTTTTTAGATGAAATTTATTTCCTTTGAGGAAATAGAGTGGTTCGCGTGTTTGATGGGAGGATTGTATTCTGGAGCTTGCAGTGTAATAGAGCCGAAGAATATGAGGCATTCTGGGTGAGTGGGGAGGGCAGGAAGTTTGCCAGAGTGAAATGGTTTAGTCGTTTTACAGAGTAAAACATTAACATGACTTTTTTGTTGTTGTCTTTGTTTTGTTTTTTTTTCCTCTTCCAATGTCAGCAAGAAGGCTCATTGTGTGCTCAGCACTGTCTGAATAATTTGCTACAAGGGGAATATTTTAGTCCTGTTGAGTTATCCTCTATCGCACAGCAGTTGGATGAGGAAGAAAGAATGAGAATGGCAGAGGGAGGAGTGTCTAGTGAAGAATATAGAACATTTTTACAGGTAAAATCTTCTTAATTTGAGGTTGCTTGATATTTGCCTGAAATCTAATATTGTGTAGCACAGACCTGCTATACGTGCATAGCTAGAGAATGTTAACTTCCTAGTGCTCAAACTTAAGTTTATAGGTTTTTTTTCATTCATGGATCTTAAATTGGGGATTTTCAAATGTTACTAGTACAGCTTTACAGTAATTCTACAAAAAGCTACATTTTTTTCATCTTACAGGTAGGAAGGTCAGGTATCGCGAGGAGGATGATCAGCAATTTGCCCTTTGTTTTTGTAAGCCAGTGGCAGAGATGGGAACAGAAGTTCCTGTGCCTGTCTGTCTTTTAAGCGTTGAATATCTCTAATTTCAAGGTTTGCATTTTTAATGGAGAAGCTTATTTGGGCATTGTAATCAGCCTTATAGACTAGGACATATTGAGTTGTTGCTTTAAGCATGTGCAGTTATGTTATTTTCAAAACTGAATTATTTCTGACCTTTTATGCTTACACCCTTTTTCCCTTTTCTCCCTCCTAACCTCACACTGAGCAGCAGCCTTCTGTAAATATGGATGATAGTGGATTCTTCTCAATTCAAGTAAGCATGGTTCTATACTGACAGAATTTTTTTATTTATGCAATATATATTCTCTTATAAAATTTAAATGGCATCGAGCTTTTTCGTCTACTTTCCAGTTTATAGGCTTAATGGGATTAAGTGCGGGACTTAGAGTTTTCCATTAAGAGCAGTGACTTGCACTTGTTCAGTTCATTGGCCCTTAAACACATAGGAGAAGCATGGACTCCTGAACTGGGAAGTGACACCTGCTGGCAATAAGCTTGATTTCAAAGTTGCTTCTTATAGGCACTCCAGGTATAGACCTTGGCTCCCATGGACTACAGGTGGAAAATATCTGCATTCCAGTTTTTATAACACACTCCAGACACTTTAGAGCTGTCTTTTTCTTTTTTTTTTTAAAGGACCATAAAAGAAAAGTAATTAATCAGAAATACTTAAACCAGAACAACAACAAAAAAGGTATTGCACACCAAATTGGGGCTTGTTTCTAGACTAGAGCTGTAGGCAATGCTTTGTACATTTGGCTGTCTCCTGAGCTTTCAGAGGTGCTTGTCAGTGTTCCAGAATCCCTCGAGAGCCTCTCTTCCTTATGGCAGGACAGGGCTGGTTTTCTATTCAGTGAAAAACCATTACAAGTTTGGCATTTCTTGTTTTCTTGATTGGGCTGCTTCAATATTGAAGCTGGAAAAAAATAAATGCTTCCTCATATATTCTACTTTTTTTTGTCCTGTCATTGCTTTGCTCACTTGCTACATAGTTGGCTCACTGAAAGGGAGATGAATTGTTAATTTAAAATTTCTTGCAGCATTATTTCAGATAGCTTTAAAGAGTTACAGTAAAAGAGTTTGTGCTAATGTACCCAACTGATCCTGTGACAATCCAGTGGTGCAGAATTTCCAATAGTTACTGTGGGGAAGGATGACGTTGTACTTGGGGGGGGAGGGAGGGCAGAGCAGTACATTGAGAGTGGATAGATGACAACTTATAAAGTATCTGTGGGAGGTGAAGTTACAGCTTTCTCTGGGGGAGTAAGCATATTAACACATCTCAGTTAAATCCCAGTTTTGTTACTTCTTCTTAGATAGAGTATGTGTGTTATGTTTGCATGTGGATTCATGACAGTTGTGTTTTGAATAATGTGATTTCTAGGTTTCCTTGCAATGTTTTGAAATCTTAAGTCTTATGAAAACAATGTAATTGTTTCTAGCAGCTAAGATGGTTGTGTTGCTTAAATTTAGATTTGCCTGGTTTGACTCACGAAAAGTGCTATTTTTTGACAGGTTATAAGCAATGCCTTGAAAGTTTGGGGTTTAGAACTAATCCTCTTCAACAGCCCAGAATATCAGAGGCTTGGGATCGACCCTATGTAAGACTTTTTTTTCTTAGCACCCTGCTTTCATTTTACAGAAAAATAGTACTCTTAATCTATGATGTAAATCTTCCTTTAAAATTACTGTTTGAAGCTCTGTTGCATTCTGATGTTTTTATTATCCCCTCTGTCTTTAATTTTTTCCTTTTGGGGGTGTTTATCAGCATCTGTCCTCTGTGCCTTTATGATATCTCAGTATCTGTGGTATCACAGGTATATGGAGATTTCAGTAACATTCACAACTTATTAAATGTTATAAAAGCAGTATGAGTACTCTGTAACATCAACGATTGTATTTCTGAAATTTTATAAGTTTACATTGGTGGTAAAAAAGAACTTAAAACATTAATATACACTCCAATATTAGAATATTTAATTTTTTCTGTACCTTTTGTTTTTCTTTTTACAGAAATGAAAAATCATTTATTTGTAATTATAAGGAACACTGGTTTACAGTTCGAAAGTTAGGAAAACAGGTGACATTGTCTTTTTTTTATTTAAAAATTTAATTCAGAATGGGGGTGGAAAAGTGGTTGCGAGTAGACCATGTGTTGGCCTTTTGCAAGCTTTTGCTGCAATTTGCTTTAATAGTATCCCATATTAAAAAAAAAAAAAAAGTAAACGTTTGTTATCACAAAAATGCCACATAGCATTTTATGAATTTTAGCCTGGGGAAAGACCCTAGGATCAGTTCCCCAGTGAACCTGTCTAGGGAGCTACAGCTCTGGTATGGTCTCTGTGATGTCTTAAGCTCTTTTCTATTTTTCTGCATAAAAAATAGCAGAAAAAAGTTACGGGGCGAGGGGGGGAGGGGGTTGGGGAGGAGGAGGGAGTCCTAGACAAGGATTAGGATCCCTATAGAATGCAGACTTATTTTAATGCACTAAATTATTGACATTGTAAAAATAATTTTGCTCATTTAAATGGACAGTAGGTATAAAGTTCAAATTTCAAATGTATTCATGGTATTTAAGAGTATCTGTCAGGATAAGGTTGGGGAAAGAAGAATCACAACTTTGCACCATTTTAGAAAACTTTCTGAAACAGTTGTATTATTAGAAGGAAATAATTATTAAAGGTAAGGGATGGCCATACAAGTATTTGATCCATATATAATAACTCAAGTCACATCCATGTCCGTTGTAACACCAATGCAGTGTTTTATTCAGTAGCCAATCATTGTTCTGGATCATGCTGCATTAGCTTTTATGAGATGGTTCGGTGTTTGTTTTTTTCGGTCATAGAAAATGTTAATGAAATAAGTTTTTAGATTCTACAGTAGTAGATGGGAGTCTATTTACCCATTTGGTTCATTTTGCAAATGGTGGCTACATATGTTGTCATCCAGGTTAAAAAAAAAAAATAAACTCACCTGCGAGTAAACAAATTTAACTCCACTGTTTTGCTTTAGTTTAAAAGCATGGGTAATGTTTACAGGCAATTTTTGTATATTTAGTATCAAAAAGGCTGAATGGTCTCTTAAAAGTACGGGAATGTTCCTTATCTATATAACCATGTTGTGTGGACTTTTGTGAGATAAAACATTTTGGGCTAGAATGCTAAGTTGGATGAGGGATGTCTTTCGCTTGTACATGTGGCCAGACAATACTAGGTGTCTGTTATCTAGAGAGAGATGAGAAAAGGTAGACTAAACAGGTTGCATTAGGTTTGACCTGCTTCTCTTCTGTTACCATTAAAGCAAAACTAGTTTACCAAACTCCTCTTCCATGTTCCCTTTTAAAAGTTCATCTGTAATCTACCTATCATATTTGTTTACGTAATTTTTAAATTCCCCACTCCTACACTGTTGGTGGTCTTACCCTTTCCTAGTGGCAAAGGGTGTTAAAAGGTGACAAATTAAGTGACTGAATGAAAGAGAGAATGGTCGATAGTCACTTACCTATATTCCAGGTGAATTATAGTATGGGCCTGACTGCAAGCGTATGACTGCATATATGGAAGCTTGGGTAGATAACTGTGTTTTTGTGAGAATGGAGATAGAATTCTCCTTCTACTATCTGAAATGGTGCTTCCTGGTTAAAATTTAATAATATTGAATGAGAATTTGTCAGATTGTTTGCAATATGTATGGGGTTTTAAAGGTAGAATATTTTGTCATCCATGTTGAATATATTTCCTCTGAGAAGAAGTATTATAAATGACTAATTGTCGTCTTCAGGGAACTAGAAATGGCCTGTGTGTATTTATCTCAAGTGTCTCCTATTGTAATATTATGCTGTACTATCAGCATGTTAAATTTGAGTTAATTTTTCTTAATTTTTAAAATTAAAAATTAGCTCGGAGAGAAGTAAACAATAGTTTTAGCATCACCAGCTATTAAAGGCAGTATGTTTAATGAAAGCATTTCATGGAAAGAATTAAACTTCTGCTTCCTGTATCTATTAATTTCTTAAGATCCAGCATTAACTTATGAAGGATTTCTTCCTTCATTAGTCTCTGAACAGATTTTAAACTAGGATTAATCAGAATTTTAGAATGATGTCTGAAATAAATCAAAACGTAATGGTAGAAGAATTATGTTTGCCTGGTGCCAGTGTTCAGTAATGGGAGAGAGCATGCAGTCATTGCCCTGCTTCAGATCTCCTGTTAGCTGAAGAGTATTTGAAGGGTGACCTTTAGCAGCATAGGTATTGTGCTTCAAAAGACTTTTAATTTGATAATTTATTTTACTAGATTTATTCGGATATTCCATCATAGAAAATAACCACAATGTACAGAAATGGATTACCGAGTAATCTTTATGCTAATTTGTTCTCTCAAACCTTTTTTTTCTTAATTACAGTGGTTTAACTTGAACTCTCTCTTGATGGGTCCAGAACTAATATCAGATACATATCTTGCACTTTTCTTGGCTCAATTACAACAGGAAGGTAATAGTAACTTGCAGATGTTAAATCTCATTAATTAAAAGTAGGTAATAATCATTATTTATTAGAACTTATGTATTCAGTTAACTACCCTTAGTTTTATGATTGAAATAGTGAAATAACCCAAGTCCTTATAATGAAAGGTAGAGCCTTGCATTGTAATAAATTGCACATCATTGTGTTCCATATAGTGTGCATTTTAGAGTGTCTATGCACACACCTTAATGCTGTAGACTTACGATTTATTTTTCTCAGGTTATTCCATATTTGTAGTAAAAGGTGACCTGCCAGACTGTGAGGCTGATCAGCTATTGCAGATGATTCGGGTACAGCAGATGCAGAGACCAAAACTAATTGGAGAAGAGACAGCACAGACAAGAGATCAGAGGTAAGGTAAATAGAGATTTCACTTTAATGATGTTCAGTGTGATTGGTTTCCATGATTAAAGCTTACATGGCAACAACCCCCTTAAGATGTAATTAGAAGCACTTTTAGTGCAATATGCTCACTACTGTTGCACACAGTAAATGCAAGTTGATAGAGTACAAATGGTGTATTTTTAAGCGTGCAAAAAATACCTTAATAAGGATTCAATCATTCCATGTGCATAAGTGTTGTATAGTGCAGATTTTTAACTTCATGATTATGATATTTTTCCAATTAGAGTAAAATTGATTAGCAAACCTTACCAACCTATGGTTACTAGTAACCAATCTATAACTAAGACTGGCTTGTGCATTCTGTCATAAGTAGAACCGAACGAGAAACCCGTATCTGAATTTCACATCATATAAACCATACAGCCTTCGCTTTTGGAATAATTTCATTATAAATGTGGTGCTGCTATGTTGTGATGCATACTGCTAATACAAAGCATCCTTGAAAGCATATCAAGTACTACTTCTGCAATAATTTTATCACATTCTCGTAGTGAAAAAATTGCATACTGATAAAAAGGCTTAAGGCTTTTCAGATTATTATTATTTCTTCCACTTTGTAAAGATAAATTGCTGTTGTAAATTAACAGAATAAAACCAAATGACTTGGCAGTAACATAGAAAGTGCGTATAGTTTATGGAGGATCTGTTGCTGTAGTGTGGTCATGAAAGCTTCCTAAGAAGGAGACCACATGCACTATTTTCTGTTGGTGTAACTGTTTAAATAGCAATAAGTTTGAATAACATGTATTATTGCTTTTTGTAGCCTTACTGTTTTTGAAGTTTTTATTATCGAACGGATTTTTTCAAGATGTGCTTGGGTTTAGAGTTGCAGTATTTTCATTTTTACAGCTCTGCCTACAGCTCTTTTGTGCTTTTTTCCTGTAGAAATGAAAATACTTGTTTATATAACAGATTTTCACAATAGAAATGTTTTTTTCCAAAGTTAAAAAAAGTAGAGTTCAATCAGCAGAAAATATTTACTTTAAATCTCACAATAACAGTTGTTATCATTTCTGTCTGAATTCTGCCATAAACATATCGATTTCACAGGCTACCCAGAAGTGATGTGGACCAAGCAATAGAAGTTAACCATCCTTTCGATGGAACAGGCATGTTAGATGAAGATGAAGAGAATTTTCAGAGAGCCCTGGCTCTAAGTAGGCAGGAAATTGATATGGAAGATGAAGAAGCAGATCTTCGCAGAGCCATTCAACTCAGCATGCAAGGTGCAGTGCTCGTCCAAATTTCTCTTACTGTGTTTGTGTTGCTTATGCTTTAGGCAGCCACTGAAATTGGCCTCAGTCAGCCACTTTCTCCAGCATGCATCAAGCTCTCTGAAAAGACTGGCTTTGAGACACAGGACAATCCAGAATGCCCTGTAGCTATCTCCTTCCTGTTTTTTGAAAAGCTGCACCTTTTGGGTTAGCATAGATGATTAGGAAGCAAGAACAAATTGGCAAAGGGTGGCAGGAGGGAAGGGAAACAGTCCTAAGCTGAGGAGGAAAGAGAATATTATGTGAAGTTAGCCTAGGTGCTTATTTCTCCAGCAAGTCTCTTTCTTCCTCTCAAGTTTGAAGACATTTTCTTAAGCTATATTTCATTTACTAACTTCATTTTATTGTAATTAGTAGGATGTGGCATGTTCTGGTTTTAGGTAGTCGTCGAAGTCAGTTTTCGGACTCATTACCACAGAATGTTCCTCAGTCGCCTCACACGAGTCAGACAGACTCCCTTTCTTCAGAAGAACTGCGAAGGAGAAGACAAGCATATTTTGAAAAGTAAAGTAGTTGATAGAAAACTGCATGTGGAAGTACATGGCATATTTTTCAGTGCTTTTTGGGGCATGGATGGGTTTCTGACTGAGGTCCAGCTTAACTTTATCTCTTAACGTGTTTTCCTAACAGTACCTGAACTTTGCTATTCCCAGGTGGTTCCTATGAAGAAACCTGTAAATAACAGGGCATCTGCTAGTAATGTAACATCAGCCTTGTGAAGAGAGAAAACATACATGTTCTAGAAGCATTTTAAATGAAATCCTGTAAATTTCTGTAATTACCTTTCTGAAGAAAAGCATTCTTTCTCTAAGACTTTGCTTCTGGTAATGGTGCCTCTAATGTGCATCACATGAAAGTGTTCTATGATATTTTATGTTGCTGTTCTGGAGTACGTTCTTAATACATAGTTGAGGTATTGTTGTGGCTTTTCCTTATCTCTGTCTCCTAGTGATGGAGGAAATAAAGACCAGGGAGAAATGCTATGGATTGGATGAGTTAGACTTTGCGTGAGAGAATGAGAGTGCAGAACATCTGAATTCTGGGAAAATAGTTGTGTGGCTTGGAATATAATGTTGGGAAGACAGATATCTGAAGGTTAGCAGGGTGAAACGATTGAAGAGATTTTAGGTGTAGGGGTCTTATTGTACCCAACAGTTTCTACTTCTCACTCTTGGCCTTCCTTAGAATGAAATAGCCTTGATACAGGTCTGATACTGATGTTAATCTCTTATAAATTTATAACGCTTTCAGGCAGCAACAGCAGCTACAGCAGCAAGATCGGACCCCAAACCTACATGATAAGGCAGCTCTAAGCTCAAGCACTCCAGAAGCTGACCCAGGTATTGTTTTTCAAATTTACTTCCAACACTGAAATATTTATGTCTCTTCTAGCTTTGGGTCGTACTCTGTTTCCTAACTTCCCCTTGTGTGCCTACTCCCTCGCTCCAGCAGCTGTTCAGACTGTGTATCACAGCCATCACTCTCTCTGGCAGCAAAGCAAAGGATCACTTTCTTGAAAAGCCTGTTCTGCTTTGAATGTCAATATCCTGTTTCAAAGCGAAGAGCGTTCCTATTAGACCATCTGAGTTCTGTCTTTGCTTTTTGTCGTTTTGTTTGGGTCACGCATTACAAACTGTAATCTTCAGGATTTGTGCCAACAGTTTTTCTAGATGACTTTTAAAGTTGTATGACAATGTAATAAACTCAAAGTAATATCTGACAAAACTACTGGAACCAGTTTTCAGTAGAACATAAGTGTGTGTAGGCCTTACCAGTATTAAGTATTGGTGATCCAAAACTAATGTGTGTTACTTGTTACAAACTGACCACTGTGGATAGAAAGCTAAGCGCAAAATGTTCAATGAATTAAAAAAAGCAACAACAAAAAAACCCAAACCTGTTTTGGGGGTGGGGTGGAAACGTGGGTGTGGACAAAAGGAACAAAGAAAGCCTTTAACTACAGTTGACAACTACCTCTGTGCGTTAATTACAACTTGTATGCATTTATTTTCTTTAGGAGGTGATATGAGTGAAGAAGACATGCTTCAAGCAGCCATGAATATGTCTCTGGAATCTGTTAGAAACCACTTGAATACAGAAGAGGAGAAATGATAAAACTTCTTTTTCCCTCTTACTGTCAAAACACTAAGTCTCCATTATAATTTTACTGTGTGGACGTTGCACAAGCAGGGTTCATTTCAGAGTTCTGGAAGCAGGAATGAAAGGGGGGCTGGAGGTCAGAGTTTAGAGGGAATCTGCAAATACAAAAAAGATTGCACTAATTTAGAAAACTGTAGCACTCCCACTACAGAACATGTGTTCCCAAGAGTAGCTGTATTAAAATTACTTAAGCTATTCACATGAACAAAGTTAGACATGTGTAGCAGCTGTAACTTGCATTTAAAAAGCAACTTTATATTGTTTTGAAGAATTCTATAGAAAACACAAAAGGTGTCGAAACCCAGCATCAGCTGATTTCCTTCAGTACTAATGGAAAATTAGATACAAGTAGTAAGTTGGTGCTCGTGAATGACGAAGTCCTATATAAGAAATCACTTAAAATGGGAAAAAGAATTAAATTCTGTTTATCTTAGATAATTTATTTTGTGGTTGTTTATTCTGAGTGACTTAATGTCAACTTTTCGATCCTGCTGTCCACTTTTGAAATGACCCATTCTGCAGGAATCCATAATTTTCATACTTTGCAATTAAAGAGAAGCTTTTCAGTGTATTGTTGATAATGAAGTTACTCCTGTGTCTTTCAGTGACTTCTGACCTTCTAACTTTCTGGTTTCACTTTCAGTTCCAACTGTAAAATTTTCAGATCCATGTTTAAAGTAGGATTTTTGCATTACCCTATTGTCTTTTGGCAGATAACTTGCCTTCTTTGGTTTGGTTGTTTTATTTGGTTTTGTTTTCTTATGCTCTTTCTAGTTATGCCGCTGTCTTTACTATAAAAGTAGCATAGAATCAGTTGAGTTAAACAGGTTTTCTTTTCTACCTCCTCTGGAGTCTTTTTCTTCTTCAAGCTCAACCCTTCATTCTCTCGCCTTTCAGTATGGGAGCGCTGTAACTGAGTCTAGGAGAGAGGAGGAGGGGATTCAGGTGCCATAAAGTCAGTGCCACACACAAAAGGTGCATTCCTGCAGTCTGAAATGACCCCTGCGCAAGTAGCTCTTTTAAGAATGAATATTTATGTCTGTGTGGATATTATTTCTGAAATGCTTTTTATGAGTGTCTGTCAGAATGTTGCAGCTTTTTCAGGAATGGCCTTTATTCACGCACCTTACAATTTTTTATCATGCTGTTTCTGATCCTGAGAAAAATCGGGGAGCAAAGTATGTGAGAGAGCTTATTTTATAGGTTGTTAAGACATCTGCTTTGATATTGGGGATGAATGTGTAACAGGGTGACCAAACCTGACTTTCAACTTCAGTGCAACAATTGAGATGATTCATTTTCCTAAATGGTGCTTGAAATACACATTCTGTTTACATATAAATTAAATGGGGAATATGTTGTAGATAGAGTATGTAAGCTGTAGTCCACTTAATGCATTAACAGTTAGCACAGGCATTCTGAAAATCTTTTGAAGATAACCCCAAATTTATCAAACTATTCTAAATTTATATCATTACACAATAGTAACATTTTATTAAAATTAGTATGAAATGAATGGTAGCTAGATCGAAATATACATTCAGCATCAAGTAGTACTGTACGTGAAAGGGCTCTCACCTGCCAGTAAAGATTTGTTTACAGCAATGGTTTCTTGATAGCTTAGGATATTATTATATTATACATAATTGGACTAAATTCTGTTTTCCTTAACCTGTGTGCTGTATTTCCACCAATGTCACCAGAACCACTGGTATGTCTAAGACTATATGGATTTTGACATGAGACAGCACTACTTTTAAAAACTGATTTTAAATTTTGTCTCCTTAAAATAATCCCATTATGGACATTATAATTAATATCTGTAATGTCTCAAATTAATACAGCTAAACAATGGCTTTAAAAGTCCATGTGTGTATATGCCATTTTGAAATGCTGTTATTTTTCGGGTTGTAAATTTCTGCTTTCAGTTTAAAACTTATATGAAACCGAAAACAGGAAAGGAATCTGTAAAGCACTGAATTATTTCTCTGCTTGTCTGTAAATTATCCACAGCTTTAATTTCCCTTCTTTTGTTGTGCCATAAACTGATTCTGAAATAAGACTCTCCTTTTTATAAATAGGTTTAGGCTGGCAATTTGATACCAGTACTTGGAACTTGGACTTTTTATCCTCTGTTATAAGAATATAATAAAAATGTATTGTTTCTATAGCTATATAGTGTAGCAGCCCTATATTTAAAAATAAATAAATCTAAGCCCCTTGAATTGCATTAATGGTAACCCATGACAATTACATGTTTTCATAATCACTAAAGCATGGAGGTTTGCATCTGAACTTTCATGTCACTTCGTAAGTTACTTCATCACCCAAGTGTTCTAATATGTGAGGAATATACAGGAACAGTGCCTGAAAAGCATTACAGGGCTAACAGTATTCTTTTCTGTGTAGAAACATCAGCATTCTACAAATACCAATTTGATTTTCAGAGGAATGTCAAGGTTAATGAAGTAGGTGTACCAGTCTAGTCAAGCAGTTAAGAGGTAGCAATTTAAGCTATGTATGTTAATTGCACCAAAGGAAAAGAGTAATACTAATTGCTTGCAGTACTTATTTTATAACCCAGACCTAAAGTTCAGAATGTGTGGACTTGCCAAGAAGCTGTCAATAAAAAGCCGATCTCATTTTTTCGTGTGCATTCTTTCAGCGATCAACAGTTCTCAACGTGGCTGAACTATGTTCATAAGGCGTTTACTAATTGAGAGCCTATTTCTGGTGTTATCTCTTCTGTCAAGCTGACGGGTTTTTTCCCCACGTCGTAGCTTCAGGCCAAAGTCCATTGTGAAGGAGCAGAAATGGATTATTTTTTTTAATTACAGTATGATATTTAAGGGAATTTCAGACTTCAACAAAGTTTTACAGTCTTCCTCACAGTGAACAGTCCATGTGATGTAATTTGTGGTTTTCCGCCTATAGAAATCAAAGGGGGGGGGGAATGAGTGATACTTACATTAAATATCTTCCAAAATTAGTTCTGTAAGTATAATTCTGTAAACTGCTTTCATGGTCTTGTAATGAGGGCAGGAGGAAGAAGTGGTGTAATGCAGTCATGCTTCAATGCAATTCCTGTTAGGCACAGCAGGTATAAATATGAGCTACTCAAATGCTCACATTTTCCCAGGCTTGACACTAATCTGATACAATACTGGCTTATTCTCCAACATTTGGGCTCCTTGTTCCCTTCAGACAACTTGAGCAAGTTTAAATGTAATTTTCAGCTAATGTACTCTTATTTATTTTTCATACTTAATTACTTTGCAGTCTACTTAAAACTAACCAATACAAAGTTAAATCTCCAATGTGTTTTAATGTTGGACGATTGCTTCTATTACAAATCTGTAAAATGGCAGGAAGTTTAAAATAGCTTCTGCATTTGCCTGCTAAACAATTCTATTTCTGTATCTCAGACAAATATTGTCATTTGTGAGTTGCTTTGTTTTATTACAAAACTGGCAGTTAGGCTTTTAAAAATATGTGTTACAGTTCTAAAATGTCTGTGAAATTTTCTAGAATTTAGTTAGTTTCAAACATAATGATGAAAATGTACAAATGGTGGCCTTTGTACTAGAAATATTATGGGGAACAGGATTGGAGAACTCTAGAACTCAGAGTTATAAAGAATCATTAATTGTACAATTCATGTTACCAGCACATACTTTTAAAGGAATTGGGAAAAAAAGAGTCCAAGGAAAAGCAAAATTGATGTGGAAACTTTTCTAAAGGGTGTAGATATAAAACACACAACTCCTGGGAAATCTTCATAGTTACTCACAAATCATTTAAAAAAAAAAAAAAAAAAGGGTGGGGGGTCTAATGGGTAATACATATATACCCCTTCCCCACATACACAATCAGTTGTTCAAGTAAGAACAATACTTTATATTAATACATTTGAACTGGCCTAGTCCAAAAATTCAATTCGTTAGTTTCAAATTATTTGTTTGCGTTGTATCCAAGTTTGCATCTTAAGCATGAGCTGTTTTGCAATAAACTTTTTTAACCTGTATACACTCATTTTGCCTTATTTGCATTTCAGACATGGAGGGAATGCTTTAGTATTTAACCTGCCATGGTCACCTCCTTCCCCAATTACAGTTCATCAGGATGTTAAAGTATATGTGACTTTTCAACTGCTTTTACCAAACGAAAATATTTTTCTTTTATTTTCTTTAAGAAAAGCAAATAATTGTTACTACAATTAATTTTTTTCAACCCCCCCAGTATAGCCACTGTGAATTCAGGAGGGGAAACTTAAAGGGTTTGAACAGAAAGGGATGTAATATTTAAATACTACTGTGAGAAAAAAAATGGGAGAAAAACCTTGATATTGTCTTTAAAGCATGCAAGCATTGACAAAATTTTATCTTTTGCTACATGAAACCCCATGTGTACAAAACGGTGTAGAGTTAGGGTTTTGTAAGGGAATAATGTGTTTTTTTTTCATCTCTTGCCTAATTGTTGTGTATTTTTTAAATCATTTTCGGTATTAGATTTTTCATCTTGAGACTCTGCTTTCAATATCATGTCTTTGGCTCTGGATTCCTATACAATTTTTGTCTCTATTTTGTGTATATAAAGCATATAATACTGAGATTAAAAAAAGGAAAGGTGAAATGCTTTGTCAATGTTTTGACTGAAAAATGGTAGTGCTGTTTGGTATTTTGAAAATGCTCTCCAAATAGGCACGAATATATATGGTTGTATTTGATATAACTGTTTTTTAAATAAATATGATTATAGCTTCTAATGTTTCTCTCTTGACTGGAGTATTTACAGATGCGCTTTCCCTTATATGTGGATTGGGCACAGAATCATCGACCATTAAAATCTCAACTTTGATACCAATGGGCTTTGCAGCAGAAGTTGTGTATTTACATTAGCAGTGGGGTAATTTTCTGTTGCTCAAAACTGATGTTTTGTCATCTCTGATGTCTTTTCATCTGTTGATATTCCGAAATTTATGTAAAGTCATTCCCCTTAGGAAGAAAGTTGGTGCTGACTATAGTTATGCTACATCTTTAAAAATTGTATGCTTTCCAATTTTAAAATAAGCAAATGTTTGCTGTTTTGCTACCAGGATACGCGTCCTTTTTGTGGCACAACACTGTTTTGTTAGCTTAGTGAATCCACAGAGTATGCTGGATGATTTCTGTGGACCTTTATCAACAAGAGATGAAGCCAGTCAGCTAAAAAATGTGTTGCAATGCTAAATAGTTAGTTTCTAGTTTTTCAAGAGCAGTACTTTATTGACGTTTTGCCTTACTTGGCATTATAAAATGAACCACAACAGGAGGCATTTTTATCATCTCTAAATCTTTTTTAAAAGTCTGGAGTCTCTGATCCTATTTGAAAAATAATAAGACAGTTTCCAATAAACATTCCAATCACTACTGGAAAAGATGACACATCTTTTATCTCCTGTAGAGCCAGGATCTTGTAATCTCATAGACTGTGACAAAAACAGCTCTAAAGTAGTTGTGATGATAAAATCCGTCGTCGGATGAGTAAGCCGTTCATTTTCTAGCCCGAGGAACAGTTGTGAAGCAGTTTTGGATATGGGCTGGGAAGGTAGGATCTTCTGGAGCTGCAAGGGGAATAGGACGTTATTAATTGTTCAAAATAGGGTTAGGAGAGCTTATAGTGATGTCAGATAAAGCTCATGTCCCCAGGAAAATGTCGCTGACTGGATGATGCAGAAGTCCTGGGAATTTCAAGTAACTGGGAAACTGAAGGAAAGACATGGAGGAAGGATGAATCACACAAAAGAGTCTCAGCTCCTCACTAAAAATGTTAAGATTTCACCGGTGAAATGCTCTTTCTCCTCAGCTTCATTTTACCATTGAGGTCATGCTTTAATTATCAATCTTTTTACGTAGTTATTGAGGCTAGCAATGAGCTAGCTGCCCTGTATTTTATTTCTGTTGTTGGCAATTTTTTGTATCAGTATCACTGTTACTGTTTTAATACTGCATTTTCTGTAGCAGTGCAGTACTCCTTGAAGTCCCCCGTCATTTTAATTTTTAATTTAATTTGATCATAGAATCATAGAATGGTTTAGGTTGGAAAGAACCTTGAACATCATTGAGTTCCAACCCCCCTGCCGTAGGCAAAAAGCAAAAAGAACTTTGACTCGGCCCCATGTTGGTGTTTTGGATGGAAATCCAACCAAGCCTGCAGGTGTGTTCTAGATTTCTTCCCTGATTGCAATAAAATGTCCATGCTAATGAATCAATGACCACGAGCATGAATCAATTTCCGTGTTTAAATTTACTTGTTAACATGACTACACTTGGGAAACGGTGTCTTTCAAACCCGCACAGTACATAAAGCAGCATGAAGAATGCCTATGTTTATATACCAAGCTGGTATTCACACCAGTACAAATTACATGTAATATTAAAACATAAAATAAACGTCAAAACACAAGTCTAAAATCTACGAGCCTTTACCCAATTTAAAAATAGTCAATTTGTTCCCATATATGCACGAGCACGTGCGTGTCAAGCAAAAACGAACCACCCGATGTAATTTTCAGGTTTTTGTGAATGCAACAGGATAAAACCCGTCTGAGGTACCTCAGAGGAACACCTGCCCCCCCAGCAGAAGGGGCCCGGTGTTTCAGGAACATGCCTCATTTGTAAAAACACATACTCGAGCACAAGACCTCTCTATTCCTGTAGCAGTTGGACGCGGTGTTTCGTTAGTGGCGGATGCCCCGGGTAGGTGTATGTTACCGGGCTGGGGTTCCCCCCCTGCCCCAGCCCGCTCCCGCCGCCGGTGGCCACCATCACCCGCCGGCCCCGCTCCCCACCCCCACCTCCCCCGCCACTATCCCGGCATCCTCCGCGGCCGCGCACACGTCACAGCGGCCGCGGGGGCGCTCTAGCCGGCTGCCGGCGGTGTTTCGCCAGGGGGTGTCATGGCGACCGTCGAGGTGGCAGAGGCTGGAGCCGCCGGGAGGAGCCGCTGAGCCGAGCCGAGCTGGGCCGTGCCGTGCCGTGCCGTGCCGTGCCGTGCCGTGCCGTGCCGTGCGGTGCCGGGGGAATGCGGGCGGAGGGGTGGCCGGGACCGGTCTGCTGAGCCCGCAGCAGGAGCCTCGGTCCTCCCTAGCCAGGAGAAGGGAGGAAGCGGCTGAGCAAGGGTCGGAGCCCTGTGAGCGGCGGCGGCGGCGGCGATGGCGTCGTGGTTGGGCGGGCTGGGCTCGGGGATAGGCCAGTCCCTGGGGCAGGTGGGGGGCAGCCTGTCTTCGCTCACCGGCCAGATCTCCAGCTTCACCAAGGACATCCTGCTGGAGGGCGCCGAGGAAGTGGGCGGTAAGGGGGAGCCGCGGCGCCGGGCCGGCGGGCTGGGAGGGGCGGGGGGTGGGGGGGGAGTTGCTCGTCGGGGCTACCTCCGACCAGTGCGTACCTGCTGGGAGAGGCCTGGTGTCCGGAGGGAGCCCTTCCTCCGGCTGCCGGCTTCCTCAGGGCTGCCGCGGCCGGCCGTGAGGGCGGGGAGCCGAGCGGTGCTGCTCAACCCAGGCTTGGTGCCTTTCGGGAGAGCTGCTGGCCTTGTTCTTGTTTCTGTGCCGCCTCTCTGACCTGGAGAATAATTCTATTGCCAGGCTATAATAGCAAAGGTAAACCCCTTCTAGGTTTATTATTCGGAAGTTTCTGAATTGCGTGAAGCGTTGTGTTGATCAGTAGTGAAAGCACACAAACAACGCTCTTCTTCCATCCTGTTTGCTTAGTTTATCTAAAATCCCGTTTGATCAGCTGCTTTTAGAGTGGTTTCCTAAAACCGCGGAGTAGTATCAGTACAGAGGCGCTTTTTTTTTTTGCCACGGGTGTGTTCTAAGTGTGTGACGTGTCACACAGGCAAAGGCCCAGTGTTTCCAATGTTGTTGTTTATATTTTAGTTGGGCCCAGAGAAACCTGTCGAGTTCTACCATTCTCCTACAGCCAAGTAGGAGAACATGGCCCTTATTTTATAGGGATTAGAAGCTAGGATGATTTATATTTAAAACAAAAAGTTTCAACAAAAAAGCTGAGACATTAAGATAGTCAATAAAGTAAGTAAATTTATTCTAGACTATCATCTTTTCTTTATATTTTAAATATGCCTCTTTGTTTACAGTTTTTGAATAAAACTTTGATTTTTCTAGTAAAGCAGTTGTGTAACATGGCAATAAATATCAAGAGGTTAATACCACTAGTATTGTTTACCTTCTTGAAACTAACCTCTTCAAAAAAATCAGCTTCCTCAAAACAGTGTTAAGAATAGCAACCACAAAGAACAGCTAAGACTTCAGAATACTCAAATGTGAAATCAAACAATTCTACTTTGTTTGCAACTTCACAACTGTAAAGCATTATGAAAATATTGTATAAAACTTGTTGGCAACCTGATATTACTGGTCTCATATGGATGGGTTTTTTGGTATACGGGTAAAATGCTCGGAAGAGAGGAACTTATTCTGATAACTGCAAAGTTATTGTTTTTTTCACTTTTCTGAAAGACTTGCTTAGAATTGTTTTAAATTCCCAAATCCATATTAGTTTAGTTTGGAAACTTATTTTATGCTGTTAAACTGTATAGTCATCTAGTGCATTTGTTTTGCCTTTTTAAAAACTCAGTTGAGATTCTGAATCACACGTTTTTGCTTTAGTTTGTGCAAGAGAGATGTGCTGATGTTCAGTAGCTACTTGTAGGTGTAGTTGACTGCTAGATATTGCTGTGAACAACTTCTGTTTTCTAAAAATGTCAAAGTAGTACATTTTTGTGGGTTACTAGCTTTGAGAGTGTAAAAACTAGTGGCATCTAAGTACTCTTCTGTAAAGACCTTTAAATACTATGTGGTCTAAAGAGTGCTTTTTAAACAGTTCCTTTTTTTTTTTAATTTCCTAGTTTTCTAATGTTTCCTAATTTTAACACTGTCCCTTACATTCAGTGCTCTGACTGCCATCTGAACTGAAGATGGTGTTTGTGGATTGGAGACTTTAACGTCTTCAGTGTAGCGATTTGCATGAGTAGATTGTTGCCTCTGCAGCATTTGAGCTGCGTCAGTTTTAAACAGTACATTGAAATGATGAAATACAGTATTTACTTGAAAATTGTATTTATTTCAAATTTTGAAAAATTGTCAAGATTGCTGTATAGCCAGTTCAGGATAATTTCTGATTAATAAAAGGAATTGTGGTATTTCTAGCTATTAAAAGTGGGACTTTGGAGAAGTAAACAGCGTATTTGAGGAAGGTTGATCATTAAAGGAAGAGTATCGAGGAACAGAATTATGTGTTTTTGTATTAGATAAACTGGTACGGTAGATGGTGTCACCTTTGTAAATGAAAGGGACTCTTGTGGGGGTTGGTGTTTTGTTGTGTGCATTATTTTGTGGGTTTTGTTGGGTTTGGGTCTTTTTTTTTTTCTGAAAATTTAGTGACTGTTGTGTGTACTTTATGGAACTAATTATTGTTTTGAAACTTCACATGAGATTACTGAGAAACACACAACTGTCATGTAAGGGGCAAAGTCCTAAATGAAAAACAGGTTCAGTGACATGAAATAATCAAGCAAAAGCTTTTCATTTCCCTTAATTTAAAGCTTGAATCCATACTCTTTTGTTAGTTTTGTGATCTGACTTAAAGCTTGGATAAGAGAGAACTAAATTATGTTCAGAAAGACTCTCTAGTCTGAAAAATAATTCTGACAGTGTTCTGATAAAAGCAGTTTTTGATATTTACCTGGGAATGAAGATGGAGACAGGCTAAAGTAAGATACTTATTAATAACGTTAGTCTTAACTGATGTCTGCTTAACAGATTAAAAATAGTTTAATAAAAATGAAAATTTTCACTTTCTTTCAGATGCGGCAACAGAACTCCATGTGTCCAATTCTAGACTCAGAGAAATAGAAAGTATTAATGCAGCACAAAAGTTTGAAGTAAGACATTTTGGAACACTACCATAATTAAAAGCAATAAATAACATTTGTTTCTTGTAATGGTGAAATACTGCAAGTTGTTTGTTCCTGGGTGAATCTAGAAACAAGGGTGACGGTGATGTTAGAGTGTGGCTCTTTTTTTGGAGACAAGCCGCCATCACAGATAGGGGGGTACATTTGTTTATTGGAGTATGCATGTGGTACAAGTTTTCATCTTTTGCTAACTGCAGCATCCTGTGACTGTTCCTACTTATCTTGTGGACTTGGGCTGCAACAATAGACTTGGCTCTGAAAAGCTTGCAAATGCAAAAATCTTTTAAGTTTTCATAAGTTTTAGCTGATAAAGAGTTAAAATTGGTTTATAGCGTTTCTTATAGGACCATAAATAAAAGGCGATCTAGAATGCCCAGTTATGCTGGACAGCATGTCTTTAGCAGCAAGTTTCAACATATAGAGTGTGTGTGTTCCCTGATGCAATTCTGTCTGTGTTGCCCTGCTATACAGTCATTTTGACGAAGCTATGCATGCTTGTGCTCTTCCAAAACTGCTTAGAAATCCCATGTGCCCTTGTGGAAAGTGACTTAGTGTACTTTTACAAAGTATTGGTCTTGCAACTTTATGTATGGCTGTAACCAACAACTTCCATGTATGTCTTCACCCCCAAGAACACCAGGAAGTTAACGTAGTATTTTGGGGAAGTAACTGTTCCTGCTTGTCCTTTTTCTAGACTTGTGCCATCTGGTATTGGCCAATTTCAGAGCAAGAATACTGGACTGTATGGGTATTAGCTCCAGTTTGTACTCTGTGGCTGTTCTTCAATTCCACCTGCGGATCATGCTAAGATGTAGTTCAGCCCTGAATTTTTCTTCTTGGTATTTACTTCTGGTCACCACAAACCTTTTTCTGAAATTGAGCTGGAGTCCATGCCATATAAAAATGGAGAACTTGGACATGAATGTGGTTTTTGGGCCCACATTTGGAAGTTACTGTCACTTTGTGTTTTGAGTGAAATAACATGAGAAATCTGTGCAATTTAATTGATTTTTTTTTACTGTTCAGCAGACTTATGTGTTTCTAATTCTGTAAGAACTGTTTTGAATTTATCAACATTCATTTCTCATTTTTGCTAGAACGAGAGACTGAAAAAAGTTTGTAGTGATTTAGAAGAAAAGCATGAAGCAGCAGAGCTTCAAATAAAGCAGTTATCTATAGAGTACCGAAATCAGCTTCAACAGAAAGAGGTAGGATACAGTAAAATATTTGAGTAAGTATGTTCAATAAACATATATATGTTTTGCTGTTTAATCTCTTTGTTATAGTATCTGTGCTGTTTTAGTGGGAGTATTGGTCAGTTATGCTTTCTTGGTTTGTTAATATAGATGCTGAGAGACTAAGACATATAGTTCGTTGCATCATGTAATAGAAGCAGAGCTGCCAGGAAATAGTTGAGCCAAGAGAAAACTCTCTGGGAATGTCATGCATATGACAGAATTTCTGTTGTTTCTGGAATTGCTGTAAGAAAGGACAGTTAAACTGCTTTGTATTTGTGATTCAGTTATCTTTAAGGAGGGCAACAGGAGGAAATTCTCATTTGAAGCAGTTATATTGTCTGTGGATATCATAATTATTTATCTTAATGTATACAATTAAAGGGAGCAGAACTAGCTTTCATAATTTAAGAAGTGTCCCTTTGTAATGGAAACACCAGGTTTATAACTTATTGTGTAACATGCGATTTCATAGCCTTTTGAATGAAAAAAGTTGCCAACGTGTCTAGAACTACACAAAAGGAGTTTTATTTCTGCTTTATTTGTAAATGCGTGTGGGAGCTAAAGGAAGCAGAATTTCGAGATGTATAGAATTCTGCTTATTAAATACAATGACAGAATTGTTATGAGAAAATTGCATGCAGCTAATGTCAGTTTATTGTAAATAAGTAAATTTTCAATACATTGAGTTGTTAAGCATAGAAGAAAACAAATGTAATATAAGTAACTGGGGGAGCATTATATTGCTTAATTTTCATATCTGAATACTCTCTTGAAACATTTAAGTTTTTTGTACAACCTGTTAGGCTGAATCTTGCTTATAGTACTTGGGTACCTTGGCAGCTGAAAAAATCAGCCAATGCTTTTAGTGAAGATTTAGGTAACTGAAAACTATTAAAACTTTTAATAGGTGTCCTTGCCTGAGATACTTTGTAAAACATCATCTAAGACTGCTTTTCTCTCTTAGGTCAGTGTGTGGGGTTTTTTCATTTTCTTTTTAGTGAAAGTGATCAGTAATTTGTTCTGGGGGGAGTTCTTTGGTTGGTTCACGTTTCATAAGGCCACAGGGGGTAGAGTGTATTTTGGTATTCTTCTTATTGAAACAATGAATTGTATTCTGTATATTCAGGTGGAAATCAGCCATCTAAAAGCTAGACAGAATGCACTACAGGAACAACTGCAGAAAGTACAGACGGCTGCTCAGTCAGCACAGTTAGGAGCTGGTGTTTTGCAACCAGCCACTACATCAGCTTCCTATGTTCCAGTGGTCAGACATTCCTCAGGTTTTGAAGGAGATGACATGGATTTTGGAGATGTAATCTGGTCGCAACAAGAAATAAACAGATTGTCCAATGACGTTTCTAGGCTTGAATCTGAGGTGGACCACTGGAAGCAAATTGCGCTGGTGAGTGGTTCCCCTCTATCTTACCCTCCCCTCTTCCCTCCAAATGAGTGTTTTCATCGCATTTGCTGGTTTTGGAGTGGGTCTTTTGAAAGTTCATGCTGTACAGATTCTGGAAGCAGCATGATTTGATGGAAAAACTGAAACCTAATGATCTTTTAGTCATTTTCTTGCTGTCACGTGACTAGGAACACATTCAGTGACTAACTTCCAAATGCTTTTTGTGATGCTTTTATGCGTGATTTGTTAAGCTGCAAAAAGGGTTTCATAAACATTTGCCTAGAATACTACTTCAGCGTTTCATTTTTGTGCAGCCTTTCAAAAAATACTTTTCTCTTTTCTGGCTGTGATATTGATTATTTATTGACAGCACAATACTGTTCAAAGTGATAGCTGGATACTTAGATACTGTTTTTACTTACTCTTATCTCAGTCCTTGATATGTCAGTTGTAATTCATGGCCTGCTGAGACAAGAAAGAATATAATCTTTTAGCTGTTGTTGATGTGAGTCATCATTTTTCAAGCTGTAGCCTGATTTCAGAGGTACGCTTTTCCCATATGGAAATATGTGAGTAGAATTAAGCAACCTTGTCTTATTAGGTGCAGTAACACCCTCCACCCTCCACTTTTACACATTTGTATGTAATAATTTTTAAAAAATCCATGGAAAATTAAAATGTTTCCATTAAAATGTCTTTTTCTTGATCAAAATTACTGTGGGTTTGCATTTTGCTTGACATTATCTTTGTTGTTTTCTACTTTTAAGTATCAATAGAGGAAGCACTTACATGAAAAATAGATGTATATATGACAATTTTCACATGGATATGTGATTTTTCTTTTCTCAGTCTTCCAAAGTGCAAGGGACAAATGATGCTGAACAAAGTGAAATATGCAAACTGCAAAATATTGTTAAGGTAAGATGGCAATTTTGACAACTTGTCTTCTCTTATGTTTTCTTCTTGATGGTTTTGCATATGGTCACGTGACTTGTGTAGTTAAAATATTTACAACGCTAGCACTTACATTTTCTCTATTAAAAATGCATGTGGGCATCTCGTACTGCTGACTGAAATGTTGCTGTGCTATATTTATTTAAAAACAGTCAGTTATTCTGAGAAAGGGTATTTATATGGTTTGATGAATGTAGTACGTAAGATTAAAATAATGACATTAGTATTTATGAGGGCAAATCACTTTTAGGAGCTGTTGATGACTTATGAGAATGAATTTTAGATACACAATAATTTCTTCTCCCTTCTCAGAAACATCTTGCCTTTTTTCACTGACAATGCAGAATGCGGATTTGCCGGTCATCCTTGAAAGTTACTAGAAACATGTCCTAGTGTATCCACTTCTTATGAAAGAGTTGTAATCTCTCTACGTTGGTTTAATATTTGCTGTTGTGTAGAGCATATTGTTTGTGTAAACATATTTTTAAAAGGAATGTCTTTTAACACGTTTGAAAAAAATCCAAGCCAGCAAAAGCCAAGAAACTTTACTTCTCCTCTGAGGAATCCTTTAATTTTACTAGGGAAATTTTTTTTCTTTCTTTTGTATTTTTTATTTTTTAAGCGTCTGTACTGTATACCATTCTGTTTCTCTGATATTTTAGGAGCTGAAACAGAATTTAAGTCAAGAGATAGATGAACATCAACACGAACTTTCAGTATTGCAGGATGCACACAGACAAAAGCTAGTAGAGATAAGTCGTCGACACCGAGAAGAGCTGAGTGAATACGAAGAGCGAATTGAAGAACTTGAGAATCAGTTACAGCAAGGTCTTTATTACCACATGCTTTCTTTTTTATTTCATGTACTTTTGATTAAAGCATCAAATATGTATGTAACAGTGTAATAGATACCAAATACATGATGTTTAGGAATTTGAATTTCAACTTCAATTCAGCTTCGTGTTTAAGACGTGCATGTCCTAGTATCTCATATTCACTGTGGTTGGCTTGAACACTGGAATTACAGCATTTCATCTTCTGACATACATCAGTCTAGAGGGTCATTTTCTACAGATATCAAATGTTGTGCTCTAAAATCTACACTTCCTATTTTTTTAACTAACACTGAAGATTGTTGTGGACGAGACACACAAAGTTGAAGATGAGAAAATATCAGCACAAAAATAATTTTGGTGAGAAGTACTATATGCCAGTTGAGTTACTTGGCAGAAGCTCAAAGATTGCTGTAAGGACCACACCTTAGTCTGTGGCTGAGTGGCAGAGCTCAGAGGGTTGTGATCAGTGTCACAGGGTCTGGTAGGAGGCCTGTAACTAGTGGTGTTCCCCAGGCGTCAGTACTGGGTCCAGTCTTGTTCAACATATTCATCAACGACCTGCATGAGGGGGCAGAGTGTACCCTCGGCAAGTTTGCTGATGACACAGCACAGGGAGGAGCGGCTGACACGTCAGAAGGCTGTGGCCACCATTCAGTGAGACCTGTCCAGGCTGGAGAGCCTGCGTGGAGAGGAACCTAATGAAGTTCAACGAGGGCAAGTGTAGGTTCCTGCAGCTCAGGAGGAACAACCCCATGCATTGGTACAGCTTAGGGGCTGACCTGCTGGAGAGCAGCTCTGCAGAGAGGGACCTGGGAGTCCTGGTGGACAAGTTGATCATGATCTGACAATGTGCCCTTGTGGCCAAAAGGCCAATGGTATCCTGGGATGCATTAAAAAGAGCGTGGCCAGGGGGTTGAGGGAGGTCATCCTCCCCCTCTACTGTGCCCTAGTGAGGTCACATCTGTAGTACCGTGTCCAGTTCTGGGCTCCACAGTTCAAGAAAGACAAGGAACTACTGGAGAGAGTCCAGCAGAGGCTACGAAGGTGATCAAGGGACTGCAACATCTCTGATGAGGAAAGTCTGAGAGACCTGGGGCTGTTCAGCCTGGAGAAGAGAAGACTGAGAGTGGATCTCAACAATACTTACCAGTATCTAAGGGGCGGATGTCAAGAGGATGGGGCCAGACTCTTCAGTGGTGCCCAGCGACAGGACAAGTGGCAACGGGCACAAACTGGAACGCAGGAAATTCTGTCTGAACACGAGGAAAAACATCTTTACTTTGAGGATGTCAGAGCGCTGGAACAGACTGCCCGGAGAGGTTGTGGAGTGTCTTCTGGAGATATTCAAAACCTGCCTGGATGCATTCCTGTCCTACGTGCTCTAGCTGAACCTGCTTTGGCAGAGTGGGGGATTTGGACTAGATGATCTCTGAAGGTCTCTTCCAAGCCTTACTGTTCTGTGATCCTGTGTAGGAGAAGCTCAGCAGTTCTCACAAGGAGCTTGTATTGTAGGTGTTTCATATTCTGTAAAAATAGTTATGTCAGTTGGATTTCCTTTAGGGGCTTCTTTGCATAAATAGATAAGATTTGCCTGTAAACCTCTATTTTATTATCTGTTAAAACTTGGACTTCTAACGAGTGTATATTCTCCTTTTGGAAAGATAGATCCGTTTTCTTGGAAAGAAGGGAAATAATTTCACACCCTCCTACTTTCTAAGGGAAACTTTGATAGGGAATTTATTTCTTAAAATCAGATGCCTGTTAAGATGTAATCAGTCTTTTACTGCACATGCGGTATATACTGCACATATGTACACACAGCAGAATTTAATGAAGTCAAAGACAGGGATCCCTTATCTTTTGCATTCCAAGTTATCTGTAAAGTAAATACTTCTCAAAGCTTTTGAAGAATTAGAGTATTTTATATTTTTATTTTGTTGGTTCTGTTTTACAACATAATACAGACTGGGGTGGGGGGAAGTGTTTGAGCTTATACTGAAATGAATTCACGAGCAGTGTGCTTTCATTAAACTTTTTTCTGTACATTTTTGAGTACACACTTTTATGCTCTGTAACTTACCTGGAAATTACATTGTGAGGGTCATACAGAACTAACAATATCATGCTAGTATGGTGGATCTGTAAAAACATCAGTTCTGCAAAATGAGATCTGTAGGTGAAAAACTTTGTGCATCATTTAGTAAATTATGTACTAATTTGTAGAAAACTGTTCTTAAACCATTCAGCAAACATTTGAAATGTACTTAATTAAATTATTGACGGGGATTTTGCATCAGGCTGAATTAGATGGGGTTTGGTAAATTATTGTTAGAAAATTGAGGGATTCCAAATCCTGATAAACTACCCTGTCATCTCCCTCCTAAGAGAGAGTAGGATCAAGTATATTTTAATTAAATTATGAACAATGTATGTCTTGCAACACTTACCTTTTGAACTAAGTCTGTGTAAGTATTTGGAAAGCTGCTGATCAAACCAGTAATATGTATAGCACTGCTCTAAATGTTAATTCTATTTAAGTAAGCTTTCTGTTGATGATGATTGTGTCTTTGGTTTAGACTATCTTCCTCTGTCAGAAGAAAGGGTGGAAGAGGAGACTTTTAAACAAAAGATCTACAGTGCTGGCTCTGGTTAATATTGCAAACCATCTGTTTTGCTTTTTAGGTGGTGTGAGTGCTGATGCCATGGATGACTCTAAAATTAGTGAACAGAAAAAAAATGTTCAGAGTGTAGAAGGAGGAAAAGTAGAAGAGTTGCAGGTTGTAAAGGACCTAGAGGATGAAATAAGAAAATTAAATCACAAACTGTCTTCTGCCAAAGAAGAAAACAAAATTCTTCTGAAAGAGCAAGAATTGGCAAAGGTAGAAAAAATCCAAATAACACAAGAATATGAAAATCTTAAGTCTGACTTTAGTGTGCTTCAGAATTCTGTTGCAGAGCAAGATGTTCTCCTGAAAGAACAGGAGAAGAAGCTCCAATCAAAGACTTCACTACCAGAAGATGTTGTCAGACTACAGCAAGCGCTGTTAGGTACAAAGATGATGATTTTTATTTTTATTTTTTTTATTATTATTTTTAGTATACCTTCACAGGTATATGTGAATGCTTAGAATTTATTTTAAGAATTTGGAACCGAATATGAGAATAGGTACCTTTTAAAAAGTTCCTGGTTTAGAAAAGGGTTGTCCATTGAGGTAAGGCTAAGCAGATAAAAAGACATAAGTGGGACTAGCGTGATTATCATAGGGGTTTCTGATTACGTAAGTAATAATTTCTGCCAACTGTTTAGTAAGTTTTTCTTTCTTTAAAAGTAAGTAAGCCTCAATAGAAGTTATTTGTTTAAATTCTGAAAGTACACTTTTTGTGTGTAAAGGCAGTCTCTTGCTAATACCTTCTTCAAGAAACACTGCAACATATCAGTTTAAGAAGTGTATCTGTATGTAGAATATCTTCTAATATTGCATAACTGCTACTTAGTACCAAAGTCCTCCTAATGTGGACATGGTTGTAAAAGTAATGCTGTACTTTGTGGTGGTGATTGATGGTGCATTTGAATCTTTTCCAGCATTGATGCTTATCGTCACAAAATACTGTGAAACTATTCTCTTCTGAGCAGCAGAGTTCTGTTGGGTCAAGGTGGGAGAATGACTTGTTTTTATTGTTTGGAAATTATTAAAAATACGTGGTTTTTTGTTTTCCTTTATAGAAGCAGAAAATGAAATAGCAAGACTTTCAAGTTTAAATCAGGTAAAAAGCAATTTCTAAATTAAGCCAACATAAAAGTTCGTAACAATAGTTACTGATGGAAGACACATGTCCTGGCACTGTACCTTATTTGGACCATTCACATTTCTACATCAAGGAAATAATTGAAGATTAATTCTCTAATTACATGTGGAATTGATAGAAACGATAGATTTTGACTTGTGAAACTCCACAGCGTACTCTGTTAAAGAAAACTAGTGGAGTTCCACCTATCCCATTGCTACTTAGGCTGCTGTAACATGCATTTTTGAAGTATTAATCCATTCTGTAAAATTTGCTATTTTTCACCTCTTCTACTTTGGCATGTTCCAGTTTTGACACTATTATCAGTTGTAAACTATCTCTCTTCTTCCATGTAGTACTCTAATAATACTACATTCCATCTTGCTGATGAAGTTAAGCAGTGGAAGATGCAGTTTCTCTGGAACACACCTTTAGTTTTTGGCAAGGGTTGACTTAGTCCTTTATAGACTCAGGCTTGAGAGATTTGGCTTAGTTTACTTTGAATCCAGTAGTCTTTTCAAGTGGGTTCTTCTGTGTTTTTTGCATGCATTCAAGGGTTCCCGTGGCGTTTTTCATAAGTATGTTATTCAGGTGTCCTTGATTAAAATTTCTAATCTCACCAGGCAGCATACTACGTGGTTAGGGTATCTCTTGGAGGTATAATAGTTTATTCCAGCTGTGGATCCATACCTCAGAGGTGGATGTAACTTTGTGTGTCAGACCATGGCTTTTTGTGCTATGTTTGTAAATTGCAGTCCTAAACTTAGTGATGAAAAAATAAATGTTATGTATGAGTGGTAGAGACAAATACTTCATAACGAAGAATTTTTAACTGGGATAGTATTCATGTCGGCCTAGAGATTCTAACATAAAAATGCATGCTTTGCTTTTAATTGTTAAGGGGGAAAAAGAAACCATTTCAAATCTAAACAGCTTATAAATTTCATCAAGATAAAGTCTAATATTTAGATTTTTTTTTAATTTAAGGAGGGACTTGAGAAGGAACTGAAAAGTGCACAACATAAAAATGAGAATATTCTTTCTGCATATACTGGGGATCAGAATTCAGAATTAAATCAGTTAAGACAAGATTTGGAAAGGAAAGAACGTGAATTAAATGAAAGCATTGCTGAAAGAGAAACATTAATAGCGGAGCTGGAAGAACTAGATAAGCAGAATCAAGAAGCTACTCAGGTAATAAATATTGCAACTAATTATTGAACTGCTAAAATAAATGTTTAGATTTGTGTGTCTGTGTGTTTAAGTTGATCATTGAACGTAGATAGAGGGAAATACAAGTTATCCTCTGAGGCTTAAAAAGAATATTGAGAGCAGTGTTTCTCCATATCTGCTGTCTCAATGCACAATTCTGAAGTGCAGGAAACCCACTTGTTACGGACAAAGTAATAATATGGCAAGTCAGCTATCCGTAAGGGATGATAGCTTTCTGAAGTCCAGTTAAATACTACTTGATTTTTCTGTGCAAGTCTTGACTGGTTTTATCCTGCTAATATTTTGACCTTTGTCTTATGATGGTGTATATATAACGTGAATTATTTTTTAAAAAACTCTTTTCTTTTCCTTTCATTATTTTTAATTATGTGAATAATTCAGTTACTTTATTACAAGTTCTTAATAATATCATTTGTGGAGCAATAAAGGTAAATGTAATACATGTAATCAAAATGGAATGGTACCTTTTTGTCACTGTTCTGATATATTTGACCTGTAAACATATTGTTGCAAGCCGTGTGTTTTCAATATTGGTTTACCTTATGGAATTGAACATTTTTTAAAGTGTTTTCCTATGAAATGAATCCCAGCAAGTGTGTTTAAAAATAAGCTCAAACAAGAAATTGAAAACACAATATATAGATATGAATTCACTTCTGTAATTTGTTATTTTAAATTTAGCGTCTTCCTATTTTTATGTAATGGGTGTTTGCCACACACCTTTTCCAACTGCCCTGACAAATTTGGACAGTTCTTTCTTAGGTAGTTCTCTTTTTGTTCCTTGATTTAGGTAGTTAGAGTTCTTTTGGGGGAGATGGTGTTCTTGTTTTTAGTGATATGGAATCTATCTTTATTTGATATTTGGTTTTAATTAATTTAGCATTGACTAGTTGATACTACTTGTGAACTTATGTTGGCAACTAGGAACATTTTTGTTTCCTCTCTTTTTTTTTTTTTATTGTTCAGAGGATAAAAATGAATGAAATACATAGTTGGGCTGGTTCTCCTCTCCTAATGAAGTCTTATTTGTGTTTATTTCAGCATATGATTACACTGAAAGAGCAGCTGTCAAAACAACACACAGAAACCGATAGTATCATCAAGCAGCTGAAATTTGACATAGATTTTGAAAGAAAGAAAGTATCAGAATTAGAAACTGAGAAGATGGAAACTATTAAGGAGTTAAATATTCAGAAAGAAAAATTAAGCCAGTGTTCATATGCACTTAATGATTTACATATAAGTAAGCAGCAGCTTCAAGATAATATTAAAGATCTTCAGGAACAATTAAGGAAAGCCCAGGACTGTAATTTGCATAATAAAAAAGAAATTGGAGAATTGCAGCAGAAATTAAAAGAAAGAGAGGAGGAACTTTCTGTATCCTTGAGCAAGTTAACAGAAAAAAGTAATCAGGAATCTAACTACACTTGTCAAGATCTGATTCTGAAAGAAAGAGAAGTAGAAATTGCAAAACTACAGAATGATATTTCAGAAAACAAACAACTAAATGAAGACTTAGAGAAATCTCTGTCTGGTCTCAGAACAGAAAATGGAAACCTGATAGCAACCATTGAAGAACTAAAACAGGAGTTAAGTGATGCCATTTCTGAGAAAAATAAAGTTTGCTTGGAAAAAGACACTGTTATGGAGGCTTTGAAAATGGAAAAAAGACAGCTAGAGAGCGAATTAAGCCAGACAGAAAAGAGACTTTTGGAGCAAGCACATAAGTATAAGCAAACTATTGAGGAATTATCAAATGCACGTAGTATGGATACCACTGCATTGCAGCTTGAACATGAGCGCCTGGTTAAACTCAACCAAGAGAAAGACTTTAGGATTGCTGAACTCACAAGGAGCATTGAGCAGATGGAAATTGACCATCAAGAAACAAAAGAGATGTTGACTACTAGCTTAGGAGGACAAAAGCAGTTGACAGAACTCATAAAAGAAAAAGAGGTATTTATCGAAAAATTTAAAGACCAAGCTTTACAGGTGAAGCAGGAGCTTGAGGAATATATGAAAGCTTCAAAAAAGCAGGATGTCTTAAAACAGAACTTGGAGGAAAAAGACAGAAGTCTCGCAATCATGAAGGAAGAAAATAATCATTTGAAAGAAGAAATTGAACGCCTTAAAGATCAGCAAAGTAGATCTACGCATGTGGTTGAGCCTAAAACTCTAGATATAATTATTGAACTTGAAAGTGAGGTAACGCAGTTAAAAGTGATGAAGAATAATCTGGAAGAAGAAATAGAAGTTCACAAAAAAACAATAGAAGATCAGAATCAAACAACAGTGCAACTTCAGCAGTCTTTGCAGGAGCAAAGGAAGGAAATAGATGAGTCTAAATTTCTGTGTGAGCAAATGAATGTCACTCACGAAAGACTTTCTTTAGAGAAAGATGAGGAAATTAAAAATTTGCAGAAAACAATTGAACAAATTAAAACTCAGTTGCACAAAGAAAGACAGATTATTCAGACTGATTCTTCTGATCTTTTTCAGGAAACCAAAGTTCAAACTCTTAATGGAGAAAATGGAAATGAAAAACATGACTTATCTAAAGCTGAAATTGAAAGACTGGTAAAAGGTATCAAAGAACGGGAGATGGAGATTAAGCTTCTAAATGAAAAGAATGTTTCTCTAAGTCAGCAAATTGATCAGTTGTCTAAGGATGAAGTTGGCAAGCTTATTCGGATCATTCAAGAGAAGGATTTAGAAATACAAGCTCTCAACGCTAGAGTTTCCTCAAGTTCCTATAGGCAGGATGTTCTTTGTCTTCAGCAGCAGCTGCAAGCTTATGTTGTGGAAAGAGAACAAGTACTAGCAGTTCTAAGTGAAAAAACAAGAGAAAACAGTCAGTTAAAAACAGATTATCGTAATATCTTGGATATGGTTGCTGCTAAAGAAGCAGCTTTGGTAAGGTTGCAAGAGGAGAATCAAAAGTTATCTAATAGATCTGAAAACAGCAGTCAAGACATGTCTAGAGAAACTATTCAGAATTTATCCCGTATCATTCGAGAAAAAGACATTGAAATAGATGCTCTAAGTCAAAAATGCCAAACCTTATTGACTGTCCTGCAGACATCAAGTACAGGTAGTGATAATGGGTCAGGAGGTGTTAACAGTAACCAGTTTGAGAAACTTCTACAAGAACGTGATAAACTAAAACAGCAAGTAAAGAAGATGGAAGAGTGGAAGCAACAGGTAATAACCACGGTTCAGAACATGCAGCATGAGTCAGCTCACCTCCAAGAAGAGTTACACAAGCTTCAAGCACAAATTTCGGTTGACAGCGATAGTAATTCAAAGTTGCAGGTAGATTATAATGGCTTGATTCAGAGTTACGAAGAGAATGAGAAAAAGCTGAGAAGTTTTAGTCAGGAATTAGCACAAGTTCAACACAGCATAGGACAGCTTCATAACACCAAGGATCTTCTCCTGAGTAAACTTGATTTGGTAACACCGCCTGTAGCAACAGCTTCTACTGTTTCACAGCTTTCAGGCGTTCAATGCAGCGCTCCTGAAGTACTCAGTGATGAGTCTAAACTCCTTCAAAAGGAGTTGGAACAACTGAAAAAAAAGTTGCTAGAAAAAGATTCAACTATTAGGACTCTTCAGGAAAACAATCAACGGTTGTCTGATTCTGTGGCTACAGCATCAGAGATGGAAAGAAAGAGTCAAGAAGGGACTGAGTCAGAGATGAGGCAGATCAAAGAAAAACATGATGTCTTACAGAAATCGCTTAGGGAGAAAGACATATTAATTAAATCTAAAAGTGATCAGTTACTTTCTGTGAGTGAAAATCTTAGTAACAAAGAAAATGAAAATGAGCTTTTGAAGCAAGCTGTGACTAATCTTAAGGAAAGAATTGTAATTTTAGAAATGGATATTCGAAAACTGAAAGAAGAAAATGAAAAAATAGTTGCAAGGAGTAGGGAAAAAGAATCAGAATTCCGAGCACTTCAGGAGACTAATATGCAATTTTCAATGATGCTGAAAGAGAAGGAGTTTGAGTCTCACTCAATGAAGGAAAAAGCTCTTGCTTTTGAAAAGCTGTTAAAAGAAAAAGAACAGGTATGTGCATTCATATTTATGAATATCTTTTAAAATTAGTCATGTGGTAATGCATTTTTGTGTATGTGTAGCCATCAGGTGTTTGCCTGAAATGCGCTTGTGACTCCTTACTGCATTACACTACAACAAAAATCCTGCCCCTGCAAAGTTAAGAAATTAAGTTAGCAGGTGAGTGGTTTACAATGTTGTCTGCTAATTGTGCTGCCATAAACTACGTTTTTCATTTATTTGGAAATTGCTAATTACTGAACAGCCGCTTAAAATTTTGGTTTGGCCCTGTTGTTTATTAAGTGCCCTATACTATTTTTGCTGTATGGTGCTCAAACTTCTGCAGAGGAGGTGGCCAGCAGGACTACTTTTCCAATGTGCTTTCCTCTAGTGTTTTTCATTCTAATGTGATTGCTTCACAACAACCCTGTGAGATGAATGGGTTTATGTATCTTGCTTTTACGGCTGGAGAAACTCCAAAAAAAAATAGAAAAGATTGGAGAAGCTAAATTAATTGTTGCTTCTCTACAATTTGACATATGGAAAAATTGATACTTTTTTCAAAGCATATGTTCCGAGAAAAGTTGCAGTGGCTTATTAATTATTGTGTATGTGATTTGAAGAAGAATCTTTTTTAAAAGTGAAAGAACTATGTTGCATCGTTGATCTATTGGTCAACAGCATGTTGTATGAACTGCTGCTGCTAGAGTTAACAAAGTAATGTGTGAATTTACAAGATGTAAATTCATGTAATGGGTATTTTTGGGCTGCAGACTTTCACTGACTGGTGGCTTAGGCTTTCAGTTTCACAAGCATGGAACATTTGTCTGGATGTTTTTCTTGCACAAATCGGAGAAGCTCCTTTTACACGCTTTGTGTTCACTGTGGAGAACTGTGTGTGTGTCAGAAGATAACACAACATAAAAAGAGAAGGTTTGCCTACAGGTTTATGATTCTACTGCAAAAGGGATTTTACTATATTCAGTTTGATTAATAACAACAAATAATTGAAGCTTGTAAGTATTAGTGATAAAGACTGGTTTACTTTTATCCAACACATTCAATAAAAGTAACTGCTTTCAAAATGACATATGAGGCAAGTTAAAGAGAATGCTGAAAAGTTTCAAATAACTGAAAATGCATTCACATGTATGTGTGAATTCTCTGTAACTGACATACTCTTCTCCTTTATATGCTGATGCAAAGCTGTAGTAAATGGCATGTAGTAGGAACATTATTCATAGAATCATAGAGAATCATAGAATTGTCTAGGTTGGAAGAGACCCTTGGGATCATCGAGTCCAACCATCTACCCTACTCTACAAAGATCTTCCCTACACCATATCCCCCAACACCACATCTAAATGTCTCTTAAACACATCCAGGGATGGTGACTCAACCACCTCTCTGGGCAGACTATTCCAATGCCCGACCACTCTTTCTGTGAAAAATTCTTCCCTAATGTTCAGTCTAAATCTACCCTGTTGGAGCTTGAAGCCATTCCCTCTTGTTCTGTCATTAATTACCTGTGAGAAGAGACCAGCACCAACCTCTCTACAGTGTCCTTTCAAATAGTTGTAGAGAGTGATGAGGTCTCCCCTCAGTCTCCTCCTCCTCCTCAAACTAAACAGTCCCAGCTCCTTCAACTGCTCTTCATGTGATTTGTCTGCTAGGCCCTTCACCAGCTTCGTTGCCCTCCTCTGCACTCGCTCCAGCACCTCAATATCTCTCTTGTATTGAGGCGCCCAAAACTGGACACAATACTCGAGGTGTGGCCTCACCAGTGCTGAGTACAGGGGCACAATCACCTCCCTACTTCTGCTGGCCACGCTATTTCTAATATAAGCCAGGATGCTGTTGGCTTTCTTGGCCACCTGGGCACACTGCCTGCTCATATTCAGCCGCTGGTCAATTAGAATCCCCAGGTCTCTTTCTGCCAGGCAGCTTTCCAGCCACCCCTCCCCAAGCCTGTAGCGCTGCATGGGGTTATTGTGGCCCAAGTGCAGAACCTGGCACTTGCCCTTGTTGAAACTCATACCATTGATGTTGGCCCAATGATCCAATCTATCCAAGTCCCTCTCTAGAGCTTCCCTATCCTCCTGGGAATCAACACTCCTGCTTAACTTGGTGTCATCTGCAAACTCACTGATGATGGACCCTATGTCCTTATCGAGATCATCAATAAAGACGTTAAACAGAAATGGTCCCAACACTGAGCCCTGAGGCACACCACTTGTGACCGGCCGCCAGCTGGATTTAAATCCATTGAGCACCACTCTTTGGGACCTTCCAGTCAGCCAGTGCTTGATCCAGCGGATCGTATGCTCATCCAGGATGTGCAAAGCCAGTTTTTCCATGAGAATTGTATGGGGGACAGTATCGAATGCTTTTTGAAAGTCCAGGTATACAATATCAACAGCCTTTCCCTCGTCCAATATTCTGGTTATCTGGTTATCCAATTATTCTGGTTATTCATTGAAATTTGATATAGGAAAACATGATGGACACTGCTGGGATTCATTGAAGGGTAATCTTTGGGAGTGAGGTCACCTTATGGTTTGCTTTTAAAGATTTCTTCATGTGTTTAGTCATCTGAAGTTCAGACAGGTTGACATACCGAGGCTGATGCTTTACATGTGCGTGGCCTGATAAATGGGTATCACGGAGAACAGATTCCAAACACTGGGGGAAAAGTGAAATTTTCAAGTATACAAGTGTCTGAGACACTATGTACATAGTACATATCTCTCATTTAAAGATAAGTAGGTATCTGTTCACAGCAGTCAATTAATACCATCCATCTGTAGTGTCTTCTAGCAGTACGTTTTACTTCGTCTTGTAACATGTGAGTGAGTAACTTAAACATTCAGGGAAAATATTATTTTCTTCTATGCTGCAGGGCCATGAGTGCCCTGTCTCTTTCCTTGTTATATCAAGTATTCTCTTTGCGGTCTAAAGCGTATGGCAAAGACTATGTCTCCTTAGGTAAAATTATTTGCCACTTTTGAATTGCTTGTTTGTGTCTTCAACAGGGGAAGACGGGAGAATTGAATCAACTGTTAAATGAAGTTAAATCAATGCAGGAAAAGGCTGTTACTTTTCAGCAAGAGAGAGACCAAGTCATGGTAGCACTCAAACAGAAGCAAATGGAGAGCAGTGCCCTGCAGAGTGAGGTACACCACCAAATAATTTACAGTTGCAAGAAGTAAAAAAGATAAGAAATTGCATCTGTAATATTTTCTGGATTATTTCTGGTAGCAATCACTTGTAAGAAACGCTCATAAAAATCAATAGACATGCAATGTGCTTCAATGGACATGTTTTATGTTTACTTAAATTATTTTTATGCAAGGTGATAGTACAAGCAACTTGCGGTGTGTTCTACACAGATACAGCATTTGCGTGAGAAAGAGCAGCGCCTCAACCAGGAGCTGGAGAGGTTACGCAATCACCTCTTAGAAATGGAGGACTCCTACACACGAGAAGCTTTAGCTGCAGAAGACAGAGAGGTCAAGCTAAGAAAGAAGGTTTTGGTTTTGGAAGAAAAACTTGTTTCCTCATCTACTGCAGTGGAGAATGCCAGGTAGTCTTTTTATTTATACTGCAGTGGCATTGGCTGTGTTTACATGTGGCTGTATTTATATACTTTGCAGTTAGCTAGACTAGTACTGATGGCTTTATTTTACAGAGTTACCATTCTAGAACATGCTCAGCACTTGAGAAAACAAAAAGATACAACCTTTTCTTACTCTAAATCAGGAAGGTGATTTGAAATATACTTGGCTACTGTTGAGAAATTCAGAAGGTTTTTGTCCTTTTAGTAGCAACTATTGAAATCTCGTATCTTTGATAGTGCTTAGAATTAGAAACAACAAAAATCCCTCAACCCATTGATTTAGTTGTCTATCAAATCAAAAAAGATGGACTTAACTTACTTCTAAGTCGAGGCTTCATTCAGTTTGAAAGATTTTATACACTTCAATGCACAGATGTGACTGTCAAGCTTTGTGAATTGCTTTTGATACAAGTACACATCCTTACTTTATACCTGATACCATGGAAAGTACATACTGCTGTAAGCTTTTTTTCTTTTTAGTGTATAGATATAAAGCAAGATGCATTGAAGTTCTCATGGGTGGCAGAATCTGGGATGCTAGAGCCAATTGTGGTTTTTTATTTATTTTCCATAATCATATCTTTCAGCCAGAACAATGAAAATCTGGATATTAAAATTACTCAATGCCTATCTTGACTGCTTTAATAGTGTTTTATTTAAAGGCATGTTGGTTACTTTGGGCAAAATAATTCTTGTTTCATCTTATTACAGTTGTCCAAATGAACAGGTATTTTAATTGAAAAATATGTATGTAGCTGCAGTCTTTCTTTTTTCTTTAAGTGCCAAGGATGGATTCTGCTCTTAATGTTTTCAATAAAGAAATTTCTGAGTTGAGTGGAATTTGTTGTGAAAAATTGTGGAGAAAGTGGAGGAGTTGGGAGAAGGTTGTGTAAAAACTGTTCATCAGAATGTTTCATAATTCTTCATCAAACTTGTCAAATACCTTTCAAGAAATACTGCCTGTTTCCCACCTGATATGCACTCTTTAAAAAGACTGTCATAGGAGTAAATCAGGTTCATAATATTTTTGCGTAATAGGAAGTTAAATGGGGTGTTTGCTGGTCAGTATGGAGCAAACTATACTGAGTTCTTGGAGACTGACTTTAAAAGTAAAAATTGGTAGAAATGTATTGATTCGTGTAGTAATTAAAGCAGACAATTAGCAAGGTAGGGATTTTTTTTTTTTTTGGTAAAATAATGAACAACAAAGGTTAGGTTATTGGTTACAATAATGAACAACGAAGGTTAGTTTTTTCTTTTTCTAATGCACTTCAAACAAAAGTAGGTTGAGGGTTTTGATTGTCAAAATTTTAATACGGGACTTATTTAAAATCTGTTGTTAGGTAGGTTTTTTGTTGTTTCGTTTTGGGTGTTTTTAAGAGGAATCAGGGAAAAAAACCTGCCTTAATTGTATAAATTGAGCTGAAAAATTAAAGGTAGGCTATTTTTGCTGGCATTTCGTTTTCTTTGTGATGACTTCTGTTATTGTCTTCATAAATAATGTATTTTATTTTCATTAAGCCATCAAGCTAGTCTGCAAGTTGAATCTTTGCAAGAACAATTAAACCTGGTTTCCAAGCAGAGAGATGAAACTGTGCTACAGCTCACCATCTCACAGGACCAAGTGAAGCAGTATGCATTGTCACTGGCCAACCTGCAGATGGTACTAGAGCAATTCCAACAGGGTAAGTTTTGTCAAGAAATAGCCAAGATTGCAACAAGCGTTTTTCAGCTGGGATAGTTACCATGTTTTGTTGCTTTTTAAATATTGGTTACTTGGTTTCCTTTTTGATAGCTTGAATCTGTTGACTTTTAAAAAAACTTACAAAAACAGTTCTGACTCTGTGAAAACTGATGTTCAATATCCCATTTATGAAACTTGAATTCCACTTCTACCTCATGAAGCCCATATATGATAATACTGAAGTTTTGCAATTGTATACCCAAAAAAAGTGTTGTGTTGTGAATCAAGTTTGTTGTTTTTTTTTTCATTTTGTATTTTTAACCCTTTAGAAGAAAAAGCTATGTATTCAACGGAGCTGGAGAAACACCAAAAACAGGCTGCAGAATGGAGGAGAAAAGTAGAAAACTTAGAAGAAAAAGTTGTATCACTGCAGGTGGGCTGCATAATGAAATTGAACCCTATGAAACTGACTGCTAATTCTTGACTGATTTTTTGTTTGTTTGTTTTTAGTTGCTGTGTTAAGCGTTACTGTCTAAGAATACATCAAGTTATCTGATTATTCTCTCTTCCCTGGAAGAGAGAGGGGCACTAAAAGAAGGTCAGCAAAGTAGCATTCTTCTGCTGACCATCCATTTTCTGAGGATGTTCACAATCCAGTTATTCTAAAGAACAAGTGAATGAAGTCTCTGCGTCTGTTATGTTTGATCTGTGTTGTGTAAGCATAATTGTGATAGTGAACTCCCTTGCTTCTCTTTTTGTCCCTTTCCTGCCCTCTATTCAGGAAAGTTTAGGAGAGGCAAATGCTGCACTGGATGCAGCATCAAGGCTTACTGAGCAGCTTGACATCAAAGAGGAGCAGATTGAAGAACTTAAGAAAGAAGGTAACTACATTTTTTTTTTTTTTTTAATTTCTGCTTAAAACATTCCAAGCAGCTGAGGAAGCAATGTAGTATTCCTAGAAACTTACCAAAATTTATCTGCTATGAGGAAAAGAGTAATTCTGTGCCACCTTTGAGAACTTCCTTGTTTATAAAGCAAACTTGAAAAAGTACATTTACCTTCTGTTAGGGATCTTTCTCAAAGGAAAGGCCTGTAGTAATTGGTTTGTTGTTTTTTTTCCCCTGTAAATACCAAGCCCTTGATTGAGCTCTGTGTCTTTTTGAAAAGTTTGTGAAATACCAAACGTTGTCAGATTTTTCCCAAATAACTACCTACCATATTTGGGGTTTTTTGTCTTCATCTGTCTTCTCCTCCTCCACTTTCCCAATTGAGTCCTACTTTCTCTTTCCTTCTTTATTTCTGTGGGTCACCATCTTTTCGTCTTACTGCAGCATCCTCTGTTATGGTCAGGCTTTCACCGAGCACATGGGATAAATCTAAAATCACAGGAAAACTTGTGATTGATCCCTAATGTGGCTCTAAAAAGGGAGCTTGAAGAGCAGAGGTTTGCTCACTCTCTGTGGTTACTTAACAGCTCTTACCTTCTGGTTTGTTTTTTTCCCTGAAGCCTGTGGGAAATTTTTGGGTGAGTGCCTTTAATTAAGGCTTGCTGTGGGAAGACCTGTGACATCATCTCTGCTGGATGCAGTGGTAACTCTTGCTCTGAACACCTGTAACTAATTATTGCTGTTCATTTTTAATTTATAATTTGTCTTACTCTTGAAATAATTAGTATTTTCTTAAAGCACACTTGCTTATGATCAGATCGGTGTGAAGAGACACTTGAAAGCTTTAACAATTTCAGCAAGAACTCTACAAAAAAAGTTACGATTTTTCTACTATGCAATTGAATGTGTACTTATTTAAATTCAGTTGTGTCTAAGTGCAATATGGCATCCAAATAGGCATCATAGGAGTGCTCCTTGAGTTCACATATGAATTTTACAAGCTAAATTAAATTTCAAGCTGCTACATGAATGTACAACTATATACTGATCTATTTTTCAGTTCACTGTCTCACTACAAACACAGCAAAAGTTTTCAAACACCCTGGGTTGAAATTAACTTTGGCATAGGCAAATTTGGCACTCTCAAACAGGGAGCTCTTCATTACTGGTTAATTTTGATTGCATACCTTTGCATATGAAAGCGGGAGGGGTTTGAACTTTGAGAGAAAACTGGATCTCAGTATTTTATCAAGCTATGTTGTATTGGCAAGTGATTTACTTGTTAAAAAAATTGAAAAGAAACTTGCATAAAGGAAACAGCACTTTAATGTTGTTGTAGAATAAATCATTTTTATTGAAAAAAAGAGACCACTCCATTTTCTCTATTTACACAAGAAAACATATAATGTCTTGTTGAAAATTGGCCAAATACATTCCCAGACACAGTTTTGTTGGCCAAATCTTTTGAAGGATTTCTTTATGGATTTTTTTGGCAGGAGAAGTGATTTAAATGGAAAAGTATAAGATGTACCAGATGCAGTTTTCTGGATTGCCATAAATGGTTAACAAATTATTGGAGACTGTTGTAAATGTCTGGTTTACACAGTCGATGCTGAATTTTGGCTCAGGTCTCTTTTGTTATTCAGTCTTTTCATATACACAAAGTACATGTTTAAGTTCTTTTCAACTGTAAGATTCTATTTTAGAAGGAAATATTCCATTTAAAAAAATACTTAGTGATAGAGTTGCGTAGTCAGTGCGGATGGAATATAGCTGTGTAGCTGTCCTTAAAAGTTGGTCCTCTTTGATATAAAATCTTTTGCCAGTTAAAAAAAGAAAACAGTAACATTTCATTTAAATTATTAATACATTTGTTTTAGCATCATGTGAATGAAAATTGAAAAGGAAATCTGGGATTGTCTTGCTTTGTAGAGCAATAGCAACAGCATGAGATTTATTTAAAACTTGTTTTCAGACGCTGTTTATTTTTTTGTGGGAGACCCAAATAACAACTCAACTTCCATGTCTGCTACTAAAACTGTTATTGTTCCATATTTATATTGCAAATGTTTTCCTTCAAGTATTGGGGTCCTATTTAACCACATTTGCAAAGTAGCATAACTTTAAGTAAGTTTAAACCTTGAAACCATGGATTAATTCTCCTGTGCTTCACCCAGGTGTTTTGAGAGAGGAGTGCTGTAAAGCAGTCACATTGTTGGAATGGATTTCAGTGCATATGGATGTAGTTGTTACAAGATATATTGTTGTATAATATATATAATTTTGTTTGTTTTTTAAGTTACTTTGAATAAGGAACTTAATCCTTATGTTCCATGAATAAGAACTTTCTCAGCATGACACTAGTTAGTTTGTTCTACTCTGTACTCTCTAAAATTCATATCTGAGAAGTAAAATGTTTATATAAAGATGTGGAGTATTTGAACAGGACATATTAGGTTGTCTCCGTTTCACAGCCTAGCTCTTTGATGTGTATAGACCTAAATTCTGTGCGGGTTCTCATGGAGTTATTGGTGTTAATTGAGAACTGCGTTGTGTCACCGTAGTTGTGGCATGCATTTATTAAAGATTGAAAGTCATATGGAAACTAGAGTGGAATGTTTTTCATGCATCCCAGATGATTTGAAGGGTATAAAAATTTATAAAAGTCACTTTTGTTGTAAAGATGTTGAGGCTTTTTAGAAATTAACTACAAGATAGATACTGGAAAAAAATGTATGTTTTGTAGGTTTTGTTTTGTTTTTTAAATAGAGTGTTTTTAATTAGCATGAGCTCAAGAAGTGTAAAAATGGTAGGGAAATTAAGTTGATCGGTAGTTTTTCTGTAGGATTTGAAGATAAGTATTCAACCTTGTAGAGGGAGAGGGGAAGAAGCTCATCATTTCTGCTTATGTAGCTGTAGGGTAGAGCTGCTCTTCACATGGACAGTCCATGTTATAATATATTTGTCAAGATTTTGTGTGTGATTAAGACTTACTTGTACTTTTATTAGGAAAAATGTAACTTCAAAAACAGTGCCTTGCAGAACCCCAATCAGGTGAAAAATTATTTTTTTGCTGTCTGGAGGTGAAGCCATTTCTAATTTATCTTCTAACAGTTCTTTGTACCTTGTAATTATTTGTTTTCTTGTCTGAGAATGTTTTTCAGCCAGTATTTTTAAATCTGGTGTTTGGGGATTTAAGTGAGATAAGTTTTTCTAGCACTTTTTACTATGTGTTTTTTCTACAAACTTGTGTAGACCTGAACATCAGATAATTTTATCCAATTTCTAGTGTATCCGCGTTTTCATAAAGAGAAAACTTTGTGTCTTGTTTCCTTAGAGTCAGAATATTGTAAAATAGTTATGGCAAGTGAAACTTCTAGGAGATGTTTTTTTCTTTATTATGAGCTTTATTTTTATCAGTTTTGTGGAAGGTCAGAGGAAACCCGAGTTTACAGAATACACCCAATTATCCTAATCACTCTGTGTCAGTATTTGAGCTAACAAGTAATTTGTGTTAGTGGAATTTAGAATTGTAGAGAAGTTGATGCTGTGAAATTATTGGGAAAGACTGAATGTAACAGTATTGTGCCATGTTTTTTTGAGCTACTACATTTATATCTCCCTCATTAAACACTCTGATGTTGTGAGGCTCAAGTAGACAAATCATTAAGAGCAGGAATTCCAGAAAGCTGAAAAGTTATAGTACTAGTGAATGCAGAATCTTAACTCCTCTCCTACTCTTCCAATAGTTCCTGGTTTGGGTTTGCGGAGAGGAAAAATCGGGTCATTTGTGTAGGCCGAGAATGTCATTATCGGTGTTGTGATATCCTAGATGAACCGATCTCATTGCAGCCAGTATCAGAACTTAGTCTGCATGCAAAAAAAGGCAGAAAATCAGTGTAGTGGCTCCTAGCATGCTCCTAGGCAGACTCATATTAATTAGCTTATAATACTGGCCTATTTACTTAATTTGCAGGCCATGATGCCTGACTGAAAGTGTTTGCCGTTTTCCTCTCTGTTTTGTTTTTGGTTCATGGTAGCGGTGACATTGCATCTCTGCCATTTTTAGCTGAATGTTTGTATTCCCAAAAAAAGGGGGAGTCTCGCATAAATCTCTGGAGAGCCTCTCTTGCCAGTATACCGAATTGTAAAGCACAGCACTGGTTCCGAGGTGCACTGGTGTGTCCCAGCATGCTGTTTCAAAAGCTCACATCAGTTAACAGGAGCAGAAAAGGTCCTAACAGAAGAAACCCACAACAAGTTACTGATGTTGCTCTGCCAGCCGGTAATTCTCCCGGGAGACTGGAGAACTCCTTAGTACTCCAAGACTTTAGTGACCTGATAGTAGAGCATGCAGGATAGCTGGGTTTAGGAAATATTTGAGGTTAAGTACTGAGATCAAAAGACCTGATGTCAACATGCCATTTGGTCAGATTATGGAAAAGATTTGCCACCTCAGGACTATAGACTTTGATCAAGAGTTTCTTTCCAGTTCTGTATTATCTAGGTGGAACAGAGCGGTCCATTAGACCACCTACAATTGATTTATTTCTCTGTGTTCCTGTACTTTAGCATTGAGTATTGCTCTGGAAATTTTAGCTTACGATTTCAAATAATAACCACTTAAATTGTCACTTTTTTTAAATAAAAAAATCAAGCTGATTTTGGTGTGGTTTTTTTTAAAGCAACATAATATTAACATTTTTATTTTAAAACATGTATTAATGAGTTTTGCAGCAAAGTTTTGAAGTTTAAATTTTTATTTATTTGCTGTGACATAACATTTTATAGGTGAGATCAGAAGAGAAATGTTAGAAGATGTACAAAATAAACTAATGAATCTTATGAACAGCACAGAAGGAAAAGTGGACAAGTAAGTCTTTGATGAAGGATTTGGTATACATTTTGGGGTTTTATTCCTCACGGTGCATAGATATGTTGCTAACACAGTTGCAAGACTAATGCAGAACTGGGCTTCTGTATGTGATCTTGTAATTATACTTTGATTATTTTGACTATTATTTTTATTAATTTTTCAGTTGCTTGGTGGTTGTAAATAGCAATTTTTGATTAATAAAACCAATGTGTATGTAAATCTGGATTACTGATGTATTTCTTAAGTAGAAGTGCACTTCAATAGCATAAACTCTGCAAATGGAGATAAAAGTTCTTAATGAATGTCTGCTATAATGTCTGAGGTGTGAACAGCAAGCCCTTTCATGTAGCTAGTGTTACCTGGATGCTATGTAAATCTCTCTTCCTCATTCTTGAAATGGGGATAGGCAAATGGGTTCCCCTGTCCCCTTCCTTGCATCTTGATTTGGGGCTGCTCGTAAGTATCTGTTTAAATGCTCTCCTGAGCCAAGATCTTAGAATAAACATTTTCCCTGATTATAATACTTACATCAAAACTTGTTCATGTACTTGTTTCACCTACTACATGCAATGTATCTAATACTGTCCAAATTGACAGTTACTGTATAAGAAATGTTTTAACTTGTATGGGAAGGAAATTGGTGAGGTACCCTTTTAGTGCCATGTATTAGATTTGTTTATTTGGGTTATTGTAAATTAGCCAAGAGTATGAGGAATAAATGCATCAATATTACAGTATCAACTGTCACCTAAGAGCAGATTGTGTAACAAGCTTCCTTTGTTCTGCAGGCTCCTGATGAGAAATCTCTTTGTTGGACATTTTCATACTCCAAAAAATAAACGTCCTGAAGTGTTAAGGTTAATGGGAAGTATCTTGGGAGTAAAAAAGGAAGAACTTGATCAGGTAATACTTTGCAGAAAACTAGACTTCCTTTTTTTATTTGCAGTATCCTTACCTAAAAATAGAACAACTTGCTGCTAAACTAAATGTGACTGTGCCTACATTTCTTGTGGGGAAAGTATGTTTTTTGTTCTCTCATCTGAATTCATTTTTATGCGGGACATGCTGATCGTAATGGAATCTTTTGATAACGTTATTTTAATAGAATGGATCTCATTTTGCTGAGGAATGCTAATGCAGAAAGGAAGGGTTTTAACTTTGTGCTGTTGTGTATAATAGCTGTAATATATCAGTTACAGAAAAGTAAGCCAGTTCTATACGTACTGCTAGGTATTGTGAAGAATATGGGGCTTATATTTTTAAATAAAGATCCAGGTTTTTAGACTGCCAGACTTCAGGAGGCAGAGAATAAGGTTTTAACAGTAATTAAAGTTTTTATTTATCTGTAGGATTTCCTCATAGTTATGGTGAATAACTATAATGAGCACAATGTTGCAGTTTCTTTTATCTGCCGCTTTATTTTTTTGTTTTCCTAACTTTTTTTTTTTAATACTTTCTAGTTATTATCTGAAGAGCAAAGAGGAGTAACGAGATGGGTGACTGGCTGGCTTGGTGGAGGAGCTGGGTCAAAGAGTGTCCCTAGTACACCTTTGAGGCCAACTCATCAGAACATTTTTAATAGTGTAAGAATTAATTGTGCATTCTCTTATGTTTGAGGGGAAAAATGGGGCAGTTGCATATTAATGGTGATGTTTGGTTTGTCAGTATATTGAGCTTCATTTACTGATGCTACTGTATCTTTCATTATTTGTTTGTTTTGTGCAACTGCTTTGGAATAAGGGCTTTTTTTTCTGCACTAAATAAGTATTTAGGCATAGATGAAAATTATAAAATACTAAGTGTTGGACTAATACAGAAATCCAGTTGCTGTTCCACTGGTTCCTGGAGTCACTGACTTACAGTACGGACTTTATCTTGCAAACTGGCAGTGCTGGAGGTTAAATGCATGTGAAAGTCTGGAATTCTGCAATACTCAACAGTATAGAAGACCATGACATTGTATTTTGATGGCTGTGTTACCCTATGTCCTTTAAATTTCATTTGAAAAGCTTTCTCAGCTGCTGCAGCATTAACTACAAATGTAAAAGAGGAAAATCAATGCTTTTGTATGTATAGTACAGGCTTTATTAAGCAAAATTTTATCTTGTGATGCTACTGACACCTCAGTTATTCCGTGCTGCCTTTATTCAAGACTTTTTGTCAAATAAAGCAAGCAGTGGGTTTTAAGAGAAATGTTTTAAGTTTTATGTGTTTCTGGAGGAGTGATTTGCTTGAGCCTGGACACAGGAAATACTATGATGTCAGCAGCAGTGTGGGATTCTTGAGACAATTGGCTTAAATCAGTAATGGAACCATGGTGGCAGTATGTGTGTTATCTTTAGAGTTTATCAATTTCACATAAGTACCACTAACTGAGACAACAAAAAACTGTGTATTTTGAAAATAAATTTCATCATCACTCACTAAGGACTACTTAGTACCAATTACTAAGTACTTACTAATAAGTAGCGGTACAAAATTCTTTGGCGGCTGTTGACAGCTTTTTGTTTTATATATGTATGTATTTTTAACTTACATACTTTTCAACACAACATCAGTGAAATATAGTAACTGGTAACCTCTTGTAGTCTTTTTCAGAATTGTTTGTGAAATTCCTCGAAACAGAATCTTGCCCAAGCCTTCCTCCACCCAAGCTCTCTGTTCATGATATGAAACCTCTGGGAGCAGCAGGAGCTAGTAAAACTAGCAGTATTCCATCCAACAGACAAATGCAAGGTAATATGTGAAGGAAAATTTGAATCTTTACACAGAACATAAATAACTAAAGGTCAAATTTTCAAGGGGACATCAGTGATTCTGTACTTCCTCAGTTGTGAACTATGAATTTGATTTTTATCAGCCCCTCCAATTTCTTACTTTCTCTTCTTTTTTTTTTTTTTTTCTCCTTCCCCCACCCTTCCTTCCCACTGCTTCTGTCCCCACTTCCTAAAATCTCAATGCAGAAGATTAGAGGGACCAAATTCCCTTTGAAATGGAACGGCTTTAACAGCACCTGTTAGAGCCAAACGGATGCTGTGCAGACATCTCCCTATGGTATATCCCCTTGTCTGGAGGAAGTAAATTGTTGGTTCCTTTTATCCATTCAGGAGCTAAATTGCTGGCTTGTAAATCTGGACACTTGTTATGTATATATCCCCTTAATTGTTTAGGTACTTTAAGTTTTTTGTTCCTAGAAATAAACCATATGGTAGCAGTTTTTAAGTGCTGGACACAAATGTCAGTATAATATCTACACAGAAATGTGTTTATGAGAATTAGGATGTTTTTGTGATCAAAGACCTTTTTAAAACAAAAAAATCTGAATAAAATCACCTATCCAAACAGTTAGTATGATCTGGAAACATCAGTTTAATTCTGCATTACGCTTGGTGTAGGAACCTTGAGAACAGGTAATGTCTGGAGCTGAGTGAGGATTTGATGGAGGAAGGTGGGGAGTCGATTGTTAGATTTAAAAAAATAGTGTATTAATACTTTATTAAAACAAAATATTGTTAGAATTTAACTAATGAGCGAACTTTTAAGTTTTGTCACAAGACTAAATCGTGACCCACTGTCCGTGATGTTTATTTACAGGGGTTTTCTTGGGACTCTCTCCTGGGGGAGCTGTGCCAGTGCACCATGGGGTGGGAAACCTGCCTGTGTGCCGCGTTGTAGGGTACACAAAGGGCCCTTGAGCCTTTGCATTGGGCTGGAGTCAACGCGACAGATTTTTCATGTCTGACAGTGCGTGTGTGAAGCGTACCTTGGCAAAGGGTGTTCACGTTGCCTGTGACAGAGACATACAGATTTTTCATGTTGTAAAAGTAATAGGCAATTTTAGAACTTGTTTGTGAACAAATGCTGTAAAATTGGGTAGACTTACGAATGCTTTCTAACAAAGTGGTATGGGGCGGGGGTTGCTTTGTTTTTTACATTTCAGATTCTGCAGTCTCGGGAATGAGCAGAAGACCAGATGCAAATCCATTTTTAGCACCTCGATCTGCAGCAGTGCCTCTCATAACACCTGCTAGTAGTTCTGGACATCTGCTTATGAAACCGATTTCTGATGCGTTGCCTACTTTTACACCACTGCCCGTGTCCCCTGATGCCAGTGCTGGTGCTGTACTAAAAGACCTCCTGAAACAATAGATGATCTTGTATCAATATGATGATAGTAGCACTTTAAGGAAAATGAGAACACTATGCTGTATATAATTTACCACAATGAGGCCTTCTGTAAAAAGTCATGTACTTGTTTGCAATTGTACCTTGCTTTTCTTTTAATTATGAACTAACCAGTGCTTCAGAAATTCTAATAGCGGTGTGAGTAACTGCCTTCTTTTATAGCAGGCATTCATTTCGGGTGTGGGTTAAATCTTAAACTGAGAAAAAAAAAAAAAGCTAGATTGTCACAAGACAAATAGAAGGATTTTTAAACGTTAGTTATACTCTGAGTTGTTTCAGTCATGCGTAGACAGCATTAACTCTCTGGTGTTGAGATCCATTTTTCCATTAAAATGATCTGCCACTGGTAGTGGGCCTCCAAGAACCAGAATCTAAAAAAAAAATATAAATTGAAAACATCGATTTTGGCTGGAGATTTTTTTTGAGGTGTTCAAATGACACAAGCTCCAAAGAATAAAATGGTGAGCATATAGGAGTGTGATTATTGAGCACCTGCAGCCTTCCACACAGAATATATGACATTTACTTAATGTACAATACGACATGTATCTCTTATTTACAGGATTGGTCACATGCGGGGGCAGTTTGAGGCATATTAATCTCTTTTTGCACAATGATTTGAATTTCCCCCCTCCCGCCAATGAATAGCTGCTTTCACCAGTCAAACCCGTCAGCACCAAGGAGTTAACCGTGGAAGCCAGTGCTTCGTTTTCTAGAGGTGTCCATGTGATGAAGAGTGGGTAATTTAGCAAAAGATAGGTTCACATATATAAAGACACTGCTCTAAGATGATGTATATTTGAGACTTTTTATCATGCAGGATTTTGTAGATCCAAGTATAAGCTTGAAACTTGAACACATGTATAGAATTTAAAGGGAAGAAGATGCTTACTTATCTCAAACGTGTAAATAGGTCTTTGTAAGACCAAGGCCAACGTCAGTTATTCTGTAAATTTTGCTGTGATAACTTGTACACTGTGTTTGGCAGGTAAAGAATGAAGTTGCATACTAAAGAATAGAACTCATCTTCATAGTGAATCTGAGATAGAACATCTTCAGTTTAAAATGCGTAATTCCTAAATCTTTTTATATGCCATTCCTTGTTTAGTCAGTGTTAAGATAACTGTTGTGAAAGTTCTATATTAGAACTGTCAACCTTTACCTCCCATTTTCATTAAGATCCTGCATTAAATTGTAAGAGTTATATTTAAATAAAATTAAATACTGAAACTTGTACAGAATCAACCAAAATAACGCAAGAAATCTTTGCGTTTATTTATGTAGAGGTCAAATAGTGAATTTCTTTTGTTGCCTTGAAATCTAGCAAAGTTTTCTTAATTATTGTATTTACCTTAAGAACTGCTTAAATCCCTTTTCTCCAGTATGTTAATGTTTCATGGAAGACTTATGCAAATTTGGAAGTGGATTGACCATATTGAATTTTTAGTTTCAATTTTTTATTCCATTGTAGACAAGGTAATTAATTTGGAAGTTTAATTGCTTAAAGGATAGGGGCCACACATAGTATACCAAAGTAAATTCTGCATTACGTAATAAATGTAATGAGAATTTGAAATTACCTCGGCTGAGAACATTTCAGTGTGGTACTTCAAATGTACGTCTTCATTTAAACTGGACTGGAATAGATACCTTTTTCTATAACAAATATAAAGAAAACTGAAATCAGATGGCTTCTGTGCAGTCTCTCTTGTTCTTGTCACGTCTGTTTAAGGATATGTAGCTGCTTCAGGATAAAATCGCCTTTTGGAGAGCCAAAGCAGAAGGGAATGTTTAGTTTTTAAAATGTATGTGACTTAACATATTGTAAGTTACAACTGGACTCATGCTGCTCACTGTCCTCTGAACATACTAAGTGAGCAGATCTTAACTTTTTTCATGCGATTTTTTTCTTTAATTGCAGAGAACTTAGTATGTACATGTTTCTCTTCCAGGAAGCTTTATAAATGGCAATAAATAAAACGTGGTTAGACCATTTGTTTCTTCATGCTGTAAGTCAGCTCCATTTCTACAATAAGCTATGAGTTTGAGGAGGGAAATCTAAAACCAAGCAAAGGTGTCGAAGAACTTCAGACTTCCTCATTAAGCTGCTTCAGAGAGAAGAAAATCCTCTGCAGGAGAGATGTAAGAGGCTGCAGTCCTGAAGTCTTAGGAGGTGTGTTGAACTATGGAGAAAATCCCTGTGGCTTGGCGGATTCTGTCCTAGGGCGTATTCCCCAACTACATTGGTGGGGTTTGTTGCTTTGTTAGAAATCAAATGTGCTCTGTGTTCCTGGCAGTACTTTCCCACCGAAAAATGTAGAACAACTTCATTGCCTCCTTTCTCTCTTTTTTTGACTGTTTCACAGACTATTATAAACCTTCAGGATTTGTTTTTATTGAAAGATTAGCGGATATAGTTTTTCCTCTAATTTTTCTTCTGTGTTTACTTTGTGCTTGATGACTGTTTCGTATATATTTACCTTACCATTTTCCCACATGTAAGTATGTGACTCATGTAGCCTATCCTGTTAATTGTGTGGGTCTTTCGCACAGCGGTGGGTGGGGGGTGGAAATTCTCTGTGGAATTTATGAGCAGGTGCAGTAGTTGAAAATTCTTGCTCTTAATTTAACTTAATTGTTGTCTTTCACCTTGCTTTTGCAAGAAAAAAAAAAAAAGAGTATGGTACTCCTAGTTTTGGTCTGACGAGCTGTCAGTTATGTTTAGTGGTCAGGTAACGGAATTCTAGTAAGGAATTAATTTTGCAAATATGATGTAAGGGGGGAAAAATAAGGGTTAGGATTTTCTGTTCTCTGCCTTAGACTTGTATTTTTGCTGTTCTTTGCTCATCATGCGTTCTGTGCAGAGAGAAGGAAGTAACTGGTTGATCTTTCTAATTGTTACTGTAAAAGAATGCACAATATTTTTTTTTTTAATTAAACTCTTCTGCATTAAACCAGTTAACCGCTGCCATACAGCCATATCATCTGTCACAATGTAGTGACCAGTGTAGAAAGAATTTTTAACCAAATGTCAGTTCCCAGCCTGTGTTTTATTACTGCTTCTTAGTGATGTTCTTCACCCGTTTTGCATAAATAGTTACTAATAAGGCAGGCTGCCTGGAATATATATCGCAGCGACTGACAGATAAAGCAGAAGAGGCAGAATGGAAGATGCTTGCTTTGTAAGTATTTCACATTATCACATACCTCATGAAAGCTTTGCAATTTTAAGCCTCGAGGTCTTCTTACTGCAGGTTTTGAGGACTTTATTGCCACATTATCATAATAAAGTTCCAGAACAATTTTGTCAACCTGTTTAATCAGACATGCTTGTAAACTTGGTGTCGCATCCTCCCAAACGCTCCCAGTTTGGGAGCAGATTTAACTAGAATAAAATTCTTCTTTTGTCACCGACTTGAAGAAAAAAGTACAAACGTGTTTCATATGGAGACATTCGTATACTGTGGAAATAGGAGGGATTGCAGCTTCATGCATTCTTTCAAATCAAAGAAATCTTTGATTTATCTAGACGTTCAAACCAAAGTAATCTTTGTGTCAACATACTTTGTCAATGTTTAAAAGTGTACATAAAATACATATATATACACACATATCGTAGCAGTAAGGCATGAGGAATTAAAAACATTGTATGTATTTGATTTATTTTGGCTCATTTTTTCCCCTTCCAGTAAATTTAATAGTTTGTTGCCTTGAGTACTTGTCTTTTGGGTGGAAAACTCCTAATTAGCCTAAACCACGACATTAGCTTTCTTAGAAAATAATATATAAGAATTACCAGCCTACAATTTTTGTTCTGTTGTGTTGCGCCATTATATACTGCTGAACTTACTTGCAGCCCCACAAAGCTTAAATCTGGAAACCAGTTTTCAATAAAAAATGAAGGAATAGACGGTGGCTGACATCTTATTTAAAGGAAAAAGTAATTTGTACGTGGCACGTTGTTTATGGCACTAGCAACGCTGAGTCTTGGACTATCGTATTCGTCCCAAGCTTATAGAAGAGTATGGCATTCTGAATTGCAGTGTCTGAAAGCATCATCTCTCCAACTCTGAAATACACCTTTGTAGCACGTGGTCATTAGAGCCTCTTATCGGCATAAGTGCGCAAGAAACGTGCCTGATGTTTGCCGGTTGTGTTAGATCTGTTGAAAGGCTTATTCAGACAAATTTGTTCCAAATTGGGAGTTCGGCCGTGCTGCTGAAACTCTCAAACATTTTGCCAAGCAGAAGGAAATTGTATCAAGTGATTAAAGGCTTATTTTTCTTGTAGGAAATAACAATTGGAAGACAACTTAATTTTTTTCATACCTTAAAAGGGGCATTTATCATTCAGTACATGCCCATATTAAGTAGTTTGGGATCATCCTGTGCCGCCTTCTTGAGCTTGTGGCATTGCAGGTTAAATCTTATTTCTTTTTAAATGGTCACAGATGTTATACATCATCCTTGAGCGCTGATAGTGAATGAATCTTCCTCTACTCTTGTGTTAGGATAGCCGTTAAAGAGCTTCTCGCAGATTAGATTTTAAAATCAGTATTGCTTGCACTCAAGTTTCTGGCGGTCTGTGCCAAACTGCCTTTGAGAAGGTTAACCTCTTTTGGTCTGTGATGGTCGGCTAGTAAATATTCCTACGAATATCCGCAGTAATGCTAAAAGCATTTCCCAGGCCTCTTAAGCAGGCTGAAAATGCCCCTTTTTTTCTGTTTGTAGCCGTTTTGATTTGAGTTCTTTTACGCCTTGGGTTGGGGGTTTTGGGGTTGTTCTCATTGGGAACCATACACAAATGCGTCCCCCTTTGAGGAACCGTGAGCAGGTCCCCGCCTACTCCTGGTTCCGCCTATGTGGAACGCTATGCCCAGAAAGAAATTGCCCCTCTCTTTAAGTCTGCTTTCTGCTAATTATATTTCATTCCTGTTACCGCAGCAATATTTTCTTCCAGTGGGAATGTACGCTATTTAGAGTTCCTCCTATAACTACAAACTCTTGCTCGTGGCGTGGTACCACAGCTGAGATGGCTCCTGTGGTTGCAGAAGCTGAGCGTGGATGCTACTGGATCACCCACTAGAGATCAGAACGTCTTTCCAATGTTTGCATGTAGCCGTGGAGTCCGCAGCTGAAAAAGAGAGTGATGTCTCAGATTGCTCAGAGGGAGATGCAGATTCACATCAAGTCAAAAGATCAAGGTAAAAAAAGAGGGGGGGTGGGACATCACCAGTGACACTCTCTTGCCGTATGTCTGTTGTCATTTATTAGGTGGAGTAGAAAAATAGGGCAGTCAAGAAAAACATATGAATGTGGTAGCGTGGTCCCAGAAGACTTCTTTTTGTGTGAAGTGAGAATAGATTAGTCTGATAAATTTGGTACGCTTACACGTTGATCAAATTTAACATAGATTACCCTGACAAATTTAAAACTGTTCATTATGCTCATAAGATGAAAGAATAATTCCAATTTTAAAGGCACGGTGCCTTTGGTAGGGATTGGAGCTTTGCCACGTTTACAAAAAAGGTCAAACTTGACATCTTCTCAAATTTGCTGAATACACAAATGAGGGGACTTCCCAGCGAAGGTTATGCCTTCAAGACCATTCAGCCACAGCCCAGCGGAGCTGACAGCAGCCCGGGTCATCGCGTTTTCAGTAGACGCTTCTGGTCGCCGATGGTACCGGCTGCACAAAGCTCTGTAGCTGTGTCCCATTTTGCGGGAATTTTGCCCTAAATTGATAAAGAAAAATATGACTGCAGCTGCTTGTTCGACACCAGAAGCTGTGACCTGGGCTTTGTTTCCTTATCTGAGCTGACGGAGAAGGATCCCCTGGATCTGTGTGTTTTGATTTCTACTGGGCGAGGCAATATGCCGTTGTCTGAAGTGACTGGCAGACTTTGCATCATACCGCACGTAGCTGGTCTTCCTCAAACCAGCAGCCTGCTGGCATGTATTAGGAGTACAAACGTCTTACCCTTTGAATTACGTAGATATGAGCGTAAACATATTTTTTTTATTATTATTATTATTTTTATTTTTTGCTACAATCCTAAAACCTGTACAAGCTCATGGAGTGGCTGTAATGCCCCGTCAGCTGGAAGAGACCCTGGAAGGACACTTGGGTGTGCGCAGGAGTCCTCAAGTATCTACCGCTAGCGTGGTGTCTTTTAACGAAGTCCAGTTTTGCTTTGGGAAGACCCAGCCTGTCTTGGGACTTACACCCCCTGCTCTGAAGCAACATAGCAGGAATACATTCCCAAATTCTCTCAGGTATTTTTATGGTTAACAGGCAAGTGCATGCAGTCAGTGACACCAGAGGAGTTACTGCGTGTTTCACGAAGGTGTGAGAACGAGTCAAACTGGCAAACGAGTGGGACAACAGGTTTGTTGACTGAAGACATGTCAATGCCCAATAGTGACATGCAGCTGTAGCGTTCACAGGGGGCATGTATTATTGCGTAAGTTAAACTTTAACCTCGTCTGCTGAAAAAAAAGGAGATTGTGGGTACTTCCCGCAAGCGGATGAGAAGATGGAATGCGTTTGCCAGCACCCACACTCCTTTACTCAAGTCTAACTAAAATGTGCCTCTGGCAGCAGAAAATTTGAAGGTGAGTTTTTTCTGAAGAAAAGGGTGTTCTTCACCACCAAGACTAGAAAATGTCTTTCTGAATGTACTCTTCCATTCATGAGTGTCCTGACTAACCCTAAAATAACTAATATTGTTCAGTGTATGCAATGGGAGAGTTGTCTTCCCGCAACTTCCCACAACAGTTACTCTTTTTTTTTTTTTTTTAATATTTGTATTTCTTGTGTGTCTTGCACCAAAACCTTCTCGGTTTCACTGTTGTCAGTGCATTTACTCCTGCTGAAGTGTGAGCCAGGCTGTGGTCTTCTGTTTCTCCCCAGAGGAATGCAGCTGGAGACTCCGTAACGTGTTTTCTAACAGCCCTGATGATATGCCCTCGGCTTTGGGAAGACCCTTCTCGTTACCAAGAATGTGGTGTTGCGGTTTAGTCTCAATACCTCACGCGGCCGCTGAACTTGTCAGCACCGGAGAGTTTTGTCTGTGTGTCCGGTGGGAATTGTAAGAATGAATGAAACTGTATGCAGCGTCTGCCCCCTGGGAATAGACCAGAAATCATACTTCCCCATGGCTCAGTCTAGTTTTCAATGCTTGCAATTAACCATTTGTTTTAATGAGAGAACTGTTTTAATGAGAGAACCATTTAAAAAAGGGTTAGTCTGTGAAAAAAGATAGTAGTATTTGAGTTACAGTCAACCATTATTAGAGAGTTTTGTCAATGATTGAACAGAGTTCAGAAGCCGTATGGCACGTGGCATTGCAACGAGCACTGCCTGACTCCCCAGCGATGGTATCGGGGAAACAAACTACTTAAGCCAATTTTTTGCGTTTGTTAACAAAGTGAGCAAGTCTGACTCCTGCTGTACCAACAACCTCCAACGTTGTTCTGTCTCCCTCAGCGTAAAGGAAACCTAACTCTGTCTGGACACGGTCGGAATATCCACCGGTATCATCAAGATGAGGGGCATCTGGCAGTACTTCTGGGTAATTAACACTAAGGTTTTCATCTGCAGTGTCAGATGGTGCCTGTGGTAAGTTACCCCCGTGAAGTTCAGGATGGTCGTGCAAGATGGGTTGAATGGCAGCATGGGCAACTTCGGGGCACGGACCAAAGAGTTTTTACGGATCTGAGGCAGTGTCCTGGTTCCGGCAAGGATGGGGTTAATTTCCAAGGAGCCGGCAGGGGAGGCACGTATTCCATACCACGTGACCCATGCCCCGCTATAAAAGGAGCTAGCCGGGGCGGGGGAGTCAGTCGCCACTCGGGGGCGGGTCGCGGCGGTGCGGGTCCGGTCGGTGCGCTTCGCGGCGGTACTGTAATCGCGTTCTTGTATTCCTTTACCGGTGTTATTGTTTTTCTTTCTTTCTTTTCTTTCTTTTTCCCTTTGTCTGTTCTGCTAAATTATAATATTTCAACCCACGAGTTTTGCCCTTTTCTGCTGATTTTTCCCACGGCTGTGGGAGTCGAGCGAGCGGCTGCGTGGTTCTCTGTTGCTGGCTGAGGCCAAACCACGACAGTCCTTTTTGGCGCCCAACGTGGGGCCCGAAGGGTTGTAATAACAACAGATCTGACCAGAGCTTGTTAAAACGGATTTCTTATATGTATTTCTCCTATTAGTTAAATAGTTGCCGGTTACAATGTTGCTTCGTTTGTTTACATGGCTGTGTTATGTAAATTCTTATATGCTGTATGTACTCCCTGTGATGCTGTTTGTTATCTCAGGGAGAGGGATCAGGACTATAATTTTGCTGTCCTGTGCAATATCAGCTTATGATATGGTAACATCACTATTCAAGTGGCTTTGTTGGGGTTTCTATGTAGTATTGCTGTCCTGTCCATACCTTGGTTCCCGTCTCTCAGAAGTTATCAATAATCACACCCAATCTATGGGAGAAACAGGGGGAGATACTTTCCCCAGCTCTTTTGCCTCCTTTTTCTCCTTTGGGCCAGGTGTAACACCTCTTGAGAATTTTGAATATCCTTGGGATGCTCAAACCAGCGTGTTCCTATTGCTATGTCTCCTGAATGTTTTTCAAGTCTTTTTTAGGGTAAAAAAGCTGTTTAAGACTACCACTCAGAAATCTGTCCCAAGGCCAGATAGTCAGGGGTGGCATGGGATGTGGGAGAACATGGGCAGATATCTAGAGAACTTCTCACCTCCAATGGTTTGGGACTTCACCCTTGAACAACTACAGGACCCTGATAAAGTAATAGAATATTTCAAAGGAAAATGCTGTGGCTATTCCAGAGAGGCACAACTTATGGCACTGTGTTGGGCCCTGGCCAGTATCTACCAAACACTGCTTAGTACTATGCAGGACCCTCAGGGGAAAGCCAGACCAGCAGACAAGGAGGCTACTCCAACCCCGGTGGCAGACAAGGAGCCTACTCCAACTCCGGTGGCAGACAATGAGGCTACTCTAACTCCAGTGGCAGGCACTGTGGCTACTCAAACCCTGGTGACAGGCAATGCAGCCACTCAAACCCCAGTGGCAGGCACTGCAGCTGAACTGGACAACCAACCTGTGCCAGTATCAGTTGCTCCTATACAGAAGAAGAAATACACCAAGAAATCAGTTCGCATAGTAAAGGATGATGATGAACCAGGGCCACTGAGGAACATCAAAACAACCAGCAGGTAGATCAGGCTGCTAAAATTGAAGTGGCTGAGGTGGATCTGGACTGGCAACGTAAGGGTGAACTATTCATAGCTCGGTGGGCCCACGATGCCTCAGGCCATCAAGGAAGAGATGCAACATATAGATGGGCTCGTGACCGAGGGGTGGACTTGACCATGGACACTATTGCACAGGTTATCCACGAATGTGAAACGTGTGCTGCCATTAAGCAAGCCAAGCGGTTAAAGCCTCTTTGGTACGGAGGACGATGGCTAAAATATAAATATGGGGAGGCCTGGCAGATTGATTATATCACACTCCCACAAACTCGCCAAGGCAAGCGCCACGTGCTCACAATGGTGGAAGCAACCACTGGATGGCTGGAAACATACCCTGTGCCCCATGCCACCGCCCGTAACACTATTCTGGGCCTTGAAAAGCAAATCCTATGGCGACATGGCACCCCAGAAAGAATTGAGTCGGACAACGGGACTCACTTCCGAAACAGCCTCATAGACACCTGGGCCAAAGAGCATGGCATTGAGTGGGTATATCATATTCCTTATCACGCACCAGCCTCGGGTAAGATAGAACGATATAATGGACTGCTAAAGACTACCCTGAGAGCCATGGGGGGTGGGACCTTCAAACATTGGGATACTCATTTAGCAAAAGCCACCTGGTTAGTTAACACTAGGGGATCTGCCAATCGAGCTGGCCCTGCCCAATCAAAACTTCCACGTACAGTAGAAGGGGATAAAGTCCCTGTAGTGCATATGAAGAATATGTTAGGAAAGACAGTCTGGGTTAGCCCTGCCTCAGGCAAAGGCAAACCCATCCGTGGGATTGCTTTTGCACAAGGACCCGGGTGCACTTGGTGGGTGATGCGAGAGGATGGGGAGGTCCGATGTGTACCTTATGGGGATTTGATTTTGGGTGAGAATAGCCAGTGAATAATTTTATGATGTAATAAAAACTGATCTCAGTATCTGGCGCCTAGCAATTTTCCTTGAGATCGACATCTTCAACCTGTGGACCGTGGGCATGGACTGTATTGCATTCCCCAGTCACGAGCTTCAAATACAGCACCCACCAGTTCAGCACTACACATCATCTTATGTGCCCTGAGAGACTGTTCTCACTGCTGGAGCCTACCGTCATGGACTACATGAGCTTAATGGACATTTTTAAGGGATGGCTCATAGACTATGGGAACTGAAAGATCTGGGCATGACATAGATGGTATGGAATAAGGGGTGGATAATGTCCTGGTTCCGGCAAGGATGGGGTTAATTTCCAAGGAGCCGGCAGGGGAGGCACGTATTCCATACCACGTGACCCATGCCCCGCTATAAAAGGAGCTAGCCGGGGCGGGGGAGTCAGTCGCCACTCGGGGGCGGGTCGCGGCGGTGCGGGTCCGGTCGGTGCGCTTCGCGGCGGTACTGTAATCGCGTTCTTGTATTCCTTTACCGGTGTTATTGTTTTTCTTTCTTTCTTTTCTTTCTTTTTCCCTTTGTCTGTTCTGCTAAATTATAATATTTCAACCCACGAGTTTTGCCCTTTTCTGCTGATTTTTCCCACGGCTGTGGGAGTCGTGCGAGCGGCTGCGTGGTTCTCTGTTGCTGGCTGAGGCCAAACCACGACAGGCAGCTAGGAAGTATTTCTTTTATATCATTATGAAATAGTAACTGTTAGCCATCACTGGAGCACAGCCACTGTGTATCTAATGTTTGGTGATGGGATAATTAATAGCCCAAGAGGTTGGGGAAAAGAAGCACAGAACACAGTCAAATCGGTGTGTTTTATCGTTCGGCAGCTTTCTGTGAAGGCGATTCTGTCAGGCGAGGAGAGTTGGATGATTGATCTCGACCCAGTAAAAGCAGAGCGGTGGTAGCTCCTGCCTGCCTGGAGTGGGAAGCAGTGCTAAATGCAGCCCTCTGGGAACTGGAAGCCGAGAGTTATGATGCTTTAAATCTCAGCTTTTGTAAATTAGGGAGTAGGGAGCTAAGTGCACGCGGAGGTTTTGAGAACTTGACCTTTGGACACTGCCCAGAGAGACAGTCTGGGGGAGCGATGCTGCAGCCGCCCGTGCTGGGTGTGGCGGAGGCAACTGGAATTATACGACTAAATAAAGGTACCCTGATTTATGCAACTTAGGTAACCTTAATCCATGGGGTTCCTGAACAGTAAGTATTAATATTAGCAATAAAAATATATTTAGCTTAAGCAAGAAAGTGGCAGCGGGATGTAAAAAGGCCGACAGCAAGAGGTGGTAGCAGTTCTGAACAAGTAAGGTGAGTTGGATAAAAATATTAGTTCCTAAATGGGAACACGGATAAAAGATGAGAGCTGCAAACATTTATTTCTCAGAAGAATTACTAATGGGCGTGAGGATCATCCTGATCATTTTCAGGTGCAGGTGTCTTAGATATATGTGTGTATATATATTTGCGCATATATATATATATATATATATAAAAAATATGCGTATATATATTTTATATACACATAAAGGGCCTATCACCATATTGATAAACATTCTTTGGAACCCTTCCTGGACATCAGAATGGAAATGAAGGATTCAGCTTCAGTTGCGGGGGGGGGGGGAGGACAACCATGTGAAATGTTGGTTGTAAAATTAACCTGTATGCAAAAATATTTTCTCCATCTCCTGCGATTTTCTCTATTGTTCCAAAGTATTAAGGTACTTGAGCAAAGATTTTGTTTGTAATAAAAGGGTGTTTTCAGAATTACAAGCAAGTCACTGAATTGATTTCGATTCATCCATATGTTTCGATTTCCATGCCCTAGCAGGGATCCAACGCTAAATTGTACCAGGAGTGAAAATATAGCGAAGGAAGCGGCGTGAATGGCAGAGTGGAGCACTGAAAAACAGGCATCAAAACTGAAACTTCTTCTGGAAATAGAATTGGAAAATATTTAGACTGCACTTTGCTCTGTGTGCTTAAGTAGTGGGCGCCAATAAAAATGCAGGCAAACAGAAGACTGCCTTATTTCTGACAATAGGAGCAGGAACAGATGGGTTTAACAGTTTTCAGCTAACTTAGAGGAGCCTTATTACGAAACTACAACAATTTGAGGAGAACAGGATTCTAAAGAAAACTGAATGAGTCATAACTAGACTTGCCAGATCTGTCTGGACCCAAGCTCTGGACGCCTGCTGGCTGCAGCGTACGCTGGATCAAGGACCCGCAGAGTGCCACCTGCAGGCGAAGGTCTTGTAGGTGGTACCTCTGTCTTTACCGGGCCATCGACAGAAGGACAAGTGCGGGGTGCTGCCCAGAACTTGGACTGGGGTGCAGGGAGCCCTCAGCCCTCTGGCTGCAACGGTCTTCTCCTGAACTCGATCCGTGGCTCCATCTTCCTTGGACTGGTACTTTTCCTAGTCAGATGCTTTGCAGGCGACCTGGAGCCCATGCTGCCCTGGCCAAATGGGACCGGTAAATCTCATTCCACAAAAGAAAAGATTTCTGTTAGAAACTAAAATGGGAACTGATCAAAACCCAAAGGGCCAACCTTCCAGTTCTGGAGGTATAACCAAAACTCTGGCGAGAGGCCAAACAGATTGAACTGAGCCGGTAACTCACAGGAATAAGGTGACGCGTATGTTGTCACAGTGATGTGGTCTTGACTTTGCGCTTGGCACTGAGCTCCACAATTGCCCACGGTACTGACGCATCTACAACTGTTACTGAAAATAGAGTGCAGAGGAGAGTAGATGGCTTGGTGCTGAGAAGTTCCCCTTCAAAAAGCAGTTGGATTTACCTTCTTGGGTCCTTACCCCCCGCCACCATCAGTCTTCTAAAGGTATCTCGGCAGACCTCCCAATGGCATGTTCCAGTGCCAAGACCCCTGGGAGTGTTAACCGCACCCAACTCAGCCTCGGTGCCCATTCATCGTCCTTTTTCTTGGGCCGCCAAGGGTGGCTACAAAGACTGTAGGCGAAGTCTTCGACTTAGAAAGAACCAGCAACTATTATACCCAAATTCTCAAGTTTTTGCTGGGAAAATTTCCTGTTTGCTGTTTACAGGTGCCAGTTAGGAGCTGGCTAGAGCCAGTTGCAGTTGCGTGGAGTAACACAGGAAATGTAAAAATAAATCCGTTTACCACAGATCAGAGCTCGTGTTTTGAGATACGTAATCATTAAGGATAACTGCCAAGAAAATCTATGCCTAAAAGTTCAGGATGAAGTCCCCTGTCCTGTGCTACTGATTTGCCTCATCATCAGGGTTTTACTGTTCTATATTTTATTAAGTGTTATCTGAAAACCTATTAAATACAGTTTCTTATTTGGTACCTTCTGTTCTTCTAGTACTAAGGCAATTCTGTGAGAGGTTCCACTTCTGGTAAATAACTCAGCTGTTATATACCTTCACATTTAATTCGGTTACAACACTTAATTTCTAAATGTCAAGTGAGTTCTGATGAATTGTTACTCTTCATTTTCTTGATTTGTTCTACAGCCTCTTCTGCTGGCATTTCAAGTTTAGACCTTTTTTCTTTTTTACTACTTTTTTTTTTTTTTAATTCTGCTATGGGAACCTCTTAAAGATTCTCTAGCAAATGCAGATGAAGAAGAATCACTTAACTTTCTCCTGTGATTTTATCTTTTCTAAGCACTATTTTTATACCTGTTCATCTGTTGGCTTTGCAGACTGTGTGGCAAGTTTTCCTGCTCTTGGTGTGTCTGAAGAAGGATTTATTATTAGCTTTTATGCCTCTTATGATTTGTTTCTCAAACTTTCTTGGCATGCTTTTCTGTTTTTTTCTTTTACATTTAACCTGCCAGAGCTTTTGTTCCTTTCTATTCTTTTCATCTGGCACAACTTCGGCTACTGGAATTTCGCTCTGAAGCGGTGGACAAAATGGGGACCGGTTGCTTTATCAGGATCCAGGTAGGGACTCCGTTAGTGGTACAGGTGCCCCCGGTGGGAGAAGGGTCCGGTTCCACTGACTCTTCTCATGGTTGCTTGAGGTTCTGGTCCTCCCCAGCACCCAAACGAATGCGTACGGCAGCACTACCCCACCGGAGCGCATCCCCTGCCCAATGCAACTCCTACCTATAGTGCTCTCAACCGCTCCCTTCCCGCCCCCCTCGTTGCCGCAGAGCGGTGACTAATGAGTCTGACAACCGATAGACAGCATGTGCCATTTCTATCCCCCTGTTTCACAGCCAATTTATTTCCAAACAGCACGGTTAACTTACCAAACCCCCAAAGTAAACAGGTGAATTTTGGAATGGTGCAATCCCTGCTATGGGAATAAATAATTTAAGTGTAGTAGTTTTCAGATTGAGGAAAAGTTTATAAACATCTTCTGAGGTTAGAAAAGCAGTTGAGTAAGTACAAACCAGTCAAAATTATCCCTCTCCTCATATGGAAACTTTCTGCCACTCCTATATTTGACCGCCATATAACCCTGGAAATAATAAGGAAAAGATCCAAAAACATGGGCATCTTTGCTGATTGTTTTATTGGACAAAAGAAACCAGAAGTCTTTGCTTATATGTGCACCTATAAAAGTGAAACATGTTTAAAAAGGGAATGTTTTCCACCACTTGGAAAGAGAGAAGCTCTGGAAGAGAGGGCTGATGTCAAATATTTTTCTACTCTGGATTCATCAGCAGGGTTCTGGCAGGTGCCCTTACAAAAATAGTGCACATATTTGTGAACATTTGAACATCCCCGTGGAGAGATGGCATTTCCACAGACTTGTTTGGGTTTGCTTAAAACCTGAAGTGTTTTAATGGAAAATGCAGAATATACTTGATGCCACGGAGGGCGATCTTTTGCTCTGGATAAAAACAAAAGCGAATTGCCTCAGCAGACTAAAAGGAGAAAGGATGCTTGACTAAGTCTAGAAAGGAAAAAAAAAAAAAAAAGAAAAAAGAAAACCCACCCAAAATGTAAATGCTATGGGATGGAAATAAGGTACCCGGGAGAGGAGGAAGCAGAGGTGAAGCTTTACGAGCACGGATGCCCCAGCAGACAGGGAACGCTGCCGGGGGAACCTGGAAGGGTGGAACCGCTGTCAGCTGCGCTAACGTGCAGCCTGATGCTGCTGTGCCAGATGTGCCCGGTGTGTACACTGCGGAGTACGGGTTAGTAAAGAACTTGAGAAACTGCAAAAAGACACTGCAGTCTGGAGGCATTTAAGCATAAATTAAACGGGCCCTGTGTATTTCTATGGGAGTTTTTAGTACATACTTCTAACTATCTGGTCATAATTGGAGACCAATGGTTTCGGTATCCCGGGCACTTGCAAAGACTGAATGTTGGCTTGTTCAAAGAGCAAAACAGACTTTCGTCTTGGTCCAGGGTGTTAAGAGTTTTAGGCCTTTATTTATGGAAGGTCATCCTCAGGACAAGAGGTAACGGGCACAAACTTGAGTATAGGAAGTTCCACCTAAACATGAGGAGGAACTTCTTTACCTTGAGGGTGGCAGAGCACTGTCACAGTCTGCCCAGGGAGGTGGTGGAGTCTCCATCTCTGGAGACATTCAAAACCCGCCTGGATGCGTTCCTGGGCAACCTGCTCTAAGGTGGCCCTGCTCTGGCAGGGGGGTTGGACTAGATGATCTCCAGAGGTCCCTTCCAACCCTATGATTCTATGATCCTTAGCTGAAAGCGGCCATAAAGGATTTACGCTTGTTATTAAAGGGGGCTGGTAAGCATCTTGTCACAAGATTAGAGCGCATTGTTTTCAACCACCCAGTCTAGACCTTTTGTCAAAAAATGCAGGGGAGAAACGCCGGCAGCCTTGCTGATGTACGTGTCAGTCTTATAAAATAAACAGAACCAAACTAAAATGTCTCTCTAGTCTCAGGCAAAATATGAATTGCAGCTACCAGAGCTATGCTCGAGGATGAGATTCAACAATAAATAAATAAAACAAAGTGAAAGTATTAATGTTGTCCGGGGCATCATGTTCTTGCTACTCACACCAGCTCAAGGGGAGGCTGTGAGTTGTCAAGGAGATCTTTTGCCTTTAGTTACAGGATGATCTATACACTTTCTACAGGAAAATAGCTTTAATGCTGGTCCTTATAGGATTGAAAAATCAAGAAGAATGTTGTAGACTGTTGCAAATGAATAGTAATATGAAGAGACCTGCTGAGAGTTGTCGTATGCACCAAAACTGCTGTGAAAGACTGTTTTCCCTGGGAAAGTTATAAAAAGCTTTTCGTTTGTTTGCTTACCTTACTTTTGTTGGGGAGAAAAAAAAAAACCTGAACGATGCTGAAGCATTCTTCCAAGAACATTCCTCTTTTTTTTTTTTTTTTTTTTTTTTTTGCCTCAGGCAGCCTTCCTAGACCTTCCTAGAAAACGCCACAGCTAAAGAGGTGATTGTGAACATCAAACCTGATCTCACTAAAGGAACTATACCTGGAACGGTTTTCTCTTACAGCAGATGCAGTTCACTGGAGACAGGTTTAAGCTGTTTGGGTTTCAGTGTACATAGTGCTAGATCCTACTAGTCCTCTTTTAATGGGATGATTAAGATGTTTTCAAAGCAGTAAAGTGGAGTCAGATACCAGTCCGTGTTTAGTGGTGTTACATTTCAGAACGCACCCAGTGGCGCCTGCATTTCCCACTGATTACTTTGCTCCTAAAAGAAAACGTGCTGTTAGAAACCAGTATCAGAGTGACCACAGACCTGTAAAGACGGTTACATCTGTAAGACGTAGCGTTAGATAAGGTAAAATGAAAACTTTAAATTATGTGGTCTGTCTAGAAGGGTACTGTGAGAACATCTGCTATGACAGTAAAAGGCCACTCTGCTCGTTGATCTTGGGAAGCAGTCATCTCCTCAGCGTTAGTCATCCCAAAGGAATGCGTGCTTCAGGTGGGTGACATCCCTGTACAGGAGGGAAGGGAGGGATGCTCTGTTGGCTCTTTTTCCCCTGGATATCTCACACAGGTGGTAACTGTACCATATGGAGACAACTCAGCCCCAAGAGACAGCAGCACAGCAGGAACTGTCACCCTTTCTCCTTCCGAATAACCGCAGTGTGACCTGCAAATCGACACAACGTGCGGAGACACCTCAGAGCCTCTACGTTCACAGCACATTTTAGTTAGCACTGGTGATGTTTTTAAAATTACACATTACATTAATTTTCACTGTTAATTCTTGCTTGTGTTGTGTTTGGCTAGGAAAGGAAAATATGTGTGGAACTGTGCTTTTGAGCTTCTGGCCGGAGCCATCTGGAAGAGGTTATCGCATCGTTCGTGTTATGAGATGGCAATTACAGTTCAGACACTGAATGAAGCAGACCTGAGACCTCACCCATCTTTGAAAAAGGAGAGGTAACCCTCCCCAAACATGGGATTCTGTCCTGGGAGGTGGAAGAAACAAGCCCTTCTCCTTTTCAGGCAGAATTAAGGTTTGAGACCAAGTTTCCCATGTGCTTAGCACTATTCATGTGGCAGGAGAGCGAAAGGTGTGTAGTTCAAATCACTGCCTGTCATGTGCTATATCAACACGTGACAGTATCAAAAGCTTGTTTATTTGGCAGTCCCCAAGAACACTAAGCTCAATTTCCACAGTCAGGCGAAAGGTCAGCTTGGGAACCTCATGGAGCTTAGGTGCTACCGAAATGCAATCGTTCCTGCAAGTGCCCAGCGGTTGTGCTCTAAGGGTGTTACCAGTTTTGCTGGTAGAAAACTTGGTTCCATAAGGTTTGGTAGGAGCAAAATGGATGTTTTAAGCATCTAAAGTTTGGATATAGGCCACTAAAGTATCAGCAATCGGCAAAGTCCTTCAGTAAATTCAGGTCCATATGGCTGTGTAGAAGATGCCTAAGACTTGTCGCATTCAATGACTTTTGGCTCGTGTGCCTATCGCCGTACAGACCTTTGTGATTTGACTCTGCTCCCACAGTGTGACAATGTCCTTGAGAATGCTCAGAGAGCGTGAACTTTAACAAATGAGAAGAACATCTCAGAAGGGTGTTTGGCAGCTAATAGTTCTGGAGAAGAGCAAGTATACTTTCAGGTAGAATTAAAAAAGGGGACGAAGTGTTGTAAATATTAGTAGATGAGGACTCGTTTTTGTGAAGCAGACTTTTTGTTCAGCAGTGCTGAGTGTAGTTAACTCTTACTGAGTTCCCTGACCTAAATACAGCTTTTCTCTTAGCATTCAGAAGCTGATAGATGATGTTCTCCAGTGCTGAGAGTCTCTGCTAACCGAGGGTTGTGCGTTATCTGCAGGAGCATGGCGTAATTCATACATTTGGTCTTCTCATCCAAGGAGGGTAGAGTTAAGATTACACGACATAGCTTGTGCCCCTTATGATTATATGTTACACGATTTTTGAAATCCAAGGCTCAAACATAATTAGCACTACAGCTCCAACCCCAGCTATGCACAACGCAATCTTGTAAGAACAGACTCAGTTACTTAAGAGAGCCCCATTGTGTACTGTGGACTGTTCTGCACCTCCTCATGAAGACAAAGAGAATATCAACGTAATCTAAACAAACCAGTGGATTTTATAACATGGGGGAATAGTTGAGACCTTTGAAGTGAGAGTGCTGCTGGACCTGAAGTGTAGCCACCATCCCAAGCATAAATGTTGAAGGTGTCAGCAGATGGTGTTGAAAGATATGTTGTATTGTCCATGTTTTTATAGGGTGAACAAAAGAGTTTTTATGTACCTCAAACATCTTCCTTTATGCAACTCTTCATCTCAAAGGGAATGGTGGGAAGGGTGTGGCTGAATCCCATTATTTCATGGCTGATGGTAGTTACAGAAAGGTGCTGCAGAAATTCTGCTTAACCATAACATCAAATCCTTTTATTTAGGAAAAACAAAGTCACCGCACTGTAAATTAGCTCAAGTTGTGGTTTGGTACACTTTTTATACGCTGTTTTTTATGCACTCCAGCTGTCAGATGGAGACAGGAGGAATCAAAATATTCGCACTGTATCCCTTCTTAAGGGAGCCCCTCAGGTGGTCAGGTCTGGATTCATCTCCTGCCTCCAGCACTGGAGCACCTCAGCCAGCTGGCTGATGCATCAAAATGCTTTAGTCTGAGGCAACTCTTTGGGAGCCAACTGGTGCTGCGCTTGTGCGGTGATTCTGGCACACGTACAATGATTTTGCCGTGTGATGGTGAGAGAAATGCAGTGGATCAGCAAGTGGAGTATCAACGAGCAAGCTCTTCACCCCCACGAATGGATGTTCAGAGCACCTGAGCCGTTTCTCGTAGTTTCAGTAGACCTCCACACACCTAACATACAGTCAACACTGCCACTTTCAGACTTGTTAGCTCTCCGGGTCTCTGAGTGTGTTGGGAAACACCAGACTCAGGGAGGAATGAGAGTACTCGCTGTTAACCTTTTGCCACAATGCAGATGTGCCCAGTCTTTGCTTTCTGTCTCTTGCCTCTTTGCTGACCCATGACAAAACCTTCCTCCACGACACGCCCAGCGAGCTTCTTCAGAAGTCTCTCTTGTGAGTTTTTGTTAAGCTTTTGGGACATCTACTTAAAATGGGTTGATTGGTTCTTATTTATCTGCAAATGCATTGAGACTGCTGGAATAATTCTAGAAGAGCGTTTCATTTTCCGTGCAATGCAAATGATGTAAGCACGTCACCAAGAGACAAACTGTCAGAAATGGTACGGAGCATCTGCTGCTGTCATTTTTTTAAAAGTAATTTGGACAATTACAGCCAGTTAGTGAGGTACAGAGCTCTTGCACTTCCCATTGGCACCGATATAACCTGTGGGTGCTGAGCAACCCTGAGACGGCTCAGCCTTTGTATCTAGAGCTGGGTGTCCATGCTTAGAGGCCAGTTTTCTGAATATCTCTTAGAACAACTCTGTTTCTCATTCTGTTACAGAGAGACGTAGGATAGATTTTAATCTTCTCGGTCATTTCATGTTCCTTTGGAATAAAGGGTTTCCTCAGATGGAAGACTCCACAGACATTCAAAGTATTCATTTTATGAATTCATTTTATGTCCATGTCTGTGTTTAATTTCAGTGTTCTCTGGATCTTTGCAGCATCTGATTGCTTACCTCTCACATCTCGTAAATGTTCTGCTCGACCTACTAAAGCTCTGCCTGTGGCAAAGTTGCAAAACACCTGAAAAAGTACTTTATTTCCTTCCTCTTCAATCATAACGGGAGATCTGCAAGATATGTCTTTCCTAAGAAATATTTCCTTTCGCAAACCGCTCCCTTAAGTGTGGGGTCAGTTTAAAAAGGGGCAGTGTTTGCCGACAAGCCATTTGTTTTCCTTTGAGCGTTTAATTTGTTTATTCCTGTTTTCAAATAATCCCCCAGCAATACCGTTCCTGTAGCTGCGATCGTCATGAATTCACCTCCCAGAGGGTCAGACCTTTCATCAGTACGCCATTGGCACGACGCAGCAAGTGTTGCATATTCATCGTCCGAGACACCGGCTAGAGGGCCTCCAAAAAGCCTGACTTTTTTTTTTTTCTTTTTTTTTTTTTTTTTGTTCTCAGAGCAAGGAAAACAATCCCTTCCCTTCTCTGGTCCCTTGTTAAGGCTTTCTGTCCAATAACGGTGCTCTCTGCTCTGAGGCACAGTTAACTGTGAAGTTTGCAGCGGGAGAGGCTTTCCTTCAAGCTGTTAGTGTTTTATCCTGGCAGGCTCCTCGAGGTTGTTGTGAGGAGTCTAGCCAGTTGGTGAGCTTTGTAATCTAAACCAGCTGTCCCAGGCTGAGGCCCCCATTTGCATTGTTTAACATACTTAGAAAATGAAGTGTTCATTTTTAACATTCCTCCTCCAATTGGTTTAATGCTGAATTACAGAAGAGAACTAAGCAAAACCAGGTGCTTTCTCTGTATTCTCTCCAGTGTCTGAGGAGGTACAGACGGCTCCCGATCTTCTCCATTACTTGCTATTTCATTCTTTGGACTATAAATGACGGAGGAACCGAAGTGCTAGCAGAGGGTAATGTTTGGAAAAACTTTCTAGTTATTCAGCAGCACAGACTCTGGTTTTTTTCCACCTTTCCCCAACGGTTTTGGACATGCAAGGATTAAAAAGGTAAGTGGCGTGCGTGAAACTTCTTTACTAACTGAAGGGAAACCTACTTGTGGAAAATATCTGTGGCAGGGATTCCGTATGCCAATCCACTTGCTAAAGCCATTTGCAAAGAGAACGGGATCTCAGCGGTCAGAGGTGGGGAAAGACGATCTGTCTGTTATTAAAGCTGTGCCGTCTCTGACGCGTTCCTTCTTGATCTGCGCTTATACTCTGCGCTTTAGGAACCCCGGCATCCGCGGGAGAGCTGAACCGCGACAGCAAACGGTCCCACTGGCTACAGTGATTGATTTGAGGCTAATTAGTTACTCTTGCAGAAGTTAATTGCTACTTTAAAATATTTTGCCTGCTGGGCAAGCTACTGCGACCAGCTGACTATAGTGTTGATAGGTTGTGCTGCGTGTCTGGTAATAACCCTTGAGGGGATTTGAGATCTAAAGTAACGAGCCAGTCGAGAGGGTGGTTGCAGGCAGAGCACGTATGAGGCAGTAAGGTCACCCCCCCTCCCCCCCCAAGAGGAAAGAATATATCATCTTCTAACAACGGAAACTAAAGACTGTCTAGAAACGTATGAGTCTTGTCTGACCGGTTTTATAGGGGATTTTGTTAGCGTGCGCTGCTCTGCAGTACGGCGGAGCGTAGCCCAGTTGCTACGTACCTTAGCGTTCAGCTATAACCTGCTGTGTTTCCTTCTAGCGCTGTTCTTGCTCTACGCAAAGTGAGCCTGCAGCCTTTATGCCAGTGCATGCTCTAAAATCTCTTCAAAAAGATTTGAGGGACCAACAAACGAAGTGCGAGCCTAAATGGACAGCCTTCTGCTTTGAATGCTTTGCATCCAACCCTAAGGAAAAGTCTGTGCAGGATTTGCCTTTCCTTGTCACTCAAAAGCTGCCAACGAGCACGATCTGTCTCCGCTGCACTGTGAACAACCATTTTAGGGTTTATGTTTACTTTTCGGAGCTTGTGCCTGTCTCCTCGTTTAAAACAAATTTGTTCAAATGTGTCCATCACTGTTTGCGTGTGGTTTTGCCTGATGCCTTTGTAGGTCTTGTTCAGCAGCTCAGTTTGCACTGGAAATCAGAGACGGCTCTCAGAGAGAAAGTTGGCAGCTTGCTTGGGTAGCAGAACTAAGGCTACCTAAAATATCCCTCGCTTCCTGTACTGGTTTTATGGGAATATATTGTATACAATTGCCATTCAGTGCTAGAATCCAAGATAAGCAAGATGTGGATTTAATTGTATTGAGAAGAAATTTTATATAAAGCAGCAGCAAAGCGCTGAAATCCATAGTACATAGGAAAAAAGTAATTTCTTATTGTCCTTTCCTGGTTTTCTCTCTGTTAGTAAATAGTTGGGGGTGGGAGCTTCGCTGACCAGAATTTTGAGGCTCCAGGTAAGGAGTTCCAAATACAGCCACAGAGGTCTGTTAGTGAGGGCTCCTCCTCTTCCAGTTGCAGCGAAGAGAGCCAGTAGGTCCCACTAAGATGCTATAACTGGGGAAGGCTCCGCTGAAGATAGCAGCTTCTAGTAGCTGATGACCTGGCACAGCGTGTCTCCTTGCAGAGCAACGTATTACTCAAGACTGAGTAAAGGGACAGGATCTGGCCCCAAGAAAATGGATTCATCTCAAAGAGAGTCTCCTGGGGACGAAATGCGGTTTAGCGGTTAGAGTAACTGGCTTAGATCCAGGACCTCCTGCATGACATGTCTGCAGCCCTGCCAACGCGTTGCACTGTGAGCTCAGGCAGGGCCTGTGCTTTGGTTTACCCATCTGTAAAATGTGCATAACGTGCAAGAAAGACTTCGCTATTCTCAAAAGAAAGGTGCCAGAGAGGGGCAGAAATGCTTCATTGAGTATTGCGCACTTGTTCATTAAGCAGCTGCTGCGTGGGGTGTCATAAAAAACCAGATCAGTTAACAAACACGTTCGGTCTTATTATGATCCCTGTTGCATAAAACCATAGTAAAATGAGATCTGAATCTGGCCCACAGTTTTATTACTCCCTCGCCAGGGGCCAGATTCCAGATTCCTGTTAGCCCACCTCTGTGGAATACACCAAAGTGTCACTAGAAGTTAATTTGTCCGCGTGTGTTTGATTCTATATACTGAGCCTGGATATCAGAAGGTTTTCAGCCTATTTTCTATGCACATTACAGGATACTGACTGCTTTCACACTGGCCGTCTGCCTTTCAAGCCCTGGAAAAGCACAGGTGAGAGGTGCACACAGACATCTATGTGCTGTTTTGTACCGGAGCGCTGTATGGCATGCGAAGTAACTGGCTAGCAGGTGAAGAGGAAGCTCTGTGGTCTGGGGTTTACATGGAAAGGAAGCTGTGTGGTCTAAGGGTTTAGAGGGGAGAACTTGGAGCCAGCGGGATTCTGGAGTCGAACGGGGACTGAGCTGATCGACTCATCCTTGCCAGCTCAGCGAAATATCCCTGTAGAAACCTGGACCTCACTGAAAACCCGATTCTGCCTCTGAACGGAACGCTTCTGGAAAAGGCAATAAGAACAGGGGCAGTTCAGTTCTGCAGCGGGGAACATCCATGTTTGGAAAATTTATTCGTATAAATAGGTATTTTCTGTGCAGAGCAGGATCTTTCTTAAGACTGTTTAATTTTGGGCTGTGATCCTGAATGACTGTATCCTAGTTTTCATTTTAATTTATGCCCCAAACCATTTTTATTCAAGAGGCAGGGCTTTTGAGGGTGGATGGAAGTAAAGCAGTCCAGTTCTTGAAATAGCAGAAGCATTAGTTCTTTGTGTTCTTGGGCTCCACTTGGACTTTAAATTAGGAAAAACAGTTCCCAAAGGCATGTTAAGTTTGAATTCCTAGTTGATAATCCAGATATACTCAGTGTCCAGAGCTGTGTTTCTAAATAGCTTTGCCAAAAGACTCTCAAATGCAGTTGTTTTTTTTCTATTACGTTGAAAATTTCCTGCGCATGGCATGCTTATTGATATTTTTGTGAGCATTGGATCTGTATGGGAAATGCTTTTCATGACCCTGGAGAATTTCTGAGATGTCCTTAAGGATTTGTTTTTATAATTTAAAAAATATTGTTGCTATTGCTATTTTTATAAAAACATCTTGAACCATGAATTGATTTTGAAGTCTAAGCAAAAAGCAACTCGAAACCAAGATGCTAGCAACAAATTCTTTCTGAAGATATTGAAACTGGTCATTTCAACAGTATCGGAATCTTTTCTAGAATAAAGTTCTAGAAAGTTGTTGAAACCAGTTCTACAGTAGTTTCGGTGCTTCTGAATCATCATTTACTATCCAAAAGAAAATCATTTTGTTAAAAACTCTCTTAACCTTTCCTGCTAACCTAGGTGTAGTGCATGCACCACAGCACGGAAAAGAGAACAAAAAGTAGAGTACGTACATTCTTTCAAACACGAGGCTGATTACACGTTCTCCCATCAGAATATCTTGGCTTTCCACAACATGGAAAGTTCCTGCAGTGGCCCACTTCTCCTGGCTTATCCATCTCACCCCTTGTCTCTCATCTACAACTTATGTTTCCAAACATGAACCAAGTCCTTTACTCTTCCATTGATTTCTTCCACAAAGTCCAAAAGTAAGTGTCTTTATCACTTAGCAACAAAAAAAAAAGGAAGAACCTTGAGCACACTCCAACCCTCTGCCCTCTGGTTACTTCAGTGGTTCCTGTTCTCTGGATATCTCTTGCTTATATTCCTTACTATAACCTATGAACTGTGCTTGTGAAAACTGCTTGGCCTGCTGCTAAATACTTGGAGGCCCAGTCAAAAAATAAGGAGAGCAGGGAATCATTTTAATGGGCTTTGATACAATCATTGACAGGACTGTCACTGTTTTAGAACTGCTGAGGGTCGCTCAAGTGCTGAAGACTCCAGGTTGCAGCACGGGTAAAGACCGGTACCATAGGATAGGAAGGAACAAGTAACCTTGCAAGCCTAGAGCAGGTGTCAAGTAAAGATTTATCCTCTAAAAATCAAGAGGTTTGGTGTAAAGTAAAAGCCTTTTACTTTTATTAAGCTTGTTGTGTTCTAACTATGGCTTCAATTCAGTCAGATGGCCAACACGTTGAGACATATGTATTGAATCGTCTATATGTGGCATTTCAGAGCCTGTTAGAGAAGTTAACCTGTACCTTTTAACTGAGCCCCTCTGTTCTGGCAAGAACAAGGCCCAAAAAAAGAAGAATGTACATCTGTGTTAACAACTGATGTGGAGCCCATGGCACATTACGTGTTGGTTGCCCCTGCGGAGATGAACAGCCTGACACCATCACCACCTGAGGGGACCACCTTCTAGTTAAGGGGCTGGCATATGTGCTGAGGTCTCAGGTTCATTCATCCCCTGCTGACTGTCCTTTGGGGAAGGGACTTCATTTTGGTGTACTGTATAGTGCTGAACAATTGTACTAAGCATAATAATCCAGATGAGCATTTGACTCTGCAACCCTCTCATTTCACAGTCACTGAGTGTCCTTTGTTTTCTCATTTTAGCAACAATGCACTAATGGGTTTGACCTGGACCGTGCCTCTGGGCAATGCTTAGGTAGGACTTTAATTAAATCGATACATTTAAATTGGGGTTCAGAAATCCTGACTTTATTTAGTTAACATTGTGCTGCTGTTAGTATGTTTTAGTTGAAAAGTTCTTGCTGTGTGACAAATATGTGTGTTTGTGTATATGCATATACAAAAATATATATGTATATATAAATACGTGTGTGTGTTTACATAGCACAAGTATATACCGATCTTTGACACTGTTGAGATACTAATTGGCCGTCAGTGCTTCTCAAATAGCTGTGATACATTGAGATGAGTTTGGGAGCTCAATCTAGTTGCCAAATGACAAAGGCTGTTTACCCTCCTCTTTCTCTTCCAGACTATTTACTCTCTTTGTTGGCAGCCTCCACCTGGAGGCTCAGATAAAGTCTACCACTGCTCAGGGTTGAAACTCCCAAGTGAACTGTTGAGGCAATACAGGGAAACACGTGCTTTGCCCTATAGCATCTTTATGTCAATGGCATTCAGTCTCCAGGGCAGCATCTTCTGCGTGCATTAGACTCGCTCAAACAGTCAGGGACAAACCAGCAACCAATTGCTTGCCCTGTCATAGCAACCTACTGCTTCTGTGCTCCGAGAACCGGGTGAATGCTCAGTTTGGCTAAACCATTTGTATCTTTCTAAATTCGATTCAGCAACAATCCCAAGCAGAGTGAGAAAGAGGCCTGAACCACGCCCCCCAGACCTGAACATCCCTAACTTTTTCTGTGGGAGGGAGCTCGGGAGTTCCAAACCGGGGTCCAAGTTTCACAGCTGGGCAAACCAAACCACTAGTGTTTGAAATCCTGATCTGCATGTTGTGGTTTGGACAGGCCCTGTAGCAGGAACAGGCAGTAGCATGCTGTAGCCATGTGTAAATCAGTGTTTAAACCGAACATTTATAGAATAACAAAGCAGGCTTTCCCCTCTCCCTCTACCCTCTAGTAGTGAAGTAAAACAAGTAGAACACAGGATATGTTGAATACATGGGATGTTTCCTGGTTTAGTATGATCTGACTTCAAAGTGAGGCTCCACAAGGAAGGATTAGCTTTTCTGTTTGACGATACTATCAAATTTTTTAGCAAAGTCTTGAGAAAAACATGTTAACTATTTTTTGGACAGGTCCCATTAAGAAGCAGTCACTCCTTTACTTTTGCAATTTCCTTCCAGATATTGATGAATGTCGGACTATTCCTGAGGCCTGCAGAGGAGATATGGTGTGTGTCAACCAGAATGGTGGCTATTTATGCGTACCCCGAACAAACCCAGTGTATCGGTCACCATATCTGAACCCTTATTCAAATATTTATCCACCGCCCCCAGCACCAGGCCCTGTTCCTAACTACCCCACTGTTACAAGACCTCTGATCTGCCGATTTGGTTACCAGTTGGACGAAAACAATCAGTGTGCTGGTAAGTACTAGAAATCTTTATTCTATGTTTTTATTTATATTAAATCACAGAATCACGGTATCACGGAGTTTTCAGAGTTGGAAGGGACCTCTAGAGATCATCTCGTCCAACTCCCCAAAGCTCGTCCGACATTGGAGAAACAATTGTCCTGCAATTGTCCTTTAGTTATTGTGTCACTCAAGCCCCGTCTTTTGAAGTTTGGCTACATTTTTTTAAAGGATGTGAGCTCTACATTTCATATGGCCATTATTCAACGCAAGCTAAGATATGATTTAGTCCTATTTAATCAGGAAATCCACTTTTATGAGAGAAGTAATGTCTTTATGAGATAAACTACCATCTGATGGCAGGTGATTTGCCAGCGCATCGAAGTCATGCCTTTTATGTTTATGATTCTGTCCTTGAGAGAGAAGATGGATGGCCCTCCATTTGAAGCATTAGGTGGGGACTGAGGAAACCTTGATTCGGTTCTTGGCAGCATGTGACCTTGTTCAGATTCCCAGATCTCAGTCTTCCTCCTTTAAATGGTATAAATAAGAGTTGTTTCCTCCCGTGCTTTGCGTTCTTCACTTACACTGTGAGCCCTTAGGAGCACAAACGTTGCTTATCTACAGGGTGGTACACAACTTTTAGCACTACCATTACTATAGACTTCAGCTGAGACTGGAAATCCCTTGATCCAGGCTCTACGCAAACACACAGGGAAAGAATTGCTGCTCCAGCAGAGTATTGACATCGTCTTAGTGCCTTGATATTCCCCAATCTCCAATGCAAAAAACAAATAACCTTATGAAAAAATTATTGTGTTGGTAGTTTTTCTACTTTTGCATCTTTTGCTAGCTTCTGATTCCACTTACTTCATTTCATACTCTGTTTAACTTAGATATAAGCTCCTCCTGTATTACTCAAATTTAAGGGAGGTTTAGATTATATGCCTTTGGTTTACTTGCTTTTGATAACGTCATGTTATGAAGGAATGGAGAGAAAATTTCTGAACTAAATTAAAGTAAATTCCACTAGCCAAAATATTTTTTTTAATGCCAACTTGGAATCAAAATAGCAGGATCAAACTGATCGTTGACAGCTGCTGAGGGTAAATGCTGGAGATGTAGCCCACAGGTCTACCACAAGGTTAATCTATAACCACTACTTATTGCTGTGTCTCAGTTGTCCTAATGGTAAAGTGAGATTTTTATCTGTTTTTATATGTAGCTAATTGTCTGAAGGTTTTTATTAAGACCTTTTTTGAAATAGGGCTGGTCTTTGACAAGAAAAAAAAGCCCAAACTACAGAAGATATGAGCTTTCAATAGAGAATTTTGCCTGTCTGTAGACTAAGGAACTGCATTTAACTCAGAGCATATCTTTTTTTGAATGCTGCTACAGAACAACACAAAAGCTAAAGCTGACTTGTCTTTCAGGCTTGTTCTGCCCTATTGTCCGAAATTTCTGGCAGGACTTGGTTTCAGATGATGTACTTTGTTTGGTCCCCTAGTGAGGAGACAATGATGCTTCATGGGAGCTGTAAGAGTCTAGATTTAAATTCAGCTACTTTGGGGAGAATTTTTCTGTATCTGAATCATTGCCATCATTATGTTCGAAGGTGGGAAAAATGTATTTTCTAACTAGCCCCCGTAGTAATACATACTGGAAAATTAAAAAAAAAACAAACAGTTTTTTTAATGAGGAGTTTTGAAATCCTGGGATAACTGATGAGTTTGCTGTAAAAATAAACACGTGTACTATCCAGTCCTTTGAAAATTGCAACCAGTCCTTCTGCTCTTAGCAAATTAATCAACCTCAGTTATTTTATCTACTGATTTGTAAGCTGCCAGGAGTGTTTTCATTTTGGTAACTTTGATGTAGATGAAGCAGGAAATGGGGCAGTTAGTGGAAAAGAAGTGCTGAAATCAAAGGGGAAATGAAAGCTCTATATTTTACTCTCTCTGGCCTGCTGCACACAAGCTGTACTAATCAAAACAGGTGGATTTTGCAACCTTTTACATTGGACCTTCCAACCTGCAAAGAGCATATATGTTCCTACCCACGCTGGCAGAAATGTGAGGAGTAATGCTTTCTTCAGTCAGGGCTGTTCACTTCTGTCACTTTAACTTTCAAATATGGGAATTTGATTGTGAGGGAAAGTTTGGTGAATAGAGACATTACCAAGAATAGATGGGAAAGGACCGACTAGCATTTGAGTTCCAGGGTTAGCTGGAAGCAGTTTTTGAAAGTCTACATGAGGTTTGAATTTGGGCAGATGATGGATCATATTTGTGTTAGAGGAAGAAAAACAAAACTTAAAGAAAACAAGACCTGTCAGACCAAAGGGGTCTCTGCTGAGGGTAGATTTCATTTTTCATTTAGTGAAATCCTCTGGAGACGTTCACTGTATTGATATAGTATTTATTTTTGTGTCCATGTGCCCTAGGATGGAAAGTGCAGACACCCAGGGAAGTGATATGACTACATGTCTCACTGCAGTGGTGGTAGGAAGGACTGATCCCCTGTTTCCAGGAGTTCTGGTGCAGCTAACAGGGGTGATGTTCAGCCTTGTGCTTGAAGGCCTCGGAGATGAGGCACCAGGGAACCTTGACAGGGTCCTCAGAAACCACCACCATTTCGCTCGGGTCATTCAAGAAAGTCTGAATTGTATGAGTCATGGCTCCATCTTATTTTAAGTTAATTATAAGCATTGCATCATGTTAATAGTATTTCAGTTGCTCTGTGCTTCCCTGCTTGTCAGCATTCAGCATGGTCTTAGGATACGAAGCCCTTCAAGGGTTAATTTTGTGGTGGAATGGTTGAAAAGAGTAAACTGGAATCTATTTTGCTCAGTAGCTGAGGCACTATATAACTTACAGGTTTGTTATGTTGGTGTTCTGGCACCGCCTTCCAGCACCTTCTTTCCAAATAAAATTAGTCACAGGTAATTCCATTAGAGATAATGAGACTTTTTGCTATTGACTTCAGGAGAACCAGAGCTATTCTAATGCCAATGTTTCTGAGAAATCTCCAATTTTTAACAGAGTCCACATTTTTGTCTGGTCAGATATGGGGTTACAGGTCTGGGCCACATTTTCTATAGCTAGGCCAACAGAAATCTTTACTTTCTCTTTGAATTCCAGTCAAAACAGCTTATTAAACACAGCAACCTTCCCTGGGAGATTTGCAGCCTCAGCTTTGAAGTGCTGAGCTTGTTCAAGAGACTTACAAAGTGAAGCAGGATAAAAATTTTATCTGAAAGCTGTATGAGACTTAACAAGCTCTTTTTTTTTTTTTTTTTTTTTTTTTTTTTTTATCCCCCCTTTTGCTAGAGCTGACAGGAACGTAGGAAGGCTGTGAGAGGGTCTCTCTGTCTCAGGCTGGCATCTGTCCTGCCTGCTGAGGCTCCACGTTCCCTGGCTCTCAGAGGAATGTGCACCCCGGGTGGTTTGAATAATATTCCCCCTCATGGGGGCTCGCATATTCCAACGCTGCAAAAAAAAGAAATACAAGCTATTCTTCTTCCTTTCAAGCTTTTTTGGCCTCATCCTTTCTGACCTGGATGGTCATAGACTGGGGTTATGTGCCCACGCTCCTCCCCCATCCTGTTCACCACTCAGTCCTAACAAGACTCTTTTATCTCCAGATCTCATCCTTCGCGAAAACAAAATCTTTCCTGGCACATGGGCCTCTCAAAGACACCCATCGGTGACCACTTTGCCCACTCCAGTGCCCTCTGCGTGGTGCAGAAGTAGCTGTAGCCGTTTGGGGCAACAGGCAGAGACATATTTTAATGATAATTACCTTTTAAATCTTCTGTGAGTTTGATTCCTGATACATGATATTTTTACCCCTGGAGGTGCTGAATGCTTTGTGTCTTGTATGTATAAATGTACTGTGTTTTCAACAGCACGAAGTCTGTGTAAACTCATTCCAAAGCAGGTTGGGAATGATTTATAACCACAATTAACGCTGGAATAAAAGACCACGTACAGGAAAAAGCAAAGAACATCTAGCACAAGAGCACTGCTTGAACTGTTTGTCTTCTAGTGCTACTTCTCTATAAATACAGAATGGTTAGTCATAATAATGACTTTTTGTTCAAGGAACTCGGTCTAGTAACTGTTGGCAAGATTGAACTGGAGCGAGGGCCCGTGTTCTTGCATTATACATTCATGAGCTGAGAGCTCTTTCCAATTTCCCTTCACTCCACCTTGCTGTTTCCTGATTTACAATGATCTTTAAAACATGCCTCAAACACAGATCCTTCTGGGCATTGTGGAAAGAACTGTAACGGGTGGGCTCTTATTTTTGCTTTCTCTCCCATTAATGCACATGCACAATGTGAGGAGATGGTGGGGGTGGAGCAGCATCTAAGAGGGTTGAATGGAGGGGTCAGAAAAAGCAGATCGCAGAGCCAGAGTAGTAGATGTTAGGAAAGGTATAAGCATAAAGCAATACGAGTATGACCTGGAGGCAGAAAGAAGGGACAAGGCCAGAGGAGTTAATAAATGTGGTGGGTTGACCCTGGCTGGACAGCGGCTGCCCACCGAAGCCGCTCTGTCACTCCCCTCCTCAGCTGGACAGAGGAGACAACAGGCCAAAAGGCTCGTGGGTTGAGATGAGGACAGGGAGATCACTCAGCAATTACCGTCACGGGTAAAACAGACTTGACTCAGGGAAATAAGTTTAATTTATTACCAATTAAATTAGAGTAGGATAATGAGAAAGAAAAAACAAATCTTAAAACACCTTCCGCCCACCCCTCCCTTCTTCACTCCCGATTTCTCCTCCTCCTCCCCGCAGAGGCGCAGTGTGACGGGGAGCGGGGGTTGTGGTCAGTCCATCACACATTGTCTCTGTCGTTCCTTTGTCCTCAGGGGTAAGGACTCTTCACACTCTTCCCCGGCTTCAGTGTGAGGTCCCTCCCATGGGAGACAGTCCTCCATGAACTTCTCCAACATGAGTCCTTCCATGGGGTGCAGTCCTTCAGGAACAGACTGCTCCAGCGTGGGTCCCCCACGGGGTCACAAGACCTGCTAGTAAACCTACACTCCAGCATGGGCTCCTCTCTCCATGGGACCACAGGTCCTGCCAGGAGCCTGCTCCAGCATGGGCTTCCCACAGTGTCACAGCCTCCTTCGGGCATCCACCTGCTCTGGCCTGGGGTCCTCTACAGGCTGCAGGCGCATATCTGTTCCACCATGGGCCTCCATGGGCAACAGCCTGCCTCACCATGGTCTTCTCAAGAGGGGAATCTCTGTTCTGGAACCTGGAGCACCTCCTCCCCCTCCTTCACTGACCTTCATGTCTGCAGAATTGTTGCTCTCACATATTCTCACTCCTCTCCCCAGCTACAGTTGGTGTTCTGCAGGTTTTTCTGCTTCTTAAATATGTTGTCACAGAGGCTCTACCACTGTCGCTGATGGGCTTGGCCTTGGCCAGCAGCGGGTCCATCTTGGAGCCGGCTGGCCTTGGCTCTGTCAGACATGGGGGAAGTTTCTAGCAGCTTCCTACAGAAGCCTCCCCTGTAGCCCTCCCCTACCAAAACCTTGCCGTACAAACCCAATATAATAATATTAAAAAAAAGAGGCATTGTCTTTATTTTTAAAACAAAAGCTAAAAGGAAGAAGCACAAAAGCTAAAAGGAAGAAGCACAAAAGCAGAGGGAAATAGAAAGATGGTCTTTCCGAGTGTAAGAGAGAATTGTTCCTCAAGGCCTCATTTCTCAGAGACTGCCAGGACCTCCTACATTCCCCACCTACAGGTCCCCAGTCCTATACTTGTGGAGTGAAACTCCTTCCTTCAAAACATTACCTTTGCACAGATGGGGTTTAGATCATTATCATATTGCAAGCATACCTAAACCCCAGATCTAAGACTGCAATCCTACTGGCCTGCCCTGTGTGCAACCTCATTAAGAACAGCCTATGCCTAGATGAGTTTTCAAGCAAAATAAAGGACCCAGATGTGCGTGTATGGGGAGGGCAGAGGGAAATGAAGCTACAGGGAACTGAGAGGAGGTGCCCAGGTCTTGCGGCAGGCCCATGGCTGTGCTGGGGATAGAGCCCAGGGTTCCTCATCCAATGGCTTAGACACTAAGCCAGGCTACCTCCTAGTAGTGACTTGTCTACAGTGAACTCTTTGGGCATATAGAAACAGGAGGAAGAAAGGGAGGGGAACGCAGCAAGGAGATTACGCCCTGGGAGTAAAGAAAAAAACAAAGGGAACCTGCTCCTGCCATTGCCTTTTTAAACTCTGTTTGGTTCAGCTCCATGTCTTTCCCTTTTCTTCTTGGTCTGTGAGACAATCTCTTTTGCTATTTTGAAGGACAGTTCCTGAAGGCTATGCCTGGTCCCTGTTTAGGCAGCGCTGCCGTCATGTCCAAATTAACTAAAAGCAAAAAGAAAGATTGCATGAAAATAGGTTCTGCAAGAGGCTGAGAGCAGCCTCCTGAAAGGGTATGTAATTGATGACAACTTCCGACTAAATTAAGGGCCGTGGTGTGTAACCTTTATTCATAAGATGGTTTTCCTGTTGGGTTTTGTGGGGGGGAAATATAAATTCAGACCTCATGCTGTGATAGCAACAGAAAAGTTGTCTCCAGAGCATCTCAAGAAGAAGCTATAGTTGTTGGCTAAGGCTTAGGTTGGAGGATTTTGCATTCAGTTTCTGATTTTGCCATGGACAAATATGCTGGGTATTTTAGTACTTCAGGTCATTCTGTGTAAAATGAAATAATAATTCATTTTCAGGTTTGTACCAAGGATAATTTCACAAGTAGATGATAGGTGCCGAGATAACTCCCTGACAAGTATGATGTAAAAATATGTAAACAGGAGAAAAAATGGCCCAGTTTAATCATCCTACAACAGTGAAGCTTAAAGTGAGACACGTGGAACTTATTCACTTCCACAGTGCACTAAACTGGTTGGAAATCACTAGGCACTTCTGCCTATGTTCCTGCATAGATCAGAGGAGAGGAGAAGTCCCAGCACTTTACCAGTATCTCCCATTTGTTTCAGGAATACCGGTGCTACAAAAGCTTTCAGTGATTATTTGATCCTGTTGTTTTTCAGTCACCATCTACTTATACTGTGCTCGTTTCATGTTTTAGCACAATTCAAGATGGTTGAGCATAGATTATCTAACGCGATGAGACTAGACAAGCCAGATAAAATAGAGACATGGAAAATACAAACTATGTACATTAAGACAGAATACCATATGCCAGGGGACTAACGGAAGAAGGATCATTAACATTGTAGAGTACGGACATGCTTAACGTAGCCCTGTCCCGTTGGATAAACCCACATTGTACAGCTCCAGGCAAACAGAACTATAATTCTTCTGCGTCCAGCCTCAGTTCTTCTGATGTGACGGCCTGATCTATTCACAAACCCAACAATCTTCATAAAGGTAATCATGAGTTGACCATAAAATATTCCTGGGTAAAAAGGTACATCTGAAAACACTCAGAGCTCCTTCCTCCCTCAGGAAACCGTTGCACCAGCAGGGAGGATGGGCCAGGGCTGAGGACAGGGAAGATTCAGCTTGTCCTTGCAGTAGGGTCCATCAGTAAGGTCATTCCTACAGAAGTTTGACCACCAATAAACATATCATCCCCCAGCAGAATTTACCAAGGAGAATGAGGGTGGAAATGCTACTTTTCACTGAAATGAATCCATCTGTGGTGGAAGGGGTTGGCTTGATAGAAAAGGTTGCTGCATGTATCTGTCTGTAGCAGGGTAAACTGAGCCCTCTGTGGCTTGGATTATTCTTTCTCTCATTCCTCACTAAGTGCAGTGTGGGAGGAGTATGGTCTGGTGGTTAAAGCACAGGCGAGCGCTTCATTTATTTGTGAAGCTTCTACTACTCACAAAGAAATGAGGAAAATTGAACCAAGAAATATAACGTGCAAGCCAAGAAGGCTGGCATCTTATTAAGAAAACTGGCATCTCCGTGTACTGGAAAGAAAAATAGCAAGCTCCTGGGTATGGCAAAGTGTAACAGTAAGTGCAAGTCCATCATTCTGCATGTCAGTACCTTTCAAGCATCACCGACTGACCGTATTAACGTGCAACGATGTGAGAAGGGAACGTAAAATAAACACAGCTACAGTGTAGCCACAACTGAACTTGACTGAACTACAGTCATACAGGGTAGACAGCTGGATAAGTCAACTGGAGACCAAAAACTCCTCTTAGAGCTGTGATTGTGGTCCCCATTGACTTTGGTGAAGATTTTAGGGTCTTGGAGCAGAAGTTCCTGCAGTGAATTTATTAGGTTTAGGTTAATCTGTCTGGAGCCTAAGCCATAAGTGACCTTAAGTGTCTTACGGTCAGGGAGTCTGGCACAATATTTTCCTCCTGCCAGACTCCTGATACCACAATAAGGATTTCTAAGGCACTATGGGGGAAGAATAGACAGCTGGTCAGAAGATCACCTGATGATAAATACTGTGGCAGCCAGGAGTGCTTGAATTTGCTTTCAACGTTAGCGTGAACTAAAGTGATTCTGCCTGTGGAAGCGTCATCACTTGCTTACTAGGGGTGATTAGAAGTTTTCTGGTTTCTTCTGTACTGAGGCTGGGAGCCAGGAGGGAAGCACAGTGCCATACAGAAGGGGACAGCTGAATGAGAATGTGTCACATTACAGAATATAGCTGGTTTGTATGCAGAGAAGGGACATAAGCACAGAAGGGACAGTGTCCGTGTCTCGTTAGACGTGCAGGCGCCACTCCAGGCACAGGAAGGTTGAAATCTCTGTAGGCTGTGAACTCTCTGTGTTTCAGTTTTCCCTCTTCCTTGGAGTGCTCTATACTTTGGTGTACAAGGCGGCAAGAATCCAGGAATCCCATCTCCCTTGCACTTTGGAGGCTGCAGAGGGAAAGGGTATGCAAAGGAAAGAAGTTTAACCGATACACTGGGTATTGGTTGGTTTAATGGCCTCGGCTAAGCTTGGTCTCTGAATTTGGCATTATTGGTCGTCAGGCTCTGAGCCAGATAATACATAGAATTCAGTTGTCACCAAGAGCTAGTTGGCAGGAGGTTATATCTGACTCACTTCAGAGAAGCGGCAATGGTGCCCAGCCTGCCATATCCTCAGGCATGTGCTGGCCAGGGCAGGGCTCTCACCCCTGCTGTTAATCTCTGAATGATTCCTTAGACTCACTGTGAACAGCGGTTTGATACGTGGGGCTTTGTGGCCGCCTTGCCTTTATTATGTCTTACTTCCAGGGATTTCAGCAGTGCCAGATCAGTTAAAGCCGCTATGTGCCGATTAGCTCTGTCTGCTTTGGAGCAGATTTCGTGAGCTTTCCTTTGTGGGATAGCTGTCATGAAAGGCAGTCCCGCCAACGAGACAATTACTGGGCTTAAAAGAAAATTAAGTCACTTAACGGTGCTGGAAGATTGACAGACTTCATGAGTACCCTTCTCCAACCCATTGGCTCTGTGGCTTGCTCTTCTCTCGTTTTCCTAGGGGTGTCTGTTTTGGCTGTGGATGACAGTCCATGCCTAGCTTTCTGCTGGAACCCTCAGGGACTTCGGTTGCGTGAGCGACGCCTTCTTTGGCATAACATGCAGAGTTCAGTACATGGTAGAGTGTTTCTTTTTACCTGGGAGACTTATTTAATTTCAGTGCCCTTAACAGCACCAGCCCTCTGCTCAGACCTATGTCAATCTTTGCTTGTGTTTGGAGCACCCACAGTGCCTAGAGGTGGCAGTGTTCTCAATGCCTTAAAAGTCACAGTTTTTCTTGGCCTTGGCCTTTATATTTTTTGGGTCAGCTTTGTTTCTTTTCACTTGGTTCCAGCCTGAAATTGGCCATGGTTATATGTCACAATCAAGATGTTAAGCCAAAATATATAGAAAATATGAATTGGCTCCTTTACCAATATCAGTCAGCCAGATGGACCATATGTTTTGCCAGACTCTATAGGCAGAGGTAATGGCAATGCTGGCATTGCTCCTTTGTCTTGTCCATAGGACACCAGACCCATAACAGAGCTGCCACGCAGAAGTAGAAGAGCTGCCTGATGATGCGTGGAGTTTAACACGCTCTCACCCCTTCATCTGCCAATTGACTGGCTTCCCGTTTTACTACTTCAATGAGAGGAGAGAATTTTTCAAAGCAAATAAAGCTACCAGAAGATGAATGGGATTTACACATCACCAGCCCAGTTCAGGGGAGTAGTTTCACTGTTCTGCCTTTTGGCTGGGATGTGCTGCCCACTGAGGATGTCCAGATGCACTGAAGTCCGTCTTCACTTTTAACACCAGCAAAACCCTCTCTGCTTTTAGTTCTTCTCAACCGTAGCTCACGGCTGCAGGTGCCCTCAGACCTCTTTGCTCAACATCATTTTCAGAATTAACTACTTATCTGAGGAATCACAATATCTGAGGAACCAGCTGCAATCCCTTGAGGGCTCTAGGTTTTCAGGCAGAGGCACTCAGCACTTTCTGAAAGTCGGGGTGTGTACCGTGTCTTCATTTGGGCACCTGCAACTGTGTATATACAAACTCATCGGTCCTTCTGGAAAATTGCCTTAGCTCTTCTGTGGCTCAGCTCTACATCAATGACATGCCGGTACAGTGAGAATAAACCTGTTTGTCTTCACGAGGCATTCAGATACTGAAAATACGAGAAGTGCTTCAGCTAAACGAGGAGAGCCCGGGAGGAGGGGAAGAGGAGTGCTTCATAAACTTGCAGGGGCTGAATGAATCCCTGATCTACCGCTTGGTCTGACACTGAATGTGTTGTTTGGTCTGGGATTTTTTTTTTGTTTGTGGTTTTGTTTTGTTCTTTTGTTGTTTTGGGTTTTTTTTTCCACAAAAAGAAACAATTTTAATGTCTGCTTTGTTCTAATATTTTGAGCTTGTTTCCCTTTTCTAATTTTTTTTTTTTGTGTGTGAAGCAAAATTCTTGCTTTCCATCCAGCCCCCTGAGTAAATGAAGCATTAACTGGTGAGTCAGCAAATTGCGGGTTGGATCAAAGGCATTAACTGGTTTTGTGGTACAACCCTCACATATCTATAGGTGACAGAGAATGGGAAGACTGTACAAATAATAATACACAGAAGTCTAGAAAAGCTACAATTGTGGTCAGGAAATTAAGGGACTGGAAACCCAGCAGTAGATGAAAAGATAACCTAAAACATGGCCATCTGATGGAAGGTGCACAGCAGAAGGCAGTGATATCAAAAGCAGTGTAGCACGGGGCAGTTTCTGGCAGAGACTGAGAGACTTCTCATCCCAGAATAGAGAGGGGAATAGTCCTTTGGTATGTTCTGCTGAGAATGCATCCAACTTACTGACAGTAAGTGTAAGTACTTTACTACCAGATAAATGTGGATAAGTTTATGGAAATCTCAGCATAGAGCAACAGTAAATTAGGGACATTATTGAGGCTGACTGATTAAAGGAGTTAAGTATATCGTAAAGCTTAGGGTAAGATCACAGCAATTGGAACCGTAAATGTGAGAGAAGCAGAAGTTGTGTATGGCGGGTGGTACAAAAGTATGATTATTCCTGAATAGGATACAATTTGCTGAAATGAAGGAAAATTGCTTTTAGACGGAACTTAGTAAAGCCCTTTATGACAGTGCAGCGTATCGGGTTATACAAGAATACACTACGTATGTTGCAGTGGAGGAATAGTGCAAAATGTATCGGCAGAGCTTTAATTCAGAAGCAGATTGAAATTATTTTAATTAGGAGCAGGGCTGACTTTGTGATGGAATAGCCCAGAACTGTGTATTGACAGCTATCAGTTGGTTTCATGCAGTCTTCCCAAAAGACTGTAGCAAGCCAGTTTTGGGAAGGAGGCGTTCTTCCCCACTAAACCAGTGCTATTTGAAGGTGGGGTTTTGTAAAACCTGTATTATGTTATTCAGCTAGCATGTTGCACTTTGGGGCAAAATTCTTAGTAAAATCAGTGATTTCTTTTTTTTTTTTTTTTTTTTTTTTTCAACTTGTAACATGCCAATTTGGCTCATTGACATTTTCGAGAGTTTTAACTAGTCATAGATGAAAAGTGGCATAAGAGAATAACAGACTTTTACAGGGTTACACACAATACTTCCAACCCTGCCTATGATTTTAATTGAAAAAAGTGAAAATTTTATCTCTATATTCCCCAGACAATTTTGAAAACCTGAATGTAGATTTGAGCCCAGAGAGTTATGGCATAGACGTGTCAGTTATGGCATAGACATGTCCTACGCAGACTGGAGAATATTTCTAAATGTAATCAGCAGCTGACAATTTGTAGTATACCTACTAATGGCCCAGGAGGTCACGTGCATACTGAAGCTGATAAGGGATGTACCTCGTCACAAGATACAAAACACCATCATACTCTGCTCCACCAAAATCTCAAGCTGACATCCAGAAGTCGGGTCATGAAACCATTTCAGAAATACCTGATCCATCCATGGTTCTGTCCCTCTGACCTGGGGAGGGACGTGAAGTGCTGAATTGAGCACTGTATGCAGCATTTGATTGGATACGATTAGGTAAAATTCTAATCATGCTATTCATGCTAAGGATTTGCTAGACATGCTTCTGCTGGAGACTGGGCCTTCTAAAATGTGCCTGCTGTCTTGCATGACTGAGTGACCAGAGACCTTGTGGTAATAAGGGGCTAATAACGGAAAGTACTATAATAAAGGAAAAAAAATGCGATTTAGCTTTTCACTACAGCAGGCCCACATGATGGAAAATTCACTGGGATGTGCCTTCTGGAGAGTAAGAGCAGGAGTTTGCTCCAGGAATAACCACAGACATTAAATGTTCCTGCTGGTTGGGAACATCACCTTTTCTGGTTTTTTATTTGCTTTTTTTTTTTTTTAATTACCTAAACAGAACATTTTTTCAGACCAGGCTTCTTGGAATTGAACTATTTGGTTAGGGAACACTCAATGTGAACATATGTCTTTCTGAGCTTTCATGGGTTCTGTGAGAGCTGGTGGCACTGCCTGTGACATTGGTAATGTGACTGGCCACGTGTTCAGCCTTTAGCGCTAGCTGACAATTTCTGAATTCTGCTGCAAAGAAGGTAGATTTACCCTGAAGCCTTAGAGACAAAAAGGTGCAGATCTGTATGTGTGAGTAGGGCAGTCCTGGTCCTAGCTGTGTTTCTACAACACCCAATGAACTGGTTCTCCCACCTCAACAGCTTCTAGGAGAGGTTCACACTGACAACAAGGTTTACTACTAATCTGTACATAGAAGAATTTTAAGTATTTTCTCTTAGCTACCTCCAGGAGACAGTTTAGTGTGCAGGGGATTCCTGTTGCCTTCACAGGCAGCCAATTCTCCCAGTCATACTGGGAGTAGCTCTGAGGAGAAGGATCTGGGGGTCGTGGTAGACAGTAAATTATCCATGGCCCAGCAATGTGCCCTTGTTGCCAAAAAGGCCAATGGAATCCTGGGCTGCATAGGGAAGAGGGTGGCCAGTAGGTCGAGGGAGGTCATTCTCCCCCTCTACTCTGCACTGGTGAGGCCACAACTGGAATACTGTGTCCAATTTTGGGCTCCCCAGTTCAAGAGGGACAGGGAACTGCTGGAGCGAGTCCAGCGAAGAGCAACTAAGATGATTAAGGGCTTGGAGCATCTATCTGCCTTCTGAGGAAAGGCTGAGAGAGCTGGGACTCTTTAGCCTGGAGAAGAGAAGGCTGAGGGGAGACCTTATTATGGCGTACAAGTATCTAAAGGGTGGGGTGAAGGAGGATGGAGCCAGGCTCTTTTCATTGGTTCCAAGTGACAGGACGAGGGGCAATGGGCACAAGTTAGAACACAGGAAGTTCCGTTCAAATACACGGAAACACTTCTTTACGGTGAGGGGATAGAGCACTGGCACAGGCTGCCCAGGGAGGTGGTGGAGTCCCCTTCCCTGGAGATTTTCAAGACCCGCCTGGATGCAGTCCTGAGTAATGTGCTCTGGGCAATCCTGCTTTAGCAGGGGAGTTGGACTAGATGATCTCTAGGGGTCCCTTCCAACTCTGAAAATTCCGTGATTCCGTGATACTGGAACCATCTGGAATATCAAAGACATGGGCATACTGAAGGGTGTCCAGCAAAGGACCACATGGTGGTTAGAGGGTGGGAGCACAGAACAAACAAGGAGAAGTTGAGAAGTGGGTTTACTCTGCCTTAAGAAGATGAGGTTGATGAGGGAATTGTATTGCTTGCTGTCTTCAGCTATCTAATGTGAGTGTGTAGAGAAGATGAAGCCAGATTCATCTCAGAGGTGCAAATGGGCAGGAACAGGCAAAAGCTGCAATATGGGAAATTGTTATCAGATATGAGGAGATACGTTATCACTGTGAAGGCGGTCAAACACTGGAACAGAGGTTTGTAAAGTTTGTGGCTAATGGTTGTATCCTTGGAGAAATTCAAACCTCAGCTTGAGAAGGCCCTGAGCAACCCAACTGTATTGCCCCTGCTTTAAGTGGAGGCTTGGACCGCGTGATTTCTAGAGGTCGTGTCTAACATGCCTTGTGCAATGGTTCTGAGACTGCAGTGCCTGCAGTGCAGGAGCCTGTGACTGATACTGGTCTAGCCTTTAATTTATCTGACCCCCATAAAATGAAAATTCTATTCTCTTTGTCACATAGACTTTGAGTTTTAGCATTGATTTTGAAGTGCTGTGAGATCTTTGGATGGAAGCTGATATAGTGAAGTAGAAGTAATAATCAGAGGTGAAGGATTTTGTTCTCAGCTTTTGTGTAAAGTGAATCTTGAGTTTCACAGATTGCGAATTCAGTCAAGGCTATCCAGACCAACACATCTGTTTTATGGCAGGATCAGTACAAGGAACAAGATCTGCCTTTATCTTGATTGATTTATTGATTGACAGCTGGGGGCCAGGACTCTGCAAGTGTTAGGTAACTTTTATTAGAAATTTTCTTTGCTGCAGATGCAGCCTCACAGCTTGTCCTGCCTGGGAGTTTCACAACCATCCAGAACCTGTCACGGTCCTGCTCAAAACTGGCAGTTCTTGGGGCTAAACAAAACTCTACTCTCTGCCTCTAAAGGCTCAGCACATCTGCTTTGAGGGCTTGTTATCTCAGGATTTCACAAATCTTGAGAGTTTCTGTCTTAGTTTATGCATTAAAGGTAACTGAATGGGTTTTAAAACAGAGAGAGAGAGGGAAAAGGAAAAAGCCCTTTGAGATGAAACACCACTTTTTCGAGGGAGGCATGAACCGAGAGTAAGGAGAGCAGGAGAATTGCCAGCAGACATCCACATCACGCACTAATTGGAACAAAGTAAACCTCCCCTATCCGCACAGTTTTCATTTATCCAGGAAGGTCTGCAACCCAGTTGGCTGGCGGCAATTTTGGGAACATTGCAAGCAAATGCGGCTCAATCATTATAGAACAGTGAATGCCAAATCTGAGCTAAAGCCAGTTATTTGAGCAGGGATTATAGGCATTTTCCAATGATCACCACCAGAGAAATAAATAAATAGATGGCTTGCTATGTATACACTCAAAGGGGAATGTTGCCCAACACGCATAGCTCTTTGCTATTAACAGTAATGAGGACACAGCTGTCTGAGCCTGCAAGCCAGTATTTGCAGAGGATAATTCTCAAGGCTTTTTCTTCTCCACTGACTTTTGTCCACTACCCTTTCTTTGCTTTTGAAAGAGCCCAAAAGGCCCTAACATTTATACAAGAATTACCTTGGCTTTGTGGTGCTTTTGAGATTGTTATAAAGCATGCTGACACATGGACAGATTTGAAACTCGGATGAAATATGAAAAACAATTGTCTCCCCTGATAAGTTCCCCAATGCCCTTAGCAAAACACTCTCTTTGTAGTCAATCACAACAGCTCCTAGAGCAGCTGGCAAGGGTTGCTGCCATGGGTAGAGATCTGAAGCTCTGCCTTCCCAAGAAGGACTTCTAACTCCCACTGCCTGCAGAGCTTGTGGCTGTGCCGGGGCAGACAAGTGATGTGAGTGTTGAATCATGAATAACTGATCAGCTCTACAGAGCCTCTAAAGCAAATATAAAATCTGTCCCACTGACCAGACACAAGTTCTGCAAGCGTCGTTGGTGTGGCCAGGCTCTTTTCCCCGGTTTTATCAGCTAGGTTCAGGAAATAAGGTCTTAGATTCCTGGAGGAAGACAAAGCACTGTAGTCTCCATTGCGTGTGCGTTTGACTCATGCAGTTTAAGTGACATGAGGCAATCTACAGCCATGCCACCTCCAGCTGGAGCCTCCTCGTGTGTTCAAGCCAAGCGGCTTTGAATCCAGCCCATTCCTGAATGAGATGCTGGTGATGACTGCTGAAGCTTTGTGAGAGGTTAGTTGGTGATGAATCTCGTATAACTATTCCAGCTCCCTATAATGGGCATCCTTTGTATATGGACATGCATGGGGTCCTCTTTTTTCATATATATTAAAGATTTCAAGATATCCTGTGAGAGTGACTAGAGCATCCATACTGAATTCTCTCTAGGGTTATATACATATCGCACACCTAGAATCTCTCTTCTATTTTCAGGTCTCCAATACTTTACTCCCACAGTTGTTCGCACAACTTGAGCAATGGTTAAAGCTTTTGTCATGTCTCATGTCAAAAGTGGCAGCATTTTAATGGAAGAAGCAACACTTCCAATAAAAGTTTCTGTTCTATCCTGCAGGTGGATATTTACATCCCTTGGTTTTCATTGCGGCTTTAATTTCTGGATCCATTTGGATCAATTTCTTCTGCTGTATTAAAAGTAAGGCTGTTCTTTACTAGTTATTGTGGTCTATTCACAGTCTCAGACCTCTTTAGCCTGCCAAAACACTTGGAAAAGGAGCTCTTAATGACTCAGTTAAAATGTACGGTCAAGAAGTTCACTTATTAGAGGAAATGTAAACTGACCACCAATTGGCTAAACCAGCTGGCTGGACTATTTGTGCTAGTGATTTCTCAAAGCTCCCCAGGGAGCGAAAGTGGGAATAGCAGTTCTCTTCTTTTAGTTCTTTCATGCTCTGTACCCCAACACAAAAGTCTGAAAGAATTTGTGGGAGGAGAAGCCAATAGGATTTCACAGACATGTTTAAAGGCTTTATAAATAGTGCTTTAAACTCCTGTATTTTTAATATATTCCTTCTTACACGCTCTTTTTAAACTATCCTATAGAATTGCAGAGAAAATACACAATTCAGCCATAGAAAATTCACTTTTTCAGTGTTAATGATTCTGCTCCTCTTCTGTGAAATTTTATAAGCCTTCTCTCTAAAGATTCTTGCACGAGGCTATTTCATATCACGCAGCAAAGGGAGGACTGTAAGGATTTCTTTTGCTAGAATTATGTTTTAATTTCTTAGCGTGCATTTCCTGTCTCTGATTGCACATCTTTTTCTTTTCCACTGCAACAGAAAGTGTCACTTCGATAACCTCCCAGCAGCTGGGAGTATTCCCTGGTGCTCCCTGGCTCCTCTCACCGCCCTACCAGCAGATCTCAGTGTAGCATGTGATCATACAGAATAGGTAATTTGAGAAATGGGTAGTCCACTCCAATTATTCAGCTGAAAAATATGTTTTCTGCTGATGAAGATGAGACCGTTGATGTGGGCAACAGCTGTTTTGTATCTCCTAATTCAGCAGGTTCCATGTCGTCAGTGGGATGCTAACACATCTCTACCCCGCTCCTGCAGGGTACGCGGGTCACTCTTGTTCTGCTGTACCACAGCTACTTGGAATAGCATAAGTGCAGTGGGGAATTAATTGAGATTCCCAAATCACATGCACTGACCATGGGTTTCGTAAGTTGTGCAGAACCTGCATCAGGAAACCATGAATCCAGAGCGTAGTTATACTCCCTCCATGAAGTTTCCATGTTTAAGCAAAGCCCTGAATTGAATCAGTAATTTGCCTCATTTCTGATCCCAGAATTAAGACACAGACTGCGCATTTGTGCAAAGGCTCTCAGGGGACACTGGGAATAGTCTGCGCAACTGCGTGTGATCTTGTACCAACAGGGAGCCCCGGGGATTGGTGGGAGCGAGGAGCTGTGATCACGTGAGATAACGCTGAGCATACGGACCACGCACAGGTCTGATCTGAGCAGGAGGGGAAGGGGATGCTGCCCCTTTCGTCGCCCTGCTATACATTTATTTACCTGCACAGCTGCCCTATAAACCTCAATCACAACAGCAAGACTAAGAACTGTGCTCAGGGAGCAGAGTCCTCTCACAGTTTAGCTGTTGTTTATCATCTTTGAGTAATGTTAAAAGTGCGCTAGCTAAGGAAAGGCTCGGATAGCTGGCAGGAGATCTAGAACCTGTGACACATGTTGAGCAACTTTCATACCAGGCAGAAGGAGCAGCATTACAGATTCATGCCTCACGCTATTTAGTATCCACTTCCAGGCTGACCATCTACGTGAAAAAAACAAAAAACAAAAAACAAACAAAAAAAAAAAAAACCAAAAAAAAACCCAAACCAAACAAACCAAGCCACTTTAATCCTCGTTTAGCAATCAACCAATAACATAATGCGTAGGGGATGCAGATAGAAAATGAATTCGGCAATCCGCGGCCAGTCCTCAGACACTGAAATATGCAATTAAACAGGTGTTTAGGGAGTTGATCTTGGACTGTGTCCAAGCTCAGCAGGGTCAGTCCTCCTTGGAAAAAAACACTGACCCCACACAGCAGCGGTTTGAATTTGGCTTCAGTCTGCACTTCAGGAATGTGGCATTGTTATTTCTCCCCTTTTCTTATCAAATGTAATTATCTTGAGGAAAAAAAAAAGTTTTGAGAAAACATGTGATTTCACTGTGTAAAAATCTACTACTGAGGAAATTATTTCTCAGTGTCCAAATAAGGAGCGGGGGAGAAGTTTGGGGAAAGTGCTCGGTTCCAAGTAATCTTGGAACTGATACCCATGTTACTGAGCTCGGATGTTTAGTGCTGGCCGGCAATTATTCCTATAAAAAAATAGACATCCAATCTTTGTATTATTTTAAAATGGAGCCCTGAGGGTTATAAATGACTTAACGAGCTTCAGAGTTTGAGCAGACAGAGATTCTGGAACGAGCCTGCAGCCTTGAGCCTCCCTGCAAGAACTTTGTTATCTCATGAGCGGGGTGATCTCCTGGGGTTGTGTTGGTAGAACAGCGGGACTAAAATACAAACAGAATAAAAGAAAGAAGCAGGGCCCCAAAATCACCCACACCTCCTAGTAGAAGGGGGAAGAAGACTTTCCGTGGAAACTTCTTTTGCTCTGCAAGACCTGTGCTCTCACAACTGTCAAATTAATCTGCAGCCTTACTGCGTTGGACCCTGTGGTGCTAATGGCTCTCAAACAATTGTGATGGCAAAAACATACCCACTTTTGTCAATGGTTGGTCACAAGAAGGAAACACAGCCATAGCTACTACTGTGACCCACAGAAATTTGTGGCATGATTATCAGAATTCATTACTTAAGAAAGGAAGTCATGCATGCTAAATATGTTCCAAATAGAACAAAATGTAACAGTCCATCTGTGAAGCGGCGCACATTGCCAAAAGCATATCGTCTTGGAAATCTGCTGTCCACATTGGCTTCCCCCTTGAATAACAGAGTCCAAGCAAAGCTTCTCTTCTAATCACCAAAGCCTCCAAAAATGTGGTTCTAGCTCAGAGATGATACGTCCACGTCCTTCAATGACAGCTCTCTGCTAGGGGCGCTGTGACCTTGCCAGCCGTCAGGGAAAGGAGCTGTCATGGAGTGAGTGGAACGGTCGCAGCACCCTGTGCGTGGACCTCGCTTGTGGAGGGATAAGCGTGGTCACGGATCCCATCACTTCCAACATCAGTGGATGGACTTAACAAGGCAGTCATCTCCCTCGTTCCTGTAGTGGCAGGTGCAAATCACCTCCTTTGGATGGAGCTTCTTCCGTAAGCTTTCTACATGCATTTTCTCTGTTGCGTGGTATGTGACCACATGCTCAGAAATACCAAAATGAAACTCATCAATATCTTTAATTAACTTTTTTTTTCTTTTAAATGTAGCTTTTTGTCAAGAAAGTCTTTTCCTGAAGGACTCTGATATTGCTGCTGAGCTGATGAGCTGATCTTAAGGACTTTGTTTCCTACCGTTTTCTTTAATGCATAAAGTCCTGTTTGTGCACAAAATCCTGTTTTTCTGAGCAGAAGGAAGGCAAACAGTGTCTTTTCTCACAGTTTTTGAACCTCAGCTTCCAGTGGGCTGGTGCTTCCAGTTCCTAAGCACCTCTGCTCCTTCTCCTTTTACCTGCACGCTTTCTCCCCTGGCTTTCCACCTCTTAAAGTCACTTAGCTTGCCAAAAAACCTCCTGCTTCCTGCATGCCCACTTTACCTAACCTGCAGTTCGGTCCTCTTTGGGCTCTTTGATTCAAGAGATTGCCTGTGATAATAACTTGGATTCTTCCTCTTTATCTTGCTTCATGCTTCATAAAGATTCAATCATTCTGCGTGTCCTGAAAGGAAGGTGGTTGGCATGCCGAACATCTTTAGGCTGATGACTCAATGTCTAGCATAAGAAAGTTATCAACATTTTCTAAGTATTGCATATTTTTTCCGCAGTTACTACAATATTAGAGGTACAATACCTCTTACTAAAAATCAAATTTATTGATACAAACAAAAAATGAAAAATTGCACATGTGTACCTTTAAATCTTTGCAAAAGAGAAATCATGTGGAAGAACTTTACAAGTTCCTATCCCCATTTTCAGTAGTTTCACTGGCCAATATAGATCTCCTAATGGCCTAGGAAATCAAAAGACATGTAAGGTTAGCAGAAAATTTTGGATGCGACGGTTATGGATATAGATAACAGTAACCAAAAGTTGAATGATGTTAAATGATTCAAGGAAGGCTGTAAGACACCACTTTGACCACATAATCTGGGGTGGGTTTTTTGTGACACAAACCATAGAACCTTAACTAACAATTGATGTTTCAGCACACAGTTTTTTGCTACAGCATATTTCAAAGAAGAAACACTGTTCATGTATATGGCCCTAAAGCAAAGGAACATCTACCATGTGCTTTATTATGTTTTTCAGATTGTTAATCAGTAGTACTACTAAAGTTTGTGCCTTAGTTTTATTTTGAATTTGTCTTCTAAACACTGGATTTCATCCCATTGTCTTTTGCTGGCTTTAGTGACCACCTCCAGCTAAAAATTTTGTTTCCATGAGGATGTTTATAGATCCCAGACAAATATACCCTGAACCTTTTCTTAAATAGATTATTGAATGGAGCATTATCTTACTCTGGGACAAGTTTTCGTGACTTGGAATTACTCTTTGGAGATTTCCTGATCTCTTTGCAATATCGCTTTTTGAAGTGTTGACAGCAGAAATGTATTTCAGTAATTATTTTACCAATGCAATATAGAGTGGTAAGAACAATTTCCTGTGTCTACTCACTTGCTTGTCCTCTCAGCAGCACTGTGTTAGGAAAAGTTTGTGTTCAAGTGATTATCTTTAATGACCCCAAAGTTATTTTCACGACCAACATTTTTTACTCTTGATATATGACCTTGCATTTGTCTGCCTTGAAATGCACTTTCAAATGTGCCCACTATACCTAGCAAATTACTTTTATATAAAAGTTCTGTTCATTTTTTAGTTCTTAACTCCACCAGCTTGCAAACCTCTGTATTTTATCCCAGATGTGGAAAACAGTGGACCAATAAGAGATCCTCAGGATCCTGTAGATGCAGATTCCATATTTATGATTGTCTCTTGAGATTTCTGGTCTCCTAGTTTTAGCCTCTTTCATTTCAGCAGTATTGAATATGTCTGGTCTTAATTCAATGGATTAGAGTATTGTTTTTCTTTTTATGCTGTGATTTCTCGCGATATTATTGATACGAATGAGAGCAGCCCAAGTCCTGAATTCTTGGGGACATGGGTCAGTATAAAAGATCAGTACATCTTCTGATAAGAATTATCCGCCTTGGTGAGATGTGGTGTTGTGCTGCAGATTGATATCTAGGTTTTCTTTCTGACTATATTAATATGCTGCCCTGTTTCTCTGTATGCACGGTTTTTGAATTTCTTTTTTTTTTTTTTAATTTATGGGCAATGAATTTAAAATGTCATTCATTGTTCTATGATGTGGCTAAATTCTAAAGAATCCATGAAGATTACTTCTAGCTTTTACAGATAATAAAACACAAAGCCAGTAATTTGCATGCTAAACACAATTAGTTCATTTATTTATTTTGACATCGTAAATGATATCTATCCAGTCACCAGGCATCCTGCCATCCATTAAAAATACAAGCTGTACCAATAAAAACAAAGCATCAGCACATCACATCCCACAAAAGGCAGCCAGTCAGCCAGAAATATAAAAAAACACTTTCTCCACCCTTCCAATCCCCAAATGAAACCCCATTGCCCCAGCCACCTCACCTCTCTCAAAATGTCAAGTAAACAGAACATCACACCCCAGGGTTGTTAGACCAAACCACCACAGCCATAAATTTTTAAGGCAGACACACGGAGCTAAGAGACAGAGTTGTGGTTAATTTTGGAGTATTCGGGCTCAGGCTCTTGCAGCAAGGGCTTCCTGACAAATGTATATGGAGATGTTGCCTAGCTATTCTCTCATTCAGTTAGTGAACCAAAGGTCTTCAAAACTCATGGCTTTGAGCCATGAGGCTCTGTATTTGTTCTAGGTGGTATTTCTTAGGAGGCAGAGAGCAGTGGTGTGGATGGGCTGCGTGGTTGCTCTCAGTATTCAGTTGGGCAGAAACAAAGTGAATTGTTCCCGCTTCGGGTCAAATTTTAATTTCAGTCTGGACTGAACTTCTGCCTTTGGAACTGGCTGTCGGAGCAGTAATATGAACACAACAACTGGAAGGATGGATGAGAGACCATAGATGACCGCTAATTTGATAGCATACAGCAGCATAATCAAGAGCTGAGACATCCAGGGCCAGTGTTGGCAACTCCTTGGCAAGAGACGTTTTGAACAGGGATCCATCCTGCCCTGCCTTGGTTGTCTAGTGGGGTTTAAAGTGCTGAAGACCTGCTCTCTCAAAATCAGGAACCTCTAAGGAGTCATCCAGAGTCACTAGTCACTTGGGAAAACTCGGGCTTATTGAAAATTATTAGGTATGACGATCTTTAACATCCTCTTGTTTTCATAGATAACTTCACAGCAGCAGTCCCAGTCCTGTCTGTAAGGGTAAGAAGAGGAGTGGTAGCTAGATAACTCCTTCAATTTGCCACTGACTGTGTCAATAGTTGTCTCTCTGTTTCAGTAACTACTGGAAACTTTGAGGTTCAATGCACCATTAGGGTAGGACAGGAACATTGTGAGTAGCATAGATTTTAGCTGAAAGAGCCTTTAATGCCTCTGAGGTCTCCAAGTAGAACATAACTCTTTCAGTATGATGGTTAATCTTTTACTTTAGATTTCGTTATTCAATGGAGAGGCTGCACAAAATTTCTGACAAAGTTGCATCTTTAAGTGTTCATATAGTAAGGGCAGATTGTATTGGGCTGCATGAAGGACTACGAGTCAGCAATGTTTGTGACCTGTTCTTACTGCTGTCTTTTTGAGTGGTTGCAGGCTAGTGCTTTAATTTCTTATTCTTGAATTTCCTGGTAAAAATCCAGGGGCAATGATATTTATCACCGAGTGGGAGATTGCAGGGGTTTGTAGTACAGTTTGATTTGTATTAGGATTGGAAGGCTTCAAATAAAAATGGACTAACTGTGAACTGGCTCTGTATATAAGAGGACAAGCCCTGCCCTGAATAGTTTTAGATGCTAAACAGGGAAGGAGGCTGGACTACGACTGAGGTTTTGTTATCCCCATTTTTCAAATAGGAAGCAGGGCAGTGGAAGATGAAAAGCAATGATGAATTCCTACAGGCTGAATTTGCAGCACATGAGCTACAGTGTGGTCACTGTTGCTGCACTGATTCCTTGTCCTGCACAGTAATTTATATTTGCTTCCTAGGTCACCGCATGGCAATTCCTCTTGTAGCCACATGCTACACAGAATCACAGAAGAATGATCCCATAAAGCTAGCTATAAGTAAAACCTAGACTTACTCTTATGTTGCAGGTAATGTTTTCTAAGGATCTTAGCGATGAAAGTTACTAAAGGCAGGTTCAGTACAATGAAAACCATCCTTGGATATCAGTGTTGTGTGACGCCATCTGATGCTTTCATGGTACTGATGCCGAAATCATCAGATATCACAATCTATTAACACCCTGAATGGGGGTTCTAGGGTTTCTTGCTAGCTTGCTTCACTTCAGTAACTCTGCAGAGGGTGCCAGAGCCTTTCCCCGGTAAAGGATGGCAGCAGTGAGAAGAGCGGTATGAGGTGTGACCAGGTGGACGACTTGCTCAGCCTCGTGGCAGAGCTACGAGAGGAAGTAGAAAGGTTAAGCAGCTTCAGGGAGTCTGAGAAAGAGACTGGTGGAACCGTACTCTGCCCTTTCTGAAACAGAAACAGCCACCAGAAAAAGCCCAAGATCCTGTATCTTCCCCCTGCCAGGCTGAAGGCAGTAGCTTAAAAGAGAGGAGTGAGTGGAGGCAAGTCTTCTCTCGGGGCAGCAGGCGAACCCCCTCCTTGCCCACCTCGCCTCCCCAGGTGCCTCTGCACAACAGGTATGAGGCTCTGGGTGTGCAAGGCCAGTCAGTGGATGATGTGGGTGATGGGCCATCTTCACCAGAAGTGTTGCCAAGGTCAGAAAGGCCTACCCCCCATCTCATGACCAGCTCCACAATGAAAAAAAGACAGGTTATAGTTGTGGGAGACTCCCTTCTGAGGGGAACAGAGGGTCCAATATGCCGGACAGACCCTCCTCTTAGGGAAGTCTGCTGCCTCCCTGGGGTCCAGGGTTAAGGACATCACTAAGAAACTTCCTAGCCTGGTACGGCCCTCGGACTATTACCCATTACTGCTCTTCTGTGTGGGTGGCAATGAAGCTGAAACGCATAGTCCAAGGGGGATCAAAAGAGACTTCAGAGCCTTGGGGCGGTTGGTAAGGGGATCTGGAGCACAGGTTGTTTTGTTCTCTCTCCTTCCAGTTGTGGGCAGTGACATTGGAAGAAACAGTCTATTAATACGTGGCTCCATGACTGGTGTCGCCAACGTAATTTTGGGGTTTTTGATAATGGGATGGGCTACATGGCACCAGGCCTGCTGGCATCAGATGGGATTCACCTTTCTGAAAGGGGCAAGAGTGTTGTTGCTCGTGAGTTAGTGGGGCTCATGGACAGAGCTTTAAACTGGGCTTGAAAGGGGAGGGAGATAATATCAGGCTTGTCCGTGACAAGCTGTGGGACGACACGCCAAGGTTGGAGGGACAGGGTGCTAGTGAGGGCCCTCAGCCTGTTGCTCTGGGATGTGCTGGCTACACTGCAGCGCACTTGAAGTCTTACAGACATGAGCCAGGGGCTCCCGAGGTCATAGGAGCCAAGAGGGAAACACCAGTGAAATACCTCAAAGGAATTAAGGGGTGTTCCTCTAAGAAGGTGATAGCCAACAGCCCAGCTGAAGTGCCTCTGCACCAATGCACACAGCATGGGCAACAAACAGGAGGAGTTGGAAGCCACTGTGCAGCAAGAAAGTTATGATACAGCTGCCACAGAATGAACCCCCCATAGTCCAAGAGGAAATGATTAGCACCTGCTACACTACTTAGACACACACACAAGTCTATGGGGCTGGATAGGATCCACACAAGGATACTGAGGGAGCTGTCAGAAGTGCTCACCAAGCCACTTTCTATCATTTATCAGCCATCCTGGGTCACTGGGGAGGTCCCAGTTGACTGGAGGTAGCAAATATAATGCCCATCTACAAGAATGGCCAGAAGAAGGATTGGGAGAACTACAGACCTGTCTGTCTGACCTCGCTGCCAGGGAAGGTTATGGAGCAGATCATCTTGAAGGCCATCATGAGGCATGTACGGGACAACCAGGCGATCAGGCCCAGTCAGCATGAGTTAATGAAAGGCAGGTCCTGCTTGACTAACCTCACATCCTTCTAGGACAAGGCGACCCACTTCATGCACGAGGGAAAGTCTGTGGATGTTGTCTTCCTAAACTTCAGTAAAGCTTTGGACACCATTTCCCACAGCATTCTCCTGGAGGAACTGGCTGCTAATGGCTTGGATGGGTGTATGCATCGCTGGGTGCAAAACTGACTGGATGGCCGGGCCCAGAGAGTTGTGGTGAATGGAGTTAAATCCAGTTGGTGGCTGGTCACAAGTGGTGTTCCCCAGAGCTCAGGAGGGACATTGAGGTGCTGGAGCATGTCCAGAGAAGGGCAACGAAACTGGTGAAGGGTCTCGAGCACAAGTCTTATGAGGAGCAGCTGAGGGAACTGGGTTGTTTAGTCTGGAGAAAAGGAGGCTCAGGGGAGACCTTATTGCTCTCTACAACTCCCTGAAAGGAGGTTGTAGCGAGGCTGGTGTCGGTGTCTTCTCCAGTACCTGAAGGGAGCCTACAGGAGAGCTGGAGGACTTCTTACTAGGACGTATAGTGATAGGATGAGGGGAATGGCTTTAAACTGGAAGAGGGTAGATTTAGATTAAATATTAGGAAGAAATTTTTCACTGTGAGGGTGGTAAGGCACTGGAACAGGTTGCCCAGAAATGTTGAGGCCCCATCCCTGGAGGTGTTTAAGGCCAGGCTGGATGGGGCTTTGAGCAATCTGGTCTAGTGGGAGGTGTCCCTGCCCAAGGCAGGGGGGTTGGAACTTGATGATCTTCAAGGTCCCTTCCAACCTAAACCATTCTATGATTCTATGATTCTTTCCATGGTGAAGACTGCAACACAAGTTATGTTGGGTCAGAGGCACTCTTCCAGGCTCCAGAGAACATCTCAGGGACTTCTTAGCCTCATGCGCTATCCTTGTATTGAGTAGTCCTTAAATCTTTTTATTCTCTAAATTTGTCTTATCTGCTTTGAACCTACAAAACTACTGACAGTTCAGTATCATGTACATTTGGCATCACAGTTTTACTCTAGTATTGTGTATGACCTGTCACAAGGGCAGAGGTGGTACGAATGAGCTTTGAAGTTATATTCCCAGAGCATGAACACACCTAAGATTTATGTGTTTTGTGTCATTTATGAATGAGGCAGAAATAAGCTGTGCAACCAGAATAAGAAATTATTTATACATTATTAACTAGCTGTCAGGTTTTTTCCACTTGCCATTTTCCATTCAACCAAAACTGCCCTGGGAATGTTTTGATATAGTTTCTGTGCTGGCATATAAGTCTAGTGAATCCATTATAGCTAATCTCTTAAAGTTTTATGGCTAGTTTTCTCCCCAGTGGAAATAAGTTGGGTTTTGTTTTTTTTTTCTTTCCCTGTCAAACATCTAGTTTTGACTTTATCATCAACCACACCAGTTCTCACTATATGCCACACTGTGTAAATGGGCTGGGCAAGGCACCCAGCTCTGCTATTCTTCAAGAAGATACCTAATGGTTAACCAGTTGTTGCACCGACGTTTTTCTTAGCGTGCAAATATCAGCTTTCACTTACTAAGCCCATGCGATATAAATAACCCCTGGCAGACAGGCTGGGATTATACTACCTGTTTGAACTGAGAAGGCTGCTTGCCAAAAATAATCGATTTGATTGCATTGGCTGGGCTTGTCAGAGTTTAATGGTGCATCATGGTAAGGGGCAATCTTAGAGAAAGCCAGACACGTGTAATAGGGAGCTCGGGCTCAAGCAAAAAGATCTTATGCTACCAGTAATGCTGCTTATACTTGTTGGTTGCATAAAACTTCATTAATTAAGTCAGTGAGATATGTTTCAAGGTAAAACACAGGGAGTCAAGGTGTTCTGCATAGATAACTTCAGGCTGATCAGGTTTTCTAGGGGCAGCAGAAACTCCACAGGTAGCCTCTGTTGTAAAAAATTTTGCATTCAGATGGAAATATGTCTCCAATACCACCATGAAAGGTGAAGATTGGGAGTAAGCAAAGAAGTCTGCTTGGTAGATAGTAAAGAAAAGAGGATTGTTGTCTTACTTTTCCTGAGTGATTGTACTGCTGCTCACGCAACTGCTACAAAGATGACTCAGGAACAAAACTCATCCTGCAGTCACTTTTGGTGAAGGGTGCATGAAAAATGTAACACAGCATATTTAGTCTTCAAACAGCATTGCTGCCATATGTGGTGGTAAGACCCTGTCCCTCATTTTGTCTCGACTGGTCTTCACCTATTAATATTACTGGAAGCAGGGAGCATGGAAAGCGAAAATCTCCTTTTAAGCTCAATGTTGGCTAGAAACAGTAGGGTTGGTGAGATCCCAAGGTCCCACTCCTAAAACAATAAGGACACAAGACAAATAGAAAGCTTTTTCATTTAGAAAACATTAATGTCATCCTTATTAAATTTATGGTTAGATAAAATCTGTGTTCAAATACTGCCAATTATGTGTGATATGCTGTATGAAGGGAGGAGCCAGAAGTTTTAGCCCAATCACAGAAGCAACAGATGAACTGAACAACATCTCTGTGTACCTATACAGTCTAGACTTGTTATTTTACTCCTTTCCCACTTTCCCTACCCCTTTGCCAGCCTTTTCCCTGGCCAATAAATATGTGGGAACTGATTTCCGACAGAGTTAATTATGTCTAATTGTGCCACTCTTGTTATCTCAGCAGCTTTGACTTACCATAAATTGCCCTGGTACAGATGTTGGCAAGATAAGAACTCTAGACTCTCTCCATATACATAATATGTATGTATTTATTTATATATCCGAACATGGTAGATATGCTGCTGTGGTAGATTGGAACAGTTATTTTATGACTGCTGGGATTTTCCGGCCAACTGGCTGTGCTGGGTGCCTCAGAGGCAGATACTGAGACATAATTCCTGCCCTCTGCTGCCTTCTCCAGCCCAGTGCGTTTGTCAGATACTTTTCAGTCGTGACCCAACGAAGTCTGGGTTAATAAGAATCAGGGAGGGATCAAGGGAGTAGCATTGCTCGGATGACATAGTACTTCAGCAAAGGCCAGTGCACAGTACGCTGGAATAAAAAATAGTTTAGGTATTAATAAATAAAACATAGAAATCTGAGTTGGCTGAAAAAACAACACAATTTATCTTTTGATATTTCCATTTCTGACATCTAGAGGCAAATCCGACGCCAGAAACATCAGGGAAGAGATTGAGCGAGGAGGGATTCAAATTGAACTTATGACTCTGAAAGGCATTTTTAATCAGCTAGGTTCCAGTGTCCTGGCTTATATAAATGTAGGAATGCTATTCACCTCCTATGCAAAAAAAAAAAAAAAAAAAAAAAGTCACAACAAATACACCCTAAGGGGTTGTAATAAAAAGCTAAATACATTTAAAACAATAAGGATAGTAAAAAAAAATTAAAAATAAAAGAGTTTTATTGTCAGGAAATTGATTCCAGGGAAGCATACAATTTTTTTTCAGGTAACGGTTGATTTTGGTTGAGTCTTCTGTCAGAAAAATTACAGTGAGATAATCTGCGTTGGTGGAGTTAGGAAGTAATTTTTTTTATATGTCTGAGCTGTGTTTGTACATCTCTCTAACTCCCATTCATCTCTCACTCTGCAGTGGGGTTACATAGCCCTTTCAGCAGCCTTTCCCTAGGGCTGAGCACTGCCCTGTAGCATGGAAATCCCAGTTCGGTGACAAAGCAAATGTGGAAGTCATAAAAAACTTGAGGTTATGTAGTCCCTTTCTTGAGGAGCTCTGAGAAGCACTGGGTCATCTGCAAACGGCAGAGACATGATGAGCACCTTCAGTTCTCATGGCCCTCAAACATTTATTCTTATGACTTTTATTTCAGGTTATAGTTGTTCTCTCTACTCCCCCACGCTTCGGTTCCTCGCACAGACCCGGTGTACGCATCGTGAGCGCAAGTCCCTGTACAGTGTGAACAATCTTTTGGTGTTGACATTTCTAATATTTCCTTGCTGTATTTCTGTGTTGCAGATGTGGATGAATGCGCTTCAGATTCTCACCAGTGTAACCCCACCCAGATCTGCATAAATACCGAGGGGGGCTATACCTGTTCCTGCACTGAAGGCTACTGGCTGTTGGAAGGCCAGTGTTTAGGTAAAAACCTCGGGCGATACGAGATCTGTGCATCTGTGTACGTGTACCTGTGAGGAACTGAAATAATGTCACCAAACATCTTTGTCAAGGACACAGTTAAACCTTCGGCTGCGTGGAAACTAATGTCTTTCCTCTTTGTACGTGCCAACAGTGTGCTTGGCAGAGAGGCTCCTTCGTGCAACAAAAACGTAGATGTAAATGCATATGACCGGCATCCATGTTACCCATGGGATTTTGGTATTCCCAGTCTGAAGGATTCCCCGTCATATAAGATCAATCACAGGCACGTGCACAAAAAGCTCTGTTCCCAAACAGACATCTCCTTTCCACACCGTGGCCGTCTGGACCAGAAGGGGTCAGGATTTGACACCAAGAAAGAGGCCAGTAAATCCCTAGATTCAACCAACCCCTTTTGCTTGGGGATGAGAAAAAAATGACCTCTGAACTGGGTGCCATTTCGGTAGCTTCCAAGCAGTTTTATTTCAATTTCTATTATTTTCCTCGCAGCGATTCATCTTTTTAGCCCAGCCCTCCTGAAAAAAACATCCTTCAACAAAGAGTACAGGAAAACCTTCCAGCTCCCCTCTCCTCCAGCCCATTCCCCTCACTTAACGTCCCCATGGGATGATGAAGTAGATGCTAATTCTAGGTACACAGCTAGGACCTAGGAGATAAGATACAACTTTTTCTTTAAAAAAAAAAAAAGTTTGCTTATTATTATTTTTTTCCCCTCGGCGCAGGCTGTTTGCCTGCCAGCTCCGCGGAGCTGGACCATCCTGTCACAACACCTCCGCTGGAAGGAGAACGGGCTTTCCCTGCCCATTCATCCCGGGAGCCTCTCCAGTTATTTTCCAACTTTTTCCTCCCAAGTACCAATTCCAATGAAGGACTGACTCACGGCTGCTTTCCGAACTCCTGCAAACAGCTGCTGTGTAACTCACCGGGCAGGGACAGCGCTGAGCCTCCTCCAAGTGGGGTCTGTGCAGCCGTAGCTGCTTTGGGGAGTCACTGTCTCGCAGTTCCCTGGGATATGAAATCTCCATAATCTCTGATAATTCCTTTTCTTTTGGGGAAAAAAGCTTGTGCTGGGGGTTGTACAGGCGTATGTGATGGGGTGGGGATGAGGGAGGGCAGGGAGGGGGACTCTGCTCTACATCGTCTGTTGTGTTACCTATTTACTTCTCTCAGTTACAGCCCAAACTAAAGGGTTGCGTGCAGCATTCGGGATTTGGACATGCACCTAAAGTGCTTTACTGCTTGATGGATATACCAGAGAACTGGTGTTCTCAGTATTCAGTTCTCAGTTCACAGAGAAGTGGCTGCATTGCTGAAGTGATTCGAGTATCTGCTTACGCCATTTAAAATAGGCAATAACATCCCAGTGTTGCCCACTTTAATAATCATGGGGTGGACTATTACAAGGCAATGCAAAGACCTGAAAGCACATTGCATTTAGAATCACTACATTTTTCCCTAAGTGTCAAAAAAGTCTGTTTTCCATACTTTCCACTGGCCTTGGAGAAGTGATTTTTGCTGTCATAAAGCAGTGAAAGACCATTTAACGTAATCAGAGGGCTGAGTTTTTAGAGACAGGCATTTTGGTGCGCCGTTAGTAAACCACCATTACAAAAAGCTACACTTCTCTCTATTGTAATGTTCCCTCCAAAAACTGGAGGAGCCAGTAGAGCAGTGTCTACATGACCCACCCACAAGAAGCAGCTCTGTAAAAGTCCTTATCCTCAAAATGTAGCACTCTTGTGATAACAGTCCTGCAAAAGCCAAAGCATGTATTTAAAGTAATAAGTCAGCAAAATGAGATATTAATTTACTTAAAAGCAATGTCATCTTTTGCAGGATTCGAGCCAAGGCTGCTGCTGGTGTACATACCATAGCTGACCCCGGCCTTTGGGTTATCTTGCTATTTAGAATGCAGTGGGAAATAAAAGCCAGTAAGGGCAAAACTGAGTGTCAGCGCCCTTGCTATTTTACCCAGAGAGAGTACTTGCAAGACTTTTGACATTTTCAGAATGGTTTCCTGAGACTTTCTACGGCAAAACTGCCCCAATGAGGCCAACAACACAAACTTGAATTGCAGGATGTAGCTACTTATACAACAGATTCACAACATCATTGTTGTTTCTATGGTATTACCACATCACATAAATGTTCGAGTCGTTCAAGAATTCAGTTTCCCAACGCATTCTTAATATTTAACACCAAATCAAGCAGCAGCCAATTTAGCTAACAAATAAGGAGCTGCTGGAATTCATGCAGATTTACATGTATATGTGTGAACCATAAGGAGAATACTGTGATTTTGATTTTCACATGCGTTGGAGGGGGTCGTTTCACCGAACCCTGTGCCTTCCTGCTTTGCTCCTTCTGGCAAACTGACCGGAGATAATACACCTGGGTTTCTATTGCACAAACTTAACTTCAAAGCTTTGAGACTAGCCATTAAAAAAAATCTCCATAAATCAAGAGCCAGTTAATACCACAGGAAATGTAAAGCCTTGGAAAGGACAACTACTCCATGTGTTTCATTCCAGTTCTTACTCCAGGAGCACAATTATTCTAGCACTTACCAGCATACCTATCTTACAGCATTTTCTTATGCTTCTAACAGTCTGTTGCATGTATTTCTAATGCTGCAATTCAGCCCGAACTGCTATTTTGGCAGTGAATTTACTGTTCGCATTTTAGAGCCTGTAACTTGTCACTTAAAAATTCATGTAAAACTGTGAATGTTAAGCAAATAAGATGATTAAGGGCTTGGAGCATCTGCCTTATGAGGAAAGGCTGAGAGAGCTGGGACTCTTTAGCCTGGAGAAGAGAAGGCTGAGGGGAGACCTTATTATGGCGTACAAGTATCTAAAGGGTGGGTTGAAGGAGGATGGAGCCAGGCTCTTTCCAATGGTTCCCAGTGACAGGACGAGGGGTACAAGTTAGAACACAGGAAGTTCCGTTCAAATACACGGAAACACTTCTTTACGGTTCAGGTGACAGAGCACTGGCACAGGCTGCCCAGGGAGGGGGTGGAGTCCCCTTCCCTGGAGATTTTCAAGACCCGCCTGGATGCAGTCCTGAGTAATGTGCTCCGGGCAATCCTGCTTTAGCAGGGGAGTGGGACTAGATGATCTCTAGAGGTCCCTTCCAACTCTGAAAACTCCATGATTCTGTGACTATTGCGAAAAAAAATCTTTAAAGAATATCCTCCCTAAGAAAAAAAAGAGTACTTTGTAACAAATACTTCTTGCTTTTCTAGTGAATAGCTTTGGTATATGTGGAGGTAAAAAGGGTTTCTATCTTGATTTTTGACAAAACTTTGCTACAACGCTGGCTGTGCTCTTGTTGATGGGCTGTGCGAGCTATCAGGTACGCTTCGAGGCAACTAACTTAAAGGGACTGACTCTGGGCTTCCTGGTGACATCTCATTAAGTTAACGATCACAGCAATGACAATCACTTCATAGGACATACTGATAGATGTCAGCTGTGGGTAAAAACACGTTACCGCATTCTTTTGGGTAGAGATCTATTTTAACTATAACTCTGGGTCTGAACACCTGAAAGTTTGGCTGTTAGGTCTGTAACCGGTATGCTGTTATTGGTACCGTTGACTCAATGTGTTTGCTGCTTTGTACCCGCATATGAAAATGCAGACCACTCTACTTTCCATCTCTCCCACCTGTAGATATAGATGAATGTCGCTACGGCTACTGCCAGCAGCTGTGTGCCAACGTGCCCGGTTCCTACTCCTGTACGTGCAACCCAGGCTTTACCCTTAATGAGGACGGAAGATCATGCCAAGGTACCGTGTATGCTAAACTGTATGACTGAAACTTTTGGTCCCAACCCCTGAAACTTGCTTTGTATTTAGAATACAAGTAACTTTCCCAACATTGCTTTTGCAAACGTTCATAGGTTTGTCAGCCTGAGATGTTTCTGTAGCTTCGCAGTGCCTCGGAGGGGTACAGGTGCAACATGACCAGTCTATCAGGACAAACATGCACAGAAGCCCAATCCTCCTGAAATGTAGATTTACTCAATTCACTTAAATTACAGAGCGTGTAGGTACTGAAGTTACCTTTAAAATCTGAGGCTGTGTGACCCACCTGAGACAGAAAAACTCTGTCCGATCAGCAAATTAGATCTGAGCCTCCCAAGCTCCAGGCTCGGGTCCTAAGCATTACACCACCTTTTGCTGTGATGTGCTACCTGAATCAAAGTCAGCACCACCTCTTTGTAAAGCCTCTCTCTAGCTAAGCAGGGAGCATCTTCCCACGTGCTGCGGGAAATGGTCCGTGCTAATGATGTCAGGACTTTCCAGAAGCTGCTAAAGTCCTAAAAGGGAAAAAAAAAAAAAAAAAAAAAAGGTTTTGTTACAGCCCTAGGTTCCCATAAGGACCACTCCTCATTGCATTATTTTCCCCAGCTACATCCTGCTGCATTTCCTCCCAGGTCTGTTATGACAAAATCAGTTCAATGGTTTTAAAATTGCAGGATAAAACCAGAAGCATTTGTAATAAATATTTCATCCCCATCTTCCATGTTATTTTTTTGATTGAAGACATTCCCAAAATGCTTCATTTCCACGCATGTTGTGTTTCCAACATGCTATTTCCAGGCAGCAGCCCGAATCCCAATAAACAATACTGACTTGGTTATATTTTTTCAGAACACATCACTCTGACTGTACAGCTAATCTCTTTGAAATGCTTTGCAGTAATGAATTGAAAATAGAGTTTGGGGAGAAGTCACTGATGCATTGGGCATTGGTTTCCCGCAGATGTGAACGAATGTACCAGCGAAAACCCTTGCACTCAGACCTGCGTCAATACCTACGGCTCTTTTCTCTGCCGCTGTGAACCTGGCTACGAACTGGAAGCTGATGGAGTTAACTGCAGTGGTAACTGTCTTTAGCTATTTATTGTTTCGGTTTCTTTAATTCTATTAAGTTTTCCTTTCCCGATATATTGTTTCGTACAGGCTTTTTAACACATTTTTTGCCTTGGTCAATGGTTAGCAGCTGCAACTTGTATGATCTTCTTTCCAGTTAAAGCACACAGCAAATACCCAGGAAAGCACAACGGAGAAGGGCTGCAAATGGTTTAAAAGAAATAAGCTAAATATTAAAAAGCTCCAAGACGACAGCAAAACATAAGAAAACGCTTTCTAAATGTTGAACAGGAAGCTTTATTAGAGCAAATAAAGAAGGGACTGGCCTAGAACATTCTGCCATGATTAAAGGAATACTGTATATAAAAGCACTTTTCCAGTTGTCCATTGAATGTGTTGTATTCCACTTGCTCTTACAACTCCACACTTCTGCCTGAAACCTTCCCGTTTCTCCCGTATGGCTCTGGCTACACTTCAGAAACAATATATGGTTTCTTAGTACAGCTATTGCTAATCTGTTCAGCACATAGCAGAAGCAACTGTGCTTCTGTCACTGTACTTTTTCTTCTCTTGTTTTTGTTTTTATTTTATTGCTTTATTTTAATTGAAGGCAAAACTTATTTCTGTGCTTAATGTTCCCACAGCCTGATAAAATTAGAGAATCCAGCCAATATTTCTTGGAAGGAAAAACACACTGGAAAATACTTGTTTTCTAATTTACAGTAAACAGATGTAACATGCTGTTTCTGAGAGAGAAGACATGTGATAGGCAGTATGTCTATAGATTAGTGTTTCCAAAGCTGTTCCTCCCTGCAAACCTCCTTATTATAACGGAACGAGCAAAGACTTAAATCTCTAAAGGGTCTTATGCATTTAGCATTTAGAGCTGCGACACCTAACTTAAGTTTTCTGCTTTCTAATGGTGTTTCTGCTTCTAAGTTAGACTTCTGCACTTTTTTAAGTGCTCCTGAGCTAGTTGGGGGCCTGAGCCAGTTAAGTTCAATGCAATGCCATATAAACATTGCCAGTACAAAATGGTGACAGGAGAGGTGGTGCTTGAGCCTCATTCAAGTCTGAGAGTTAAGCCAGCAAAAGGGACTTTGCACCACCCAGATTTTGGTCAGAAAACCTTTTCTTGACAGTTCTGTGCAAGAAAATGCTTGTCAAAGCAGGTCAAATTTCTCTGGATGAGCTTTTTTTACTTCACAAGCAATCACTAGACATCACTGAGGCTCGCAAAAGGAACACCTGGTTAGGAGAACACAGGTTAAGGGTTACAGGTTGCCCAGAGAGGCGGTAGATGCCCCATCCCTGGAAACATTCAAGGTCAAGGTGGACCTGATCTAGTTGAAGATGCCCCTGATCGTGGCAGGAGGGTTGGACTGGATAGCCTTTAAAGATCCCTTCCAACCCAAAGCATTCTATGATTCTGTGACACTCCTGTGAGACACCCAGGATCCAGATGTACTCCAAGAACCACTGGATTAGTCCATGGCCCAGCAGCGAGCTTACCTTGACAATGGGAGGAATCCCTGCCCCAATACAAGGAGAGAAGCAGAGATTTCAACCTGGCTTTCCCAACAGCAGCATTATTTTCTGATCACACAGGTATTGCTCGTGCACTCGGTGTGCTCTGAAATGCCTACCATCTTGTCCTCTGCAGGTAGTCAGCAGAATGCCAGAAATGTTCAGGAACAGCAAAGATGTGCCTGTCCTGTGCGGGCTCAGCAGCAGAAATGTAGGACCCTCGGGGCTCTAAGGCCCTCCAGCACTTGACAGCAGCTGAGCACAGGTTATATGAATCCGATGCACTGGAGCACTGGGCTAGAACACCTCGAGAGGGTGGGTGACATCTCAGTCCCTTTATGGAGTCAACCCTCAGTCCATGTTTTGTCAGGAAGGTGTTTTTTTCAGCAAACTCACTGGGCCAAGTGACACAGTAACAGGACTATGTAGGAATAGAGTTCCTTTCATCTGCCTTCTGATAATGTGGTTGCAGCCATAAAGCCCCTTTAACATATTTGGACTTCAAATACTTTCCAATACATCTGCACAAACCACCAAAAGTGGATAAATGGACTGAACCCAAGTTAGAAGAAAGGGAAATTCAGTCTGAAGAGTAAAAGTGATTTGCCCGGGAGAGTCAACATGTCAGAGCTGGGAATAAGAACTTGGGAGTTCCTGGCTGGGGCTCTGGCCTTTGTTACTTTCTTCCCCTGAACAGGGAAATAAGGAAATGATTAACTGCAGCCTCCCTCAGTCTAGCGCCTGCGCCTGTGTTTCCCCCTCAGTCAGCCATGCCTCCATGGGCAGCTCTGAAGTTTGTCTTTCTCTTGAGCACAGTTCTGCAGAATACAATGACTGGTCAATTCATGAGTGCAAGGGGAAAACAGCACAATTTCTGCTTTCAATCAGCGATTTGACAGACTGCTTAGTTTCCTGGGTATCTGCTGGGAGATGGCTGGGCCTTCCAGTAGGTCTGACCCAAGCAGGGATGAGCTCCGTAGTCTTGCTGGAATGCCTTGGAAGTAACTGGCTAGAGGCTAAGAAACATAAAACAGCTGGGGCTGGCTGCGGGAGTTCTGCTGGGACCCATGTGGCCCTGGGAAAGGGAAGTTTGCTCTCCAGAAAAAAGAAATAAAAAAGAAAAGAAAACCACCGCCAACACTCTCCGTTCAAATTACAGTTGCAGCTTTGTTGTTGGAGTAGCTCTATCTCTGACGTAAAACAGAACTGAAAACATGGCCAACTGGTGACAGGTATTCGAAAAGAAAAATAAATAAATAAAAGCCATGCATTGTGTTCAGCAGCAGCTTTGGGTTCCCTAGGAGAAAAATGTTTAGCCGAGAACTTGTTGTATAGCATTTTCCCGGGTTGCTGCAGAGCTGTAGGGAGCTGGAGGGTGCCAACCTCCAGCTGGGCTGATGGGCACGTAGTCTGGATGGCCACCTGCCTGCGGGACTGCTCTTTTGACTGTAAAGCCAAAGACACTAAACTTTGTTTTACCACTGCAGACATGGATGAATGCAGCTTCTCAGAGTTCCTCTGCCAGCATGAATGTGTGAACGGGCCGGGTTCTTACTACTGTATCTGTCCTTCGGGCTATAACTTGCTTGACGATAGCAGAAGCTGCCAAGGTAAGAACATTCCTGTGCTGATTAAAACCCGAGGGGCCCAGAAAATAGGTCCGGTGTCTGGAAAGAGGTTTTCAAGAATTGAGATGCTTGGTCTTGGCATTGCACAGTCAAATACTCGTAGGGGCCAATTATGCAATTCTGGTAAGAATGTCATCACGTGAATAGTCCCACTGAGGTCAATTGGTGTGTTAGTGGAAGTTAAGACTTCACTGACTGGGAAACAGCTACACAGGGAAGCCCTCAGATGCTCTCCTCTCTGCTGCACGTCTCTCTCTAGTTTTCCCATACGCTAAGGTCAGACAGCCTGAGCAGCCAATTTCTTTTCTATTTTTGCAGCACTTAGCATATGGGAGCACGCCAATAAGCAGAAATGAATGGAGTTAAAAACTGATCTTAAAAAAGGGGTTATCAAAAGGCCACTTGTCAGGGTGCCAGTGTTATGAATTTGGGGGCAATTCCTTAAGACGGAAACCGGTTTGTAAGAGTGGTGTCTTGCAAATAGTTCCCTGCTTTAGCCTTTTTCTCATTTCTTGTGTTTTAGATATCAATGAATGTGAAATCAGAAACTTCACCTGCACTCCGCAGCAAACGTGTTTCAATATCCCAGGAGAATATAAATGTTTAGACCCAGTAAGATGCGAGGAACCTTATATCCAGATTAATGAGAAGTGAGTAACATACCCACAGCCACAAAAGCAAATTCTATCTGTGTGAAGTGTATCTAGAGTGAACCAAATCAGCTGCATTTTTACAACATGGCCATGAAGTGTGTCTAGAGAGCTATACGTACATGCTGTTGCTGCGTTTACCATTGGTAAGCTGTATAAAAATAATAAATTGCAATTCCTTACCAGGTCACCAGGTGGGATATGATATGATGTGATTGATGTGATGTGATGTGATGTGGTGTGGTATGATATGACAAGATACAATAGTCGGATGTGTGGAAAGTTAGACTGGAAAAACACTTATCAGTGAGTAGAGAAAACGGCAAGGTTTGTAATGTAATGAGAGACATTTACTTACATTACTAATTGACTTCATATATGTTCAAATCCACCCTGTTTGTTAGTATAAGTATTTCCTGTAAATACTATCTCGTGTCTGGGAAGTACTTTAAAACATTAGATGATGGTTATAAGCAGGATACAAGTAGTTTCCTACTGCTTAAAGGTTAAAAGTGCTGAAAAGTCCACATCCTTGTCCAGAAATTGACTATGTCTGGATGGGACTGTTAGCACTGTTACTGTCTAAATTTGGAATTATTTGAGCAAGCAAAAAAAAAAATCCCACATTTCTAAAATTGACTTGTTTCTTTTACATTTTTGTAGGTACTTGCCTGGGGCTCAAAATATTTCAGCTCCAGACAGATCTCCCTATATTGCAGCCCATAGGATTTCATCCATCATGTTTGCACTAAACCTAATTACTTCAGATTGCTTGGTAGCCTCGTGTATTTTATAAAAAGACAAGAGATGAAGAATCAGCTTCTTTCCATTATAATTTATTCATGTCTTTACATTGCTTTCTGAACTAGGGCAGCTGAGGAGCGGACACTTTCTGTTCTTCCAGTTCTGGGTTTACCTACGTTCAGAGGTGGTAGAGTTTAAACTGGAAGTTGAAATATCTAAAGCCTCTGTATCTAAATTCCCCAAAGCCCAACTATAGAGTCCTTGCTGATCAGCTTGCACAAGAACTCTTGGTCTCTGAGCTTTGTATTTGGTGGCTTTGGCTCGTGTCTAGATGTGACTGCATTTAATTTGCGGCATATGTCTAGAAGCGGTCAGTATAAAAGCCAAGTGAATTCCTTGCATCTGTGTTCTCTGTGGAAGGAATTGGGTGTTTGCAATGCCAGGAAGCTTTCTATGGGGGACATGACAGAACAACTGTCTGAAATTGGTGTCAGTAGAGGAGGTTATAGAAAAAATAGGCAAAAAGACCCAACTCTTTTCCAGTAAATTCCCCAGCGTGGCTTTTATAAAGGGACATCCTGCCTCACAACTTCATTAGAGTTCTCTGAGAAATCAGCAGCACGGGGCTAGGGCAGATGAGCTGATGCAGGCTGCTTGGGTTTCCAAAGGCTTCTGAAAAGAATCTCACATAAGGTTATTATGGAAATTAAGCCGCCATAAATAAGAGAGAAGTCCAGGAACAGAAGAATAAGAGATTGAAAAATAAAAAACAGAGTACAGTACGGAATTGTCAGCTTTCATAGTGAAGTTCTGCAGAGGTCTGAGCAGGATCTACTTTGTCCAACATATCTGTAATCAGCCTGGGTAAAAAGATAAACCATGAGGTGGGCAAAGTCTGCAACAGTATCTGAGGACAGTAGAGAAACATGTGGGAAGAAAAGAATTGCAGAAGCAGCCTCAATGACTGTGCAATAAAAATGGCATATAACATTCAATGTAAAGTAAAAAGACAATTCCAAATTCAGAAACTAAATAAAGAGCGCTGACCAAATTTTAATCCATCCAAACTGAGATTTGAGGGTTGTTATAGGTAGTTCCATGATCTGCAGTACTCACTACAGGTGAGAAACTCAATCCGAATTTGAGGTGTTAATAGGTAGAGAACATCCTTAGAGCATGTGCCATTGGGTGCCCGTAGCTTTAAGACTGTGCAGTTCCTTCCCCTCCTCTCAAAAGAAATATAACCGGATAAAGGTTCATAAAGAGTGATGAGGACGATCAAAAGTATGGAATAGCTTCCTTGTAAGAAACAACTAAGTTAGGACCCTTCAGCCATGAACAGGGTCAAATATGAAACCCTGAGTTGTGTGAGGAGGATGATCAGGGATTGACTGGCTGCTGCCCTGTCGATAGAAGAGCTGGGGGCATCAGACTAAGTCAGCAAGGGACACTGCAGAGAGAGGTGGAGTGGGCTGTGGAGCTCCTGACTGCAGGGAACCAAACATTTCAGTGTGTGTAAGGGGAAGCTGGACGTGCTGATGGATAAGAAATGCATTAAGGGCTGAGGAATACACATAAGACATCTTTGTCGCAAGGATTTCCCGAGTCACAAACAATTGGAGGCCGTTGGTGGAAGCGTCATACCCTCAGCTGCCCATCCTGCTCTTCCTTAGGGCCCTGCACTTGATGCTACAGGTTTGGTTTGATCCAGGATGTCTTGCTGTATGTTTTCATGTAGTATAGAGAAGATTGTTAAACAAAGAATACAACATTTATATAGCACCATCAGTGGAATGATCCAATAATTAACAATTTTGGGGACGGTTCAGTATAAATTACTGTCTGAACAAACATGTACTGGGTATTCTACACCTGCAGAGCTGGTCTAAAGAAAGTACAGATTTTTGAGTGATGTAAGGAGACAAAGGATGCCAAGATATTTTAGCCTAGAAGACAAAAAAAAGAAGGCAGGGATATAGGTAGGCCAGAATAGCAGCACAGAAAATACCAGGACTACATTCATTACAAGTTTCATTGATTCTTTTAGCTGGTGAACAGCATTATTTGTCTATTTATTTATGCAGCTTGCACATACAGAATCAAATGTTACAGCAATTTGTAACCCCTGATGACAACCTTATTTCTGACAGCCGCTGCATGTGTCCCGCTGAAAATGCCGGTTGCCGAGATCAGCCATTCACCATCTTGTACAGAGTGATGGATATGGTGTCCGGGCGGTCTGTGCCTTCTGACATTTTTCAGATGCAAGCAACAACTCGCTACCCTGGAGCCTATTACATCTTCCAAATCAAATCAGGGAACGAGGGCAGGGAATTCTATATGCGGGTAAGTCTGGCGCTCATTGAGAGAAAGCACGGAGCATCTTCTTGTTAGCTGAATATCCTTCCAATAGCAGAACTCAGTTTTTAATGAATAACATTTAAAGCTTCAGTATGAGACATTTTCACATGCAGATGTGCAGAGCGGTGTGCTGATCTGCAGGGGCTGCTGGCTCTTTCAGGAAGGTGACCTGCCCAAAACAAACACGCTTGTTTTATGAGACATTAGGTTCAGGAAAGTCCAGGGCTGTGCCCATGTCTAAAAAAAGCTCATGTCTCCTATGCTCAAGAGGAACTGTTGTGCCAAACCTTTTTTTAATTTGATGACAATCAGTACTTGTCACTGAAAGAGTCAATGATGTTTCTCGTTTGGTTGGTTGGTTTTTTTAAATTTTCATTGGAAAATTAAAAACCTAAAAATCAAAAAAGTAAGGGGAAAAAAAAACCTTTATCCCAAGAATCGACTTTCTGGGTTCTTTGCTTTTATTTGTTCTTTTTACTGAGAACACAAAATTTAATGTAGATGCTGTTAGAGAAAACAAAACTGCTTTTTTTTTAATCTGAATTTTCCTCAGAAGACACCTCATTCCACAGTCACTTTCACTGCACCTCTGAGACGCAGGGGTAATGGGACGTGCCTACAGAGGACGGGGCACAGCCCCCAGGGATGGTGCCGTTCAGAAGGTTGATTTTTAACCCTAGGCAAAACCTGGCTTTGATATTCACATTAAGCAATGTTCAGTGGCTATTGATGGCTCCCATACCTCACAGAAACCCGTAGCGTGATGGATTTTGGTAGACTCCAGTACACAGTTCTCCTGAGAGCCTCAGATTCTCACTTTCAAAAAAAAAGAAAATGTTTCAAAATGCCAAAATGACAAGTGGTCCAAGAATGATCGTTTACCTCTCACAAGAGCTTTCCTGTTGCAAAGTCATTACTGATCCCACCAACCTTTTCCCCTCGTCCGGGTCGATCTGCCAGATGCTAGGGCTCAAGTGACCAGCATCATTGCTGAAGTCTGCTAGTTTTCTTTTATTTATCACGCACCCATTCATTTTCTGAATGCTCATTCTGAATGCCTTTTTAAATACTCATAATCCACTGTTCTGGCCAGATATTTCAATGGTCTGCTTCCACTTACTAAAAGACAATTTTTTCTGAAGTGCCTTTACATGTTTAAAGCTCTCTTCAGAGGGTAAGGTTTTTCAACGTTAACATATGCAATTATACAACAAACCCTGATCCTGTTCACATAGGAACATCTTTTATGTTCCTACGTGAACATAAAAGCTCCTTTTATGTGCAGGGTTCCCAAAGGCTTTGCAAACTGTAGAAGGTGATAGTTCATACAAAACACTGAAATGCAGCCAAATACTGAAACGAAGCGCTCTCTCCCCTGTGAATTGCAGTAGCTCAGTAGCTTCTACCAATGCAGCAGAAAAGAGTGTTATTTTGGCTGCTCAAAGACCACGGTCGTAATGTGGTCTCACCTCAGACGATAGTTTTCAAGGGCTGTTTTTTAAAGTCTCACCTGCTGCTTCTTGTTTTGCGCACAGCAAACGGGACCGATCAGCGCTACGCTGGTGATGACCCGCCCCGTGAAGGGCCCCCGTACTATTCAGCTGGACTTGGAAATGATCACCGTTAACACCGTCATCAACTTCAGAGGAAGCTCTGTCATCCGGCTGAGGATATACGTGTCACAGTACTCCTTCTAAACCTTGAGTTTGTGCCCTGGAAACATTAAAACAAAAGAGACAGTTCCTCCTCTGCAGAACTCTCTCCTCAGAAGCCAGTACGTATAGCAGCTCTAAACCAAACCAGTATTCCCACAGACCCCGTGACCTATGCCTGTCCGAGGAGGGAGGCCTCTTTGTGCACGGTCCCTACCAGGATGCAGACATCTGAAGATGTACCGTCAGCAGATCCCCTATGATTCTCTATGTGGTCATATATTTTATGGACTCTTCTTTCCATTGTAAACACTTCTAGGGTATGAGTCTATGTTTGAAAGACTGTGAACCTTTGTAGCTCCGAGGCTGCTTAGCAAAAAGCACCAAAGAAACTGAGGAAAAAGCTGGCTTTCGCAATCTTGCCTTTTTTTTTCTTTTTTTTTTTTTCACTGTACGTGGAAAGCAGACAAACAAGCAGAAACAGAAACAAAAAGCCACCTATTGAAACAAGGGATCTCAGAAGTGCCAACTTACATTGCCAATTATCTCTGGAATTATCAGTCAGGCACTTTGTCTCAGTTCACCTTGCATTTCTCTTAGTTTCACCTGTTTTTTCTTTGATTCTATTTTATAGCTAAAATTCATTGTAAATTCAATCCAAAACACATGTTGTACTATGTAATCTTCTACTTTCTAACAAAGTGACACATGTTTGGGTTCCTTCCTGTATTAAATCTTCCTATATAACAGAGTTCATAGAAATCTGTCACTGGTTGGTATGTTTTACAATGTTTAGGGTGTTATGCTTATTTCCACCCCGACTCTTTGACACCGGCCTCCGCTGCCGGAATAGTGTCCAGGGACTTCAGAGCAGATGAGAATCAGAACTTTATTTTTCCCTGAGTGTGGTAGTTACAAACAGTTTGTAGTGGTTATAAGGCAGCGACCCTAACTGTAGTTAAGGCTGCAACTAATCTCCTGTTCAAGGACCACTCAGCTCAGATCCGTCTAAATTCCTTCAGAAAAAGAATGAATTGTTCCCTTCACGCGCAGTCTCTCTCCTACGTTCCTAAAATGGGGGAAAATAAGCCAAAAAGGACTTGGGCTTATTGTTCGTGCCTCTGCCACAAAGCAGACCTCGCTAAAGCAGTACCCAAACCTCAAACGCTGGGATCCCACAGTTTCCATAGGCAATGTCTTCTCAGGTATAACTGCTGTAACCAATAGAAAGTTTCTCCTGAAGTCTAATCTGAATCTCTGCTGTTGTAATTTAAATCCATTGCTTTTTAGCCCACTTCTAGTAGAAACAGAGAACAGTTTATCTTCCCCTTTGCAGCAGTCTTTAACATGTCTGAAGACTGTTGTCATGTCTCCCCTCAGACTGTTTCTCTCTAGTCTAAACAAACCCAATTCTTTTGGTCTTTCCTCATACATCACATTTTCTGGACCTTTGATCATTCTTGTTACTCTTGCCTGGATTCTCTCCAGTTGGTTCACATCTTTCTTGAAGCGCAGTGCCCAAAACTGTGAAAAGTATTCCAGCTGAGGCCTCACAGTGCTGAGCTAAATCTATATATATGTTTAGGAGTTTGAAAAAAAAAATTAATAATTGTATAGTTCAGAGGTATAACGCTCACCTTGTTGAAGCTACTGAGTTTGGTCTTTTTTAGTAGGGATGAGGGTTCATATGCCTTGTTCTTAAATTTCTCTGAAGCAAGCTCTTTTGCTTCTTCCCCCTGCTTTTTCCTTATCGACTCATTTGCTCGCCAGCATCGCTAGGGCAGGAAAGGTAACCTTTGCTTCACCTTTTTGAAGACTGGAAGTGCTTAACGCTACTCTGGAAAAGGAGTTTATGAAGATTATAATGCGAGCAGGCTGGAGCAGAGTAGAAGCATTATGTGAGGTCTTCAGTAAAGTGGAGTATTAAATGGGAGAATACAGACTCAGAAAGTTATCCCAGCACGGACTGCATGACAATCAGAAAATTGACTCTCTTTTTCCTAGTAAGTTTAGTGAGTTAGTCTGGAGTTGGTTTTCCCTAGCTTTAGTAGAGACTCTGCTCTTTTTACTCGTACTCGGCTTGAGGGAAGCCCTGATGCAATGGCTCACAGCAATGAAATGCCAAGTCGAGTGCGCTTAACAGCTTCCTTTTCTTTATGGTTTAAAGTTTTCTCCGTGCTGCTACAATGTCCTGGGATCCTGCGGCTCAGAGCTCTGTACACAGGCTGTCCTTCACTGTTCAAACAAAAAAGCTGGAGCCAGACTCCAGGGTTTAGTGGGCCAAATTGAGGGCAAGACGCCAATGAGATTTGTGAGTAGCCAACTTGGAGGAGATAAATGTAGAGGAAACGTGCAGAGAAATATCAGAAACACGAATGTGTTTCCTGAGTGTATCATGGCTCATCATATGCCACAGTCTTGGAAGGGAAAAATAGAGATGACCAGGAAGGTGGAATGTTGGTTTATAACCATGGGGCTAGAAGTGCTCTTGTATCCCAGATGATGGAAGTGAGACATGGGAAACAAGCAGGCTCTGGGTCACCAGACAGCAGACAAGGGGCAGGCAGGGTCTTGCATTAAAGACATTAAACTCTTATGTTAAAAGTTTTCCCAGTGCTTAAAAGCCCCTTTTTCCCCCTTTTGTGCCCCTATGTTATGTCTTCTTCATGTCCAGTTGAGGAGTCGTCTCTCTTCCTGCCATCACATCACCTTCTGGAGAGGAAATGTGCCCTGTTAGACATCAGACAGTTTCTCACTTCTGGGCTGTTCTCCCATGGCCCCCACATACCAACCTGATTTAACCCTAATTTAGAAACATCAAAACCCAGAGGAATTCCATAACAAAACACTTTGTTAAAAGAGTAGAGCTTGAACACTCGGTTTTAGCAGGGTCCAGCAAATACTCATAAAAAAATATTACACTTTCTATATAAACATTCTGCGCCTTAAAAAAAAAAAAGTGAAAAGTCTGGAAACAAAGGAATTCAGCCACTTCTCGACCGCCATAACATCTTTCATCACTCACTATCACTCCAGCCAACTTTAACTTTGCCAAAATGTATGCCAATCTCAAAATAATAAATTACTAGCAGTTTATAACGTCTAAACTCTCCATTTCCTAGTCAGGGGTCTGTTTCCAATAGACCATCACAGGCTTGTATATTACTGCGATTCTCACCAAATAAAAAAAAGGACTATGCATGTCAGGTTTTTACAACATGAAAGTGAAAAATGTGAACTTGCAACTGCTGTACACACTCATGTTCTCCTTTGAGGCCGGGCCTCTCTAAAAGCAGACAGAATTCCAGGTCCACTTAGAAAATGATTCTTTATTCTAACCTATTGCAGAGGATTTTCTAAGACAGAGTTTTACCATGTGGCTAACAGACAATATTCTGGCCGGCACCAGATGAGGGCACTGACCCTGGTCTGGGTACGTGGCTCTGCTCCCTCAGGGTGGGAGAGCCGTTCCCTGGCTGAGCTGGGGAGGGACAGCTCTTTGCCTCTCCTGCCTTTGGGCTGTCACATCTGTTTAAACGAAGGTCCTCAGGAGAAAGATTGCCTCTCACTATGCGTTTGTACAGCACCTGTTGCCAGTGCCATAATTGGAATAAAAGTAAACAAAAGCAGAAATGGCAGTAATCTTTGATACAGATCACAATGATTGGGAAGGAGAATCTATTCTCATAAATGAGCCAAGTGATTCATGCTAGTCAGGTTAGGTGCCAGAGGGAGAAGGATGGCAAGAGATGAATGACTCAGTGCTGTAGACCTGAATGGGTCCTATCATCTGGCTAATTTGACTTTGAGGTATTTTTAGGGGACTGACTTTTTTTGACATAGGCAACAAAATGTTATTTCACCTAAGAGTTTTCTGGATCCCACAGAATCGCTTTTCAACTTATGCTTCTTTGACAACAATAACTTTATTGACTCTAAGCTTCTTTGCGTATCTGGTCACCCAGCATCACTGGGTGTAGTGTCCAGAGCTATTCACCCAGAGCTTTCTCCTTTTCAGGTTGGGGGCCTCTACTCATATTTACCTTTTTTTGGCTCAACTTTTAGAAGAGTCAACTTTTATTGTCTCATAAACATGGTATCAGCAGCAGCAGAACTTACATATGCATTTTTCTCTGTCTAGAGCAGCCAGAGCAATAGAATCATTCAAGTTCTCCAGTCTGGCTTATTCACAAAAGACGCTACTGAATATCTTCCATAGCATGTAGCTGTATTAGAACCCAATGAAAATTTCATAGCACAATGATGTTAAAAAAAAAAGGAATAAAAGTATGCCCTAACGTTATTCAAGCCTGACAGGCACTATTGTTTAAATAAATCTCTATCGTGGATGGACAAAACCCTCAGCTGGTGTTAATTCACGACTGCCGCTCTTTAATGGAAAGATAAAAAGCATCCTTAGGATCTTCCCTGTGTGTATGTAAAGCACTGTGCATGTATCTGTATACAAGGAGAATTTACAGAAGCTAAAGCTAGTTGTGGTAGTGTGGCTCTGCATTTGGAAGTCAAAGAGTTGTAAGATAACACAGCACAAGCAAATTGTGTTTCCTCATCTGACACGAGTGCAGACAAGCGATTTACACACATCGCGTTTTGTTGTTTTAAGTCTTTGAACCAATTCTGAACAGCTCAACCCCAAAGTAGGTGCCATGCATGAAGACTGAGGCTGGTGGTCATAACTAGACTTTAAGGGATTCTGCAGAAAGCCTACCCAGAAAGGTGACCTGTGCTGTAGGGAGTGTAATGGTCCAGAGGTGTTTGTGCAAGGATGTCTCTGGTCATGCAGCTGCCTCTTTCCTCGTCTGTTCCAGTGCAGAGTGCATCTGATGTTTATAAGTGTGCACATCAGAGGTGGAAATCTCACCTATTCCAGTTCTGAGTTCAAACTTCTGGTTTCCATTGGCCAAACTGATCCCTCCATGTAATTCAACTAATATTGGTGAAGTCACATGCGGGAGAGTCTGGAGACAAGGCAGATACACTTTTACACCAGCAAGCGAATAACGATGCAGTAATCTTGATGTAAGAATTGAGGAATGTAGCTGGGTAGCAAAGGGATCTTTAGAAAACACTTCAGCAACCAAAAATTCTTGAAATATTCAATCTCTTTCAATTCCCTCCTGTATCCCAGAAGTCACTTATTCTCCCTTTTGAGGTTGTCCTGGACAAATGATCTCATTATGGTCATGCACTGCAAGCACATGCTGAGTGAGCTCCATTTCTCCTCTGGCACTACGTAACATTTTTCACTGTGCTTTTTGGAGATCAGTTGTAAGCTATGTGTCTCTTCTAGGCTCTGACTGACCTCAGTTGCTTTTCTCATAGTCAAGGCAGATCTGTTATTTCCCTGCCAGGTTCCTCTGTACCCACCATCTGTACAACAAGCTCTTCATGTGTTTCACTGGAAATGCCGGCACTGCTGTTGGCCCATCTATTGCTTTTGCACCCTCCTCCCTCTGCAACGTCGGTAGGCATCCTTACAGCAAAGTATTGGGTCTGAATGGCCAAAGGGATTGCCCAGCCTGCTGGTAGAGCCTGGCTTTGGGAAGAGGATTTAAAAAAAAAACACAGCCCCCCAGTTTTGAAGGTGATAGATGCTCTTTTAGGTCCTTATGAGTCACTTCTCTCCTGAAATTGTGTCTATATCATGCTGGCTTGATAGTCACAAGGCTTTTTAAGAAGCTTGATAAGGACATGCTTATGCAATACATCCTTAGGCTCTTCACACCTTGCATGGGGTTTTCCCAGTTTGCAAACAGAGTATTTGGCCCAGTCAGAGAGCGTGCAATGTCATCACCACTACGCTGAAGTCGGTGATCACTAACCACCTTACATCAGGTCTGGATTTAGCCCAGTTTTATTGTAAGTCTTGAATCTCAGTGTCAGTGGTATAGATGTAAACAGATATGTATTATTTTGACAGTAGAGCTGAAAGATTGTTTCCAGTAAATAAACAGTAGTATGATTGCAGTATCTCTTTCTCTGCGGGCACTATCTTTGGGTACATTAAGATTTCTTGAGATATCCTTTGACGCTTCAAAATTCCCTCTGGTACTTCAAGCCATTCATTGATGTGTTTCCATGAATGATTCCTCACTCCTGTTCTTCAAAGGTCAACACAGGCACTTGACTCTACATATTGTTAAAACATCAAGCTACACCCAGGCCTTTGTAGAGCCATGACTCATGCATCATTCATAGAAATTGTTCCCCTCTGTAACCTATAAGGAATTATGCTGACTTCGTTGAGATTCTGCAGTGTTCAGAGTAATGCATGTGCATGGGTTTTTCAAGACTGGGACCTTAGTCTGGAGATTGTTCATCAGCAACTTCCTGCAAATGTTCTGTATTCAACATGTGAAATCATAGCTACAAAGGTTAGTTTTGAAAAAAATCCTCAAAACATATGGTGTTTCCTGGCTGCCTACATATAATGCACACGGCATTCAAAAGCCCAGCACCAGAGTTCCACAGTGTTTGTAAGAAATCACTGTTTTTAAGGAACATTTTGGTCAGTAAACTCATTTTGTAGATTATGTGAAATGCAAACAAAGAGGCAGAGGGCCTGCCAAGATTACACAGATTTGTTATTCAAATCAGTATCCCCAAGAAAACCTGAATCTAGTTCATCATTTATAAACATTCCTTTGGACTCTGACAACTGATGCCATTCAGGGAGGGGATGGGGACAGAAAAACTGCCAGCTTTCAAACCAGCAGCTGCTCTACAGAGATCCCGGGGGCTCCTGCAGTGATCAGAAACACCCATCAGCCCAAGCCTGGACCCCAGGCCAGTGAGGAAGACAGAAAACTCATAGACACACATTCTCAGCTGGAGAAGAGATATCTTCATTGACTTCTTAATTATGTCAAGTGGAGATTTATTTCATAACGTGTATAAAATTTCACATTGTGTTTATATCTCTATGGAAAATTTAAAATGACAGGACCAAGCTGTTGCCTACCACGTGCATACTACCTGCAGCGAGCTCTAGTAAATCCCTCCGCCATTCCCCAGGGTTGTGCTCACTTAGAATTACCCACTCTGATTTGATGTGAGTTACGATGGTGTAAGTGACAGCATTTGGTTCGCACTAGTGTAAAGTCATTCCCATAGATGAAAAAAGAGAATTATTGCAGGATAAAATTACAATTGAACTAGAAAGTTAATAAAAAAGAGCTCGCTCTTTAGTTAACCTTCAGTGCTTTGGTTATGATGTCATTGCTATGGACAAAAATAATCACCCAGAAACCTAAAATATTAAAAAGGAGATTATCTCCTTAGAAAGGTAAGTACCCATGTAGCCTATAAATAGCTCTGGAATGAAGACATCCCACGCAACATCTGGAAAAGGAAGAATTCACTCCTTGACCTCCAGCATCCTTGTCTCCCACCGGCGGGATTAAGCACGGTTGATCCTTACCAGGATACAGACATAATGGCTGGCTGACGGATGAGCCAAGGAAGAGGCAGCCGTGGCCAGAGGCAAGGGCAGGACAAACGAAAATAATGTAAAAGCACTAAAGAATGCTCTCGGTGTGCAGGATCTCTGAGACAAGTCTCTCTCTTGCTGTACAAAGTGTTTTAACTTTGCTTGGGCCTTTGAAAGACAGAAAAGTGCTAACAGTCACTTCAATAAAAATAGGAGGGCAGCATTCTTCTGTTTGAATGCAGCATCAGTTCTCAAAAAAAGTCCCGCTGCCCTGGCCAACCTGTCACCTAATGAGATACACTGGACACCGGAAGCCTATAAGTACAATTTAAGGTATAGCACATTTAGCATCACCTCATACCAATAGTTTCTCCTGCAACCGGTACAGGTGCAGGGAGAAGGACTCACTGCCCACCTCGATGGATGCGCTACAGAACTTCTGCTTCTGCTTAAACAGTCAATTCCCTAACTCTTAGTTGCAGGCTGTCCAGATTAATAAACATGTTATATTTTGTAGTCTTCATTCTTTTCAGAAGAGGAATATTGTAATTTAAAATGGATGGTTTCAATGTCCCTCAGCCTGCCCCTTTAACCTGTAACCATTACTTCATTTGTAGCAGAAAATGAGCTTTTAATTCTTGCATTGTTTTACAACTGTGAGCAATTTATATTGAATATGCCAGTAGGGACTGTTTAAAAGCTTTTTTAAAATAAAAAAAATATATTGCTAACAAAAATTATAAGTGAATTATAGTTTATTTTGATCATTGGCTGGTTTAGGGGTGATCACATAAGATCAACATTAGGAAGAAGCTTTTCACTTTGAGGGTGGTGAGACACTGGAACAGGTTGCCTGGAGAGGTTGTTGAGGCCCCATCCCAGGCTGGATGGGGCCTTGGGCAACGTGGTCTAGTGGGAGGTGTCCCCGCCTATGGCAGGGGGGTTGGAACTCGATGATCTTCAGGTCCCTTCCAACCTAAACCATTCTATGATTCTATGATCATTGCAAGCATTCATGCCATCATGTAACCCCTCTGGAAAGCAGGTTGAATGAGGATCAATGATACTGGTACATCTGTTGGTCATAAATGCTAGTAACATGTATACGGTAGCAGAGAAAACTTCAAAGCAAAACAATTAATTCTCAGGAGGCTAATTTTCTTTCACAATTTTTATGTTGTAAACTTGCCCATACTTGGAGGTACATGTGGGTATTTTACTTTTATTTCCTGCTGGGTTTATGCAAGGCTCAAATTAACATTTTGTGTAATACTACTCTATCTGTACCAGGAGCTGGACGTCTCTGAGGCACTTGTTTCCCCTGCATCTCCACTGAAGGTTGGAGCAGGTCATAACTTCTCATGGTGGGGATGGCTCCCTTGCCCGGTTCCCCCAAGCCCCGGCCCAGCCCACACCCAGCACGTGTTGGGAGGGTGTATGTAAGGGTGTATGGACTGCGCGCTGCAGCCTTAGAGGTGTTACTGGAGGATGCCAGGAGATGACCTCTCCTCCCAGCCTGACGCAGTGCCACTCTCCTCTCCCAGTTGCCCTGGATCCTGGAGGCACAACATGGACCAGTGAAGGCAGGGGTTTGTGCAGTGAACATGAGGCTATGGGCAGAATTTGGCTTCACTCTGCAGAATAAACTTGTCTCCTTAATAAGTAGTGTTAATACAAGATAGACTGAACTGGTTTCCTCATACATAAATCGTTAACTAGTAGCTAGTTCTCACTCCCACCTGCACTACATAGCTTGTGACTTGAGTACACGAAAGGTTTTTCCACCCACACCACACTCAATGACCCATGCCTAATGGGGTTTGGCTGTTTGTTGATTGGATTTGTGTTTTGCAGGTGGAATGTTCTTATTTCAGCAAATCACAAGGGCAGCCAAATCTGACTCACTTTCGCTTTGTGGGAAGTGAATGAACTTATGTCACACAGTTGCTGTCTTGCGTTCTCATCACTCAACTCACTGCAGAGGTGAGGTAGGTAATACACCATTCACTGGGCCTGTGATGATTTACAAGCCGCTCAGAAAGCTGATAAAGATCTTCATAGCTGTTTTGAACTCAAAGGAACTGCTGCTGCTCATTTACAGTATCACAAGGACACGTCAGTTCCCTCCACTACACTGCAAATGCATTCATTCTGAATCACACGCTCAATAAAAATTACACTGAAATGGAACTGGCATGCATGCAAAGTGAAAGAGGAGAAGCCAAGTGCAGGAATGCTAGGCTGCAAAATTTCAGGAGAAGCAAACCACTCTCTAGAACTGCTCAAAGAAAACGAGAAAGTAGCCCTGTGACCCATGACCAAAGACTTCTGGTTCTTCAGTCCGCACCGGTGTGCCTTGGTGGAAGTGGCCTGACCAGTGAAGCCACCAAATGGCTGGGCTTTCCCCTCACTTTGATGGAGAACGGACACTTTGGTAAAAAAAGTTGCTCATAGTTAGCTTTTGGCATAAATAATCTGAGTTTTCCAGACCTAAGGCACTGCATCGTTCTTTCTCTAGCTGCTTACAGTCTGCTTTTCAGGTTGTTCTTATTACACATAAGAAGGACACAGACCTGTTGGAGCAAGTCCAGAGGAGGGCCTCAAAGATGATCAGAGGGCTGGAGCATCTCTCCTTTGAGGACAGGCTGAGACAGTTGGGGTTGTTCTGGCTGGAGGAGAGAAGGCTCCGGGGAGACCTCATAGTGGCCTAAAGGGGCCTACAGGAGAGCTGGGGAGGGACTCTTTATCAGGGAGTCTAGTGATAGGATGAAGGGTAACAGTTTTAAACTGTTAAAAAGAGAGTAGATTTAGATGAGAAATTAGAAAGAAATTCTTTACTCTGAGGGCGGCGACACACTGGCACAGGTTGCCCAGAGAAGCCGTGGCTGCCCCATCCCTGGATGGGACGAACCCTGTTCAAGGCCAGGTTGGATGGGGCTTTGAGCAACCTGGTCTAGTGGAAGGTGTCCCTGCCCATGGCAGGGGGGTTGGAACTAGGTGATCTTTAAGGTCCCTTCCAAGTCTAACCATTCCATGGTTCTAGGATTCTATGATACATGCTGTCATGTTTGTCTTAGCCTGGGTTGCACATCGGACTGGATAGTGTGACCCCCTCCCCTTTTATTGCTCTTTTCACAATACAAGACCAATCTGCTCTGACAGTACCCTCCCAGCCAAGGGTCTCTCCTTTCAGCAAGAGCTCTGTGAATACGGCAACAGTATTGCTGGAGCTGACTCACGAGCGTGGACAGGGGAAGGAGGTTGTACTTTCTCTTCTGTCAGTGCTGTCCTGCCAGCTGGTAAAGGACACTGTGCTGCTGGAGAGATGGGGTTTGGCTGGGCTGTAAAACTGACATCCTGCAGGGATTTAAACTCCTGCTGCACTTCCTCAAGGGTGAGCTATGAATCGTATTTCCTTGAGAAGTCCCACGGGCTGTATTCTGTGTACCAGAACTCCTGGCTTCTCCTCCCCTCTCTGTTTTTGGTGGCACCAGTAACTCCTTGGGCCCGCAGGTGCTGCTGAACGCTGTTAAACTGTCCTCTGTGTCAGCCTGCACATAGCCACATCGGTGATGGAAAAAATGAGCCCTACGTGGCTTTTGCAGGAAGCTGGATGGCAGCTCCCCGTCTCATACAGGTGAACGCTTTCTCACACCGGTAACTCATTAGGACAGCACGGGTAAAGTCAGCTCGTTCACACTGATGCAAGGGCTCAGAGTCTGTGCCACTGTTTGTAAGGACTGTCCCAAATGGCAGCCGATTGCTGATCTTCAATGGCACTCCTGCATTTCCATTTTTTTCACTTTCTAGCCTGCGTTATTTCTCCTTTCCTGGGCTCTTGCACAGTTCAGTCACCACACCACTACAGAATGATTGCCAAGGCCCCCTAAAATCCAGTACCAAAACACAGCCTCCATCTGCCTGCTAATAAAAGTCCTTGTCAGTCATGGTATGACCACATGAGTTTAACCGAGGGAGTAGCCAGTGCACTGGCTGAGAAACGTTCAGTTAGGTTTCCTGGGATCTTGAAGAACTAGTTCAATAAATCCTTGCTTGCTTGAATGAGTGCACCTTCCATCTCCCACCACATTTTTCATTATGTCACTTGGACACAAATGCATGTGTTTTTAATGTGAAGTTAATCCCTGAGCTGCAGTGAAATGATTAACCCTTTGCCCTTGAGTTCTGTGCTACCATATAATCGAGTTCTTATGGAGCTAAGAGTTAAAGCAATAGTGACAGCTGAATGTAATACTTGAGGCGAGTGGATATTTGCTCACCGCGGAAGGCCAGACTTAGTCATACACGTAAAAACTTTTCGGCTTGGGGAGCACAGGTAAATAACATGGCAAAGCTACTGAGTCCTGCAAACAAATATTTGTACCTATAGTTATTACTGCTGACTCAGGTTTCTTGAATATAATCTGTCAAGAAAATACTGTCTAGAATAAACATCCTCCAGTTTGCAGCTGTTAAACTTTCTGTTAAAACACAAGTTCGTGACACCTGCAGCATTCAGCTTGGGCATATGATCAAGTTGTACCAAGAAGGCAACCCTCTTCAGTCTGCTCAGCAGAGCGGTCTCTGAAGAGCTGCATGTTCTCCCCTCTCTGGATATTTACATGAGTTAAATATGCATAATCCCCTGCCTCGGGGTGACAGTGCACCCTTTCTCCTGCCCTAAAATCTCTAGTGCTATCAGCCAGGGTTGTGGCTGCAGCACGTGTGCTTCCCAGTGATCCTGGGTGCACTGGTGAGGAGCAGTCATCGCTGCCGGAAGAGCAGGCAGCGGTGGGGCTGTATGTTGGTCTGTTTGTCTGGGAACATGGACAAACACCCTGCAGCTGGGTAAAAGTGTTAAAATTAGGGTAGAGCGGGCTTCTAGCCTCTCTTTTAGTTATGCTATTCCTTAAGTGGTTTTAAGTACCACACCAGACCGGCCTGTTTCTGCCTCCTTGCCTTTCCCTGAGGGACAAGCCCAAAGCTTTAGCCAGAAGGTCAGCATGTGCTCTCGTTTCTAACAGAAATTTTAGATGGAAGAAGAGCTTTCCAGCTTCTGTGGGTGATCAGTCGCTGGCCTCCATGGATGTTCTTCCTGGCTCCCTCATGTCCACAAGGCCACCAGGCTTTAAAACGTAAGGACAAGCTGAGAGAGTTGGGGTTTTTCAGCCTGGAGAAGAGAAGGCTTCAGTGACACCTTATGGTATCCTTCCAGTACTTAGAGGGCGCCTACAGGAAAGACGGGGACAAACTTTTTAGCAGGGCCTGTTGTGACAGCACAAGACGTAATGGCTTTAACCTAAAAGAGGGAAAATTCAGACTAGATATAAGGAAGAAATTTTTTACAATGAGGGTGGTGAAATGCTGGTACAGATTGCCCAGAGAGGTGGGAGATGCCCCATCCCTGGAAACACTCAAGGTCAGAGGCTCTGAGCAACCTGATCCAGTTGAAGATGTCCCTGCCCATGGCAGGGGAGTTGGACTAGGCGGGCTTTAAAGGTCCCTTCCAACCCAAATCATTCTGTGATTCTACGATTCTATGATTTCTGGGATGGCTTTTTGCCCTCATGCCCTTTAAGCAGGGTGAAAGAAGTTGGCTTTCACCTGAAAATAGAAGGAAGAAAAAAAAGAAAAAGAGTTTTACAACTGTATATAACACACAATTTTTGTGCTTTACAAGTTGGGCCTGTTTCTTGACTCGGTCCCTTTCAGGAAGGACCTTCTGTGTGTTGCCCTTGCTCTGTGCGTGGTGACACCTGGCTGGCCCTTGCATCCTGGGGAGAGGAACATCTGCTTGTCCTCGGGCAGGCCTGTGTCTTTTTTCAGGAGACATGCCAGCTCTGAGGCCTGGAGCAGACCCCAGAGAGACGATGGCGTGAAAACACAGGGCAGAGTAGCGGCACCTGGCCCTGCGGTCCCAAAAAGGGATGGGAGGAAAGGGGTTGGGCAGGCGTTTGGACATCTCCTGTCCCTGGGTTGCCTGTCTGCTCTGCCATTTGCTTGGGCAGGCAGGTACCCAGGCTCCGAGGAGACTGTGAGGACCTGGGGAGCTGCCTCTCATCACCTCTTCCACGTTGAAAGGGGCATTTCTGGGTAGTGTCACAGGCGAGTGGGACCACAACAGTGTTTGAGGAGATACCCCAGAGGCACCCCAGGAGGTGCCACCACCCCAGCCCAGTGGAAGAGCACCTCATGGGGAGACTGGGCTTCACAGATAGCATCCCCCGGGTATTGGGAAAGGGCTGCTCCTAAGTTTTTCACTGGTAAGAGGGGAGAGAGGGATAAACTGTAGGAGTGATGGTCCCCAGCTCCCCACAGCCCTGGTGTCCCGCCAGTTCCCGTCCCGTCCCCATCCCCACAGAGGTGCCTGATGCCCGGGGCTGGGGCTGCCCTGCTCCCCGGCGGGGGGTGCACAGGGCTGGCCTGCCTGGCATTGCCCCAGCCCTTGGCTTCCCCAGCTCCTGGGGCTCCCTGCCAAGTCCCTCCTCGCTCCCTTCACAGAGCGGGGGCATAGCAAAAACACAGACACGCATTTAGGTGATTTGCCCGCATTTGGACCTCTCTTTCCAGCCCATTTGTAACTGCAGTGCTTAAACCCCACAGATTTTCACAATTAGCTGGTCACAGCTGTCATTCCTTGATGTGCTTTTGAACCACATGAACTAAAATAGTTCTGTGAAGTCTATTATGTCTCTGGTTTGTAAAATACAATGATTTCTTACTAGGTTACACTAGTATTTCATAATTCATTCTTAATATTACTCTTCAATAAAGCTCTGCGCAAACAATCTATCCCACAGGAGGAACTTCTGCCAGATCCCAGATGTCAAACACATTTGCAAATACAGGAGTTCATGACCTTTTATGTTTGTTAACGTGACGCCATGGAAATTATTTATAATAAATAAGCATATTTCAGAGTCAGGTGCTCTATGGGGCCTTTTTTCAGTGATACAACAGCCTTTCCTGAAACAGGTCTTTCCTGTTTTGTTTTGGGTTTTTTTTCCCCTAACAATGAAGGTTTGGGAACAATCTGAAACCCTGTTATTGAACTGAGTCCAACTACTGCACTGAAAGGTAGACAGGAACTGAAAGATATCTCAGATTTCAAATCTTTCCTGAAATCAGCAACAGATAAGGTTCTTCCTTTCTCTTTTATCCTTTACCCTGAAAATGCAGTTTTCAAACGGCAGACTGTACAGATCCAGACAAACACTAAATTTATTGGCTTCAAGCACCTAATCAAACAGGAAACTACTGGAATTGTTTGGATCCAAACGACGGATTTGATAGGCCAAGTGTTTTTTGCATGTAGCATGCTCACTTTAAAGATGGGGTAGCACTGTCTACCCACAGTCTTGCAGGTAGAAGAGCTCTAGAAAATATCTGAAGGTGTCAATGTGTTGATAACATTCAATCACATTATCTTTTTTCAGCAGGTGTGGCAAAGTCCTCCCAAACCCGTGCTGGGTTTAAGAGCAGGTGGCTCTTAATGAAGCCAGGCCAGAAAAGGACGCAATCGGAAAACACTGGAAAGAGCATGCCTTGGCTCTGTTTCATCCTTTTGTCAAAGGTACATGAAGGTTTATCATGCCTCCCGAGTCTACTGGATCCATCATCTTGGATTCCTAGACAGTAACAACAGCAAGAAATGCCTCCTGCAGAGGAAACCGCACCTTTTGCTCCTGCATAAATATGCACCCATAGTCACTCCTGTTTGTCACTCCAGGCTGAAGCTGATGTCCTGAAAGCTCCAGTCCAGGACCAGCACAGCACCCTGGTGCCTCGGTGTTACCCTCCCAGGGACCTCACCTTGCCTTGGGCTAGTTTAGGGCTGGCTGCCATTTACGAGATTGAAGACTGCTGTGTAGCTCAGAAACAATTGCTGCAGCCCGCACAGATGTGGGACTGGCTGGGGGCAGACAGGACCAAAGCGTTCTTGTGCACGAAGGACAAGCCCATCGTGGATTTATTTTCAGAATGTATTAATGATGTGTGTGTGTACAAAGGATATCTGCCTTATAGCATAAGGCAAGACATAACAAGTCAACAAATCTCTTTTCAAATTCACAGTACATCAAATCTCAATGAGATAAAGAGAGGGTCTCATTTGGACAACAAAGTGTCTCTGTGCAATTGCTCCTCTAGGCATCCTAGCAACATTTTCAAAAGATGCTGGACATCGTGCAGTAAGTCTGTTCTTCTGCAGCACTGTGGGAGGAGGCAACTGGCTGCAGTCTCAGATGGTGGACCGAATTACAACGGGTTATGTCAGGAAAGCATGACGTTAAACATTCATTTGAAAAAAGGAGAAAACAAAAAAAAAAATAGTCACAGACTGAATTATAGCAGCTTTTTATAATGAAGTGTGTGGACCCCACCCAGCATCTGTGGTAGAGAAGGGAAGGTGTCTGCTAAACCCAAAGGTTATGATGGGAATGGAAAAAGCCAGGCTCCAGCTGAGTGTAGGACAGGGAGGATGAGGAAACAGTTTCATGTTTCTCCCAGCAAAACCTCAGGGGATAAAGATTACTGCTGCAAAAACTTTAATGGTAGTAAAAGCCTCTGGCTGCAGAAGTTGTTTATAACGAAGGTGTATTAACCACTTAGAGACTTCAGCTGAAAAGGGCTCCAGTATTTTACTGAAATCTAGGTTGCAAAATCCTTTTTTCTTTCTCAAAAATCCTCAGCGTCAGAAAACTTAATTTAGTGGTTACACATGGGGTTTGGCTGTGAGATGTTGTATGCTGTGTGTTGGACGTGTCCTGATAACACCCTGCTTTTAGGTCCCGACAGCTGAGCTCATCACTTGGCTATTGCAGTATACACTGGATGTTAAGTCTGATCATAAGTACATCACTTCGTGTTAGTTTCTGAAACTAAAATATTTCACAAGCAGTAGTGTTAGATGCTTGTTTGCTCTGAAGGATTCTCAGCAGAGCTGGGCAAGCTATTTGCAAACATCAACTGCTTAATTGCATTTAATCTTTTGCAAAGTAGGGAAGACCTCCTAAGCAATGATGTTTTTCACTTTTTTGCTTGAAAGATTTCAGTGTGCTCTGCACAAACATGATTCAACCTCTGAACCGCTTGACTTTTAACGTGGAAGTTGGCGTGATTCAGTAAGTCTGCACAAGTGGTGGGATCAGGTTTCTGATGTAAAGGATCATGAGGGAGAATTCAAGCTTGACAACACAAAGCTGCAGCCTCTGTCAGTGTTCCTGCTCAAAACCTTGTTCACTAGAGTATTTGCACAAAGTGAAGAAAATGGGTCTTAGTCTGTTTGAAAGCTTTTGCAGATATAAAGAATTACTCAAGAACACTTGTGCCAGTATTTATACATGGGATTTTTATTGTTTCAGGTCTACTTCCCAAAGGTTTGAGACCCCGAGCTGATAATATGCACTCCTGCTTGTAGCCGCTTTCTACAGTCTTCTCGTCTGGCTACTCCTTTTTCACCGAGAAAAACACTGGGAAGTCATAATCCAATAGCATAAACAGCCTCAGCAGCAAGTGCAAAAGTGTGCTCTGCAGAGGGTCAAAACAGATCAGACAGGCCTTGCTGGGGGACATGAGAGGTGAAGCATAGCCCAGACTAATAAATTCTCCTCTGTTGGCTCTGCACGGGTCTGCTCAAGTGTCTCAGTGCTGCGTTTCTGGAGCCGAGAGCGCGGTGGTTTGTCACAGCCAGCTCAGTTTATTAGCTTGGTGTTAGTACAGGGGTGCCCCGGGTGGAGGCAGCAGGAGGAGGCGAGAGCAGCTGCAGAGCACTGGGAACTAGCGAGGAGGAGCGGTTGCAGTGACAGTCTGGGGTGGACACGGAGGAGAGAGGGGCCCAGAGCAGGCGGTGGTGAGGCATGGGAACATGACCGGGTTTCTCAAGTGAGGTTCACAGACAGATTAGCAAGTGTGAGAGCAGAGCATGGGGCACTCTCTATGCTGCCAGGGAGCTGGCGGAGAAGGAAGATCCTATTTGCAGCTGACAGAGAGGTCTAAGTAGCATAAAACAAGTAAATTGGTTTTGCTGCTTATCTTCAGACTTGATTTGTTAGGGATAAAAATCTTCTAAGGGAGGCGGAAGGTTTGTTCCCCATCCCAGCTAAAAAAATCACAGTGCAGGGATATTCTCCTCCTCCATATAAAACCAGGTCAGTCAGATCCCTTCCCACGCGCAGCTGAATTTTGTGCTTACTGAAACAAACTTCCCAATTTTCAAGCAGCTGAAAGCAGAATGGAAGGTGTGTCCCAAACCATCCAAAGAGTCACAGGGATGTGAGAAGAGGCCCTCTCAAATGACAAAGGACAGCCTTGCCTTGGGAAAGAGAGAAGGTAGTCTTGCAAACTGATTTTGTTCCTTTAACCATCTTGTCAAAAATACCGGTTTTAATGTCCTTTCCTTCATCAGAGAGGAATCTGCAGCCCCAAAGGCTGGCTGCTACCGCACTGCCGACTCCAGCAGCTGGAGAGCTGCTCCAGCAGGACTGAAGAGCCTGAAAAACCCTCGAGCATGGAAACGCTGACGTAACCTGATAGCAGCAAGCTGCATACACCGACCTTATCAGTAGTTAAACACTCCACTTCCATGCCCAGTGAAAATAAAGCAGTTTGATCACGTAAATTAATGCAGTGAGATGCCTTGCCATGTGTGTTTAACGCGCACCTCAGGAGGACTCAGATAATTTTGGAAGCGTACCAGGTTCGTGGTAGTTCTTTAAAATAGTGACCACACATAATCTCATGAGCTCCGTTAATAGCAATCAGAGCTGCTCTGCGATGTGATACCCCAGCACTGTGCGACTGGCTCTGTGCAGAGATGAATGGAGATGCTTTGTTAGCTCAAAAATTACAAGTCTGTGCTTTTGGCAAAGGGTCTGCCCTTACTTGGGCTCTGGAGCTCCAAGTAGCTGTGTTACACTGCATGATGACAGGCATGAAATTCTCTGTCAGCAGCAGGTCTGCAGTGCTATTAAATTTAAAATTTAAAAAAAAAATGGCCATTGAAAAACTAGTCTTGGTGGATGGGGAATCCACCAAAGGCTGCAACTCAAGAGCTATGAGGGCAACTGCGTGAAACTCCACTGACTGGGAATTTTAATGCTTTTAGAGCGCAAACAGCATTTCCTTGAGGAAATACTCTCTTTTTCCTGCTCATGCAGCCTCACCTCTTGCTCATATTTGCCTCCTGGGGTATTTTAGCACTTCCAGTTCTTTATCAGAAACTGGAATCAAGGGGAAGGAGAGGGAGAGGGAGAGGGAGAGGGAGAGGGAGAGGGAGAGGGAGAGGGAGAGGAGACCACCTTGATTCTCACAAAACTTTTGCTTCCTGCAAGGAAACTTCTGAACCAGAATTTCCTGCTGAAGTTCCTGAACCAATCCACCCTGTGTGACCCGTAAACCATCCTACAGACTATGCGCCCTACGGCAGGGGCTTTCTCTCGTGGGTCGACGTCAAGCCTAACTTGACAGGGGTCCATATTCCAGCCAGACACACCATTTACTAAGAACATTACAAAAAATTAAAATTCCACTTTCCCTCTCTGAGGTATAGGCCTGCCCCTCTCTGAGGTATAGGCCTGCTTTTCCTTCCAGCAAAGTGAGGGGCAGCCTTGGCACTGACTTTGCCGGTGTAACAGTGTGAGAAGGGAAAGTTTTGGAGCTGTTTGGGAGATAAATGTGCCCGGGCGAGTGGCTTTGCTGAGGCGGTGAGTGCCGAGCCAGCGGGGAACCCGCACCCCCCCGCCACAGAGCCGGGTGAGGAAGCGCGGCGGGCGCGCACCTGAAGGGCCGGGCTGGGCCGGGCCGGGCCGGGAAGGGCGGGCGGGAGGCGAGGCCTGGGCGGGGGGGAGCGGCGGGGCAGGGCCAGTCCCGCGGGGAGCTGCGGGCAGGAGGCGGCCGCCAGCCGGCGGAGGGACTGCCGGGCGCCCTCCCAAGCAGGTACCGGGCCGAGGGGGAGCGGGGAGCGAGGACTGGAGATCCCGGCCCGCGGGGCGGCGGAGGGGCTGCCCGCCGCCGGCTCGCTGAGGAGAAGGGGGCGGGCGGCAGGTGCGCGGCCGGCGGCCGCGGGCAGCCCGAGGAGCCCGGAGGCGGGCCGGCCCCTGCCCGGGCCCCTACGGCGGGGGGCGGCGGCGGTGATGGTGGTGGTGGTGGTGGTTGGCTTTCCTTTCCTTGCCCGGACGCCCGTCGGACACGGGGCAGTTGGGCTTTGTGTTTCCAGTAGAAGCATCTGCGTGCCGGTCTCCAGCAGGGTCTTGTGAGTCGCGGCACAGCGGGGTGTCGCGACAGGGGCCGTGCGTGAGAGTAAATGGGAACAAATCTTGGCTTCTGTTGGGCTGCCTTGCCAAAGGGACTCTTTCATATATATCATTGACGTGATTGAACGTAACAGAACTGCCATATGTATTGATACTTACTGTATCGTGATGCTTTTGCAGTTTGTAAATTATCCTTTTCTCAGTGTGCATATAGTTTTCTCTGTGCATGTAATTTTCTCACTGTGCATTTTCCTGAGAAACAAAAACTAATGATTTTTTTTACAAACCCTGACGTATCTCACCTGGTGCATACTGACAGGTATACTGAATGGGACATATTGCACGTGTTTAAAGGCAGCATTCGTTAAGGATGTCACCATATCGATCTACGCGGCTTTTCTAAGTAGGCTAAAACTTGACAGGCAAGTTCAACTTGCAGAAAGTGAATTGCAAAAAGGGGTGTCTCTGGGCAGTTTGTGTTCCAGGTGATGCTGCACACCTGTGGTGCCCTGCCACCACCCTACAGCATTGGGGGGGTCGGAGTGAAGAGCTTTTAGTGCGTGGGGTTGGTTGGTTTATGGCTGTATAAGTGTTCATTTGACAGCGCGCTTCCAAGATTTGGCTCGGGACTGTTCTTTTTTTTCATCAAGTGAGTGACGGACCTTGAGAAATTGAGGCAGGTGGAAAAATAGTAACTATATTGGACTACTGCAGAATTAAATCTTCATATAAATTAGGTCAGAGATTAAGTTGTACTTAAAGCACTCTCAAACTGGTATTGCTATAAGAAAATGTACTTGTAAAATCCCAATATTCTGTGTGAAGTAACATATAGGCATTATCAGCAGCAAGAAATAATTAACTAGATCACCTTCTCTAGGAACACTTCAGGTAATTAGAGATAGGGTCTAGCCAAAACTCAGAAGGAAGTTGTGAATATAGCTAGACAGAGTTTGAGTTTCCCTTCTGTACTGGATGAAATTAGTATCAGAAAATACATTTTATTTACTGAAGTTATAACATGCTGTATCCAAGAGCACTGTTAAAGCAGCAGTCATGATCATAAGCAGTTTCAAACTGTCCTGTTCAAAAGCCACAGTGTACTTTTTTAATGCATGCCATGCACCTGGATTCCTGAGTGGTTCAGATCACTTTCAGCAGTCTGAAATAAATACCAACTTAAATGGTATTTAATAATAAAATAAAGCTGGTCTTGTAACTTTCCTTCGATGTGGAAATGTGCCCAATGTCTCATGCGAGACATTTCTCTAGATAAGAGTGGAAAAGTCAGTATTGTGGCTGTTCCTACAATGTACACGTCCAGTCAGCGCCATTGCAATTGTGCTGGAAGAGCACTAGATCTCAAGGGACATATGCTGGGCCACGGCTGTCAAGTGGCTCGGCATCTGAATGATCCTTTGGTCACCTGCTCCTCAGAGCTGGGTCCTTGCAGTCCTAACCCTCAGGCTCTGATCTGTGCAGGCTCAGGTTTTTCCCAGTAATACCGGCTGAATGCATTGAGGTCTGCTGCTCGATGTGCCTTTGGTTTTGACAGTGTTGATTAGTTAGGTGCCCAAGCTGTCCAAGGATCCAGAAGTGAGGTGCTCCCTGACAAGTTGCTCCTGGAGAGCCCAAGTGTCTTCAGATTACATACAGATGATCAGGACCACTTAAAAAACATGCAGGGGATTATATTGTCATGCTTTTTACTATATTTTTTTTCTTATTCTTTCTAGGCTTTGTCTAGAGCTGTTACCCAGATGTGAAGAGACAAGTTCTGAATTTGCATCTTTAATTTCTCAAGAGAGTGCTAGAGCCATAAACCTGTGTGCTGTTCTGGGCTGGTGGTCTCTGACTCCTTACTTATGAAACTATTTCGCCTTGCTTTCATTACAGAAATATTCCTTAGGTGAGCTGTGATTCTACAACTCAGTGGCAAAGGCATGAATCCAGGAGGGGGGAAGTTTCTAGTCTTTTTTCCAGCTGTGTGTTAAATATTAAAAATATATTTGTGGAATACATGTGGTTAAGCAATATTGAATTTCAAGAAAAATATATTTATTATTAAAGTGTCCCTTGATTCTTGCAAATACTTATAAAAATCACACCTACTAAAAACGCTGCACCCAAAGGGGATGTTGGATTCCACAGAAGTCCCATCAATTCCACTGCCCTTCCCTGCACTTAATTTTTTAGGTGATGGATCCCCAGGTGATTAAGTCCTCGTTCTTCTGATGCTATGGAAAGAGTGAATGTGGGCAGGATCGTTCAGTCAGTCGTGTTCGTGTGGGCTATTAATTTACAACACTGAAGAAAAAGTTCACTCTCTTTTTTTTTTTTTTTTTTTTGGTCCTAATCATTAGGCTTAGTCATTTTACTTGTTTGTTCTGTCACTTGTGTTCCATATCAGCTGGTTTCTTTTTCACTCAGCCTCTGTTCATCGTACTCGCAGGTGTTTCAGTTTCAGATATAGGTTACTGTGAATGCACTCCTCAGAATTGAGGGTTGGCTGTGAAAAGGGCAGTCCTTCTCTGGCCCTCCATTTTCCTCACTGCACATTCTGACCCCACCTTGTACAGTCAGCCACAGGGAGAGTTGGAAAACTACTTTTAAAAAAAAATACAACCATGTTTGCTTATTTTGGTGGTTTAGTTTCGCATTTAATCAGTGAGCTGGGCCAACTCATCATGCAGCTGCATGTTTACTAGATCCAACAGGAATGGTTGTTGGCAAGGGAGAGCAGAACTGCCCCTCTGGTAGCAGCCAGCCCTTTAGACGCCTTCAGGACAGGCGGATGCAGCCCCCGTGTCTGGTGGGCAGAGCCAGAGAACCTGCCTTGGAAGGGGAGCCTCCACGAGGAAGCCAGGCTTTGGCTGGCTTAGGCCTACAATCTTCCTGGGAATCCTACCCTCTTTGGCTTATACCAGAAGTACCCTTTGACTTTGGTGGAAACGTTTATTGAACTTGTTTGCTTGATTAAAATGCTATTTACTTCATTTCATGAATTTTGCATGATGCATATCCTGACCTATTGCTCCCCTCTTCGGACTCTTGTTTAATTTTATAAAAGAACAGCTTTGTTTACTCTGAATTGCTATGTCCCAAGATACCTTAAATCTGGTAAATATTTTCTCTCTAATCTAAGTGGGACAACACCCAATGTCCGTCAGCAGAGAACCTAAGATCTCGCCTCTTTAAAGCGAAAGGCAGAGCGGGCTTTGGCTTTACGTAGGACAGGCTGAGTTTGGGTTAAGCCATGTTGTCATTCTGGTTAGTAATGGTATTCAGGCTCCATCAGAAAGATTGCTTATGCAGAGAAAAGTTATATTGATAGCCCTTTGCGGCCAGGACCAATCTTCAGACCTAAACCAAGGAGCCTCATGCGGGCAGAGGTTCAAATCTTGGGTTTGGTTTGAGCTCATCTGTGTTGCATCATATCTCTTACTTGCATTAATACATCAGATAGTGCAGAATTAGTGAGGGCACTTCTCTTAATCTTAGTACGAGTGTTTGTTTGCCTGTCATCGCAGCTGAAGTTTACATTAATTCAGTGCCAAAAAATAATTATGTCAGCAATCCGATGCTTAGCTTTCGTGTAAATTGTACCCTGGCGATTTTGTTTTGAAGCTTTGTTTTTCAGTGATCTAATAGCCACACTTAATCTGGAGAGAACACTTAATTAGGCCCCAAACGAAGCCCCTTGGTGTTTGGGGGGGCTCTGGTGGTGATTTCAATGAGCTTTGGGTCTGGCCTGAAGAGCAAGTTCTGGAGATACTGCCTTGGCAATTAAACCAGCTTTGAAGTCCAAAAAAGCAATCTAGAAGGACCATGGCCTAGTGGCCTCAAAACCTGTTAGGCACTGAAATTAATTTGGCACTGATGCATTGGAGCCTGGAACCTGGATGTGGGCTTGGACAGTGTGCTCCAGCCTGGGCAAGCGGGTGCCAGTCTCCCTGCTCAGTGCCCCTGGTGGCCCTGTCTGCCCTGTTTGTTGAAGCTGGGCCAGCATGTACAGCGTCAGGTGGTTCCTGTGGCCAGAAGAGGGCCCAAGCCTTGACCAAGGCTTGTGAGGGGCTGGAGGAGGCAGAGAAGCAGGGGTAAGGGCAGGTTCTCTTAACAAAATTCAGGCCTCCGTTTGGCTGTGTGTGTGAGGAAAGCACCTGCCATACAGAGAGGAGGGTCTGTCCGAACAAGCTTTGAAAGTAGCTTGAGGTAGCGGTGCTGCGGTGGTTAGCAGTCAACTGGTACTCAAACAAGTTGTGTTTCCTGTTTCTGAGAGATTCATCAAAGGTTTTTTAGTACTGGCCTTCTAGGTGACAACAAAACATTCTCAAGACCAGTTTCATTTTGCAGTAGAGGAAGATTCAAAACCTTTTAGTTCTGGGTTGGGTTTTTGTTTGTTTTTTTTTTTTCCAATTCACTTTTACAAAATGGGATTGTTGGCCTCTAGATTGGGAACTCTCTGTCAGTCTCCTGATCGGATTCTCTGTCTGCTCAGCAGTGACCAGGGTAGCTAAAAAGTTTTCTCCATGAGACATTGATTAAACACAGAACATCTCCCTGAATCATCCTGGCTGTCGTTCAGTTCAGTGGTACGTGTACTTGCAGATCTAGTTTCACCAATGTGTGAAATCATAGGTCAAAAATCCCTTGTGAAGAGTGTGGATTTAAACTCAACAGGATAAAAAACCCCCGTACATTCATGGTGTAGCTATTGTTCACTTTGTTGTTAACCAGATCTGTCCTGAGGGGAAAAAGGAAATGCTGAGTTCATGCAGCCAACTTCTGCTCCCAGGACATGTCTCCTCAGAAGGGAGCGGAGCCCCACCACCATGCCCCATAGCTGTAGCAGCATTTGGCCAATAATAATTGGGATGTTAGATGCCCCCATAAAACTGAGACAGTTCTGATTTATGCTGGTTTGTCCCAATGTCTGTGCAAGATTCTTTAAAAATACCTCTTTTATGCAGTGCCTGGTTACCACTCATCTGCCTGGGCTGCTGCAAACTACTCCAGCCAGAACAGCTCTACAAGAGGCACTGCTGGGGCTCTTAAAAGTGGTTGTGGGCCCCTGGCCTGGGTAGATTTAAAGCAAAAAATAATAAGTAGTTGTACCTTACAAAGACAAGATCCTCCTGGACTTTTATTTTAAAATGTGTTTAGGCAGCTTCCTGAGCTCAAGTGCACAGGCCTTGCAGAGCCATACTCCCAATCTGTTTTGGATTTGAATTAATTAAGATCAATTACCATTTCCTTTTCTCAAGTCATTCATTTAATCTCTTTTCATATGTGAGATCTATGGCAGTCACCTGTTTCCTTTCTTGATCTCAGCCATAGTCTTCTAGCCTTCATTTATACAAATTACAGATTTCCTTCCTCTCACCCCAATGCTGTAACTGGTTATAGAATGACAGCACAGAGCTGAACTGCTCAACGTGGAATCCTCATCCTGTGGGAACTCCATAGTTTAAAGGTTTTTGTTTACATCATGAAATAGGGTAATAATTATATGTAAAATAACTATTAAGTAATTAATGTAAAATAACTAATAAAAACTGCTTCATCTAAAACAAAGCAGTGTGTGTGTGCGCACACATATATATATTAAAAAAAAAAAGAAAAATATCCCATCTTGAGTCTTGCAGGTCAATAGGATTCCCTTAAAATAGTTTTAACGGTAATGAAACTATATTTTTCAATGCAAAACTGTTTGGGTTTTCTTCTTTTTTCATATATGCAGCAGGAGCTATTTTTCATTAGCTGTCTGGATATTACATATGTATACATGTGTTTTCTCTGTGGTTCTGTGGTCATGGCAGAGTCTGAGGAGTCCTGGATGCCATTCAGTGCTCTTTTTCAGTGTTGCCTTGAGTTGGTTTCCAAGGGCCATCTTTTCAAAGTAAGACACGTTTAGCCATGTTAGGGAACTGCACTGCACAGGCAGATGCTCTTGCCTAAAATACCTTCTTCTTGGCTGTCCTGTTGAAAAATGCATCCAGATGTTTCCAGTTGTCTTTGGTATCAGGGCTACAGAGGGACTGCTGACAGTTCTATATTTGGCATTACTGCAGAAGGAGAAAAAAATGGATTAAAACCTGACACAGAATATATAAAGAAAGTCTTAAGTTTTAAGTTAGATTATAAAATAACCATTGGTGATTGTCATGATTTTTTCCTAATCTGCTTAGAGTGAAGGACTTATCTTATGTTGAATTCTTTCCATGTTCTCATCAAAAGCCAAGTTCTTTTTACAGATATTTCAGTCTCAAGTTTTCTTTTCTGATGTCCTGACTTCAACTCTTGCTTTGCTGTTTTCCATCTGAAGCCAAAATGATCTGCAATCCAACATAATGGATTTATTCTTTTGTGTTTACTGCCCCAATACATACCATATTGTACATCCTTGTCCAAGACAGTGAATTTATCTACAGTTCACAGGAACAGTGTTGTCAGTTCAGTAATTGGATGAATTGGTTACTTGCCTAATGCAGCATTAGGAAGAAACACTATCTCTATCAACTTTTACAGCCCAGAGCACAAGGGATTCAGCATATTAAAATCCCAAGTTTTAAGCTTTATCATGGGATAGATTTATAATGTTCCCTTCCTAATTCAAATATAAATCTTGCATGAGAAAAATTGGCTCTGATTTATGAAAATTGTTCTTTTGGCCCTTGTAAATGATATTATTAATCTTCTGCATACTGGGGCAGGCTTGGATTAAGTTTGCATTTAAGGGTTGCAGGTGCAAGGCTATAATGCAAAGCCAGAGTCGGGGTGTCCCTGGGGATCGGGTCAGAAGGACGACTTTGGATCGTGTACACGTGCCAGGGCTTGTTCCCCTTCTCCAAGGGGTGCCTGGAAAGCAGAGGCAGTTGTTCCTGTAGAACAACAGCTCAAGCACACACACCTGCTCAGCTTTATTTTTCTTCAGGGAAGTAGGCAAGAGCAATTACTTCTTCTTTGTGACGTACTCTCGGTTTGGTGGTCTGTGCCTGGGTTGCATGTGCAGATGTGCTGGAGGCCATTTGGCCTCCTCCAGTCTGGAGTCCTGGGAAGAAGCAGCTGCTGAGCTGAAGGAGACCTCAGCTAGATTGCACAAGTTCTCTTTCTGTAGGGTTCAGCTCAGGGCCTGCACGAAGGGAGACATGTATCATCTTCGTCAGGGCAGAGAAGCTGGAGGGAGAAGGGAAAGTTGCAGTGGGAAATGGCATGGTTTCTCACAACTGCATATAGGAAGACATGGCTGTTCCGGGCAAAGCTTCTGCCCTGGTTCAGTTAGAGCTAGACCTCCTCAGCAGGAGAACATATAAAGCAGCTTGTGGGATCACAGTGAGCTCTGCTTTTACCACTACGACAACAGCTCAGCTAAGAACTGACTGCCAAGGTAGTTTTCTGTGGCTCGGGAGAAGACTGCTAAGGCTGAATGAGTAACATTTTTGTACAGTTGTCACATTCCCACCGATAGTGGTGAAGTATTCAGCACTCCCGCTGATTACAAGGGTATTAAACCTTATGTGCAACTGTTATCTCTAGGAGAGCCCAGCAAACAATATCTTACCTGAGCGATACAGCAATCACCAGAGGGACTGTGGAGGTGCTCTCTGCAGACTCCCATCCTCCTGTCCTCTTCTTCTCCACTTGCTCAGAATGTAGTCAGGAGGACGCAGAGGCGACGGTGGACCAGTAACTGTTTGGGATCTCAATACAATGCTATGGGAACGAGAGCAATCTTGCCCTTAATTAATGAAATACATTCTCACCTTAGATTGTCCTGTGACATTGTTGAGTCTGAGGTGCATGGTTCGGTTGTGGTATCAGCCTGAATAAAACTGGTCACAGAAGTGGGATAATGTTTTGAGAAGAACTATACAAAGCAGACTTGAATGGTGTAAAACCTACAGGTTTAAACTTATCTTTGTGGCTTGCTTTGGTCTACTTAGCTTACTGAAGAGAAATAGAAGAGAAGGTTAGATCCTAATCTTTTAAGATCTGAATGAAGAAAAGAGATACTACTGATAATTAACACTCAAAGACATAATAAAGGCATCAAAACTGGGGAAAAAAAATGAACTGGAAATGGAGTTAAAATATTAACAGTGAAGGTGATTAGCTATCAGAATGGTTTCTGAAATATAACCCAGATGTCTTCCTGCCTAAGTTGCTGAGTGCAGTGCAGGAGTAACTGGTTGAAATCCAGTGGTGTCAGTAACTGAGGAGGGTGGGACAAGAGCGCATAAGGGGCCTTCTGGTCTTTAAAAGTAAGATTCTGCTTTAGCAAACTGCAGGTGAATGAGAGGAGTTTATGGGGCAGAACCACACTGGTTCAGACCAGTGGTCCGTTCAGTTCAGTTTCCTATTTCTGGGATCAGTGAGAGGAACACGTAAAGCTTCCCCCCATGGGCGGTTGTGCCATCATTGCCTGGTGCAGGAAGGTGCTTCCTGTGCCCAGGCAGTTAGTGGTTTGTTTGCATCATGGAGCATGACACTTTTCCCAGCAACATTTTACCGTCTATTTCTGTTACCAGATTTAATTATGTAACTACTTAAACAATGCCACTAGGCTCTTTGCCCAAGGAAAGTTGTGCAACGGTCCATCATAAAATCCCCATCATCTAAACTAGGTTAATGATGCATGGGTTTTTTTCGGCTTTAGATAGGTAATTACACTTTTTCTTCATTTATTTGCTGCACTGGGAGAGCTTTGCATCTCTTGATTATGTTTCTGTCGAACTGTTTGTAAGATATCTCTCACAAGAATGCCTTTGTGGTTGTGTCCCTCAAAAGCTTTGTCATAACTTCTCTTTTCCGTTGTGCTATTTCAGCATCTCCTTTGTGATCCACTGCTTTCAGGGTGAAATCCCTTTCTCTTTACAGGCAAAAAAGAAAGGAAAGCCTCACCTTTTCTTCGTTTCCTTGGAAGACAGAAGAACTGGAATAATCTCTGTGTGCAAATTCCCAGAGCTTTCATGCTTCTCCCCGAGTTGCAGTTACAGAGAAGGAAGGTATATGTACACATGCACACACACGGTAGTTACTGCAGACATCACTGTTGTGGTGTTCTCCTGAAACAGGCACAGATAGGAGCCTTTTATCATGCACCTGCTAGGTGTGTGTTGGCATGACATTTTTTGTTACCTTTTTTTTTTTCTTCTTCCTCCAGGCAACCTAGGTTTAGAATGAATAGGAAAAAAGCTTGTGTGCTTTCACATGCATAGACCCACTTGAAGTGTCTCTCTGTCCTGTGTGGATGGTACAAATCAGACCTGGCTATAGTTCCAAAAAAGCTAGGGCTTTTTTTTTTTTTTTTAATTGTGGGCTTTACGTCTTTGGCAAGTGTGTGGTCGTGCATGACACTATGTGTGTAGGTGGGTGCATGTGCTGTCCTTTTCTGCTACAGTAGCAAAGTACCTGGAGGCAAATTTCTCAAAACTATTTAAGCTGTTTTACTAGTGTTGACCGGTTTTGAGATGCAGTGGTCACAAGCCACCCCTCTTCAGACAGAGAGCTGTGCTCAGACTGGTGCACAGCTCCCAGACGCTCTCCCCCAGAAACATAACTGCGAAACAGCTGGCCATGGAAGTTAAACCTTTTGCAGCATCTGCACCATCAAAAGAGAGTCTATCTGACTTGCAGCAGAAGCAGCTTTTGCTGTGCTGTGTTTTTGTTAATCACCTGGAGACCTGTGGTGGTATTGCTATGCTCTTTGAAGGATTTATATGACTGGGATTGACTGCACCTCCTGGATCCGAAAGGCAGAAAGGAGCGTAGGTAGCATAAAAGTGGTGTTTGGCCGAGGTGTGAACCAGCACACTTGAGCTTGCTTTCTCCTCAGTGTCGTGGCTCCACTGGGGCTACTGGAGCTGTAGACACTTACGTCATTCGAGAATCTGTCCCAAATGCTTAATAACAACCGATCATCTCTGTTTCCGGATTTTTTCTTTTACACCTCCCGCTTTGTGAGGACTTACTGCTACTAGAAATTTTGTCATGATGTATTTCTGGAATGCGGATCTGAGAATGCGTTTTATGCATTTATGGCTTGCAATAAAATTCATATTTGAAAGCTCTGGTCTAGCCAGCTTTCCCAGTTTGAGATCAGCTATTTCACCTTTGTGTCTATTGTGTAGTTTTAAATGCGTTAACTGATCAACTCCTATGGAGCATTGCTGTGACTAACTATACTAAAATACATCAGCAGCCTAAAACTTGTTGCAAAACACATTGTAAGGCAGCAAAGACCTGACGTTTCTTTTCAGACGGCTTTCAGTTTTTAATATTTAATATTGCGATCATCCGTTTTCTATCATGTTCTTTTTATTTAATGAGTTGTTGAAAATATTTACTTTCTTCTCCAAACATCTCTGTCTTGTAATCATTCTGGAGGCATCTGGAACTGAAGTCTTTGATACTCTGTTTATCTGATTTTAGCTCATTCAGAATTTCTATCGGAGAAATCTGGAAATCATTAAGATAATTTATGTTCTCCATCTAAAGCCATTAAAATAGTAGTGATTGTAATTCTCCTGGCTCTGTGTATGTGTGTGGTTGGTTTTTAAACTTTGTTTCCAGGATGTTCTAATAACCTTGGCTCTCCTTCTGCCTTAATGTGGAAGGACTATTGCTGCGTTACATTTTATTATCTTATTTTGGCTTGATACTGGGAAGAGAAAAATGAAAAAGCTTACTGAAATTGGTGGAAAGCACCAAGAAAGAGAGAGAATTTGAGACCGAGTGACAAGATCTGGGTTCAGTTCCCTCTTCCGCTGCAAGTGATGTGATTTGATTTCTCTATCTCAGGGTTTTGTAGGAAAATTAGGGATAATTCTCCTTTTCCTCCTGTCCTTTGCTCAGTCTAATATCTCCAAAATAGAGGATGTCTTTGATGTATTGCCTAACAAAAACTGACCACAAAACTTAGAGATAGGGTCAAGGAGTCTGAACTTTTTGTTGAGATGGGTGGCATTGCTGGGAAGTCAGTACTTCTTTGGAATTTGGTGGTGCACCTAATGAATGTCTCTATGGTTCAGGTTTATTTGGTAAATTTATTCCCAGACAAATGCAGGTTAGTACAACCTCTTAACAACTGTTAAATGATATACTGAGGATTTTTGGGTAGCTGACACCAGCAAAAGGTTCTGGCACATGAGAGAATTTTAACCTTCAAAAGAAATGTCAGCTTCTGTCAAGGTCATGAAATACTTGTTTAATTGTCTACGAGATTTTTGTTCATTTACAGTTAACAAAATATACAACAGAACCTGCTAAATTTCTCTCTGTCCCACATGGTTAAGACAAAACTTTTGCATGCAGTGAAAATTGTAGGCAACTTGGGAAATATAGATCTGAGAAAATAAATGAACTGGGAGCCAAACCATTTAATTTACTGCCAGGATTGCTCTTCTGAACTAAAACAAAAAACCAAATATACTTATCTCTGTAGCTTAACTAAGTGAATTAAAACTTTAAAAATTAATTGAGACCATCAATGTTGTGATTTCACGAACAAAGCAAAGTGCTCTAAGCAGAATGAGGGAGCACTGTATCCAGATTACCTGTCCCTCAGCAAATGCTGTCATTGTTTTGTAATGTGGCTGTGGTGTAAGTCTAGGAACACAAGTGCAAATTTTGTCACTGAAACCATTACGTTTTTAAGCTTAAAAAAAGTGTAAACAGTGTTCTAGTCTCTAACTCTTGGAACTTTCTTTGAAAATGCTGTATTTAAGCTCAAACTGAATTGGAAACTCTAAGATATGTGTTTATATACTTTGGCATTGGCTTACTGATATTACCTTGTCTACAAAAAAAAATTTGTAAATAGCGTACTCTCTTCTGTACAATAGACAGTGATTAATTGCATTATATTTGTCTTCAGAGAGAAAAAAAAAGTATGAATGTTTGCATATTGATAAATGGGGGAAAAAAAAGATAATGGTCAAAGACTATCACAGGGTACCTGGTCTCACTGTGAAAAACACGGTCTTTTTTTAATGATAGTACAAAAGATGTAGAATTGCATTATTATGGTTATGTCCTCAATACCCATATGTAGCCCCTTCTTTCTAGGTAAGACATGCAACCCCATGATGGAAAGGCAACTGCTTGTGACAAGTGATTTACATTTGTTTACTTGCTCACATTAATGGTTCCAGCTAAACAATTCTGGGGAAAGAAATTACTACCATGAACTGAATTTTCTCTGATGCAGAAAAACTAATTTTTCCACTTAATGTAGCTGGAAAGCAGGGCAGTTACTAACATTTTGGATTCTTCACCAGGAGTAGCGAATAAATTCAATCTGGACATTTTGAGATAAAAGATTGTTTTGCCTGCAAAAACTGCCACTGAGGCTTAGATACCGTTGTTGCAAAGCTTAGAGCAAATGACACAGCTGTTTCAGCCTAGTTTAAACATGGTGAACAAGAGTAAAGCATATTAACTCCAGCTGTGTACTGATAACAGCTGGGAAGGAAAATCACTGCAAGGGAACCTTAAAGTAAACTTTGAATTCTAGCAGGCTTAGCTAGCATGAGTGCGCCTCTGAGGGAGGAGCAGTGGTGAAAATTTGAACCTTTGAAACATGGAGAATTTAATGAGAAATTTCTGTGCCTTGTTTTGTGCTTCTGTAAAGGCGCAGAGCAGGTTCTGGAGTCAGTGGCATCTCCTCTGAAGATTTTCACAGTAGCTCTCATACTGTACTTCACTCATGGGCAATTTTGAGATCAGGGCAAGTATCATAGTATCATAGAATGGTTAGAGTTGGAAAGGGCCTCAAAGATCATCCAGTTCCACCCCCCCTGCCATGGGCAGGGACACCTCCCATCAGACCAGGTTGCTCAAAGCCCCATCCAGCCTGGCCGTGAACACCTCCAGGGATGGGGCAGCCACAGCTTCTCTGGGCAACCTGTTCCAGTGTCTCACCACCCTCACAGTGAAGTATTTCTTCCTAATATCTAATTGAAATCTCCCTTCTTTCAGTTTAAAACCATTACCCCTCTCCCTAGCGCTACACTCCCTGATAAGTACTGAGTGATGGATTCTGTGAAGAGTAATGGTGTCCCTTTTAAAGCAAGATATTGCACCCCTGCCCTGTCTGGTTAGAGGCTATGCTGTAATCTCTTCTCGTCTTGGGGGAGTTGGAATCATGTCTTGGGTATGTTCTACAAGAACCTTTTGTACTTTAGGTACATGTAAAAGGACTAGAGTTAGACAGCCAAAGCATTCTGTTTTCCAGAATAACATGTACCAGTATTCAGGCTACTTCTGAGGTTTTTATATTTGGGTCACTTGCATTTTGTTAATTTTGGTCTATTGAGCACAAAGAGCAGTATTAAAACTAGAGGAATTAATTAATGTCATTTAGTGGTAAAACCAGCAAAAAATATACAGAGTAATTGTATTAAAACAAATATTCCCTTAGGTCCTTGTTGCAGTAGAATAATAGTTTACTTAGGTCTAATGGGAATATATTTTAAGAATTTCCTTCTAATCAGTACTTTGTGATAGCTTATGATTAAGAATAATTCTGGGAACACTTATGTAGTTGTAATAATAAACCTTCATTATATTTCAAACTAGTATTTTAAAAATAACAAGTTAATTCAAGGCTTCCTCATGAAGACACATGCTCTCAGTGACTTTGCAAAACCTGTAAGTTAAAACATAAATAGCAGTGCTGAGGTCATGTAGAGCACAAAATAGCAGGTCAGTAAGTATATGCTGTGTTTGGTCAGTATTTGCAAATTGATACATCTATTAATAAATTTCAGTTGCACCCTACCCATGGAAATAAATAATGTTAAGACCAGAAAGCACATGTTTTCTAAGTTAGATGAAGTATCCATAGCTTAATATCACCATGTGGCATCCTTCACAATTTTGAGGGGCTTTTAATGAAAGAAAAGTTTTGGGAATATTAGTGTTATTTCCAAAGTATTTGTGTGGTTCCCTAGCTGCCTTTGAATACGCATACAAAGAAAATGACAGCAGTATTCAAGCTGCAGGTGGGAACGGTTTCTGTGCTGGAGCACGGAAGCTTTCAGCAGTTTCTTGCAATGGAGATAACTGAGCAAACGTGCATTTTTGTTTGTCATCTTCTCTCTGTGCATTCCCCTTTCTTACTTGTTGTCTTCCCCATCCCTTCAGCTTATGTTCATGTTCTGTATGGTGTCTTCTAACCTCCGTGGAGTTGGAATCATGTCTTGGGTATGTTCTACAAAGAACCTTTTGTACTTTAGGTACATGTAAAAGGACTAGAGTTAGACAGCCAAAGTTTTGGACAGGAGGCAATGCAGCTGTCTGCGTCCCTCTGAAAAGAGAACATAAGGATATGAATAAAGACATTTAAATGAGGCCAGTTAGTATTGTCATAAAGTTCTTCTAATGTTAACCAGCTGTTATAGACTTGTTCTCATTCTTTAGTAGATTACATGCCTCTTATTTTGCTGGAAGTCAGCGTGCTCTATTTCTGTATGCATAGCAGACAATTATATAATAAAACAGGTCTTCAGTTTCATGTGTATACAATTACGAGCAAGCAGTAGTTCCTCAAAGAAGGCAATTTTGGCATCATTCATAAAGAGTGTTTTCAAATGCAGAGTATGGAGTATGTTGAGTGAAAGATGTAAACACGGGATGTATGTGAAAATAGTACACGAGTGAAAAAGGATAGGAGAAACATGAACAAGGGAAACAGAATAAAAAACATTTTGCAAATGACTTGACAAGACCACATCAAAACAGCTATAAAGCTGAGTAAACTCCAAAGCCCAGTGGCACACACAAATATGAGGAGAATTTTAGTGTTCCTGAAAGACAGGGACCTGTCTCTGTGGGTCACTGAAAGTACTTGGATGCTGTACATTAAAATGATTTTCTCTTTTCCTGTGCTTTTATGTAAAAAATAATTTGTGTCAGGGAGAGAAATCTGATGGCTCTCATCCTTTTATGATGGAAGTAACTTTCTCATTGACCCTGGGACTGTGTCCAGTGAGCAATCATGTATTAAATAACTGATAATATTGCATTTTGATTGCAATAATTCCCATCTAATATAGTTTATTTTATTGTGTTTTTCAGATTTGATAGCTACACTGGATCTTTGATTGTGGTGTCCTCTAAATTGCAGCACTGAAAACAATGGCAACAGAATGTATAAAAAACTGCTGTAAATGGTGTTTCTGCGTGGAAAAAGAAAAAAATGATCGTGAGTTCTGACACAATGACATTGACTAAGAGTTTTGCTGTTCTGGCTTCATTAATGATATTTCCTATTAATAAAATGACTGTGTCACCCCTGATAAACTTGAATTCTTTTACAACATCCAAAATTCCTTCCATACCTCCACTTGGAGATTGAACACATGCTTGGTAGTGTTATGAATTGGAATTGGAACTGAAAAACAACACTTGTCTGAAGTCTGCTCCTTGGAGCCTGGAATGCTGTCCAAAAAAGCCAACTTTTTTACTCAAGGTTGTGTAAAGGTCTTGTCTCTTTTAAACTCTAAGAGTCAACACCTTCTTTTTTTAAAAAAAAAAAAAAAAGAACTCCCTGTGGATTTGCTGTTAGGATTTTCTTTGGTGTCTTAGTTTGAAGAACTCATATTCTATGATACAAGTGTACCTCTTGTGAAGAATCACTTAAGAGCAAGGTAGCTTTAAATATAGAAGCTTGGGCAACAAAGAGTTTGGATCAGTACAGGTGTCATGAGGATGAATGTCTTTTCCAGGTGCTAGTCCTGAATGCTGGTAAAACTGAATACTAGCAGCTGTTAAGTAATGTATCAAGCACAGATCCTATTAAATGAAAGAGAGCTGTTCATAGTATTGTTCAAAACTTAATGCACATATGGACTGTCTGTTTTTCTTGCTCTTTATTTTTAGCAGTTTCCATGGTGCAGGAATCTGAAGCAGTAGCTGCAAGCAAGCCAACTATTGTAGAGAAGCCTCCATTGTCTTCTGTGTCAGTGAAGCGTCAAGTTGGCTGTTCAGAGGATTATCTGCTTTCTAAACTGCCCCTGGATGGTCAGGAGGTACCATTTGTGGTCCCTCCATTCAAATTGGCTTATGTACAGCCGAAGAACCTTCCTAGTATCTCACATGCTGGGGGGATTCAAGGTAAAACATAAATGGCATTGCTGAAATGGTTGTTTAGTTTCTGCTACTTGAAAGTTATCAAGTATTCCTACTGAAAACATGTTTGCAGAACTTTTCTAGAAGCCTGGTCTTGTCTCTTTTTCTTTCTGGACATTCAGAGAAGTTTTGGGAAGGATGTCATCCCACTGTGAATCTCTGTGATGTTGCATGAATAAAACTGAAAGGGAGGATTGCACACCAGTGCTCATACTCAAAGTAATGGAAGACACTTAAAGGAAACGGGAGCTTTAGTAAAGAATTTATTGGAAGCAAGGAAAGACCTAACAGATCCCCAGTGTCCCCATCACTCAAATAAAGGGGGGTGGTCTGGCTTTCACATTTAATGTACTGATATGTTTTAACATACTAACACATCTTCCTTTTCAAATTTTGCCAATAGATAGGATGTGCTACTACATGGCAGAATTTTTTTCCCCTGCTATTTCCTGCTCTTTGGGAGGCGGGGGGTCACAGGCCTCAGTGGTATAAGGTTGCACATGAAAGTATGTTTCTTTGCTTCACAACAATCTTGTGCTTCAACCTCTGCCAGTTAGTCCCCTTCTCAGACTGCGAAAATGATGTACATGCAATTTAAGCACAGTGGCATTTTTAAAGAACAGGAGCCTGGCCCAGTAACATGAGTTACAGGGCATATGCTGTCACGAGGCTCTTGGTCCTGCCAGCAGATGCCTAGAATTAGGCAAGGGAAGATTCTGGCACAGGTGCATATCTGAATGATTGTTTTCTCTAGAGTTGCTTTGCCTCAAGGATGTGATAAGCTGATAATATGGTTTTAGTCCCATGTGACTGTATTTCTTTTCTGAGGATGGAAACCTGAATAACCGAAAAAAGTCAACCACATGTTGCATAATAACTAATGCAGAACAACCTAACCTTTTTGTGTTTGTGTGGTTTTACTCCCACCCTTCTCTCTGCTCCCCAGGTCCTTGCTGTTGCTTCTTTTCTCCTCCTGCATGCCTGTTACCAACCTTCCTCCTCACCCGCTCCTGCTGGTAACACTGGCACTAGAGCCAAGCTAATCAGCCTAGCAGAGTTTTTCGGTATAGATCTGCCATTCTGTGCCTGATCTTTTTAGTGGACTTTACTTGTGATGTTTGCCTCACCAGACATGGACAGGCAACCTAATAGTTGGAAATGAAACATGTGAGGTCCTCCTCATCTCTGAGCCTGATGTCCTTTAGCCTCCCCGCTTCCCTGCTAGTTCAGTAGCTAGTTCTTGTAAGTCCATACTTGAACAAGGTACGGAAATGCAGGACATGCTCCTGGTAATCTCCTTTCTCACTGGGTCTGGGTTCAGGCTCTGGCTTGCGTTGTCCTACTTCATCCTCAAGACCCTATACACAGACGTCCATCAAGGCATGAATGTTCTCCACAGAGAGGGAAAATGTGATTAACAACCTTTTGATAAATGTTTTCTTTGTTCATGTGGTTCTACACAGTCTTATCAGTCAGTGACTTATAAACCAGTGACTTCTCTTCATTGGGAGTTCTGCTTCATCAGCATTTCTGAAGGACCTGATGAACAGAGTGGCCTTTAGGCTATAAAGCCGGTAGATCTTCTGGCAGGATGACCTGACTCTTCATAATTGTCTCTCTTGAGCAAATATTTTAAATTCTTGAACAAATATTTGAAAAGTGGCTCTTATGTTAAGTAGACAACTTCCATTTCTCTTTCCAAATATAAATACTTATTTTTTTAAAGTACAGCTTTTTAAGCCGCATTAAAGTTGTGTTTAAGAATGCAAAGTTTACTTTTTAGGGAGATTTACTAAATACAGTGAAGTGTGCTGTCATGCCTTCTTCACATTAGCCAAAGCATCAGCATATTCAAAAAATGCATCTAGAGTATTTGCTTCTTAGACCGTTGTTAAATATCTGTAGAAGTCCAAGTTCTGCTCTCAGTTCCACTCCATTTTCTGTGCATGTCTGACCATTTTCCTTTAGTGAAACAGGACGTGCTCAGTGTTAGCTCTTGGCATCCCTTCTGAAAGCAATTAAGTTCTGGCAGCCTTTCTCTTCAATACTCACTGCAGCATGTCTCATGCTCTCACAGAAGTAAGCTAGCAGGAAGAAGTGCGCTCCTGGTCTGGAACACTGGCTTTTCCGTCATCTGCTGTGTATCAGTTCTTTACGGCCTCATTTCAAGTGTTCATCCTAATTTATGTCATGCTCAAGCCCATTTTACTTGAATTCTTGCTTTATCATCTCTCATGTTCCATGTCTCTGTTTTAGTTATTCTTTTTTACTTTACTAACACTTGGAGGAAAGGATTTTACAGCAATAATAGTTTGCCTCTTCTGGTATGACACACTTGCAGAATTGAGGGCACTTTATAATGGGGAAATGAACTTTTTTAACAGATAGGTTGACATCCAGGGAGGTAAAGTGAAGTAAGCAAATGTCAGAGCTTGTCAGAGTCCCGATCACCCATCCCCATTCTCTACTGTACTGTTACATATGGCTTATTTTCACTCCAGACAGACAAAATGAAGCAATACAGCCGTGTTCTTTACTGTTCTGCTGACCAAGACGTGCATGTTTTTTCTGAAATGATTATGAATAAAGGAAAGAAAAATAGGGCAGCTGTGCTGTAATGGGCTGAGTAAAGGGCTGGGATTCAAGCATTCTCAAATCTGTCTACTTGTGCTTCAGCCAACAATTCAAGTCAAATGACCAATGATTTTAGCACTGACAGACTTCCTATGGAAACTGGATGACAAGGAGGCTGCAGTCACAAGCCGTGTTACTTTTCAAACAAAACCCTCCTGAAGAGCTGGGGTTCTCTTAGCCGAGTGGGAATGTCCTGGGTGGAGGACATTCAGAATAAGTCAGAGGTTTTCTGTACACATGGCCCTACTTTTCCTGTTAATGTTCGTCTTGCTGTCTGTCTTTGGAGCCTTCTGTATTTTAACTAGCTAGGCACTTATTATGGAACTCCAAGACAGGTTATGCATAGCTTCGTACGGCCAATTTATTTCCAGTGTTTGCTAGCACAATGTGGAAATCTGACATAATGTATATGTGTGTTTTCTTTACTTTTTCTTTTTTTTTTTCCTTTTCCTGAAGCAGATAATGTTGAAATATTTTGTCCTTTGCCCTGGAGGCACTCTGCCTGCCTTATGAAGCCAGGCAGCATGTGTTATGTCTGGAACTCTTGTATTTGATGTTTACTTGTGCTCTGCAGAATCTGCCAGAGCCTCATTTGGTGACCGGAAAGCAGAACTGCACGGCGTGTACCAATGGCCCCGCTATGACGTGTACAACCCATTCTATTTGGAGCATCGAGTTTCGCCAGATCTGATTAGGCGCTTCCAAACAAAATCAGATAATAGGAAATTATATGGATCAGGTGAGAAGGACCGCACCCTTACTTTTCTGTCTTCCTCCTTTTCCCAAGATTTCTAGGTAAGAGAAAAAAGCTGTTATTTTACAGAAGATGTGTTTGATTACAGCAGTTCCCGAACTGGTGTGTATGCTACAGACACTTCCTGGTTGGTGAATTGATCCATGGAGCCAGGTCTGCTTGATGTGCAGCTGCACTGTTATTTTCTGACTTTTGGGGGCTTAACAAGGCTTGCACGTGTTCCACAAAGGTAGACAAACTGGCAAAGCAAGCTATTGTAGCTGCCTCTGATCCAAACCAGAATGCAGTACTGGAGATTCCAGCTACCACTAACAGGAGCGAGGGAGACAGAAAAAGGAAGTCAGGCAGTTTGTTGCGTGGAGGGATGCCTGAGGAGTATCTCTATGGGGAGAGGAACAAGCACCAAAAACCATTCAGGAACAGATGATAAGAACAGAGGAGTGATGCTATGTGCCAGCTTTTTTTGTAGTTTGCTTTTGAAGGTGCAGAAATGTCCCCACTTCTCATGCGTAAGTGTTTTTAAGAACGGGGAAGGGCTGTGAGATAGTAAAAGTTTAGATAGAAAGTGTTTGGCTACCTACGTAAATATTTTCTTCTGTGCCCTTCATTGGTATATGTGTCCTATAATGAATGCTGTTTAGAGTAAAGTATATGACTAAGTGTTGCTTGCTGTAAGTGATTGCTAAGGCAAACGCATTCAGAAAACTCATACACTCAAAGAAACGGACACATCTCTATCGAATCAGAAGCCGGCAACAGCATGCGTTTTTAAAGATGTTTTATTTAGAGTGGTATAGCATGCTTATTTTACAGCTGGGGGAAATGTCTCAGACTGTGTCCTGTTTTAAAAATAATTCCGAATCACCATAGAGACTACATGAAAAGACTACTCCATGTATTTTTTTTAAGAGAACAAAACACACTTAGAATTTTAGCAGCCTTTAAGGCATATGGTTTTGCTAGGCTTTGTAAGCACCTGTGGTGGGAGCCAAATGGGTTTTATAAAACTATCTTGAAGATCTTCCCTTCAGTTCATCATCTCTTTTTCCATTTTTCTTCAAGCTAAGTAAACACTTCACTAGTTTTGTCTTAGTAAGCTTAAACACAAGAAAGGTCATAGAAGTCTACTCTAGACACACTTAAAATGCCTTCTTCCTCCAGAGTTTTTTTGACAGCTGTTTCAAAAGCTAGATGATTTTTTTCCATGTGCATCTATAGACTATTTAAGCACAACTAAGCCTTTTTTATTGCAGCAAGTGCTATGATACTTTTCATGTGGGGGGGCTTAGAGCTACAGAACATGTTTATTTGGAAGGTATGAAATGAAATTCTTGAATTTTCATGTGAAGTCCCTCCATTTAAAAAAACCCAACCCAACAACAAACAAACTGAAAAATAAATTGCTTAAAATTTTTCTAAAATTCTAGTTATTATTGGTAAACAACATGTTTATGGTTAAAATTTTTTTTTTCTTTTTTATATTTTACACACAGCTTTCTCAGTGTAAAAATAGTCATTTTTTCAAGTAAAAAATTAAGTTTTTGGAAAAGGCACCATCTTTTCTGCCCATGTTCTTTGAAAACTTTAACCGGCTTTATTAGAAACAGCAGATCATACTGTTTTTAAAGGATTTTGGTGATTTGTAACCTGTAGGCTCAAGTGGATGTTTCCCAGTAGTTTGTGAAAATCATGAGTAGTGAATATAGAATTAATTTCCATAACCGTAATCAGTTTCAAATCAAGTAATGGACTGGTCTCTCCTATTTGCTTTCATCATATCAAACAGAGTTTCTCGGCCTCGTATGATAATATAATGCTATTTCTACACCAGACAGTGAAAAACTTGGCTCTTTTGTGTCATGCACAAGAGAGAATTTGGAACTCATGCCAGACGTACATACTTTCATTAAATTTTATCTAAATTATGTTGTTACTTTCTTTTCCCTCCCATGGGTTGTCAAAACTTGCTCTCTTTTTCTTCCTGGGGAAAAGAAAGAATTATTCTTTATTATCACATCTTACAATAAGCATAATTGGTTATTTCATTTGATAGCAATAAAAGGGAAATAAATTTTCAGTAACGAGTGATGTAATTCTATTAAGCTATGATCAGTGAATTGTCATGGAAGACTTCTGGAATACCATAACAGCATTGCAACAAAAACCAATTAGTTGCATCAGATAGTAGTAGAAGTTAAACCATACTGCTTTCATTCATTTCAGTATGGGTCAGTTTTGAAGTTGGGAGGCTTTAAAAACCTCTTGAACATTACCAGAGTCAGCAAAGATTCTTGAAACAGTGGCATTAGTTCAGCTCTCATTTTCTACTGATGATCATAATATGCATAGACAATGTGCTTTAGCTCTGTATTGCTTTGAGGTCAAAACAAAACTGATAGGATCTACTTAACCACCTCCAACTGCTGAGAAAACTAGCCTTCTATAAAATAAAGATCTTGCTTTTGTGTTGTAACAAGTACATGTCACCTTAGAGTTAAGACTCGCTTTGTCTGAGATCTAGTAAGGGTGCAGAGTATGGCGCTTTGACATTGTGATCAGTAAAGCCAGAGAGACGAGTCCACAGTTAGCAGGCAGCATGTTTCTGCCACTGGGATCTTTGTATGTAAATGTGAAAAAGGAGGCAAGTTCTGGCTGACTAGATTTAAAGACAAGGCTTTTCTGTTTTTCTAAAGCATCTACTAAAAAAACCCATTTCTCTTGAGGGAATAACTTTGAGGCAGGCTCTACATTCTGCCAGTGCTAACAGTGTGACCAAGTAAGTTTGAACTCTTTCAAAGATGGAATTGATTAAGATATTTTAACAGCTTGTTCTATCCATTTTGTTGTTTCAGGAGTGTGTTTTGGGGAAGGGAAGTGGAGAAAGGTGCTAATGTCCTTCCTTAGATGTTATTTAGCTAGGTTTCAATTTTACCATAGGTCTACTTAAATTTAAAAAAAGCTTCTTAATTTTTTTTTTCTAGCAATGATGCTTACATGATCTGTATTGTTCTCTTTGTCTTTTTAGTTAGTGATTTAAGACCTAGTGCTTTGCCTGGATCACTTGACATAAGCCGTTCAATGTTTGATCTCAGAAGCCCACCTCGATTCATGAAGGTGAGTTCCCCTTGTAACTTAGGTTATACTGAAAACTCAGCTTACTTGGTGGATCTGTTCCTGTTGCATTATGTTTTGAAAGTAAACACCGAAGGGCATTGTACTATGTGTGGGAAGGACTAGAGGGAAAAGTTCAATGTCTTGACCAACTTCAAGAGGCTCTTTCCTGATGTCTCCTCTGGCTACTGCTGTTGTGGCCCAACAGGGCTGTTGAGAAACCTGAGTGGGCTGTTAGGCAGGGCAAGACAATCAAGAGGGTGTGGTTCGTCATCTGCTCGCATCAGTTGAAAAGTGGAACACTAGAAGCTTCCATTGATTTAAAAACCGCTGCTTTTTTTTTTTTTTTTTTTTTTTTTTTTTCAAAAAATCATCTTATACATGCAACTTCATTTCTATGTAAATCGGCAAGGAAAAAAATCTGTACTGGCCATACGTGTCCTGTATTAGCTCTTTGCATCAAAGTAATAATTCCATGCTTCTGGATCAAGAGATTAGTAGGGAATGAGACAATAATTTGAAATTGGATGTTGTTTTGTTTTCATCATGTCTTGTCTGATGGTAGAATCTCTCTGGCTTTTTGCATCTGTTGCTCTGAATAAAGTGACTTCTTTTGTTTTTCCCCCAGAGATATGATTCATTTTCCAGTGTACCTAGCAGTACCTCTTCCAGGAAGGACTCACAAGGCAGTAACAGGAGTCTAGGTAATGTTTTGTTTGTTTACCTTGTAATGAAATGAAATTTCCCTTTGCACCTGAGACATTAAGCTGTCTTTACTGTTGATGATTTCTTTCTTTTTTTTTTTTTTTTTGAGATGGATCAGATTAGCAAGTCACTTTTGGAGCTTACTTTGCAATTTGAAATTAAGGGTTTTGAACTTGGACTTTCCTGTTGTCAGGAGATTGAGAAAATGAGCCTTTGAGGAGTTCTTATGCTTTTGAAAAATTCATCCCTGGATTTACTATGCCAGTGAACTAGGAAATTACAGATGTTCTGTTAGGATAGAATGCAGCACCTTGGTCACAGCTGTAGTCCTTCATGAATCAGTATTTTTCTGTGGAAAGTGCCTGGAATCCAATACCCGTATTACACTGAGAATTAGGCAGGAATATTGCGCACAAATCTAGTATCCTTATTTATGAAAGAATGCTGAAGAAGTGGAGATGCTGCAAAATAAACTGTCAGAAATGAATCAAGTGCCCACGCAAGTCACCCTGCTGGAAGTCAGAATTTTACCCAGTCTCCTCAAAAAGAAGACTGGGGGGCAATGTTTCAGTCATGACAGACAAACACTGGATGTTAAATGGCTCTTCTGACTTGGAGAAGAGCATAATAGTAAAATGTTTATTAGGCTGGAACTGAAATCTGAGAAAGATAAAAAGCAGGCCAATTTATAAACTTAACAGTGAAAGTGATAGGTTATAAATATGTTCTGGGTGTCTCAGGCACATGCTTTTTTCCTTTCTATATGTTGTCCGAGTACAAAACAAGTTGTACAGTAGACGTAATTGAGGTAAATGTGAAGCCTTTCAGTTATGCAGAAGGTCAGGCTACACGACTTCATGGATATTTTGTCCTTAAAATGCAGGCATTAAGATATTTCAAACTTATTTTGAGACAAGTTTTCAAAGATAGGCAGTCCACCAACTAATGAGTTCCCTTATTCTTGGAATGAACTTTTAAGTTACTGCATTACTTCTAAAAACATTAATTGGCTTTTTTCCATAGATACTATTACATTATCAGGTGATGAACGAGACTTTGGAAGACTGAATGTGAAGTTGTGTTATGTTTCTTCTGTAGAACAGATTTGGATCACAGTTTTACATGTAAGCAAATACGAATAACTTGATCATTATTTACTCAAATGGCTATTTTACTATACTTAGTGTTAATTCTCATTAAATTTGGCTCTCTAAGGAATATTTTTTGGAGAAAAAGAAAACTACTTAGTATTAACATAAAGTTCAGTCAAATGTAGTTCTGGGCTTCATTCAAAGTATCATCCTCTCCTTTTTTTTTTCCCCCGTTGCAATCTCTGTTCTGCTGCAATCAATAGTAAAAAGTAATATGTAACTCTGTTACTATATACATGTTCTGATTGTGGAGTGAGGAACTGTTCAGCATAGATAAGAAAGCTGAGCTGGTCATAGGCTGGTCCTGCTGTGGAAATTTTCCTGTGAAAATTTGGAGGCAGCAAATTGGAGCAGCTTTGGAGGCAGCATTTCACTGACTTTAAATCTGACAGTTCCTTCAGGGCAGAACCATAATAGCACTTTGAGGACATGTAGGTTCTTGTGGCTTTTTTTGTTAGCGAATGTGATACTGTTATGCTGTCTGTTTTGTACACTTCCAGGAACTGTGAATAATTTTTAGGCAATGGAACTTTGAGTAGTCAGAAACCTCATAACTACATCAAGTGATAAAAACTACGTAAGGGATTTAATGATTTATCTGTTGTCAAATTGCTACATAGTGAAATCATTAAAATCTACCAAATAACTTTTTACCCTCTGGTTGTGAAAATTAATTATTAAATTATCTGAAGTGACACAATCATTACACTGGCTCTGATTTATATTCAATATCACAGCAATTATGTGTAATTCTAGAACAGTGTAGAAGACTCTGTTTCTAAGTTGTCTAAAGGCCAGAGTCTTATATTGTCTAAACTGACTGTGTTTTCAATGTTGCAGTGCAAAGACCTGAGCTGGCCTTCTAGCTGTGGGGAAAATCCTCGTATCCATGTCAAGGGAATTCTCACGCTCCCCAAACCAGTGCATTTCAAATCTTCTGCCAAGGAAGGGTGCAGTGTAAGTAGAGTCAGGGAAAACACCAACAAATCTATTTCCCCCCCAAAATAAAAATGAAATGTAAATGGATTTTTTTAATGGGCCAAACATCCACTCCTATGCCGTATTTGTTGAGGTAGTTCACAGAATCACAGAATTTTCAGAGTTGGAAGGGACCTCTAGAGATCATCTAGTCCAACTCCCCTGCTAAAGCAGGATTGCCCAGAGCACATTACTCAGGACTGCATCCAGGCGGGTCTTGAAAATCTCCAGAGAAGGGGACTCCACCACCTCCCTGGGCAGCCTGTGCCAGTGCTCTGTCACCCTCACCGTAAGGAAGTGTTTCCGTGTATTTGAACGGAACTTCCTGTGTTCTAACTTGTGCCCATTGCCCCTCGTCCTGTTACTGGGAACCATTGAAAAGAGCCTGGCTCCATCCTCCTTCAACCCACCCTTTAGATACTTGTACACCATAATAAGGTCTCCCCTCAGCCTTCTCTTCTCCAGGCTAAAGAGTCCCAGCGCTCTCAGCCTTTCCTCATAAGGCAGATGCTCCAAGCCTTTAATCGTCTTAGTTGCCCTTCGCTGGACTCGCTCCAGCAGTTCCCTGTCCCTCTTGAACTGGGGAGCCCAAAACTGGACACAGTATTCCAGTTGTGGCCTCACCAGTGCAGAGTAGAGGGGAAGAATGACCTCCCTCGACCTACTGGCCACACTCTTCCCTATGCAGCCCAGGATTCCGTTGGCCTTTTTGGCAACAAGGGCACACTGCTGGGCCATGGATAATTTACTGTCTACCACGACCCCCAGATCCTTCTCCTCAGAGCTACTTCCCAGCAGGTCCGCCCCTAACCTATACTGGTGCCTAGCATTCTTCCTCCCCTCCTGCCTAGGTTCGGGTTTCTTTCCCCCCCCAGACTTCTCAAAATCCTACTAAAAGCCTTGTTCCACTTCCTCCCCGTGCCCCCTCTTGCATTGGACTGTTGCCCTCTTTTTCTCCCAAGTCTGCAGGACAGATAGACTCACAGGTGACTGAACCACGAGCTGCTGGCCTTGGCAACTCAGTGGTGGGGGACTGGGGGAAGACTGGGCATACCCCAGGGAAGGTCGATGGTGTACTGCCTCTAACTGAGGGCAGCAGACAAAGTTCATACTTCCTCTCTACAGAAAGTAGTAAGAATCGGTTGCATGGGACAAAGCTCCTGATAGTGGCAGTAAAGGAATATTAAGGGGGCTATAGGACCAGGAAGCCTTGGTTTCTAGGTTCCAGGCTTGGTGTGACTTTCTTACAGCGGTGATGTTACCTCTCTGTTTTTCTTTCTAGGACATTGAATTTATGGAAACTTTTGTATTTGCTATTAAACTGCAAAGCCTGCAGGCTGTCAGATTGGTATTTAAAATCCAGACGCAGACTCCCAGGAAAAAAACAATTGGAGAGTGCTCCTTGGCACTGCGGGAGCTCAGCTCGGAGGAGTCAAGTCATTGGCTGGATATATCTCCTCCTTCCAAAGCACCTGTAAGTGCCAATACTGCAAAAATATGTTGTTATGTCACCTAGAAAGAGTTGCTGGAAATGAAAGTAAAATAATTCAGTGCTAATTCAATGCTATCAACAAACAGGGCTGCTCTTTTTTTTTTTCTTTTTTCTTTTCTTTTTTACACTTTCTTGGTGAAAGGCACTTTGATGGGAGGGAAAAAATGCAGACTTTTGAACTCTGCACATAGCTGTTCTGGTCATAAACTGCCGCTGTTTCTGGGAAAAGAGCTAGAGCAAGTTCTTCCACACCACAGCCTGCAGCTTGCGGGAGGGGCATTCTGGGGAAATGTTCAGCAAAGAACACGGGGTAATTGCCTTTTCTGACCAAAAAAGCATCGTAAGATCCTTAGGACTCACAGCAAGAGCTCCAAGCAAATGGAATCTGCTTCTGTTACGGAAAAAAAAAATGCTAATATCTTCAGTGGCTTGAAACTGCACTGATAGCTATATATTTAATGTTCAGATTGTATGCTGTGAAGTAATAATTCAGACAGTTCATTTCCGTTAGTGTAAGAAGAAGCAGGTGGTTTTCACAGTGGGATTTCCTTTCCCCCCACCCTCACTTTGTTTGTTTCTTTTACAGATTGTGTCTAGACATTTATATTTTCAACAAATTAAACCTGAATAAGCAATTCAAAGGCAAATTTTATCTAAGTGTGTCTGAGTAATATAAGTGATACTCTTGATTTCTAACATGTTACACTTGACATTTATTAGTTCTAACAAGAATAACCATATTGCTTCAAAAGCAATAAGATTAAGTGAAAGAGGAAGCTGTTTTAGAAACTGCTTCATCCCATTGTAAATTCCTGAATCATCTCATAGTTTCTCTCTCTGTGGCTTTCCTCACCTTTATATCCAAGAGCCCTCCAGACACTGCGGGAATTCTTCCCTGCACTACCCTGTGAAGCAACAAACTACCCTACTTGCCAATAGAGAGCCAAAGCTCAGGGTTGAGTAAGTGGCTTCCTCTCAGGGTTACATAAAAATTTTGTGGCTGAGCTGCGAAGAGAATTTGGATCTCTTTGAGGAACTCGAGCCTGACTTCTTTCTCTGACCTGTGGCGCTCTCACTTGGTGCATTCTGCTTCACTGACGTGCATTAGGACTTGAAGGGAACCAGGACTAGCAGAGTCCTTTTGAATGGAGACTGTCAAGAAAGTCGGGTCTCCACTGGCTTTCTCCTGCTGTTCCTACAGCGTCCAAAGTACATTAGCATCTGACAGGGGAGTAATGAGGATGCCTCAACACAACTTTGCCACTAGCAAAATTCTAAAATAAAAATTCAGACTGGTGACCTCAGTACATTCAGAGTGTGTGTGGGGGGGTGTATGTGTGTAGGCCTGTAAAACACAAGTACTTCCATAACATAGGAAACCCCACAGCATTCAGTCACCCTAAACATTCATGACATGAAGTGATGGGGCCTTGTATCTATGGAAAGCATTGCTTATATCTCCATATATCAAAATTCAAAAGTGTGAGAGGAGAACTCCAAAGGTTTTTGTCTTAGTGGAGCATACCTGGTCTCTCACCCCCACACCCAAGTTTAGTAGAGCTACAGCTGCTGTCTGGTTTTTCCTGTATGTGTCTGCTCCTACCACTGAGGAATCTTTCCCAGGTGAAAACTAAGGAATCGCTTATTTGTCCAGTATTTCTGGCTGCAGTCCACGAGGGCCAGATGTGCGCTGCACATAAGCAGTCCATCAGCGGAGCACATGTACTGCAGCTATGACAAGTGCAAGATGCACTTACTTGCTGTGCATCTGCAGGTTGTGTATACAACACATGCTTATATTTCTGTCCAGGAAATCCCAGATAGAAATGTGGGAGCCCAACATATGACAGAATTCCTGTGTTTCCTGAGTTTAGAAGCAACTTAATCCAGATGTTATGGCAACATTCTTCTGCTTGTAGGTGTGCCGCGCAGAACTTCAAGTAGGAACTTGTTTTCAAGCAATAAACAGGAGGATTCAGTTACAGATTCTTGAAGCACAAAACCTTCCAGTTTCATCTACGCCGCTGTCTTCAAGTAAGTTACATCAGCTGTCTCATGCCTCCTGTCTAAAAGCATTTGTAACAGGTAAATTGCTGCTCAAGTGGGTTGGCAATTCAGAACATTCCTTACAAACCTCAGACTAACATATTGTGCAGTAGATTTCCATTGCCAAGGCTTGTTTCCACAGATGTCTTACTTGATTACTTTTTGTTTGGTTTGAAGCTACGTGTTTATGTATTTTGGAAGATTTTTATCCCAATATTAATCCTGACATACAAAAGCATTAGCTTGCACTTGCTGTTTGGATACTATGTTAATCAATTCAATATTATTGAATATACTGTGTTTGTGTGACTAGTCAGGAAAGCTATTGTACAGTTCTTTTGGCCAGACTTTTGGGAAATTGTTGCAATTTGAACCGTACATGTGGATCTTGTCAGTTCCTTTTTGGGTGTGTTTGTGAGTAACCCTTTGTGTGCTATACCTTTTTCCCTCCCTTTTGTGCTAGATTTCTTTGTGAAAGTTGGAATGTTTAGTACAGAAGGGATGATCTATAAGAAGAAGACTCGTCTTCTGAAGTCCACTAATGGCCAAGTGAAGTGGGGAGAAATGATGATTTTTCCAGTTAGCCAAGCGGAACAAGGAATTGGCTTTCTCATCAAGCTCTACAGCAGAAGCTCAGTGAGAAGAAAACACTTCCTAGGGCAGGTTGGTTTCTGCTAACTAGCACACTATCCTTTACTTAAAATCCGGTTCCACGGGTTTCTTGGTATGAGTTTTAAAATACTTTAAATAAGAAAAATAGTAAATTCTAATACATTCTTCTGGATGTAACCCAAGCAAAAATAGTACTGGGCTCTTTAAACGTGCACTAACATCAGAATGGGAGTTGACATTTGATTCTTCTTTTAAAAAGAAATCTTTAAGTCATTTTTGTGTGAGGTATTGCTATGTGAAAGATTCCTTCCTACAGACAGGCATACGATCTCCTCTTTGCCTCTAGGCTTTCTAAAGAAAACAAACATAGCACTCAGGGGGCTGTACAGGAAGGGGGGTGTTGGCTTACCATACCACTACGGTTACAAACAGGTGCCTGTAAAAGGAAGTATCAACAGCTACAGCATCAGACTGCTTTCCTGGGTGGAACAATGCTGAAATCAGCACAATATTCTAAATATGTATGATCAGTTGATAACATAGGTGGCCAAACACAAAATCATTTTTTTAGTTGAGTGCTCTTTTCTTCTCTCTCTCTGGCTTTTTGTAACAGCTGGAACTTCAATAGTATCTCTTTGAAAGCATTTGTGTGATCGTATTTACTTAACCACTACAAAACTTGGTAGTCTGGTCTCTTTTTATTCTCTCTGTCCTCTTCCCCTGGTTGTCCTAATTTACCATCATCCCATCCCTTCTTTCTCTCCTTTTGTTCTTGGTATAGTGAGTCATCGCTGTTCTTAATTCTCTGTGCTTTCCCTGACCCAGTTAGATTTAGCAGCAGAATTTTAATATATGCATAAATGAATAATGTACAATTGATTTGGAGACCCCAGCTGTAATGGCCCTCATCAGATGAAGGACTGTGCCACCTTTAGGTACAGAAAATGGCATTGTCCCATTCTGGTGATGTTTCTTGTGCCTGCTGAAGACGTGCAGTTATAGGAGATGCTGATGTGCTGCAGAAATGATGTGCCAGCAAGAGTTATGTGAAGTTCCTCCATTCTCTGGAGCCTCATGTCACACATGTTCCATTTTTCTGTGATTCCTGGTGGTAGAATGGGATTTGGAAGAAAAAAAAATGTTCTTTTTAGTTGTGCTACCTTGGGGCGAAAATAACTGGGTATGATTTTGCAGTCACTTAGCAATATGTGAGGTCATCTCAATCCGATGATTTACATTTAATCATGGATCTTATTTTTAGGGGGAGGAAATGAGGTACTTCTGTTCCTCAGAGGTTATTTGGAAAAGGTTGTTTGAGCTCATGCAGGCAGACATTGCCACATAACACATGAAGACATAAAATATGGCTCAGGGAAAAAATGTACTTTGAGCAATTGGCTGGGTAGCTGGAAAAAAATGAATATAGCTGGATCTATTAACTTTGTTCTTCAGAGAATGATGTTTAATTGGATGCTGTTCTAAGCAGACAATACTTAGATTAGGCTGCTTTTACAGGCATGTCTTTAATCATGAGCAAGATGTATATTGAATCTCTGTGGATGAAACATCAGCTGTCTGTGGTATTCTGCAAGACATTATTCTCACTTCTTGAGGACTCATGCCTCAGCGGTGTAGGCGAAATGTATTTCCTGGTGAAGGTTTCTGAGAAGTCTTAAAAAGACTCATTCTTGGAAGACTTGAGGAAATAGAGTCCTGTAAATAATGATACCTACTTACATAAGCAGAATTCTTTTGGCAATGGAAGCTGGTGATAATGTTCAGGGGGAAAATTTCCTACTTGTACCTCGTTTCTTCATTTAATGGCCACTATCTATTAATTGAATACTGAGAAGAAATGGACTCTTACTGCATGACTATGTGTGGTACGGGCATGTTAGTAACTTCTGTGGAATGCAGGTTTGGCCCTGTCTGCTGGAGCATGCAATTTTAAATGCTCGTGAACAGGCTGGACAGCTAGCTTGGCATGCCAGCCGGCTTGCAGCCAACTGGAGTTTGAATGCATAGAGCCATCACTGGCCCTGATGAGCCCTTGACCCCAGCACGTGCATTTGAGTGGAGCAAGGAATGCTTGACTTAAACCATCTTATTAAGTAGAGAAACATTAGTGTGTAGTGAGTTCTCTAAACTATTTTAGAGGCTAAATTTAAACCCAGACTCCCCGTATTCCCAGCTGAAAGCCAAAATATGTTAGTCCTAACAGAACTGTATTTGTTGCTGTTATGCTTTGGTCGCAGTCTACACGTTGTATTTCGTTCTACACTTCCATGGTATTTATTTGGACCTAATAAAGGCCAGGTCTCTGTGTTATATCAGGTAAACTCAGTTACGTTTTTCTTTTTGTTTCTTACTGCAGATCTGGATAAGTTCTGATAGCAGTAACAGTGAAGCAGTAGAGCAGTGGAACGATACTATTGCCAACCCTGAAAAAGTTGTTGTTAAATGGTACAGCATTGGTTCATCCTGAAGCCTGGAGATGAAACTCAGGACTGACTTTTCGACAAAGATATTCCTACACTGCTTAAAATAGTATAAATAAAAAGAAAAATATTGTCTACACAAGTTCTTCAGAAGTTCTCCGCTGCATCACACCTCCACAGTAACTGGGAAAATTCAGTTTCACCAAGAGAAATACTGGCTAAATATTATTATGAGGAAGACTTAGGACCTGGGGAAAGTGCTCATTTGATTTTAAAAAATCCACCTTGAAAAATATAATTTTGCCCCTTTCAAGCTCCATAAGAGCACAGAAATCCAATTTTGGAAAGCAGCTTGAATCGGCGTCATCTTCACTAGTCACTGACGTCATCCTCATCTGCAGTCTTGTCTTTGGCAGACTCCAAAGTCCATGGGAATCAGTCCAGTCAGTGGCTTGATCCCAGGTACATCTGAGCCTCTGGGGTGGCGCCCGTGTTGACACCATTTGATCGGAATAACATGTGCCTGAGCAAGTGGGAAAGCTATGGCAGTAGGAGAAGGCATAAAGGGAACTAGACAAAAGGCTTTTCTAATCTCCATCTTTGATGAAGGGTTGCTCACTACCCTGACACAGCTGTAGCTTGGGTTCTCCCCGATCCTTCTCTCTAACCAGAGGGACTGAAAGATAATAGTTTCTCTGACTAACTGTGATCTTTGCAAGTGGGGTCCTCCAGACTTGCTCTGTTCAGGTGAATTCTGTTTGGAATCAATGGAATAAATTCCATTTATTATGCCAAAGAGGCAACAGCCCTGCCTAGGATCAGAGCCAATATTTTTAGATAAATTACTTTCTTATATAGGATGCTTATACGTAAACCACTTCCTATCTAATCAACAACGTTGTAGCAATTGCTTACATTGCTAAAAGCCAGACTAACATGTACGAAGGCGTGAGCAAATATTTACTTACATAAGTGCTTTTTGATATTAATTAAAATGTAGCACAGTAAGGGACTCAGACTTTGTTTAAAAGATAGGCTGCTACTGCAGAAGTATTTGTTACGTGTCTAGGATGCTGAAAAATTACGTGTGGGAGTATATTTTTGTTAATTGTTTCTAGCAAGAAGAAATTACCATATATTTATTGCAAATTATATTTTTCCTACAAAATCATAAGATTATTTTTTCTATTAGTTCCCATATTTTCAGGGTTTATTCACAGTTATTTTTAATGTGGGAAAAAGCCATATATGTAATCAATAATATATACATCTAAAAGCACAGGCTTTTCTGCACTACAACTACTGGATTTTAAATATATATATATTCTATTAAATCCACTGCTTACACATCTACTGTTTGCTGTCTGGAATATACAAATACGTATGTTCGTATAGACACTGAATAATTGTATCTTTTTTTATAACTTGGAACCCATTCAAATGTCTGACATGAACTAGAGTGGCAGTGAGAGCACTCGCTGCTGGAAGGCAAAGGAGCAGTGGGGAGCTGAGAAAACACTAAGAGGAAAGCACGTTGTATTTCAGCGTAGAGCTTGGAGCATTTTATTTGAACTTTTTTGACTTTGAGTAAGGGTCAAGAAAAAATGGGATCTCTTAGATTTTTTTTTTTTTTATCCTATGATAATTAAAACTTTTAAAACTTCAACCATCCAGATTTTTGTTGTTGAAGTTTAATATTTTGAAAATGGGAAAACAAAAGGGTTTCCCCAAGCTCTTACATGTTCTGCTTTTTGACCATTTTTTATAAATGAACTGAAGAAGTTTTGACATGTTACTGAGATCATCGGTTTTAGCTTTTCTTAACGCTCTTTGCAAAGCTCCCAGTCGGCCCAGAGGATCTTGACTGACAGCGTCAACTTCCAGCCAGTTAACAACCCTTGGGATGAGCCTGGCCTGTTGGGTAAAACAAAAAAAGGAACTGTGCCGAGCTGATATTCATGGAGTATCTTTACTTGAATACACGGATCTTTTTATTTATTGTGGCTGAACTGCAGTAAACAAAAGTGCAAACTAACTGTTTCCTATGCAGAATGCTGCTCTGTTTGAAAAACAGGACAGGGAATATCCCAGTGTTTTGGAGGCTTCGATTACCACGGAAGTGGTTCCACAGAGATTGCCAACTCAGTGGATACTGCCTAAAATGGACTTTTGGGGCTGTTTTAGGACACCTGGCCTTTTAAAGGCCTCACTAGTAAAGTCTTCTTTTTATTATAAACACACAGATTAAATATTAGCATAGGAAAAGTTATGAACAGAAGATATGCCATCTTTTTTTTCCCCCAAATTGTTTATACCATTGTTTACCAGCATCTCAAACTGAAGTTAAAGTCCTAATGTGTGAGGTGACACAGGCAGGACGCAGGAACCACCACAGAACCACAGCTGAAATGCAAAGAGTAAATTTAATCTCAATACCTCACAAGCAGGGGATCTCCTAAGCAGCAGCTGGGTAGAGGCACGCAAGCGGGAACACGGGCACCGCGGAGCTCAGTCCTTACTAGAGAGTGTTTTGAACCTGCTGTTCTCGCCTGTGTATCAGGGATCCCAGCAGGCGCAGTTTACCGCTGTGCTTTGATCTTCTCCAACAGCAGGGCAGGAATCTCCGGCACGTTCCATCAGGTGCTCTATCACAGGCCTGTGTTATCTAACACAGATGTTCTACTTGTCAAGCACAGAAGACTAAGCAGTGATTAGTATGATATATGTGATTTTCAACACCTCAGCTGCAAGTCACTTGCATGTGTTTACAATCCTCCTTGCCCTTCCCTTCTTTTCCCACACCTACCTGTTTCTCTGAGAAGATGCCAACTAAGGAACTATATTTCATGTAGCATTGCATGTAGCCCAGTTGGCTGCTAATACATTGAGGAGATATCTAAGGCCTCTCTTTGCAAGATGCGCACAGGTACTGGAGCACTCAGAAGAACGTACTCTGAGGCACTGCTTCACCCTGTGCTCACTCCCAGGCTTTGCAGTTTTCTGCATCTGTGTGTGCATTCATGTAGGAATTTAATGAATTCTTAATAGTTGGCTAAAGGCACTGCTTTTTTTTTTCGCAAGATTGGAGCATTTAAGTTGCTTGTTGCCCAGATTTGTTCCTCAATTTGTCCAGAGTACGACAGTATTCTTGAGAAGACTGGTGTATTTCAGGTTTAGAAAGCAGCCTTGTACATCCCGGGGTAGAGAGGGAACCAGGCAATACTCGGCTGCAATAAGATGAGAAAAAGAAACTTATATTGTACTGGTTTGGCTTTCTTGGGTTTTTTTGTTGTTTGGTTGGTTGTTTTTTTTTAAACTGCTGTATCCTACTTGTGTCCTAATTACTGGCTCCCAAGATCCTGGGAGGAAACCAGGAATTCTCTTTGCTTTCACTGCTGAGGAATATCATCTAGAGATGGAGAGCCCAGCTCAAGAACCAAGAAGTGCCCATTCATGGCATCAGCATTTGCCTTGCCAGTAGACCAAAGCTGTGCTTCAAACAACTCATCATCACCTGCAGTAACAGTCTAGTCCTCATAATCATGCTGGTTTGGTGCTTCTGAGGATGCCTGCCAGGTAGAGGGGGTTGGAAAATGAAACTGTTTTGGAGGAAGGCAGCTGCCAGTGAGTTAATTATGCGAGGTTATCTGTGTAAGAGGTGTTGCAGGGGATGTATGGGAATGGGAAAGGGCTGGAAGGAAAAGTCTTTGTGGATTATTTGCTTCCACGTGCATGTTGAGATGGCACTGGGGTGCTTACACACTGACCAACTCCTGAACATGCTTGTGAAAGATGGAAGATAATTTCTCGTGTAGTAGAATCAACCAGTTAGACAGACTTCCTAGCTGCCATGTAAAGCATTTTTCATTGATGATTCATCGGGTCTGGAGCTTATCAGTGTGGTCGTTATGTTAGACAACATCCTGAAGAAAAAACATGAGAGAAGGGGATACATGCGTGTTCCTCGCACCAGTCCCAGGGTACAACTGCCGCTAAAATGGGATGTTCCAGCAGCTGTTTTTTCAATCTGAATGTCTTAAAAGGCCATCTAGAAATCACCTGAGATGTCTTGCCTTTTAAGTGCAGAATATTTTGCTTTACTGCTTAGTGACTGCCTCACTATAAATGCATGTGAGACTCTGGCTCCTCCAAATTCAGCTTCTGGCTTATTTGAGACTAAGGCAGCTTTCCAGAAAAGGAAAATAATGCATCATTTGAAGACCAATCCACAATATAAATTAGCAAGGAACTTCATGTACTCCAGGATACATGAAAGAAGGAAAAAAGGTGTCTCGGAGCACTCTTCTAATGGTGACAGCTGTATGTTGTCCCTTTAATGCATGTTCAGCCGCTCTTTTGATTGTTACATCCAAGTTTACTGTGATTGAAAGTATTGTTATGAAAGTTGTTTTGTCAGTTCACTTAATTTGTAGCTATAAGGCACACATGGTTTATAGTTGGAGTTGCTGTTGTTTCTAGTTAGAGACTCACTCAGCTTCCTAACTTACAACAATTTTGATGAAAGCAGCAGAGGTTCAGAAGATGCACCAGTTTTATTTCAGTTGAGTTGAAAATGGATTTAGGTGAACTGGCACAACAGTTATGATCTTACATTAAATGTTATTCCTACAGAGATCTGTGCCTGCTTAGTTAGGAACCAACCATAGACTAAACTTAATCAGATTTTCCAGAATGTGTGTATATAATTTCACTGGTTAATCAAACAATTCTGGTTTAAGTTTATTTATTTATGACTAATAGCATTCCGTATGTAAACGAGGCCAACAAATCTATTTTTCGAGTCTTTACATCTCAATGGCACGGCATTGCATTCCTTTTAAGGAAAAAAAAGTAAGATTCTACCTCAAAAGCTGAGTGGGTGTAACAGTTTGTAAACCACATTATCATAAACCATTACTTGGAAAATAATTGTATTTGAGTATCTGATCTTTTCTGATGAAAACATAAAGAGTGCCATATTGCTAAATCCATTAGACATCCCTGGTTTGTTCTTTTGTTGGCAGGATATTTGTATAAAACAAAAGGTAATTTTGTAAGCATTCAATGAAGCACATATGCTGTTTGACTTGAAAACTGTCTGCCCGATGGAGGTTGCTTTTTTGAGTTACGAGTTGATTTTGCAGCCAAAGCATAAGGTTGTCTAGAAACTGGGGGCAGGGTTGTCCCAATTCTTACTTTCATCCTGCCAACATCTGTATGACATGGGAGGGAGGCTGCATAGCTGTGGAAAGCTTGGCATAAATCATGCTGGACATGATACACCCTCCTTGTTTTTCCAGCTTCTGCTGTAAAATTACATCACCGTGTAAATACAGCCGCGTACATGATCTCATGCTTGGTGCATGGCAAAAGCCATCACTGAAATCAGCACCATGTTCCACAAACACTGCTCCAGCAGATTTACATTCTTTCCTCCAGCTTGCACTGAGCCATCGTCTCTCACAACCCGTGGCAAAACTCCCATTGCGTTCAGCAGGAGCAACCAGTCTTCAAAGCTGCTTTAGTTAGTTCAGCATTGTGATGGTATGATTTATCCCACAAAAGGTTACACACAGCTTAGGGTTTTTTTAATATTTTGAAAATAGATAAAAGTCTGCTCACAGAGGTGTTTCTATAGAAACTGAATTTCATTGAAAGTGGATCGGCATCTTCTAAACATAATGCGATTCTTCCCATAGATTTCAGTGGCTTTGAAACAAATCCTCTGTGCTGATTTTTTTTCCCCCATATTTCTGACTGCAACTTTTTCCTTCCTTTTATTTGCCTATAGACTGCTCTTCTTCTTCCTCAGCATAAATAAGTCTTTAAATGGTGCCTGCTTTTTGCAATTCACTTTCTGCTTTTCTAGTAATGTTTCCCTCCTTCTTTATCTAGTATTGGGACCAGCATTAAACATGTCCTACTTCCGCTGTTTAAAGAACTAGCTACAAGCAGAAGCCTTTCAGTCCTAGGGCTTGGATCATGCCTGATGCTCTACATTTCTGAGCTGCCTTTGCTCGCCACTGTCATGGTATGGTTCTGTTGGAGGTCCCTGAATTTCTGTGGTGTGTACTACGGCTGAATAACAACACTGGGGCAAATCAGTTCTAACTTCCTATGTGTACCTGGGTATCTTCACTTGCCTTTCTCCTCCTCCAAAAATTAACTTAGGAAACCATTTTGGGTGATAACAAGCAAGCTGTTTGTGCTTCTGACCTTGGAGGACAGTATGGTCAGTTGACTGCCATTATCTGTGCTGTAAGACAAAGAGGAAGGCTCAAGGAAGAGTCATAAAAAGCTGCACCTCCAGGTGGAGGGAAGCTTGTACCTCCTGTATATGTGTTCTGGGAAACACCTGGGGACTGGAATCCCTTGCCAGATGCTCAAAGGGAGGGGTTGTCATTTCGTACTTTTTATTCTTATCTTGCAAAACTCTCTGGACCTATGGAGCAGCTAAATAGGGAAATTTTCCATAGGAGGAATGGTATGGTTCACAGATTTCTATGAAGCAGAGCACTGACCGAAAGACTTTGGGAGTCTTTGAAAGAAACTCAATCATAGGAATGTACTTGTTAGTTTTAAATATAGCCGAGCTTTGTCACTTGTCATAGGAGAGGAGTGAATTCTTAGTGTGTGATACATAGCCAAAGAAGAAAATGGCACGTACAACCAAAACAGGGCTGGGTCTCCTCTGCATTGGTATTCGTTAGTCTTTCAAACACCGGGGTGGAACTAGACACGTTGAGCTGCTCCTCTACCTGCAGTAAGGACAGGTTGGGTGGGGGATTGTTAGGGGCGGGTAGTGAAGGACATAAAATAAAAGCAGCGCTTCTGTTTTGAAAAACATTGTTTTTCAAAGCAATGTAACATGCCTGTAACTATTGACAAAGCTTTCATTTGACGTGACTTAAGATAGACGATTACGCATTTAGATATTTGCTTAGGTTCTTTCAGTACTTCCCTGGCATGAAACTGAATTCATTCTCTTTGTATTTAAATAATGCTTCATTCTGCCGTGTTCGTTGACCTTTGAGCTCTAGACCTAATTATGCCTGATTTCCTATGGATTCGTCCTTCATGGCTGATTGACTTTGGTGTGCAAATCAGGGTATACCTTCTTGAAGCTTTTTTGCTGCACATCAGGTAGTGACAGAGTTTCTCTCCCAGATGGGTTCTCTAATTTCTAGTAAGAGGTGAGCTCATGACAGTTATTCCTCCACCTGGGAAGCTGGGAGCTGGCTCTCCCTTGTCTACCTGAATGTCACTGGGTTTTCTTGAAACCTTTGGAAACAGAATTATCTGTGGCATCTCTACCATCAGTCCAATTTGGCTCAAAAATTATTGTGGGCCTTGGAGAGAGTGAGAGAAAACTCTGCTGCTTCAGGACTCTGGAGCTCAGCTGCGTTTTCCTCTGTTCTGCCACAGGCCAGAGAAGCTTTTTAGGTCGTTGCTGATCGTGACGGCAGCAATACTAGTTCTCAAGACAGCTCCAGCAGTTTCTCTGCAGACACATTTGTTAAAGCATAGATGTTTTGGAGCAGTATGCCGTGGAGCTGGCCACTCGCTGTGGTTTCACAGTAATGCAGTCTTAAAGATCCGGGTGAAGAGTTCTGATGTACCTTGAAATTACCATTGACTAAAAGCAGAAGCAGAGGATTAATTAAGGTTAGTATGAAGAAATGCTTTAAAAACTTCATTTTTAGATAATAAAATAACCAGCAGCAGGAGACATCAAGTCCCCTTCTAATCTCCAGCATGTACATCTAATTAGGACTCCAGTAAAGCTCAAAGGCAATAATAACGCCTTTTTTAAACCACTAGCCTTGTGGTATTTAACTTGGCGCAGAGGTTGACAACCTCCGTGTTCCACTGGCAGAGCACTGACTCCGACAGCTACAACCTGTCCTGAACGTCAGGAGCAGGATCTGAGATTTCTAACCATTGTTTTCAGATCTACCCTATGACTTGAGCAGAACATCAAAAAAAAATCACCAATGGAATCGGCTTAGTTTCAGGTTGTCTGACTTGCTTTTGGAGCTCGTACCTTATTGTGAGTTGTGAGCCTGGGGGTCTAAATTTACTGCACAAACATCCCCAAAGAACTGGATGATTGGATGATTGCTCAAATCAAAAGTTTTGGAAGGTTTTTTTACGAACAGGACAGATAAGCTCAGGGCATTCTGGATGAAACTGTGACAATCAAATCTGCATTTGTGATTATCATAGGCTCATAGAATGGTTTGGGTTGGAAGGGACCTTAAAGATCATCAAGTTCCAACCGCCCTGCAGTGGCCAGGGACACCTCCCACTAGACCAGGTTGCTCAAAGCCTCATCTGGCCTGGCCTCGGACACCTCCAGGAATGGGGCCTCCACAGCTTCTCTGGGCAACCTGTGCCAGTGTCTCACCGCCCTCACAGTGAAGTATTTCTTCCTAATATCTCATCTAAATCTCTCCTCTATTAGGTTAAAACTGTTACCCCTCATCCTATCGCTACACTCCCTGATCAAGAGTCCCTCCCCAGCTTTCCTGTAGGCCCTTTAAGTACTGGAAGGGGCTATAAGGTCTCCCCAGAGCCTTCTCTTCTCCAGGCTAAACAACCCCAACTCTCTCAGCCTGTCCTCATAGGAGAGGTGCTCCAGCCCTCTGATCATTTTTGTGGCCTCCTCTGGACCCGCTCCAACAGGTCCATGTCCTTCTTATGTTGGCGGCCCCTGAGCTGGACACAGTACTCTGGGTGGCATCTCAACAGAACAGAGTAGAGAGGCAGAATCACCTCCCTTGACCTGCTGGACACGCTCTTTTTGATGCAGCCCAGTATGCAGTTGGCATTCTGGCCTGCAAGCACACATTGCTGGGTCACGTTGAGCTTCTTATCCACCAACACCCCCAAATCCTTCTCCTCAGGGCTGCTCTCAATCCATTCTCCACTCAGCCTATATTTGTGTATGGGATTGGCCCGACACAGGTGCAGGACCTTGCACTTGGCCTGGCTGAACTTCATGCGGTTTGCACAGGCCCACGTCTCAAGCCTGTCCAGGTCCCTCTGGATGGCATCCCTTCCATCCCGTGTGTCAACTGCACCACACAGCTTGGTGTCATTGGCAAACTTGCTGAGGGTGCACTTGATCCCACTGTCCATGTCACCAGCAAAGATGTTAAACAGCACCAGTCCCAGTACTTACCCCTGAGGAACGCCACTCATCACTGGTCTCCACTTGGACATCACTAGCCTCTGCTTGGTCATTGAGCCGTTCACCACAACTCTTTGAGTGCTCCCATCCAGCCAATTCCTTACCCACCAGGTGGTCCATCGGTCAAATCCATGTCTCTCCAATTTAGAGACAAGGATGTTGTGCAGGACAGTGTCACATGCTTTGCACAAGTCCAGGTAGGTGATGTCAGTTGCTCTTCCCTTATCCACCAGCACTGTAACCCTGTTTGGTGTCATAGGTCACCAAATTTGTCACCCCTTGTTTACCCTCTTCTAGTCAGTGGGAACTTCACTGGACTGCAACAACTTCTCAGATATAATGGATAGTGGCTTAGCAACTTCATCCACCAGTTCCCTCAGACCCACAGATGAATCTCATCATGTCCCATGGACTTGTGCACCTTCAGGTTCCTTAGATGGTCTCAAACCTGATGTTCTCCTACAATGGGCAGTACTTTTCCCAGTCCCTGCCTTTGCCTTCTGTGACTTGGGTGGTGTGTCTAGAACACGTGCTGGTGAAGAGTGCGGCAAAAACGTTGTTGAGTACCTCAGCCTTGTCCATATCCCGGGTAACCAAGTCTCCTTCCAAAGAGGGCCCACATTTTCCCTAGTCTTTCTTTTGTCACTGACGTACCTATAGAAGCTTTTCTTGTTGCCCTTGACATCCCTGGACAGATTTAACTTTATCTGGGCTTTAGCTTTCTTAACCTGATCCCTGGCTGCTCGGACCATTTCTCTGTATTCCTCCCAGGCTACCTGTCCTTGCTTCCACCTGCTGTAGGCTTCCTTTTTCTGTTTGAGTTTGTCCAGAAGCTCCTTGTTCTTCCATGCAGCCCTCTTGGCGTTTTCGCCTAACTTCCTCTTTATTGGGATACACCACTCCTGAGTCATTAACATGACTGGCTCAAGCTGATAAGCCTGCATAGGGAAAAAAGTGGGTCAGAAGGCCCATGAAAGAAAAGTTGGGAAAACTGGATAAATATAGAGAGAAAGGGCTGCAAAAATCAGGATTAATACACTCCCCTAATTTCAAAGGCAAAGAAGTAGAGATTATATTAGGGGCCCTTTAACCAAGCTCTTGTGCTAGGGTGAAGTAGATCTTGGGAGAAAAAGAGGATCTCCTAGGCTCTAGTCCTTTGCTGTGATTTGTTACACCATACTGTCTTTTCACATTATGCATTCTGTAGACCAAATGAACCTGCTCATTACCAGTCTTTAGCGTACACAAATTGTATTGTGTGTATTAATTAAAGCTTTAAGTGTGAATTCAAAATTATACCACGATGTGATTTCTGGTATTAACTCTGCACGTAGTGCCAAAATTCATAGAAAAAGAAATGTAACATCAGTGTGGTTTCAGTGTTGTCAGTCTAGCAGCACTGTTCCTTGCTGTGGGAGTAAAAATCCTTTTTGGAAAATACAGCAGGTGCCAATATTCTAGTTGAACTGAGTGGTATTTATGGCATCCACTTGTTCTCAGCTACTTTATTTCATCAGCACTTTGTTCCCTTTCCCTGCCTGCACCTTTCTTAGTTGCCTAAGAGACAAAGCATAGTCAAACACATCCAGCTGTTTTACTTCCTTTAATCAGCCCTTGGAAGGTCATGGGAATGACAAGTTTCTCCTGTGCTTTAGAAACGTGTCAAATCTGTTTGCAAATGTCCTTCTGTATGAACAGATCAAAGCACTAGCCTGGTCAAGAAAAGCAAAGAGCGTATCAGCCATGCCAACTGCATCAACACTTGGGCAGGAATTCTGGCAGAACAAGCCATGAATCCAATATTCAGGTGCAGATCCTCAGATGGTGCAGCGTGAACTGGATGGTGCATTGGTAGATCTGAGCCAGCTCATCTTAGCTGGGGGTCTGGACATGCAAGCCACAGAAACTCCAAACTTCTGCTAAGAAGTAAGAAGATTGTGACTGTTGCTGTTTGTCCCTTGGAAAGCTTCAGTAGGCTGCATCAAAATCTCAGAAGGAAGTGTTCAGGGCTGTAAATACACTTTCAGCAGCTCACACAAAAATGGGAAAGAAGAACCCTCACCTATAGTCTGGATTGATGCAGAGTTATTCTGTGTGGTCTTTCATATCCCTGGAGACCCGTGATTTGCTTTCTCAGTTTTAGTGTCTCCCGATTAAAATACAGCTTCATGATCAACTAATAAGCCTTACCCATTTGTATCTGTGTTACTTAATAGGATTTCTTGATGTGGCAGGGAAAAGGGAGGTAGAGGGGAAGAATATTTACCGTGATCCTTGTCAACACTCCAATAAGCTGCTTTAATATTTCTCTGAACTAGTTTGTCTGTGAGCTGCAAGAGGGAAGCCACTTTTACCCTAACAGAAAAGTTTAAGATACTGAACTCAGAAAAAATGGACTAATTTAAGTCTTTGACACTGTCTCTTTCTTCATGTGATACAACAGTTAATTCTTTCTTACCTTACAGAAGAGACCTAAATCAATAAATACATAAAATGTATTTTGTATTAATTAAAATATAGTAGTACATGGCCTTACCTATGTTACTAAATATCTCAAAGAGTTAAAACAGCAATGATTTTTTCAGACATTTCCTTTTTCTTCTTTTGAGCTCCTTCATTTGTGACTTTGGGCAATGCAAACAAATTGGCCATATTTACTTTTGAGTGAGACTGAATTCCCTTCGTGCAGTATTCACTCAATAACTAGTTTTCTGTGGAGGATGTTTAATAACTTGTTTTGTTGACTGAATTTGAACTAAAATCTGAATTTTGGTTTTATTTTAATATTATATTGGCTGTTTATCTGCAGTATGCCAAATAAAAATTATATACGTTGTCAGAAGCGAAGGCGGCAAAGCGTTTACAGGAAGGGTTGGTCTTGAATCATGCAGAACTGATCACCGAGTTCTAACAAGATCAAATACAACTTTATCCCTGGAAGAAGTTAAGTGTTTGAGGTTCTTCAACAGCCTTTGCAAAACAACACAATGCTTTCAGTCCAAGGGTGTCTCCTTCTCTCAGAAGGTGTCCGCAGCTGTTAAAAGAAACAATGGGAAAGACAAGAATGAAACTGGGATTATTCTTCAACTGTGGGCCTTTTGAGTCAGCCTTGAGACACAGCAGCGATACATCAAATGGTGAATGGCTGCTACCCATGCTGCGTGAATTTTTTGTCAAATCAAAGGGCTTTGTTTTCCAGCTCTGTTGCCAGTCATGGAACATAAATCATAATACATAATATCTAATAATAAGCTTGCGAATGTTCCAATGAACTGCTTTTGTGCAGTAGAGTGATTTCTAGTTTCTGTGATCCTCAGTTTTTTACAGGGGAGCCAACAATGCATGCTTGGAAACGCATCTGCTAAACAATTAGCCCAGCAACGCCCTCCCTGGGATTTAAGGAGCTCCACAGTGCCCAGACCGACAGGTACTACAAACACAGAGTCAAGTAGAGCTATGCAGCAAATCTTAGTTCCTAAGATAAAATTTTGAGAATTTGGAACATTAAGAAATATTTCACTAACAAGAATCTGAAAGGTTCTAAATCTGCAACACATGAAGGTTGCAGTCATTTCAAAGCATGCCCAAGGAGGTAGGAGTCTGGAACTGGGGGAAGCGCCTAGCATTTGGGTGCCACAGCCTCCTGAGAGCACACCTAACAATGTGGTGCTTAAGGTTTTTAATACTTCTTAATGGAGATCTATTTTCAAATTAATGGAGATTAACCTAGGCCGTCCATGAAACCTTCTTACAGAAATATAAGGACTGTACTACATGTAAAAGCGAAAATTACTGAATTCACATTTTTAGAAAGAGAAAGTGAAGTATATTACAATCTGTCAATTTGGAGGAGTTCATTGAGGCCCCAGGAAGAGACCAGATTATATGTGGAAACTAAGATAAGAAACTGTGACACTACAAACTCTACAATCAATTTGTGATAAAACCATTGACTTTCCAAAGCACTGGCAGTCATCCAGCTCACAGAAGCTCCTGCAGAATTACTAAGGCTATGTATATGATATATACATGTATCTATAATACGCATGTATATAATAGGCAATCCAACATACAAGAAGAAAAGAAGATTAAAGAATAAAGGCATGCAATGCCAACAAAGAGGTCACAGGAAAAAAACCACGGTGATTTCCCATGCTCCAAAAATGGTACAAGCTAAGACAATGCTCAGGGTTTTGATGAAGATGCAAAACCCGCAGTAGATTGGGCAGCCACACGGGAGTTTCCTCATGCCAGTACCCTGCACACAGACAAAGACAGCGGCATTGCTACCAAAAAGAAATTCTTCATGGGTAAAGGATCAGGGGGGCACACTGTGACAGAGAAAGGACGTGGTCCTCATGAGAGCACACTGACTACTGCCTGCTATTAAACAGTCACAGAGTGAAAACTGAGAAACTAATGGGACTGTGGTTATGTTGGAAACTAGCATCCAACTGCCTGGATGTCAGTTAGAGCCAGAGATGGCAAAGAGGAAAAACCCTGATATTCTGGGCCCTGTCACTTACTTGGCATCATACAAGCATTTACATACACACAAACATAGATAGATATATATAGAGATAGATAGATATATATAGACACACACATAGACCGGGATACAAATGGTCTTGGCAGCAACATCACAAGAGGTGGTCCTGTTGTTGAATGAGCTTGTTACTGTGAGTAGAAATCAGCCAGCCAAAAAAGAAGGTGACACTTTTTCTTCAAATCCCACACAGCTAAACAGCACATTTTGCCCAGGAAGCCAGAATTCATATCATCTCCCTCAGTGAAGTTGGCATCTTTCTCTATAAATATCAAGCTGGCAGTCATTCGCTTCCAGACACATAGCCCCCACAAGCTTGTACTGAGTACTTCCATGGAAAAGGCCGTCCAGAGCTTTGGAAGCAGATCTTTTTGTTATATTGGTTGTAAATGTAGAGAGAACGTACAAAATAACATGAACTGCAAAGGAGGCATAGCTCAGTATCACGTTTGTAAGGTCAGGTATGGATGGGGACACTATAAACTCAGCCAGTATCAGACAGAAAGAAAGGCACGTCTTGGTGCGACCATCTCAGCCACTGGGGTATGATATGATGGCATTGATTCTTTATATTCCATTCAATTTTGAGTGTGTAATCATGTCAGGGGTAAAATTCCAGGGTGCTGAGGTTAATTGCTGTTTATTGAAGCTGATTGCAGGCCTCCCAAATTACATTTACTTTAAAAACGTTGAAACGTTTCCTGATGTCTGTAATAAATTAGCCTGCTGTTGGAATTTACAGGAAGGAGGTAGTAAAGGCAAAACTATAACAGTAATTTCTGGAGGTTCATACTGAAAGCAGAAATGGGCACAGTGCACATTTGCAGAGGGTGAAACTGGTATTTTGTGCTTCAGAATAAAGATATTTGAACTGGCAATACGGTACTATTGCAAAACTGGGAAATACCATCCTGAGACCAAGAGTTTTGCACAGATGACACAGAACTATGCATTTCATCACTTGGTGCTGGGAAAGCCCCAGCTCCAGGATGGTGTCGAGCTGTAGTCATCATCTTTCAAGACAGATACAGGCAAAATGGAGAGAGTTTAGAGGAAATGACGAGATTAAGAACAAGAAAATCTGATCTGTGAGTAAGGAGTAAAGGTACTGGGTTGTTTAAGCTGGAAAAGAGAAAGCATGCAGATAAAATTCTAACACGCTCATCTGCAAAAGTTTCTTGAAAAGGAGGACACAGAATGGCTGCTCTCTGTTTGCTAGGGATGAACTGAATACTCATATCACCACAGATGACAAGGAAGTTTCAGCTAGAAAATATCTGCTTCAATTTTTTAGACTGCCCAGCAACATGTTAATATGTCTATAAAATACTAAAGCAAGAAGAATGTGGTCAGATGTAACCTGCATATTTTAAAAGTTTTATTATTGCTGAAGATGAATGAAAAGGGGGTTCTCTTTACTTCTTTAGTTTGCTGGCCTGCGGAAGAGTCGTTTAACAAACAGTCCTTGCTAGCGGTGAAAAATCAGATATGAAAAGTTTTTAATGAAATTAAAATAATATCTCTTTTTGTCTGGCTTTTTAATCCTTTCATGAAAGTTTGGCAGTTCTCAGAATTAAAACTGACAAAAAGTTAATTTGGCAAAGGGAGTGTGAAGCACTCACTGATGACAAGGAAATAACCTGATATAATTCACCCATTGGGTAGATATATTAATTCTGATATAGTAATGGTCCCTGTGGTAAATATAATGTTAGTATTACCATAAAGCACAACTTTCTGCAAACACAGCTTCTCTACCTTTTGTTTAATCCATTCATTCCTTATTGTCCGTTCTATCCCATAGACATTGTTTTTGTAAAAGCTTTCCATTACATCAGGTATGAGCAAAAAGCTAAAACAAAGGTTCATTGACTTCCGCAGCCAGGGGCCTCCTCACGCATTTCTCGGGCACCTTTCACTGCAAGGGGTGTGTCAAGTATGCACAGGGCTCCCGCTCGGGCCACCAGCCAGAGACACGGGTTTATAAAGTACTATTGAAAAGGTTTAGCAAGTGCTGGGTTTTGATTTCATTTTGGAAACTCCCTTACTAATTTTCACTGTCCGAGTCCACTTTCATCAGTTTAGTTGTTAACAGTGACACTTAATGAAATGGGATGAAGATGCCTGCAATAAAATCATGGTGGGTGGAATTTCTTCCAGTTCTCTCTCCTGGAACCTAGCAGTACCACACTGAAATTAGTGAAAATGCTTTTAAGATGTTTCTTTTCTTTTTAAGTCTCATCCCACGGTACCATCAGTTTCTTTTTGACTTAGCAGCTGGAATCTGGTATTTCTGTCTATGGGGATAGCAAGGATTTAGTCGGAGTGAAGAGCTATGCTAATAAAGTAGAACAAAACACTGAGAGCAAGAAAAATATATTCTGTTCCTGGTTTAAAGCTGAATTTGCCTTAAAGTGGTGATCCAGTGGGTGCTTTGAACCTGAATGCGTTTTGACTTATTAACATGTAAAAAGTAATCATTAAAACAACCACATTCTGTATTAATGGGACACATGCATGAGGTAAAGTTTAAGAAGGTGGCTTTTGCTTGATCTTCTCTAACATTACTGTAATGCACAGTTGGAAACTCAAGCACACCACTGGAGACTGTTAAAATTAATTTGATTACATTTCAGTCCCAACCTATTCACATTTATAGTATAGTCTGTATTTCCAGATGAAATTGATTAAGCACATTCTGTGTTCACTCATATTTGTTAAGAGTTTGACGCACAAGCAGCTCTTTGCTGATTCCTGAATGAGTCCAGGTATAACAGGACCAGGCCTACCATGTCTTATGTTGATTTTCTGATTACGGTATTTTATTACACTTAATTTACACACTGAAACCATGTTTTTTTCTTTTATAGAGCTTCCTGTTGGCAACGTGACATTGCGTGAATGGCGTATAATCTTGACTCCTTTTGCAATATCATGTGGTCTAATGCCAACTTTTTGTTTAAAAAGGGTGTGAAAGGATTTGACCGATGAGAAAATGATGCTAAACATTAACTGTGACATCGTTTGAGCACCTGCCTCATGAATAACCCCGGACACTCTCACAGATGCAGAGTAGAATAGAATAGAAACTTTTTAAAATCAATTTCAGCAAGAATTCTGTCATACAATCCCACATGTCCTTTCTGTCTTTAGTTTCTAAGTCAAATAAAAGTTTTGTTCTTGTTTGATGAACAAAGAATTTTTAGCTGATACCAAATACCTAATTACTAGAAACTGTATGCTCTGGACAAAAGCCAACTATGATAAACATGCTTTGCCTTAGTAAGCTTCTAATTAATTTCGTAAGCTTTTTAATGTGGTTATCAATTTCCCATCGCCACTTGTTGTGCAGCATTGCTAGGTGCGCTTACAACACCTGTGATTCACCTCTGCTCGGCTGATTTTGAGTTTCCCTCTGAAAGCTTTTAAAATGCATAGGTTGCATTACAGCAATAAAAACATCACAACAGAAATCATGAATGAAGGTTTATACAGGTGAAAATGAATATGTAGAAGATCTTGTTTATTTTCACATTACTTAAGACTTTGTGCCTTGGAATGAGCATTTATTTAAATTGAAAGGTCAATAGCCATGAGTGGTTCCAAGGTTTGCATGTGAAGCACTGCATGAAAAAAGGAACAGAATTAAGTGACTTAACTGAGTACTTATTGTCATATTCTCTTCAGAAGCTGTTTTCTTGTGGAACAGACAAAACAAAATATTATTTTTCAGCTCCATTGCTAATTTTTTGTAAAAGGCCTAGGCCTTAAGGTAAGGTCTCAATGTGAAAAGCTCTGCCTTTTCATCCAGGCATTATTGCACAGATTTCCTCCAAGTGCTTCTTTGTGTATAGCTGAGGGGAAGAAAGACAACTGCACCTAAACCTGCAAGTCTTTGGTTTTAAAATATTATATCCCATTCAAACAAAACAAAACAAAAAAGAATTTTAATGCTGGATCTGATGGAACTGAAAATAGACTTTGGGAAGTGGGGTAGAAAGAACTAACTACATCTCACCAAATTCAGCCACTGGGAAGATGGCTGGGAAGGTCAAAAGACAGCCCAAAACCACACTGAAAAATTGAATCACAGAATTGCAGAATGGTCAGGGTTGGAAGGGACCTCTGGAGATCATCTAGCCCAACCCCCTGCCAGAGCAGGGTCACCTACAGCAGTTGCACAGGACGGCGTGAATGTCTCCAGACTGGGAGACTCCACCACCTCTCCGGGCAGCCTGTGCCAGTGCTCTGCCAGCCTCAAAGGAAAGACGTTCCTCCTCATGTTAAGATGGAACTTCCTATGTTCAAGTTTGCGCCAATTGCCTCTTGTCCTGTCACTGGGCACCACTGAAAAAAGACTGTTCCCATCCCCCTGACACCCTCCTTTTAAGTATTTATAAGCATTAATAAGATCTCCCCTCAGTCTTCTTTACTCTAGACTAAAGAGACCCAAGTCCTTCAGCCTTTCCTCATGAGAGAGATGTTCTAATCCCCTCATCATCTTTGTAGCCCTACAAAGCCCTTTGGTTTTTGCATTTCACAGTAAATCAAAACTCTGGTAGTAGAACTGTCCTCTTTGAAAACAGCTTACACCTCCAGTTCCTCTGGACAGAGTTGTAGTTGAAATTAACTTCAGCTGAGTAACTGCTGTAGGGAGGTGTTTGTCTTACTCTGTCAATGCGACCGAGGAAGGTGGTCCTTACACTCCCTCAGAATGCCAAGTAGAAGCCATTTCAAGAGAGCATCTTTTCTATGTGGTTAATGGCCCTTGGAAAGCAATGGAGTTACTTTTGAAAAGTAACTTCTAAGCTATGCTGTTCCTAAGGCAAATATATTTTGTATTCTGAAATTACAGAATCATCATTAATTTTATGTATTTTCTTTATAAACTATTCATTGCACCAGGTACATTCCACAAGGAAGGAATAAGAAAGAAGCAGAATATTTAAGAATAAGCCATGCTCAAGGGAATATGGGGTAGTACAAAGCTGATGTGTGCTTCTCTGTCTCTGTACGTTTACACATTTGGTTTATGTGTATCTGTATCTATATAGAGGTACCTGTAGAAGGAACATGGAAGAAACTGCTAGAAGGACCGCAAGATAGCTGTGTACATAGTAAGGCCCAGGGAAGAACAGAGAAGCCCAAGAGGTAGCAGACAGCTGACACACAGCAGTAGAGCTGAGCTTGGCTAGACATTTGTGCTGCTCTGGCAATACCATGTATTTCTGAAAACTATTTGATTATTCAGTGTGCTCTGGCTGCTTCAAGATGCTCTGGAGTAAATCAAACCAAATATAACTTTTTTTTACAATGATCAAGTTATAGTATGAGATGGCAGAGACTAAAGTAACTTTCATGCTCAAACGATGTATTTTCTGTATGTTTAATGTGCTAGATTTTCATTAACCTTAATTCGGAGTTTCCTAGGTTTATCATGTTTAGTTTAGGAATAATAACAACATCACTCCAAAGTCATCTGGAAAAAATTGTCTGGATTTTACTCTACATTATGAAATCGATTTTCAAGTAGTTTTGTCAGGGAATATAATTCCCAGCATTGGTTGAAACAGTTTTGGCGGAAAATTAGATCTTTATTAAATGCACATTTTTAAACAAAAAGCCTGCTTTCTGGGGAAAGCCTTGTTTTCTTTTAAATTAACTAATTAAATACTCAGAACTTTTAGCCAAAAGTTGAAAACCCTCACTCTGGAAATGCTCCCATCTCTTCCCATGGGAGTTGTAGCTCAAATGCCTAGTTGTCGTCTATTAGGACTTGCTCTCTCCAAGGAGAATGCAACCCCAAGGAAGCACTGAAGGCAATCAAAAAGACAGGAGACAGACAGACACAGTCACAAGCCAAACCTGCACCCAGTTACAGCTCCCAGGACCCAGCAGGATGACATTTTCTAGACTCAAGCTTTTGGAACTCTTAGGGAATAGCTGGAAATGTGACTTCCTCTTGCGTTCCAAGATACAACGTGCCTTCTGCAACACAAAATTTCCAAGAGCACTGGAAAACAATTACTATCAGCTTATCTTCCTCCATGCTCCTTAGAAACCAGCATTATTCATACATCTGAACATGGGAGCTAAACAAGGTTTTGATGTGGTGGGTGTTTGGCACCTGGTAGTACTTGTCCCACTATCTTCCAGAACTGTCAACTGACAGTTAACTTAAATCATGTTATACCCAGTGCCTGCAAATTTGTTTGTGCATACCAATTAGAATTTATATAACCCTTAACAATATTGTAAAAGAAAGTTCACCCACAAAATACCCATCAGCGCAGCTTACCAAACAGCCTTATCTTCATTTACATTAGGCTTCCACTCTTTCCCATTCAACATATGGTTTCACTTTGAAAGGGCAGACTTACAGTAAACTGTATCATAAATGCTGTAATTCATACCAGTATGTCTGCTTGAGGAAGATTTCCCATGCCTAGTGAATGCTTAATGGCTTTTTAAAATACTAACTTTATATATTTCGACACTGAGTACTGTATATAAGAAAAGAAATTATGGTTCTTGCTCACCACTCCAAGAATTGTAACTTTTCATTTATTTTACAAGTACATGCTGGTGTTTGGATACTCAACAGAGATGCTAACCTGAAGATCCCTTGTACTTAAGAGGCAAATGGCATCTTAATTCTACCTCAATGCCCCTGGCTTTGCTGCTCTTGTCACATGGCACATTAGAAGTTCTGAATAGCGTAATTTACATTTCACAAAGCAAGTGTGGTGGGATCACCGGGTCCCATGCTGGGTGCTGGAAGGTTTCTGAAAACCTGCTGGCCCAAATGAAGACTTGGGCCTGCCTGTATGAAACATTTTGCCTGGAGGTCAGCTGAGGTGCAGAAGCGACAGAGGTCCTTGTGGTTTTGAGGTTCTTTCTGACTTTTTTTTTTTCTTCTTTTTGTGAAGCAACAAAGCTGGACATCCCCAGAACACATACATGATTGACAGGTGAGGAAGCCAGTTCCCACTTGAATCATCAGTGTCCTATGCCCCAGGCAGTGAAACGGATCAGTGCAGTGAAACTATTTCTCTATGTGTGGTAATTGTGGATGCATCTACACACCCCACACACCCTTAAAATAACAAGGCTAGCACAGGTCAATGCCCAGTGCTTTGTTCTTGAGACTCCAGTCTGCAAAGAAAAGCTTCCAGAAGAGTCTGCTCAGGTAGAACATATATAGAGTGGTATGAAGGCTAAACACATTGTAGGGCTTGGAGTCTGCCTGGTAAAGTACTGCCATGACCTGTAAACACGGGCAAGGATTGAGGTCATATCCACATGCTGACGCAGGAGGTTTATGACTAAGTTAATCATTCTGTTTGAAATGCAAACTTGCACCCCTCAGAAAAGCATGCAAAGGGGCCACTAGTAGTGCCTGGAACCAGAAATTTCCAGGTTCCGCTCTCACAGACAGGGTAGCTGCAAAGACAAATTCTGCAGACAGAACAGATGTAAGGTGGGAGAAAATGAGGCTAGAAAATCCACGCACCCCATCCATGAGTGGTACAGAATGCTAAGTCTAGCAGAAATCATCGCCCTACCCTTGGCGTTGGATGCAATGACCTATGCTTCGTGATAGCAAGTCCTGGATCATTCGACAAAGGAAAGAGCCTAAACCTTAACCAAGCTTTTAATCAACCTTATCATGTTATTAAAAATATATGCATTTTGCAAGACCCTCAGGCATATGAGGTCACAATGCAAATGCTGATCCTGAAGGTATATGCCGAAGAAATGTTGTTCCTGCCTCTTGGGAAACAAACAATTCCCTGTGTAATTGCTATTGTTGCTGGTTTTGGCCTTGGGTCCATAAGGGCACTGAAAGGTTTTTTCTTTTATGTCCCTGAATTGAAGCTTGAACTACTAATAGTGGAGACAGCTGGATATCCAGCTATGATGGAATGAGCAGTTTCTCCCTCAACTTCCGACAAGTGAATACTATATCCCAATGTGACATCAAGCTTTAGATTGATTAAGTGCTGGAATGGCTAAAGAAGGCAAGGTACCTGGAAACGCCTCACTTTCCCAAGTGATACTGGCATGTTCCTTTTGTGACTGACTGATATGAAAGGCGTTTTAACTTTGACTACTTCCACTCAGCCTAGATAGACCTGCAGCTATTTCTCAGGAGAAAATCTGTATGAGCCCTTATATTGCTTCATGCTTAGTTAGTGTGTCATCCGTGATCAAGACTCAGAATTTCACCTGCAGCTGCTGATGACTGTTCCACAACAAAGTACAAATTTTACAATCAACCCAGCTAAGTATAGCTCTAACCAGCCATAAGGTGTCTCAGATATGCAATGGACAGAAGTTGCTGCTGACAAGGCAGCAACATATACAACCTGTACTGTACTTAAGTTGGAAGGTATTTCTGTGAGAAAACAGTGGGAAGGCCTAGCATGCCAATGGACTGAAATATATCTACTGGGTAACATGTTTATACGAGTCTGAAGGAAAAAACTCCTCAGTACATAGACCTGATCCTGGAGCCCCAGCTCAAAGTGCTAACTTGAAGCAACACTTCAACTGGTGCTACTGAAAGATAGGATACAGGAAACGTAATCATCAACAACGTGAATAAAATCAAGCTTTGACAACTCTGCCTTTTGAAGAGCAACTTGAGTAGCTAATCAAAGGAAGTAGCTCACCAAAGGAAGCTGGTTGTCCTGGGATACAAACCCCTGAAAGACACGTCTCTCCGAAAGACCAACAGGGGAGACCAGCAATGAATACTGACTTTGAAACCTACAGAGAAAAAATGTAAACAACCCACTGAGAAGCAGAGGTCAGGTTCACCCTCCCAGTGTTACTGGGTTTGGCCGGCTATGGACTTAGGAAACTGACACACTTGGTTCACGTTTCCATGATTACCTTTGCAATCGTAAGAATAGTATTTCGTCCCCCCTAGTAGATTCTACAGTAGTTCATAGATTCTATGTCAAATTCTACAGCATCAAAATTGGGATATTGCTGAAAAAATGACCAGACGTTTGGTACAGACTGATGACTTTATATTAAGTGCTTCTCTGTTTTTCACTTTGCAGTGCACAATGAAAACCAGTCTCAAAGGACTAGCAATTTAACAGAACCGTGCTAAAAGATCACATGAATGAATAGGTCTTTGTGAACTGAGTAAATTTGAGTAACTTTGGGCTTTTTTCTCACTCTTTTGTTTGTTCCATTTGGCCATTCATGACTAGTCCTTTGGCCATAGACAGATGGATTCTGGTTCCTCATTCCATGTACACCCAAAATTCTCTCTTGAAGTTTAGCCAGAGGATCAGATGTCCAAGGAAGTAGGATCAGCCTTGTCATAGTCATTTCTTGCAGCAATAGTGTCTTCAGTTGACCAACACTTAAGCTTTCTCACAGTTCTTTCCTGTTTAGTTGCAAACCTGTTTAACCTGTAACCAGTGCAAAGTTGTTGCTTGTAGAAGTGAGGGGCGTACAGTGTTATGCAGGTAGTCATCCTATCAGGTGAGCCTAATCAAGTTTTTTAGCAAGTTAAGTAGCCCCACTGAGACTAATGCCCACATTTGTATGGTGGAAATACATTCTACATATTTTATAAAAGCCAGGCTATATGCATGTTGCCTTTCAGGACTAGTATCATAGTTCTGTAAGACTGTACCATGAGAAATGCAAGACAAACTTTCGGCCTTTGAAGTGTAGCAGAAGTTTGTAAGACAAAAGTCGTCTCTAAACAAGGTATAGGGCACAGATCCATTGCAGAATTCCTAAACATTCCCACAATGAGCAATAAGAATTGAATAGTTATATTTGCATCCCTTAAATTTTTAATTTTCATTAGTTTCTACCAAAAACATTTGCTTGAAATTTGGATCATGTTTCCTGAAAGTTTTGCAAATCCATATGGGTGTATTTGTGCTTTTGCTTTTTTTGTTGTCTTGGAGAGGGCAGGTTCAGATTGAACATTAGGAAGAAGTTTTTCACTTTAAGGGTGGTAAGACACTGGAACAGGTTGCCCAGAGAGGTTGTTGAGGCCCCATCCCTGGAGGTGTTCAAGGCCAGGCTGGACATGGCCTTGGGCGACCTGTCTAGTGGGAGGTGTCCCTGCCCATGGCAGGGGGGTTGGAACTTGATGATCTTTAAGGTCCTTTCTAACCTAAACCATTCTACGATTCTATGATTTCAACATCAATTGTTCCCGTGGTTATGTTCAACACTGTTCTCTAAACACAGTCTGGTATCGGCTGAGTTGTGTTTCGACACAATGGCTTTAGTTAAGAGATGTACGTTTGGATTGTTTTGGTTTGGTTTTGTCTTTCAGTTTGTCAATACTTGAACAAATGTGTTGAGACTGTAGCTTATTATCCACACTGCATCATAGGCAAACATATTTGTCTTTTATTTTGTATTACCCAACTCTGTTTATTCCTGTTGTCTACAAGCACAACTGAGCCGGCGCCATCTTTTCTCTCTACGTATGTGATGAAGACTTCAAAGAGGCCCTAACTCACTTCTGAAGCTTCTAGTATCTAACTCAAAATTAACATGAAAAAAAAAAAAACCCAACACAATTTTCATTTAAACTCCCAATTAGGACATACATATTCTGTCAGTAATTCCACTCAGCATCGATTTTAAATACTGAAGTGGAGCTAATTAAAACCCTGCTTGTCCTTAAGATGTCTTTTTGCTATTATGTGTGGATAATGACATACTAGCTTTTCAGTTCAGTGGCCAAACTAAACAAACGGAAAATAATTTTGGTTTGGGTAGAACTGAAAACATTTTAGTCAACACAAAACAAAAGGGTTTATTTTGGTTTCTTGTTATGCATGGCCTGGAAAATCAAATTTAAAATGAAAATGTAATTTTAAGACTACAATTTTTTCCCGAGTTTGCAGGAACAACACACATTAACCTTTCTGTGTTATCTTCAGGTCTGGTATTAAGTTCAACATAACTTTGTTAATAATTGTGATGTTCTAAAAGGACGTTTTTCAGAATTATCTAGTATTTGCTAAAAATAGGGCTCCCTACTCTGCTGTGAATATGGATCAACAAGTTTTCGGTTTCTTTTAAGGAACGTTGGATTGTAAGAGGGGAAAAGCCATTTAATTTTCTTCGTCGCGCCAACAGGAACTCCCTGGAGTTCTATTTATTGTCTTCTGTTGAGGAGATTATTTTTAAATTCGGCTTTGATTCTTTTGCCTGGCTGTCCTGCACATCCACGGTCAGGCAGCTCCTTCTGCTCAGAACCAGCTTCCCCAGGGTCCACAGCCATGTTCCAGACCCTCCACCTCAGGGTCTCCTCAGGAACCAGCCTCTGCCCTCCGCCATGTCAGTCCCTGAGGGGCAGATGAGGCAGGGGCACCCCGTCCTCGGCGGTAAAACTCATGCCAGCTACTGGCTCTGCCCATTAAGTGAACGAGCTTCCTTCACCTGGATTCTTTCGCACCTTTTCAAGTAATTAACCGTCAGCTAATTGCACACTTGGTCGGCTAGCGGTTATTTCTCCAGCGGTGCTTGCCACTCCCTCCCCGCTCAACCGCCCGCCCCGCCGCAGACGGACAAGATGGCGCCTGTCCCACGCCGGCGGCTGCGAGGTGCGATATTCCCCGGCCGCCTGCCTCCGAAAATCATAGTCTTGATCTCTTCTGCCACACAGCGGCTACTGTGGAGAACAGTCCGAAAACCATATGGCAGACTTCTGGCAAATCGGGAGGTTTGAGGGGAGGTTTAATTCCCCGCAGCATCTTTTGTCAGTTTGAAGTGCAACTAATCGCCCCCCTCTCTCAGCCCCAGGTCCATCCTTGTGCTCGCACATCAGCCCACCCTGAGCTTTCTCCCAGGCTCTTCCCAAGCTCCTCAGCTGTTCCTTCCTGTTTTAGGGGGAAAAATTAAAGACAAACAGTAATGAGCTTGATTTATTCTAACACCGTTATTAACTGATCATTAGAAAACGGAGTAAGAGCCTCGCTGGAATCTGTGGTGCCCTGCCCAGCCAGTACAGCTGTGAGACGTCCCCATGCCGATGCTGTTCTGAGGTGACAGGACCAGGTATGGCCATCAAAGCGCACAGAGCAGCAGGGCTGCTTGACCCACCTCCACTCTCACAGGGGTTATGTTTCTCCTGGGATGTCTCGGACTGGTGGTGAAAAGCACTGGGCTGTGTGGATATAGCAAATTATTCATTAGCTCCAGCCTTTTAAATGCAGAACTGTGCTGAATTGTAGAAGGACCACTTTAGGTGCTGCCAAAATTGAAACCAGAGACAACTGCTATGAGTGAGCTGCAGAACAACAAAAGCAATAGGTAAGGGAGTAGCCCTATATCCTCTTATCGTTGATTTGGAGGGAAATAGGTCTTCTCAAATTGATTTGGTAATTTCAGCACATTTCCACACTCTGCTACCTTCAGTCAGGTGAAGGAACCTGCTGCTTTCTTCATTGCAGAGGGTATGAATAAGCTGCTAGCAGGGAGCCCCTTTTGATTCACAATTCACTGGTATGGTGGCCACTGAGTCTTTGGTAAGGAGCATACTGAAGTGAGGAGCCACCTGACACATTTGGCTGATGAGCTGGAAACACACAGATTTCACCACAACTCTGACCCACCTCAGAATGGACAGAGATTGGATAGCGTCTCTCTTTACCAACCCAGCTTATTTTCCAAAAAGAGATTCACAGATAGACTACATTAGGCTAGATCATATTTACCCCATTGGCCAAGAAGGTTGTGAAACCAGTCTTACCTTCCACCCCATTGCTGATACGACTTGGCAGAATGAATTCCCAATTTTGCTTGAAAAGGAGCTCTCTCCATTTACGGTTACAGTAAGTACTCAGGATGGTATTACTTTTCATTTGTACAGTCCACGGAAAGTTCATTTTAGAAATATGACTCAGTTATGCCATTTCGTCTGCTGAAAAAATTGAGTTCCCATGTTACTTGAAAAGGAAAAGTGACAGCTCTGTGCTTCCAACAATCCACATACACATGTGCAAACCAGCTGTTTTCTGGGTTGGCTGATTGACCCCTCCATCCTTCTAGGATCCAGATTGACAAGGAAGACACTTTCAATCATTTTCATCCTTGCAATAAACATGTAGAACGTATGAGACACTCTCTTCAGCTATTAATCCCTGACCCTTATTATTCTTATTCTATATTACTGTGGGGTCTGGGTCTGATTCATTGTCCATTGAAGCCAACAGCAAATTCTCCCTTGACTGACCCAGTGGTCACAGATGAGGGCCAGGCAGGGAGCAGGCCTCTGTTCTGCCAAGTTTCAGCAAAAGACACACACAAAAAGGCAATACCTCTCCCAGAGATCTTAAAATCTAAGATAAAAAATAACAGCAGCCTGCCATTTCCTGCTGTTCCTAATGAACAGTTGAGGGTTCATAAATTTCAAATACTTTGCTGCACAAAGATTCTGCAGTTTTAACATAACTGTGCCCATGTAGTTCATCTGGGACATCTTGAAAGTTTTCTCTCCCCCGTCTAACGAATGACATTCCAGCGTTAGTTGAGAGACATATTAGCACTAGAATGAACTTTGGAAAAAAGTTCTTTTTAAAAGCACTTCCTGTGTTGCCTCTGCTAATTCTGGAGCTAAGTGTATTTGAACAGAAATGTATCTCCTTAACCTTTGTTTTCTCATTTGGCTGAGTCTACAGTGATCCTGTGTTCTATGTTTGCAAAATGAGATTTGCTGCTACAGATTTACTGCAAGGTCAAGTATGATGAAAAAGTACATTGAGAGAAAGCCAAAGCCTTCTTTAAACACAGATGTCTTAAATATTACAGATGCCGTCCATGTTTAGCAAACAGGGTAGGGGGCTGGATAGCTGATGGGATTGATGATGACTGATGAACCTTTCACTGTTAGACTACCAGTCCTAAACAAGCAGAAAACAGTAAGAATTACCAATTACATGTTTGTATCTGATTATGTGAAATGTGCTTGCTGGCTATTATCCATTTCACAGTGAACAAACATGCACTTCTTAAAAACCTACAGCAACATAAGAACTCATTGCTTTATCACAGATGCCAGCGAGCATAAAGCCTTTTTTCTTTCAGCAGCAGATCCTTTAGCTTAGAACTGGGGGAGAAGCATATATTGTTCTTAGGCTGCACCTCTTCCACTGCTAAAGAGTTCACACCTTGGAAATGTGAAGAGAGCGCCTCATAGTAGCAAGAAATTTAGAAAATAAAAAGTCAGCCACAACTAGTTTATGGAAACTTACGGAGATTAGACTTGGGCACATCACTGACCTTTAGATATTCTGTGATGGGAAGGGAGTGTGCTATTTACAATAAGTATTTGGAAAGCTCTCACATCTTCCTTGAGACTAAGAGAAATGAGTTTGGCAGTGTGGACTGTGCTATGACCTTCTTTATCCTTCCCAGTGATTGTTGGTTTTTTTTTCATGATTGACTTTCTGGTGAGAACTGAATTTAGCAGAATGTTGTTATACCTAGTGATTTCTTTCCTTTGAATTAAAATTCTCTTTAATATAAAAGCTTCCTTTATTTCTGACTTTTTTCTCTTCAAATATTCTTTCTCTTGAAATATTATTTTCTGCTGTTTTAAATGGTAATTTTTCTTACTAAGTACAACTTTCCACTGCTTATTTTAATTGTCATGTTTCACTGGCTTATCATTGCTTTTGCAACACAACATTTGAAAATGATTGCTCTCCTACACTGGTAATGTACTGGTATGATAATGACAACATGGTCTTATTTTTAAGAGACTGACCCAACAGCTTCTGTAGTACATAAAAACCTTTGTACAGATTACAGTGTGCTTTGGATCAGTGTTGGATGTCAGAAATTGAAATTCTGATACCAACAGTCTTTTCCTGGGTATGTCAGAGACATTTTTAGGTGAGTCAGGGACAATAGTTTTCACTACCATATCTGCTGTGTGACTGTGCCTGTTTGCATCTCAGGCATGTTGCAACTCAGCTTGCTGGCATTTGTAAAATACTTTAACATCTTTGCAAGTGTTAACTTGCAATTACTATTAGTTCTATGAGCTGAGCGTTGTAAGATATAGATGTTAAGTTGTTCTAATGTGTATATTGTGACAAGTTAAACTGTAGAAGACTTACAGCTGTTGTCACTTTTGTGGTCCTATTGATTTAAGGGGCTGTTCTGATGTTTTATAAATATCTGTATTTGTACGTATACATATATATGAATATGCACAGGGCATACAAAGGCTATGTAGAGCAGTAGTGCTGCTAATGTTTTTATTCCTTCAGTGAGTTTCTGCTTCCACCTGTTGAACTTCCTCATTTTGCAGTTTGCGCCAGTGGGTGTTTGCCATGGATGACCAATCATCCTTGGTTTTATTACTCTGTATTTGAAGCTCTCTTCTTTGCAGCTTGGGAGGGCAGAGGAGAAATTTAGATACACTGATACCATCACCTGTGAATAAGGCTTTACTATGATTTTGTGTTTGGCCAGCTAGCAGAACTGGCTACAGCCATGTCAGCAGTGTGTTGCTGCACAGCTGTTTATGGCACAATAACTTGCGTCCGCACTTGGCTCTCTCTGTGTTCTGTAAAAAAGGGGAGAAAACGCTCAGCATTCAGAACTGACTGATACTGTGATCTTTACTCACTGTCTATAGAAGGATAAACATGGATACTTATAAAAGAAGTTGCATCTTTAAGAAAATAGGGCCATTAGCTATGCTCTTTAGGTTTTGCTCTTTGCCACGTCTGGTCTGGAGTATAAGAAATCTGTCATAAGCCTGTCAGAGGAAATAATGTAGCTCACACCAATTAACAGTATGATCAGATGATTGCAAGCAGATGTGTGAGGGCTACTTCAGATGTTGCTAACCCCTTCTGTTCAGCTGGCTGCAAGCACACGTCTAATTGTTTGCAGGGTGAAGTGAGAAGTGTTAATCCCCATGGAGGAAAAATCAGCAGCAGGCAGCTCTGGTTGTCAGCCTTTTTAAACTGCTGAAGGGAAAACAAACTGCTATTGCTGGTCTTTGTGGGGTCAGAAGTGAAATGCAGGTGAGCTTCAGCTCTGTAGAGGCTGAAGTTATTGAGGCCACTGCTGTCCGAAGGGTGAAAGAAGACAGAGCTGATAACCGTTGGGTTTGCTCTCAGAGGGGTCTGACGGCTCCGCTTCCCTGAAGCGACAGGAGATGGTTGGAACTGCCAATGGTTGCCTCAGGCAGGCCAGCATGCCCCAGCCAAGGAGCTGTGGTGGCTTGTTGCCAGCCCAGCAGAGCGTGGAGAGGTCCAGCCAGGTATGGTGGGGAGAAAGAAACAGTCTCTCCTGCTGCCTATGTTGCAGCTGTGCTAGAAAGAAGGGGTAGTACCTAAAATGCAAGGAATAAGAGGGATAAAACCAAACTGAGGAATGACGAAAGTAAACAGAGAGGAAGCACAGATGTGTGAAGGAGGACTCGCTAAAGGAGACAGGGCATCAGGCTTTACGTTTGTACTATACCTTCTTATCTAGACCTTAAAGTGCTTTTATAAACAAAAGCTGCCTGGATGCTTCCTGCGATGGATATGGAGAATGAATAACTTGTCCAAAGCCGCGCAAAGTCAGGCAAACGTGGACTGAATCCCTATTCCTACCTGCTGTTGGTTACTGCTTCCTACTCCCTTCCTGTTTCGCCATGAGTAACACCATGAGAGGCAGTGTTGGATAAGCAACATGGGTGGTCTAAGAGCTAAGAGACTTGCTCACAGTCAACAAGGTGTCAAAGGCAAAAACCTCAAGCAGAATCCAGAAGTCCTCAAATCTAATAGAAAGGTGTTGTGAAATATCCTCATTTCTGTAGGGCTGGTAGCAAGAAAAAGTCTCCTCTCATGGATTGTTGGACTTCTAACTCTGGAAGATTTCTTTTGTTTTAACAGATGGAATTGCTGATTTTCTGCATCAGAGCTGCAACAATTGTAAAGATGCTTCCACTGTCTTCAGGAGCCCCGCATATTATAAGAGGCAAGTTGACCTTATTATTGAGTTGTCACTTCTGTTAATTTGTTGATTAAACAGCAAGAGTGATAGTTACAAAATCACTTGTGAAACATAATAGTTAAACTTAAATGCTGGAAGAGGAAGGTTATCTTTACAAAACATTTTGGAACCTCCTAGGTTCAAGGTGATGTACAACTTGCTTCATAACAGAATAGTGGGTAACTTATGATTTTTATATAAACAAGGACAATCCATTCTTTTGTTCAGTCCAGTTTGTCTTTCTTATGTTCATCCCTAATTCCTTGTGGTTTTTGGAGTCTTATGCCTCTTCCTTTATCACACGGCAGGCAGCTTGATAGTGTAGGTTGTACGGCTCTAGTTGAAAGGTATTTCCAAAATTATATACCTAGCCTTTTTGGTGTGTTTTGGGGTGGTTGGTTTTGGTTGTTTTTCTTTTGTTTGAGGTGGGTTTTTTGTTTGGGTTGGTTTGCTCGGTTTTGGGTTGGTTTTTTTTAAAGCTTTTGAGTTCTGAGGTTTGAACTTTGGCTTGTTCACTGTAGTTTGGGGACTTGTTCAGAACTCTGCACCATTAGGGTATATATACATACCCTCTCACTCAAAGCAGGTAGACTTTATAGGGATATAAAAAGTAGAACCTAATCTGAATGTCTGCCAGAAAGATAATTACATCTGATTTAACAGGTATCACTCAGTAGGATGGATGGATTATAAGAGGAGCAATAAAATGCATTTTAGCATGAACTAGAGATTCAGCAGGAAGTCTGCATTAATGTTAAGGAATTGCATCTTCAGAAGCTTCTTTAATAATCACAGGAAAATTTCCTGATTCACAGGTGTGACTTTTATAAGGTGCAGTTTCACCTAGGTTAATGTATTACAAGTTCCTTTTATGAAATTGGTATTTGAATTACAGCTATTTTTGCAAAAGGTATTTAAGTAAATAAACTGTATTTGTTACTTCTGTCAAAAAGGGATAATACAAGATTCTCATGCTTTAGTAACAAAATGCATGAGAAAGCAAGGTCTAAAGCAATCAAATTGTTCCTAGACTCACATAATCTGGTAAATTCCAAGTTATGGGTTTGTAAGTAATATTTGTGATTTCTTCATTTAACAGAGATAAAAATATATATTGTGCTTTACTATGTTATGTTTGTATTGGAAAGATTGTAATGAAGTACCCATTAAAATTAAAATGGCATTAAATTGGGGGGGATTACCAGTAGCAAACTTAATTTTTTTTTCTGTCCTAATAACCTTAATGTACCTTAATGCACATTTGAGAAGCAGACTACTATTTTGATTTTTGTGATCACCACGTGTCATTTTAAAAAGTAGATTTTCTTAGATGTTGAATAACAAATTAACCTTGCATGCAAATGATGATAATTTGGATTTTCTTTTACATGCCCATTCTTTATTTGGGTAATAACACAAAGTAGTTTTTTTTTTATTTACACAACCTTTGAACTGATGTATGCAATTCATTGAACTGAACAGAATCAATTAAATGTACTTCACACACAGTTTTCCTTTGAAAAAATATACCTGGAAACACACACATGGTGTTGTACTTAGCATCCGGACATGGTCGTGGGCAACAAACTCTAGATGGCCCTGTTTGAACAAGGGTGCTGGACAAGATAACCTTGAGAGGTTCCTTCTGACTCTAACTATTGTATTGTTCTCTAGTCAGAAGTCTTTGGGCATATTTTGAACGTGCATTCAGCCTGTCATGACACAGACCACTTTCCAGTTTCTTTTCTGTACCAGTAGCAAGCTGAGGAGTTATCAGTCTTGCATTCAGATTTTGGTTTTGAAACTTAAATCTCAACCTTGCAAATGCATACTTGTCACCTTCAACTAATTGCAACCTATGACTTCAAATTCGATCCTAATGTTCTCCGCTCATAAACTTGTATTAATGCATAAAAGACATTGCTTTCAGTCTAAAGTTAACATATGTATGGTATGATGTATATGAAGTTGTTTTCATGAAGATTATGGCCTCTATAATCCTGGACTTGTTGCGGCATATCTGCTTTCAAGGACAAATAGTGTGTACAAAGAAATTCAACCAATTCAAACAATTATTCATCTATGAAATCTGTTGAGTATTTGATCAGTTTAATTGTAATGGAGGGATAGCAGAAGATTTCTCAAGTTAAAACATGTCTTTTTCCTTCCTTTTCAAAGAAAATAATCTGTTATTTATATAGCATAAATGAGGAGAATAATTTGGAAATGAGAAAGAAGCTTCTACCGATGTATAAACTCTGCGGGGCTTGTTCCCACCATCAACATCATGAGCACCACCCATTCTTGCATCTTCCACTTCAAAATGAAAAAGGTGACATTTAGTTTTTCCCAGTACATGTTTGATTAGCATGAGTTATAGATTAGTTCCAATGACAATACTAACACAATTGATTTACTAATTCTCTGTGTTGCCACAGAACTTGTGAAACACATAGCTGTGATTGGGACTATGTGGATACATTACCTGTCATCTATGCTTTTTCTTAACTGCTAGGCAGCTGAGTTAGCTTTGCAATTATCTCAAAATTGGAGACCAGTACAAGAGAATCACCTTTAAGGCTTCATCCACTCTCATTCCTTCATTCCTGACTCAGTGTTTTGAAGTTCAGTGCTAGAGTAAGAAATGTAGTGGTAGACAATAGAAGGTAAGGTCGATAGTGGCAGGTGTTGGGAGTTATATTAGAGAAGTGAGTTGCAGAATACAAACAAGAAGGGAGTGGGAAGTTAGAAGCTGGAACTAGGAGGTGGAAGTGCTGAATCTCTTTTGCCCAGAGAAGAATGAGTACTGTAAGCACTAAAGGTTTTATGATCTTCTGTAGCTGTTTGGGGGAATTAAATACAGAACAAGAAATTCAAGTTTGGGTTGTTCAAGTAACTCCCTATAATTTCTGTAAACTTTGAGCAGCTCTCAAAACTGAGAAATTCTATCCAGATTATAATGTCTAAATATCATGGAATTTCTTCTACTTTGTGACAAAAATACATGAAAATCAGTAAAATTTAGTCCTAGTTCAGATATCTCTTGAAGATATTTCTGGTGCTTTAACTGAGGCCTGGACACTTTACTGCTTACTTGTGCTAGTATCATGACAGCAATGCAAACGCTCTCAGGTGATGAAGTTTATTCTCCAAAGGCACGTGATACTGGCACAGTATCATGCTATAGCTATTCTCATACAGAGAGCAATTATACTGATACAGATTGTCTTGATTGGCACAATTGCGTCCACAACAACTGGTCTAATTATTTTTCCCAACACATACAGTTATACTAGCTACAGACAAACATACATATATATACACATACACACTTCAGTGTGTATGTGTATATATATAAAAATGAAAACGCAGATGTAATTATACCTTGGTGTTTGGAACAATATTTCTGTGTATGTTTAAGGATGGGTGAAAGTACCATAGTGTCAGTTCTATCAGCACAAACTGCTCAAACAAAAAGGGGGGGGGGGGGGGGGTGTCAGAAACGAATCCAGGTGCTCAAGAGCACTTTTCAAGTGCTTAAGAGCTGACTGCCATCACCAGTGGAGTCCTGGTGTATCCCCACTGGCTTCAGCCAGAGATAAACTCAAGGAATGTGCTCTGAAGACTTTTGTATCCATCAGCTTTTACCCTCGGACTTACTCCTAAAAAGGTGTAGTGAGTTACAGGTGATTAGACACATAATCGGGGAAAGGGGTGATTTTTAAATATAGCCTTTGTAAGAAAGTTTTAAAGTCTCTTTTAAGTACTGACTTTTAATTTCTAAAGCAGACTGGAGACAATGCAAGTACTTCGGACACCGTTATCCTCAGAGTAAACATCACTTATAATACTGGTAAGAACTTAGAAGTCATACTTCATATCAATACGTTTTTCTTTGGATACAATTGACTATTTTTTCTGTAGGTATAATGCTCTTCTATAATTAATTAACTTTCTTGTCTCTGTTCAGTACTCTTTTGATTTTGTTGTCACCCAAATATTTGCAGGTTTGTTGTTTGGGTTTTTTTTTATCCACTTACAATGGTATCATACCCATTCTACAGGTGGCTGGTTTTGCTAAACTTTCCTTAAAACTAAAATTTCCAGTGTTTTTCCTGGAGTTTTCTTTATTTTCCAAAGACTTTGCGGGTAGGAATGCAGTTACTGAATGATGAACAAACATGTTCATTGCTTACTATAGCAGAAATGACTGGAGTTCAGTCTTTATAAACTATTTTTCAATAACAGCTCTCCCCACTTGAGACCTCATGTGCAGAATTATGCTAGCATATTTGATTTCAAACTTCTGCGTTTTGTCCAGTAGCACCCTGTTTCCTTCAGCATTGCTGCTGCTCATATTTGTGTCTCATAAAATATCTGGTTTTCATACGATATTTCTTCCTGCAGCTTTGCTTTAGCTTTCCTAGATTGTATCCTTCAGATAGAATTTTACTAAAATCTCTCTCTCTCTCAGACCTTTAGATGACTTCTCAGTGCTCATTTATGCCTGCAAACTCTACTAATTTAGTGTCTTGACACCTTAACACTACCATTTCCTCCCAAGATTTTTAAAGAAATGGACTGGTACTCATCACTATGATGTTGCATTAAGTGCCCTTATGGTCTAAGCTGTTGACAAATAACTCCAGAGGAGTGATTTTCTCAGTATCTCCATTGCAGTGCTAATGGTGGTATGCTGCCATTGGACTTAGGGAGGAGTTTTTTAAATCTTTGTTGGTATGTAAATGTGCAAATGTAGAATTGATTAGAAGTTCTTGGTAGTAGTCTTCTGCCTGGTCTAGTGCTCAGTATTGTGACAGGAGTAATTTTGGATAAAACTCAGTATTTTTATATCAAAACAATTGCCTTTCCAAACATTGTAGTTTCTCACTTTGTTTATTTTATACTCTTTGCCAAGCTTTCACTTGATGCAGCCAAGACATTTCCAATGAACATTTAGATAAGAAAAGAGTGTCCGTTACTTGTGACATATCCAGGTATATTGACTTCTTGTATTCCTCATATTCAGCTAAGATTTTATATGAATTCTTTAGCTATGTTTTTTTTTTTTTCTAGCTAGGTACTGATGTCCTTGCTCAGTAATTAGTTGCTACTAAAAAAGAGATCTGATGGCACAGGTAAAAATGTTCCTTCTGTGAGTATTATTCTTCTATGGTGTTTTATAAGACTGGAACATTTAATTAATATTCACTTTATGTTCAAGCAGATACTGCTCCAATAGAGGAATGGCTTGTAAAACTCAGAATGCCTCATGGATTAAATATATTTACTACTGAAGGAATGTTACTGGGTACTCTCACAGGTGAGGGCAAGATAAAGCCTAGTCCTGTTATAAATTGAAACCAGAGACTAAACTCAGTGTACTATCCCAAATGTCTTTCCATTGAAATTTAATCCCAGCCAGAGCAGACATGAGGTTTCAGATCTGGCAGCTCTTAAGGTTAACTTTGCAATCTTCATAGTGTTCAGATGTGTGTAAAACATAATTTAAGAAACAAAAAAGCTCTTTTACACAGATACTTTTTGTCTCAGTATGTAAGGCAATACTGTAACAGAAACGTATTTAATGAATTTGAGTTCTCCATGGTAAAAGCATGGTCTTGCATTTCATTGATGTTTCTTAGTAAGTGTATTCTTCCTTTCATGCTAGAGATAAAGCTATTTAATAAATTTATTTTCTTACATACTCATTATACTTAACCTCCTATTTATTATATTTTTCATCTTAGTCCCCAAATCCATAATATCTCAAGTCTGGTTCATATAAATACAGCTCTTTCATCCTTTATCTGTTAAGCACCTGGACATTTTGCTTCCACAGAACCTATTCTTCAGTGGGAACCTGGTGAAAAAATATCCTCTAATGACCTTGATGCTGTAATACCTTATGTAATAAACATCACATTGTCAAAATCTCCTTGTGCTAACGATGTGGTAGTCATTGCTCTCATCCGTAGTGCTACAGTTCATGGTAAGTGTAGCTCTCTGGGCTTTCACAAATGCACAATGAATCTATCAAGTGAAAAGCAATGAATATGTAAAATAACTGATATGTTCTGAATTAGCTATAATTTATCAAATTACCTTCTGCAGTGTGCTGTAAACTGATTTGCAAAATCAGTTGAGCCAAGGAAACAGTCTGGTATAATGCTTTAATTAAAATTCAGACATAGACAGATAATTAAGTAGAAGTATATTCTCTGTATTTTTATGTGTTTTATAGCTCACTTATATATTCTCACTACTTCTTCACTGGATGGTGGTAAGTTTTGATTTCACAATGGTTTAGCCAGGCAAATCTGGTAAGAAGGTTATACCAAGCTAACAGGATTGGGGAGGGAAAAAAATAGATAAATACAATTTATTTATTTTAGAACCCATAGACCTTCCCTGAATGTGAAACAAAAGCAATACTATTTTAAGTGAAGTATAACACGAGAACAACTGTTCTAATATTAACTAAATTTAGTTAATGATTATGAGAACTTAAAAAAAACAGGGGGTGGGGGGTGCCAGTGGAACCAAAGGGTCAGCAGAAGAGCAGAAGTTGTGGGAAAAGCTATTGTGCATTATCAAAACAATTTCTATAATTTCTATATCAAATAGAGTTATGAATATAAGGTCCCGGGTGCTTCTTCTAAAGCTATCTTGTAAGTCTAAAGATCAGCACTTAAATGATTGTACCTAATGGTAACTAAATGTTTGTGTATTTTTATTGTCTGTCTTAGTTTATTTGGTCAGTAGTGGCTGTTTGATTTTTATCACATTATTTGCATGATGGCATATGGGTCACTATGAAAAGTATTGTGTTCTCTCTATGTATGCTTCGAATTACAGAGACTTTAATGATTTTTTTTTTTTTTTTTTTGTGGTTGTGGAGAAATTCTACATCTATTACTCAGCATAGTCTTGTTCTGTTTAGGAAATGTCAGTTTAAAGGAAATTTGCTTCTGGTTCAGCTGCTAGGATGTTATTTAAAAACAGTGTTTGTGTGCATATAAAAGGAACTTCTTTGACATTGGATAGGGGAAGCAGTTTACGGATGCTTAAAACCTGTAGTAAGTTGTATTTTTAGACATGTGTCCTACCACTTTTATGTCAGTCATTTGTAAAGCGCTAGAGGGCAGCTGGTTGCAGGGACAGTATGATCCCAAACCTGCCTAGCTGACTGCATGGAGATGTCCTTCCATGTCCCCCCATAAAATACCATATAATCCAAGGAGTGTGCTTAGCTGTACAGTTTCAAGTGTAGGTTACTCTGCAGGTTGGTTGTCTGCATGAGCCTCCCCTCTAGGTTTGAGGGGAACTCCTGGGTATTTATGTGAATACTCTAGGGTAGACTTTAGGAATTTCAAATGATGCATGAGGGGAAGAAAGCACTAATTCTTCACAACGTTCACTTTCCATCCCCAAGTCTGTGATGACCTGTCACTTGTGAATATCATCTTACCAAATCGCTATTTAATAGTCCTCACAACAATGGGTTTATTTGTTGGTGAAGGCCTATGCCATCTTACTGAAAAAATCCTAAAGGTAACATGAAGTAGCTTTTTAACCCAGTTTTGCAAAATTTCAGCTAAATAGAAAGCAAACAATTGTAGCTATTTTCAGGAAGGTGTTCTGGAAATATGACACTACATTTTCAGTTCTCATTTTGTGAAACATTACTTTTTGAAGCTCCCAGTAAAAGATCATAATATTAAAGGCAGTGAATAAAGACAACAAACCCAGTGTTCATCTTTCAAAAAAGTACATAACGTTGTCTAAAGAATAAATTTTATACATGAATATACTATGTTATCAAAGTCTTCGGAAAGAAATATGACACTTCAGCACTCATTTACTATTATTTTGTACTATTACTATTATTTACTATAATTTTATTTACTATATATAGTATATATATATATATATATAGTATATATAGTATATATATATAGTATATTTTATTTACTATATATAATTTTATTTACTATAATTGTACTATTTACTATTATTTACTATAATTTTGTAAAATTAAATCTTGCACAGGTAATTATGTACCTGTTTATTAATTTTAAGCTGCCAAAACAGCCACATTTTCAATGGAATTTGTTGATCTGAGTGATCTGAAATCCAGGTAGCAATGTTGATTTCTTCATTTTGAAGATTTTTTTTTTTTCTGTTTGGTATATAATTGGCATCTTTTAATCAGCATTTTAGGATGTATATATAAAACTTGTTTTAAAAGTAATGCAAAGGATTGGGCACTGTTGTAGATGCATGGTTCCTGTATCTATTATGATTTTTAAAGTAACATTAGTTCTTGTATTTCTTTCCTGTTAATTGTAGACATATATTTCCTTTGAAATTGTGGGCATTTGCTTTCAAATTAGCCATCTTGCATAGTCATTTCCCTGACAGAGCATTCTGTGTACAGAAGCGGTCATTCTGTCTACAGAACGGGCAATTACATTTGTACTTTGGGAAATAATATGTTGCAAATCTTCGTAGTGGGGATTTGTAAGTACTGATGATGTTAATTGAGGCAGAATTTGGAACCAGAGGTAGCAAAGTCACCTCAAGAAGAGCTTGCGGTCCCCAAAGCCTGTTTTCTTCAGCTAAATTATTTGTGCTAATAAAACAGACACTTACCATAAAAATAGCCTGCTTGTGTTCCTAACTATTACAGGCACAGTAACAGAGCTATAACAACAAAATTAATGCAGAGTTCTGGTACTGCTCTCCACTGTGCTTCAGTGCCTTTTTCACAACAAACTTGTTCTGCCTTCCATGCTGCCTGTGCCAGTGAAAGCAGTGCAGGACACAGGACAGTCTACAAAAACATTACCCATGCAGCAAAATGCATGGCATTTCTGAGCCAACATAGTCAGTGACTACAGATTCTTCAGTGTTTTTTGGGCTTTTTGTTGTTTTTTTTTTTTTTAACTGTTGAAATTGAAGAAGTTTTTTCTGAGTATATGGACAGTTGTAACTACTGAAAGGCTGAAGTTTGGATCCTTCATGCAAAGACAGTCTTTCTGCCAAATTTGAAGATTTTATGGAATACATAATGCCACAAGAGCTTTTCCATAAATCACTAAATTTTATTTATTTATTTGTTTTGCAGAACTGGGAGAAAACAATGTAGTTCTTCCTGATCCTGTCCTAAGAGACAGATGAACTTTCAGCCATTATTTTCCAAATTTTGAAAATGTCAGCCTGAAATAGCAAGGAAAATTTCACTCCAAATAGCTGGCTTGGCAAATTTATGAATTGTTCCGATTCTTATTAGAAGACTTTGTATTCAACTATCTTAATACTGAGCAATGCTACTAAGCCTTTTTTTAATGCAGCTCCCATGGTGTTGGCATCTTTCTGGGATTAAGACTTCACATGAAGTATCTGACAGACTCTAGTTCTCTAAATTGGATATGTGCAAGTTTGGCAATGCAAATCATGAGTGTAAGATGGACAGCTATCAGATGTTTACTCACAAAATTAAAATCCATTAAATATTCTCAATAACTATATATTTGTGCACTGGAGGAGCAAGACCAGATCTACAATATAATGCCTCATTAAAGGATAACATTCCATTGTTTTAGCCAATACCTATGCTAATATTACTTTGTGACCTGATGATAAAAGAAACAAAACCAAAAAAAAAAAGATAGAAAAAAAGAACAAGAAAAACTGTAGAGACACCAGCAAATCACTTTTACTGTCTTTACAGTTTGTGCTGTCTTTATTGTGTGATGGTTTTATCCTTCTTCATTCCTTTCTTTCCCTAGCTCTCTAAAGTGAGGGTCCATGGCTTTGAAGTGGTAAGAAATCTGGAAATGTAATCTGTTTTCCATCTTTATATTTGCAAATCTCTTTACACAAGTGAATATTTTTTGAAAGTATTTGAACTCTCAGGGACAAAACAGCTCAATTGCCGAACATCTTAACATAGAGACATTTTAGGGTGAGCCAAGATATTAGAAAAATGCAACTTTGGATTGTAACTCTGCAATTTAGTTGCAGCTACTTGAATTTGGCTGGGATGTTACCAGCGGATATTCTTGTAAGAATACAAAGGGATGTTTTTAAGTAGTTAGAATGAACAAACCTTTGATTTTTCTGTATAATCAGAATAATCGGATCTCCAGCAGGTGGTTTTGCTTCTGTTTGTTTATGTTGAGATATTTCACTCTCCTGACTAGGAGAATAATCCATGTGCTATTTCCCTGGAGGTCGTTCAGAGTGACTACATATTTTCATTCCAACATTTCAGAAAGACAGTCCAGACTCCATCTTTCTTAGCTTGAGATCAGTCAAGCTTTATGTGATCTAGCTATACCCAAATACAATCAATCATTCATTTTGCCTCCCTATTATTGAAAGAAAACTTGTGTTATTTATAGATTTATTTTTATATCAAAGGAGATATAATCACTTTACTGATTTCTTTCTTTTTATTTCTCATAGAATTATTATTTCAGTGCAAGTATATGGTATAATCGCCAGTGTTTAGCTAACAGAGAAATCTAGGAAGGTAAAATATCAGATTTTAAGTTTAGGAGAAAGAGGAAAAAAATAATAAAAATAATCATAAAGTCCATTTAGAAGTTAATCTCTTTTCAGCTTCTCAATCTCAAAATTGTGAAGGAGTTCATATAAAGGAGTCACTAAACTTGCATAGAGTTTGGAGACCAAACTCCCTAGTTCATGTAAGCATCTCCATTCTTAATTGCTGAGTATCTCTTTATTTTAGAGCTATTTAATATCTTAAGTTTTATCCTGCTTCTACTATACTTGCACATCTCCTTGTATCTGGCGAAAGGAACAGAAACCTATGATTTTGACATGTCAATACAGATAATGGAAAAGCTGGATGGAAAGAATCCCGTGCTTTCTAACTGTGCTCCCTAAATCAGCACGGTATCTTGCTCTCACGCTTACCTATTAGGCCGACCGTTGATAAGAGCACCACCTTGTGTACAGAAAGCAAAAAGCACTTGCTGTTACAACCAACACTGCTAAGTGACAGCTGAGAAACTCCGCATTACTGAGACAAGGTTCTTTCTCGGCTAGTTCACCTAACGTTCATGTGAAAGAAACTTACTCTGGTCTTGGGGAAAGAATCAGCTTGTGCACAAGTCAATATATAGACAAGTATTTTAAAAGATACATTCGTGTCACCCATCCTTTACACATATTTTGCACAAGCAAGGTAAGACTCTCAAATAACAGTGCTTATTTTCTGTTTCATAACATTGTTTCACATAGTTATTCGACTTCAAAACAGCTACTCTTGCAATAAAGATTGGAAACCACATTTGAGAACTCCAGATCACAAGTTCTTCTCAAAAGTGTCTATGAAGTCCACTGAGAGATCCCATATGCTGAGCTCAGTGTGTCTGTGTCCATGCAGCGTAGAGCAAGTTCAAGGGAACTGTCCTTATGCCAAAATTAGCCTTTGTGACTATTCCCTGTCTCATTAAAGAGATGACTAGGAAAGGACTCAAATCACGACCAGTGCAGAAAGAGCTCCAAGGAATTTCGCAAAATGCATATCTGAGTTTCTGCTTGCTTTCCTCGTGCTGAAATACTAAACTGGATGGATCTTTTCTCTCTTTAAATGGCTGTTATTTTCTTATGTATATAATTTTCTTCTTATTGTTTCAATGCATTGAAGAACACACCACAGAGGTGCTGATGTTCCTTCTAAACTGCCCAGAAACATACCAGTAGGCACATCCTCTTTTGTATACAGAGCAGAGATTGTATTGTTAATATTCGTTCATGTATAAAATCACTCAATTATATGAAATTATATTGACCCTGTTTTAAAATTACTTGGCTCATAATCTCAATTTTTTTTAAAGATAGGAAGGTAGATTGGAATAAGTGAAACTTTCATTAGAGGGAGTTGTTAGTGTCATATTCAAGAAAGATAAGACATGGAACCAGAAAGAAAATGAAATGTTAACATTGACTTTAACAATGTGCTGCATAATACAAGTTTGCCTGATAGCTTAATAATTTTAAGATTTCTATTTTGTTAACAATTCTCTGCCTGAGTATTTTAAGCTTTAGTATTAGTAGTCCATAAATACTGACATATTGGATCACAGGATTAGAAATTTAAAACTATTGTCTAAAAATTGCTTTCCAGAGTATTTAATCTATAAATTCTAGTTCATACTGTATCCTAGTAATCTTAGTGATTAATACTGGTAACCTCTGGCCCTTTTAGGATCAGCGAGGCACCAGATAGTTGCAGGTATCTTTTTTCATGGAGTTAGATGGAGATCCAGAGACCACAATTTGAATTTCCTTATCAGAAAGAATTTGTTATACCTGTAGGAAAGGCTTAACTTTCACCTCCCAAGTTTTCCATCTGCTGATACCAGATAAATGATTAAATTTTGTCTTAGTTTCACATGAATGATAATTTCTATGCAAGTAAAGATCAGGACTTGAAAAAAAAAATCTAAGTATTGTTGAAGAGTTTTGTAATACAGTCTACCTTGATACTTCTATGCCTTTTATTTAAGTATTTGGCACTGAGCTACTTTATGCTGAGGATCCAATTTTAACTTTAGCGTACAGAAACAAAGCAAACTTAAATTATCCCATTCATAATGTCAACATGCAGAGTTTTTTAACTATATTTTCATTCTCTCAGGTGTTGATTGGGCAAGTTGCCTTCCTGGAGGACTCCATGACACAAAGACATCTTCCAAAAGAGTAATAATGTTTCTGATTGGTTATGAGTAGAATACAGGAATAGATATTTTTATTGTTCAGGTATGTTGCAGAGCCAGGGACAATTTCTCTGGCTTTGTGTGTGTATATTATGTTTATGAATTAGATTAAATTGATCATACTTACTTGTCAATCTAACATATTTGAACAAAGAAGGTTGCATGATGTTAGCGAGCAGTTTAGACAAGACACTTCAGGATGCAATGCTTTTCTGGTTTATGTTGTACTTCCACCTAATAGAGAATTTCTGCTAAAATTCTCTCAGTTTGACATCTCTGCCAGTCACGTGTTAAAAATCGTAAGATAGGAATGATGTATTTTTCTCTTATTTCTGTGCTATTTCCTCCTTCCCATACACAGGACCAAAAACTTAAGAGACAGTATCTTTCCACTAGCACAATTATTTTGATTTGAATGAATTTTTAGATTCAGCTGGAAATGCAATCTGCTTCTGTAGGCTTCCCACAGATTCAGCTACAACTCCTTTCATTTAGATACAGCACCTTTCCTTCCTCTTAAAAACTTTTCATCTTCCAAATGCAGAAAAAATATACTTTCTTGAAACTTACAGGTGACCATGGAGTGCTTGTATTTGACTAGTTAAAGTAAATACACGTTTGAAATCAGATATGTAATATGTACTGCTTTCCTTCTCCAACGTGTGTACTGTTTGCTTTCCCTTGACTTTAAATTCATTCCCAGCTTAAGTGTACTGTCTACTCTTACTTTTTTGGTAGCCTACGTAACTGCATAGCCATTATAATATTGTTATCTCAGCTGTTAATAATGTGTTGTATCTCTTCAGAAGAAGTCAGTGGTTACTGTTTACAGTATAAGAGATCACAAAATGTATCAGAACCCAAAATTTCTGGTGTTGGTATTTCCAAACACCAGAATTTTGCCACATGGAATGTTCTTTCACCCAGAGAGTCATTTCCTCTAGGTTTATGGAAATGCAGTAAATGGTCCAGATCTGGTTTTAGAACTGTTTTTGCAATGTTCTTGCTGATTTCAATGGAACTGAAATCACAGTTATTAGTTTCACACATTTATCAGTTACTGCACTCATGTTTTGGTAGGGTTTGTACCATCTCTGTCAGTGGTCTCATTTAAATTGTGAGACTTCCTCAAATAACAGTTATTCAGCATCAGTACCATTGGTAGAAATTGATTTTTAGTGATGGAATCCTTCATTTAAGGTTTTTGTAGAGACTACTGAAGAAGCTATCTGTAGATAATTTTTGTTACGGGGAAATCTTGAATCAACAGGAAGATGTTTTTTTATAAACAAGGTCAGTTTGGTCTATGCACCATAGTTTACAGGCAATTGCTAAAATAAATGATGCTTTTATGGTTGATGGAGTAGACGTACTCTTTTCAGAAAATATTAATTAACTAATAAACAGGCTCTGTAGTGGCTCTGCCTCTAAGTATACATAGTAATTCAGCAATGATTATTTATTTAACAGTTGTGGTTATCTAGTGATGGAGGCAATTCTTTTCAATTATTAATCAGTCTGGAAGATGAAAAAATTATAAAAGCAAATGTGTGTACAGTCATTCAGTCATATTCATGAGTGACAAAGGCAGCATTTTCTTCACTAAGGCAGGTGAAGAATTTAAACCTACTTTTGCAGTGAAGTAAGGCATGACAACTTCATGAAAAAGCTCCTGCATTAACCAATCTTCACACATACCTTGTTAATGCTGTTTTACGTAAACATGTTCTCTACAGAAATATTAATACTGCCTATTGAGAAGTTCTGAGTGAACTGCCAAGTTGGAATATTTGAAAGAAAGACAAGGTTTGTAGAAAGTAGTAGTACTGGTTGTGTAGTTGGCAGAAGCAAGCTTGTAATCACACAGTCCTTCACCTAGTTGAAGAGCAGCAGGCTTCAGGCAAAGTATTATACTGATACCAACATACAAAGACAAACAAGGAAAGTAGTATGTGGTTGTGCTAAGCATGAGGAATCATGCTTCATTATTTGCTGAGTTGCCATCAAAGGACATAGCAAGCTAGTCAGTCATATACCGTATATTCCTTGTTCATCTGCTGCAGAATGCAGATGGCTGTAATGAAATAGCTCGTTTGTCATTGTATGGATTGAATCTTAACAGCAGACTGTCCTTTCTCCTTTTCCACTTGTTGTAGTATGCTATGTATAGCATACTAGGATGAAATTGTCTTACATAGATTATATCAGGAAAGTATAGATTTAATTTAGCTGTATTTTAATTAATCTCTCACTTAAAAAGAAATATATATAGTTAGCCCATGTAAGAAGAGAACTCTTTAGAAGTCTCTTTCTATGACATAACAGTGATTCGCCAGTCCAAGAACTGCTGATTTTAGTTGAATGTTTTTGTACTATACCTTGTCATGAAGGAGAAGAAAATGCTGCATTATTTTTGTGTAGTGGGAGTTCTGTGAGAATCCAAATCCAGTTTGCTTACTGCTCCACTAAGATACAAAGAAACCTATCAAGTTAAACATGCATACATCAATTTCACTGGAGGAGGTGTGTACCAATCCTTTAGCAAGATGTGAATTGTGTGTGAAAGATTGTGGAAATCAGTGGGAATTTTGCAATTGTTTTTGCCATGCTTTGAGTTGAGCCCTAGGTTTTCCAATCCTATAAAGAACTATACAAACATGAAGCCCTTTGTTCTTGTAGAACCTCCTTGAATTTATTAGATGTAAGTATCCACACCAATGACCAGTGCAGGATGGAGCACATGTTATCTTTTGAGGTATCTTAGGAAAAAACATTCTATTTTTTTCACTTCTCGATTTGCTTTAAAGAGGTTCTTTTCTTCCCCTTACTGATTAACTGTGAAAGGTTTCTTTAGGCATATGTCAAAGCAAGAGATCTGATTGAAGTACTGAACCTCACAGCTACTTCTGTATCAGCTTAAGCAGCATGACTTTTGTCTTCTCCATATGTGCATTAGCTACTTCTAATTTATTGCCTGTATTTCTTCTTTGTAGGTTTGGAAACATATGTCAGGTCTGAGACTTTAACAGCAAGTGTTGTCAGTTTGTATGTACTATGACCATTTGGGAGCTTTGCATCTAATTACTTTGAATAAGTCAAAGTCTGATAGGCTGGAAATAAGGAAGCTAGATGTTTTAACATTAATGGAGGTCAGTTGTCAAAAAAATCTAAATAACTGTTGCAAAATATCCTTTAAATCTCCGATGAACAATTTGTTTGTCACTCTGCACAACTTCAAGAAAACTTGTTTTGTGCAAGAAATTGAATCAAAAATATCCTTATTGTATGGAGAAATGCCAGGCTGTTGCACATATGTAGCTGTATGTACATTTTAAACGTACAAGCTGGAATGCGTGACAACTGTTTTGTATTCAGAATAATATTCAGAGAACAGATAACTATGACTCCTGTAGTACCAGTCTCCATTCTACCACAAACAGAGTGAGCTGATGGTGTTATTTAGAGCCCCTCTACAGCTCCCTCCAAATTGAGCACGCTCAAAAAGGCCTCTTAATGCAGTTCGTATGGCCAGGCTATGCTTGTCTGGTGCAGAGGGTTTTGAGCATTCACTTTGCCCTTGGAAGACAGCTGGGTCCCCAGTGCTGCTGCATAGGCAGACATTACTACATATGGAAAATTACATTTCTGACTTGCAACTTTTCACTTAACCACATTGAATTTCACCTGCCCTTTTATAAGCAGTTACATAATACCATGAGATCCCTTTCCAATTCTACGTAGTCAGGCACTGTCTCTACTATGCTTAGAATCATTGATGACATTCATCACCTTGTTTTTCATTCATACACAAGTAACCTTCCTCCTGTGAACTGTGGTGCTACTAACTGTGTGGGCATAGCTAAGTCCTCTTTGCATACTTTGTACCTGACTGTTACTGTTTGTTATGGTTTGAGAGACCCATAACAATTTGTTGTCATTTAGACAATCATTCTATCACCCAATGACCCCTCCCCACCTGGGAAAGGGAAATCAAAAAAACAAGAAAACCCGAGAGCTGAAGTATAAACAGATTTAATAGAATAAGATTAGATAATTAACAGCACTAAAGAACTGATATTGATCCTGACACCAATACAGAATATGCAAAGATTATACTCAGCCAATTATATCAGTAGGAAGCTGTGCACTCCCAGCAGTGGACAGCTAATGTCGGACACTGCGAGCGCTACGGCTTCAGGAGGAAGGGAAGGCCTCAGGTCTCCGGCACCAGGGCATGAAGTTCTCAGGATGGCAGCCATCAAGGGAGAGAGCGAACTTCGCAGCAAACTTTCTAATTTATAATGAGTGTGACGTTGATGGTATGAAATAACCCTGCTGGCCAGCGTGGGTCAAGTGCCCGGGTCTCGCTCCTCCTCATCCCTGCACCTGGCTAGCTCAAAAACCTTGAGACCCACACACCATAGCTGCCTGTAAAGTAAATACTTTCACAAATTCAGACACTGGAGTCTTCTAAAAGTGCAGTTTTCCCAAGTATTAGAAGAGAAATTAGTCCTGTGTCTCTCAAACCAGGACACGGTTCTGCTGATAATGGCATAATCAGAATATTATATTTGCTGTATCAATTTAAGTAGTACCAACCACCATCCAATAATATAATCCTTGTTCTGTTTACTATTCATTTTTGCTGACACTTAAAACAATCAGTAAGAAAATGGTATAATGGAATACCTTCGTTGCTATTTAGAGATTCTTGACAGCGATTGCACAATTCAGATAGTCCTTTGCTATAAAAAGGAAATACTTACAGTATTATGGATTCTACTATTTTAGATCAAATAAATGTAACATTTAAAAAGATAGTTATTCTACGGACAAGATGTGATTTTTCTAACAATTTTCCATATTTCCACTTGAAAACAGGGTGTTTTTTTATTTGATTATGGGCCATTAAAATAAGTTTATCTATTATAACACTAGAAATGAAGAATAAATAAGATAACCAACTTTTTTTCCTGACCTTTTAGGAAATTATTTGACCATGTATTGTGCCCAGAATATATCACTGAGCAGCAAATAATATTTTTTGAGCGTAATTCAACCAGAAGGGAAGGCAGGATTAAGAGCTCAAAAATTCATAACCAGAATAAAGGTCAAGTGATACAGTATCGGTAACATGATAATAACATATCAAGACTTAATATGCTAGTATTTAAGACTTTCAAATGGTAATTAGCAAAATGGCGTTGGCAAAATACTTCATAATTTCTATTTTTACTTTTTTGATATACTGTTTTAGAAATTTATAAATAAAAATTTAAATGTACTAACAAATGTGAAATTTCATAATTTGATTCCAGAAGTATGGTTGAATATGGCATTCTTTGTCAATTATTGCTTTTTCAGCTCTTCAAAAACAGATCCACTAGCAGTAATTCTGATTCATGCAAAACTTTGCCAGAGCCCTGTGAATTCTCAGAGAATGTTAAAAATCATTGTCAGGTAGTTAATAGCAAAGATTACAAATATTACCTCCTTTGCTGCCTTCTTGGTTGCTGAAGTGACATCAGCAGCAAATAAACTGGTTAAAATAGCAGTCATTTGAGCAAGTTGTAGTTAGCAGTTCTTGTAAAACTACTAAGTAGAATAGAGCTTCAGTGGGAATATTGTTTTATGTAGGGCTGATGAATCTGGTCCCTCAAATACAATGTTGTGGGGTTTGTAGAACCTGTGTTTATTACTTGCTGTCTTCCCATGTGATAATGTGTGTTGAATCACTTTACTGGTGCAATACATTTCAGCAGTCTGTCACCAAGACCACCAGGAGTGGACCAAGACTTACTTTCAGCTGACCCATTAGTGTTTGTAGTTATACAAGCATTTACATTTTGTAACTTAATATTATAATGCTCATTCAAGTCATTCTGTACTGCTCAACAACAGCGTCTTGACATATTTGCTTTTTTTCAGAGAAATAGGGGAAAAAAATGTTTCTGTTTTTTCTAAAACAACTGAAAAGACTCAAGATGTCAGAAGTGACCTCCTCAGACTATGGAGCGTATCTCATATACCAATAATGGAATACGCTGAGCTCTGAATAGCCCTCTGTTGAATGTACTTAGCAGTTCTTCTTCTTACATGGTTTATGGGACGTTTTATTCAGCCCCCAAATGGCTTTTTGCCACTTAGTCTGAGAGGACAGATCCTTGTATTAATTCTTAAAGGACCACAAGAATAGATTTCTTGTTACAGGAAGTGAAAGTCTATGGTTCATTATTCTGATGACTTTAAAGAAGTATCGTCCTTCAGACCAACAGTACCAATTATTTCTTTGTATTTGCATGCACAGTTAACAGTACAAAATTGGCTGTCTGCACTGATGACTGGCACCTCTGCTTTGATAGGAACAAGTTCTGAAAGCAGAGGCACAGCCAATTTAGCACAAACTATTGTGTCTGCCTTTACCTCACTATTGAAGCCATCAATGGTACAATTTCTAGTGCCAAAGATTCATAGATTCCTTAGTCATGTACGTGATTCATACATAAGTCCGGAAAAGATAGGAGATTGTTTCTTGGATAAGCTCAAGAACTAATTGATGCCATATATCTTAAAGTTAGAGACAGTGTCTTACTTTTTGAGTATTTATGCAACTCAGTCTGAGCAAAACAGTTCTGTTATCAGTCCTAAAGATGTCTGTCTCTATTATTACCTTATCAGAAATTTTCAGAACCACTCAATGAGAAACAGAAGTTACACAGGATCAGTGAGCATGGTAGGTTATTAGTAGCAACAGTACTTGAGAAAATCTCTTAGGTTACCACCACTTCTAGTAATCTATCATACCCACTGACAAAATCAATTTGACAGGTATTGTAAGAGGCATCAGTCAATCCTGAGAGATTCATATCCTTAGCTACCCCTTTCTAGGAAATCATTTGAACTATTCTCAGAAGCTGCGCAATAGTACAATTTTCAATACACGGATACTCTACAGTTTCCACCTATCTTGCATATCTACTTTTCTCATCCTTGTTTACAAAACATGCATTTCTACTCCACAAGAATTCATTGGATTTACAAACTGGGCCTTGTGTGAAGTGATTCTGCAAGTGTGTCCACTGTTAAGCTGATTTATTTTATCTTTCTCTCTAGCTGTGTCAGTTGTTAGCTATATTCCAAATTTTTATAGGTAGGTGGAGGTAGGAAGAAGCATGGAGGGGGGAAATAGGGCATTCAGTCCCGTATTGCATTTAATGTAATCATTGATTCATGTGTAAATCAACAGAGAAAAAACTTTGTGGTCTCTCAACGCTACTTCTCCACTGTATTCTGTCTTCCATAAAGTTTACACGTGCACCACAATCTAACTTTCTTTTTAACATTCTAAAGGTTTGAGATTTGTTCTTTTTAAGAAATTGTCATTTTAAAGTAACAAATTCCCACATCTGTTGTCTTCCCCAAGCCATGAATTTCTGATGAAATGGTTGCTCTGCACATTTCAGATATCATCGTATAGTAATTTCTTACATTCTTTACTTCCTTTACTGACCTATTTAAGGACCAGGCAATTTCAGTTCAAGTATGTGCCACCTTGTATGAATGTGTTCTCCAAGACAGTTCTTTCAGAGGCCACAAGGCAGATTACTGTGCATTTTAGCAAAGAAAAAGCAACTTCTGCTGCTTCTTATGAGTATTCTCATAGAAGAAAGAGTTTATGGAAACTGCATTCTGTGTGTATACGCATGTATATATCATAGCTATCCATATGCATATAGACAGAGAGACTATAAGACTGTAAGTAGTTTTAATGTGGTTTCTTAGTTTGAATTTGGTAAAGCTGAGTTTCAGTCACTGAACAAATCATCACCTTCTGCCAATAACTGTACTAATAGCTGTAGAATACATACAGGCTAGGCTACGTGAACTCTGTTTACTAGAAGGTTGGTAGGTAATTTTCTTTGTCTTCTTCAGCAGGCAGGCAAAGGGCTATACAATCAAATAATCTGAGCCTATCCCACCAGTTGGTAGCATTATGAGGAGCTGCTTTCAAATATTGTTTCATCTGTGCAAGTCACCTGTCATCCACATCTGGTATTTGCCAATTTGCTTTGACTTTGGAGAGTTTTTCTTTAGAATTTGTAAAAAATACTGTGAAAGACACATGGTTTTTACCTAGGGAATTATCCAACACAGTAAGAAATTTATACTTGTTGTTATAGGCTTGTTGGAGCAGCTCTGGTAGTCAGTGACATTCTTTGTGTTATTTATCCTCTGTGATTTTAAATGTTCTGGAGAAGTTTCCCATTGAAGCTGAAGGAAGTAGTCCCTTCGTAAAACATACATTAATGTTTAAGAAGGGCTTTAAGAACACTAGCGTTACACCCCACCTTTCTAATCCTGGTAAGTTGCAGATGCAGTTGATCAGAAGTCATTAATTTGTTACAGTAAAAGGGATATATACGTTCCCTCTTATTTCAAGCTCTGTATTGCAGTTGCGTTGCAATACCACTGTTTCCTATTCTAAATAGGCACACCGCTTCTTTGGGGGGGAAGAACCTCCATATGAAACGCAGACTAGAACAGACTAGATAAAAAGCCATTGCCTTTCACAGATGCAAAGTATTTTACATCTCTGACAATTAGTAGCAGCTTCCAGATCACAGCTTCTCCTCAGTTCTGAATTCAGCAGGATTCAAAAGATCCTACACCTTATAGAGGCAACATTTTCTTCTTGGCAGCTTGTCAGTGTCCAATACTCTCTGACCAGGTTGTTTTAGATATGCCACAAGAGAAGCATTTAATGTTTAATGTAAAATTTATTTATTTGGTATATTTGACATTATATGGGGGTTCGATTTAGCAGAGTGATAAAGCAATGAACTGAAAGCACAACACAATCATAATATAGCAATTGCAATATTCAGTTGTAGTTGAATCTCGATGCAAATGTGATTCTCACTACTGGTATCTACATGCTCGCTGTCAGGACACTGGGCATCCCCAGTCACCTGGAAGGGATAAGTGGATTGAAGCATGCTCAAGCACATTGCTCCTTTCAGAGTTTATTATTTGTCCAATTTTTATGCTTCATGTTGGACTGAGCTACCTATGCACTGCCACCCACCCGTCCCCCAGTGCTGGTCTGGCTGGCTCGCGAAGACATTATTCTTTGTTAATAGTCTCAGGGAACGTGATCGTAGAATCATAGAATTGTCTAGGTTGGAAGAGACCCTTGGGATCATCGAGTCCAACCATCTACCTTACTCTACAGAGTTCTCCCCTACACCATATCCCCCAACACCACATCTAAACATCTCTTAAACACATCCAGGGATGGTGACTCAACCACCTCCCTGGGAAGTCTATTCCAATGCCCAACCACCCTTTCTGTGAAAAATTCTTTCCTAATGTTCAATCTAAACCTACCCTGTTGGAGCTTGAAGCCATTCCCTCTTGTTCTGTCATTAATTACCTGTGAGAAGAGACCAGCACCAACCTCTCTACAGTGTCCTTTCAAATAGTTGTAGAGTGATGAGGTCTCCCCTCAGCCTCCTCCTCCTCCTCAAACTAAACAGTCCCAGCTCCTTCAACTGCTCTTCATGCGATTTGTCTGCTAGGCCCTTCACCAGCTTCGTTGCCCTCCTCTGCACTCGCTCCAGCACCTCGATATCTCTCTTGTATTGAGGCGCCCAAAACTGGACACAATACTCGAGGTGTGGCCTCACCAGTGCTGAGTACAGGGGCACAATCACCTCCCTACTTCTGCTGGATGATGGTGCAGCTGTCTTACCCAAAATCAAGGCTGCCCTCCGGTCTACCTGGTATCAAGGTAAGTTCAGCTTGCTTTATGTTACGTTCTTCCCTGAGCTCACTGGTTTTTGCCCCGATTTGAGCTCTCCTCCACTGTGGGGGTGTGCTGGTTGATTACACAGCTGAACTGCCAAAGCCCCTGCTGAATCCAGAAGTCAGTGGATGTTGGTGGCCCTACCACTTATGGCTTTACCTTCCTTGAGCAACAGTAACAGCTGGCTTACAGAAGTCCTTGCTGAATCCTGTCAAAGCAGCCTGGTCTTGTGAACAGCAAGGGATGCCAGAAGCTGTTGCTCTGTGAGTAGCAGCTCCTGCCTCACATTTCTGCTGAGCTCACAACCTAAGCTTTTAAACTCGTAACAATTTGGATTTAAATTCATAAACATTTTCCACTTATTTCAAGCATGCATATAGATGTGGTTAGAGCTGTCTATAAACAAATAGGCCCTTAAATATTATTTTCTTTGTAGTTGTGATATGCTTTGAACATAGTCATATAAACATTTTAGAAATCACTATAATATGTTAAGATGTTATCAATTACCAGGTGATTATTAGCACTTCAAAATTTTTTATGACCTCATAAGTCGCTCCAAGGCCTTATGGAAGCAAAATCCACCACAGTTCAGAGTCAGCTGCCTGCATTTTAATCACCTTCAGCAATGTTATAGTGTTTTACATGTTAGTGTGCTAAGACAGGGGAGTGGAAGAATCGTTGGTCCATCCATTTGCTTCATCTCTCTCCGAGTTGGCTGCAGTACAGATCACTCGGTGGGCTGCAAATTAGTTGAGGATGAAAATGTGTTGACTTTAGATAAAAACAATCCAAAAGTCAGAACTGTATTATCTGTCATTCTGAAGTGTGCTAAATTTAGTAAGCATATTGGTTTAACTAAGAGAATAAATTAGTAACTGAGCCAGCTATTTCATTGTAATGTCCAGACAAATGTGTGGTCTTTGGGCACAAGAGGCATTAAGCACAAAGTGGGGGCTTTTCCTGTCTTTCTGAGCCACTTTCAGACAGTGCTCAGGCCAGCCAAGAAGCTTAGTCTCTTTCATTTTACTTAGTGTTTCTTCTGTTATTTGTTGGCTTTCTGCTCCTTTTTCTGTCAGTTCCCATGATTTTCCTTACTCCTTCTACTTCACCTTCACTGAGGCAACACTCCCTTTCAGCCAATCTCTACTCTTGGGGCATAGCTTGTACTTCACTTTTCCCCAAGACTTTGTTTGAGGCAGAGACTCTTCAGATTTCATCTCTTCTGTAAAGAAGCTCAGAGTCTTTTTACATTGCTCCTAATGAAAGGTGGTTTCTGTACCTACCAGTACCACAAGTCTAGTAAATTCGTAACATCCTCGTCTTCTTTCAACTTATGGTCTTGATGAGGTTTAAAAGAACATAATTGTAAGCAACCCTTTCCAGCAAGGCAACAAACATCTAATTGAACACTCTATGTGGTCTTAACTATATTTATTTGTTTGATTGATTATTTCCACTTTTTTTTTTGGGGGGGGGGTAGGGTTATATTCACATCACTAGATTAAAATAATATATTTGAATTGAAATCTTCATGGAGATTTCACTTTCATTTTTGGTTTTTATTCAGCTGCCAGGGAGTAGTTTCTTTTAGCGAGGCTCTCAGTAATGATTAATATCTCCCCACAGGCAGAGGCCTAAGCACATCACTGGCACATAGCCTGTTTACAGTCTCCCGTGGCATTACTGGGCAGAGGCTCTGTGTCCATAAGAAAGTCTTTCCACTGTGAACATTCCTTAGCTAACACAAATACTCATGTCATTTGACAAAGGTTTTGTGATTCCCAAGGTGCAATGAGCACTTTTGAAATAGTGATACAAACTTAAATCTTCCTTTCCCAGACCTAGTGCAGTAAGTTGATACCTACTTTGGTCACTTCTTTTCTCTATTTTTTTCATACTGCATCCAAAAAGGTCTTACTATAGTGTTCTGAGGAAAGAATACTGTCTCCCAAATGCCTCTTTTTGTCTAATTACTTTCTAATTGCAGCCAAAGGTTATATCATTATCTGCCCTATAGGAAGCTCTAATGTGATTGGAATTTTCTTAGTAGCTTGCAAGACCTTTTCTGTGTTTGTTACTGGGAAACACTGAGGTGAGTGGTAGAAGATCAGCTTCTCATAACATTCAGTCTTGTGCCAGATGACCACCTATATCTTAGTTAACCACATGTTAACTAGAAAATTTCTGGTTTCATTATATTCATTTTCAGGTGTGACTTTGCACTGGAAAAATCTAAAATAAATTCCAGAAGCTTCCTTTTTTACCTCCCTTTCTTATCTATACAGCAGTTACTAAATTTGTTGGTTAAGATTAAGCAACTGCAGTTTCCCCTGCACTCTCTGTTTTTTGTTGGAAATACTCAGCACACTTCTAGGGATCTTGTTTGCTTCTGAGCATCAAGAAAATTTTAAGCCAAAACTCCCCAGAAATCTTGGTCATAAAACTGAATTTAACTAATCCCTTTTTTAAAATTTAAATTAAAAGATACTGCTTTAGGTAGCCACTCTCAGGATTTCTACCCTGTCAAAGGAAAACATTTCCACTACAAATCAATTGATTTCCCCAACGTACCCATTGCCTGAGTCTTCACAATTCTCTTCCTTAGACTATTTCAGAACTATTTATAGTGAAATCATGACAAAACTGCTTCCTGACAACTGCTGTTGAAGTGCTTAGCAGCAACTTTTATGCTACACCTAAATTTCTTTTTGGTGTAGCTGTTGAAATCAAAATTGATAAATAAAAATTCAGAGCGCCAAACTTTACTCCTGCTGAACTGCAGAAAGCAGAGTTCGGAGACACTTTGCAAGGAATGGAACAGGCCCCAAAAGGTGTTTCTATGTCATTTCTTGCCTGTGTGTTGGTCAGAAAAGCAAGCATAAATGAAAATAAAATTCTGATTGACTAGAGGACTTTTCTTCTATCCCAACTCCAGCTGTAGTAATGGCATTCGATTGGTGCTTTGAGGAAAGGCGATTTTCGTTAATATTTTTAAAGGAATTAGGGGATATATGCTGTAATCATATAACTTTACACATCATGTTAAAGTGGAAGTGCTGATCATGCTTTGGATTCTACCTCTAATACTGAGATTGCTGTAACTAACATGAATTTGTTAATCAATGAGGAATTTTAATCAGAAAGTTTGTTTACGAACATTTTAAACAGAAGCTATAGGGCAGATTGTGTTGCTTTGCGGTCTTTCAAATAGCAGGGATAAGGAATTATTCAAAATGAAGGTCATGATTTGGCCACAGGACCACAATGCTAAACATTAACAAGCAAACTTTAACTCTTTGCTTTGCTTTCCTTAGGTAAAAATTGATTTAGAAGCACTGATGTAGAAAAGACAGTAGTGATTCCAGGGAGCAGTAGCTTCCTAATCACAAGAATTCTAGAGAGTAAAAACTGCTATAGCAGAGCCCACCATGCCTGACAAGGTGCCTTTTGACCATAGCTTTGCATCCAAGCAATGGTTCCTGCATGACTTTGGTACTATAAATGGAAAAAAAATGGGACCTGAAGTTAGAAGGGTGCAGCTATTTAATGCAAGACTGTAATAATATAGCAAAGAATAGTATTGAATAATTGGAACTCAACACAATCTAAACTTTCAGATTCAGAGGAGTCCCTCAATACACAGGTAAGAGACTTAGCATTTAGTAATTTTTAAAGCTCATTTTGTGTGCAATACAGGAAATGGTCCTTAGCTAGTTTGTGTGACTTTGCACAGCTCAATAATCTCAGCAAACGTAAAATTTAGCTGTCTACTAAAATATTTCTTCCTTATTTTCAAACACTAGTAGCCAAGAAATGTATTCTAAATGCTTATATTCAGCCAGTGAATCTTACCAGATTCTGTCTTTCTTGCCTTTCCTACTGAGAAATAGAAGCACTTTACTTTGGCTATTATGAAATGTTTTAAGTCTCTTTCAATTTGGCATTGTCCATGCATGTGTTATCTCTTGTCATGTACCTTAGCAGTGGCCTAATTTAAAGTCTTAAGCTAGCTAGAAATATAAAGTCTATAGGTTCATCTATAATTTTGATTCAATGTCAATTGAAATTTGAGAAGTGGGCACCATTCCATTGATTTAACTGGGCTATACATATGATCCTTTGTTTTCATCAAAGAAAAATGGCTTTTGACAATTTTCAAATGAAAACCATATAAATAAACATAGCCAAATGATTTATTTTTTAAAGTATTTATTAACTTTCTATTGCATGTGGACATAGTTATAGCCCCTGACTCACGTACACAACTTCTGAAATAGTTTGTCTTTAGCAGATCATTGAACAGGTCAAATTAATAGAATAGAAGCAAAGTGAATGTGAGTAACAGAGATCAGTGCTTAAACAGAATCTTAGTCTAACAACAGTGTGTGTGGTTTGACTTTTATGAAAGTAAAATTCAGGAAGAGCAAAAGAAAACATTAACAGTAGGGAGTTTTAGAACTTTTTAACATTTTTTTACTGATTTTCTATGGTTCTTGATGATATGCCCACTTGTATATGAAATGAATGTATGTAGAATTATTTTAATTGTGTGAAAAATATTGTGGATTTTGGTGAGATTTGTCTTGTAAAGCAAATTATTTCTACTGGTGAAAGTTTGCATGGTAAAGTTGTTTAGGAGGAGATTAACATAATCACCAAGATAAACATCTCTCACCCAGACTTGAGAAGGAAAATTCTGCAGTAACTGGTGTTGACTAGTTGAAGTTGGAGTTTACCCTGACTGGCCATTTGTTGAAAACATAAGCATAATGTAGTGTCACTAGTGGTGTTCAAATCACTAAGGAAAACAGCGTCTAGATAAGGATTTAACATTCTAAATCAGGAGGACTAAACACTTCAAAGACATATTTCCTAAAGATTACAGCATTTATGAATGCAAGTCCCTTTGGGAAATTAGAGAGATTTATACTTTTAGGTCCCCAAGGCACATTTGAAAATCCCAACTCTCACCTGTGGACAGGAGACCAAGTCCTATCCTGTGCATCTGGTGTGATTTGAGCTACACATAACCTGTCTGGGGAGGCAGGAAGGAATTCAAGTTATTTTTGACACTGCAGTACTTTATCTTACATGAGCAAGCACCCTGCTGATATCAGAGAGTAATACAATGATTTATAGTTGATCGTGCTGGGGGTAGGTGACCTATCAAGATGCCAACATAGTCCCATAAGGGAATTCTTTCACGGAAAAAGTATGCACACCCTTCAGGAATGCTAAAATCTTGATGGTTGATTTGTTAGTTTCAGGCTCAGTTATTAGTCTCAGTGGTACCTGTCTGACCTTTCTGCCTCTTAAAAGAAAAACAAGTAACTGTGCCACTGCCACTGATGCTTGTGTACACTGCAGATGTACTGACAATCTTGCTCTGGGTGCTGTGGCCTGCATTGTTCCCTCCCATAGCTACCAAATGAATCCACCTTCTGCATATAAGCTCTTCATTCTGTGTTCTCACTCACTGCACAATGACTGTGCAGCTTAATAGTTGAACTCTGGTCTCTCATCTTTAGACTATTGTTATTAGTCACTGGAGTAAGCAATCATAACCAGTTCCAGCCATCAGCCGGGAACTTAGGACTCCCTCTTCCCCCTGCGGTGCTATCAGGTTAAACCATCGTGCTCTGCCATGCATGCTGTATTTCTGGCTTCATTTCCCTGCACACATGGCTAACAGCAAGTATTTCTGCAACAGAAAAGATGGAGACAGCAATGTGCTCACCCAGCTTTATAAGCTAACAGTCAGGATGCTCTCTTGAGAAAAGGGTTTGGACTCAGGCTGTGGAAGAAGTTGAACATAGGGGTTGTATTTTCTGGGTGAGTGCTCTGACTAGTAGACTGCACTGCCAATGGTCAGCATGCCTAGCAACAGCTGGGTTTGGAAAACTAAAGTAGCTACACATACATTTTAAAACTGAAGAGGGGCACTTAAGATTCCTTTTAACCTGACTCAATGTTCCAACCCAAAGGATGTCCTTAAGAAACTGATGTGCCACTCCACTTACATTTGGATGCCTATGAATTTCTTTGAGAGCTGGGTGGTTACTTGCGTAGGCCAGAGCAGCCTGGTAATGCTCAGAAGCAGTGTTGAAAGAACACGACGACAAAGACAATGGTCACAAAAGGAAACACAGGAAATTCCATTTAAACATAAGAAAAAACTCTTTTACTGTGAGGGTGGTAAAACACGACCTGTGGACTCTCCAGCCTTGGAGATACTCAAAATCTGACTGGACAAGGTCCAGAGCCATCCTTTCTGGTGGATTCTGTTTTGTGCAGGGGATTTAGACTAAGCAGTCTCCAGAATTCCCTTCCAATCTCAACTATCTGTGCTTCTATGAACACTGAGAATTTGAAGGCCAAACAGAAAGGCAAACTCTGGCTTTTTTTTTTTTACTCAGCTTTTGGTGCTTGAAACAGATAAATCCTATTGTAAGTACCCAAGTCCTCACTGAGATCCAAGCAAAGAAAACCAGGTGTGAAGAGAACTTCCTTTATACTTGCATGTATTTTCTTTCATACACTAACATGGATAAACTTAAAAAGAAGTGGGGGGGGGTGGGGGGAGTTAAAAAAGAAACAACAAAAAGAGGGAGGGAGCTGGCTTGTAGGAAATAATTAAACCCAAGGGCTGGAGAGCTCAAAGCAGTGGAAGTCAGAAAGAAAATTTTTTAATCAATGCTTCGTACAGAAATAAGTGGAGATGGAAAGGCTACAGACAAAAAAGTTAAATATGCTTCCACAGTTACTTTCATTGTTCTTGGCTACAATACAATAAAGGACTAGTTAGCCAGTCAGCCAAACTGGCAAAGAAGCCATTATTGGTGTTGTGGAGGGAGTACACATACAGTTGTGATGAAGAAATTTTCCTTATTCCACTCACATAGCTTTGAATGCAAGTAAGTTTTAGAGCTTGAATTAATTTTTTTTTTCTTTCCTTGGGATTTTCTTCAACTACAGAGTACTACATAACGTATCTTCACTTTCTTGCTTAATTTCACAGCCTATCCAATGCTTCAAATGCGATTAATAAACCTTGTCGTTGGCAACCCATCACTACTGGAAGTGGATGCAAAAGAGGACTGGGATGAAATGGATAGTTACACCCTGGAATTCTCTGTTTGCAGCAAACATTCCAAGCTAGTAAGGGAAGACAATTTATACTGAGCAATAGCCGTGCTTCCACCTTTCTTTTATTCTGAATGGTTATTCAAATACAGCATTATTTTATTCTGAGTAGTTTTGGTAAATGGAGGAGTTATCTTTAGATTGAGTCCAAAAAAGTAATGATTTATTTACATAGTGTAAAAAATAATTATGTAAAATTTTACTGAAATTTCCTGATCATCTTCTGTCAGTCCTTGGATGGGACATTAATATAAGTCAACAAAGCATTCCTCTACATAACGAACATTGTTAAAAAAAAAAAAAAATATGATATATGAAACTTCAGGTTGGAGTCTCCCTCTTCTGCTTTTGGTTCACTCTTGTTTCTTTACTATTACTTCTTGCGGTTCCTTCATATCATCCTCTCAACAGCCAGTTTCTTTCTGAACTTTCTCAGTTTGGAGTCCTTTTCCTATTTGATTACATAGAGGTGTGCATTTAATTATAAATATCACATGAGATATAGCTCAGAAAGATTGAAGGAGATCAAACTAGAGGCATATGGTGAGATGTGTAAGAATGTCTTCTGATGGAATGGAACTACTTTGATATAGCAGGGAAATCTGAGATGGGTAATGGGAGACTTCAAGAACTGGAAAATAATCTGAGCACTCTCTCACACTGACATGTCATTAGAAAATGTTCTAGAACAAATCAGTTAAAGAAATATTAAATAACTGCCAGGGCATAGGATGGTCATTCAAGAATTTTAACCGTGAAATTCCTCACTTGAAGATTGTGATGTGTAACCTGTCATTTCAGTCAGTCAGGAGAGCAGATGACAGACATGCCACCAGTTTGTAAAAACTACTTCAGGGGTGATCTGAGGAACTACAATACCCAAAGTCTGACTTTCATGGGTAGCAAACTGATTGAAATTATTGTAAAATAGAACTAGTAGAAATTTGACTAAATTAAAATATGAGGGAAGAATCAACATGGATTCTGAGGAAGGAAATTGTATAGCGAACGTAGCAATCATTAGGCTGAGCTAGCAATTCTTGTGTATTTTAATTTGTAAAATGCTTCTTTGAGAAAAGTACCTTACTAAAAGCCCTTGAAGAAGCTAAGCTGTCATGGAACGGCAGCAAAGATCACCCATAGGCTACCAACTGATCAGGAGAGCCAAATAAATGATAGTTTTTCACAAATAATAAAGAAAACAACCAGTGGGGTATCACTGGATCTACAGAGATCCAGATCCTGCTGTACAAGCTATTCACAAATGACAACAAAATGTGTATGCTGAAGCAGGAAAGTTTGCAGAAGATAAAAAGTTGTGCACCAAAGTCACAACTAAAGCAGACAGCAAGGAGTTGAAGAAAGTTTTAACTAATGCTGAGCAGCCAGGCAGTAAAACCTCTGGTATAATGCACGTTTAACAGATTCAAACAAATGCAGGTGAAAGAAAAATACAAACCAGAGAGCTCTTAGCTGTAACTGCTCATGAAAGGGATTTTGAAGTTATTTGGATAGGCAGTGCCATGCTCTGTGGCAAGTAAAGACAAACTGAATATTACAATAATTTCCTTATGAAGTTAATAGAGAACACATCAGGAAAACAACATGATGTTATTGTACCAATCATAAATCTCAAATACATGCACTTCTGGTCATTCATCTCAAAGACCAATGTAGTAGCATTAGATAAGACACAGAGAAGGTAAACAGTAGTGATCGGAAACAATTAATTGCTTCTATACAAGGGAAACTGAATAGGACATTCTTTTATGGAAAAGAGATGATTAAAGGTGAATCGGGCATAAAATCAGTGGTATAAAGGTGATTCATTGTTTCTCAGAAGTGCAAAAGCTATATTGTCATTTGAAACAAACAAAGGGAAACACTTTTTTTTACATGTTGCTTAATTGAATTGCTGAACTCGTTGCTAGAGGATGCTTTGGAAATCAAAAGATATGTTTTAAAAGGGATTAGACAAATATATGGAGGATATGTCCATTGTTTGCTATTGAATTCAGTGGTCTGAAATGCTTTAAGAACTGATTGTCAGAAAAAAGGACAACTTTGTGTTATCCTGTTTCTTATTCTCTGAACAGTCACAACTTGTCACTGTACAGAATGCTAAAATAGATGGACCTCTGGTCTCACCAGTGTGGCAGTTCTTACAGTCTTGTGACAGACACTTTTTATTTGACTGTGTTCAGTGTCATGCTGAGGCAACATCAGTTGAGCAATATGAGAAGTTCAGTATAAAAATAACACCCTTTTCAAAGTATTATTTCCGTTTGTATCTACCACCCCTCTGTACTGTGGCAGGCATTGCCAGTAGCTAATAATACACAAGCCCATAAATAACATCAGCACCAATCATGTGTGGCAGTGATCTGCTTGTACCATACTTGTCCACATAATTTCTGTTACCAGTTTTATGAATTCATAATTGACAACTGCTTCCCTTGAGTACTCTGGTAAAAGTATGGCATTGCTACATACACTGAAAACTAACAAAATCAGGCTTTGTTACTTTGAAATTAGAACTATGAATTCTTCAGTTCAAGACACCTCGCTAATCACATTCTGCTTTGAGGCCATTCCTAACAAAAAGAGGGATCGATTAAATGGTCTTCTGATTATTACTGTAGGAGCGTTACAAAGGGAGAAAGTCAGTTTTGAAAGGAGTGACTCCAAGATAAAGAAATTCAAACCAGTCCCTTTATACCCTTGCACTAGGTTATTAGGCAGGAGAAGCAAACTTTGCAATGCAGATATATCTGCCAGTACAAACATGGTATTTACTACATTCTTTTAAACGGCTATCTTTGTTTTGGGAGTGCTGATCCATTTTCACAACATAACTACCTTTAGGGTAAATCTAGGATAGCTGTGATTATCCCAGAAGCATCGCGTATTTGTGATACACTAGCATATATTATAACACTGACGAGTATGTGGGAAATAAATTTGCTACATTTCTCCAGTTCCAATGACGGCTGAACTGAGGCTACAGAAAAATCCAAAAGATGAAAACGGTTTTCCTCTCCTGAAAGGACTGCCGGTAAGAAAGCTAAGCAGCCATTAGGTGGTGCCTAGGAATTTGTATAGAAAGGGAAGGACTTCCTACCTCGGGCATTCATTTTTGCAAAAGAACCAGAAGCATGTGTATACTTATGTGTATGTTTATCTGAAGAAGTTGTCAACAACAGCCTACCAATTTCTATAGTGAGAATGCATTGTGCAGAAATAAATCAGCACCCAAAATCAGACACTAAATTGAGAAAGTGAATAAAATGAGACTATTTTTAATGTATGCTAAAATATGCCTTTTGCTATTTAGGTTGAATAAATTAAACTGCTACTTTCCATCTAACCCTGTGACCTCCCAGGGCTTTTATTTTCAGTACCATGTTTTGAAAAAAATAAAAAGAAATTTCCCTGAGGATCCCTAAGTTCCTCTGCTACGAAAGATCTGAACTGAGATAGCTGGAGGCAAGAAACAGCACGGTTCCCGATAATGATACCATTCACTGTACTACTATTATAAAAGCACCATTTAATTGTCATTCCATAAACATCTGTTTCAATGGCTGAAGATTTCTTTTGCTAATAAGTTTTTGCTTCATTTTGTGAAATGCATGGTCTTGAGTTTAAACTATTATAGAACTGCATGATATGTCCTGTGTTTAAAGTGCAACTCATTAATAGAACTGGTATCTTGTATTAAACTTGTATTTCTGATTTTGATGCCTAAATAAGACATATGCTCTGTTCATCTTTTTGATTTAAACTTAAGGCAAGCCTGTGAAAGTAACATATATGCTAAAGATCTGTAGGGTTCAGTCACAGTGGACTGAAAGCATCTGATGTCTTCTGAACATGGTTTCTAAGCAGTGTCAGGTAGAGGTGAGAAATCACCTGAAAATCCTGAGTCTGAAGGACCTAGTCAAGAAATTATGGCCATATATTAAATCACATAATTCACAGGAGCAGCAAGCACCTGTTGGCTCAGTTGTCACTGTTTTCTCTGAAGGACTTTCTGGGAACTGAAATATCTGATATAGATGAATGACTTGCTTTGTTTTGTATCATTTGGAGTTTAATACCATACCATTTCTTCCGTTGCATTATCCTGACATTAAGAATAACTTTTTATCATCCTTTCAGCACAATAAATGTATACCTAATCTACATCCTTCTGTCTTATCGTGCATTTATATGCAGGTAAACTACAGACCTGTATGTGAACAAAGAACAGGTATTCCACTTGGTGAAAACATTTACAATGTAGATCCCAGGAAACTAAGAACAAGACAATATCATAAGGATTCAACAGTAAGTTTTTTCTGATCATTTCATGGTTACTGAACAGACCTTAGAATGAATTTTTTTACCATCATTTATTGCATACACAGTGTTCTTTATTTTTCTACAATGTACTTTAATAATCAGTATTTCATAAAGCAAACTGTACAGACAGGGTGGTTCAGTGGTGTGCTTACTGCAGCCTGTTTGCTTTCAATTAAGACCTTTAGGTAACATGCTATTGGAGGATACATATTTCTCTGTCAGGCTCTGAAGGATGTGATGGTGTAAAATTATGAATATTACATTAACAGAGAAGATAGACGGTGGGACAGAACCGGAATTGAAATATAAAATCAGGTAACTTCAATGCAAATGTTTAAATCATAGTCATCAATGACGAAAGCACCTGTGCCAGACTTTCCACTTCAAGTCTATTCTCGTCACCACTGGCAGAGGTGCTGATAAGATGTCGTGAGTTAAAATAGAAAGACAGGAGAGGATATCTGTAAACCTCGCTCTTTCCCTCCAAAAACACTGTTGTTAAAACAACTGGCATAGTATGCCAGTCATGATAATTCTGAAATTGTAAGAAATATGGGAAGAAAAAAAGGTTTTTAATCAAGATTTTCAAATAGAGGCTTTTAAACAGATCGTTGTTTTGTGTGTTAATAAACCTAAAAAATTAAAACAGAGTTGACACCATACCAAGAAGTAGTAGAAGTTTTATGGCTCCTCTGTGAAGATGTCATGTGGAATCTGCTCATAGGTTTTTTTAACCCTTACCTCCCTCTCCATGTTCCTGGCTTTTGCCTACACTACAAAAGGCTTCTAAACTTTAAAGATCTCTCCTTTATAGACACTTTGTAACAACTAAAGCACAGGTTCACTTTCTGCTTGTCCTGGGAGAGGGAAAAGCCCATTAGACGGCTTGTCACCATTTTGTGAGTCTAACAAAGTAGAACCTTTGGCGATGGGATGAGCTGGGGCTGACTAAAGGAAATCTCAGGTGAGCGGCTGGGTTATTCAGGCAGTGCTGGCTTTAAGCATAAGAACAGAAAGCCAGAAATTTACAGGGACAGAAGAGGAGCTTCCCCAAGACCATCCTCCCCAAAAAGCTCCCTTCGTACCAGTACGGCTCTGAACTCACTGCTTATGCCCTTGGTCCCAGTATGCATCTGCCTCTATTCCTGCTGCCAAACTACGGAAGGGAGAGTCCTATGCAAGCAGAGGTATTCTCTCCAGCAATGGAAAGCAGGAAGATGGCATAGAAGTTCATCTTTCCCCTTGCCTTCTCTTCTCCTTCTTGGTTTGGGCAGGGGGAGTTGGATCCATCCAGTGCTGGCCTTTTTGCTTTCCAAAGAGTCTTTTAGGAATTTCAAATACAGTTCATTTTTCTTCCCTAATGGAGCAATTTTCTGCTGGAAAATCCTGTCTCATCAAAACAAAGAATACCATCAACATTTTGACAGAAAATTACTGAGATTTTAAAAGGTCAGAATTTTTGGATGTGGCAATATCAGTGGAAACAATGAAGTAGAGATGAAATTTTTAAATCTTCACAAAAGCATTTTGTAAGTCTGAAAACCTTTTTTTTAATATCACATTCTTTGAAAAATCCTATGATTTCAATATTTTTCCTGATTAGAAATGAAATAAAAATTTTGGCCTAGTATCTGTTAGTATCTGCTTGCAGGAAATATTATTTTGAAATCACCTACACCATATAGGGATAGTTGCATTGGTTACTCATTACTTCTTCTGTAAACCCTTAGTAAAGAAACTGAGCTAGAATCGGTTTTCATGGCCTTTCCACAGATTCCTGAATTGTATAAAAGTGTGCTAACAAGTCATCTTGAGCTGAATACAACTGCACCTTGACTGAGAGAATGTCTTCACTTCCAGCTTTCTCAGACTGTACAGAGAAGGTAAGAAATAAACCAGAAATGTCCAAATTATTGTCTCTAAGCTAAATTGTGGTACTTAGCCAGACACCCAACCACTATTGGAGTAAGAACTGCTCAAGGAAAATTGTGCTCAAATGAAGGAGACATTCCAAACCTTCACCGAGGCTTGAAAGGCTTAATGAATGCCTGAAATAACCAGAGCAGTTTTTCCTTCAAATGTAGCCATAAAACAACATACAACTTAAATTTCAGGTTCTAAGAATGAAGTATCCAGTTACAATGCTTCCAATCTGTTTCCAACTTAAGCATTTCAGGTCCATCAGTAAGCTGTCATTGCCTTATTTTGTCACAGTTACTGAAGTCAGCCAAAGGACAGGCTGGGAAGACAAAGGTAAGGATAATTTTAAATTTGAAATTATCGAACAATTTTGAGCCCAATGAGTCCATGGCAAAACCCAGTAATTTCAGTGAAACCAGGAATCATGATATTTAAAGGTCATTGCATAACAACAGAAGCCAGAAATCTTTCTGAGTATTACTCTAAGAAAAGCACCCCTTTCCCTCCATACTGTTACTTCTCTTGTGCCCATGCCTTCACCATAGTTTGTGGTTACAGTGGGTTCTCTATACAGTTATTTTGCAATATTATCAGGAATCTTTTTCTCCTTGTCACTCATCATGCCTACAAAGAGGCTAGACTGAACTAATGACAAGGCTGTGTGCAGGAATCCCCAAAAAGTCACGTCCTGGGAAAACTTAGAACAGTGTTTGCAATGTGAAGAAGAAAGGGCACTGTACATGGGATAAACCAGAGGCTGATACATGCTAATTGATAGGGGAAGTAAAAAACACTGAGAATGTATTTGGCTTGAGGAGGGAACAAAGTTGTGTAGGACCTTGCAAGGGTAGAGATTAGTCCTATAACAGGGGATATGGTAAAGCAGACATTTCAGACTAGTGATGGGTATGAACAGAATGACAGGTGAGAACATAAACTAAGCACAAATCATTTGGGTGTGCTGAAAGGAATGAGGAGAAATGCAGTAAAGATAGAAGGAAGGCAGCTGCATGAGTGAAAGAGGGAGATGATCATGATTGGATCCATGGTTTCCTTGGTGAGATCAGGAAAGGGTTTTAGTGCTGGTCCGTGTGATATATAAAAGGTGACAGGAAAGCATAAATCATAATCCCAATGATTTGGGATTATCAGAAGTGAGAAGCACAGAGGAAAGCAGGAAGGGATCAAGGCTGCAGCTTTACTGAATGGCATTAGTCTTGTTTTCCTTTATCTCTAGTTGCCCTAGGATTCTGTCATGCCTGCAAAGCACTGTGAGATCTTTAGGTGATCAGGGCTCTAGGGCGGCAGTGTCAGGGGACCTATTGGCAGCTGGCAATTCTGTTGTTCCCAGACATATGCATTAAATTGAATGGCTATGGTACCACATATTTGAAATACTAGAGAATGTCTTGAAATCAGCGAGCCTCAAACACCTATGGAGGCTAATAAAAATCAGAAAACCCTAATAGGCAACAAATGGAAGTGAGGAAGAAATCAGGCCCACACATTTTCCATGCACTGCTGGAAGAATGTGAAAAATGGATCTGACACCTTCTGCTGCTGTTTATATACCACATTCGTCAACTGAGTAGGGGGGGTTGATTGTTTATCCACCTTACCCTCCAGTCCAGTACTGGACTCCCTAGATCATGACCCCACACAGCTTTCATAGCATCCCGAGCCACGTGCTGACCCAAAGATACAAGTCCATGGCTACTGAAATGTCTCAGTCAGTATGAACATCACCTACAGCTGCCTGCAAGGAATTTGGGCTTGTTTTGTAATGGGTCTCAAGACTGTCCGGCACTGATGGTGGTCAACCAGATTGAGCTGGAGCCTACGAATGATGCCTCGGGTATGGACCCTGCATCACATGCTGGGTTTTATTCTCTTTCTCATGAAGATTCACTTTATATATTTGGACAATCTCTCACAGTCAGCAGATTGCTCTACTGATCCTTGAGCATTGTATTGGAGACAGGATTCCAAACAATCCCAAATGCCTCTGTCAGTGGTGACTGTAATCTGTCACCTAATGGAAGGTAGTGCTCAGTGCCTCACAGGAATCAGTTAGAGGAAAAGATAGAACAAAAATAAAGAAATTAACTAGTTCTCTTTCCCTATCTGTCTGTGAAACCAAAAACTACATTAGGTGCATTTAATAAATCTGGGGGAAAAAAAATAAAATATTTTTGAAGTGGTGTAGGTTTTTTTTTATTATACAGGTATCGATGAAGCACCAGTAATGTTAAAAATAAAAGACTAATCAGGAAAAATACTCCAGACTACCATATATAATCCAGAGTCTCCATTTTTAAATGTATCTGTAAGTTTTATAATTTCAATTAAAATAAATATTATGACCAGAAATGGGTATAAGCCACAGTTGCAGAACTAAACACTATTTACCTTTGAGACAGTTCCAATATGAATTGAAATATCTTTTCAACAACATATTTATAATTGAGCCCATAACTAGAGAAGATAAATTGGGCTTTATATTTTATGCGTCACGTAATCTTTTAAGATGGTAGTCCCAGAGGCTATGAAGGAAACTTTTGATTGGTCTTTTGTGTGTGAACCTTTGGAATAAGTTGCTTTAACTTGCTAAAACTTGCTTCATCTTGTTAAAAATGCTGCCTTTTTTAACTAACCAGTTTATTCTACAAACCATCACCTAGATTTTTTGCCTTAGAAATACAATTTATTAATCTGTGTGATTATATTGATATATAGATTTTAGAAGAATAAGAATGCCTTATTTGAGTTAATTGAATTATACTAGTTGATTTCGAACCCTGTAAACGTCTTCTGTCTTCTCCTAATGCACTGCCTTATGGGAATTGTTGTCTGGACCTGTGTCACCTGTGTAGAGCTGGGCTGTGATGATGAGGCTACATCTCCTGAAGCAGAATGTGGTCCTGCTACCCAAACTAGGAAACTGCACTTTTATTTCAATCTGACTCATAAGGAAACCTTTCTTATCAATCAAGAAGAAATAAAATATGTAAAGAAAACAGTGACCCAGCTTTTGGTCTGCTTGATAGCAGACCTTTTGTGAGCACCACAATACAAAAAATACCCATGACTAGACAAAATTGTTAGTTAACTGAAGGTCCTTATTTAAATCTTGCTTGATTGTTTTTAAGAGCAGCATAGGCGTGTTCCTTCCTAGCCTTGCTTTTGCTAGATTCTGTATTCAAATTTCAGCAGTTCTTATGGAACTGACTGAAAATGGTGTCAAATGTTTCTGCTCAGCAAAGCCTACATTTTTTTCTTTTTTTCTGCAAAACAAAGAATCCATCAATGACAATGATGATTTCTTTTAAAAGGTATCTCGGCTTTTCCATTTCAAAGTATCAGCTATTCCTGGACTTTCCCATTGTCACCTGTCTGATGAACTTCAGGTACCATAAATAGACTGTAATTTATGTAAATTATAGTCACCTTATGTCATCGTGTCACTATAATTGAGTGTAATTTCAAAATAACAATCATACCATTTCATATGAAAAACAAATGAGTTACATCAAAAGCTTCTCTGTGCAAGTCCAACCTCAACTCACAGTTTTGTTGAACAGTGTCCTGATCACGCGTTTGACGATTTGCAGAATTAGTTTCCCTCAAATATTGCATTATAGCTTTCTAAACATGGGAAGCTGAATCTGTTTTGGTCAAATTCAAACTCCATCTAGACTGTGCCTGCCAGTTGCATAGAGCTCTGGAACCCCTTCAGCTCTGGTCTTGTCCCTGGGGCTTGTTATGGCTTGTGACCTACCTCCTCTTAGCGCGCATCTCTAAGGGGAAGGAGTCGGCACCAGGGTTGCGCATTACCTCCCACTCAGTCTCCAGCCCTCTGCCTACCTGCAGAGAAGTTTCCACTACAAGGTACTGCTGGCCTGTGACCCTTGGGACCCCAAAGATGTTCGCACGCAGTGGACCTTCATCAGTATATATTATTTGTTAAGATGATGTTTATTGATAGTTGGAATGCAGCTAGAAAGTGCTTTTAAAAGTTTATTATCATTATCTTTGTTTTTCAGTTGGAAAATGATAACACACATAGATCCATACTGGGGTTTGGGACATCATGATTCAGCCCTTAGCTCAAAACACCTGTAGTCAAAGGAAACACAAAAAAAAGGTAGAATAAGGAACTAATGAAATGAATATCATTCTAGCTCAGATTTTAATTTACAAAATACCATGTTGCCATAACACAATTGATACCAACTATGTAAAAACATCTCTTTCGATATGCCATCACTGAAATTGCTTTCCTGTGGTGACCATCCACCTCCCACCTTGCAACCTACTGATTTTGTTCTGAAATACTGAAGCAGAACAAAATTTCTGCTGAGCTCCCAGATTGTTTGCATCTGAGAGAAAAAGACCGGACTCTTCCACCTCTGTGCTGAGAATAATTTTGGTTTTGAATTAGAAATAATAAATTCAATGCATTAAAACTTTGATATGGAATGTTAGTAATAATTGAATAACGGATATTTTAAATGTTTTCTGTTTCAGATTTATGTCGATGCTGTGGCCTTTTCTGAAAAATATTTTATTTGGATATTAGCAATTGTATTATTAGTGGGCACTATCTTTGCAGCATCTCTGAGACAAAATTATGATGGAAATGGAAATTCAGGAGGAATAACAAAGGATCACCATTACAAACTTCAAATACCACAACTGTTACTTCTACCTAGGTGGAGAAGCGGGGCTTTCAAATTACGTACACAAGAAGTTACCCAAAAGATAAATTATTCCTTTCCCTGCATGTTTATTGAACCTCTTACAGATTTTTATGTTAAAGGTAGCTCCCGATTTGATAATATAATACTAATAATCTGAAACACTTATTTTTACATATGTGACTTCTCCATTAGAATTTGACTTACCATTTCCAAATTGTTTTTGAAATCTCCAGAAAGTATACATTTACAAGATTTTTTATGCAGAAGATTTCAGAAAATGTGAAGAATTCTCTTCTCACCGTACTGGTTTAGTGAGTATTAAACACAATTAAACAGGTAGGAATGAGATATATTCTTATAGATTCTCTCATGATTATTTTCTCAGCTTCCATCACCAATGAAAATTTTAAACCTCATAAATAAATACTGCATGTTAATTAGTTTAGACAATTGTGAGTTAATATTTAATAACTATTCAGTAATTTCTACATAGTGACAAGCTGTAGTGATGATTACCGAAATGGTGTGCACTTACACTGTCTTTGGGAGCAACATCCAAGAGTGCTCTTAGTGGTATTTATCTGGGACTATTTATTAGTGCTGTTTATTTAGTACTATTCCTAGTCCTTTTGGCACGCATCAGACAGCTGCCCAGCAGAGGCCTCAGGGCCCTGCAGCATGTGTGACTGCACTCACGCTACACTTCAACGCACTGGGGCGTGAAAGCTGCCATAGCCCCTTCGCGCCTCACTGCTGCAGACCTTACTCGCGCACAGACCATTTCCAGCCTTCTTCCTCCTGCACATCCGCTGATAATCCCCACATGCCACTAATGCCTTTGCCCATCAGTCACAGAAAGTCTCTGCCTTAAGAGCTCTGTTTTGAGGCTATCCATACTCTCTGTGACACAGCCTGGTGGCAGATTAGTACATTGGACTAGTGCATCGGACTTCAGCATCCATGTCACCTTGCAGCACAGCATTCCGTCATTTTCTTCAATGAGGTATGAAAAATACCTTCTTTTTCTTGTTTTGACCATCCTACCCACCAGCTGGACTTCTTGCTCCTCAAACTGACCCTTGCTGACTTTCTTCATGCCTTTCAAGATGTTACAGATGTCTGCCACATCCTATCTCTGGCACAAGCCAGAAAGGAGCCAACATGTATGGAAAATGAGTGAACGAGGCTGGGAATGTAGAATCAGGAGCATTTCAATGGGACTATGGAGATACACCCATTCCAAAACAATTTAGGTTGTTATTTCTAGGTGACAATAAGAGCAAAAACTCCAATTTTGCATTTGGTCTGCTGAGTTTCGCTATTGGCTAGAGAAGAGATGCGATGTGAGGACAGTGCACATTTCCCTCCCTAAATACCTAGCGTCTATTACTGCAGAGCTCATCCACAGATTACAGAGCCTGGGTGTCAGGTTCTCACCTCTGCTTCATTAGCTTTATATGCCAAATGGAAGATACTAGAGCTGACTTAGCTAATTAGTTAAGTAATCTCTCTAGTAGTTGGATGTGCTCACAATCTGCCTGCTGTTCATATTACCTAGTTGCAACTTGTACCACAATCGTTCCTGCTCTGTGCAAGTCTCCAATTATTTGCATTTTTAAGGCCATCATTGTCATGAACACTGAAGTGACTCATAACTTTTTAAAGTGAAAAAATAATCCTATATTTGAGTTGCTGTCAGTACAATGGCTGATTCTAAAACACTTCCTTCAAAAAAATCATCTTCCTCCTTTTTACCAGAACATTTTTTCAGGTTTCTGACTTTTTTTAACATTTATTACATTTTATTACATACAGAAGCATTGTTAGCTTCAACAGCTTTTGTCCAAGAACCTGATCCTAAATTTCCACAGGTCCAGTCCAGTCATCCCAGACAGCTGCTGTAATTAAAGCATCAACTTAGTGAGTCTCCGTGTGTGAGTGTGTATGGCTGAGTGTCTACCTGGCTGCCTCCACGTGCTGCTGTCTTGCTCTGGCTCTGACAATGGCCCTTCTCCTCCCCTTTTGATCTTTCTTCCTTTTCACTCCAAATCCACCTATGTAGTTCTTATTTACACAAACTGGAAACAGATTTAACAGGTACCACACTCACCTCAGGATGCTCCTAAGGTAATGAGGAATTTATTTTCATGTCAGTATTGCATTGGTTAGTAATTTTTTAGGTGATTAGGTAGATCCATAATAGGAAAATTGGCTATTTTTTTTTCTTTTCTGGATTTCTAGTGGATTTTCAAAGCTTCTTGGAAGCAAGGTTATGATGTGTATCTCATACTTTCTGCCTTTCTATCCATCATTTTCTCAAAAGACTTTGCAGAAGCCTGTTGCAGTCTGAGTTACAGACAAAGTACTGAAAATCTTGTTAGAAAAAAGGATAGGATACATGGGAGCAAAAGTTAGCAATAGGAAGTCTGCCATAGGAAAAGGAGAAAAAGTACTCAAAAACTTCTTACTAAATGGCTTACAAATACATAATAATACATGTAAAAATAGAAATATGCATACAGACAGCTAGCATAATTCACATGTCTCGAGTTCCCCTCTCAGAAAAAGGGGAATTTTCACTATTGGATGAATAAATGACCCAGACATATTCTCTGCATTCAATAGCTTCAGCAGTGTTTTGAAGTTCTTCAGCCTCTGATGACAAGGCCTACATATTTAGATAAAGTGCAGCATTTCCAGAGAGGCATGCAGGAATTCAAAACAAACACAGCCTTTGCACGACTGTGCAGTTGCAGAAAATTCTTAAAAGGAAGCTCTGCTTGGAAGAGTAGGGTCTTTTCAGCACTGTGAAATTTAAGATGACAATATAGGGTTGAAAGAAAAGAGATGACATTTCTGTTGAGGGGATTCGTACGTACATTATGCAGGAGGAAGAGTCACAGAATTTTAAATGCTGACCTACACAGGGTCAGGTTTGTGGTTCAGGCACAAGAACGGGGCTAGTGCTTCTAGGGGATCTGTGGCAGGATGTGAGCTGAGCAACGGCATCCGAGACATGATTCATAGGGTATACTGCAAAACAGTGCACGCTGCAGGAATCCAAGGAGTTCAAGTGCAACAAATGCATCTGCAAAAAAATAAAAGTTCTTCAGAGAGGTCCTTTCTGACCATTTTCAATTTCTTAAAATCTTGTAACAATGAGGACACCAGAATTATAGAACATGGCATTAAAGCTACTTTTAGTCATGATGTTACGTTCTTCCACAGCTTGCTATGACATTCTTCCACAGCTTGCTAGCTTAGAATACACCCAAAAGGTATTAGATCTTACAAATTCAGCGTGATATAAGAAGTTTGTGTTGGATTGCTTGTTTACTATTCAGCTCAGCTTCTTTCAGAGCTGCCTTACTGTTTATTCCCATAGGGGTGACCTTGTCTTTGGCTGTATCTGAATGGCCCCGTTTAGGAGGTGTAAGTCAGAGCACAACCAGACGTTCCCTAGCTAACCATGGTGCCCCCACTCTGCCTGCCTGAGCTGCTCATACATTGACTCTCGAATCAACACCGTTTACAGCTCAGAATTTTAAGTTAAAGTGACATTGTTTGCCTTAAAAATGCAGTGATGACTGCTTATGAGCTCACAGGCATTTGTAAAGCTGGAATAAGACAGACGCAGCTGCCAGTAACCTTCCCAGCTGTCCCAGCCATTCCTTATCCTCCATCAGAGCCTTCAGTAGGTGAACCTGTCTGTTTCTGACCACTCTGTCCTCAGCAGTACGTATAACTCTTCCAGGCTCTCCGAGTCATACACAGTTTTTATTCACGGAGATTTTATATTGACTTTCTAATTATTACTACAAATCCTGCATAGCATCAGTCTTACTCTTGTTTTCTCCACAATCATCTAGAATCATCTCTACTGATCAATAATTCTTTTTGAGCCATGTTGGTCACCCCATATCTGACCCATGCAAAGCGAGCTTTCTTCATAGAATACAATGTTAACTTTCCAGAAAAAAAACTATCCAAGTATATTATATCAGCACCATTTCCCTTAGGAGCAACTTTGTAATTTAACAAGAAATTAAACATTTTTTTCCATAAAGCTGCGTCAGCTGCTACTGCTATATTCTTATCTTATAATTCCTTATTGCATCCTGTATCAGCATTTATTGCTGGTGATTTACATCAGATAAATCAGTGTATTATTATCTGTGTTCTCACTTGTCCAATTTGAATACTTGTAGTCAGTCTTCATGTCTTGCAGAATTTCTGCAATAATTTAAGCTTTATTAAAAAATTAATATGGTTTCATGCTTCCTGAGATCACACATGCAAAGTCGTTTAGGAATCTCAAATTCCAGTTCTTTAGGACCTGTGTACCTTAAAATGTTTCTCTTTAAGAAAAGTTGTTCACTATCTTTCTTAATAATGACCAGGAAGGCACTTAGTCATCATCATATGATACAAATACATCACACATTCTTTCAAGTATAGAACAAATTTATTTATTAGAGTTCTACTTTTTTTGTATCAACATTTTTTTTAAATCTAGATGTAATAGGCCTATAACAGTGTTAAGATTTTGAAAACTTGAGTTGTTCCTAAAACTGCCAACCATGCATATTCCTTGATGTTCTCGTCCATTTTCCTATGCTTGATAACTTGTAGTGATTGCTAGGTTTGCCTTTTTTCTACATCTTGTATATGTTTATTTCAAACTGCTGTGTTCACTTCCCCACTAAACTACAAATGTATTTTTCTGAATCTCCCTTCTTTCTTGATCTCAATACCCTGACATATGTCCATCTATTTCTTCTTCATTGAGACTTTCTACTTTGATACAATTTTTCTACGCAATTTTTCTTTTCACTCAGTCATTCCTTTTCCACACCTTTTTTGGGAACAAGTCCAAACATATGTCTTGGGAACAAGAAGACATAGCCAGTGTCTAAGTGTGTGTATATGGTATGGCTTGTAACCTTGTTTGCACATACTGAACGTAGCCCATATCTAAATATTCAGGCAAGCACTTTCACTCTAGTAGTTATCTTTACCACAATAAAGTCTGAAGTTGTTAATTTCCTTATTTTTCTATATTTTTGGTTTGGTCAGAAAATCATTAGGTAGGGTTTTTTGGAACTCCAATAATGCTTTAATGTGTAGCTCCAAGTTAGGTATCTGATCTGAAGTTCCTCATAACAATGTAATTTTCTTTCACAAAATTATGAAAGAAAAAGTTATCTTGTTCTTTAGTCTTGACTCCTGTGCAAGAGGCCCTCACTGGTAAACCCATTTTAGGCTTATTACTATTACATTGATCCATATGAATTTACTTTCCTATGAATATGAGAAGGTTAAAACTGTATTCAATACTCCATTTCTTCATTTATTACTCAATTCCTGGTGGGCCAAAACCTCTGCCAGGCAAAGTCCTCAATTATTTACAGGAATAAAGGGAGCCTAACGTTTTAACTCCGTTAAGAGTGGCTTCTCATGGTCCCTGAACATATTCCTTCTGGACATAGTCCTTCAAACCTCTGGAAATGGAGAGAAGGAATTGATATGTGACCTGGCACACTTTTGCCTTCTAACTTATGACACTAAAAACATAAACTTTTTTTCTTTCACAACTGCTTTCCAGCATGGGAAGTTGCCCTCAATGCCCAACCTTTCTTCTGGAATCACTGGGGTGGAAATGTTTAAAAAAAATAAAACCCTTGGCAAATATAATGAGAATTGGGATAAAACCTGACAATTGGGCACTACTGTTGGGCTGAGCATTGTTCAGACTGATATCAAAAGAACACAAGGCCAACGAAAAGAAGCTGAACATAAAATTTTCATAAAGCAAACTATGCAAACTGAAATCTGATTGAACTTCTTGTTTTCAATTCACAAAGAAACCTGAAAGAATCAAACCCACAATGAACAGTGGCCTATGCTTAATCTGACGGCCACAAGAGGGTACAATTTGTAAATTGTAAATGAGTGCAATGGTCGGTCCCACGGAGGTTTCCCCAAGTGACAACAATCTTTTTTGAAGTCACAAAAATCCCTTTTCCAGAACTGCCTAAAAGAAATTCTGGCACGGCACCTCCCCAGGTATATCCCCCCAGGAGCTCACAGGTCGCTGAAGGCACCCACTTTCTGTGTGCTTGCTGCGTGATGGTTTCCCTTTAGCAAGGCCCATCATCTGCTGTTTGCAGACAACTGAAGCTTTCCAAACCTTTCATGCCATTCAAAAGGCAGCCAGCCAAGGGAGGTGATTCTGCCCCTCTCCTCTGCTCTGGTGAGACCCCACTGGGAGTACTGCATCCAGCTCTGGAGTCCCCAACATAAGAAGGACATGGACCTGTTGTAGCAAGTCCAGAGGCGGGCCATGAAGATGATCAGAGGGCTGGAGCACCTCTGCTGTGAGGACAGGCTGAGAGAGTTGAGGTTGTTCAGCCTGGAGAAGAGAAGGCTCCGGGGAGACCTTATAGCAGCCTTTCAATACCTGAAGAGGACCTCGCAGGAAGCTGGAGAGGGACTTTTCACAAGGGCATGTAGTGATAGGATGAGGGGGAATGGCTTCAAACTGGAAGAGGGGAGATTTAGATTAGATATTAGGGAGAAATTCTTTACTCTGAGAGTGGTGAGACACTGGCACAGGTTGCCTAGAGAAGCTGTGGATGCCCCATCCCTGGAGATGTTCAAGGCCAGGTTGGACGGGGCTTTGAGCAACCTGGTCTGGTGGAAGGTGTCCCTGCCCATGGCAGGGGGGGTGGAACTGGATGATCTTTAGGGTCCCGTCCAACCTAAACCATTCTATGGTTCTACGATCAGGCAAGAACACTGTATTAAGAACAACTGAGCACAACATACACTATGGGTGCCCAAACAATACTCTGAAGGCATTTGTCCTTAGGCATTGGAGCCAGGCCCAAAAGCGAAGGCCCAATGGCTCCATCTGAGCACATCTGGAAACTGGATGCCAGTTCTGGAGCCAGACACTGCCTTTCTGTTGGGGTGAGCAAAACAGAAGATAGAGAAAGAAAAGTGGTACTTGACTGGAGGCTTCCTTGTGATGTGTAATTAATTCTGAGGTGAAAGCTCGTAATCTGTGGTTTTGGCTCTAACCAGCCCCCATGTAACTCACTTTGATAAACAAGTATCAAAACTTGTTTATAGAATAGAATCACAGAATGGTTTGGGTTGGAAGGGGCCTTTAAAGCCCACCTAGGCCAACCCCCCTGCCATGGGCAGGGACATCTTCAACTGGATCAGGTTGCTCGGAGCCCCGTCCACCCTGACCTTAAATGTTTCCAGGGATGGGGAATCTCCCACCTCTCTGGGCAACCTGTTCACAGGAAGTTTGAAAGTATAAAATAAAAATAAAGTGCTCTAATTGAGTATATAAACGACAATGAGCTCCCACATATGTAACGTATGTAGAATGTACTCTGAAATGGATTCTCTCATGCAGTGGCGTGTCTGTGGGGTCCCAAATGCACTCGTATTTTTCCATATTTTAGGGAAATCTGTCAAGCGTATGTCCTGATGTCAGCAGTAGTGGCGGCAAAAGCGGCGACTCGACGGCTTCTGTCGGTTACCGCCATTGCGAGACCCCGCCCCCTCTGCCCACCGAGACCCAGGAGCCGCTTAGCTTTCGGATCACTCAGCAACGCGTGACAGAAAAAAAAAAAAAAAAAAAAAAAAAAAAGACAGGGAAAACAGTCCCGCCGCGCTGACAGAACCAGGCCGCCCCGGCACCCGCGCTCCGGGGGTCGCTGGCCCTTTAAATGCTGGCGCGCGGCCCCTGCCGCCGCTGGTTGGGAGACCCCGCGCCTCCAGTGAGAGGTGAAACCAAGATGGCGGCCGCGCAGTGACTGAGGCGGAGCCGGAGGGAGCCGGGCTGGACGGGCCGAGCCGCGCCGAGTTGAGCCGCATCGCGCCGCCGCGCGCCCCTCGCCCCTCTCGGCAGGGCAGAGCGCTTCGCTGCCGGCCGGGTCGCTGAGTGACTGGAGCGCAGCCACGTCGCAGAGCGCGGTGAGGAGTGGGGACTGAGCCGCCGCCGCAGCACCGGGAGGAGGAGGAGGAGGAGGAAGAGGAGGAAGAAGAATATGGCGGCGGAGTCGGGCTGGGAGTGAAGCCGCCGCCCGCGACGGGAGCCCATGGGGGAGACGGGGCGCTGAGGCCGCCTGCCCGCTTCATCCCGGCCCGGGACAGGCAGTGCCCACAGGCCCCGGCCAGCCCCGGCGGGAAGGAGGGCGGCTCCGCGCAGCCCCGCGCGGACGGACGGCGAGCGAGGGGCTTCGGGCCTGGGCAGCTGCTGCACAATAGAGCCGAGCTCCAGGCCGGGGCGAGCGGCCCCTCTCCCGCCTGCCTCCCCCCTCCTGCTTCACCCCGGCCTCGCCAGCCTCCCGCCTGCTTCCCTCGTCAGGGCCCCGGCCTCCAGGGTCGCCGGCTCCTGTCACCCCGGGCCGGCTGCCCGTTGCCGCCCGTGCCATCTGCTGTCCACCGCTGCTTCCACTCCTGTGGATCCTCTTCTTCTCCGGGATCCCTTCTTCGCCGCCTCTCCTGCCCGCCCTTCACCCTGCGAAGAGCCTCTTTCCTCTCTGCGGCTCTCCCCTGCGTAGGCTCGCTTGCCTTTTGTGCAGCGCCTGACTGTGCCTGGAGCAGCTCCTCTTTCACATCTTCACCTCTTTTCTTGTTCCCCCTCTTCCCCTGCGCCCCCCGATGCTGTAACCCTCGATAATGAGGATCCCGTTGGAGCGCTGAAGAGGAGCAAGAAAAGCTTGTTTGGCGTGCCCGTGTGGGGCTGCTACCTTCTTTTCCGCTCCCCTCCTTTGAGGGGGGCCTAGCCCCCGACCAGCCTCCTGCTCCTCCAGCAATTGCAAGCCAGAGTGGTGGCTGTGGTGTGGCAGGCGGCAGGATGACTGACACCCGGCGGAGGGTGAAGGTTTACACGCTAAATGAGGACCGCCAGTGGGATGATCGAGGCACAGGGCATGTGTCCTCTTGCTACGTGGAGAGGCTGAAGGGCATGTCTCTGCTAGTCAGGGCAGAGAGTGATGGTAAGTGTGTATGTCTGAAGGTACAATCTTAACTCATCCTACCCAGAAAGGAACTGGGCTTAGCTTTGTGTCTGTTGCCTTAATGTTTTGCTGCTTAATTCAAATGTGATTCCTAAAAGCAAGTAGGTGCTAACCATAGTTCATTCGTGTTAGGCCAAGTGAAAGAAATGGAAGGTTGCCATCAAGTGCAAGCGTAGTAGGCACTTGGTTCATAGTGAATGCACGGTGTCTCATACAAAATATGTTCAGGTCTTGTTGTAAATCTTGCATGGGTTTGGATATCTAGTGATCTGTCACTAGATGCCTGATGTACTCCAGTTTCAAAACTGATCACTGTGATGTATTCTTCCTTAGATGTTTCTGGAAAAGATCCCCTCGTGAAAGGAGTTGTTCAAAACTTAGGTCGTATTTTTTTAGTACGAATTTTTAAAAGGTCATTGGATGGCCAACACCCTCTTTTTCTTCTTCCTCCCTCTTTTCTTTGTAGCAAGAATTATGCAAGACGTTCCAACAGTTATCAAGATGTATCAACAGTTATCAAAGTACAGTTGTTAGTAGTAGTAAAGACAATACAATGGACAGAACAGCATTTTCAGAGATTTTTTTTTTAATGGGGTAGTAGTTCTCAGTCCTTCAGCAGTTCTAATCTTACTGTAAATAAATTTAAAAGGATGCGTTATCAATTTCCTTCACATTTTCTGATAACATATGATAATAGTATAGATTGAGTTACTGGTTAAGTGAGTTCATGACTGCTATGATCAGAGTAGATCTTAAAATGTATACTTTGCAATATGTGATGTACCATTTTGCTAGTAAAGTCTGTCAGTGCATGACTTACAGTAGCTATATATCTAATGAAGTAGTATCTAGTGACTTGTAGATCTAGTTGTAGCTTGTGACTGTCAACAGACCTTGGAATCTTGTTTATTTTTCATTGTAGGCACTGGGATGAGAAGCAACTTGAGAATTATTAATTCTTACTGTGTGAGAAAGTTCTGACAAACTGTACGATAATGTCTACAGCAGAGATCATAAACTGATATGGAGGAATCAAACTTTCATCTTAGCAGGATTTTGATAATTGAGCTTCTGATAAGCATGAATCTCAGTGTCTTGTAGTTTCTTGGTTATACTTTAAAAAGTTAAATTGATAGTTGATTATTTTACACTGAAGAAGATGCATTTATAGTTTGGCCAACTTCATAGTGTAAGAGAAAACATTCAAAATGAAAATAGACTTAGTTTAATTTCAACAGGAGGGAGGGAGGTAAAAAGAAGGTTATCACTAAATTTTTAAGCTAATCTTTACAGTATATTTGGTTGTAGGTATAGTGTTTTCTGTCTACATGGCTGCTGTGCTCATGTTTAAACACTGTCATGTCTTTTATACACTAAACAATTCCCTGATTTTTTTTGTTTTAATTCTTTTTAGAAAAGAAAGCAAAAGAACTGCAGTTCATAACCTGCTTGTGAAGAAATAGCCCATTCAAACTAAAATCCCTTTATTGACTTTCAGTGGGATATGTGTGCTTAAGACTGATTAGAACCTGAATTGGACTGTTGTTGCTAGCTTACTTGTTGTAAATGAACATCTGTAAGAAGGAAAATACAAATAGGTATAAATGATCCCAAAACAAAGATGAAGTCATTACTTCGTGCTGCATAGCTAAGATACTCTAGTCAAAGCAGAACTGGCTCAAACTTACTAATTGAACCTAATACACAGAAGTATATTTAATAGGATACACACATTAGGCTCCTCTCAAACAGCATACATATCCTTCAAGAGTATTAAATAATATTCAGAGCTTAAGTTCTTAATTTAGTAGGTAATATCAGTCCTGGGTAAATGTGCATTCTATTAATAGGCTAGTTTTTCTAACTTGCTTGTGTAAACGCCTCATAAAATTTGATTTATATCTTGTTTACTCCCAGTGTCAATTGTTTGTGGGCTAATTTTGAAGGCAAATGCAGTCATTTTTACGTGTGAGCAGCAAATGGTTTGGAAAAAGGTAATGCTAGGCTTGTGTTTTAGGTACTATGCAATTTGTGTGTTCTCTCGTGCACTTTCTTACCTATGTGAAGTAGTCACTGTGATTTATTTTTTTTATCCTCCCCCCCCCGTTGTCAAAAACATACAAGTACTAAGAACCTGACCTATACACCATTTGTCTCCATGTTTCCATTGCGTTCTTGTATTGTCTTTCTTTGACAGCTCCTCCTCTTTCCACAATGAAACTTCTTCCTTCCTCCTTTTCTAAACCAGCTTTTCCTAGCCTTTGTGCGGAGATCCACCCTGTGCAGGCTGACATGTTCTTGCTGACTTACTCCAGGAAGCCCATTGAAAACCTCGGGATCTGCCTGAAGCTGAGGGCTCCGTTTCCTGAGTTGGGGAGGCGGTGGGGGTTGTTAGCAGTAGTTCCTGCTGTGGCTGGGAAATTCCCACTCCTGTTAAAGGGCCAGTTTGGCTGTGCACAGAGCAACAGCGGAATTACCAGAGGTTCGTTTGGCTGACCCTGTGGGCTAGCACGTAGTTCAGTCTTAAGATTGTGCAGCTGTGGCTTGGTGTAGCTTCATGGCTGCTTTACGAGTGGTTGAGATTTTATGGCAGGGTCAGGGTGTTCAGATAGGGGAGCTGCAATCAGTATGCCAAGTCCAAGGTGAGCTGTCATCTGGAATTGGAGCAATAAGAATGGAATGAGTGCAATTATTTTTATTTTTTTTTTATTTATAGGAATGTGTTTTTTTTTTTTCTTGGGTTGGTGTTTTTAACACCATCTTAAGAAAAGAATTTAGGAGTGATTTGTGTTGCTATCTGAGGTGTCTAATGCTCCCAGGTGCTAAGCTTTAAATTATTGCAGTCAATTTCAAGTAAACTATTATAGTACAGAAATATCATAAACTGCTTTCAGATCAGCTATATTATGCTTTGAAACAGGGAATTGTATTTTTTTATACTTAAACAACTCTTTTTTACTTAAAACCCTCAAAAGTTTCTTTATGTGATTCCTAGTTGCAGTGTATTCTACTTGAATTGCAGTAGCGTAGTAGTGAACTCTTTTACACAAATGATCACCTTCCATGTGAGTTTCTGTGTGTAATCAGAAGCCTTTGATTTCTTACTGGTTTCTCATATGATATTTTAGGCTGCTGTGACCTGCCTCATTCTTAAAATGTCTATGTGCTTCTAGATTTTCACTGCATGGTTTCACATCGTTTTTTTTTTTTTTTTTTTGAGCACAGATGACTGAAGTGACCTCTAAAATGAACATTTCTGTCCAACTACCTTGGGTTAATTTGAAGGCTTGAACTTCTAATTAAAGCTTAATAGTCCTGTAACTAAACTTTTTGACAAGCCAAAGTGAAGTTCCCTATTGGAGGCCGTGTTTGCCAGCTGTCTTTTAGGAACTATTTAATCACTTTTATTCAGAAGTTGTAGTTTGCCACTTCTGAACTTTGTATGTTAATGACACCTGCCACGGGGCAGGCATCCGCAGCCTCGTTTTTTCTTTAGACTAGCGATCAGTAACCCTGCACTACTGCTAGAAGGCTTAGCCAAAATTTGGCTTAAGTTTTTACCTTGTTCAAACCGGAAGGATTAGTTTGTTTATTTTTAGGAGAACAACACAGAAAATTTTGTTTTATATACTTACCTTAGGTTAACATGAAAAAAAAAAATGGGAGGGGGGTGGATTTTTTTTGTTTGATTCTGTTCTCCCCTCTCCTTAAGTGTTTGGGTTTGACTCTTCAGAAATGTGATAGACGAGGAATAGTCCCTTGCAAATGCAGACTGCATTCTTGGTCCTCAGTTTGAGCTATTTGTAAGTTTCTGTGGGTTGGTTTCTGTGATTCAGTAGCAGCAGAACTGATTGCAGAACTTAAAACTCTGTGTGCATCTTGCAAAAAAAACAGCTCTTGAATTGAAATTTTCATTTAAACGTAAACATATTTGTACTTGTGAGGAGTAACAAGTGGCACTGTACCTTTTCTGCTTTTGAGGAAGGATTCACATAACAGTTTGATGGGAGAGGAGCAGCATTCCATATCAGCAGGTCTGTTCCATATACATGTATGTAAACAAGTCTGCAGATCTGTTGTTTAAAAGTACTGGATTGGGATATTTGATGTCTTCTAAATATCTTTGAAAATAGCATTGTATATCTGTATGTAATCTCTTTTGAGTAAGTCTTTCCCTATACACGCATTCCTTTCACAGCACAGAACAGTGGTGTTATACTAACAAAAAAACCCAGCTGTGCTATATGGCATTACAGTGGCAAATAACAGAATTCTGCAAATCAATGTTTTCTTCTTTGTGGGTGGTTTCAGATGTTACTTTCTGGCACCATGTTTTGCAGTTACCTTTACAAATTTGTTCAAGGCTATAATTTAGCAAATAACTAGATCTGCATAATTTTGGGGGATTTATTAAAACTATAGCTTGTATTAAGGTGGATTTTCAGATCTTACCTGACTTTGAATAGAGTCATTGGGTCAATGAAGATGAAAATTTGTTTGTGTATTTTTATAAAGTGGACTGGATAGTCTTAATGTATTCGAGGATAGTACCAAAAGAAAAATACCTACATAGAAAGCAATTGCTTGTGACAAATGCAAGAGTAAGCATCTTGAACTGTATTTAGGGTTCAATACTGATGTTGACTTTAAATGGAGAACTTTATTTGCGGTACATTAAATTTCTGTAATCTTTTTGTAAAGAATATATTTGTGTTACAGACATCTGTTACTGTTGCCTGGTTCCCAGAAGCAAGTAACAGAGACCTAAGACTACCTCATAGCAGGAAGGGACCTGATCCTGTAAAACTTACTGTATGAAAATAAACTCACTGAATTAACTAGTAGAATAGTCACTGATTTTGAGTCATTGAACCCATCTTGGGGAACAAATCTGCATCAGATGCTGCAGAAGGATGGATTTGAGGCAGTTACAGGTTATAGAACACAGTTTATGCTTCAATACGTTTCTATCTCCAATTTCATATTTTTCTAGTTATTGTCTGGAATGGTGAGGGCTAAGTTGAATCATGTGGTAATGAGAAGCAAGTCAAGCCTTATAAGGCTTGATTGGTCTTTCTTGGAAGCGTCAGGTTTAGTAGAGAAGAAGAAATGCTCTTTTGTGGTAAGTCTAGTAAAGAGGTCATTCTCTAGTGTCTGCTTCTAGCCTGGAAGATGAAATGTCTGCATTCAATTGTCTTCAAGATTCTTTTTTTTTAATAGTATTTTGTCAAACATGGTGGTTCAAGTTATGTATGATATTCTGCTAATTTCAGGATTTCCATGTCTGTAGATCTGTGTTCAACAGTTAAAATCAAATGTTGACATTATCAATCGTTTTTAATTCTGACAGAAGTCTAATTCATATTTGCTAGTATTAAATATTTCTAGAAGTTAGTTAACTGAGTTAGTAACACAAAATAATATTCTAAAACTTCATGTAGTTGAAGCTGAGGCTTTGAAACTGAAAGTAAGATTGAAGTGAAATATTGCCTATCACTGATCGTAACGGAAAAGGGAATGCTGTTTTTAAATGTTCACTAGCCAAATGCAAAATTCAAAGCTCAAGACTATGACCAGAGTACCACAGTGTATTGGATTTATCAGTAAAGCTCATCTTAGATATTTTCCTTCTCTGTCCCGCTCTATAGTTTGTGATTTAATTTTTTTTCTTTAGTTACGCTGTCACACTTAAGTGAATAAGCTGCTTTGTTAACAGATCCGATGCAGGCTAGAAAACTGAAAAAAAATCTTAAAAAAAGAAAGAGTAGTATATGTGGTTTTGGGGGTAGATGCTTTTTTGTTGTGTCTTGTTTTTCCTTGAGGGCTATTTAGTTCAGTTTTGTTGTTGGATTGTATCTGAGTTTGTAAACAGCTCTTACTGCAGGAGCAGTTGAGACAGGGCAATAGCTTCTCAAGCCAACTTCATTAGCAAAGGCTGCTTCTTGTACAAGAACAGACTTAGAAATTAGGAAGAAGCAGCTGTCACAGGTAAGTTATTTATTAATTAAGAAAAATTAATTGTATCTGATTATCACATACATAGTAAGATAATGAATATCAAAATCCTTAGTAAAGCTCCTAAATTCATGAAGTAATAACCTTTCTTGTCAGACAGCAAACTGTTCTGATATTTATGTAATTTAATGATACACCACTCTCTCAGCAAGTGAAGTTCTATGATCTGGTTCTTCAGCCCCTCTTCCCTCACCTACCCCAACCTAACATCTTCATCAGTGACAAACAGTGGGATCGAGTGCACCTTCAGCAGATTTGCAGATGACACCAAGCTGAGTGGTGTGGTTGACACATCCGAGGGACAAGATGCCATCCAGAAGGACCTGGGCAGGCTCGAAGAACCTCATGAGGTTCAACAAGGCCAAGTGCGAGGTCCTGCACCTGGGTCAGGGCAACCCCCGGTATCAATACAGGCTGGGGGTGAAGGGATTGAGAGCAGCCCTGCTGAGAAGGACTTGGGGGTACTGGTGGGTGAAAAAGCTCAACGTGAGCCAACAGTGTGCACTCGCAGCCCAGAAAGCCAACCGTATCCTGAGCTGCATCCCCAGCAGTACGGCCAGCAGGGCGAGGGAGGTGATTCTGCCCCTCTCCTCTGCTCTGGTGAGACCTTACCTGGAGTACTGTGTCCAGCTCTGTGGGGCCCCAACATAAGAAGGACATGGACCCATTGGAGCAGGTCCAGAGGAGGGCCACAAAAATGATCAGAGGGCTGGAGCACCTCTGCTGTGAGGACAGGCTGAGAGAATTGGGACTGTTCAGCCTGGAGAAGAGAAGGCTCCAGGGAGATCTTATTGCGGCCTTCCAGTACCAAAAGGGGGCTTATAAGAAAGATGAGGACAGACTTTTTAGTATGGCTTGTCGCAATAGGACAAGGGGTAATGGTTTTAAAGTAAAAGAGGGTAGATTCAGACTTGATACAAAGAAGCAAATTTTTACACTGAGGGTGGTGAAATGCTGGCACAGGTACCTGGAGAGGTGGGAAATGCCCCGTCCCTGGAAACATTCCAGGTCAGGTTGGATGGGGCTCTGAACAACCTGATTTAGTGGAAGATGTCCCTACTCACTGCAGGGGCATTGGACTAGATGGGCTTTAAAGGTCCCTTCCAACCCAAACTATTCTATGATCTTCTGTTAGTCATAGCAATTCTTCAAGGAAAGGAATGTGTTGGGTTGTTTTTTTTTTTTTTTCTTTTTTTGTAAATGTAGCCTATGAGATTGAGGATAGTGATACTTAGTAAACAAACATTGGTTTGGGATATTTTTTGCTGTGTATTTTGTAATTGGTGTACTCTTCAGATGGTGAAATCTGGCTAGTCATTGTTGATTCTTCTGTGCGATTTGGAGGTACAATTTTAAATTCCAAGTATGTTTTTCAAATTCAAGTAACTTGTTTTCTTGTCCTGTCTTCAGGTTCTCAAGCTTCCATATTTGAGGTGGTTGAAGCATTTTAATTTTTCTTTAGTGTAGGTTTTGCGAGGATATTTGGCAAATATAAGACTGCCTTAGAACTATAGCTATGAAACTGAGAAATTGAGACTTTTCTTAAAAAACAAATTTAAGCAGGTAAATGAATGGAGAAGTGCCTCTTTAAAGGGGCACTTGTGTTTTAATTACAAGACTGACTATGCAAGTTAATTTATCAGCACTTCTTCATGTATGTTGAGTGAAGCTCTGCAGATATCTGAATTTAAGTCATGGCTGTAGAGAGTCCATCATGCACTGGCATTTGTGCAGCTGAGCAGCAAGGTGGATGAAGGAAATGATCTGGCTGAAAATAACCTTTAAAAGTTCTTTTATTTTTGGTCCAGTCAACCCTCTGAACCATTTAAATGTGACATGCATTAACACTAATGCTTATGCAAAAGGAAGGGCAAGAAAACACACATGAGAATAGAATTGCTGTTGTTTCTTAAATCGGTATAAGCTGCTGTGAAACCATTCTTCCTAAGTTTATCAAGTCTGAAGTTTTTTGGTATTGGCAGTCACAATGGTTGCTGCTCTAAGCATTAGTTTCTAGATCTGCTTTCCAGCAAAATAATACAAGTGTGTTAGCTAAACTTTAAGAACAACTACCCTATCATGAGCAATTTTTGTCCAGAACAACTGTAGGTGATCTATGGAATGCAGTTGTGATGCTTTTTGTGTGCTGATTTTTTTGCAGACTTTATCATCTCTAAAACGTTTTCTGTGGAAAAGTCATTACTCTGAATAAGAAGGAGGTTAAAAATCCAGTCCTCAAAACACTCTTGAATGTTCTGCACTATGGGAACAATATCTTTGAGGGGGAAATTAAATACAAAGCTGCAGAACATGGGTTTAACAGCCTTATTGTTGGGAGGAAAGGTGTTAATACCTATGTGAGGAAAGAGCGATCAGAAAATAAGCGTTGAGATTGAAATTTTAGTACACATGTAAATAAGTGGAACTTTTTTTTTCTAGGCTCTCTTCTTTTGGAGTCCAAAATTAACCCGAACACTGCGTACCAGAAGCAACAGGTAAACATACTTTTTTTTCCTCATGTTTAAGGCAGGCTCTTTAACTTCAGCAATATAGTTATTTTTTTGCCTCTGTTGCAAATTATATTTTATGCTCTTGTACCAAAAATAAGAGGCAAAATAGTTCTCAACACTTATGTGCATTTCATGATATGTGTGTGTTATTTCTCTGTGTTTTTTGTGAAGTTATCTATATAACTTGCACTCTGGGTTGTACCAAAAAATGCTTTAGGAGAGATGGGCAAAGCATAGTTATGAAAATCACAAAGTAGCTGAGGTTCCTTCTTTATATTTCAGATACTACAACTTTCAATGTATTTTATTTAAGAGAAGACTAGAAGGCTTTCAAGTTATTTACATGTTTATCTTTGTTTGGCTTTTACTTGGAAGCTGGATATGGGTTACTACTGCTTCAAAGCATTCTGTATACATAAAAGCAGTTTCTCACCTCTAGTTTGGCCTTTCCTTCAATTGTTTAGGCCATACGTTGTGAGCCTCTAAAGAATGCTACTGAGATGGGTGAGAAGTAAACTGTAGATCTTGCACTTTGTTTGCTGTTCTTATTTCATGGATGCTGAGGATTGCCCTTACAGGTTTAGAAAAGCTGAACCAGATTATATTTTGTTTCCTGTCTGGTCAGCTCAGACTTGCTAAAATCCTGTCTGGTACAGTTAATGTATTGAAACATTCTTCAGTCTTCAGCTTTTATTACTTTATTATAAGCGTAGACATACAGTAGTTTTGCTCACAGGCAGTCCTGGTGGTTGTGCGGCTGCAGCTGTTTGTAGGATTGTATGTTGAACTGAATAGGGAGAACCAGTCTGGGTTAAAAGTACCCTTCCTTGGAAAATTTAATCTATATCTGCCCCTTGTTATAATTAATCATGCCCCATATAAACAGTCTGTACTGAACAACTGGTAAGGCCAGTGTAGGGTGGAGAATCAATTGCAGGGAGCAAGAAAGGACAAGACGATGAAAAATGCTAAGCAAACTAACTCCTAGTTGTAATCCTGACTAGCTTGAGGTCATGGTTCTATGATACAGTAACTCAAGCTTTAGGGCTCCTAAAATGACATTGAATATTTCACAGCTCTACGGCATAAAGTGCTGATCTAACGTGAACTTGCCTTGCTAGTTCAAATCTGTTCAAAGAGCATTGAGGGGTGAGCTTTGTATCAATAGGCTTTATGCCAGATCAAACATGAAGCCTACTTAAAGTAGGCATAAAATTGTAGGATCAGTGCAAACCAGCACATGTGGCTGTCACTGCAACAGCATTTCATATCTGTGCTCATTGCTACTCTGGGTCAGACATGTAATCTAGCACTGCACAAATCCAATACCGGGGATTGCAAAAATATGGTTAGGGAAATAAAAGTATTAAACACGAATCTGTCCTGTTAGAACAGCACTGTATGTTTTCTGTGCTGGAGAAGGAAAAGTGCTGTTCTTAAAACTTTCCAGTGCTGCATAGACAGAACTTTCTATTTGCAGGTGAATTGTTCATATTATTTAAGCAAAGCAGTCTCTAATATAGATTGAATATAGGCCTCCAGTCTGAGCCTTAGAAATGCCAAATCTTTCTTGGTGTGTGTATTCATCCTACTTTGTAGCATGTTATCTTTCACATGAGGCCTACTTATCCTTTCCCTTAGTAAAAGGCAAGTTCTGAGTTTAAACCTGATTCCGTATGAGCTAAGCTTGGAGCCTTGCAGCTGAAAGGAAGAGTTGCTTCTCTTCAGCTCTGCTCATAGAACTCTGAACTCCCTAAACTCACTAAACCAAAAGAAAATCAACTTGGTACCCCAAATCTCTCTTAAAATCTGGTAACTCTCTACATCAGCAGAAGTTTTGAGCCACCTCACACAAGATCCGTTTGTGGAACTGTAGTGTGGAAGAGTGAGATCTTTCCTTTTTGGCTGCAGAATACTGCTTAGGTTACCTCAGCTACTAGTGAAATTGCAGCCTGAGACAGAAGACTTAGTTTTGAGTTTGCCTGCAGTTGTCAGTTGCACTCATAAAATTTCAAGAAAAATGTCCTAGAAATGTAAGACTTAAAACTTCAAAGTAACTTTCCAGTGTTATGGTCTTACCAACCTTCTATCTCAAAACTTTGTTTTGAGGGTGAATCTTCATTCCATTTTAAAGGGGTATATAGCCGTGCGTCTGTTTTCACTGTGACACACGTATAGCATGTGGCTTGGGGGCACTTCAGATATCTATTTGAATAAGTGGATGAGTTCTGACTTTTGTCTAGGCTGACATGAGGCTTGTAAGAAGAAACAATCTTTTATTGGACCTACTAATATAACTTGTGGTTGGAAGGAAGGAAGATGTGTGACAGATAAGCTTTTGGGGAAACTTGCTATGCCCATTGTTTTGGATTCTTCCACAAACCTGTAGAGACCTTTGTGATAAACAGTGAAGTTCTTCCACTGGTGAATGAACCTTCTACCTATGCTGCACTATTAGTGCCAGTGTGAAACATATTGTCTCATGAATTGTTGATATCACAAATGATGCAATCTCAGGGTACACATATGTATATTTTAATGATAACTGTCACAACTTCTTTGTCAAAATAATAGTGTGAAGACCTGAGTACAAGTTTGCCTTGCTGCCTCTGTTCTCTTGGTGTGTAAAATATCAAAAACAAAACAACCAAAACAAACCACAAAACAAACAACAAAAGCCATACCCTGTGAACCTGAACTTCAAGTAAAATTTTGTCAAATTGTCTGCCTCCGATTTCTTGGGGTTTAGGATAATGACTGCCCTTTATTGTGGACTAGTCAGGTCTCTGTGTGCACATAAATGTTCCTCAAATTGGTGGTAGATACAACTGTCTGCTTTTCCCTTTGGAGAGGAAGAATACTTGGTAGATCTTGAGACCTGCTTGGGGACTTATTTTCATACATCAGCACGATCCTGAGATACTTCAGCTCACACAGTCTAGTCCGCAGTCTTTTCAGATTTACCTGCCACCTAGAGGTTTAACATAATTCATTAAAGCATGAAACACACAGGCTGTCTTTTAACTATCTTTTCGCTAGCCAGATAAATTAGATTAGTCTTTCTGTGACAATAAAGAGTTATTTTCTGCTATGCATTCAGAAAGAAAGTTATGTCTATGTATCTGATCCTGTAACATAGAATTGCTACCAGTGGCAGTTTTGGGATGCTTTGAACCACGTACTTTCTGGCAAACTCATCCTTATCTATACTAGAGCTAGAAGAAAGGAATCCGTAGGAGGAAAATAAGCTAGAAAGAAAACAACTTTAGAAATTGACGTCCTGTGCCTCAGAAAAAGGACTAATTTTTTTTTATGTTAAAGTACTATTTGTAGGCAGAAGATTTCTTCTGAAAAAGCAAAATGTGCATCAGTACAGCCACTCACCCTCCTGACTTGTATTCTTGTTTAGGGCTATATGTTAAGTTTCTTACTTATATTCTTATTTTAAAATGTTACAATAATGGTCCTATAACTTTAGTATGAAATATAATGGATTTAATTATTGGTAAGTAGCACACAGCTTAAAATCAATTTTTTAGTAAGTGAAATTTACTTATACTTGGGGTTGCTGGACCACACGTAGAATGCTTAGGTTTCCTCTTTTGTTGTTGATTGTTTTCTTAATATACTAGTAAAGGGAGAAGATACTTTAATTGTAATGTCCTGATGAAGTCAGTTTACACACTTCAATCCATGCCCTTTTTTATGTATGTTTATTTTTTTTCTTAAAGGCATTAAAATGATGCTGAATGACAGGTGCTGTTTTTAAACAAGTGATCCTTATTCAGAAAATGACTAATTGCCCTGGTATTTTGGGACAACACACCTCTTCCTATGCAACCTTAAAGGACAAATAAACTCTACATACATATCAGCTTTCTCCCTAGATAAGTGCTATGGGTGTGGACTGGGGTATATGCCTTTCAATATACTTTGCCAGTGCTTTAGCAATAGAACAGTAAAGACTTATATCCTCAACTTTATTTTAGATACATCCATGTACATCCTGTAACCCAGTGATGAACTATGTATTGCATCCCTTTTTGTGCCTGAAACAAGGAAGACTTGAGTTGCTTACAGCTTCCAGCTACAAAGTCTTGCCTCTGCACTAGAAACTTCAGTGTCTCGTGTCCTCTGCTTTTGCAGTCCCCTTTTCAGTTCCTCACAAGAATACAAAGCTGAAATTCATCCAGAGTACCATCTACTAGCTATGTAGCTCGAAGGTGGTGACCCTTGAGTGATGGAGAGTGGACTTATGTATAACAAAGCTAAACTTTGAAAAGATCCAAAAAGCAACTGGCAGAATGCTCAGAGAAGATGACCTTCCTGCCTTTGCTGTCAGGACAAGCAAGCCGACAGTGAAACTATTACAATAAAATTTGTGCCTGTTGTAGCTAAGATAGTAAGGACAAGTGTGTGGTTTTGTGGAGTGAGGGCCAAACAAGGGGAGTGACTGCTGTTGATTTTGGGTTGGGTTGGTTCATCTGTTTTAAATGATCACATGTTCCTTTGCCTTCACACGTGTTTTCCTATGAAATCTAATTTTCGTGCTGGTTTGGATATGGTCACTAGGCCAGCGAGTTGAGATTCTGTTACAGAACTAATAAACTGATTTTATTCTGTGTGATTCATGGGAATGCAGCTATGAAACGGCTAACTAGAAAGTCACATATGACTGTTGAGCTTTCGTAGAAGCTAATAGAATACATTTTGCCAAAAGACTGAGTGTCCTTTTGATATGTTATTCCAGTTTTTGGGGATAACTTGTTAGCACATCCAGATATCCAGGTTCTAGGCGAACAAATGCATGAAACCTAATGCAGAATTGAAACTTTGTATTACATTACTGGGGTGGGCTTTTTAGCCTGAAGAATAGCTGTGTATATTTAACTTCAAAAACTTGCACAGCACCAGTAGTTTATTTCATATGCAGAAAGCTGCCTATGAAACTGTACTTTTGATTCCAAATAATTAGCTAGCAAGATGCTGAAAGGTGGCTTGGCATGTCCAAGGAACGGTCCATAACTGTAAACAGTGTGAGGGCTTAGGTAAGCAAGACTAGCAGTCAGGCAGTCCAAGATGGGGAGAAACAACCTTTCTTTGTTGAACTTCCTTAGGGGCTAGGAAAGTATCATAGGCCTACATTGTTTGAGGGCTAGTAGGAAGAGATTAATTTGCTTTTAAGACAGAATGCAAGAATTTATGAAAGAGCTATCTGATTTAGGGGTTCACTACTTCTTGGGAGTAGCTTAAATCTCATAGGGATGCCAAGAGAATATTTTGGAGCTTCAGAGAAGACTAGTGTTGTCCTTGGATGTGAACACCAGTGGGAGGATATTGTCAAACAATAACAATTTTCTTAACTTTATCACATTAGGAAAGAAATCTTAAATCAGTTTTACAGCAGAATCAAATCCTGAGTACTAGTTCCTCTGAAATTGTTCCTTATGAAATCCCTGGGTTTACTTTGGAGATTGTATGAATGCTGTACAACACACCTGCTAATCAGCATGCTAATAGCTAAATAAAACTGATTTAATGTCTAATAAAAGCATGACATGAGTGTTGTGGCAAAAGCTTGAGACTGATAATGTGTATTTGACAGCATTTCTGTTAAGGAAAGTAAGCCTTTTGGAAAGCATTTCAAAAAGTGAGGAGAAATCATATGGTAGATACTAAGTCCTGTCCATCTAAGTACAATTGCCACTGCTTGCTGGCTTAAGCTATCGTAGTAGTATTTTCGAAGGTTAGCCTCTTAGGAGTGAAGTCTCAAATAAAGCTGTAGTACACAGTAGTGTTTCCCTGAAAACCTCTAACTAACCAGAAATTGCTCCACATGAGCTTGATGCAGCCAACAGGGAGAAAAGCAGCAGAGAAATGCCCTTCTAGTCTGAAGAAGATTTGCCTCAAGCTGTATCTTTAGAAGGATAAGAGTGCAAAAAGTTAACCTCCATTGGTAGAAATGATAAATAACTCTTTATGGGAATGTTAAATACATAGGTCTTCTGAAAAGAGGGCGTGCTCAGAATTTTTGCTTAAAATTAAGAATTCCTGATTATATTAGGGCAGTCATAATGAACAATAATATAAAAGAAGACAAATTTATGTTAACAGTCTTAGGGAAACGTCAGATTTTGTATGGGCTAAGGTAGCGATGACATATCCAGCTGGCATTATTGTAAAAATTTTTTTTTTGCAAAGCAGCAAATGCTTTTCAAACTTTAAATAAGATCATGACCTCTACATAAGTAGTTTTCTGATTAACATCCTATTTAAAAAAGATCTTGCCAAGAACTCTAATGCATCTTACAAAATGTGAGTAGCTAGAATGCTGGGATTCTTGCAGGGCACTCAGTCTAAAAGCTTTCAATGATAAAACATCACACAACTTAGCTATGATTTAATACTGTGGTTTCACGTTTTGTGTTTAATGACAAGCTAGATAAGAACAAACTTTCAATGTTTATTTTAGTCATCCCATCCAGTTCCTTGTGTGGAGGCTAACATTTTGTCTGTAGTGCCAAAAAAGGGATATATTTTTGATCAAACTGAACCAGAACTGCTTTTATGCATCATATAAGATTGAAGATTTTTTGCTCGTAGAGGGGTGATGTGCAAGACCCGTCTCCTTACCTCTTTAACCAATGTCTCCTATTACTAAGCATATTTATTCACACTCCTGTTTTCTCTTGGAATGGAGGAAGCAACGTTAAGAAATTTCAGTTGGTTTGTGGAGTTGCAAAAAGTAATGGAAGCAGCAAATAGTCCTATTCCATAGCTGAGAGTAGTTAGGGGATTCACATTACACTGAGGAGATTTAAGATCAAACACATAAAAGGAGTCCTTTAAATAAAGCAAGCAGAAACTAGACTTTTATTCATGGTTTTTATCTTTAACTACATCTAGAATTTCCTTCAGTCACTTCTCCCTACATGTATAAGTCTTGTACTGCTCTTCTTTGTGATGATTATAAGCTTTGTGGGATTAAGAAAATGAAATTACATTAATAACTGTCTGCATTTAACAGTGAATTTAAACTTTGACTGAACTGTGTATTATGCAACAGAGTGAAGTGCTTTTCTCGCTTTGTTTCATGTTCTCTTTGTAAAAGCTCTTTGAGGCAATGAAAGGATGTACAAACAAATGTTCTCTTACTAAAGATCTGGAGAGTAGCAATTGATAGATTTCTGTTGAGGCACTGATATTAATCCATAATATGAAATCCTTGTGTGATAAGACAACAAATCACTAATCATTTGAAATTGTTAATGTTGCCAATGGGAAAACACTTTTCTAATATTAATAAACCAAATTTGAAGATCGTTGTTCTGCTGCTCAAATAATTTTTCAGCAGTTTCTTGTTTTGCTTTCCAAAGAAGAAACAATTAAAAAAAAGTATCAGAGTGAGTAGAGGTGAAAAAATACTGTCTGAACTTCCATGTATGATAGTAAATGATCTTGTTTAACAAGAACAATTGTTATGCCATGGCCAAATACACTTATGTACATCTGTGACTATAGTTTTCAAAAGCAGCTTTACCTTTGTGCCTTCCCTTTCATTTTTCTCTGCCTGCCTTCCTCCTTCCATCCCTCCTCTCCCCAGATGAAAAAGACAGACTGACTTGTCTTGGTCCAGTGCTGTATTTTATTCAAGACTTAAAGCTTTTGTGTATTGAGCTTACTGCAGTTAATGTAAATAACACTGTCATTTTTATTCTTTCAATTATTTCCCTATTTGTTAGTCATGTTCGTTATAGAGAAGAAAATACGCTTCTTTTGGAAATGGCTTGCTTAGAAATCTAGCCACTTTCACTTAAATGGAATGTAATTAGATAGGAATGTTGCAAATTCTGCTAGGGTCTACTTAAGATTTAGAGTTAGGGTTGGGTTTTTTTAAATGAAATAAGCGCCGCTCAGTGGGAAGCTGATGAGACAAGTGGCCTTGAAAATTACTGCTGTATAAATACTAATTGCAGAGATGAATGTATTAGATTTGGAACCTGATACATACAATGAATACTGCAGTAAGGTACATACTATTTGTAAAAAAAAAAAAAAAAAAAAGCCCTTTTTTTCTTTTGGACCTTCCCTTTCTAAATTTTTGTAAGCTGTTATTTTTCTTAGGCTACAGGAGTCAGCAGTACTAGATGCTATCAATCTGTTATTACCAGAGTATTTGCACCATGACCTGTCTTGTAGAGAATAATATTAATTGTGACTTTCTTCTTCCTTTTGTATTTTGGAGGTGGTCTTCCTAAATCCCTTTCTTCTGTGTACCACCTCTTCCTCAACCCTTTGGAAAAGGAAAAGGTAAACTATTTGCCATTTGCAAGGTAAAGCCATTAGCGCCTCTGAAGCAGGATAGCTGCTCTGGTAATGGCAAATTGATTATATTGCATTGCTTGACCAAATCCTAATGCAGGATCGTGCTATTTAGATTATAGTTTAGTTTAAGGAGTTTTCTAGTAAATGCATACCAAAATCTAATCGTAAGACTTCTCTTTATCCTCAGTGTTCACTTATTCGAAATAAATTAAGCCTAATTCATAAACTGTCTTAAGCTTCATGAATGTCTTTTAGTTTTTATAGTGCTTTTGCAAATATTAAAAAGTAATTCCTTTAAGCAAAATCTGTACTTAATGAAGCAAAAATACTGTGTTTAATGGTTCTTATTGAAATAGAAGTAGAAAACTTCTCATATGTCTTGTCCTAGTGAGTAAATGCATGTTTTAACACTTAACTGAGATAATGCAGTTTCATGGGGCTATATATATTTAATGTGGCTATATTTTGGCTAGCTGTTATAGGAATACAAAAGACATGTAAAACAAAACCTGAATCAATAAGTAAATAATGCAGATTATATTTTTTTATATTTTCTTTTTTTTTATTAATCTAACAGTTATTTAGCAGACCGTCTGTAAGCTACTGCATCAAATACCTTATCAATGTGTTGTATTGCTGTTTGCAGCATCAGTTTCCGCTTCCATATATTGTTTTTGCATGCAATATGAGGGCTCTGGTAAACTCTTGAACTATTCTAGTAAGTAGATGAGAGCTTAAGTGTCTGGGTAGTAAACGTAGCTAAGCACGGTTTCAACTAACTTCTAGAAATCTAGGGCAAAACATCCTTTCAGAATTATATTTTGGAATGAGTACAAATGGTGTGCGTGGTTCAGTGTAATAGGTATACAAACCCTTAGGCAGTTAACTGGTTGCATATTCAAGTTTCTTGTTTGAAGTTTGTAGGCATCTTGGGGCTGCTTTTTAAGCAGCTGTTCTGTGCAAGAGCACCGTGTCTTCTGGGGCCTACAAAAATGAAAAAAAAAAAAAAAAAAAAAAAAGATTGTAACTTTGATCCTACAACATACGTGCAGTTTTATGTGGTCCAATTAAAACAGATTTAAGAAAAAAAACACCCCAAACCTGTTGCTTTTGTTACCATATTTTATCAGAGGATGCATTGAGGTAGAAGTACTTATTCTAGATCAACCTCTTTGAGATTTACAATATTATGGTCACGTGAATTAAGAACTAAAACTCCCGATATCTTTCTGGAACTTTTTCATTCTGATTTATGCAGAAATGTTTTGAATCCTAAGAATCCTAAGAATGTCAGAACATATAAAAATCTTACAAAGTGTGATGATTTCACTTGTGTTTAATACTGTCCTGTCATAATTAGGTGTCGAGGTGTTTTTATTTTAAAATTTTGCTCTTTAAGCACTATTCAGGTTTGTAAAATCTGAAATATGTTGCCTGAAAATACTCTTCCTCTCTTTAAAGGATACCTTGATTGTATGGTCTGAAGCTGAAAATTATGATTTGGCACTTAGCTTTCAAGAAAAAGCAGGATGTGATGAAATATGGGAAAAAATATGTCAGGTAAGTTTGATAAATGTGATTGAGACAACCAAAATCATCTTACTCTGTGTGTGTGCATGTTTTCAAAATTTTTAGACTGTTTGAAGAGGTGCATGTGAGCATAGTAGATACAAAGTAAAAACTATTGTCTTAGCTACCTACCCCAAATTTTGCATTTTCGGGTTTGGAAACTTTCTCCTTTTTCCAGAAATTTGATATGAACTTAAACTATATTTGGGGTATTTTTTTAGAGCATTTTCAGGTCTTTTTGCTTAACATAACTTTTTAGCTCTATTATTGCCCAAGGAAGTTCAGCTCAAAATGAGCACTTAAAAAGTTTCATAACAATTAATTTCACAAATAACTTTTTCCAGGTTGGGCAGAAGGGAAGAGGTTACCTATCCAAAGTTTTATTGTAGAGAGAAGAATGTATGTGAGCTCTTAGTGAATTTTATAATGTGTTTCTGCTAGATTTTACCATATCTTATTAACATTTCTCATTCTTCTCTTTCTCTTATCTCATTCTTCTGTTTCAGGTGAGGGGAATATTGAATTTCTCAACAGAACTTTTTTCCATGTAAATGTGATAGTATGCTTCTATTGACTGTCAGGGTATGAGAGACTGATCTGATAGTTGAAGTAGGAGATAGCTCTATCGCTGTATTGTCACCTTAAAGCTATAATTCTTCCAGTTTAAAGAAATCAAACAATTTATATGTAGCATATGTATATTTTAATACGTGCTAATTAACTGTTTATGTTTTACCACTACAACTGGATGACTATATGTCACTGAATCAGTATTGTTTCTGGATAACATTTGGTCAGGTATTAGCTATTAACCAATACCTAAAAGAGTTTAGTCAATATATTCACTGATGGTAGTGCAATTTGTCAGTTCTTGTTTAGTTTTTTACTTCCATTCCAAGCACTACAACTTTTCTCAATTTCTATGCTATGTTAGGTGGAATTTCTCTAAATTTGTCTAATTTTCTCTCTATGTGCTCTCTCTTTCTATTCTTAACAAACATGTAGCACTTTCCACTGTGTCTTTTGGAGTTTGTTCTCACTGATTTCAGAAATAAGGCAAAAGAAATCTGTTTTCATAATTGCGTGTGTATAGATCATTCCTTTTTTTAGCAATGAGTCTTTTCAACAGTTTAACAGTTTCAACTTATGTAAATAAGTACTGAAACTTATGTAAATAAGTACAGAAACATTTCCAGGAACCTTGGCAATCAAAGGACCAAAAGTTGGGGACAGAAACAGAATGGGGGAAAGGGGAAATTGTGTTCTTGGGCAATACCCAAATAAGAAGTCCAGTTTCCTCAGACTTATGTAAAGATCTAATATTTTTGTAAGAAACCAGTGTCTTTACATCCCGTTTTGAGGCCATGTTATTGTATTTGTGTCTAGCGTACTTTAAAGATCTTAAGATTCCTCAGTCATTAAAGTTTCTTCTGAAAGGAAAACTTTGATACCACTTGTACTGGAAGTGGTTGCTAATGTATAAGCAGAACAGTACGTGGGTTTTCACAGCATTCTGGATTTTGTACGGCAAGTGTGGGCTTGCTGTTATCCATGAAGAATCATTTCTCCCAGATTTTTTTTGCTGATTTTCCAGATTAAAAAGAACAGTGCCTTATACCATTCTACACAGCAGTGCCTTTATTGATTTGACACATCAGACTCCGGATACTGCAATTAAGATATCATTAAAGCTGAAATGCTCTGGTGCCCAAGCATCTGTCTCTGTTTTTTTCACTAAGTCATACTTTCCGTAGTTTCCTCATTGTATCTCTAGAGAGATTTTTGCAGGTCCAGTGCCTTGTTTTTCTGACAGCTGCAGATTGCCACTACTCTTTTGTTAAACTCTTTGGTTTGGGGTTTTTCTGTTCTTAAGAGGGCATTCTGTGGCTCTGTTGAGTATTTAGAAAGTGCACGGTAACAGATATTGACTTGTAGCTCTCCAGAACTGAAAACAACAATTAAATTAACAAGACTGGACCCTCTTCTCTATTTGAGGTAGCAGAAGCTTTGAAAAGCATCAAGAACAGTTAAATAGCCTATAGATAAATGTTTAAAGCTATTGCTGCAATAATGTAGTACTGGTTTGTGTTTGAAGATCTATCTGCAGAGTATAAAGACTGGAAACAAATAGCTTAGTTCAGTAGTCTATGAAAAAGTTGTGATCCATACTAGTAATTATGCATTTCCTTTTTTATTTGAAGTACTCAGAAAATGTAGCTTTTTTCTTTATTCTTCCTCTTTTTTATAGAAAATAAATGGAATTAAATATCTAATGTAGAAATAATTTTGTAAAGCCTTCTGTTTGAAGAAGTCTTTTCATTATGTCTTATTTTGCAATCGAGCTGTACTCATAGAATTATAGAATCATAGAATTGCTGAGGTTGGAAGGGACCTTTAAGATCATCAAGTCCAGCCATTAACCTGCCGTGACAAAACCACTTCTAAACCATGTCCCTAAGCACCTCATCTACCCTTTTTTTAAACACCTCCAGGGATGGCAGATCCACCACCTCCCTGGGCAGCCTATTCCAATGTTTAATAACCCTTTCAGTGAAAAAATTTTTCCTAGTATCCAATCTAAACCTCCCCTGACATAACTTGAACCCATTTCCTCTTGTCCTACTCAATGTCAGTCTTAGATTTGCACTTCTATTTTGGCCAGACAAAGAGAAAGTGTGGGGCATTTGAAATGGTATTTTTAAAAAAGTGCTCAAGTAGCAGTAAACATTAAACTCCACTTTTTTGAAAACTTCTTATTTTGTAGGTTCAAGGCAAAGACCCTTCTGTCGATATTACTCAGGACCTTGTCGATGAATCTGAGGAAGAACGTTTTGATGATATGTCATCACCAGGTCTAGAATTGCCATCTTGTGAATTAAGTCGACTAGAAGAAATTGCAGAACTTGTGGCATCTTCACTGCCTTCACCATTACGTCGTGAAAAACTCGCACTTGCACTGGAAAATGAGGGCTATATTAAGAAGCTCTTAGAAATTTTTCATGTGTGCGAAGACTTGGAGAACATTGAAGGACTACACCACTTATATGAAATTATCAAGGGAATTTTCCTTTTGAACAGAACTGCACTTTTTGAAGTCATGTTTTCCGAGGAATGTATAATGGACGTAATTGGATGCCTAGAATATGATCCGTCTTTATCACAGTCACGGAAACACAGGGAATTTCTGACTAAAACGGCAAAATTTAAAGAGGTGATTCCTATATCCGATCCAGAGCTGAAGCAAAAAATACATCAGACATACAGAGTACAGTATATTCAAGATATGGTCCTACCCACTCCCTCAGTTTTTGAGGAAAATATGCTATCAACACTTCATTCTTTCATTTTTTTTAATAAAGTGGAAATAGTTGGTATGTTACAGGTAAGTTTTAGAATTTCACAGTTTATTTGTGCTTGGGCAGAGAAAGTTGGATAATTTTTCTTGGAAAGATCGAGGTCCTTCAGTGGAACCTTCTTCTGTGATTCTGAAAGAGGTTTTGAAGTATGACATAAAAGGCATTTGAGTACTGAGCTGATTTGTCCAAAATCTGAAATTTAAGAACTAGATTCTCTGTAACTGATTTAAATGGAGAAAACACATGTAGAATCCTGAATGCGGTTGTTTGGAATGAGTAGTACTGTTTGCATTTTGAAGGTTTGATATTTTTAGCGGTTTTTTTTTCTGTATTTTGGGACTTCTTAGGCTCTACAGTTAAGGATAATTTTTGTCATGTTACCATGACAAAAAAAAATCCAATTACTTCACCTAAATTTCACAAATATAATGTCATACCAGGATATAGCTGTTTCTAATTTTGAAGTAAATTAAATTAGTTGTTTGGAAACTACAAGTTCAAAACATAAGATTGTCCTGGGTGCTTGAATGTTTTCTTAGTTTGTCTTATAAGTCCCTAAATAATTCTGCTTGGAATTGCCAGTTTTTCATGACGTATGTCTTACAGCAAATGTAAAGAGATTATGTGGTGCTTTAGATATATTACCTACTTGTCTTAAGTATTCTGCACCAACCCACAGACTTCCTGAACTGTGTAGAAATAGGTGGCACGTCTCTGTGGTGGGAGCTTCCTAAATCTTTCAGCTGACTCAGCAAAGTGTTACAGCACGTGTATTTTGGTTTGTAGAAGATGATTATCATCATCTTGATTTTCCTAATGTTTAATAAATGAATAGCCACTGTCTTTGTAGGGGCTGTGTGATTTGGAGAACTGGACGAAGTGCTAGATGCTAATGGCTACCTTAATTGTATTTATCTTCAGTTGAATCTCAGAATGTACCCTGTTTAATTTCATGGAAAATACAACAAAGTAGAGTGATAATTCCTTTTGTAAGCTCATATGGCAAATCATTGTCAAAACTAGACGTCCTGACTTTTCATCCAACACACAGTTGGTCAGAGTACTGGTATTATTTAATCCACTCTCTCAGAGCATTAATCCATCGTGTCCACACATGGGGTGTTTGATAAGCAGCCAGATGTGCAAGATGTCACGCAGGCCTGGCAGCTGAGGCGTGTGCCCTGGGAACAGACCATCACTTACTGAAACAGCCACTGGAGCCTGGTGGAACACCCAGGGCATCTTTGGTAGTGCTAGACACCAGCTTAGGCCCAACTGAACCAAAATCTTCATGTCTGTATGTGCGTCCTTGATCAACAAAGTCACAAATGTGTATCTGAATCAGTCAGAGGGCCTTAATCGTTTTGGAGGGGCCAGTTTGGGAAAGCTTACAAGCCTGACTAACAGTGCTGAAAAAGATTCAGTTAAGATGTCTCAACTCAAGCATCCAGTATGACTAGTGTCTAAAATATCTTGACCTCTTTGCAAGGGTCGCTAAAAGCAACAGTTTACATGATACATTTTGGCTTGAGGAGGAGGAGGGGAAGAATTATTCAGGAGTCTTGGTGTCAGTGGATGTTTCTGAGAGAGATCTTGATCTTTGAAAAGGAAACCGAGCAAGGAAAAAGGGGGCCCGATCCTGCAAAATCAGTTGCCAGAAATCCCAAGGTAACTTGAGCGAGGATTTGTAGTTGATTAGTTTACTTTTTTCTGTCTCATACAACCTGTGTTAGGCTAATATATGTGGGGTAAGCTTGGGTTGGAATATCAAGGTTTACTGTGGTTGCAAAACTTGTTAGTTGCAATTTACAGTTGAAATAGAGCCTCAGATCTGATTTTGATTTGTTCTGTGACCGCAGGTTTCTGAACCTTATCTCCAATTCTGTTGCTGTTGTCTATGGTTGAGAATAAAGTATACTCCCTGTGCGGTGGAGCCAGAAGAATTAGCATTGCATAACTTTCAAAGTTAGATAAATATTTCAAATTGTTATAGTGCTTTCTACAGCTTTGAGGAGCCAAGAGTGGTAGTACACAAGGAAGAAATTATATCCTGTGCTATACTGCATTTCCTAGTCCTTTCACAGTGCAGTTTTATAGCATTGAGGGGGAACTCCCTGACTTTATAAATAAGTTTATAAATAAGAATCTGTTGGAAATCATTTGACATTGACGATCAATTCTTGGTTTTGAGGGAATTAAAAGAGGCTATCACAAATTGTATGCCAATTGCATTTCTAAGAGATTAAAAGGCTTTATTGAATGATTGATTGATTGATTTTTCAACTTCTCACAGTGTAGCTCTAAACCAAGGTTTAAACCTACTTACCTGGCATTTGTTTATTCATTTATTTGTAGAGCAATATGCCAGGTTGCATTTTTCTGTAATCTCTGCCCCCTAAAGTTTTGTTCTCCCCTTTCCTTTCTCCGTTGGTCATTCCCACAGTCCATGTATAAAATGTGTTTGTTCCTTCTCATTTCATTAAGCAGAATAAATAATGTTCTCAGAACAAAATTTAAAGACTGCTTTTGTTGATTTCACTTGTAACTTATTCTTAAGGTCTTTCTTCCATTAGTGTATGGTTTAACATGCATTTCTGTAGCTGAGTGTATCACAATACTTTGGTGGGAGGGCGAAAGATTTAAAGTTGTCAGTAATTGGAGTTCCTGGCATTCATTATTTTAGATCTTGCGAGATCCTGGTGCTCACTAACGTTGCCTGTTTACTTAAGAAGCTGTTTCTTTTGTAAGTCATTATTAATTGGAGTGTTTCTGGGATGCTTGATGGTAGTTTTGGGGAGCCACGGATAAGTCTCAAGTTCCTAGTGAGCTGATGCGTAATAGAGGGTTTTAATCCTTCTGATGTTGATTTTAGATTGTCTCTGCTGGACCATTGAGGGTGTGACCAAAGAGCTATTTTTTAGGAAATTTTACTTCTCAGATTAAAAGTAAACTTCCTGAGCAGCTGGTATCCTGCGACATATTGAACTATTGCATGTACAACTGAGCTGTTTTATATTCTGTTCTTTTCTCTCTCAGTGGCTGGGAAGGACAGAAGAAAAACTGTTACCTCCACCATAAAAAAAAAGATGAGCTCTAAAGAGCCCTTTTCATGTCAGGCTCTTTATTAACTGAAGTGGCACTTTGCAATACCCTCATCTCAAATTGACCGAGCCATACCTTAGTTACAGAAAAGTGACTGGAAATTTGTACAAGGTTCTGTGCAGATTGTGCCTTATACTTTTTGATAGGCTGGGTGACTTTACTCAAAATTACCACTGTGTAAGTTATTTAAGGTATTTGGTGTCAACATGGGACAGTTAAGGTCACTAAAGCTCACTGACATTTAAGGGCAGTTTTTCATTTATAACTAGTGAATTCTGTAAATATGAACATGTTGTTTCTTAAGAATTCTGGCTTTATTAGGAGAGATTTTGGATGTCTTAAAAAAAAAAAAAAGGATAAATTCTGTAGTTGTGGAAAATACCTGTTTCCATGATTTTGCTTTCTAGGCAAATAGGTAGGTAAATAACTCCTGCCCATTCTGTGGTAAAACCAAAAATAGAGAATGGGTCACCTTTGGCACTTAGGATTATGAACTGTATTCCTCCCTCCTTCTTCACTAAGGTTAGCTTTCCCATAATCTTTAAAAAAATCCTTACACTGATGGGCTTTTCTGAGAAATGGAGGTTAGTTTATTTGTGATTTAATTGTCTAAGAGCTCTCATTTCAAGTAACTATATCAAGATGTCACTCAACTAGCTACTGTTTTTCATGATGGATAGTAAACCCATGATACCAGTATTTCCAGGCTACAGAATTAACTGCTGTGGAAACCTGCTCAATTACAGGTTTTATGGTCGCTGTACGTAAGATACGAAAGAGGTATATAACATTTTTTTCCAATTTCAGCCCCTCCTAATATGCTCTTACTGCTTGGGGTCCAGCCTGTTCTAGTCTTGAGATGTCATAGCCACCAAGAAACCTTGCTGAAACATGGAGTTCGCCAAGTTTTGAGAGTGGGGGTGGGACAGGTAAGTGGTGTTTCTTACTTTATATGACGCTCTTTTGCAATTTAAAAAATATATTCTAATGTTCACACTGGAGGCCACCAGTTCTTTCCCTTTGTTTTATTAACTAGTTCTTAAAAAACAAAAACTTGCAAAACTGCGCCATAGAGTGAGCAAACACTGTTTCCTTCCGTTCTCTCCCCCCTTTCTCATTGGCGTGTTCTTTTTGCCAGCAAGATCTTGCGGTGTTTTTATCTTCCAGGATACAGAATATTGCTAGGATTACTTTTGAGTATATGCATTTAGACTTCAGAGTCTTTTATTTTCAGGAAAGTGGAGTGTGGAAGGGGAAAATTGGACATATGTTAAAATAATGTATATACCTAGTACAGCAGTGATCACATGACATTACTGTACTGGTAAATCAGCTTTTTTAAATACAGAAATCATATTACAGATAGTCCCTATCTCCCTTTTTAATAACTGAAAAATGGTAGGCATTTAGGTACATCTGTATATTTTATTGGATTTATATATAACAATAGGCTGTTCTTAATTTTGAAAGTGGTTTTACCGATAGTTACTTATTCTTAGCAGAACCCTGTGGATGTAAACATAATTTTCTGTAGTTGTTTCAGAGGAAGAATTGTGTCAGTGCATGTTGGTAGTTTTACCCAAATGTATTAGGATGGGAATGTCTCCTGCCCGTCTGCTGTTTTGCAGTAGTTGGCCCAGGAATAACTGTGGAGATTTACTTTCAGCAAAATTTACCTCGAAAAAAGGATGGCGCTTCTGGAGGAAATGACTTAGTGAAAGAAGTTTGCAAGTGATGCACGTTAATGATTTCTGAGATTAACTTCTTCATTGTAGAAAATGACTTTTCAATGTAGTATAGAAACTCCAAATGTGATTAGGTGGATCCCGCTGCTGTTTCAGTGTGTTGTCTCAAGTGGAAATAGTTTATTGATAGTGACTGAAGGCATGTGTGGGAAGGCAGGCTGAGATAAAGGAGACTGAAACATTTTGAACTCTGAAATCTTCCAGTGGGGTAGCAGGAAGGAATGTATGTTTGAAGCTGTGATTCTCTCTTTGCTGGTAACTTTTTGTGAAAAAACTTTCGTTTTCTGGGCTAAAATATTATTTCTGCCAAAAATGAATACAGAGGTGGAAACCAGGATAGAAAGTATACTCCTTTTCCAGTGTAGGTGTCATTGAGTTTCTTGGATGTTTTTTGATGTTTTTTGTCATTCATCTGTAATCACAGACATGAAGTATCTGATAACTGGAAGTTAATTATATTTGAGAGGCCTGCTTTTGAAGAATGCTTTTTTTTAAGTGCCTTTTGGGAGGAGAAAGACTGCTTTGAAAGTTGAATCACAAATGTAAATAGAGTCTTTTTTTTGTGATCGTACTTTGTGGGTTTTCTTGTTTTTAAAGTCATAAATGATTGAGTGAGTAGAACTTTGAAAGGTGTTAAATCCTTGGAGCATCTACTTAGATCTTGCAAAAGCTTAAAGGAATAACTTAGTGTTTGGTATATGCATAGTTTAAGTGTTGCACATTTAATAATTTCCATGCATGGGGAAAATAGCTAGATTCTACAATTACCCTTTAAACTATTGTTTGCAGTTTTATTTTCTTGGAAAACAGTTGCGACCTTCCCAGCTCCTAAGATACATCCACATGCATTTTGATACTTGTCTGCGTGAAGACGCCAGCTACTGCAAAGAATTATGCATTTGCACTGTGTTCACAGACATATTTTAGGGGTTTTTTGCAAGTTGCAAAAAAACCAGAAACACTTAAGCTTGTGTCGTTCTAGCATTCAGTGTTGGTGCTTTGTGACTAAAGTATATGAAGGCTGCTCTCAGACTGTGTGTTTCCATAGATTCTGGTGGTGATGTTCAGGAATGTATCTTTAGATAAGCTGCCCTTGTCAGTAATTTTACAGCTTGTGAGAGAGAGTCTTGTATTTAGAATGTTCAGTGTTGCAATCACAATTTTTCTATAAATGTGAGAGGGTTGAGATTTTTCCCATCAATAACAACCTGTTTGCCTTTCATTAAGCATCTGGAATGAGATAGCGCCTAAACGCATTTCAGGGCTAAGACATAACAGCAAAGTTAGTAATAGGCTGCTTTTATTTTCTTGGAATAACTACTATTTACAGAATATTAGCCATGTATGGGCGGGATGTTTCAAATCACTTTAGTCCATCTTAATTCATCTGATTTTAAATAGATCACGATTGTTCTGAGGCCTAGAGATTTCAGATAATCCTGTTAATTTAAAATTACCATGTATTTAATGGAGTTTGGGAGAGGAGATGGTGTGGAAAATGCTTTAAATACTATATTTAATACAGAATTGTAAAATACTGTATTATAGTATGTATATGGAAGGATGAAAAATGGTTACATAGCGAACTTCTGCAAATTCTTCCTGAAACATTAAGTGTCAGCAATGAAGTCTTCATCCCTTCCCAGTGTTCGGAAGTCCCCTCTACAGGTCCCGGATGTTTGCAAGCCCAGTAAGAGGGTGAGTGTGTTGGCCTCCGCTGCAGATGGCCACATCTTGCACTGGGCAAGGATCTGGTGAGAGCACTGGGCCGGGGTCCTGTCCACACCTTCCACTGCCTCTCGTGCTCTGCCCTGTGGTGCTGGAGGTGCAGCGCCCCCGGCCACCTCTGTCTCTGGGGCTCGGCCCTGGGTCATAAATGAGACCCACGTATCACCAGCAGTGTAGGGTCTCCACGTCTCCTTCCACATTTTGACTTTAAAAAAAAATATATTTATACTTTGGGTAATATTGTGTACCCTTTTTTATGCAGAAGCACACTAATAATGGCTCTGATATAGTTAAATTCTGAAATTTCCATTATTTTTTTCCCAATGCCAATGACCATTCTGAGATATGCACTCACTGAGGCTTGCACTTACTGTCAGGTATTACGAAGAAGGTGAAAAGTTCATTTCACAGTGAGAATGGAAATCGGGGTTACGCTTTCCAGCTGGGGATAAGCATGCATCTTCTCAGTAGTTTTGATAGATGAGATTAGTTTTACATCTTGATCAAAACAGCAAAAAGAGAAATGAAAGCAAATTACTTAGTCGTATCTTAAATGCACTGCTAATCGTGGTGAATAATGTGCATGTTCTTCAAAAGAGCTGGTTTTATGTTTTATTTTTTGTTTTTGTGGTGGTGTTTTTATTTCAGTAAACAAGTATGTCACTCTACTGTGGGTTACTTATGTTACCTGTAATGTCTAACAAGTTAAATATTCGACCAGAAAACTTACCAAGCCATGTAACAGCTGGATAGCAGGTAGTGAAACATCCTTGTATTCTTTCATCACAGCTTAAGTTATGTTTCTTGAAATCAAAGGCCTGAGTAGTTCTTTTGAACGTTTTTGACTGTTGAAATCTAAAAGTCAAACTTTACATTTCCAGTGCTTGATCCTCCAGAGTGAATTTTGTTAAACTTCAAATGAGGCCTCTCCTATCTCTTTTTGTTTTGATTTTGAAGCAGTCACAGAAATAGTACCTGAAATTGTGTCCAGAAAACACTCTTTTTCATTATCACTTGACTGTTTGGTCAGATTAGAAGTACAGCACAGCATCAAACAAGAGGAAACATGTGGCAGATCCTAAATATAGGGTTTACCTTATAGTGTGGTGAAATGCCTTCTAGGGCAGCAGCTCATGCCAGACTATTCTGGGTTTAGCTGTGTTGTGCAGTGCCAAGTAGAGATCCTGGACTGGGGTGTGACAGCGTTACAGCTGCATTAGCATGGTGTGCTGGTGGAACTGAGGTGTGCATTTTGTCAGCAAGGTAGCAAGGTGAGCCTGGATGAGGTACCTAGATAATTAGCAGTATTAGAAAGTTTATGTGGCTGTATCTGAAGTACTTTCACGATTCGGCTTTATGCTGTGTAAACGTAAGCAAGGCAACTTGGGTTTCTAGCACTGTGGTTTGGGATGGAGGGTTGTTGCACATGGTGTTACTGACTTCACAAGAGACACCGCTCCGTCAGCTTTTTGAAAAAATCTATTCATATCTGATGCAGAGGTATCTTTTTCAAGCAAGTGCTGTCTTATTACTGTATAATATTGGGGAAAGGATGAGGGAAGGTTTACTTCTGTTTTAATAATCTTCTAGTTGTTAGGACCGTGACGGTTATGGGAAGCTAAGTATTGCTGCTTCTTTCAGTCTAAATACATGTCTGTAATGTGGTGGCTGCTGTTTGTAGTTTTGCCCAGGTACCACACCATGAAAAATAACGGAATGGTTTTTGATTGCTGCCAGCCAGCATGCCCAGTAAATGCTGTACATAATAGGACCAGTTATTTTGATTTGGTTTCTAGAATTCTCCCTTCTCGCAGCGCTGAGGGAAAGAATCTCACCTCGTTCCTGCTGTTAGGCAGCTCTCCCTTCATCATGTCCTTGCTTTAGCTCTGCCGCAAAGATCTCATAACGTTCCAAAGATACATGTGTGTATGTCGGGCTGAGTGGGAGATCATGTTTATAAATACATGTAAGCAGCTGAAGCAAGGGTATTGTAGTGTGGTTTAGGGGGACGGGCATGTGACAAGGGGGAAGGAAGTTAGAGAAGTCATAGAGAAAATGATGAGAATGGCAGTAGAAAATAGAAAAAGGACAGCCAGAGGGCAATGCAAGATACACCGTAAGTGAGAATGAAGTGTTGGGGGGTGGACTGGTGTTGAACATGATAAAAGATCAAAAGCAAGATTCAGATTAATTTGTTTGAAAATTGAATTAGAAAGTTGATACTAGTATGATTACAGTACACAAGCGTGTGTTGTCTTAAATTGCAGGAGGCATGGTTTAGAAGAACTTTATATTATACTGCATGTCTTTTGATATTGTCAAATAAACAAATGGTATTGTTTTGCCTTTGTAGGAAGATGAAAAATTTCTGACAGACTTGTTTGCACAACTAACAGATGAAGCCACAGATGAGGAAAAAAGACAGGAATTGGTAAGAAATCTGTAAAATACACATGAAAGGGACAGTTACTACGAAGTGATTTGTGCATTTTTTTTTTAATTGCTGACTAGTGTATTATTCCTGTTTTGCAGGTAAATTTTCTGAAAGAGTTTTGTGCATTCTCTCAAACACTGCAACCTCAAAACAGAGATGCATTTTTCAAAACCTTGTCAAATATGGGCATACTGCCAGCACTAGAAGTCATATTGGTAAGTCGGTTCCATTTTATTTGTGATAATATCCCCAGAGAGGTTTCTTTAAAAAGTAAGCAAGACAGACTTCGGTCAGATGATTTTCTGAAGTGTTTGCTTCATTTGTCTTGTCTTAGCTTGAGATTCAAAACATTTAAAATATTTTTGTAAAACTTTAAAAGCCGTTTCAATATGACATTGGTAAGTGCCCTGGCATTCTTATTGTTTTGTTTTCTCATTCACTTTCCTATCTTTACGTGCTTCTTGGTGTACAGTTAAGTAAGAAAATAGGGATATAGACCAAAGGGCATGGAAACCATAACATTTATTTTGCCCAGCAGTTATTCAAATGTACAAAGAAGAGGCTAGAGCCAATTCAGTTTTAGAGTACAGTTTTAGTAATAGTTAGGTATGACGTTTAAGTATGAATTAAAAGCTCTGTGCTTTCTGTTTTTCATTCCATTTAAGTCTTTTCTTTTAAGGAAATAGAAATGGTTTTATTTGACTTTTCCAGGGTATGGATGATGCACAAGTACGAAGCGCAGCCACTGATATATTCTCATATTTGGTTGAATACAACCCATCCATGGTACGAGAGTTTGTCATGCAGGAAGCACAGCAGAATGACGATGTAAGTAGAGGGCCGCCAGAAACGTGTGTATTGTGTTTTTTTTTGTAATTACTCTTTTAAATTTACGACTCAATTAATGACATAAGCCCTAATTCTGAAGAAGTATGGAATATAGTTGTGATGGTTACAGGATACTGAACTACCATGTTTTTAAAAGTTCTGGTGAGATAAGTGTTTGCCTGCTTACATATTCCTGTTCCGTTGTGTGTGAAGTAAAACAGGTTACCATAAACCACCATTTTGGTTCACATCCATTTTGGTTAGCATCAGTTGTCATGCAAGCAAAACAAAATGTTTTTGAATTAAGACCTCCTTAAAATGTGAAATACAAGTTTCAGTCTTGATCTTGGCGTGTACCTGTGTTTTTAATTTACTTGTAAGAAACCTGTGTTCAGTTTATTATCACACACATTGAAAGTGCAATTATGGTCCTAAGTGTTAAGGAACACTTTTTGACAGAGGTTTTCATTTCCCAGAGATCCTCTGTAGCTGATAAATACAAAATGCTAAGCACACAACTAGTAGTAAGAAAGGTATTTCAAAGTGGTATTCAGTGGAGAGAAAAAACACTCTGCTGCCTTTTCCATAGAGGAGGTAGTTAATGTTTTTTTCTTGTATCTGCTAAAAACATGCCAGAGAACAGGAAGTTGCTGGTACTGCTGCTTCTGTACTGGAAGAAAGGGACAACTGGGAAAGGGAATATCACTGTTGGTTCCAGCCGCTTGAATCTGATGACTGTCCTCTTTTATGGGGGATGGTGGTAACCAAGCAACTTTAGTGTAGGGATTCCTAAATGTAAATACTATTTTCTGCTTTTATGTGTTATTCTTGTTTTCTGCGAATATACATTGGGGTTAATTTTAGGTGGAAATAATTTCATCAAGTTCGATAGCATTATAAAATTTACTGTTGTATGTTTGTGGAAATAAAACTCTTGGGATGTATTCTAAAGAAGGATAGAAATTAAAACTTCTGTACTCTGAAAATGCTTCCAGAAATCAGTTGAATTTTGAGACTGTTAAGTATCTGCCTCTGTACATTTTATCCTTTGGCATTTCAGTTCAGACTAAATTCTAAATTGTATTGTTAAATTCAGAACCATTTTTAGTTGCTTTGAAAGACTCTTCTTCACTGCTTGCCTTCTTACTGTTGAACCACTGACCAGAATGTGTCATTGGCTTGTAAAGTTAATTTGTTTCTGTTAAGTTTGGGGAGGGGTTGTTTGGTAGCTGTTTACATTTTACAAAATTTTGATAGAGCACCATTTTTAACCAGGTGGTAACCCCTTTAGAAGGTAATTTCAGATTTGGGGCAAAGGAGTAGCATTAAAATTGATTTTTGCCTTTTTTTTCCCCCCCCGTTAGGATATATTACTCATTAACCTCATTATAGAACACATGATTTGTGACACAGACCCAGAACTTGGAGGGGCAGTGCTACTCATGGGTTTGCTTCGTACTTTGGTTGATCCAGAAAATATGCTTGCCACTGCCAATGTAAGTAAATACCTTCAAATCAAATTACATATTTTTTTTTTAAGTATTTGGTGATATGTGTTACATATACTTTTTTTTTTTTTTCATTCTTTAGAAAACCGAAAAGACAGAGTTCTTGGGTTTCTTCTACAAACATTGTATGCATGTTCTGACAGCCCCATTATTGGCCAATACTACAGAGGACAAGCCTAGCAAAGGTAATGCCGCTCTGGCACATCAAGGCTGTTGAATGTCAGTGTTTAGAATAATGTTTAAAACAACAGTCGAAGGACATTTTCTGTCTTAAAGAGAATCTGAGACTATGATACATATTTCAAAGTAAAATGTAGATTCATGATTTAGTCATGTGAGTAATTTATAAGTATAAAATTCAGCAAAGAGATTTGATTTAGGATCATTTGCTGCAGATTTTGCTTCAGCAAAAATTAAAATATTTCTATAATTTTTAGTAACTCATGGGGCTGTTCAGTGATATAGACTTGTAAACGTGTAAATGTTTTTTAAGGTCAGGGATTACTAGAGAGGATGCAAAATTGCCCCTGAGAAGGTGTGTGTCACAATACTGTGCTGAATTTGAGGGCATTGGTTCTACACCAGACCAAGATAGCACAGATCAGTGATGAAGTAACTGTTCTTGCTGCCTACTAGCAGCAGTACTCTTTGTTTATTAATAGTGTAACAGATCCAAAATGGATGTAAAAGGAGGTATGTAAATGATACATAAATGTTTTATAAACTTTTTAATTTATTGTATAAATTTCCAAGGGATTGGTTAAATTAATCTGTTTTATCTCAACTGGCTTCCAGATAGATTGGAAGTGAGACTTTTACAATTTAAAATACTTGTGTTCTTTAATGGTCAACAATCTGGCAGTATTTTTAAAAAGGCAGCACTACCTTTTAAAAAAAGATTAAATCTATTGTGTATTTAATTTATTATTTGTCTACTTAAAAGCAGGATTTGAGTTATGTTTTGTATATGCTGATGTGATTATGTCCTAGAAGTATTAAAAGAGCCTGAGATATTTTTTGCAGAGTACTTTTGTTAAAAGGCATAATAGGTCACATTTTTGGTACAGACTTCATCAAGGCGCTGCATATAGGGCAATGCTTCATGATATAGACATGCAGACATCATCATGAGATTTTATTAAATAAGCCTGACCGCTTGTGTTAGTGTTAAGTTCTGTACTCTCTGAACCTTCAAACGCTGATTTTAGACAGACAAAATGTAATGGTTTCTATAGTTTAGGAGGGTTTCCTGCCCTATCTGTATAAATAGAAGATACTTAGTCCATAACAAGCTTATTCAATTTCTATTTTAAAGACTAAACATACCCTGCAACATGTTCCCTAAACTATCTGTGGAAATATACAAGAACTTGGAAACATTTACCAGACTGCAGTTGGATATTTAAAGTTGGCTTCTGAAGGCAATATCCTAGATATGTTTAATTATTTTGGGTTTGTTTTTATTACAGATGATTTTCAGACAGCCCAACTCTTGGCATTAATACTGGAATTGCTAACTTTCTGCGTGGAACATCATACTTATCACATAAAGAACTACATCATTAACAAAGATATCCTGCGAAGGGTACTTGTTCTCATGGCCTCAAAGCACGCTTTCTTGGCATTGTGTAAGTTTGAAAGCTAAAGGATAAACTAGTATTTTGTGAATGTGAAGTGTTACATATCTCATTCTGCTGGAAGAAAACTGTTCACAGATCATGACAATTTGTGACTGAATACAGAAATTCTACTGTTATACTCTGCTTCTCATACCAACTTATGTCACCTAGAATTAGTAAATAATTTTGCATTTATAGATGTCTCTCTTTTTCTCAAAAGCAGAAGGATTTTTCTTAATCTCACTGTAGAGGAGAATTGAGAAGGTGGTATCTCAATATTGAATATCCTAAGAGAACCATTGTAAGTTTGGTATTTTTTTAGGAGAAATTATGAGAGATATTTAATTAGAGGTGCAGTTATCTGGCTGCATTAAACTGCAGTGTGCTGCACTGGTAGTTTCTTGCCCATGCTCAGCACAGTAATAGCAAAGCAGTGTGGCTTAATTCTGGAGGCAAGTGACAGATTTTTTCCAAGATTCGGTTGTGCACATAGAGTAAAACAAAGCCTAAAGTTGACGGAGCAGTACCATACAATAAGAAGTACCTTTTAAATTTGAAACTTAATCACCTGAGTTTGGGTTTAGAACCCTTGAATAATCTTTTTTCATGTACATCTAGTTGCTAACCAAAATGTGGTGCCTTAGAGTGAGATGATATTCTCTGTTCATGCACGGACATTCACATACTTCTGTACGCTTCTGAGTTTCAGAAAGAGCTTTAAACTGGCTGTAAATTAAGTCCTTGCTTTAATATATGTGTGAAGAAAATGACATTTACCAATTTTTAAATTAGATAGCTTGCATCCTAGTCAAATAGGACTTAATTAAATGTAACCAAACTTACATTTGAGTAACAGGAATGATAAGCAAGTTTCCCAGTTCTTCTACTGAGAAAATACTTTACCTTTATCATAAGTAATGTAACAAATCAAAAATACACCTTTATGTTAGTAATAATGTAGCTAAACAGTAGTATATTATTTCTTCAGTGAACAGAGGTGGTTTCACTTGTACAATTATGATGGAGGATTTCTCTATGATAAAGTAGATAAGTAATCTTCAGCAGTATAGTCAAGACTGCTGAGAAGCAGAGACTAGCTGAACATATTACTTGGTTCTAATTAATAATGTAATGCTGTAAAAGAACTGAGGCTGCAAATTGTCCTAACTAATGCTGAGTAATTTCTAGATTTTATTTTTTCTTTTAAATTTAAAAATTCTTTTGACAACACTTCTGTTTCAGGTGCTCTTCGTTTCAAGAGAAAGATAATTGGGCTAAAGGATGAATTCTACAACCGTTACATAATGAAAAGTTTTTTGTTTGAACCTGTGGTCAAAGCATTTCTAAATAATGGTTCCCGTTATAATCTGATGAATTCTGCCATAATAGAGATGTTTGAATTTATCAGAGTGGTGAGTGCTCTTATATGCTGAAGATAATTACTGTATTGTTGAATCTTGTAGTTCAAGATGACTTTTCTTTTTGCTTGTACCCTAAATTATCCTATCGTAACGGAAATATATGATACGGTATTTAAATGAACCTTCTTTTATATCACTGTTACATATTTGTACGTGTTCAAACAGTACCATGACTTGAAAATTAAATGCACTCGATAGTGTATTCACAGTACCCAGATTTGCAAAGGCAGCACTAATCAAGTTTCATCATGTAGATTGGATGGGCCTGTTATGACTGGAATGTAATTTGAAACTACTGCTACAAAAACATCAAATTTAGCAGTGCTCTGTAATATCAACAGAATATGGAAACATATAGAAGAGATACCAGTCTTTTTTGATTATATTAACGGAGTGCTACAAAGTTCCTTCCCGGGGGAGTCTCTTAAAATATTCACACCAGTTTGGCTGTCTGCACAGTACTGTTTCCTCACTGTTGTTTGCATCCAGATTCTGACAAGATTCTGTACAGACTGTAAATGTGTGAGTGGGGCCAAGCTAGGGTGCAGGCAGTCGTGGAGGAGTAAGTGGGTGAGGAAAAAGGCAGGCTTTGTCACCTCTTGAAATCGTCTGTGCTGGTGACCTCTTTGAGTTGGGACTCAAGGCAATTCAAGACTGAGTTTACCTTATCATCGTGGAAGAGTTGATTTTAAGTTGGTTTTGAAGCTATGAAAAAGTTAATTCATATAGGTGGCCCTGACTTCTGTGCTGTGGTCTTTCAGCACTCTGTGAGATTGGGTGCTGATTCTATGGTTCATGCAATGGGGAAATAAATAATCTTTTATTTTCTTACCCTCCTTTTCACATAGATACCCAGGTTTCATTTCCAGAATACTTCTTGGTATCTGTAAATAATTTTTGTCAACTTTTTTTTCATCCCGGTTTGTTTTTAAAGAGAGCAAATTTAAAAAAAAGTGTGCTTTTGTTGTTACTGATGTATTACCATTCATAAGAGGTGACCTTTGAGCACGTAACCAAAAAGGAAAACAATCAATGTATTAAGATTTATGTTCCTTTGCTTATCCTTACTAGATTGTAATTCAGGTGTTTATTCTGCAGCCTATTCCAGGGGCTGTGCAGCGCTAAGAAAGCCAAACAATGCACAGGAGCAATTTTCCTGCTGCAGTATGCAGACCTGTGCTAGTCTCAGCTGTCTAGAGTGGCTTTGGACAGCCACAACGCTAAACTGGAATAGCAGAACAGTTGGGAGGTTTTTGTAAAGGACCTCGACCAGCACTGTATGGCCTCAAAGGAAAAGCTTGATGTTAGTTTCTGATGAAAAATATCTTCCTTGTTCTCATCCTAAACAAAGTCATTGAATAATTGTTTTTACGTAAGTAATTTATTTGCGGCGAAGAAAGAAACACTATGAATGCTAAGTCTGTATATCATAAACATTTTTTAATTGACTGATTACAACAGGTATCAGTTAATCTATCAATATAAAAACATTTATAAGTTATGATGGGAAAGACGTTTTAGAATTGGTTTTGGTATAATTTTCTATTAGGGTTTTAGGTTCCATTCATGTGTTTTGAAGGAGCTGTTGCTAGAAAATTGCTGCTATTATGTCTGTTTTGCTAATCAAATACTAGGAGCTCTAGATTTTTAGCTACACTTGTATGCATAGCCCTCATTTTTACATAAGCTAATTAATATGGTGCTTCCAACTGAATGTTTAAAAATAATCTCTCATTTCGGTTGCTTTTTACATTGCATTAAATAAATTCATTTGAATGAAAATAAGTCACTTTATGTTTGTTCGTTCCTATAGGAAGATATAAAATCGTTAACGGCTCATGTAATTGAAAATTACTGGAAGGCACTGGAAGATGTAGATTATGTGCAAACATTCAAAGGACTGAAACTACGATTTGAGCAACAAAGGGAAAGACAAGATAATCCAAAACTTGACAGGTAAAATGCACTAAATGCTCTTACTACTGTATCAGTGCTTTAATTCTGTTTGGGGCATATCGACGGGTTGTTGTGTGGTAGTGGGAAATGTAAATAATTTAGACTCCTGCTTGCATCTCGGGCATTGTTGAATTTACTTGATGAATAGTGTGATTTCCAGATGTGTTGCTTCAAACTCTTGATCAGATTTCAGCTAATATAGTAGTTGCTGCCCCCCAGTAATAATGTCATATCCTAGACTTATGCACACCGTTGTAATAACGCTAGAAGCCTATCAAGTATCTGAAGTTCATTTGCTTAAATAACAGATTCCCACTGTTTGATTTGAAAGATTGTTTAGTTGTGAATTACCATTTGGTGGATTTTTCCTTCGGAATTTCACATCAGAATGCCTTTTTAGATACGTGTGGGAGTGGATATTTAGATAAGCTCTACTGAAATGATTGAGAAACAGAATGTGCAAAGAAATTTTCAGAGGATGCCTTTTTGTCACTGTTAGATTTGCTGACGGAGTGAAAAACAATCTGATGTAACACTTGAATCACTCCTTCTGTTTGCCAGAGCAAAAATTCCCTTCCTTAGTACATGCTTACCCAAGGTTAAAAGGTTAGGGTGTATAAAAATAGGAAGTTTAGGACTTTTTACTCCATTTATTTTTGGCACTCGGTATTACTTGTATGTGTGGTTTCATTCAAACAAAATGCTTGTGTGAATAGATGAGTTACTCTTAAGAATTGTTAGCAAGATCTGTTCTTGTTCTGCTGTCTTGAATTAGTTTGAAAACACATTAAACAATTAATCCTGATCAGTTATACTAGGACATCTTGAAATTTCAGACTTTTTAAGTTTTTTTATTTCGTGCCACAAGATTTCTTAACCAATATTTAAATTTGAGACTTGTACGATTAAAATGAGAGTATAATTGTAGATTTCTTTTTAAATGTTGAAGCACTTTCAAGAGTATGTGCGGGATCTACAGTTTTGGGTACTAATTTTTTACAGGTGAGATGTTAGTATTTTGGCTTTTGTCAGCTAGGCTTAGCACTTAAACAGCTGTGAAATTCAAGCCTATGATTAGTGCATGTGTTGGGAAAAACACCCAGCCGCTTCCTTCAGTAATGTCCAGCCCGTATAGGAAGTAAAACATTAGTCTTAAGTTGAGCTAAGTAATTGTGTATAGTTGTGACGCGTGAGTTTATCCAACAGAAAATGATAGCTTCAAGAGGTCTGTAGCTCAACCAGCCTGGTTTTTGCCTTCTTCCCACATCTTGTATAGTGGCTGCACAACCCCTGTCACAGTCCATGTAATTTCTTAAGTAAAGCCTCAGAAATGAGAAAATGCAAAAATAACAAGAATCTGTTCACACATTTTAGCAGAGAATAGTTCAGTAAAGAAGGCGGACAAAAATTTTGTTGTGGGCCACAAAAGTATTCAGAAGAGTGCCATTTATGTAATAGTTTTGTTTATTAGCAGACCTTGAATTTAAATGCAATGCAAATGATGCAGTATGTACAGATCCAGATGATAGTGTTGGCAAGCGAGTTATTCAGAATTAGATTTATTTTTAAAAGTAAATTTAGCGTTCTTTTTTAATACCTTGTAATTTCCTAATTTTTCCTTCAGAAAAGACCTTTTCTCTAAATAGAATAAGCTCAGATGGTGTTATTAACATTTTGATTCCAGTAGCAGAGGCTTTATGAAAAACATTCAATTTCAGACTTACATTGTGGCCAGTAATTAGAACAAGTGCTACAGAAAATTTGACAAGGGTTTCATGCTTTTATTGGAAATTGACCATTAGAATCAACGCCTGACATTGAAAAGAGCGTTTTCAACCTCTCTTCTCCTTCTCCACCTGTTCTTCAGGGGGCACATCACTGTCCCTCTCCTCCAAGGCCATAATACTGCTTCTGTGAGGGAAAAAAAGAAAAGGAAGGGGGAGCTGAGATAGACCAATACTCTTAATAGATCAAATAGGGAGGGAGAAGTAGCACTTTGTATCCAAGGCCCTGAAGAATGGAAAATACTGATACTGACCAAAAAGTGTAACAGGTGGATGTGGCAGAAAGAGGTCGCTGACTTTTTAATGTATCTATTTTAAAGTGGAGTCATATTTAAGTTAGATTTTTTGGTTGGTTTTTTTTTTTTCTTTAACACATTGGACCCCAAATTCTGACAAGTTATAAAGTATTGCCAGAAAAAAAATCTGTAGTACCTAAACTCTTTTGTTTTGCAGTTTTTTGCGCAAACTGTAAAACCAAGCCTGAATGCAACACTTTAGTAACTTTTATTAAAATTGCTTTTAATGGTGCTGTTTGTAAGTTACAGAATTTTGGACAGATAGAGTAGTCTGAATGTGCTCTTAGCAGAGTTGTACTTTATTTGATGTTTTATGAAGAAAAGTTTTTAATGATATTTGTATTGAAAATAAAGATGCACATTACAGAGTGATTTGCTGGTATTTTTATTGCTCTAAATATTTCTATCTGTAAGCTCAGTGTAAATGTCAAGCAGAAGTTTTATTATGAATATGAGTTGTTTTTTTTAATCAAAAGTGTTAAAACTTACTGTTCTGCAGCATGCGCTCCATTTTGAGAAACCATAGATACAGAAGGGATGCAAGAACCCTGGAGGACGAGGAGGAAATGTGGTTTAATACTGATGAAGACGATATGGAAGATGGAGAGGCAGTGGTCCCCCCTTCTGACAAAACTAAAAATGATGAAGATATTATGGACCCTATCAGCAAATTCATGGAAAGGAAAAAATGTAAGTGATGAAAAGAAGAATGCCACGTGGCTTATGCAGAAGCCATAACTTGTATTCTTTAATCCTACTGCAATGAAGGATTTGGATGTATTTGTTCTGGAGTTCTTAGATTTTGAAATTGTGACACCAGGCTAATGGACTGCCCCTTCAAAACAAGTTTCGTTGTCTGTAAAAGCGGAATGACACAAAATATTGTTGTTGATTAAGTTCTTAAAGTATTTGAGTGACAGTCTTAGCTGATAGTCAAGTTTTCCTGTGTTACATTCGGGTTTATAATTCAAAATTTTTGATGTAAATGTTCAGGTGATATCATTGGTAGAACAAAAGCGTTCATTCCTGGCCAATGACAACACCTGGTAGGTGGTAGAGTAGTGTGAAGAAAAAGTCTGCGATGACTTACTTTACCATGTTGTACATAAAGTATTAAGCCTTTTCCCACACAGAAAAATGATTTGTAATTAAATGTTTCACTCAATAATATTGCTTTACATTGGGATTTTTTTGGTGTTTATTTTTTCTCTCCAGTGAAAGAGAGTGAAGAAAAGGAAGTTCTTCTGAAAACTAACCTTTCAGGCCGTCAGAGCCCAAGTTTCAAGCTTTCCTTTTCCAGCGGTACAAAATCTAACCTTACCAGCCAGTCATCTGCAAGTAATCTGCCTGGATCCCCAGGGTCTCCTGGGTCCCCAGGGTCCCCTGGGTCTCCAGGGTCGGTTTCTAAAAGCACATCTCAGATGGCAGCTATTACAACTAAGGTAATTTTGAATGGACATAGATTGAATTCATTGTTACAGACTAGGAATTTGCTTTAGCATCTCTCACAAGTTTGCATGAATTCTGACATGTTAAGCAGTAATGGACTGTCTGGTTTGTGTGTACTTTTTGTCTGACCTTCAGCATTTTTAAGGAGGTCTGACGTGTATATAAAGAGAATCATAGAATCATGATTCTAAAAAGAAGAAATAAAAGCTCTTCTAATGCCCGCACTCTTAAAGTATGGAGCATTCAACTAGCTGCTGCTTCAGCAACCTTTACTGTAAAATACAGACAATACTTTACTATTGTTAAATTGCACAGGGCTGTTTGGCAGGTGGAAATATAGAAATGCTTTGGAAACATTGCCAAATTTTGCCAGACTCCATGACATCCCACCACCCCCACTGAGAATCTCTACTGTTACCATTTTTAGTATTGTTCAGAATTCTATAACTGGCACATGTGATAGAAATAAATTGTATTATGAAAAGATCGTTGCTGTAAGCGAAAGTGTGAACAATTTTTAATTTCCTAGCATGATTTTTTTACCTTTTGAAATAACATATAGTTTTGGGTTGGAACATATTGAAGTAGAAGAAAGCCCATTTAAAAGAGTCAGTATAACTTGCAGTGAATATCCAAAACCAGCATTTTTAAATACATTTTAGGACACTGTTGGATTTTATCAGATTTTTTGCTAAAACTGTATTTAAACCAAGTCGGGGAAATAGAGTGACTGGTGTTTTCTCAGCACTGGGAGGCAGATACAGTAGTCTTGGTAGAGCGTAGTTCAGATAATGAGAATTTTCAGATAACGAGAATTTACTTTCATAACAAATGTTTCCATTTCTGAAAAGTCAGGTGCGTATCTCAGTTCTCAGGTAACCTCAGAATAACTCCGATTCATCCTTAGTTTTTAATGCCATCATACTGCTTGTTCACCTAACTCCTAGTAAATGCAAATGGGGTTTTAGGGTTTTTTTCTTTCTTCTATTTGAACATAGCTTAAGGGTTTGTGTTTGGATCACCTTCTGTTGCAAACACCTGAATGAGAAGAGTTTGGCTGTTGGAAGAACTAAGTGATGCTTCCTCTAAATTGTGTGGAGGAAGGGGAAAGCAGATTTATTTCATTTATGAAAAAAATACGATAGTTAGTCAAGTGCTTTATAAAAGGGGTAGAATTGGCTTGGAATTTAGTTCAGTCTGTTCTGAATCTCTGCTGGAGGCTTGTTCTCTCCCAGACAGTATAATTCCTTGAGTCCGAAACACAGTCTTTACATATGGAGCATATTGCATACAGTATTGACTCCAAAATTTCAAGTCATCCTGGCAAAAGAAAAATGTTCAGGTTACACTGAACATGCAGGGCGCTGAAAAACCATTGGCGAATTCAGGCATAAGCTACCTTTTTCAGTGTAATGTACACTGTTTATTAATGTGCCACAGTCACAAACTAGAAACTGTTGAAATTGGGTTTTTCAGTAGTGATGTGATCCTGTTATTTTATATGTAATGTAGTCAGTGTTATGTTGTATGTACAAAATGTGTGTAATTTTTTATTGAGTTGTATTTTGGTATACAGTTGGCTGAAATTTTCTGGTTTGGATGCCTATCAGTAGACACATTAGTAATATGATCTTCGAGTAAAGTACCAATAACTGCCATCGTAGTCAAATGCTGGTTAAGCTTCAGAAATTGCAAAGTATTATAGTTAGAGGAATTTTTTGAAGTTCATACCACTTCTTCAGGGGTCTAGCTCCCTAATCTTAAAATTTGTGGTTATTTGCAATACAAGGGAGTTTTTAACATTACTAGCTATGCTTTCATTTTCACTAGCCAAGTAGTTTAAATTTTGTAACCTGTACACCTAGTTACTACACATTTAAACTAGCTTTTGTGAAGAAACACTGTGTACTAAAAGTACCATAATTCAAAAATTCAAATTGAAGGATATTCTGTATTTGTTTCTGAAGTGCTGCCAGATTGCTGGTTGCAGCAGTCAGCTATGCTCAGTTAAAAAAAAAGTAATTTACATCTTTAGAGATAGAGCCGTAGATTTATTTTTTTTTATGTTCTTAAATTTCAACTGGAAATATTTCTATTTCAACTGGAAATATTTCAGTTGGATAGGTAAAACCCCGGTTTGGATTTATGCATTTAAACATTTTTCAGACGATGTCATTTTCATTCATCCTGATGGATTATTGTTGCTCTGCTTCATTTTATTCAAAACTTCATAAATCGGTATGCTTCTGTGCAAACATAATTTTCCAGTACAAACATAAGGTATCAATGTGCAAACATTTTCTTAATTATAATAATGGTGTCTGTCTTTGTAGGGAGGCCTCATTGGGCTTGTAGATTATCCCGATGATGATGAAGAGGATGATGAAGATGAAGATAAGGAGGAAACTTTACCTTTGTCAAAGAAAGCAAAGCTTGAGTCATCATAATGGCAACTGCTGAAGAACGTTACCAGTTGGGGGAAGGATATTTTTTCCAAAAACAAAACAAACCCACAGCAAAGCAGCAATCTTTTGTGAATTACTGTGTGTGACACAGATCAACCTATACAAACGGATTTCTGCCAATCAAGTGCCAATTCAAAGGAGCAGAAGAATGGGAAATATTTCATTTAGGGGAAAGACTTATGCCTTTGAGCTCTCCAGCTTGGACCACACGTTGCCCTTTTCTCAGGGAAGGAAATGGAAAAAAAAAAAAAAACCAACAAAAAACAAAACAACACAAAAAAGCCAACAGGGCAGGAGTTTTGTTCGTGGAACTCTGGATTGGCTGGTCAGTTGCTACAATCAGAATATGCTTTCTTGGACCATGTATGAGACTTCTGAAGAACAGGCGGGTTTTGCCATAATTCTTCACTCGTTAAGAATGCCAGCAGTTTCTTTGGATAAAAGAGACCTGCCTTTGAAATCGTACATTCTGAACATTTTAGTCAAGCTACAACAGGTTTTAAAAACCTCTACAGGGGAGGGCCGAATATAAAGTTTCCTCTTTTTTTTTTTTTTTAATCTGTTCCCTTTGCCCTTTAAACTGCAGAATTTTTTTTTGAGGTGGGGGATTTGTTTGTCCCTTCTTGATTAAAGATTGAGTGGAATTCTAGATGTGGTCACTTTTGTGTCATAATTTTTTTTTGCCCCCCTGAGTGTATGCTTAGTTGTTGAGTATATATTTGGGACCATTAAAATTTTTTGATGTAATATAATCTCACTGTTGTGCTGGTACCTGTTTCACCCTGTGTAATTTTGTTCTGCATCGCAGTTCTTAATATGTTTAGGATTTTATGGAAGATGGTATAGTTTATATTGGAAAAAAAAAACTAATCTTACCACAATGTGCATAAAAGCAATACTATTTTGTGACTAAATATTTTATATTAAATTTTACATCAGCAACTGTCTTGAGAAAAAATTCAGGGAAATAGGATGGAATCAAAAAACTGAAGCCTATAAATATGAAATTAGTATTCCAAAGAGACTTTGAAATTTCATAACTGAGAACAATGATGGTAGACTAATTCATCAAAAGCAAGATGGATGATTTAGGAATACCAGTATATTGACTCATTTGACTTACAAAAATAAAAAAGAAATAATTTAAGCTGAAGGAAAATGGCATTAGTGGTATTTTTTCAAAATCTCTGATTCCCTTTGGAATACCAGTTTTAGTGAATCAAAGATGGTTGTAGAATAAACTCCTTACATCATACCATCTTTTGAAATTTATTCTAGTACTCAGTTGAAAAACAGCAATTAAACTGTGGGTCTAACTCAATGACTACATTCTTTCCCCTTTTTCCAAAAATCTAAATAATAGTAGTTATTAATTTGAAACTAGATGTTATATCCTGCTTCCTTTTCCCTGCTTTTGCAGTGCTTCCTGTGAAGGAGGAGTTTACTTAGTTCCTTTGCAGACAAGAGACCCCTGCTTACATACATTTTCGAGAGTTGATTTCCTTTTGGACATTCAATGCACCAGTGTTGCAACAATTGTGATATTACACATTAATGTATTACATACAAACAGAAATAAGAGAAATGAAAACCCGAGGCCGGATCGTACATGATCACACCCTTTGTTTCTGAAAATTGTGGGTTGCGTGGCAGGTTCTGTGCGAACTGCAAATGTCAGAGCTTTTGTGCTCGGACTTTATTAATACATATTAGTAACTTCAGATTTAATTTCAGAGTGTGCATTAGAGAAAAATAATTAGCCATCTTTTCCTCAAAAAGTACATTTGAAATCACTTTCCAAGGTTGAGATTTTACAATGTGTTTGAAACATCTGTGACAGGGCAGTTCTCAGTAATAAGTTTTACACAGAGGGCAAGAGTCGGGCACTTGGTCGCTACAAGACTAGATACCGTCTCCTGCTGCAGAATGAGGCTCCCCGTGCTGTCTCAACAACCTGTCTGAAACCTGATTTTTGCAACTTTGGTGTCAGAGCAGACATCATGACAAGGAAATCTATAACTTTGCAGGTTTTCTTAATTAGCCCGAATGTAAATCCTTCCCAATCTGTCAGACTTTACTTGAGCATAAGGCTCTCAAAATTTATCCATGTAGCCATCGTCATGTCCTCCAGGCTGTATCTCAGGAAGTCATTCTTCTGAGTTGGTCAAAGGAACATTTTTTGTTGATGTTTTTTGTGTTCCTTCAGCTACTGAGTGCTTGATCTTGTGATGTTTGATGCTGCAGTCTTCTAAACTTTCAGATACTTTCATAATACTTGTAGGAATCTTGGATTTTGGACTTTAAGGACTTGAAGCATTACATTTAAGAGAAGAAATACTGTCCTTAGGTTACTGGGTTCGGTCAAAGTTATAATGGAAGGAGGAATATTTTTGAACTTTTAATATTTTTATGAAGCTCTAGAGGACTGGTAAAATATTGAGCTGCACATCTTTTAATTCTGTCTAACTTGTAGTTAGATGATTAGTTGTCTTCCTAGGGATCTAATGCTTGTGGCCTGACAGGACATCTCTACGCGTAGACGATATATTCATGGAAGTTGGAGCAGTCAGGAAGTGAGTGAGTTGGGGACAGTGGTGGGTATGCTCTTGCCTTGTGACTTTCACTTTTGTATTCATGGAAATCTTGAAATGTATTTCAGGGAAAAAAAAAAAGGAAGTAGTGGGATTTTGAGAAGTGATGGATATTCAAAAACAAAAGTGGGTATGAGTTAAGAGGTGATAAAAAATGATGTTTTGAAACAGTGTTTCATTCTAGATCTTTCTCTGGGCTGATGATTTTTTTTCTTCTTAGTTTTAATACCATTTGTCCGGATCTCAAGAGAGCTGTGTGTATGTTGTATTAAACATGGCCCGGTCATCTTAATTGTATTTAACTCTATTCTTAAGTATGGTTTACAGGGTAAATCCTTAAGTATCGTACAGACAAGATACAACGTGCTTGAATCATCTGTGCAGGCCCCTATGTTCCTTCGGTGGTTGAAGGACTTGATGCTGGTTGCTCTGGTGTACACTTCCCAGCTTTGAGCCTACCTAGCTTCACCGGGGATACCAGGCAAAAGTACGTAGAGTACCTGGTCCCCCACGGAAGCGCACTCTTACGCTGACCTAAGTAATTCCAGGTAATCTGGAATATTTCCAGATTTACTTCCCCTGTGCACTGAGGGTGGTTGTTTTCAGGTAGCAGTGCATGTCACCGAAAACCAGATCTCCTATGTCATGAGGACAGAAGGATCTGAAACCTGGTGTACCTAACAGTAAGTTGCCTCTAAACTGTACCTGTCTGTAGTGTACCTACTGGGTAAACAGGATCAGGCTGTTCATCTGTCTCTCGTAGCCCACCCCGGGGAGGCATCGTGTTCTCATGGAATTAAGTGTCAAGTAGGCCCACTCCTTTTAACATGCCAAGGATGAAACTGTTCAGATCGGTTTTGACTGTGTTTTTACATCTCTGCAAATTTCAAAAATGGTTTAATTAGATAACTGATAAAAGTCGGTTCTCATTTTTGCTACTGTGGCTGCAGTAGAGAATTACCTGCCTCTCAACGCAGCCCAAGTTACATTGCCTTGCTAAATTATGTTTCCTAGCATCTGCAGAGTGGCCACAGAAGGTCAGCCGTACCTTTAGCGACCATATTATAGCTGCAGAGTCATCCTGGAGCAATGCTGTCTGTGCTAGAGTAGTACTGCCGTTCCCCTGCCTTGAGGATATGGAGACCCGTTCCAGGTAAGCTGTGAAGTAAGAGACCACATGGGTTACTGCTTGGGCTCACCCACAGCATACGTGTAAAACAGGGCAAACATCAAAGAAGAGAAATTACCAAAAATCGGAGTTTTTCAAGTAGGTTGTCCATGTGCATGTTCTTCACTTGATCCTACTGCTTTCTCTTTTTGGAGTCCAGAAAAAATGAAGGTATAGACAGCTTCTAGTTCGGTCCAGAAAGGAGGCAGGGCATGTGAGCATGCTGCAGATGCAGCAGAACTTTCTGTGGAAGGATTTGTAACGCCTGCCTTCAACTGTAGCCAGAATTTAATGTCTGTTACTCATGCAAGGGAGGTGTAACTTACTATATTTTCATAGGTGGCTGGCTCTCTGGTGAGCTTGTATCTCAATTTAATGCTGCTCTAGTTGCAATCACATTCCTTGGAGCAAGTAAAACTTGTGGGGTTTTTTTAATACAAATTTTAATTAATGAAACTCTTCAAAGCTGAAATGAAACCCTGCAGACTGCTGGAAAAAAAGGCAATCTAAAAAAGTGAGGAGGGAGATGCGGTCTTCTCTATGCCAATTGTATTTATGAACAATGTAAAAGTAATATATAAGCCAGTGGGTAATATTAAAAAAAAAAAAAAAAAAAGGCAGGTAAAATGGTACTGGCAAATGACTGAACAACCTACTGATTTACCGGGAATTCAGATCTATGCCAGCGGCCGTGCGCTATTGCATTTCCCAGGAGCATAAGGTGTCTGTCTGCCTTAGAACTTTTCTGAAATGGCTCCACATGAACAATTGTGTGTGGTTTATGTTGAGACGTGGAAATCCACGATTCCCCCAAACCAGAAGTGAGTTCCTCTGCTGCCATCAGTTGGGATTTTGTAGGTCAGCCGGAAGAGTTGGAAGCTGCAATTCTTATTGAATAAGTAACTGCTGATTAAAACCAACAACAGAGCACAGCTCTTTGCATGTCTGAGTTTAGCCTCAAAATGGAAATAAATCTTCTACCTCTTCAGGGTCTAAATTACTCGCAATAAGAAACAGGGAAGATGTAGACGGTTGTTTTTCATGAGCAGGAGAACTAAGTATCAAAGCTAATAATAGAGTAATATAAGCATTTGTCTGTCTTCAGAAGCTTTCATATCTGTGTGTTCTTTATAAAACACCTTTCAAATTTTCTTAGTATTTATGTAGCTCACCATATCTTTATCTGAATATATAGGCACTATTTCGTCTTTAGAGCGTATGTTCCTTTGGAGCCAATTATGGAGATGCATGTATTTTCTTCAACCAGTTGTGTTGAGGGATTTATTTTTGATAAAGTTGTCCATCAGAGCCATACAGATGTTCTGCACAGCAGAGTGAGAATGACCACAGTCCTCACTGTTCCCTGTTACAAACAAGACACCCATCAACCTGACCTTCAAACCTCCCTCTTGCTCGGTTTGGTGAGTAAGATGAGCTTTCTGTATTTGGACATTCAAAAGAAGACCACCTCCCTGTAGAGCGAGGTTCCTGACACCAGTGGCTGGACTCAAGCCTCTAGGATCTGAACTCCGCACATTTAGTATGCTTAATTTTCCTGATTGAATGGCATCTAATTCATGTTAATTTTGTAGCAAGGAAGAGCTACGTTTGCACAACATGTTTGCATGCAAATCTGTCTTGACAGCTCTTTAGCTGAGATTCGTGGCTGTGGCTACATCGTGTGTGATGCAATATCTGAAGGAAATGGCTCTGGTAGTTGTGTAGTTTGTTTGGAGCTGCGAGCTGTCTTTGGCAGCCTGTTGCTCATGTAGGGATGCTCGATGGTGACCCCAGGGAAAAATACATTCCTACCTCATAACCTGGCAACACCAGGTGCCGGATGAGGTGCCTGATGAAGGCTTTACAGGGGACACACATCAGCCCCTTTCCGTGAGCACAACTTGGGTCAAGTTCTACCCAAGTATCTTTTTTTTTTTTTTTTTTTTTTTTGACACCTAATAACTGTGCTGCTCTTTGGCCTCTTGAGACAGAATCAAAGAGGTCAAGATGGATGGGAGACCCCTTGCAGGGCAGTAGTGTAAGGGAGAAGCAAGGTGCCAGTCTTTGGCTGCACGACATGAGTCATCTTGATCCTTGCAGCCATATCTTCTTTTGCTGTCCAAGCACAGGACAGACCTTTCCCTGTTGTCACTGTCAAAGTCAGGAATAACAAAGCATCATGTTTTGCACGCTAGACCTGAGAACAGCAGGCTCGTTACAGCATCCCCATTGAAAAACAAATCACCTTTGTGTGCACAATGCTAACCCCTATGCCACGTGCTGACAATTTTGTAATAGCCTGCAAGATCTCTTGGTTCTTATCATAAACATCAGAACAAGAGCAGAAATTCTAGAGATTTGTATGTCTGTTTATTTTGATCATATCATCCCTAATGAGATTACTGGAATTACTCCCATTTCCAGCGTGCCGCAAGCCTCAGTGGATTCTTACAAATCTCATTCATCTTGCAACTTACCTTCACAGTGAAGCAATATTACTTGAACTCAGGATTGCTGTTAATTACATGATTTTAAGGAAAAATTAATTAAATACATGCTTAACTACAAGGATCCTCTTAAAGGGATCAATTATTTAGGAATGAAGGCTATTTACTTAGAGTACTGCAAGTGTAGTGACAAATTTCCATAGACTGTGGAAAATCCACTCCTTTTTCTTTACGGAAAGGATCGGCAGGTGGCTGGTGATGAATAAAAACTAGCCAAAGAAGGCTAGGTGGTTGCCATTAGAAGCCTCTCATAGAGCTCTGAAAGCAGCCAGCTATAGATGGCTGCGACGGCTGTTAAAATCCAGAATACCAAAAGACACCCAAGACAGGAGGTGCCACATTCAGCGTACTATAACCGAGGGCATAAAACTGCTCACCAGAATGGCAAAGCATCTCGCTCCACCACAAGACCTGAATTTGTAGTTCACTGACGTTTTTGGGGAGTCCTTACAGTCACCGGCTCCAAATGTAACAGCACGCTTCAGCTTGCCTGTCTTTTTCCGGAGCCATACCTGGCCATGAGAGAAACTGTGCAAACTAGACGTGTGGTGTCAACAGCTAAAGCGTTCGCATCACCGTCTCATCGGTTTCTAACCGTTATCCAGACATTTGAAAGGTGGTCTACCATATCTCAGTGTAGCCCACCTCTTAATAACTGGTTGGTTGATCGACCTTTCCCACTGAGCATCAAGGCTTCCCTTGCTGCAGTAATAATATGCTATGGCTGTTTTAGGGTGCTGCTGATATGGAAATGTGTCTGGCAGTTTGCAGGATCCTACAGGCCCGTTAAAAATATCAGCAAAGTATGGCCAGATGGCTGGTGTAGATCAGATACGACAGGGTGTACAGTGCAGTGAATACAATCACTGCAACACGTGTCTCGTCTTCTCTGTGCACTTTTTGGACACTCCAGCTACTACTCTGTCAAATAGTGGGAGAACTGAGTTATGCTGATTGATAATCTGCCTGCGGGTCTTGCGTTGGAGTATGAGGACAGGCAGGAGGCGTGTATAGCCAAGGAAGAGAATGGCTTTTGAACAGTAGTGTCACCAAAGTGGAGTCCCTGTATGCTCTACAGTGAGTTTACAGTCACTACGGCACCTGTGAAACACCGGTGGTGTTATGCAAATAATTCTCTCAAGCATCTGCAACTGAAAAATAATCTCGCTTCTAAGAGAGTGAGCCAAGTCCATGTGATTTAAAGTCAGTTTCTGTTCACATTGACCATCATTAGATAAGATTAAACTTCTAAGTGATTCAATTGGACTCAAAGCCACCTTCTGTGTTTCAGCACATGAAGTCAGTGCACATGATACGTGAACAACCAGTCACCAATTTTTACCATATTCTTGCAAAACAGCTCTCTCTAACCCCTTCTTTGGGGTTATCACTGGACAACCTTTGTTTTGTGCCTTCTGTCACAACCCCTCAAAACTGGAATCTGTAATTTCATTGGTTCCTCAAATTCTTAAAATTCTTTTCATGTCTGTCCGACTCCTGCACGCAGACGTGAATTCGAGGTGCTGTTTGAGCACAGATACAAATTTCCTCATTCCCCACGTTGTTCACTGTTCCAAGAAACGGCTCTCCTCTTGGTAGACATCTGAGGTGGTGGCCCCAGCCCTACGGTCATCTGCCTCCCTGCCGAGGCTTTGTTAACTTCTCCTCCTTGGAGGGTTTTCCTTGCACGTGAATTTACACTTTTCTTCAACTCCAGCCAGCCTAAGTACTTTACAAAGCCACTTACAAAATCTTTGGTTGTGCTTGCCTGTTATTCTCACCCAGCCCCCAGTGTCATCAGTATAGACATTGACACGCTCCTGTGTAACTAAAATGCCAAAGCAGCAGTCTGAAGAATGAACGATTCCCTGAAGCACTGGATCTTCAAAATCTCGTTCTGTTTTTATAAGGACATTTGCTGGTGATGATTGATAGGAATTGATACTGATGATTTGCAAATATTTTCAATTCCTCAGTATTCAATCTTTAACAGAATCAAAAGGTGTTCCATTTGATACATCTTAGTTCTTGCTATACTTCCCTTTTTCCCTTTTAGAGGGGCCATAACAGTCCCTAGAGCAGTCCTGTTCGTTCTTCTACTCATCTCGTGATTCCCAGTTAACACTGCTGGCGTAGTTCCTCTTTTACCTCCTGCCCAGGAGAGAGGAATGGAGGAACATACATGGCAGTCATCTGCCTCGGTTATGTTCTGTGCCTTGATGAGAACCCAAGCTTTTGGATAACATCCCCAAGCCTTTACACAATTATTTTGGTCCTTGCCTCTTCAGTAATCACCTTCTCAACAGACCAGACCCTATTGTGCCTTTTCAAGACCCACAAGACACCTTCCCCTCTCTGCCACTGCTTCAAATGGTGTCTTTCCTGCTTCGCTGGACATGCAGTTCCCACACTCCTGTAGCCAAGCTCACTGCTGTAGGTCACCACGACCATCAGCCTTTGTTTCTAGCACCTTATGAGTCTAACTTAAATGAATTTATTCTCTTTTATTTTGCTTTTCTTTTCTTTTTCCTCTGCTGCTGTGGCACTCATTGCTTCTCTGAAGGGTTCACGTCAAGGAGGTTACGCGCATCGTTGCTGTGTTTGCCTGGGACGCGAGTACTCTGCCCTGGCTTTAAAGTTCATGCAAAGAGCTGTAAACCACAGCTGCTCCTTCATCTGCTCCCCATATCTTTTGATCAGTATTAACTTTACTCTTTGCCTTGTGTATTTGACTCTGTATTTATCATCTGTGGACTCAGACGTTTATGAGATATTCTGCCCAAACTCTCTGTCCTTGTATTTTAGATTCTGTATTACGTTAATCTTGTCCGGACCCTGCTCCGCTGGCTTCAATTTCAGTACTGAATGAACATCCCGCCCCGTATCAAAGGTTAATGCTAGTTTTTCTGGGAGTTTCTCTCTGAATGTTTTCTTTCGGATGCCAGCCCCAGAGCATCTGTAAATCACCAGCCTCTCCCCTGCATTCAGATCGATCTAAGGCACATAAGCAAATACTTCTCTGGGGTTTTGTTTGTGTTTTGGGAGCACATATAATTTTGTTTCTTTTTATTTTCATTCAGATTTCTCTAATGAAGTTTCTTTACCCTCTTTGTCCAAACAAAATGAAAAATATTGAAAACAGCATTTCAGAATCGGATCTTGGAAGGAGCAAAGCTATCTTCTGGCCACCTTTTTTTTTTTTTTCCTGGCACCCGTTGTTTACAGCTCTGGAGTCTGTTTAAAGTAAAGTTGCTTCGTAGCTGAGACGTTGGTTGATGAACGGTAGGGTCATATTTACAAGAAAGCTGCTCAAGCGAAGGAGGAGAAAAAGCCCTTTGCTGATTACCATGAGTTTAACTCTTGTATTGTAACCCTGTAAATTCTGTTATTCCCATCCCTCAGCAACTTACACTTCAAGCAGCAGATGAATGGCGGAGCTTTGTTGATGGTTGTACTCGTTGCTAGGGGACAGTCTGGGGGAGGCGAATCATGCCATTTACAGTCAGCCTAAAGGAACATTTGGAAATGCTTGAGCTTAGAAATTTCCTTCTGTGGTCCGTGTTGCTGAGAGTCGGGTGCTTTGTGGCTGCGGAGAGTGCTTTAGAAACACACATGATGACAACAGAGGCATTAAACATCCTGGTGGCTTTAGTTGCTTGTACCTTTCTATGTGTTTTAAATCGTTGTTCTGGTGCTTCTTTGATAATTAGATTTTTAGTTAAAACCTGACCACGTGCAAACAGTATGAAAAGAAAGCAAATCACATTAAAATTAAGTACTACAAATATTCATCATTTATTTACTGTAAGAAGCATGATTTCCAAATGCAATTGCGTGTACCTGTCTGGCTCTGAACTTTCTTGGGCATATTCACGGGCATTTATTTTATTTCCTCAGACATATTCACAGGCTTTTTTTTTTTTATTAGTATTTTGTTTGCTGTGGGAGGGTGGCAGCTTCCGGTACCACCAGAAATAAGAACCTGACCTGTTAGTAGGTAGATGAGGTTTCTTTGGTGAAACACAAGGTGGGTAAATAAAACTGCTCAGACTATAAATGCTAAATCACAGTTCGGAGAGAACACAGAGGAAGCAATACGTGCCTGGCTGGGGCTGACGGGTATGACACGGAATTACCGAGGAGAAGAATCCTTATATAGGCAGTTTGGGGGTCTAATAGCCAGGGTAGGGGTTTTGCCGGAGGCAGGCAGCCTGACCGCCTCAGTCCTGCCCTGTGTCCCCGAGGCTGCAGCTCGGTGGGCTCCAGGACGAGCCCGGTCCCCTTCGTCTTCAGCTCTGCGCTCTGCAGACCCCCGCGCACCCCCGTCCCCCCCGTCACTCCCCTTGAAGGAGTTTGCCGACATTTGACGCGCTACATACGCGCTGCCGTTTTACAGAAGAAGAACCACTGGGCTTTCCCAGCGTTGGTTGGCTTTCGGCGCCGGAGCTGAGGTCGCAGCGGCCCCCCGGCCCGGCGCCCCCCGGCTCCGCTCCCACGCCCGGCCCCGGCGGGACGGGACGGGACGGGACGGGACGGGACGGGACGGGACGGGACGGGACGAGCCGCCTGCGCCACCGGCCGCCGCCGGCAGAGGGACCCCCACACCACCCGCCGACGCCCGGGTCCCCGCTCCCAGCACCGACACTGTCCCCGTCTTGAACACCGTCCCCTTCCCGAAACCTTTCCCCGTCCCCAGCTCCGACCTCACCCCCACCCTCGTCCCTGTCCCCAATCTCGACCCCACCACCGTCCCCGACCCCTTCCCAAACCCCATCCCCAACCTTGTCCCTATCCTCAGCTCCAACCCCAACCCTGTCCCAACCCCATCCCAAACCCAAACCCTGTCCCTATCTTTATCCCCATCCCCATCTCGAGCCCCAACCCAAAACCATCCCTGTCCCCAGTCCCATCCCCAACCCTGTCCTGCGTGGCTGTATCTGCAGCACCTGCTATGCTATTAACAGAGGCCAAATATTTTCTGTAGCACACACAGTACCCTTGAATAACGTGTGAGCATTTGGCAGCCACCGGCGTCCCCAGGAAGATTTCCTGGGTCAGAAGTTTGGTTTTCATAGTTGTGCTCCATGACACGTTCTCCCTTTTGGTTATCTTACCACTGGCAACACCGAGATTGGCCCCTGCAACTGGTGCTTCGCTTCAGGGGTTCCTAGAGGTGTCCTCCCACCGACGAGTCGCATCCAAGCCGTGAAAAGTAGGAAAGTATTCTTGCGTTTGTAATTCTGTCTTCTCTGAAGGGGACTGTATATTTTTCAAATATTATTATGTTGGTTTTCTTTTTATTCTGTTCGTTAACACACCCGTCCTCTGTTGTAAGTCCTGCAGTAACAGCTTTACATTTTTATTTAATGAAATCTGTTCACAAAACGGGACATCACAAAGCTTCAAGAAGTTAAATTATAGCAGTCTGTCTCCCTGAGGTGTTGAAAGACTATTAGTCGTTCTTTTTCTCTATTACTCTCAAACGCGCAGCCGTTCCTTCCAACTACAACAGAGGGTTTCCCTGCAAACCTCCCTTCTTTCTAGGTTCAGAAACGCTTAGACTACATGACTCGCATAATAGAGGATTAATTTAACTATTTGCACTCCCCTGGTACTCCCGGCCTGTAAACAAGTGGCAGTTCTCCTGGGGCAGGTCGTGCTAGCAACCAGGAGTTATCTACCATTCCTTGGTCTACGCGTTCGAGGATCAAAAATAAATCGCATGCCTTAAATAGCGCAGTCACCGGGTAATTTAGGGCCATTCCCATGCAATAATGGGATCCATCCAAATGCAAATCCGCAGCCCGAGGCTTGGGCTACTCTCACAAACCGCTCAGGTCCCCCAGGCAAAACACCAGCTGTCCCTCCCTCAGCCCATACAGCAAATACACACAGACGTATTCCCTCCTCCCTTCCCCAAAATCTGTGTGGCAGAGCGAGCGGTTAATAACAAACAGGATTTCAAACGCAGTTTGCCTGACCTGTGTGAGATCCAAAATATGTTTTGCGAGTTCGGGGGGGGTCAAACAAGAAATAGGCAAAATGCATTAAGAAGCGGCTGATGCGAAGACCGACAAAATACCGGAGAGAAAAGACCGCAGCCGTGAAAAACAGAGCAAACTCTGGAACGCGACCCTGGCAAAGCCCACACCGCGCTGTGTGCCACCGGGCACGACTTTATGACTCGATTCCCTCAAAATCTGAGATAAAGCACTAAGCAGCCAGATTACCTAGGATTTTATTTATTTATTTATTTATTTATTTATTTATTTATTTATTTATCCCCCCCCCCAGCTAAAGATAGGATAAATTCTGCCCCCGCAGGAGAATAATTGCCACCCTGGGTGGCAGGACGGCTCAGTCTCGGCGCTCTGCGCTCGGGCAGCGCGGCGGGTTGTTCACCGAGGGGACCGGCGGACCGGCCCGGGACACACCGCCTCGATCCGCGGGGGGCTCACACCGCCCGTCACCTCGGGGTTACGGCGCCCATCGCCCGGGCACCACCAGTCTCGGCACCCGAGTGCGCACAGCGGCGGGAGAGCGGCGCTGAGGGAGCCCCGTCCGCACCTCGTTGCGCTCCATTTTCAGCCGCGCGCGCAGCAGGCTGCGCCTCTCGTTTGCCTCCACAGTTCTCCTTCTTAGGGTTTTGTAGCATCCCTTAAAAAAACCGAACAAACAAACCCAACAAAACAACACAAACACAGCCGTTCCTGTCCCACACTACGGGCAGCCTCGTGCTTTTTCAAGCGGAAACTTCAAACTCGCGCGGTAGCGCCCCGCACCGGCGCTGCCCCCGGCGGGGGAGGGCGCGGCGTCCCGCACCTCCCAGCAACGCGGCTCCGAACCGCCCGCTGCCCGCGCCGCGGAGTCCCGCACCTCCCCGGGGTCGCGCATCTCTCTCCCCGGTTGTAACGGGGAAAGGAGCGGAGCAGAGCAGAGCGCGGCTGTCCCCTACCCTACACCCCCCCACCCCCCCTCCCCGGGGGCCGCGGAGGGCGGACAGCCGCCGGTGCCCCTCTCGTCAGCCTTCGGTCGGTCCCGCCCCCGCGGCCGCCCAGGGGCGCTCGCCCATTGGCCGGCGCCGACCCTCTCCGCGCTTCTCATTCGCGGCGGGTCGTGCCCGTCAAGGCGCCGCCGCCGTCCCGGGTCTAATTGCCAGGGCGAGGGCGCGCGCCCGCCGCAGGTAGCGCGGTGGTAGCGGCCGGAGTGGGGCTGAGGCGGTGGCCGGGCTGAGGGGCCTCCCCCGCCGGAGTTTCCCGGCCTCGGGCGGCTGTGTCCCGTCCCGCCCTGTCCCCCCCCCCTCACGGCTTGTGTCCTGCCTGTTGCTGCCGGGAGGAGGGACCGCGGCGGCAGTAGAGGCGGCGGTGGCGGCGTCTCCCCCCGTGGCGGGGGAGCGATGAGGCGCGCATTGTTTCCCGTGTAGGCAGCGCCCGGCGGGCAGCGGGGCGGCGGGCCATGGGCTCCGCGCCTTTGTCTCCCGAGTGAGTCCGGCCCCGCTGCCGCAGCCTGCCGCCGCCGCCATGGACGTGACCGTCTCGGAGCTGCTGGAGCTCTTCCTGCAGAGCCCCTTGGTGACCTGGGTGAGCGCGGCGGGGCCAGCGGGGAGGGGAGGGTAGTGAGTGTGTGTGTGTGTGTGTGTGTGTGGCGGCCGCCATCCCCTCAACCGCCCTGTCCTTCCCGCTCCCGGCAGGTGAAAACTTTCGGCGCCCTGGGGAGCGGGGAGGAGGACAACCTCGGCGTCTACATGGAGCTGGTGGATGGCGTCGTCCTGAACAAAATCATGCTGCAGATGTGAGTGGGCTCCTGGGGTCGTGGGGGGGTGGTGGTGGTGGTGTCGCTCCTCGTCCCCTCGGCCGGCGCGGGGCTGAGGAGAGGCCGCCGCCTCAGGCGGGGCCGCCCGGTGGGGCAGCGGCTCCGGCGGGTGCGGTTCCGCGGCGGGTGGCCGGAGGGACCGCGGTAGGGTCGAGGCAGCGGCTCTGCCTCTTCTCCTTCGGGTTGGTGTTGTTTGAAACGAACAAAAACAAGGGGGGACACCCCCCCCTCCCCCCGACTCATCCAGTTCTATAAAATCTGCTTTAACTTTTTTCTAGTTTTGGGTTTTTTTTTGTTTGTTTGTTGTTTTTTTTTGGGGGGGGGGGGGGGGGATGTGTTTTTTGCTTTTTTGCTTTCTCCCCAGTTACTTAGTTGTTCGTATACGCTTTAGGGGAAGGTATGTGGTAGTACAAATAAGGAAATGAAAGTACTTTATCATATGAAGCTTTGCTGGGAAGTCTTCGTCTGAAGCATGTCTACGTTCTCGTGTAAACTTTGCTATTAAATACATAATTCAGGAAAAAAAATAATAATCCACCGACTTCGGTGATATTTCTTTCGGCCAGCACTGTAAAGGTATGTCTTGAGGAAGCTTATAAATAGGTTAAAAGAGCAAATACTGAAAATACCTTAACGTTGAAGTGAATTATTGGTAAACCTTGTACGTTTTTTAACCACATCCTTTCCTGTTGCTGGTCTGCTGCCTGTAGAGATTGACTGTTTTGTATCATCTCTGAATTTGCTTTTAAATATTCTGAAATGCATCTGATAAAGACTTTGTAGGGAGCAGCATTTGACTTTCAGGGGAGGAGACTTGAAATCACTCGATTTTGGCACTGCACTCTTTTAAGGGAATGGAATCAGTTGAAGCTCGACCAGTGATTTGCAATGTTAGGCCAAGTCCAAGGGGTCATAGTAGAATCTTTAAGTGAAGTTCTTGAAAAGTAACTCTTAAAAAAAAGAGTCTGACAACCGGTGCCCCACCCACTCAAGTTAGCAAGTTTTGTTCTCTTCTGGTACCTGGCTGCTCCACCTTGAAAAGGTAATCAAATTCTTTTCTGTTTTGATGTTAGCAACGGTGGAAATTGTGAAGTGGAACTTAGATAGTGAAGCTGGTGAAGATTCGTGATTTGGGACAGCATCCGGATCAATCAGCCCACTTGGGGATAACAAACTAGTGGTGTGAAGTGTTAGCTGGGATGGAAACCTGATGTAAAGAGAAGACATAATTTCCAGTACTTCTCAAGGAGTAATTCCACTTTAAAAAGAGAACTTTCTGCAAATTAGAGCCTTGAATATGAGCATTCAGATCCAGACTTGTACTTTTCCAAGATGTGGGAAATTGGATTTTGATTTATGACCACTGTGTTTGGCATGGAGATGACCAACCAAACTATCAAGGAATAGCGGCAGTTGCATTTGCTGCAGGTCTAACTAACTAAACTATCTCTAACTGATATGTGAAAGAATCTTATTATTTCAAACAAGAAAAATTAATTTAATACTCAGTCCTTCTTGAATTTTGTTATTAAATAGGCTGAAGTTATGTGGCTTTTGAATGACTGTGGCATTCTTATGAGTGATGTATTTTAGAAGCGCTTTATCAGGCAGTGTATGTAAACTTAAACATTTTGTAGCTGGCCATTGAAATACATCTAAGGAGCCATAAAATTGTTAAAGTCTATGGAGCAACTTAACAATGCTCTGGGGTCAAGGAGTGAAGGATAAGATCTCATAGAAATAAGGAAAGTAAGTGTATAGACTGACTGAGTGCAGTGACACTACTTGGCATTTTGGCAGATATCATGCATTTGTGAGAAATGCCCTGGCATGTTCACTTGCCTTAAGCAGTCAGGAAAATAAGTTTTGGTTTTTTCCAAAAAATGTCTCTGCCAGCAGTGTTGCAGAAAGTGTAAGTGGGGGAAGCAGAAGCAATGTGCAATAGGAAACTGTGCTGTTATATACAATCAGGGCTTTTTTTCCCCCTTTTAGGCAGCTTTGGCAGTGCTTCTGGTGGTGTCTAAGGAGCTTGAAACCAAGAGCTTTCTATTGAAAGCCCAAAACTGTTTAACTTGGGAAGAATCACGGTTGTATTTATGTATCCTAACCCAGCAAGGCACTCAGGAGAGGTGCTGTCTATGACCTTCACTTTTTCCTGACTTCACCTTTAGAAATTGCAGTGCAATTACTGCTTGCCTGTAAATCAGGAAAGCCTTGCAAGGCGTGTTTCTGCTCCACAAAGCTTTCAGAATAGAAAAATAAATGTGTTTTTTAAAATGCTTGCTCATCATTTTCTTTTTTCAAATCCTGCTCCCTGAAGATGACTTTCGGTGGTTGGCTTGAGATTTTTTTTCCTGCTAAAATTGTATTAATGAAGGCCTTCGATAAATCTGCTAGAATTTGATGTGCCATGCTGTGATAGTGTTGATTGCCTTGAAAGCACAGATGCATGCATGCACACACATGCAGAGGGCACGGGGTAGCAGAGTGAAAAGAACTGGGCTCCCGGTGTGGGTAGCTGTCTCCTCATTCGTGTGTTGTTTTGCTTTTAGTTTTTTAGGTGAAATATCCTGCTTGCCTGCTTACCGGAACACAAATAACAGGCACGTGAGCTTGCATCTAAACACCAGGTGGGATGCAGTGCTTTGCTGCAGATCAACAGGGTTCTTCGGGGCAAGATTTCGAAAGCCAAATTGGAAATTTCATTATTAAAAATTAAACGTTTTTGTCCTGCAGCTAAGCAGATTTTAAGTTTAATCCATGGCCAAAAAGACAGGTGGATCTGTGAAGAAATCCAGATATACCTGTTGAGTGGAGATTGCTGAGCGAAAGGACGGCTTTAGCTGTTTGAGGCATGAGTGGGCTGTGCAAGTTCAGTCAGCCTCTGGTTTCTGTTGTAATAGGTTGGATTTTGCCCAAAAGGCTGTCTGGCAGCTTTGAGTGGGTGGAGAAGATCCCAACTGCTTGATGTTTTGGTGTCAACAGTTTTTAGGTGGTGGGTTCCTATCAGCAAGGCAGCTGTGTCACCAAAGAGATTTGTGACACCTATCGCTTTTCTGGGTTGCGTGACAGGAGGTGAAAACGGGGCTGTGCTTTCGCTCCATCCTCGTCAGAAACAAACTGCTCCCAGGAACGCTGGCCCTGAATAAAATGTAGTTTGCTAAGGCACACCAAATGTAGCCACATCGCAAGGGCAGAGAAAGGGGAGCCGGCCTGGGCTTGGGCAGATTCAGGCCACAATGCAGTCAGAAGAGGACCAGCTACTGGGCTTGCTGGTGATCCCTAACAAAGCAAGACCCTCTTAAAAAAGAGCGTTGGGGATTGCTTAGTTCTCAGTAGTGGTGCCCAGCTCCTTAACCAGCTAAATCTAATGGGAGGAGGCAGACAGCAGCATCTGATTTTGCCACTTATATTTTAAAACAAGACCAATGTTTCTTTCAAGTCATTTTGCTGTAAATGAGTGGTTTCCTTTTCCTGTGTTCTGTCCAAGTGTATGCCCCAACCTGATCACGCATGAAGGACACGTTGATTTTTGCAGACTTGCAGTACTGGCTGAATACTCTGCATACAAAAACGTTTGTTAATCTTCAAAGTGGAACTGCTGTGTCCTGAGCTGCTGTGTTTCTGGTGGATTTATGTATATCAGGTTAACGAGCTTCTCTGCGGACAGATTTTAAAGAACTTTTTTCTGATGGTTGTGTGTCACTTCCTGGTGTGAAACGAGCACGTGGTGACACTGCATTGGCCGCCTTCGGTGATACAGTTGCAGCTGTGGCATAATACCTACAAGCATAAGCAAATATTTACCCTGTTTAACCTCTTATAGAAAGTTTTATTTGGGAAATGATGTGGGGGTTTACACATACAGGCACACAAGCACGTAAGCGTTTTCATATAGGCTTGTTCTAATTCTTCTGATTGATGGTTTTCTGTTACATGTTTGTGTTTGCTGAATGTTTTATTAGGAATGCGTCTGATAAAACCACTTGCATTAAAACCACATGGTAATGTATGATAATAGGAGTTTTTTTCCATTTAAATGGAAAATTATGGGCACAAGTTAGAACATAGGAAGTTCCGTTCAAATACACGGAAACACTTCTTTACGGTGAGGGTGACAGAGCACCGGCACAGGCTGCCCAGGGAGGTGGTGGAGTCCCCTTCCCTGGAGATTTTCAAGACCCTCCTGGATGCAGTCCTGAGTAATGTGCTCTGGGCCATCCTGCTTTAGCAGGGCAGTTGGACTAGATGATCTCTCGAGGTCCCTTCCAACTCTGAAAATTCTGTGATTCTGTGAAATTGCAGCTGTCATGGTTTGTGGTACTGTCAATCTGTCGTCTTTAATTTAGTCCACGTGACAGGAACAGCCACGTTGCGAGTGCCCGCTTCTTGTGGTTTGTAGCAAATGGCACAAATAGCAGAAGGTTGAAGATAGGCATCTGTTTAATTTAAAGTCTTATCTAAAGGTGTATTTTTAAGGCAATTTAGAAATGTCTCCAGCTTTCAGCTGCTTCATCCCACTTCATGTTAGAGGAGGGGAGAGTTAGCCTGGTCCAAGAGTCGTGTCTTTCCAGCTAGCAAGTTACTCACAGAGCCAAGAGCTGCGGGATTCTGGGCACGCTGGGCACAGCCGGCTCCTTCTGGCATCTCATAACCCTTGGGCCCCTTACTCATCAAAATTACTTGTCAGAAATTGCTCAAAAGGGATTGTAATTCTGAGTTTTAAAAACGATATTTTTTTTTGTTACTTTTATTACTTGTTGGCTTTAAGGGTTTGCATCTTCAAGCACTTGTGCTGCAGGCCCCATGCCAGCTGAACGGGTCATTTGACCCCGTCTCCTGACACTTCCTTTCCTTTGTCCTCCTTTAAAAGTCATGAAAGTGTACAAACTGGAGGACTTCTTTAAAATGTTTGGGTATATAGTGAGGTTTGAGGCTTTCCTTCTGTATATTTGGCTTGGGTGTTTTTTTACTGGTTTGCGAAATACCTCCTTTAGGCACACCTCAGTCGTGCTACCTCACTCTTATTTAGATAACTTTTTTGATCTTGAGGAGTAGGTGGTTTTTCAAAAAAGAGAATTGTAGTTTTCATTACATTTGTGTGTAAGGGAAAGATCAAACATCAAAGGACTGAAAAAGCGTCTCACTGAGGCTGTGTTCAGGGATTTTTCAGATACAAATTCCTGACAATGTTTGGGTTACCTGGTTAGTGTTGCAAAAAATCTCTTTAATTTTCAGTATGATCCTTGGAAAGAGTTTCTTGCTGTAAAATTCTTCATAAACAGGTTTCACCAGCCAAGCTATAATGTGCAGAGTATGGTACCAATAGCTCTGTCTTCTTTAGGCTAGAAACGTGTGTTAACACAGAATGTCTCTTACGGTGTAAATTTACTCAGATGCCCTTTTTCCTTGAGGACTCTGCTTCCCCTTCCTGCTTTTTCCTGCTGTAGATCAGGCTGTTCAGGTTCTAGTGTTTTGAGTACCTCGATCTCTCTAGGTTTTTAGCCTTTTTCTTTCACTTATTGAGATCGGTAAGCACGTGTGGCTCTGCGTTTTCTGGCAGCTCACTCCTTCCCTGAGTGCAGATGTAATTCTGAGTAAACCCATGCCTTGGACCTTTGATTCTTATAAGTGTTCATCTTTGTGCTTATTAGGTCAAAAGATGTTTTGCCAGTTCAACTGGATAAAGCTGGGCTTACCTGGCAAGTGGAAAAGAATGTCTGTCTTTTTTTTGGGAACCTCCCACTGACTGCAAAAGCAACTTTAGGCTGCTCCTCCAAGTTCTTAGCCATGGAGCTATGACAACTGTAGTCAGTGCTTGAGCTTATCTGACTGATTAAGAAAAAATATGGTAACAAATGAAGATGTGGTATGTTGCTTGTTGAGAAGGAATTGCTTAGTTTTCCCAGTGGAGACCATAAGCCCTGTGGTAGTTCGAAGCGCAGGCTGTGCTGGCCTTCCGCATCTTGTGCAGAGGGTTCTCTCTGAAGTGAGCTGAGGTGCTGGGTGAAGTTGGTTACATGACATATTCAGAAATTCAAGCAGTCACTTTTTCAAGCTACGTTCCGTTTTCAGAAAAGCTTTTAACTTACCTGCCTGTGAGGAGGAAGCAGGACTACCCCAGTGACACTATGTGCTGCAGCTTGGCTCCAGGTTAAGAGGACCCCGAGGTCAGTGGAATTAAGGGCTCTTGGGGCAACCAATTACCCTTAATGAAGATGATAGGATAAAAGCTCCAGAATCTCTTCTGAGGGCCTTGTCCTGCCAATGCTTGTGTTCTTGTAACAGATGACTAGCTCCACTGTGCCAAAAGACGAGCAGGTCTTGTCTTGGAAGGAGGAGTTGTTCCGTTTTACGTGCTTTTGAAAACCTCATCCATGTCCTGCAGTTACACTGCCTACAGCTGCTGAAGAAATGGCCTCTCCTTTGCTGTGGCCGGTGGGTGCATTTTTGTGGATTTTTGACTTGTTTTGTGCACTTTTGGGAAGGGTCGTGGAGTATTGCTCCACTATACAAAGACAGTGATACAGGCAGCGTGCTGCCTACGTAAACTGTCACGTGGAAACGAGAACTGTAAACTGACCCTTCTGTTTGGCCAGCTTCTCTTTACTGTCTGTTTCTTCCCTTTTAGCTTTTGGGTTTGTTGTCGTGACCTTGCCTAAAAAGGCTAAGCATCCTTCAGGATCCGGCTTCTGCTCAGAATAGTGAAGGCAAGGTACTCTCTGAGTTTAAGGCCAGGTGCCATTTACACTTCTTCAACTTGTTGTGTTGCTGAAGACCCATACTGTCAAACCGTGTATGGGTATGGCTTCTGCACTCCTGTGTCTGAGCAACAGTAACATGGAATACTTGTTACAGCTTTAATTTTAAAAGCTTGTTACAGTTGCCTCTCTTTGTTCTCTTTTTTCATAATTTATTACCGTGCCAGTCAGTATACAAAATCCTTTGCTGCTGTAAAGGCTGTGTGGGGTCTTGCTGCTTTATGCCAGTGGCAGTTTTGGTCATCTGTACTTCAGTTTGCTTGAACCCGGTACATAAATACTACGTGTGATGTTATCTGCTGCCAAGGCAGTTTTCTCTCATCTCTGGAATATCTATGTATTCTGTCATAGGATACACATAGCACTGCTTTCACTAGAGAGGTGCTTTGGGATGGTTGTGCATTAAAAAAAAATTAAAAAGAAAGAAAAAGCTCTTTGACATACTTATGTAAACTTTGGCAGATATATTTAAAAAAATAAATATTGGATCAGTTCCTCTTTTATTTCCCTTGTCAACACTTAAGTTCAATATTTGGCCCTGGAAGAGCTGTGAATGGCTTAATTAACAGCCAAAGCAGAGCTCTGGGAGGCAGGTGTTTGGATTGTGTAGGAGTTTGCTGATAAGAGTCTTTATTAGAGGGGAAACACAAGGCTTTGATATATGCTATTGGCAGATAAAGGTTTTCACGTTCCTTTTTTTTGCAAGGTGTTAGGGTGTACACAGAGAATCTGAAGGTGCACATTCATATTAAATTATTTGCAGGTTTTTTCTGTGTTTTTTATTTCAGAAATACAATTGCTTCAGCTACAATTTTGATTTACTTCCTTTAAAATAAAAAAAAAAAATGAGGCTTCTTTCCCTAGAATCTTTCCACTGACTTTTTTCATGTCTGTCTTGTGTCTCCAGCTATGTTTATATTTTTTTTGTATCTTGAAGCCTAGTAGAGCTGTTTTTTGTGACGCAGTGGGTATATGAGAGAGACCTAGTTAGATGATATGGGTATAATAAAAGTGCAGTGCTCCTTTTTCCCCTTCAGCTAAATGTATAATATGGCTGGATTATGCAATTTGCACAGCGATCATTGATCAAGTGTTAACACCCTCCTCTTGTCATAAAACTCCAAAGTCAAGGAAGGCATGATAGTCTTTCCTAGGCTTCTCTTTATTTGAATAAGATAAACCCCTTATTATCAGACTCTGCTTTGATCTAGTGTGCACAAACTAAATATGCTCTTTGCTTCAGGGAAATATAAATAAGGAGGGAAGCTGCCCTGAATGGCTGTGTGAGTTAACCTAAAGTAGGTTACTTTGTGGCACCCAGGAAGATTTCCAAGTTATACATAGTTGCAAAGGTAATGAGCTTATTCTAACATGAATTAATGTATATGTATCCTGTATAACTATGTCAGCACGTTTAATGGGTGAATTTTTAAGGGCTTTCCTAATGGCGCATTCTTGAGATGCTAAGTCTTAGCACTGAGTAAACTGGTAATACTTTATTTTCTCTTTCCTCTTTTAATAGAGATCCTCGACCAACCAACCAACGCGTCAACAAGCACGTAAATAATGACACCTATCTTCGGGTTCAAAACCTGACCATCTTAGTCAGAAACATTAAGACTTACTATCAGGTGAGATTTCTGCTCTATGCTCATTGATCTGTGGTGACTGCTATAATGTTCCAGCTAGTGCAGGAGCTGGTGTCTCAAAAAGCAGCTTGCTACAGGAAATGGAGAGGAAATTGTGTTTGTGTAAAAGTACTTTCAGCCATGCTTTCCGTATGAAACGACAATACTGTTACCTTCTCTATGGCCAGAGGCTGCTTCCCTGCCCCCCCCCTTCTTTTTTTTTTTAAAAGCAGAAATTGTGCTGGCAGGCTGTGCACTTGGAGATACATGTAGTAAAAAGGCTCTTTTATGGTGGGGGTTGTGGGGTGTGTATGTGGAGGGGTTTGCTGAAACTGGAATAATGTTTTGGGGTATAAAACTTGTTTAAAACAAGTAGCCCTCTCTTAAAAGGACTGATGGCAAATAAATCGTTATGAAGAAATGTCTCTAGTGCTAGAATATAAACCTCAAATTGATATACTATTAATTAAGAAAAATAAGTCCACCTTCAAGATAAGCACAAATTCATGCTGTGTACCTGTTCTTAGGTGTTAAAGTAGTTGTTTGTTCTGAACTGCTTGTGTAAGAGACTTCAGTGCAGGAATGACTGCAAATTCTCACAAATAGTGCACTTCTGTGACATCCTTGAACTGACAGTCAGTGTTCCTCTGCTGTAATAGTGCTTCTCTAAAACCACAGTGGTGACAGCTGAGCACTTTTGCAGACTTAGATACATGTTGGGTGTTGCTAGAAAGCCATAGGAGTGAATTCGTTTGCTCTAAATAGAATTTCTGTATACACACTGTGTATATTTAGACCCCTTAGTGAGAGGGGGTAACTGTTGTACTGTTTTTCTTTTACACATCTTTTGCCAGATTTGAGTGTTGTGCAGTATAAACCAGTCTGAAAGCAATAAAGACTGTTGAAATGCTCCTCTGCAAATGTGTCCCAATCATATAATGGACAAAACAACTAAACTGTAGGAGCTGATGTCCGTGTGCTCATCCTGGACTTCATCTTTTCTGTATGTGTAGAAGAAACTCTGTATTGGCTTTGTCTTCAAAATACAGAAGAGATGTAATGCTTAACTGCAGTAGTGTCTTTGATGGTGTTCTCTTCCAGAGCTTGCCTACTGCTATTCCTCGTTATTGCCACTCCTTTGCTTCTGAACTTGCTTAGGGAAGCCTAAAAGAGAGAGGGACTTGAGAAAAAGTCAGATGGGGTGGATGACACATCTGCACAAGTTCCAGCGGCCTACTAGAAAAATGAATTGCCTAACTCAGGTTTGAGATGATGTAGGAGGGTATCATATATTTCTGAAGGCAGCTGACCTGTGTCTCGATTGTTGAGAACTGGAGATGCTGATGCAATGTGATGTCAGTCCTGAGACTTGTGATTTCTAAGGGGAAATTCCATTTGGTCATAACTAGAGGCTGAAGGGTTGTTTGTGTTTTTTTTCCTTTAGTTTCTCTGTTACCCACTGAACAGTATAAATGTATATGGATTCTACAAGGAAAAAGGACCATGTTTAAGGACAGGGACAGTACTAGTCTTTCTCCCTCTCCCCACCCCCACAAGACTTACAATCTTAGAGCCTGGTTCTTCAGGTATTGAAACTCTTAAAGCTTCTTATTTGTGTGAATTCTTTTTCATCGAGCTGATAATCTGACCTCTTTTAAAAAAGTACCTGAAGAGAGATCAGATTCAGGGAAAAAAAGTGATTCAGAATCATGTGATATGTTACTTGGTGTCTTGTTGACCTAGCTGTTTAGCTGTGTAATCATAATCCAATAAAACTAGCAACAGCTAAAATAGGTTAAGGCACAGAGTTTTCAATGAGAAACAGTAGTTGAGACTTGCAGTAGAGCAGGCATCACACTGTTGTTCCTGTTTTAGTCCAGAAATTAAGTACTATGAGTCTTGCTGCCTGAAGACCATATATACTGTATGTAAACAAAGCAGTCATGAGAGCTGATCGTTCTTTGCATTTTGTCCTTAAAATGTCTAATTACAACAAAGTTTAAAATAAAACCACATGGTGTGGGTTTTTTTTGTGATTATAACATTATATAAGAAACTTACTTGTCCTTGTCACAATCACATCTTCAGGGCAAATCCAAGGTCTCCATGCTAATCTGAGATTCCCTTTCAGGGGTTGTGTGCAGCCTTTAACTCTCTGTAGTCTGGGAGGAGTTAAGGCCACCTATCATAGAATCATTGTGGCTGGAAAAGACCTTTGAGATCATCAAGTCCAACTGTTATCTAACTCTACCAGGCCCACTTCTAAACCATGTCCCTGAGCACCATATCTAGATGACTTTTAAATACACCCAAGGATGGCGATTCATCCACTTTCCTGGGCAGCCTGTTCCAGTCTTTGATAATCCTTTCAGTGTAGAAGTTTCCCCTAATCTCTAACCTAAAGTTGATGCCATTTCCTCTTGTCCTATTGGCTGTAACTTTTGAGAAGAGACCATTGTGCTACTCTCTACAGCCTCCTTTCAGGTAGTTGTAGAGAGCGATAAGGTCTCTCCTCAGCCTCCTTCAGACTAAACAACCCAAATCCCTCAGATGCTCCTCATAAGACTTATTCTCAAGACCCTTCACCAGCTTTGTTGCCCTTCTCTGGACCCTCTCCAGTACCTCTATGTCCGTCTTATACTGTGGCGCACAAAATTGAACACAGTACTAAAGGTGTGGCCTCACCAGTGCTGAGTACAGTGGGACAATTGCCTATGCTGTAACTTAGCTCTATGTGTGATTGATGCCAAGTGTAATGTCACGTCTGTACTAGTGTCTGTGTTAGATACTTGGAGGGTTTCTTGTGCTTTAGGGTCTGATATAAGTAGCTTTTACTATTTTTTTTTTTTCAACATGCAACTGAAAGAATGCTTTGGAATATATTAAATATTGTTAGGCCTCTTCTCTCCTGAATGTTAGAGATTTTTTTTAAGTAGGTTGAAGTTGTGAGTATTATTTGATGAAGTAGTGTTAATACATTAGCTTAAGTTAAAATGAGGGTAGTGTCTTACTGACTTAAAACGTACATCAAATTTGATTGCAGACTGGAAGTGGGAGGGAAGAGGTCCTGACAAACAATAGGAACGCAAATTTGCTGCTTCCTCAAGAGAAACAAAAGCTCTAAAAATACAGCGTTGGCCTTGACATTTTACATTCCCTTTCGCTTAATGGACCCAAGCCAAGTTTATGGCTTAGTTACTGAGTTTGGTAGACCAGGACTCCTAGAACAAGGAAACTGCCACCTCATTCTTTATTTAAGGACATTGGTAGGTGTGAAAGAATACTTGCCCCTTTCTGCACTGGGCAAGAGTGGTCAGGAGTATGACATGAATTCATGGTACTGTAAACTGTATCTATCTGGGGAAGGTGACATAAGTGGCTACTCAAATTAACTCTGATACTTAGAAGCTAGTTGACATTTCAGATCATATGATTGTCTAGTGTTTCTGTATCTCATATCTGATTTCTCATATTTGTATAGTTAATCTCTTTGTTAAAGCAAAATTCTCATTAGTACAGGTAATATTACTTCAGAAAACAAGGACAGGTCTAACACGGAAGCATGAATCCAGGTATTCTCCACAATGTTGGGGCTTTCCTGATCTCTTAGGCTGAGGGTCTGTGCTGGGAATGACTATAAACAAATGAGGTTATTGTGGGAATTCGGCTTTGATCTGAGCCATGAAGATGAGCTCCTGTCTGTGCTTCAGCAGGCATAACTTGGGAGGGATAAATAACAATGAAGAAGCTTTTTCCCACTTCAAATAACCTCTCATATTTAGAAGTTTGCTAACTGAATTTGTTCATAACTTTCTGAAGAGCTGCCTTCCCACAACTATGAGCTGCGTAAAACTAGATTGGTAATGGCTACTAGGAAAAGCATTGTGTCAAAACTCTTAAAACAGGGGATTAAAATGGGGGACAACATTGGTTGCTGCAGGTTTTGGTGGTGTGTTTTGTTTTTTTTTTTTAGTAGTTGGGTATGTAGTATTTGTTTGTGGTGGTAGGAGGCAACATCTCTGCATTTCCCACTCTCTGAACAGTTGCACCTTTGCAGATCTGTTACTAGCCCCTCTTTTGAAACCAGGCAAATGACTCATTTTGCTGTGGGATTTCACGAGTGTTCCAGAGAATCTGTCATTAATTGCATTTAATAACTCTTATGGCACTGGTTCACTGGAGAAATGGCTGGTCATAAAACTTCTGGAATTGATGCCATGTCTTGGAAAAGGGCTGAGCTCGGCAGAGTGTGTTCATTGCTCATAGCGTGAGTTTTATGTGTCTCTTCTTGCTCTGACTGAATTCAGACACTCGGCTGTCTTTAAACTGGAATTCAAAATGGTTTTGTAAGGACTTTGTAAGTTTAGCCCAGAGAATTACAGGTTACTGTCTGTAACTGCAGTGAGGACATTGATTAAAGGGGTCAATAGAGAACTGAGTGTCTTGGAGAAGAGATGCCCATCCGCTTCTCACTGGTGCAGGTGTTGTGCATCCTGTTCAAAGGGTGAAGTCTTTACCACATACTACAGCTAACCAGTATATATGGAACAGATGGACCTCCAGCTGTCGTCTGCTGACTTGTGTTGATAACATAGTTGGGAATGCTGGTCCTTAAGCCAACGCTGGCTAGCCCAGTGCAACACAGATGAAATTATCTTGCTATTCCTGAGCTCTGCCTTCACTTTGAAATGCTTCTGTTGTGAGCTCCACTAAGGATTATCTACTGGTCCAATTAAATTGGCTTGAAAATAGCTCAGGTGTGAGTATTGCAAGACTGAAGGATGTTTGACTTCACTGAAATAAGCACTTGACCCTTGTTGAAAGTGAGTTTTTACAGCCTTAGTTCCCCAGGGCCTTGTGCTTCTTTTCCAAATGGTCATTAATCCCAGCTGTGGCAACTGTCTTCATAGTGGTGTGGCACTAGCCCTGTTTCTGGCAGTGTTTCTTGGCAATTTAAAAAACAAACAAACAAAACAACAACAACAAAAAAAAGGGAACAAAAAAACCCTTAAGCTGCAACACACTGTGCAGGAACTGTTACTGGTTCTGTCACTTCTGATGGTGGAAGAAGAAAGCTAGAAAATCTCAGGGGTGTTGGCCTATCCCTTTGCTGTGCTGTAGAGAATATGTAAATCCTGTAGGTGCTGGTATTTGAAGTGTCCAGGTAAGAGCAGCTGCCCCGATGTCTGCAACACGTGGAGAACATGCTCGGACCTATAGAGTTTTGGAGGAGGCCTAAGGCAGGCTGGCAGTGGAAGCTTTGCTGTGCTTCCTCTGCTCGTGTGCCAGTCCTTGGGTTTAGGGTTTTTCTAAGGAAATAAAAATCACTTTGATACTAGTTTATAAAAAACCCTAAATTTATGGAAGGATCTGTGTGGATGTGAGCTAGTTTCCTAACCTTCAAAAATGCCAGTAATCACTCCAACAGTATGTACTGCACTCTCAAGCAAAAATTCCTACCATTTATGTGAAAAACTTGAGGTTGACAGAAGAAGAAAAAAAGAATGTGATCATCCCCTGGCTAGTCCCTGTGTGGGTGTTATGGCCACATCTGGAATACTTGGATGAGAAATACTGTTGGAAGAAATGCTGCAATGTGGTCATGGCTGTATTTTTTTTGCCTGTATTTGCTGCAGTTGTGGCCACTAAATACCTAGCAGATTGCTTCATGTTTCTAAATAGGTTGAAAATATATCTTCATTAAAAAAAAAAAAAAAACAAAAAAAAAAACCCAAAAACAAAAAAAAACCCAAAACAAAATATAAAAATCAAACTGAAAAATCATACAACTCTGAAACCAGTTGTGACTGTGTGGCTTGTGCAGCTTCAATAAGAAACTCATAACCCTTAGCATTTACATTAAAGTGAGTGTGTGGAGGAGTAAAGATGAAACCACTCACTGAATTTTTGGAGACCTAGTATCACCACAAATCCTACCCTTCCCACCTCATTTGGGCTCAGAGATAATGATGAGCAAGGATGCCTTACTTTTAAGGCAGGTTTCTTCAGACCTGTGTCCTTCTCCTTTTACTTGGCTGCTGTATATTTGCGTAACCTGCCCCTCTATTCCACTCTCGTGAGACCCCACCTGGAGTACTGCATCCAGCTCTGGAGTCCCCAACACAAAAAGGCTCTCCTCTGGACATGCTCCAGCAGGTCCATGTCCACGAGGATGATCCAAGGGCTGGAGCACCTCTCCTATGAGGAGAGGCTGAGAGAGTTGGGGCTGTTCAGCCTGGAGAAGAGAAGGCTCCGGTGAGATTTTATGGCGCCCTTCCAGTACCTACAGGGCCTACAGGAGAGCTGGGGAAGGATTTTTACTCAGGCATGTAGTGATAGGACGAGTGGGAATGGCTTTAAACTAGAAGAGGGCAGGTTCAGATTAAAAATTAGGAAGAAGTTGTTCACTGTGAGGGTGGTAAGGCACTGGCACAGGTTGCCCAGAGAGGTTGTTGAGGCCCCATCCCTGGAGGTGTTCAAGGCCAGGCTGGACGTGGCCTTGGGCAACCTGGTGTAGTGGGAGGTGTCCCTGTCAGTGGCAGGGGGGTTGGAACTCAATGATCTTCAAGGTGCTTTCCAACCTAAACCGTTCTATGAAAACAAGTACAAGCAGCAGGGTTTTTCTCGGATATGTTAAAGGGATTTAGCTGCCTGCGAGTCTGGCTGTTGCTGTGGGTGGTTTGGTGCTGGGGCTGCAGTAGTGCTGTGTTTCTAACCTCGGGAAAAGAGAAAAAAATGTCTTCAGGTTGGGGCAAAAGCTGGTTCTCCCGGTGTGTCAGGGAAGGTCTTGCAATTCTAGTAGCTTCCAGATCAATAAAGAACAACTGCTTCTGTAGTTGGAGAATTTAGTCAGGTTTAGAGCTCTTGACTGGATTGCAAAGAGGAATTCAAACTTGGAGCTCCAGATTTGGGCACAAGTTATGAACTGACAACTGTACTCGTTATAAATAAAGCTCTGTAAGTAGCAATGTCCTCTTCTGTGAGTTGAAATCTTTCCCTACTAGGCAGGCTGATTCTAGTGGGCTAGTAATAAAGTCCTTGGCACAGTAAACACCAAATGCTAGAAATGCACATAAAAGTGCACACCTTGAAGTCAAAACACGTTCCTCTGTTCTGAGGGAGAGAGTTTGTACCCACAATGACCTACTGAATTAGGTGATTAAACTTTTTCTTGCCAGCCATGTCCATTTGGTGTATATGCCTGGGTGACTGCTTTCCTTTGATTACTGTTCCCTAGAAATCTTAATTTAGCCACTTGGCTTTAGGGGGACTTTTCCTCATCTTGAGCTTTAAATTCAAAGATTATTAACCAAGAATGTCAGCTTCCTCGAGTAAGGTGCCAGAAGCTTCAACAGATAAGCTCTTTCTACTTCAAATACTTTGCTGATCTCATATGCTTTTAAGAGTGTGTTCTCTCCCTTTTCCGTACAGTTGAGCAGGCTACATGCATGCAGTCTCCTGAGTTGTTTCTGCACTGGGAATTGTGGTGTTGCACCTACCAAAGGTAGCATACAGGTCTTCATGGCCTTCTGTTGCAGCTGCGTTCAGAAACAATGGTGAGCAGCTGCTGAGGCTCTCTGTATCTTAGTCTTTTTTCACAAGTGTACAGTAAATATGAGTATGACAAATAAGCAGAGATGCTCTGTGTTTCAGTAAGGCAGTGGGCTAGGACCCAGGAGATACTGCCACTCTGCCACAGGCATGACCTAGAGTAGGACCTGATTAGCTCTATATTTGCTTCCACTGCTTAATTTGACTTCTCTAGTTAGTTTAAACTTGCTACAGTCACAGACTGTCTGTATGTATTTATGCAGTATTTAGTTTAACGAGGCCACCCTGGTTCTTCAGTGACAAAAATGTTTTGAGTTAGGTTTTCTGTTCTGCAGGTGCGCGGTTGTAAGACGTGAAGGTTGCGTGTAAGACCAGTATTGTGAAGACGGTCAGTTATTGTGGTGGGTACAGGGCAAGGGAATGACTGAGCTTGGCGTACACATTCTAGAAAATGCTGAACCGTGACGTTAGTCTTTCACCTGAAAATAGTGGTACCACTTTGCTGCAAATGGAATGAGCATAAGAACAATCACAAGGATCACAGTCGTTTTGTATAGGTCCTCTTACTAAGTATTTTGGTGAGAAAGAGACAGGTGACTCATCACTACCAGCCAGACTGTCTGATGCTTTTATTGAGAATTGCCTTCCCCTTTTCCAGAAGGACTACACAAAACAAACATTTCTGCCCCAGAGCTGAAATAAGTTTCTGCCGAGGTCGGTTTGAAAAGTGTTCCCAGGTTGGTGAGGGCTACTGTTTCAGTTAGCTAGTGGCATGCTGTCGGACACCTGACTGAGATTACTGGCTGTGATTCTAGGATGCATTTCAGCTGATATATTGAATTATGCCTGGAAGTTTAATGGAGGACTGAGCTGAAGGAGACAGTTTAGTTGTTTGGTTTTTTTTCCCCTGAGGCTCCACGTGCATTTTAATACAGAATGAAATAGTGACCTCAAACAGATGGAAGAGAATAGGTTGGCTTTTAAACTATATTGCCTGTGATTTCCGGGAGCTAGTATAAGGGAAAGGCCAGAATAGGCTGGCATGTGTCTGTGTAGTCCTGTCTTTGTTTTGCTTAAAAAGCTAGAGGGGTGTGAATTCATTGTGTGGACAAATGAACAAGCTGAGCCAAGAAAAGAGAGGAGCAGTGTCCTAAAATATGGAGGCAAATGGAAGTGACCTGTACAAATTTTACAGTATGGCATAGCTGTTTGTTTCCCACACAGCAGTATTTACTTAACCTCTGACATGTCAATTGAAAACAATTCTTGGGATGTTTGAATTACAGAATGCATCTACTGTGTCCTTTATATGGCTTAAAAGAGGGTAATGTGAGAGTGTTTGTGGCTTTTCTTAATGAAAGCCAAGGCCTAATGTTAATCTCCTAGACTATTGCTGTGATTACCGATGATAAAGCCACAGGATATTTCAGTCTTCTACTACATATATGTTTTTGGATATTAGGTTTAAGACATAAGTCACTGTTCAGACAGTCTCACCAGACAGCTGTGTTCAGTCCTGCTGCCTGGATTTCAGGCAAATGTTCCATTTTTTGTCAGCTGAAAATTTTGCAAAGGAAGAAACTAGGTTTTGTAGAGCCTACCAATTTTGGGTAAGTTAGAAAATAGCCTGCATGCCACTTGTAGCTGAAAATAGCTTTGGGATTTATTTTTGATAAATGAAAGTTAAAAGATTGCTTTGTTGCTTGTGTTTCTGTAATGAATTCCATGTCATTTAGTCCTTTTCGTTAAAAAGTCTTTAAAGAGACAAGAAGATAAATTCCACAAATGTATAAAATATGAATGCAAACCAAACCCCCTAATTGCATACCAGTTCCCAAAGCAAATAATTCCTGCTTTTTAATGGCAGGTAGCAAAGGAAAGTGATTTATGTTCTTATTTTGCATGTTCTGATTGTACAAATGTTTAATCCAGTGTGGCGTTTTCTGAGGAGATTGTCACAATGCTGTATTGTGGCACACTGGACCCAGTCCATGGTCTTACTCTTACAAAGCTCTGACTCTGGTTTAAGGTTTGGTGTCAAGGCTTGTTCCTCTCAGTTCCAGTGACATCTGTGACCCTGTGGTGTGGCATAAGCAAAGGTGTCTCTTTGTGCCTCTAACTCAGCTGGCCTAAGCTTTCCGCTCCAACAGCACTGTAATTAGCTTTTGTTACAAAGATCGGCAACGAACTCTCACCTTCTTGTACACTGCTTTTTTTTTTGCTTTTTTTTTTAATGACTTATTAGACCTGTAAGCAATTCTTCCACAGCGGGTTTTCATCTGAGACGGATATTTGAGATGTCTTTTAAAGTGGTGCTTATCTGTCATTTTGAAGGAGTGATTATCAGTTTCAGAAATGCATGGGAGATCTTGGATAGAGCATGGTATCCAAATGCGGAGTTGTGTTTACATCTGAAAACAAAATGTGGTTTGCGTTGTAAAGGTCTGCTTGAGCTTATGTTGGCCTTCAGTAGTACTTTTGGCAAAGGTGAATGCTCTTGGGCCGAGAAATGGGCATGGAGGTTGTGGAGTCACCTACCCTGGTGAAGAATGATGGGATTTACCCTTCCAAGTGGGTCTCTGGACCTGGGGACAGGAGGATGTTTTAGTGTGGTAGTTTCTTTGCTGAAGACCAACCACAGGAAAGGATGTATTTCTTACTTTACATGGTGTATGGACTTTACGCCCAAATTAGGGAAGGCATCAGCTCACAAATACACAGAAATTGAAATGCTGTCCCTCGCTGATGCACGCATCCATCTCCCATTTGCAAATATGTTGGTTTTTAAAAGGAAGGCTTTTAAAAAAAGCAAACTCTAAAGAGCAAATAAAGCAGCAAAGTAATGTGTTTGTGCACTGTACTTTAAGGAAGCAGAATGACTTTTTTATAGCTGTTTAGATGGGCTATTTGAATAGAAGCTGTGTGTGAGCTGGTGCCTCTCCTGTTTCCCATTATGATTAAGAGATGGAGCTGAAGGGGAGTTAAGTGTTTAAATTCTGCTGGGTCCTCATATGGCCAGTAAAAGTGCCTAAATAAAAATCTGCTCAGCAGACTGAAATGGCCCCTGTGGAACTGTCATTGTCTGTTCTCTTTCATAATTAGCATTATTAAGTCTCTAGATGTTTATTTAATTTGTTTTTTAGACTTAGAATGACATTGTTAGTGCCCGTTAGGTGATCAAGATAAGTGATAGACATCTGCTCCTTTGGGGGTGGTAGGAAAGACTTGTGGCCTTTGCACAAAGGAAAAATATTGTATGAATTCCATTTAAATATCTTCCTGTCCTGTGAAAATGATTTAGTGGGTTATTAATATTTTTTTAAAATTTTAAACTATAATAGGTGTTCTTCCTCTAGAAAAAGTCATCTTTATTTACTTGATGCTAAAGAACTCATTTCAAAAACAACCAAGTTGTTTGCTGTAAGGCTGAGAAGCAAAAGAAGATAGATGAGTTCCCTGTGGCACTTCAAAGAGTTGTTTTCCAGGGTTTGTTGTGTTGTGTTTGTGGTTTGTTTTTTTTGTTTGCTTGTTTGTTTTTTTTTTTTAATGGTGATCCCATCTGTAATACATCCACTGGGAAGGTATTTGTAAGGGAGTGCAGCATCAAATTTGTATTGCAGGAAGACCTGTTTGGCACACAGTGTGTGTTAGAAGAAAAGGGGAGGGTAGTACTGAGGTTAATGCCTGGTTTATTCTGGAGCAGCTGTGTTACAGTAAAGCTAAGTGACTGGAGTCCCACAGGAGGCATAAGCATTTACTGCCAGCAACTGGAAGGAGGTGAATTTCTTTTCACATTTTGATGTTAAATGCAGAATTATTGTGTGTTAAAAGGTTCATTTGCCAGGCTCCAAGTTCCAAAGGAACAGAATCAGTCCTGAGAAGTAGTTACCTTAAAAGTAAAGCATCCTTCACTTTTTAAAAAAAAAAAAAAAAAAAAACAAACCCCAAACTTCTAATTTGACTACTTACATGTTTGATTTAATTGGAATCTCTAGACTGCTTAGTTACTCCAAAGCAGAACTACAATTTAACTACATGGAGTTTCCTTTTAATGTAATAAATGTTGTCTTCAATTTTGATCTTGCAAAAAGGAGAGGAAAAAAGCCAACCAAGCAAAACCCCCCACCCTGTGTGTTCTGTGTTTTCCTGAATATGAAAGAGCTGTGTGTCAGTACTGAAGGCTTTGTCTTTGTATTCAAGGTTTGTGGCAAATGCTTATCTGAACAGCACGTGCATGTATCTTTACAGTTTTACATGCAGAAGGAATGAGTCTGTAGTAGAGGACCACAAAAGCTGCCATTATTAGAAGCCTTGCTTACACTTCAGCGCTCTGGCACTTAATCTAGCTCCCAGCTTCCAGTCATGCAGAAGAAACTAAACCAGAGTGCTCTGTTTTAATTCTCAAACTTGGTTGAGCTGTCCTGCGTTTCTTCCAGTCTGCATTTCCTTTGCAGCCTGAGCCAAAATGTGGATTGGAAAGTTGATTTTGATCTCCCTTTTTCACTTAGCCCTTTCTCTTTATAAATAGCTGGGTCCAAATTCTATGCAATTGAGGGATTCAAACTTAAAATCATTTGTTATTGCTTGAAGACTTGTCTCTGTAAGACACAGCTGCAGTTTTGCCTCTTGTTTCGTAAAGCATCTCAGTTAACTTGCAGTTGCACTTTCTTTATATGATGTAGGACCTGATTTTAAGTGGCACTGACTTTCTCAGACTGACTTGGTGAAACTTGAGATGCTGAGCATCTTGCGTGGTGGGGTCTTTAAGCAGTTTTGATTTGATACACTTGGATATTGTGAAACCAGAACTGTCTGCCAGATCGTGATTTGTTTTGGCTCTTCTCCTTCACAGCATATTGCAGCCTTTACCAAAGTCAACATATTTATCACACTTTATCAGTACTTGGAGATTTTGCAGTGTTTATGGCAACCGTTTGAATATCTGCAGAAGGACTCATCCTGACTTGCTTTCCCAATCTTGAGCTTAGCAGGACATCTAGTTTAGGGGGCTTTGAACGCTCTGCCCAGCCTGCTAGTAAGAGAGATGTGCTCGGATGAGAGAGCTGAGTTGATGTGGCAGAGTAAAAAGCAGTCAGTTTTATAACAGTCTTAACGGAACTGCTCTACTCTTCCAGCATGCAGACTAGGCAGTCAGGCCCGTGCTCTGTCACCTGTTTATAAAGGACAGATCACTTGAAGTTTATTTTCAGTTTGCTTATAAACCAGTAGAAATGCATTTGTAACTAGTGGCTTAACCTCTTGAGGCTCTAAAGGGAAAATCTTAAGTATTAAATGCATTAAAAAAAAAAAAAAGAAACCCAAACCAGACCACCTTGATCTTACTGATACTCATGCAAGTCTTTCCCATCAAGCGGCATTAATCTGAATTCCTTAAAGTCTTTTGTAAGTCAAGAAAGTTGATAGCAAAGAGCAGGTTTTTTAGTTGGGTAAATGCTGCAGAATGATGCTTAAAACACAAACAAATTCCTGATTTGTTGTGCTTTCTGTCACATGTAGCATACAATTCCGAACTTAAAACTTTAGTATACACTGGGAGTCTTGGCGCTTCCACCAGCCATATTTAATACACAAAGGAGGTGACAAGCAGATGCATTCAGCACATTTGTTTTAAATATGCTTTTTAACTGACAGTTTTTTACTGTACCTCTGCAGTACCGCAAAACCAGTGTCTATAGCTTACCTGCCACTTGTGTGTGTGATACTTTTGCATAGGTGAATCTGCGATTCTAAAGCAACTTTCTGGCCAGCGTGCCAAAGAAGGTTATCAGGTTAGCCCTAGATTTATTTTGTTGTAGTCTTTTTTTGAGTATATAGTGTTGCACTTCTCTGTGTTTTTGTGCTTGTGTAACTGGTAGAGAGTTGTTGCTGAAAGATACATCTGCGTAAGCAGAGAAAAAGCTGGGAAATACTCAATCCTTGTGTTTTTCTTCCCAAAACAAAGCCATATTTAAAAAAATACCCAAACCAACAGGGCAAAAAAACCCAAACTCCCTGCATCAAAAATTTGCATCAGAGTACTTCTTTTTTTGAACTGTATGTTTCATTGAGTCGTTTTTGTTTTTTTTTTTCCTTTAAGCAGGAGTAAATGCACTGTGGGGGTATATGCTGTGACGTTACAGTTGCTTCCCTGTTTATCTTCTGTCTACTGGTGCCAATGATGGGGAGTGGTTGACTGCCACAGTTTTCTCTCGCTGGGGTACGCACAGCCATTGTGTTTTCTTTTTTTTTTTTTTTTTTTTTCTGGGATGGTAAGGAATGGCTCCTGCCTAATATAGTACCAGCAAGTTACAAAATGGACAAGTGTACAAGTCTGGAGATGCCTGGAACTCCTTTCTCACCATGGAGATTTGTTGTACTGTCAAGTTAGTCTGAGAGTTATAATGAAGTGCACTTGAGTGTAGAGTAGAGCTGAAAATGCAAAAAAATACCATTAAGTTTTTTGTACTGGTCAGTTCAGATGTGAGATGTTTCCAAGGTATTTAATGTAACTTGTTTAATATTTTAACATCGGTTTGATTCTACAGTAACAAAAAATAGATATGAATAAGTAGTATGGATTTTTAAGCTCCTTTTCATTGTGATAATTTTAACTGTTGTCTTATTCCACTTTCAACTAGGACCATGATTTTATTTATTTATTTATTTTTAAATCCTCCTTCCCCCTTCCTACCTTCACAGCCCACCAGGTGAAATGTTTAACTTGGCCTGAAATGTTTTGTTTGGGGCACTTGTAAGAAAAGCAGAAGAAAAAAGCTAGTTTTACAAAACAAGGAAAAGAGTGATATCAAAGCACATCTGTGTGTCTTACAAAATAGGTTAAGAATAGTAAATAAATTAAATGGAACAGTTGTCAGAGGAGAAGACTGTGAATGTCCTGACCCTAGAACACCTACACTCCAGATTGCTGATAGATTTACTTGGAAGATGGCGAAAATCAGAGACATGATCTTTTTTACCGGGTTCACGGCAGTCACTGCACCAACAACTTGGAAATTTCTGCTTTATTGACAGGTAGATTTGTTGATATTGATGGTGACTTTAACTTACCTAGAGCATGAATCCATATGAACTGAAACGTACAGCTTTCCAAATTTCTGAAACTTTCAGTGGAAGCCTTCTGTTGGCTGGATGCCAGGCTCTAAGAACTGGTTCTCTCCATCAGTTGGATCTGCTGTGACTGCTGGGCATGAAGGGTTTCCAAGTCAGGTCATGCTGTGGAGGGCATATGATGTGAGGTAACACGGATTTTGCCTTCATGAGCCATGACTGCCTCATCAGATACAGTAAACTCAGTTTGAATGTGTTCCCTTGTGAATAGGAAGTCCCTCAGACAGTCTTAGAGAGTTGGGGTGGTTCAGCCTGGAGAAGAGAAGGCTCTGGGGAGACTTTACAGCCCATTCCAGTACCTAAAGGGGCCTACAGGAAAGATGGGGAGGGACTCTTGATCAGGGTATGTAGTGATAGGGGGAGGGGTAATGGTTTTAAACTGAAAGAGGGGAGATTTAGATGAGATATTAGGAAGGAGTTCTTTACTGTGAGGGTGGTGAGACACTGGCACAGGTTGCCTGAAGAAGCTGTGGCTGCCCCACACCTGGAGGTGTCCAAGGCCAGGTTAGATGGGGCTTTGAGCAACCTGGGCTGGTGGGAGGTGTCCCTGCCCATGGCAGGGGGGTTGGAACTGGATGATCTCTAAGGTCCCTTCCAACCCAAACCATTCTATGGTTCTATAAATGCTTACACCCATGCTTCCTCAAGAGAGCTTTGCGGAGGAGTGTTCGCTACGTCTCCTGGCATTCTTGCTGTTTTGCAATATGAAGGAAGCTCCTATTAAATAGACTTTCCTCTTGCACTTAATGGCTTGAATTTCTGCAGTTAATAGGGCCATCCACAGTGACAGAAGCTATTTTTTTTTCCCCAGGTATGGCAGTTTGGAACTGCAGTCACGGTCAGCTGCTTCAACAAGGCAGCTCCTTGTCACGTAAACTCTTAGGCTTATTATGCTAGCGTATCTTAATGTGTCCCCTTGGATTCTAGCTGGCTAACATAAGATGTCACTTAATTATTCTGTATGTGCAAGGAAGTGTTCAAATGCTATGCTGGAGTTACAGTGTAGTGCTTTTTGCTGGGTGCTCTGAAAAGTTTACTAGAAGGGTATTCTCAGCTTCTCCTGCTAGTCTTAAATTAGGAAAGGATGTGAAAGATTTTTGTACTCTGTAATGCAAATCTCAAGGCCTCAGGGAAGTTGTGTGTTCATAAAAAGGCAGATTTTGGCTCTTAACATTAACTGAGATCTGCTTGCTACGCTTACGGGGAGAGAGGGAGGTTTTTGTGTCAGTTTAAACACTCCCAGTTTGTTTAATCATCATCCATTTCATGTGATATGGACCCTTCCACATCCCTGTCACACACTGCTGCTATATCAAACAAATTATGAATGGAGTGAACTGGTTTCCTAGCACTTGGGAAGCCATCGAAGTTTGTGCTTAACAGAACAACTGGGCTGACTAATGTATTACAATATTAAATACACAGCAGCCTAAAATAATTTCTGTTTGCAGGGGCAACACGTTTGTTTGTTTTTAGCATATCATCTAAACAATTATTAAACAGAGAAAAATATGATTTTTAAAGATCATTGGCCTTCTAAGGAACCGACTAGGAATGAGTAGAGTTTAACTACTACCTCTCACCTTTTTTAATGACAAGTCATTAATTTTCCTTTGATATTCAGAGCAAGCCTGTTCCAGTTCCCAAGACATACGCTGTATGCCCTAGAGGGGGAAAGCAGTTAAGAATTACAAGGAGTATTACGCTTCGTAGAAATAAGCAACCTGCTGAAGTAATAACCTGCTGTGCGCTCCTAAGTCTCTCTGTATGAATCAGGGCTTTAAACTGGTGACTGATATATGAGGAATATGTCATCTTGGAGATTAGCAAGACAGCTGCACTTGAGAGAGGAGGAATACATTTATTTTCATGTTCTGTAACACTGACCTTCATGCAAGAAGATTCAGACTTGAGTAACTGCGTAAACTGTTGCCGCAATCCTTGAGATAATACGTCTCTTCTGCTGAGACAGAGCAGGGTACAGGTTTAGCTGAACATACTTCATTATGCTGTAGCTCTAATAGTGCAAAGTCTCATTTTCTGGCTGTATTAATTGCCTGACATTCCATTATGAGACTTCTTCCATTGCAGAAACAGTCCATTTAAATGAGTTTTGTGTTCTAAATATCTTAGGTAACTGTTGTCTATAATAATGTCTCTAACTTTCTCTCAGTTGGATAAGTAAACCTGGTGAAATAATCCTTATGATGTTTTAATATCCCTGTGGCATAGGAGCACCTCCTGCTATGGAGTAGTGTCTCAATTCTTGGCTGCTGGATTTTATGCAGACTGCTTCGGGAAGAGCTTGGGAAACATCGTAACTCACTTTGAAGAACTGGTGTGGGTCTCTGTTTCATGCCTGTCTGGACCTAGGAATTCAAACACTGTCTTGTGCATTAACCACTGGACTGCCCTCTTCCTCAGTTAATTGTATACAGGTGAAGGACAGCATATTCGATGAGGCAGATGCATTAAAAACACGCATCAAAGTATATGTTTTAACATTTAATTACAGATTTAACTAGTGAAAAAAGTTAGTGTTATTTAAAGTATATGTGAGTATTAAAGAGTTCAGAATTTAAAATTTGTTATTTGGCTATTAAATCTTGAAAAAAACAAATAAAAAATTCCTTGAGATGTCCAAAGAGCAAGTAAAGAGCTTATACATCTAGCTCTATATAACTGAGATATTTTTTTAATCCGTAATGAGGAGTGGTGTGTTACAAAGCACTTTGCATTGTGTGCATTCATAAAGAGGTGCTCATTAAAAATGCATTTTTAGTCACCACCTGTTATTTGTTTAATATGGTGCTTCACTGCAGTATGGTATTATTTTTGTCATCCTTCTTTCCCAAAGTGCATTATTCATCACTTTGAACCATATGGGCAGAAATATATTCTGAACATCTGATTTCTGTACTGGCCATTCCCTGAGGAAAGACTCTAATGTCCATGTTTACGACCAACCAGTGAAGCCTTTCATGTCATCTTTTCATGAAGATTTCATACCTTCTGCATACCAAAGATGCAATTAGGAGATTCACAGCTGTGATGCTACAAGGGGGCTGCACTTGATTAGGCAGAAAAGGCCTTTCTGCTCAAAGCAATAAACAAAACTATTTTTGGGAACAGGGGAGAGCTTTCTGCAGGTCCTGTGTCCCCCACCAACCCTGCTTTCCCCGTGGTTGGCACCTGGCAGCGGGCACGTGTGGAGTGAGGTGTATGCTGACCTGGCCCCTGCCTGCTACGGTGGCCTTTGTTCTTCCCATGCTGGGAGTGACACCCAAAGGTCTCCCCTGTCAGAATTTAACAGAAACTTGTAAAACTTGGACTCCTCTGCCCCCTGCTTCATAAAAATCAGGATGAAAAATGCCTGTTGAGTCGCTTTCGTTCCCTTTCCTTGACTGCTCCGGCTCTTCTCTGGTGTACAAGTGTGACTGGGCCTGAAGAGACTGATTAAATGTGCTGCAGTGTCGCATTTCAGCACTCTGGGTTGTTTTTTTTTTTTTTTTTTCTTCACTGTGCGTATCTCTGCTGTTTTGGAGATATGATGTTTGTATTGTGCTGCCTCCTGTTCGTCTTTCATAACAGCAGCATGTTCAGTAACACTTGCATGAGTTGTATGCACTGAGCAGAGTGTGTATAGCGCACTACAATGTGTTTTTCTGGGGGGCAAGGGAATGAACAGATGGCCGTGTGTCCTTTATTTTATTATTTTTTTCTTTCAGTGTGGTGTCAAATCTTTAATTTAACACGACCAGCGGGCAGGTTTCGTTCTCATTCTTCTGCCCTGCGCATGTATCAAAAACCTGCCATACAACCTGGTGTAATCAGCAGTCTGCTCACAGGAGGCCCTGAGTTTGAAACAGCAGGAGTTTTGCAGCTTGGAGCTGAATGGTGTTGGCAGAGCTGTTTAAAGAAGTTTGTTTAGTTCCTGCCTGCATTGTGCTGAGCCAGTTTCAAAGAGGCTGTTGCCTCTACCTCGTGAGAATGACTTTCAGTCAAAATTCACAAGGAATCGTGTATCTACTAATCTGAAATGCAGCAAATGCTCTCTATTTTCGGTTTCGGTTGTGCCCGTTTCTGTATTGCCACTTAGAAAGTGACATCGGTAGCTGCAGCTTAGCTCAGGGGAAATTCTGTTTGTTTACTACGATGTGTTAATGTTCACTGGTAAATTTTGGAGACCTAGCAGATCTTCTGCATATTTACACTGTCGGTAGAAATTACTGAGCTTGTAGATCCAAACTTTAATGCCTGATTTTAGCATCCTGTGTTTACAGTGTGTCTTAATGTTGTGGAGATACAAACATTGGGTAATGCTGAGACTTAGAGGAATGGTGAATTTGGGTAGTGCTACTGAGGTGCCAGAGCATTGAGATTTACGTTCAGGAACTGTATTATAACTCGCGGAATCATAGAGTGGTAGAGTTGGCAGGGACCTTAAAGATCATCTAGTTCCAATCCCCCTGCTGGATTTTCTCTGATTATTTCCTCTAGGTACTAAGCATCTGTTTCTCCCTTTAAAACTAGTGGGACCTGTGTGTTTTTCTGAGCATGGAGAAGTAATACCATTAGCTCAGAAGCCCAGCTTCAATATGCAAACTATTACTGTGGGTTTGAAGAGCACAAATTGTGCTCTTCATACTGCGGCATTTCTTTCAGCAAGCAACTGCGCTAATTCCCATAGAGCTCCAGTTTCTGATCAGCCATTCATCACTCAACCAGTTCATGATGCTCTCAGCAAAAAACAGGTTTGTCGAAGTAACTCAATGCCTCCACCAAAGTATGTTTAAACAATGATGCAGAGCCATTTTTAATAAGTTATGAAAAAAGCTGCATGTAAACCAGAAGAATAGAGTCCTTACTCCAGCATTTAACATTGTCAACATTTTGGGGTTTGCAGCAGACCTAGGATTGCTCCTTTCCTTGTTTTACAGCTTGGTCTCCTTGCCAAGGTTTTGTGCTTTACTGAGATGAAGGGTGTAAACACTCTCTGCTGATCAAACATTGCTTTTGCTACCTTTCTCTGATTGTAGTGCCCCTTAAAATTTCCTCTGAGGCTGCTTCTAGGAGTCAGACTTTTTCCAGACCACCAAGGAGGTTCAGCATGCTTTGAACGCTGCTAGGCTTCGATCTGCTGCTCAGGAGTTGCAAGAACAATATAAACTTTTGTGTAACCTGTGTCTTTTAAAATTCTAATAATCTCTATTTTTACAGAGCCACGCAGCCCAAAGGAGCTGAACCAGAGGAGGCGTTGCTGCTCTCTGCAGCCTGAGGCTTGAATTGCTTTTGCCTGGAGGAATATTTCTGGGGATTTACCCTCCCCTCCTCTGCTTTCAGCTAGCTGAGAGGCCAGCCCATCGCGGGGGCACCGCTGTTGTTTGATCTGGTTGATAGGGAACACAAGTCACTCGATACGTGATATTAAGTTTCCCTCGATTATGTTGCTTAAATAGTAAACCTGAGCTCTGCTGATGTAGGTAAGGGATAGGACCCTAATGTGAGGCAGCTTGGAAGTTGCCCAGAAACAATTGCCACCTTCATGTGCCACTAAAGGACAGCGAAGATTAAGTATAGTTGAAAAATTACACTAGTAATGTAAAAGGGTTTTGGTAGTGTGCGTAGTTTTGCTTTATTCTGCCTATAGCTGGAGCAGCTCCTTGTGTTTGGGGGCTCTTGCTGCATTTGAAACATTTGTGACCATTTTAAAGCTTTTCCTCAGTAAGGATAAGGTCTTGAAAGTCACTTTTTCTTTCAGTTAGAGGTGAGGCTTTTGTATGAGCACAAGAGATGAGATTCGCTCTCAGGAATACACTTAACATCACAGCTTAAGAGGAAATTGTATCTTGTTGACATAGAAAATCCAGTGGTCAGAAGCCTTAGAACTGGCATAGCGGGAGTATTAGAAGTTAATCTTTCCTGAATGTTAATAATAACATAGGGACACAGCTTTCCTCTGTTTCTGTGACAGATGGCATGAAGAAAGGGTCTTCTAGGATGCAACTGCATTTTTTCTTATGATATCATGGGTAGTCCCAGGGTGTTGTATGCATTAAGTGTGCCTTGACTGCTGGTGAGTACTGATGAAGAAAAGCATAAAATGGGGAGAGAAAGTCGTCTTTAAAAATGCATATCAATTATTTAACTGGGTTTTTGACATTAGAAGCTCGCCATTGCTGCTTAGCTCTGCTTAAGCTGTCTGCTAGGGCTGTTGTGAAGGAGAACTCTTAAATTGAGGTCTGGGGTATGAGGCTGGTGGGGGAGCAAGAAGGGTAAAGCTCTGCTGAGTTAATTAATGTTAACAGTTATGAGTTATCTGCAAGATTCACAGTAGATTACACAGATTGTATTAAGCAGGGTTAATCAGTCGTTTCAGATACTTAAAGGAGCACTGTTAAGGACTGGCAAGACTGAAAATTCATCTTGAGAGAGTGTTTGCATGTGCAAGCATGCATACATGTGTGAATGCATAGCCTGGATTACCATTGATAAGTAAAGTTTTCCTAGCAGCTACCACAGAGGGACATTGCCTATTTCCTGTTCTGTGTATAGGTGAAATTGCGGCAGCTGTTGGAAGTGACTTTTTCCTGTCTTTATATTTTTTTTTTTTTTTGGTCATAACTCTCTTCTTGAATATGAAATATTTCTCCTGCTGTGCAGTTGCAACAGTGAGAGGTCTTTGTTATCCTGTGATATTAACTGCTACTTGAATTGTGGACTTATTGTGGCTCGGTGGGTTTTCACTGTTAATTTTTAATGGCTTTCTCTCTTGCACACGTGTGGAATGGAATGTGGAAGGGTTTTGTAAGTGTGTAGAGGAGGATTTAATGATTGCAGATTTAAAATCTTAACGTACCACAGCACCTTGTGTTGTGGTTTTCCATGCTAGCTCAAAATGTTTGAGTTTTTACTTTCTTTTTAAAGGAAGTGTTGGAGCAACTAATTTTTTTGTGTAATTTCTCAGACTCAAAATAACTTGAATAACAGAATTTTCCTGACCCTGAAAGACTAACCTTAAATTTTGTCAAGTACACAAAGTGTCACACTCTTTCTTCATCACTTTTGCAGACTTTTCAGTGTTGTGTGTTTAAGAAGCTTGTTGCTGTGTGGTGTGGGGTAAAACTCCTCATACCCTTGCTGCTGAGCCGTGGGACTCTGAATGTTTGAACATGGGGCAGTCTTATGTATAGCAAATCTAATGGTGTTTCCAGAAGGATTTTGCTTGCCCAGGTTTGAGCAGGTGTAGTAATTCCAGAGTAATAATGGGGAGACACAGCAGAAATATATATGTGTGTGTGTGTATATATGTATGATGATGATCAGAGGGCTGGAGCACTTATCCTGTGGGGACAGGCTGAGAGAGTTGGAGTTCTTCAGCCTGGAGAAGAGAAGGCTCCGGGGAGACCTTGTAGCAGCCTTCCAGTACTTAAAGGGGTCTACAGGAAAGATGGGGAAGGACTCTTTATCACAGAGTGTAGTGATAGGATGAGGGGTAACGAAACTGGAAGAGGGGAGATTAGATTGGATATTAGGAAGAAATTCATTACTGTGAGGGGGGTGAGACACTGGCACAGGTTGCCTGAAGAAGTTGTGGCTGCCCCATCCCTGGAGGTGTCCAAGGCCAGGTTGGATCGGGCTTTGAGCAACCTGGTCTAGTGGGAGGTGTCCCTGCCCATGGCAGGGGGGGTGGAACCAGATGATCCTTAAGATCCTTTCCAACCCAAACCATTCTGTGATTCTATGATTCGGTATAGATACATATATGTATATGCATTTTGTCTAGAGCATAGTATTTCTGTTACTATGTGATGTCCAAAAGGCAACAAGTTGGGAAAACCAGGGAGGCTGTTCCTGGCAGCCTGACCCGGTCATTGCCTGTGGGTTACGCAGAGTGGTGACTCTGCTATGCCAGTGCAAATTATTGGCAGTAGACTCTGTGAATAGCCAAGTGTCAACTGCAAATGACTCTGTGTCTCCTCCCTGTTGGTAACTGTTCCCTCCTCCAAGGGGGATGCAGTAACTCTGCAGGTGGAAAGGTTGTTTGCTGTTAAATGAGCATAGAAAATCCAGAAAGATCAGAGGCCCAGAGGCTATTTTGAGGGCATGGCCCCCATTTCCTCTCCCATTTTATTCACTATTAGTTGTTAACGCTGCTAGTTTGCGTGGCCTCATTTTTTTTTTTTTTTTTTTTTTTTTCTTCCTTTCCCTACTACAACTGCAGCACAGTGCTAATGGTAAAACTGGTGATTGACACAGTAAATGCTGGGAGTGTTTTCTTTCACAGGGCTTCTTGGGTTACTTTAGGAAAGCCACACAAAATTTACTGCAGCTTCCCCACTTGTATAGTGCAAGAAGCATTGAAGGCCTTCGAAATCCTACGTGTTACCTGCCTGGGGCGATCTGCTGGCTAGAAAGAGAAACCCCACTGTACCTTTGTGCCTGGAAGAACCATCTAGTCTCAGTTGAAGCTCCTCCCTTTACCCACCTTAAGGAAAAATCTGCCGACTGTTGCTACAGTGGCAGATCTGGCTAGGGACTGTCTGGGTGTGTGTTGAACTTGTTGATACAGGGTAAATTAGATGATGCTAGTAATCCAGTGCAACATTGAGGTAACTGTGTTGGATATCAGTTCTGCTTCAAAATAATTGGAAGGCTCATAACATTAACCTGTAATGATACCCATTAAAGTTTTCTAGGAGTATTTGACAGGGGCGTGCCAGAACTGCAAGGACTCTCTCTATACATTACTGGTATTTGAGTTTTTAGTGCCCCTGGTAACTGGTTGGTAACAGAAGTTTGCCTGCAAGAGAGAGCTCTCAGTGATGAGAAGCTCAGGTTGTTGTAGGAGATGAATGAGAAAGCAGATGAGTAGCATGTATGAGCTCCTTCGGTTTTGTTTTAACCTACAGACATTATGAATGAAACCTTTCCCTCCCTGTACTTCCCCAACCACCTCATTTGTCCCATGGCATCCTACTGTCTGGTCAGGCATCCTTGCAGGGTGCCATAGCTTGTCCCTCTACCCTCTGTTTTGCCTTCAGACCAGCTGAAAGCTTCCCTCTTCTGTAAACCCCAACATGGACTTTTCCACGGTTGTCTGCAAATGCCGCAAGGACCTCTCTCTTGCCCGTGCTGCTGTCCTCTGGTGAAGTTAAATAATAAACGGATGGCATGGTGACTAGTTGCATGCTTTCTGAAGCATGGAGTCATGTTCAATACTAAGTTGCCCATAAGCTGCCCAAGGACAAGAAGGTTTAAGCCTGTTGGAAACTCATGGCTAAAAATATTTTTGGAAATTATTCAGTTTCAATTAAGCTTAATTGATTTTTTTTTTTTTTCTTCACATTTCTATATGTGTTATGGGGGTTGAGGGAGAGAGTCTGATGAGTGCTAAGAGAGCAGTTGCTCAGTTCTCTTGCTGCTATTCCTCAAGCACTGTCACAACTCTTTTCTTCACTGGGAGAAAAAATTGGCTTGGGATTACCATTTTTTTCTTGAGTTACAGACTAAAACATTTTTATGCATTTCAAAGCAAGCGACGTTAACCAATAACCCATGTGTTTTATCCCATGGTCATCAGTGCCTGACTGCTGTCTGTGTATTTACTGCTCCTCAGTTTCTAGGTGTCGTTTTCTGCATTTCTCTGGTACCATCCATTCAGGTTTCTCAAAATGGTTTACCAACGTAATGTGAATCAAATCTTGTTTGCTCAGGGAGTATTATCCTGGAAGGACCGAGCACGTTTGTGCTTGTTTCTAAGCATTTTACTGCCTTATATTTGAGCAGCTCTGAGGGTATTTGGATGTAGTGAAGGCGAGGCACGGCACCTTTGCTAACAGCGAGAAATGCTTTTTTCTGAGCTGACCCCATGGCAATCAAGAGGGCTACTGAGACAGCGGCGTGTTACCCAGCATTCATAAGAGTGGCAGGGTATAGCAGCTTGTTTCTTTTGGGGTCTGAGGGGTAGATTGACAACTACAATTAGCGAGTTCCTGCTTCAAACAGGACAGAAGAGTATCAGGTTAGTAACAGCCAACCTGGGTGTTTGTTTTACTTCTATTACCCTTAGTCACTGATGATGAAATTTGACTCATATGTTCACATTAAACTCAATCACATATGTTAGGCCTTTTGTTTGCTACTAAAATATTATTCACAACAAAGAACTCATTAGAAGTCCTGAAAGGGTCCCATTCTTATGTGTGACCTCTCCCTGCTTTATTATTTTTTTCTAGTTTCTTATTTAAACTTTGATGGTTTTGATTTGACTTTTCAATATTTGTACTAGAGAACCTCAAAATGGTTCTTGTCACACATGCCTCTGCCCCTCTGGGATTAACAGTTTATTTTACAGAGTTTTCCCCAAGATGCACGATTCTCTTTCAAGCAACATTTATACTAATAAATTACTCAGTGATACTGGCAAAAGTGCAAAATGCGTGTACATTTACACTATGTAGCTTCTCCTCATTATTCATCTTTAAGGAAAGCAATTTTGCTATGATGTGTAACTGGTATTCCTACATCTTCCTGTCTCTAACTTTGTATTCCTGTACTTGCGGGTTCTGCTGTTTCGGGCATGGCATTACTGTTGTCACTTCAGTGGTCGGCTGCTGCTTTGGAGTTCTTTGTGCATTTTCAGAGCCTGGGACTCATATTGCAGTGTTGAAGTTGCAATGCGGATCTCTAGATCTGAAACTCTAAGTAAGCCTCACAACTCACCATATGCTTGCCTCAGCCTAGTTATTTTTGTGCTTCATGGCAGTATAGAAATTGTATTAATTAATTCATTGTATTTTATGTGAACTAGTATCATGTGCCCAGCTATGTGTTCGCTGTGTCTGACCATATAAGTATAAAAAACAAGTTTTAGAAGTACTTGTAATAAGAAAAATGGTAGAAAATACATACGTAATGTTCCTAGAAGTACTTTTGTTTAGTTGGTGGTGTTTGTTTCTTGAAGGGAAGCTGTGTTTTAATATTGTAAATTTTTTCACTCCAGTGGACAAGGGCATGGAGCAGAGTTTGTACCTCGGAGCGCTGCATGGCTAATGTACTTTGGTATTGGGCTTCGGTGTTAAAAGCTGAAATCTAGTTGCTCGGTTTTAGAGTTTGATGTGAAAACTTTTGGCTTTATTATCCCAGCAAAATATGCTCAAACTGTGTATGGGAAAACTGACTTCCTTTTCAAACAAGTGAGTTGGTGCTGAGTTTTGGGGAATTTAGAAGTCTGTCCTGATGGCCTGTGGTGTCTCTTTTTAATGTGTGTTAGGCTAAATTACTATGGTCCTTAGAGACCACCGTAGATTAGCTGGAAGTGTGTTGAACAGATGGATTGCATTTTAGCTGGTTATATTTGTAATGTCAAGTGACGGGCATTTAACACAACACATTTCATATTCCCTGTTACTGCGTAAACCACCCCAGGACAAATCTAAGGTGAAATAAAATAGAAGTCAAGAGTAATTTGTCTGGATACTATTATAAACATGTGCACATGATTTGAAGAGAGAAGTTGAGGGTAAATCAATAGGCTTTTTATTTTCAGCAAAGTAGGTAAATTAGTCAAAGGTGCTGCTGGCAATGAAAGCAGGAGAACACAGTACTCCACAATTGGATTTTCTCCTCTCTGGGTCAAATCAATATTGCCACTAGGCACAACCACGAAGCTGTATGGTATATTGACATAAGTGATTCATCTTGGAATCAGTGAAACTAGGGTAGGAAATCTGCTGCTTTGTAGCCATTGAACATTTCATTTAATTTTTTAGGAGTAAGTGTACATTTTTTTTTTTATTTAATTTGATTAAAAAGAAAAATTATTTCCTCTGCAACTGATGTGCATGTGGGTGGCAGCTTCTCCATTATTTATTCCAGTGGGCTAGAAGTAAAACTGTGTCCTAAAATACTTTTTACTTTTTTATTAAAATACCCTTATTAAAATATACCTATAATTTTTGTTATATGATGTAAACAATTTGAATTGATCTTAAAGCAAATTTTTTATCAGGTCTTGCCTTGCTGGCCTTGCCCTCTGATGTCTGGAGTGATTTATTTCTGTGCCAGCCTGGAGCAGTTCATTTAACCAGTTCATAAAGCAGTGAGAGTGTGCACAATGGATCACATTATAACCATGGAATCTTATTTTCATTTCCTTCCTCCATTGCTAGTTATTATTTTTTCATCAGCCTACCAATGCCTTGCCTATATATGACAAAGCTATCCGTTCCAGGGATGTCCCACTAGGCATTTGTACAGCTTGCAGCGGATGAGGTTTTGCTTCTGGCTGGGACCTCTGCGCTTCTCTAATACAAATAACAAAACCTGAGCCATAACAATGAATTAGGTGGATGATTGTGCCTGGGTCGTTTCTAGTTTTTTTTTTTATGTGATACTGTCTTGTGTGCCATCCAAATTGCATATGTGTGGGTTTTCTTGTTGTGGTTTGTTTGTTTTTGTTTTGTTGGGTTTTTTTGTTTGTTTTTTTTTTTAATAAAACCTGCTCTTGTATGGTATACTGCTACATTGAGTATATTTCTGTCATTTGCTGGGTTATCTGCACCCCACACAGGCTGAGCATGGCTAAGGCTAGGTATGATTCCTTCACATCCCCTCCCGCTGAGATTCCAGTCTACGATTGTCAGAACTGATTATTTTCAGCAGAGGAAGCAACAGTTATTTTAGCGGCTTTTGGGTTTCCACTTGAAGGGTCTTTAGAAGCGTGCTTTGTAATTTGCTGGTTTTCAGGGAAAAAAAAAAAAAAATTCTTCAAAGACAGCTAATCCTCTAGTCTGTCACATAACGAATACAATTGTTGCAGAGATGAGCAAAGTTCTTAATCAAATTTTGTCATGTATATAATGTGTTGGCAGGGAAACAGTGAGTACTGAGTCACAGGCATAGTGTCATCAGGCATGCTTGCATGGTAAGATGTACATGGAAAACATCTCAATAAAAGACCTGTTTGTGTTTCGCTTCCTTGTCATTCCCCTGCAACTGCTTGTTTCATCTTGTCTAATCTTTTGTGGGACCCTGTTGTATACAGTTTACAGACTCTTCCTATAAATTTTTTGCCTGACGCCATTCCTCAGATAATTATAGCGAAATAAAGAAAAACTTTGAAAATAGTTTCTGTATATTGGAAGACATTTTTTTCTTTTAAAACATAACCTCTTTGCAGGCTGCAGAATAACTTGTCTTCATTATTATATTAAAGCAAAACTGGAAACTCTGGAAAAAAAATATTTAAAAAACAAACTTCATGTCTCAATTTTCTGTTTAAAATATGTTTTAATGTTAAAACTTGTTCATTAGCCTGAGTGTTCACTCTTCCTTAGAGTTCTGATTCCAGAAGAGCTTGAGTTCAGTTGTCCCTTGGACTTGGAGTGCGCCTTGCCTGGGAAACGCAGCTCTCGGCCTGGCTGTGGCAGCATCCAAAGGGACATTAAGCTGCGCAGGGGCAAAGCTGCCTCTCCATCCTGCTGCTGGGGGGCTCTGAGCTGCTGCAGGTGGCCACTGACTCCTGCTGAGACCTTATCTAAGCATGTAGCGTCTCCTTCACCCAATGTTTCCCACTCCAAGGATGTTGGTGAGATCAGATCTACGCTGAGGTTGAGGGAGAAGGACATTGGTGGTGCTGCACAGGTTGGGCTCTGCTGAACTTCCCTGCTCCGCCAGCCTGAGTTGCGGCTGAAACGTAAGCCAGATTCCCTGGCGAGGTAGTGTTTGCTCTTGCTGGGATAACTAAAGCTGGTGATGGTTTTTCCTCGTGGGCATTTTAAGTAGGAGAGTACCATTTGGCTTCCAGTCAGCTGGGCAATTAGCATTTTATAGCCAAGCAATATACTTAAATGGAATTGCTTGGCTTGAGCATTGAATTACAATGGCCGGTAGACTGCCGCTGTTCCTACATAATTTATTTAGTACTCGCTTCTTGTTTAGGATTCAGGCAGAGGTTAATTTAATTCTGCATGAGAAGCTAGTACTTACTCTCCGTTAATGCTGTGCTGTACTGCAGTGCAGGGAAAAGTTTTTGCGTAGAGCTTGTATTTGCCTGGTCTCTCAGCCGTGGAAAGGACAATTTTACCCACTCCTTTCCTAGCAATGCATTGTTTGCCGCAGCTGTTGACATGATTACGTTGGCACTTAAAAATACAGACAAGAATAATACCTTAAGACCATTTTATTCCATGCTGTTGCACATGTATTTTTAAGAAGCAAATGTGTATTGAAGTGTAGTGTGGACCAAGGAGACTTTGTTCCTACAAAATTACAAGGGGCCCAGTTACCCCGTTACAGGTAAATAAAACGTTAATATGTGACCATGGTGACTTGAGAGCGAGAGCTGCCACTGCACCTCTTGGGATGATCTGCGGCAGAGAGCAAACATCCGGTGTGTGTGATCTTAGAAGGATAAAAAGAGTAGGTAAAATGTGCCTCGGTGCTCCAGAAATGAATTGGAAACTTTTAGGTGGAGAGAATGAATGTGTTTGTTCATGCTCTTAATAAGCCTAAGTGCTTAACTCGGTGCTTAGAATTTTATCCTGAATCTCATACATGTCTTGATTTTTCCTGAAGCCCTTGACTGCTAGAATCAATGTGGGGGAATTCTGGCTTTTTTTTTTTTTTTTTTAAGCTCCTTTCTTAGCAAAGTGATTGCAAAGAGTTCCCAAATGTGAAGTAAGTAAGACAGCAAAGGCTTAGATGCTTTAAGGCTGCTTAATAATGGTTTTGAATCCTTGAGGTACCAGTCCTGGAGTGCCTAGCTGCCGTCAGCCAAACTTCCCTCTGACTCGGGCTGTACCCCTTTTGTTGCTCAGACCTGTTGTCTCGGCCTGCTCCAGGCTCTGCACCTCTGCAGGCGAGCACAGAAGAGGCGGCGAGCGAGGGTTACGCACCCAGTTTGACTGCCCCTTAGAAAGCCTCCTTCTCCATATGGGGTCACGTAACTGTGCCCATAAACCTTTGTGGGCTCTATGTACTCTGTTTGGGGGTCTGGCTGAAGTGGTGCAAGACTTGGCCACTGATGGTTTATATTTTGTGATAGTGGTGTTGACCTGCTATCTAGAAGCATCCTTTCTTGCAACCATCACTGCTGTCAAAAGAGCTGAAATTTTGTCTTCAAGGGTAAAATATCCCGATCTTTGGCAGAGGAGCATTTCGGGCACCTACAGACACTGAACTAAGGCCTGACAGGGATTTGTTTTGAATTGGATTCCTTAAATAAGACTTTGATACCAACATTATTTTTTCATGGAAATCACATTAGCAACAATTTAAAAAAAAAAAAAAAGGGCAAATAAATGGTAGCCTGAGGGAGGTAGTTTCTGACTCGCAGTAGCTGGCCTCCAAGTTGGTTAGTGGTCTAGGTGTAAAGCTAGCAGCTCAGACCCTAATTGTTCTCGTCATCAGGGAAATTGTTGCCATATGTTGTTGCTGTAACCTTTGCTGTTTTAACAAAGCTTTAGTGGTGCTGTAAAAATGATTAAAAGGTTTCTCACAGGAGGAATTAGATTTATTATTTTTTTTTTGCTTGTACAGTTGCTCTTTGGAGTATGGTGGTGTGTTGTTTTTTTTATGGCAGAAGGACACACGCCATCTCTGCCTCCACTGCAGTGTCTCGCTGCTATGTTTGATTTCAAGCATAACAGGATTCTTTTATATAGTACAGTAACTTGCTGCCCTTGTGGGGAAATGTTGCCTTTTTTTCTGCTGTTTCTTTTGCTGGCTGGGCTTCAGCAGCATGTCCAGGTTAACCCCGTGTCCAGTGGAGCTGTGCCCTGGGAGGTGATCAGGTCCACGGAGGCCTTTGCTCGATGCCAGCTGAGAGGGTCTAACACCACAGCTCCCTGCCCGAAGGCCAAGTTTGACTTCATGGGGGGCTTTGGAGTGGGGTGGTGAGACGTGAGGGGAGCAGAGAGGCCCAGCACAGGATTTTACTGGTCAGCTTGTGTTACTGCTGCTTTGGATAAGGAAAACAAGAAAATATCGACGAGTGGATAGAAGTTGAAGAGTTCCTGATTTGCTCTTGGGTGGGTCTTTGGTTGTGATTCCAGATGTGGGATTTTAAGCAACGGGCCTGAGACACGGTCACATTATCCCAGCTACTGAGTCACTCCCTGAGGGTCAGCTGAGCCTTACTAACTTTCTGTGTTTTCACCCCACTCAAAACCCCAGTTAAATTCATCAGCGTCAGCGTGAGAGCTTTCAGTTAACACATTTTATCTCACGCTTGTAGCTGTGTGAATGGATAGTTCATTGGTACATCCCTGTTAACAGACGATAGTTTATTAAACTGAAGTAACTTTGTTTCTGTGACTCACTTTCCTTATCTTGAAAAAGCAGAGCAATGACATTGACCTTCCTTTAAAGTGTTGACATGTACAGTGAGCGGCAGTGCGCAAGGGCTAGGTATTATCATCACAAGCACTAATCTGAAGGTGAAGGCGTTTAGAACAATAAAGATGTTTATTTTTAAAACAAATTATTTAAACAGATCACTAGGTCAGAGTGTCACCTCTTGCAACAATTTGAATCTTTCAATCAGAATTAGAGAAATCACTCTTCACAGGCTCGGGGCCGTTTCTGCTTGTATTTGGTGACTGTCAGATTCTTGCCAGAAAATGTTAAGTTCAAACAGCTACGAGGGCGTTCAGTCATGGTTATGTTGGACGGTATACTCAAATAATTTTACGGAAAGAGCTCATGGGAGTGTTAACAGCATAAAGGTTAGCTGTAATGTCTTTTGTGTCTGCCAGTTAAATAGCTAGCGATCTGATGATTACACAAAGACAACGCAAATTCCTTATGCATTCCTGCCTCAGTGCCGCTCCACACGCCGGGTGACTGGAAGCACAATTCTTTCTCTTTTTTTGCCATGGAAATTGCTGCTTAAAGCTCAATACTTCTCTATATGCAAATTTTGATATTTTTGTTTGTTTGTTTAACAGCCTCAACACCATGCTGTTTAGTCATAGCAGATATTGCAGTCCAGACATGTGCTGTTAAATCTAATAGATTTTGCACCTGTTTTGGTAACAAGTGCGAACAAACTTTTGTTTAACGTGGCTCAAATGCACAAATTATAAAATGCATTTGGCTAATGACTCGGCAAATGCTTGGTCCGCGTTAGCCAAACTTCACATTGCATAAAGGTCTGCGGAGCCTTCTTTCTTAGCAGCACCAAAACCCCCACCAGCTGTGACACTGAGGTAGTTCTACTTTATCCAAAAGAGAAACTGCTGAGGAGTATGCCTTCGGTATGGATCAGAAGTAAGAAAGGAAAAAAAAAAAAAAAATGTGTTATGTCCAAACCTTTTTTTTTTTTTTTTTAAGAATATCCACTCTGATTACTTATCAAATGCTGCAGGCTCACCGAAGTATTTCCTCTTTCAGTCAGGCTTAATTTTCCTCCTATGGTAACTTTGAAAGGAGAAAAATAACAATGGGGTAACTTGGAGGGGAAGTGTTTGGGTGAATGGGTGATTGTTTCAGGAAACGTGTTTTGGGGCTGCAGCAGTTCTTCCCCTGGCTCCCAGCGCTCTGCCAGTACCAATGCCTCTGCCCTCCCAGTGGCCTGAAGGTAGCCTGGGAAATGGAGACAAGCAGGGAAAAAGCGCCTGCCAAACATTTGCTAGAGTTGTATGTGCAAACCTTTGTTTCCTGAATACCGGCACAGTGCTTTAATCGCACAACCATTTTCCTCCCAGACTTTCTATGTGAAATAAATACTTGCCTGCAAAATGTTTTATTTGGATCATTGCAAGCGAGTGCTGCTAACTGCAGGATGAAGCCAACAGCTGTACTCCTGTGCTCTCTATGTTACTGGGGTGCATGCCTGAAGGCATTTCCATGCAGAGTCCCCTTTGGAATGTGTTGATTTGTCCATCTTTGAGCATTTTGCTTGCCCCAGGGCTTGTAGCCTTTCCTGTCCCTTAAGCTCATCCTGTCATTTCAGAGTAGCTTCAGGCAGCTGACATTTAAATATTGAACCTGACCAAGCAATGCGCTTCCTATCCCTCATATTCCCCACCCCCCCCACCCCCAAATAAAATGACCATTAAACAAGGTTCATGACATACTTAAATCTGTTTTGCTCCCCATTAAAAACAATGCAAGCAAATCTAGACATTTAAATGCAGTTGCTATCAGCACTGCAAGTTGTCTGTTCCATAGCTTTTCCCCATACCCACTTCCCCAGCCCATCATTAAAATCTCAGACCCACAAAATAATTTGACCAATTGTTTGAATTGCTCAAACTTCACAGAATGGCTTAGGTACCTTTGAACCCACTGCGTTTGTACGCCCCGAAACATGACAGCAGCTGTATGTTGAACATCAAATGAATACAGGCCATGCCTGGGGTAAAGGCATGACTGATGGGTGTGCCTGGCATGGCCACGCATTTATCCTGATTAGTGCCATGGGACCCTTTAAGTTCCATATTAGCCATTGTTAAAAGAGGCGATTAGCGTATGTTTGCTGTGCAACCTGATGCCATCTTCAAATAGTGATTTCTCTCTCAAGTGGGGCTTCCTCTTGTGACCTCTGACCTGCCGGTACGTTTAAAGCTTTGTACTCGATGGAGCTCTGTATTCTTTGTGGTGTAATTGATTGGAATTCCTTCACACTGAACTTTGCCTGTTGTTCCCTTTTGTTTAGGAGGTCCTCCAGCAGCTGATTGTAATGAATTTACCAAATGTTTTGATGATTGGCAAAGATCCTCTTTCTGGTGAGTAGTTTGTTGGGTTCTTCATCCCCCTCCTCTGAAATGCTAAGTAAAATTTGCATTATTAAAATGTTCTTAAATAACAAACATGCTTTTAAACAAACTATATGTAGTTGTAGCCAAACTGCAAATATTTGAGTATCTCAAAGTCTCACATTTTGATGTATCTAATATGTAATACTTATATTTATGTACCTCTACATTCAAATACAATATCTGATATATGTGTGTCTGCATGTCATACGCATACACATGTGGCAGTGAATTAGCTCTTGCCAGAGCAGCAACTGTTTCCTTGAAAGTCTTCACTCCTTGCTGCAAGTGACCCAGGATGGATTCTGCCATGGGAGAATTGTTTGTCCTCCAGGTTTTCTGTCCTATGTGCCTATATAATCAATTTAGTTGTGGCAATGTGTATACACATTTCTTGCAGAATTGCTCTAAAGTGTGAAGGAACTTTTGCAAATGAAGTGTAGGAAGATAAATGCATGAGGATGGAGAGAAAAATGTATAAATGACAAACTGGGAAAAGTGAGGAAGAGAACGGACAAGGAGAAAACCATCTGCTGGCCATGTTGTCTAGGCAAGGACATCTGTCACGTGAGGTGTTGCATCAAAAGTGACCTGGAAGCCAATGAGCTCATGGTCCAGAGTCCAGTGGCTTTGGTGAGACAAACTGAAAGCTGTTTAGCCTGAAAACAAAGTTGACTTCTCTTTAGAAACACATTTCTGAAATGAAAGGTTTTGTTGCTGTGGTTTTTACTTTTTTCTTTTTGCAAGCCTGTTCTCTCTCTGCCTTAGCCCTGTGCCAGTGCAAAGGACAACGTATTTTTTTTTTTTTACCAAACAAGGAAAACTGTATAAACCCTGTCAGCAGTGATGGGGAATGACATGCTAATCAGCATCTCCAGGACAAAGAAATGGCAGAAAGTTTGGCAGAAGATTTTATTTTGCTGCTCTTTGCAGCAGTAGTGTGTGTATGTAGAAAAAAGGGTTTATATCAGAAAAGAGTATTAACTTACAGATGTTGGATCACTGAAATTCATAGTCTTGGCACTTTGGCAATAAAATCAAGCTGAGGGTAAGGCTTCTTCAACAAGCAGATTAAAGTCTGCAATGCCAGTCTTAATTCTCCTGTACGGGCTACTGTTATGGGTAAAGGAGAAAATAGAAATACAAGCGCAGTTGCTTTTCTCAGTCATATGGGCAATGGGCAGAGCGTGGGCTGCCAGCATCGGGAGTGCAAGTGAATAGAGATGTCTGGGCCAACAAGGCAGTGTCTCTGCTGGCTAAGTGTCAATGGAAAAGGCTGGCTGCTTTCTCATCATGGCCATTCCTGAGCGACAGCTGGCAGGAGACTCATAATGCAGTAACCACAGCGTTGGTTCCTGGGGAAGCTGCACACTTGAAAGCTGTACACTTGAAAGCTGTTCTGTTTTTAGCTATAATTTCCCATCATTGACCTGCTGGTTTTTGTTGGCACTTTAGATCTCTCTTTCTTTGAAGAAAGTACCTGGTATGTCTCTTGTAGGAAAGATACTGGTCATCCGTGTGTTCCCATCTTCCAGCTCTTTTAATTACAAACAGTTTTACTTTACTTTCTGACATCCTTTAAAATGTGGTGGTTTGGTATTGTTTGTTGGTTTTTTTTATGTGGTCTTTTAAAATTTATTTTATCCATTACTGGCATATCATTGGCATTATTCAGAACATGGGAAGAGAGGATAAAGAATGCAAAAATGTAACTTCTGGATGTCTAAAATCGATGGGGCACGTGTGTATAAAAAATATGAAGTTCTTGTTTAGCCATGTTATATAATGGTTTTCAGAACCAGTCCCAAGTTAGACATGACACAGGAGGGTGGTCAACAAAGACAGACTTGAGATGTACTTGCTCCAAAGAATGTGCTCAAGAAAGAAAGTGTCTGACAGATAAGATTAAGATGAGCTTCTCTTGAAATCCTACCCTTAGGTAGATGACCACTGGTAAGATGTGCTGAAGAAAAGGTTTGAGACATGGAGAACTAGAACTTCCTTCAGGAAGAGGAACCTGGCTGAGGGCTGACAGGAAGCTCAGGAACAGGGAGGAGAAGGCTGAGAAGTTAGTAAAACCAAACCAAAAAGGAACAGGCTGTGGTGGGCAATAAGGGTGAGCGATGACCAGGTGACTGTCAGGTTGATGTCTTTGTTACTGGGTGTCTTGCAGTGAGGACTGAGAGGAAGGCAGGGGCACTTGGGAGGGGAAGAACAAGTTAAATGAGAGTCAGTGAGAGAGCTAAAGGAGGGCTGCAGACTGAATAGAGATGGTGAGGACAAAGCAGTCATCAGCATTGGAAGCAGTTCTTCTGGCATGAATACAGACAAGGCCCAGGGAAAGCTGACAGAGAAGTGAGGGTGCTGGGGGTGACAGCACTATGGGGAGAAGAGATGATGGAGACGGTTGTTTGAGGAAGTGTTTAAAAGTGGCAGGAATGCTAGAGAAGAAACCTCTCTCTCTGTGTCAGTGATCCAGTCCAGGACGGATAGGAAAGAAGAGTCCTGGAGGGGGCGTCTGCAGAGACAGTGCTGGGCAGTGTGGGGAGCACTAGGAGCTGGAGACAGAGGTGCAGGCGGTCTGCAGGGCTGGGGTGGATCTGAGAGGCAGTGATGAAATCCCAGTTTTGCCTTCCCCATTCTGTAGGTAAGTTATCTGAATGAAAGGTCGCTCTTGACCAGAGGAAGAAAAATTGATCCCGTGGTCACGTTCCTGGAACAAATACAGTGTTGCTTTGTACCCTTTGAGCTGGGAAGGCTCCTAATGACTGTATTGACTTCACAGGTCCAAGACCAGAGAGCTGTTAGATCATTTAATGTGATTCGCTGTGTAACAACTGCAGTGACTTATTCCTTGTAACAAGCCCACCTGATGTTTTGCTGTGCACGTTTTTCGGAGCTGTCTGTTCACCAGTGCTATCTGCAATTTTTACTTTTTCCTTCAAAAATGCACCCAACAGTGGTGTTACATGTATTAAATTATAAACCGAACTGCTCTAAAGCTGAGAATGCTGTTCTTGCTGTTTAGCTCCCATTTGGCACTCAACAGTTGGGACTATTGAGGGCTTCTGCAGCTCTGCTTTGAATGTGAAATTGAAAAACAGAGCTGCTGCCACCACTAAAAATGCAGTAGCAGCTGGGCTTTTGCATAGGAGATGGCTCATGTCTGCTGGGTTTAGGAACTTTCCTTGCTTTCATGTCCTCTAAATCATTTCATTCCATGGCGATTTTGCCTATTTCGGTTCATTTGGCCATGGGCATAAAAGTTGCAAAAATATTTGTAACAAGATGAAGGCTTTGACTGTTTTCTAGAATATAGGGAGCTGAAAAGAAACTTGAAAGTTAAATTAAAGGATTTAGAAAGTTTTCCCAGGAATCTGACTTGCAGAGTGATGCAGCTGACGTTACAGGATTTATTCTCTTCACTGCACTGTAGACAGCTACTACCATTACATTTCCTCTTTGTTTTTATTTTCCTCCATGTTTTTTCTTGCTGAACAGCTTTTTCAATTCATTACTGCACCACAAATCCCCCTGTGCTCAATATGAGAATCATCAGCGTATTTATCATCTATACACATCACTGTAATCACCTTTTATAGTTCCCTCTGGCTTTAGCATGCCTTATAAATGGCCACTCATTCATGTGCCCACACAAGGAATATCAGTATACAGTATTGGTCCTGAACCTCTATTTAGAGGTGTTGTTTAATTTCTTACTTTCTAGACATGCTTAGTTTAACACAGGTAGCGAGTGTTCTTGGAAACTGATGGCAATTAATCCTTTGAAACAGTCATAGTTAAATACAGGGGGAGGGGGATTATTTTTAACTTTCTTCAGACCAAGAATGGAAATGAGGTTTTATTTGCCTGAAGTAGGCTCATTTCTGTCTCTTCAAAAAACTTTGCTATTTAGATCCCCTTTTTCAAATTACATGTTAAGTTTGTGAATGAAAGTGCCCAAAGTCCTTGCTAATAAGTGTCTGTAGAAACTGTTGTTCATTAAAATTGTAAAAGATGTCTACTCTCACTGGCGTGTTTTTTCATGTCTGGTTTCCTTCCTCATTTTGTTTCACAATCCTCCAGAGGCACAAAGGCTCATAAAATATAAAGTTAATAACAAAATGCTGCCTCAATAGTGTAAATTTAGCATCCAGGCTTTTCTCACTCAGGATGTTGCCATCATTAGAAAAAATGGCACTTGTGTGTTTCACCCCTTCCCACCTTCTCATATCCACTGGCCACCGCATGTAGCACTGCGTGCGCTGGTGCTCCCTCTCCTCCGCTGGAGGAATCACTAAGTAGAAATGTGCAGAAAGAAGCATCACAAGCTCAAGATTTCACGTGCTTGGGTGCTCTCATTTCCATTTTCCTCTGCCATCTTTCCTACCCCCCCCACCCCGCCCCACCGGCTGTATTCCCTCTGTACCTTGATCCTCCTTTTTTTTTTTTTTTTTTGTTTTGTTTGTTTGTTGTTGTGTCCCCTAATCCCTCCGCCTGCCTTCTCCCCGAGTCCTGCCATCTGTTTGTCATCCTCTTTCCCCTGTGAGAGCAGAGGGGTCTCCTGGCTCCGGTGCAGGGAGGCTCCCAGGATGCACAGGTGGTGCTCGGGCTTCCCCTCCCTTTATTTTCCAGAAAACCCGCTGGCCCTCTCTCACGGTTGGGAGCAGATGGTCTTTCTGCAAATCCCCCAGGTGGCTGGCTCCCTTACAGGCACAAACGTGTGGCCTGAGGGCAGCTGCCCTGGAATTTTCAAAAAAGTGTAAAAGAAAAGAGGTGTGTTTTGTTTTGTTTTTTTTTTTTTAATTGGCACCTTTCTGCCTAAGTGCTAGTTTGAATCCTGTCCATTCGTTTCAGCTTGTGGGTACCTGTCTGCCAGGAGCTGCCCCAGACATAAGCATTTGCATCCTAGGTTGTAGGAGGACACTGTCTTGCCAAGGTCAGCTATTAAACCTGGGTGGACCCAGCAGACTTTCTTCCCAGCTGTCTAGGAAGGAGCTGTGTCATCCCAATGAGCCAGCATGGGGACGCCTGCACATTCCTCCCTATGCAGTTGCACAAGGAACTTTACCACCTTATTAAATTAGCACAAATCAAGCCTTTTGGAAAAGACCGCAGAATCATTCACTGTTCAGGAGGTATGACTGAACTGGGGATAAAGATCTGCTTTTGTTCAACGCGCGTTACAGGATACATGCACTGTCCTGAGTGTAGAACTTAGCCGCTGCGCTGTGTAATAATCCTTGATGTGTTTCCGATTCACGTAGTAACCTTGGGCACTCCACTTGAGTGTGTGGTATCTCAGCTCTCCTGTAGGTGAGGTGAAAGGGGAGAGGGGTGATAAATCCCTTCCTGGCTTATTCTGAGGTTTAATTGCAAACTGTCTCTAAAGCATTTCAGATTGGTAGAGGGTTTTTTTCATACTCGTATCCTATTTCTTCTAAATATCTCCTGTAACTAATGTCATCCTACCAGGCTTTAAAATGTTACTCAAATCTAGCTTGAATATGAGTGATCTCAGGGTTCCTTAATGCCAACAAACTGTTTCCACCCTATGGAAAACAACTTCTGAATGAAAGCCAGAGGAGTTGAACTCTTTAAAACAGCCACACATGACCTTCTGAAACACTTGGGTGGCTGGCAGAGTAGATTGGACCTTTCAATCTTAAAAGTGTTAAAAGGGTAGTACAATCTCATTTTCATTACATGTACATAGCATGTCTGCAACCATAAAATAATTTATTAAAAAAGAAATATTGGAAAAATCCTGACAGTGAAGTTTTTTTTGAAAGCTGCCAGTGGAGAGAGCAGACTGCCGAATGTTATTCTTAAGACAATAGCAAACTAATAATCTTATGAGTACCTCGGGTCTTTTAATTTCTCACTCCTTTATAAAAACTCTGGCTTGGCCTTCCCTGCCAAAGGGGCTTGCTCTGTCTGCCTCGGATTCAGTTCCTGATGGGGGGTCCAAGTGGGGACAAGGACGCAGAATGGAGTTTCCAGGCAAGGTCAGTCCCTGGTGGGAGAACAGGGTTGACCATGCTGAGTTACTCTGCAGTAATAGCTGAAGGTCTTTTGCCTCACAGGGTCATGCAGCATCCCTAATGCCCATCTGTTATCTCATGGAGAGAAGAGCAAAGCTTCCTGCCTTTGGTGCAGAGAGGTAGAGTGTGGTTTGAATGGCTCAAGTAGCTCACATATCTTTAGGATGGTATAGATGCTTTCACTGTTGGAAAGTAAACCTGATGTTTTCTAAAATGAGTGATTTCAAGCCACTAGGCTCACAAAGAGGATGGCTTTGCACAGATTGGAATTTATGGTCAACAGATGCAGGTGCCCAAAGCACGTAAGGGTTAGAGCACTTGTCTGTGTGATCCAGAGCAAGCAGCCTGGTGGCTACTCCTTCTGTCTCTCATGGTGAAGGTGTTCTGCCCTGAGTAAGTTTGGGAGAATGAGAGACACATACTCAAGTCACTTGCTGTTTCTTTCCATAATTTAGCAATTTGCTCTCATGTCCCACAGGCATGCTCTGCATTTAATCCCTGGTCTGGATCTGCTCTGAAGCTGATGCAGAATGAAACCCAATGCTGAAACTCTAATGAGAACTCAGTTTCATGAAAAAATGTCTTCTGACCAAATTAAGTACCTCCTTGGGCTAGCAGTGCCCTCAAAGGAACTGTTCATCAAGTAACAGATTTTTTTTGTTGTTTCTGAGGTGGTTTTTTTTTTGGTGACGCTGTCTACATTTAAGGTTGTGTTATTCAGAATCACACAGAACAATCAGACTTTCACAGACTGAAATATTATTTCTATAATAAGTTGTATTTTTTCAGAAAAGAGCGAGCCATGTATGCTGCTAGATACGGGGAGAAGAGTAAGAATGATTGTACATCTTTCAAAAACAGTTTTTAAATATTCTTTAGGGAAATAAACAATATTGTATTTACAGGGTGAAGTGTGAACTAGCACATTTGAAATATGTCTGTCTCTGCAGAAGAGAAGAATTCCTGCTTGCAAAATCTTAATGATCTTGTGGAGCTTAGCTATGGTATGCACCCGGTAGAAAGCCATGTCCTCTGCACTCGGCAGAATGGATGTAGTGACCCAGACAGCACTCCCATGAAAAGATGCAGCCATCCAGGTCTCAGACTGCAGAGATCAAGGGCATCCTGTATCCTCCCCCTGCCAGGCTGAAGGCAGTAGCCTAAAAGAGAGGAGTGAGTGGAGGCAAGTCTTCTCTCGGGGCAGCAGGCGAACCCCCTCCTTGCCCACCTCGCCTCCCCAGGTGCCTCTGCACAACAGGTATGAGGCTCTGGGTGTGCAAGGCCAGTCAGTGGATGATGTGGGTGATGGGCCATCTTCACCAGAAGTGTTGCCAAGGTCAGAAAGGCCTACCCTCCATCTCATGACCACCTCCACAAGGAAGAAAAAAACAGGTTATAGTTGTAGGCGATTCCCTTCTGAGGGGAACAGAGGGTCCAATATGCCGGACAGACCCTCCTCTTAGGGAAGTCTGCTGCCTCCCTGGGGTCCAGGGTTAAGGACATCACTAGGAAACTTCCTAGCCTGGTACGGCCCTCGGACTATTACCCATTACTGCTCTTCTGTGTGGGTGGCAATAAAGGCACAATGTGTTGTCCAAGGGGGATCAAAAGAGACTTCAGAGCCTTGGGGTGGTCGGTAAGGGGATCTGGAGCACAGGTTGTTTTGTCCTCTCTCCTTCCAGTTGTGGGCAGTGACATTGGAAGAAACAGGTGGGCCCAGTCTATTAATACGTGGCTCCATGGCTGGTGTCACTGAGACAATTTTGGGGTTTTTTTGATAATGGGATGGGCTACATGGCACCAGGCCTGCTGGCATCAGATGGGATTCATCTTTCTGAAAGGGGCAAGAGTGTCGTTGATCACAAGCTAGTGGGGCTCATGGACAGAGCTTTAAACTGGGCTTGAAAGGGGAGGGAGATAATATCAGGCTTGTCCGTGACAAGCTGTGGGATGACACACAAAGGTTGGAGGGACAGGGTGCTAGCGAGGGCCCTCAGCCTGTTGCTCTGGGATGTGCTGGCTACACTGCAGCGCACTTGGAGTCTTACAGACGTGAGCCAGGGGCTCCTGAGGTCATAGGAGCCAAGAGGGAAACACCAGTGAAATACCTCAAAGGAATTAAGGGGTGTTCCTCTAAGAAGGTGATACAGCCAACAGCCCAGCTGAAGTGCCTCTGCACCAATGCACACAGCATGGGCAACAAACAGGAGGAGTTGGAAGCCATTGCGCAGCAGGAAAGCTATGATACAGTTGCCATTAGTGAAACTTGGTGGGACGAATCCCATGACTGGAGTATGGCTGTCGATGGCTACAGGCTCTTCAGGAGGGACAGGTGAGGAAGGAGGGGTGGTGGGGTAGCCCTGTATGTGAGTGTTTTGATTGTCTAGAGCTTAATGATGGTGATGAGAGGGTTGAGTGCTTATAGGTAAGAATCAGGGGCAAGGCCAACAAGGCAGATATCATGGTGGGAGTGCCTTACAGACCACCTAACCAGGGGTGAAGAGGTAGACAAAATATTCTATAAGCAGCTAGGAGAAGTCTCACAATTGCTAGCCCTTGTTCTTGTGGAGGACTTCAACTTGCCAGATGTCTGTTGCTCTCTCCAACTACCTGAAAGGAGGTTGTAGCGAGGTGGGGGTCAGTCTCTTCTCCCAAGTAACAGGCCATAGGCCAAGAGGAAATGGCCTCAAGTTGCACCAGGGGAAGTTTAGATTGGATATTAGGAAAAATTTCTTCACAGAAAGGGTTATCAAGCATTGGAACAAGCTGCCCAGGGCAGTGGTGGAATCACCATCTCTGGAGGTATTTAAAAGACGTGTAGATGTGGTGCTGAGGAACATGGTTTAGTGGTGGACTTGGCAGTGCTAGGTTAACAGTTGGACTTGATGATCTTGAAGGTGTTTTCTAGCCTAAACGATCCTATGGTTCTAAAATCAGGAAATCAGAAAACAAATTGTTTCCTATGCTGCCTGCACGTGGTGGCTTGCAAGGGTCTCAGAGTGGAAATAAGCCCCGTGGTAATTTAGGTCAGTGTGCCTTGGTGCGTCTGCAGGGCTGCGGCAGCTTAATTGATGAGTCATTTTAACTCCAGTTCCCCAGCCGTGGGTCCTGCACATGCCTCTTAACTTTCTGCCAGCGCAGCCTTACAAGGGCATGGTGTTGGTGGAGGAACACAATTGTGCTCAGAAATTGTTTTCTGTCTGTGTATTGATAGGAGCCATTGAACACCCAAGTAAAGCAGGCTATAAAATGAAAGTGTTAATCCCACAGTTAACACATTCTGTGTCAGGAAGCAGGTGTATAGGGATGAGAGAAAACTATACGTGACCTGCTTCTCTCTTTTTCTCTTCCCCCAGTGTGGATGAGGACAGGCTTTTCCTGAACCTAACTCCATAACGATCTTTTTATTTCCTCCTTGAAGCTCTTTGCTTTCCATCCGCCTTTATCTATTTTTGATATATGTAATTTTCTTTACCACCCAACCATCCCCACGTTAATTTTGTTGAAAGAAGATCTGGGGTTGGCTCCCGGCCGCACGGGTTCCCCTTGTGCGGCTTTTTCCTCTCTTAACCTTCGAAGGCGGCCGGCGGGGCTGTTGGTCACGGCAGGATTCCCTGCAGTAACAACCTGCCTGTGCCCCCTCCCCGCCACAGCTCCCCGAGCATATGGCTGGCTGCGTAGTCTCCCTTCTACATCGCTCGTTTTTTTTATCCCTCTTTAGCACATGGGGTTTGCGCTTCAAAGTGTGAGCGGGCTTTGATGCAGAACAGAGGCAGAATTTATTCGCTAAAACATCTCTCGGAGAGAATTTTTATGCGCAGAATGGCATTCAGCTTTGGGAAGTCTGAGTGGCAGCTGTTTTACAGCCAGGGAACTTAGGACAAGTTCTTCCTTTGAGAGTAACCCTCCTTTGCTTCTGCTCAGGGTGTTTTTGTTTTGGGTTTTCTTTTTTGAGGGGGGGAAGAAGTGGTGGTGGTTTGGTGGGCTTTTTAGCACCCTTCTTAATCACAAAACAAAGGGACAAGTATTGAGCATATGCCTTGAATTATTTAAAGGGTTTTGTTCCCCCCTTCATTTATAAGAAAATGTAGGTGAGGATACCACACTGAGGAAAAAAAAGTCTTGCTGGATTTGAGATTTTAAACTAATCTGTAAGAACTGTGTTGTTACAGGCAAAGTGTGGTAACATTATAACGGGCAGTGTATGTTGTTCAGGCACTTGTTCAAAGGTCTTATTTCTCTTTTCACGTGGATATTTTAGAGAGGATCACTAGCAAATACTTAATTTGTTGTACATATGTACTGATTCCCTTTTTTCCTCTCTAGGTAAAAGTATGGATGAAATTAAGAAGCTGCTGTTGTTGGTTCTGGGATGTGCTGTGCAGGTGAACATTCATTAAAGGCTTGAAAAATAACATTTTTTTGAATCTGTTTTTTTTTTCTGGACTGAGAAAATCCACCCAAAGATCAGTGCTGTATGAACAAATCTCCAGCTCAAGACGTCTTGTGAGCTGAAATTGTGAGAAGATACAATAGGTGAATGAAAGAAATGCAGGGGGAAGGAAGCACGCTTTGTGATAGCGGCAGCCTCAATTTGTTGCCAGTGCTTAATCAGCCACAGGATACACAACTAAGTAGTTGATAACAAAGTGGGAAGACATAAGCTTTGAACATCGTTCAAAGATTGTTGTTGGTTTATTTTCATACTATTTTAAAATATGGAGTGGAACAGTAGACATGAATGCCAAACAAATAGATAAGCTAACAGTCTAAATATTTGTTTAATGAATCCTGATTTTATTTGCATAATCTTTTGATTGCATGTTACGTGTCGAAAATCTGAAATGAATAGATACTTTGTATATTCATGTAGGGATTTTTATGCAGCACTTGCTAAAATAAATAGACAGGCAATGTATATGGGAAACTCCCCAGAAATGCATGACAGTTACCAGATAAAGAAATCAGTGTTCTGCTCACCAAACCTCTGCGTCGGTAAACAATAGCCACGTTGCAGGCTAGCCTTTGCTTATAATTGACCGTTTGTAGGTCTGTCTAGTGTTTTTGTCATGTCTTAGGACACTTACCCTGCTCAGCTATGTCAAGTCAATTATGTCAGGGTAAAGCTGTCTACGTACGGCTGCTCTGAGCTATCTCAGTGTTGCACTGTGGCACAAAGAATAAAGGTCTGATTTGGCAAGCTGCTGTGCATCCTCAGTCCCCGTGGACGGGTCTGAGGTTCTTCCCAGGGAAAGGAGTGGTTGAGACTCAGAACCAGGCTCCAAAAGGACACTGTAAATGAGTTTTAAAAAACCTGTTAAGTAATGCTTAACTTCTCCATAATGCAGAGTTATTACAAGAAGGCAATAATGTTGTTAGTGTACAATCACAGATACACAGATAGCAGATGTCTGCCTCTTTTAAAGCCCTAAGTAAAAGATTTACTAAAATCTGTTTGTCTGAAATGTCACTCATTTTTATCCAGAATGTTTCCCAACCCCATTTTTAATCTGAAGCACATGTTGACTTTGTCCAACAAGCAACATTTTGCATTGATGTGAATAACATCTGAAGTGATGCATCTCTTCATTGCCAAACCCAAGCAAAATGCAAACAGCAAAGCAGAGAGGTTAAATGATGCAATGTAAATGTAGGTTTGCGTTTGTGCAGCTCTGTTAATGAAGCTGTGATGATTTCCTCTGGCTGTTGTCCCACCTCTTGATCTTACTGCGTGTTGAACTTGTTTTTAAAGAGCCAAACCAGCCATTTAACTCAGCCTTAATTGTACTGACTGTAAAAAGTTTAAATAATTTAATGCATAATTTGTTTCATGCTCCATATGGGGCAATGAAGTGTTATACCTTCTAGTGCAACAAAGGGTAGACCTTGAACATTTTGTCATTACCAACGTGAGGATTTTTTTTATTTATTTACATGAAAAATGGTGCAGTAAGTTTTAGGATATGTAGCAGTGTTTCAGGATGTGTTTTCTTTTAACAGTGTGAAAGAAAAGAAGAGTTTATTGAAAGAATAAAACAACTGGATATTGAAACCCAAGCTGCCATTGTGTCACACATTCAGGAGGTGGGACTCAGTATTGTCGGTTTTGACTTTTTATCTCTCCCTTCCTTGACTTAACAGAGTTTTTTTGCTATGAAATATTAATGCTTGGAATTTCATAATGGATTCATGAACTTCACAAAAAAAAAGATTGAATATGTTGCTGCAATCAGATTATAAGATGAAAATGATACGTGCTGGGAACATTACTTAGCTCAGGAGCCTTCTAAAGAGATGCAGCGACAAATGCCTTGCTTGCCAGTTATAGGCCATGCAGAAGGAATTGTTTTAGGGATACATGTGCAATATTTCCAAAAAGCATGTATGGTTTAGGAGCTGCAGTGCCACTTGCAGCAGCGGTGCAGGCACTTAATCCCCAAGTCTGGTGGGAGGTGAGACACAGGCTCCCCAAGTGACTTGCTTCGGACTGTGGCCTCTGAGCTCAAATGGTCTTGAAAAGTGTACTCTGCAGCTGAAATTGGATATAAACTCTGTTTTTAAAGAGAAGTTTGATCCAGGGATAAGTATTCTTGGACTTCTAAGGTTTTTGCAGAAGGAAGGAATACAGGTAGGCGTTAGGAGCCAGCTTGCTTTGGATAACCAAAGGAGAGCCGTGTGGAAGCAGCCCCCACTGGGAGTTCCCCTTGCCAGGAGCGGGCACTGGGTGTCAGTGCTGCAGGTGTAGAAAGCCCAGTACAATTAGATTTGAGGAACAAATAGTGAAAGTCTAAGATGGGAACTTTTTTCTTAACACTTAAAAAAAAAAGTTCTGCTTTAAAAAAAGAAGAAAAACGTGATGAACTAAGCACATGGTTATGACAAAAGCAGGAACAGACTTTAACTGACCTTGAGAGATTTGCCTGACATTTCTGCTAAATGATTCAGAGGAAATCAGTTTGGGTAAGATAGCAGTTGAAAGGTACACTGCTAGCAGCAACCAGAGACATTTCTGCTAAAGACAGCTCCTCCCAGCTATATCTGCTGCAAATTGCAAATTCATTGAAAGCAGGGCCTCTTCACAGTGAGCCTGACTGTTCAATGTGGGATCAGTCCCTTCAAATCCCTGTGGTGACCACCTCAGGGTCCTTACTGCAAGGGTGACCACCTTGCAGTAAGACAGTTGCATACTTCTAATATACAAGCATACGTGCTATTGATCACACTCTGTATCTGATCACATTTTAAAAATTATAAAAAAGTCTAAATACCAGAAAGTTCTGGGTAGTGCTACAGTTAAGGTAGTTGTGTTTGTTATTTACAACCTGTTTTTTGGTGAAATGTGGTATGTTTTTTAATTGATCAGTAGAAGAACTTGAGAGATGCAGAATATACAGCAAACATATTAGTGGAAAGACATTTTTTTGTTGTTCCTGTTACTAGGTGACTCACAACCAGGAGAATGTCTTCGACTTGCAGTGGCTGGAGCTCCCAGATATGGCCCCAGAAGAACTAGAGTCTCTCTCCAGGAATATGGTTTTCCACCTCAAGAGGCTGATTGATGAGAGAGATGAATGCACCGAAGTACGATGACTTATCTCTCCCATATAGAGCTCATGTGAAGCAGCAGATGGAGGCTCCATTCCTTCTCTTGTGTCTTGTTTGTGCACTGGGTTTCTATTTCTTCTGCTCCTTTCTACTACACCTCTGAAAACCTGTAGAAAGATTTGACTTTTCCATTGATTCTTTTGTAAACATTAAAGTCTGGTGACGTGATTGCTGAAGAGGAGTGTAGTGGTCTCTCCATGAAGTGGAGAGACTAAAATATTTGAAGTTGTGACTTTGTCTTGAGATTTTTGTCTCAGCCTGTCTGCTCATTCATCTTTGAGTGACTGCTCGCCTGTCTCCATCATGGCTTCCAGTGTCTTCTCTAGTTTTTTTCTATGTGAAGATCATAGAATCGTAGAATGGTTTAGGTTGGAAAGGACCTTGAAGATCATCGAGTTCCAACCCCCCTGCCATAGGCAGGGACACCTCCCACTAGACCAGGTTGCCCAAGCCCACATCCAGCTTGGCCTTGAACACCTCCAGGGATGGGGCCTCAACAAGATGGCCTGATCTGTTGCTGACTGATCAGTTCTTTTCCCTTCAGATCTCTGGTGGAGGCTTCTCCCCTTCTTCAACCTTTTAATTTTCTGTCATGCTTTTGACTGTGAGTGTGTTAGTTAAAACTGTTAGTTGTTAGAGGTTTTTATGAATTTTCCAAGCAAAACAGACTGCTCATTTTGAGCATTGGAAGGGGAATGTTTTAGTGGTCTGAGCATAGTGGAGATTCCTTTCCTCCTCTGTGTAACCTTCCCTCCTGGCTATCACTTGAATGCTGTATAATACCAGGCTAATAATTTTCTACATTTATAAATAATTTTTAGATACTTGGAAAGCAATGTATAATTATACTGTATATGTCTTGACACTACATAATTCTCTGTATTTCCAGGTCATTGTAGATCTTACTCAAGAGAGAGATTATCTGCAGTCTCAGCAACCACCAAGTCCTCTGAAAGCACCAAGTCCAGATTCTTCACCAAACCCAGCCAACCCTCTCTCTAATGAAGACAAGCAGCACCTTGCAGTTGAGCTGGCAGACACGAAGGCAAAATTGAGAAGAATCCGTCAGGAGCTGTGAGTCGCCAGCGATTTGTGTTTCTAGAGAAACTTGTATATTAAATCCTGTGCATCCTGAAAATGCAGGTGCCTGTTGGCTTCAGTACACTGTCCTCCATGGGAGCTCTCAGAATCACATCTTTCAATTTTTTTATTCATAGCAGTAGGAAGCTAGTATAGGCGTTCCATATTTCTTAACTGGTCTTTAAACACAGAGTGATGGCTACTTCCATTTTTCTTTTTGTGTCTCATCTCTCTTCCCCTTTTCAAAATGCCAACTGCTAGCTGCACTTTTTTAATTATTAGTGGGAAGTCCAGAGGCCAGTGAAGCTTGCTATGACAGCAGTAGCATCAAAAACAGAGGTACGGAGTATAAAAATAGAGCTGCAAACTCAGACCCTTGATATGTATATGGTATCATGAGAAAAATCCTTTTGCTTTTATGAAGCTGTCATGACAAAGAGGCTCTGTGTTCAGAATATGCCAGGAGATTTCTATCTTCCTTTCCAGATTCCCTGCAGTGTCCATAGAATCAATATTGGTTTAGGGGAAAAAAAAAATTCCTTACTAAGATTTTTCTAATCCTTTTCAGGGAAGAGAAGTCTGAGCAGCTTGTAGATTCTAAACATGAAGTTGAGCAGCTCACCCTAGAGCTGCAAAAAATAAAACAAGAGGTAAGATGGGCTCATTTTATTGTGACAGTCTTTCCTATTAAAAAAAGCCTCTTTCTATGTGAGGCTAAAAATACTACTATGCCTATTTTTTAATGAAGAAATCGGGTTACTCCAGCAAGCTGTTTGATGATAATAGCTACAGCATAGCAATGCTACATTTTCCACTTAACTGGTGAGAGCAGTTTCAACTGTTCAGCTTGCAAATAGCCTCGTAATGCCTGAAGCTTATGCAGCATCAGGCATTAGAAATGTCAGAGTCCCAACAGGCTGAAGAACCTCTCTGTCTTGTAGAGAATTTACTGCCTAGTACTCCTGAACCAGCGGAATGCTATTTGCTTATGCTTAAAATAAACAAGTAAATAAAAATAAAGTTTAAAGGACATACTTTGAAGTATTAACTAAAATTTTTCTCCCTGCTTATTCCTCACTTCCACAGAATATCCACCTGGCCTCAGATGCTCGCTCTGCCCGAGCATACAGAGATGAGCTCGACTCTCTGAGGGAGAGGGCAAACCGTGTGGAGAGACTTGAGATGGAACTTGTTCGGTGCAAAGAGAAACTTCATGATGTGGATTTTTACAAAGCTCGCATGGAGGCAAGTGAAAATTGGGCAAAAGATTTGCTGAGTGATCCTTAACATGTGGCTTTTGTTGTGTTGCTGGTTCGTGTGTCATTTGTCATTGAGCTGACTAGCAAAACATCAGAGCAAGTGGAAATTTCATAACATACGTCATAGTTACTGACTTAGCAACATTAAAACTTCTTTCAGTGGCAAGAAGGACTTGGTGCACACAAAAAATAAATACCCATTAGTTTTAATAAACTCTTCTTAGTTCAGCATTATATGGCTAACCAGGACAGACTTTTTCTGGATGCTTCTTCTAGAGAATCCAGACCTTTAGTCTAGCCTTGAAAATTTACTCTTAGGTAAAATGCCTGTGTTCCAGAGTTGTTCCTTTGACCAATGTTTTAAATGTCATGTATAAATTAGCTAAATGAACGTCTGGGTGTTTTTCCTTAGGGTTTTGTAGCAGATGCAACTGTTGTTAAAATGACTGGGTGTTTTTAAACGTAACAAATTCTAACCACCCTTTTTTGCAACTGTTCCTTGCAGTAGAAAGGAGAGAAAATTTGGATCTTCCCTAGTGCCCTGAGTAGAGTACGACAGTGAGGAATGTATAGCTTTGTTCCAATAGTAATGCCAGTTACTCAACTCAGTCACCTGCAGCTATGCCCATCCTGGAATTATTAATTAACTTAGGTTGGAAAGGACCTTGGAGACCATCTAGACAAACTCATTGCTCACAGCGTGGCTGACCTTAAGTTTAGGTCAGACTGCTCTTATTTTCTCTCCTTGCAGTTCTTTGAGCCATTCTCACCTAAACTCTCAGTAATCCACATACGTAACACTTCAGCTGAAGTCAAATAAATATCCAGACTTGCTGAACACACGGAGGTTCAGCAGTTTGCAACGTCACTATAATTAGATAAAATCCCAGGTCTGAGGTAGAAGAGTGATGTTGAAACTCACATTTGCCAGGCCTCTGGCTGAGAACACAGACCTTATTTCTGCTCTATAAACTCTACTTTTAAGCGTTTTTTTTCCTCTCTAACCTAAGGGGCCAGCTAGCTGCTGCTTCTTATGAATAGGTTCACTAAAATGGATGGTTATTGAATGTAATAGACTACAAAAGCCTGTCTTCCCTCTCAGTCATTCCCAGTTTACATTAGGAAGTATGAAGTTCTGTCTCTCTCTGTTTTCCTCCCTCAAGCTGGCAAATCAGCCGTGCACTAACCTGGCACACTAGCTATCAGCGTGGCATCCTGGCATTTCCCTTTTGGCTGCGTTTAGCTTCTAACTGCTGCTCAGATAATTTAGCCGGAGCTAGGAGAGTTTTTTTAGCCTCATCTTCATTTGAGATCGAGGGAGTAGCTATTTCTGTTCTTGAGCTCTCAGCCTCCTTGCTTGTCCTAGAGCCAGCAGTTTCCTGCTCTGCTGTCTGCATGCTAATCTTGCTTAACACGTCCTTCAGTAAAGAGACCTCCACTTCAGTTTCAAATTTGTTCCAAGTTTCGTCACTCCCTCTTCCACTCTGTCAAGTTTTTGGTGAAAGTACGGAACATCAGAGATGAGTGCTGGCTCTCCAAGGATACCTCCCTGAAATACAGTAGCGGGACAAAGAATATTTCCCATCAATATGGCACATTTCTATTTCCGGGCCGCAGTGTGGCCTCTAGCAAAAGTTGTTGCTGCTGTAGGGGCTGAGCTCTTCTAATATGCCTCAGGATCGCACAGCTGTCTGCAGGCTGCCCTGTGGTCTAGGATACCCAGAGAGTTTCACATTCTCACCACTCCCTCTCCCATCACTGATCAAGTCTTGGCACAGCCATGGACTGCCGGTGTTGAGCAGTGGCAGCGTCAGGCAAACTCCACTGGTTTCATGCTGATACATTCAGAGGATTCCACAGGGCGCTATTCTGTCTTTTTTTACAGTCATGGAGTAGCACAAAGGCTGTGCATAGTAGCCAGTATCTGGCTTTCCATGGCCCCTCAGTTTTCTGTCGAATTTGTCTCAAGTCCTCCACCCCTCCTGGAGTCAGTTCAGTGTCTGCTGAAATTCCTCTCACTCCCTCAAAAACTGTTTCCAAGTTGTAAGATTTGTGCAGGGGTGTAACATGGTAGAGATTTTTACCACGAGGCGGTACAGTGCTGATTCATCTCATGGCATTTACTGGTGGCGGATGGCTTCCTGAGCTCTGAGTCTTAAGACCTGAACAAATCCCACAGAGGCACAGCAATGAAAATGTAGGTGTGTAAAGTACAGCATAAGCCACTTTTCTATGGTAACGTGATACCTTAAGGCTCATAGGGTGCTGACAGGGTTGTTAATGAGCAGTGCCAAATCGGTAAGTAAGAAAAAAAAGTGGGTTTACCTTTGTGCATCAATGCAGAAAACTATTATATGAGCACTTAAAAATCTTTTCCTTATTGTAATTCACATACACATTTGGTAGTTTGAACAAAAAATATGGAATGTGCTCTGTGTATGATACCATGACAAGCTTTCTGAATTGTGAGCAAGCTTACAAGTAGTTTCTGAAAGCACGCGATACAAATCAGCGGTGGCGGCAGGAAGAGATTTCAGGAGCTATTGCAGAAGGAGTGCAAAAGGAGCAAGTCTTTCTGATGTGAACATAACACATTTAGGCATGTGTGTTGTTTTCCTTCTCTGTATGTCTTGACAAAGTTGTTCGGGAATGACATTTTAATTTGACCATCGTTCAAGGAACACGGAGATAAAAATGCTCTGGAGACCTTCTTGCTGGGGTGGGTTAATGAGATCGTAACTGTGAATGTGGAGGAGCAGGCTTAATGCAGGGCTTCCTCCAAGGAGGTGCATCTCTCCAATGCAAGGCTGCCCTCCAGCATACCTCTCCGTTGAACCTCGTGCTGCTCCAGGAGATCAGATTATTTTCTGAGGCCAGGAAGTCTGCCTTGCCCGTTCTTCCTCCTTCTCACTGCAGTCACGTTTCCACGTGGGATGGCAGGAAGGATTTCTGTGAAAGTTAAAAAAAGCAAAAGCATCTCTTGTATGTTTTCATATAGCTGTCCAAGGCAATGTTTGATTGTCGCAAGACGTTAACTGTGTCAAGGCTTGGTAGGGGCAGCTTCTGAACTGCCAGAAGGGAGGGGTTTGAATGCTGTTTAATAACTAGGTCTGGATGCATGTGCAAATTCTCTAGTTTCAGATTTAAACAATCTGATTGCTACTTTAGATTCTGAAAATGTTTTCCGGTAGCAACACACCCTGATTGTGCAACCACTTACCCTCAGAGTTAATTGTAACCATATGAATACACAATGCATATCCTTAAAGCTATTTCAAGGCACAGTGATACAGGATCAAACCACAATATGTAATTTGTTTTAGAAATTTCAAAAGCAGAATTATGTATCTTGGATATTAAACCATCACAATTTAAGTGATATAAAACAAAGGTTTCTTTAATCCCTTGCCTAGTAAATTCAGTATATTTAAAAAAAAATACATCCACAACCAACTATATTTTAGCTGTTGATTTAAAAATAAACTTAGTTACAAAATAATGTTGATGGGTTTGTTAATTAAAAAAACCCCAAACTTTAATTCCAGTGAAAGCACCACCACCTGCTGATTGTCTAACCAGGGCGATTTGTAGCCAGACACATTATTAGCTCAACTACGTTATCCCAGAGACTTCGGAGAGATGTTAGTGCTGACATGTTTCAGTTAGGACAGTTTTACCTTCCAGGCCTTGTGATGTAAGTCTACAAAGCTCCCATGGAGTAATTATTTAAATTATATGAGCTTTTCAATATTAAGACAACCTCAGATCACGACTACAGCAGTGAGCAGTGTTGACCTCGCCGTAGCAGGCATTTCCACCAGGTCATTAATTGAAGATTTCATCAGAACTGCTTTGAACTGACATGTCCAGCCCTCCTGGGCGCTCGATGGAAAGTGCTTCAGTCTTCCATATATTGCAGTTCCCAGTGATGTGTGGTTTGTACCAGAGCCTGGATATGTGTATATACTTGGCACGTAGCTTGACTCTTCATGAGACACTAAAATAACTGGTTCCTGCTTGGTAGGCAGTTTTGGGGATAGTTCTGAGGCCATGGTTTTGAGGTCAGACACCACCTTACTTCTTTGGGCTGTGGTCCAGATTGAGTGTGATAATCTAGCAAAGTAAACTCTTGTCACGTTGCTGTTTCATTACAGGTATTCCGGCAGCTTACATGACACCCGGCACATTTTGTGTCGTGTACTTCCTCTGGTCTGTCATCTGTTTAGTGTCAGCCTTTTTAGTTTGCCCACCCTGAAGTCACCCTGTTAGATCAGGCTTGGCCCAAAATGCTGATTCTATAACATTAGTGTTTCAGTATTATTATTTAGTTACTTGCATACTCAGACATTTTAATTGCGGTAGTTGAACCACTTCGCAAGCATTAACATACTTGTCCTTTTAATGCTATTACAGTAGGGAAGTTTTTCCTCTCATATTTTGCAAGTTGGTAGCTGACCCGCTGAGAGATCAAGGGCACTATGGTACTGCATAAGGTAGACTTTCCATGTTATGCCACATAGAGTCAAGATGCAGCAAACAACTAAGATTACGCTGTTAAATCTTGGCCACCTCTAGTGTCAAAAGGCAAGGGGAGAGGCTGTCGTCAGACACTCTTAACTTGTGCTTTACAGCTACTTTCCATTTTTCCATTTTTTTAAATAACCGAGCCACATAAGGCTCCTTAAGGCTGATTTTACTACCCAAATGAGAAGTCAGTTGCTGATTAAGCAGTGAAAGTGATTTGCTCATGCCTGGTGATCTTTCAGGAATCTCCTTGGTTTGGATGTTTGTGGTCTGAGAGAGCAGACAGCAACACTGATGTCAGCAGAGACTTCACATTTTGAAGACAGTTATCCAGGAATAAACTTGTCAAGCCATAAGCATTTCATCCTGTCTGTGTGCGCGTTTTCTGGTTTTGCATATTTCATTGGAGCAGGGGAAGGGGGGGGGGGGGGGCGGGGGCGGGCGAGGAGGACGGAAAGCAAAGAAAGACAAAAGGAAATTTCTCTAGAGAATTTAGTAAATGTGTTTAAAACATGACCAAGAATACACGGCCAGATTTTATGCTTTGGACTTTTCATGTTTCTGGAGATAAGATACTTGAATGCACAGAGGTTCATTTATTGCTTTGCAAAGAACATTTGGAAGTGCAGTATAATTGTTTCTAATCTGTGGCTGCAGCAGAAGAATAAGTTAAATTTTTACTCAGTAAAAACAGATCCAAAAGCTGTAATGGATAAGCAACGTGGCTTGTACAGTTAATGCTGATGTGTTTGTTGGGGCAGAGTGTGTTAAGTGATAAGTATGAAACAACTGGATAGCACTCCCCAATGTGTTTTGAATACGCTATAACCTCCCGTAAATAATCTATTCTGAAGCTGTGGACTACACAGGAAATGGTATTACAGCAGTGGAATTGGAATTGAACAGTTGCTCTTCTGTGTCTTGAGTCTCTTTGGTGCACGCCTTGATCTAGTCTCATATAAAGCAAAAGGAACTCCATTAAACTTCTAAAATTCAGGAAAAAACAATAAGAAATATTAGGTTTACTTGCATTAATGACTCACATATAATTAAACATAGTATCATCTCCTATTAAAATATCAGGTAAAAACTTTTTTATGAAAACAGAGAAACATGTCGAATTTCTTTCTTGTGTTTTGCTGTATCGGTTTATTAAAGTCACCCGGTCTTTGAAAAGTCAGTTTATGTAAAGAGATTAACATTGTTACTTCCTGTCTGTAGGAGTTAAGAGAGGACAACATCATATTAATTGAAACAAAGGCCATGCTAGAAGAACAGCTAACGATGGCAAGAGCTCGTGGTGATAAACTGCATGAATTAGAGAAAGAAAATTTGCAGTTGAAATCCAAACTTCATGATGTAGAGCTGGTATGCCCTCTCTTTTTCATTATGCTGATGTCTTGAACTTCTGTTTTTGTGCTAGATTGCAGATTCATGTCACAGAAACCAGTGGAGACAGGCAAATATTTCAACGGCACTTTTAAAGAGGTCTTTAATTTGAACTTTGTGTACATGAATTCTTCAAATATTATAATGTTAACAGTGTAAATATGGCCAATGCTACTTTGTGTGAGACTGATGAATTTAATTTTATCTGAGAAGGTATATCACAGTTTTAAAATACAGATTGCTTTCATCCATATTGATAATGGAGATGTTAAAATCTGTCAGTTAAGTAGAAATCTCTTAGATATAGCAAATGAAATCTACTGTAGTAAATGATCTTTCTTGTTAGAATCAAAACCTCCAGCCATTACAGTGACTTTAGGAATCCATTACCACTGTAAAACCCACAAAATTCCCAAATTTGTTTTTGTGTAAATCAGAGACATGGCTTATTGCTTCATAGACAAGGAAACATAAGAAGTGGCAGTTTATTATCTACAAACAAAAAGCAACATTGGATTTTATAGTCCCACTAGAAATAATAAATACTCTTTCATGTCTTGTATTTACTTAACGGTCCTCCTCTTATCTCACTGTGTTTTGAATTCTTGTGGGTTAAACTGTTATAGAGGTTTAACTGTATAGGGTTTCCAACAGGGTCTGTTGGAAACAAAGATATTGAGGGTGCTGTGTGGAGTTATGTTTAATGACTGATTTAGGGCATTATAAGGGTCATGTCACACTCTAGCTTTTCCAAAGTGGCTGGTGATTTTGAATGATGCTTTTCTGGGTGACTTGATCAATTTTTGGGTAATGCTTTCTGAAAATTTGGAACCTTCTGAGGCACCACTTCAGCTCCCACAAATGCAAATGGCCAAAATAGTCACAGGAAACAACAGTAGATTCATTCTCCAGATATGTTTTCTGGATATTTTAAAACCCAAATTATGTGGCAGATGGTACTTGCTGATCCATATGACCGGATCCAAATGTGACGTGATGAGTTGTAGAAGCTCAGTAGAGTTCAAAGTTATATCTGCACAGTCACCAGTGTCTGAGTGCATTGATGCTACGTGGTTTTGAAGAGCTTCGGTCTGGAGACAGCTTGAATCCAGCTTGCCTTACTAGCCCTGGCTTGTACTGGCCCTGTCATCACCCAGTATGTTCTCACTCCAGTCACCCTCCTTCCAAGTGTATCACGGACCCGAGCTGACTCTAAACAGGGCCAGCTGGGTGTCTCTGCGCTGCATTCTGTCGCGCGTATGGCAGCCCACAGCAAACATTTCGTGCTGGATATGTATTTCAGTATAAAAGCACACAGTGTTTGAGGAGATTCTTCTACCCTCACCATGTGTTGTGCTTGTAGCAGTTCAACTGACAGAACAATCTTATGGATAAGATGAATATGCATTTTCATTCACGTGTGTCTTGCACAGGACCGAGACACGGACAAGAAGAGAATTGAAGAGCTGCTGGAGGAGAACATGGTCTTGGAGATTGCACAGAAACAGAGCATGAACGAGTCTGCACACCTAGGCTGGGAACTAGAACAACTGTCTAAAAGCACGGATCTTGCAGATAGTGAGTACCAGCTGGGGTAGCTGCTGTTGTGTTGGTGGTTTCTTACAGCGTAGACAGGTTGGTTGACTGAGGTGGGAACAGAAGTTGAGTCCTAGCTTAGAGAACTTCCCTCATTCAGCCGCTTGACTTTGAACTTAGTTTTTCAGAACTTTGAAAATGTATTCATTCTGGTTTCTTTCACTTTCTTTTGAAAGCATTAAAATGTTTTCCTTTTATTTTGTTCATTACTGAGAGAGTGACTTTTAAGTAAAATGATAAAAATTTAAAAAAAAAAAAAAAAGAAAGCTTTGTAAGCCACGCAGCAGAAAAGTCACACCAAACACTGGTAATTTCTAACTGTGATCTTTAGTATTCTTTAGTACAATTAGCACAGACAATTAGCTGGTCTTTAAGTCCCAGGAAGTAGCGTATGCTGAAGTCATTTATTTTTACTAGATACTGAAAAATGTGTGCAGTTAAAATAACTGACCGATTATTTTTTTTTGAACGGTTGATTCGATTTCCATAACTATCACAAACATAACTAATGCTTCCTTCACTAGTCAGGTTTTAGCATTGGTTTGTCTTACATTCATTCTGTCTGTAATGCCAGCCTAAATAACAATGCCAAATGGAACTTGGGAAATATATAAGCTATTTCGTGCAGTTCAGTGTGCAGCTTTCATTGATTGCTCACCTGATTCTGCGAAGACTTGCGAGTTTGGCTTTGGGTACCAGAAACAGTTTGACTTGAAGACAAAGAAATAAATTAGAGTAAGCAGATGTTCAGTTTTCAGTAAAGCTGTCTAGAAGAATAGCTTTGTTTTGTGAAATAACTGAATGTGTGCCTGATGCCAATTCTCAGATCTACCTGCTGCCTAGGATCTGAGTTCTTTGCTAAGATTAGTGGCTAATTAATTGTTGCTTTTAATTAATAATCTTGCAAAGCAGGTTTACCTTAGCCTGAGAAATGAATGGCATTCTATTCCTCCTTTTGTGTAATCAAGGATATTGCTTATTATATTAGTCAGTGAGGAAGAAACACAATTCTCTCAAAAGCTACAAATTTTGATGAAGAGTATTTCAGGAAAATGTAAAACTATCTAATTTTCTGGCTTGTTTCAAATACTAAGTTTTGCCCCTTTCCAATTTGGTTTCATTAGTGATGTAATAGAAGGAAGAATGCTGGGTTTATTTTATTATCTCTTATTTATTAATTTCTGTCAAGCATAAATTTCAAAATTTGCTCAACAGAGTTGTTTAAAAAAAATGAAAAATAGATGAGATTCCTTTGCTTGCACTGATGCTTAGCGTTTCAGCACTGCAGCTCCAGAACCTCTCTGATTAACCAAAGAAAAAGAGAGTAAGAGGAACTGAGAACATCAGTAATCTTTTGTATTCAGTAGGAAAAAAAATTAGTGAAGGAAGTCTGATTTTTAAAAAACTAAGAACATTGAACTTTGAAACTTTAAATTGTTTCATGGAAGTGCTCTCCTGCATTTACAATAATTCTCTTTAAGAAGTTCCATTTCAATGCATGTTGCTGTTCTGAACGCAGCTTGTCTGTACAAATAAAGTCAGTCTGCAAAGCTCTTTTGGAAAAACTCCTGCTCCTGGATTTCAAGTTGAGTCTGCAAGGGTGGCAGATAGCAGATGATTTTACCTGCTCGTTTGGAATATTTTATTGAAAATCATTTAAAAAATAAGCATGGGGAAAAGTCGTTTACATGGCTTTGCTTCAGGACAGAACTCAACTGGATTATTGAGTTAATGTTTACTACTTGAGTCTTCATTTGACCAAAACTCTCCAGGGGATGCTCCATAAAAGGGACAAATGGGATTTTACCATTCTCAAAAACTTGCCAGTTCTGAAGTAGTCAGTGTGCTGTATGTAATAGTGCTGATTATTTAGCAGGAGTGAATAATTTTCTGAGACTTAAAGACAATATTAAAGTCAATTTCATACGAAATGCATTTTTGAGGTGAAGGGTAGCAATTATTCCATGTGAAACAGAGGGTTGCTTTTATGATTAATCAGGTGCTGAGCAGAGAAACGAACAGAACAATGAGGTTTTGGTGTTGGGAGTTAAGGCTGAGAGGTAGTAAGACTTTTGATCTACAAACATTCAGGGTAAAATAACATCTCTGTTCTAAAACTTGCATAAATTTTGTTAGTTCTGAGATTTCAACTTCAGACATTCTCTATGATGAACGTTCTGACGGATGTCCCGTGCCTGGGCACCTGGTAGTAAAATATCCTCCCTGATTCAGCATATTCTTGATGACGTAGCTGTGAAGATAAGCATTGGAACTCACTTCTGTAAGAATTTTTTCCACTGCTAAGTATGACTGAATACCTAAGTTTTCACTAGCTTTTAGAAGTGCACCATCTTGCTGTTTTAGCAAACAGTTTGCAGTGGTTTTCATTCTGCCTCAATTTATTTCCTCTGACGGAAGTATGACAGGGTATCAAAGTGTATTTTGCTACTAACATTAAATGTGCTACTAACATGACTAAACCATCTTTAAGAAGGGTTAGGAAAGTAACTTTTAAGATGGTTATCTGTTCAGATATTTGTTCCCCATTTATTAAAGGTCTTAATTGTTATCGGTGAAAATGGGTTCTGTTTTTAACAAAGTGTTTACTTAGCAGTTAAGCTGAAATGATAAGGATCTGACTGCAATTATCTTCATACAAGTGAATCTTAAGGACCTAGGAAGGGAGATGCTTGTGAATTGGTTAGTGCCACTTTCTGATTCTCGTGTTTCAACAGCCAGAAAGTCCTTTGTGTTTGAGTTGAATGAATGTGCTTCGAGTCGCATACTGAAGCTAGAGAAGGATAATCAGAGCCTGCAGAACACAATCCAAGAGCTGAGAGATGCCTCCTTGACCTCCAGAGAGAGCAGCCTAAAGTTTGTGGAACTGGAAAAGGAAAATCAACAGCTTAGCAAAAAGGTAATTTGTTCACAGGAACAAACAAAGGTCTTCAGTTTTTAAACACTATGCACACAGGTCTGTATGGCATTCCTGAACGATGAGGAATTGCAGGGAATTCACCCACATTCCCCAGGAGACCGGGCACATTTTTGGGCCCATATATTTAATTGCATTCTAACATTGGTGTATTCTATTGCCTTCTATTTCACTGCCTACTTAATGTGTCACTGTAAGCAAAAATGACTGTTACTGTTTCATAAAAGCTGTCTTTCAGTGCTTGTTTGTGCGTCTGTTGATCTTGTCGCTTTTTGTGGTCTTATGGCAGTCACTACGAGGCAAGGAAGCCATGGCCACATTGAACTATTATGTTTGTTTGAAAGTTTTAATATTGTTTCCCCGTAAGTTGAACAAATCACACAGGTGAATTCAGGTCAGTATATTTTTTAAAAAGTTTTTTGCTCCCCATAGTCCTGGATCAGCTCTTTATTTTGTCCTTTTGGCTATTAGAAGTTCTCTAGTGCCTCCCTCTCTGCAAAGATCTGTGTTCTTTTAATCTTTGTAACAAACACACAGGTCATCACGTCTTAAATTTATTTTTATATATGTGTGTGTTACACTCTATTATTAACTGCGATTACATTTAGCTCAAATGCCAGCTCAGTGCTTGTCCTTGTGAAACACAGTGCTCAGTTCACCTCCAGCCACTAGCTTTATTTTTGTCTGGCTGGTAACTTGCATCCTGAACTCTGATTAATTGAGCCAAGTGCCAGTGGGGAAGGAGGATGCTTGCTAGTCTGGGTATAAAAAAAATTCCACGTCAGTTCTTTCCACGTTCCTACCTTCACTATATTATCCAGAATATAAGCTCATTTCTTCTTTTCCCATTACTGCTGTAACCTCTGTGTGTGTGAGACATTGATAGAAAAATTTCAGTCCTCTCTAGTCTGCCTGCGTGCTAACTGAATGCTTTAAACGACAAGGGGAGAAAGAATCTGGATATGAAATGCTGGTCATGGATTACCAGACTGTAACGAGCAGAGTGCCAGTTTCTTTGCCAAGAGAACAAGTATCCATCACTGGATCATTCCATCTTCTGGGAGAGACTCTTTTGCCAAGTTGAGAGACCAGTTCTGCTTCTTGGCTTTCTCTGTGAACAAGGAAAACTGTAAAAATTCAGTTCACTGTACTCCTCCTTCCACTCTCCCTTTTATGACCTGTTGTGTATGAGTAATTCACTCCAGCTCTAATTTACATGCTTAAAATTTGAGATCAAGGCATATAAAGCACTCAGCAGATACCTGTGGTGTACAGCAATTTAAGTCACGTGAACAACTGTGGTCAGCTTTTGGCTTCGCCCCCAGGCAGATTCCTGTGGGCGTCTCTCGTTATGGCACTGAATTGGTGCTAACAGTTGTGATTCCAGAATTAGTCTGATGTTTTTGATGATGATGAAGGCATTGACATGGTGGGGTCACCTACAGGTCTGGTAGTTAAATAAGGCAAAAAACAGTAGTGGGGAGTGCCTGTGTGGTGAAAGCGGGGCACTATGTCTATCAGACCAATAAGGAAAAAAATGGCAGGTAAAATTACTACTATTAAGAGCAATTGAAATGCATTGAACTCTTCACCAGAGAAACAGAATATGATGGGAGCTGTTGACTGAATACCACAGCCAGTCCAGTTGTTGATGGACTTCACTTCCTATTCAGGGAGATTTGGGAAAAAGAAGGTAGTAGACAGTATTCTGTAGTCTGTACAAGACATACAGTTGTCTCTCAGTGTACAGCGACCCAATACATGATATGTAAAATAATCTTGATTTGAGATGTTTGGTTTTTTTTTTTTTTAATCTTCTCTTTCTCTAATGTGTTTTTGTGTTTCTCTCACACGTGTATCCCCGTAATTAGAGGGTAATCATGTCCGCAGGGGGGTGTGCTAGGGGAAAGGGGGATAATAGGGGAAGTCTCTCTGATTCATTGCAGAGTGTTTACTACAGTAGGCAGAGGAGAGAGAAATGGTTCTTAAAGACAAGCACATATAAAGTCACAGGACAAGAGATAAAGAAGTGTTTTTCTCAAATGTGTTGTGCCTGTGGGTTTTTTTGTAACTTTTCCGAGATACCCATAGTAAAATCTTGCCTCCCTAAAGTCGTTTAACTGGAGTCAGATTTCATCTACTGCCTGAGACTTTCAAAAATTGTTGTTTGAGTATGCTTGGCTATCTACTGATCCAGTGCTTGGAAGGACCGTGTAGCCAGAACAGGGTTATTCAGGTAGTACAAGAGGAGATTATATGAAGGAAAAGTCACATGAGTCTTTTTTTCCTTTCTTGCAAGGTTTTCAGAGGAGCTAATAATAGAAAACCCTCCTTTCAGGCACAGTCAAGTAGTAGCAGTCCAAGCACCTATCTGTGTTCTCTGCATTCTTGACTTGGACTGAAACAAGCTGTAAACAGTAGTTTCTTACTTGCCTCCCGTTTTCTGGGAGGTGCTAATGAAGACCAGCTATTGCTGAGTTACTGAGTTTGTTTCAGCTTTCTCTGAACAGCTCCTTTGAGCCCAATGAACCTTAACATGGTTACATTTCTAACTGTTAAGCCCTTCTTATCTCCAATCTGGGCAGCCCCTGCTTGTTTAAACACTTCCTGTAATGAGGCGCGTGTTGACATAGGCAGAACCCAGCCTCCAGCTATTTCCCACTTGTAAGAATTATTGTTAATACCTTTTTCATTGACATTTTCACTGTTGGCAAAGTTCATAATACCAACACGAAAAAATGAGCTGGTACTTGTGCGGAGCTGTAGGTGCTCACAGTACTTTACAAGCATAAAAAGGAATGCTTCCTGACTTGGGGAGCCCAACTCCCTGAACCTCTTGCTTCTGAATACTGAAGAGCTACTGCTTTTCAGTGCTTAGTGCATTATGAGTACAGCTTTCAAAAGGAAGGGAGTAAGAAGACATCATTCATTGCAGGACTAGGACCTTATTCACAGATGTTTCAAATCCAGTATTGTCACCTGCTGGGGAAAAGAGGGCCGACAGAGCATGGGGAGAGGGACGGTAAACTTGGAAACTCCAGTGCTTTTCCTCTGTTCCTGATTCTGTTTTATTTTTTAATTCAGTTGCTCACTGAATTGTCTTAATAACTTTCTCTGCATTCAGTGGTAGATTGAGGCTGACGGAGAGGCTAGGAGGCTAGAGGCTAGGAGGAGCCAAGTCCCCCAGAAAGGTGAGCACCAGAAGCTTAATCACCGATGACAGGAGCACAACAGGGCCATTCGGGCAGGCAGGTGAAGCATTTCTTACAGCTGCACTGTATGTGCTCTGATCTTAATAGGCATGAGGGAGACTCTTGGCACTGTGAGAAAAACAAAACAGCCCCTTTCCTCCTCTGAGACTGACAAGCCGCAGAAGGGAAGGGTTACATCTTTCAGCCGTAGTCCCCATGTCATTCCGGTGTTCAAAATAACTTAAAGTGCAAACGGTCCTTGGGTCAAGCTGTGGCTGATGTGTTTTGGTGTGTTCTCTCTGCGCAGATTGAGAAGTTGCAAAATCAAATTGAAAAAGAGAAGCAAAGTAATCAAGACCTGGAGACCTTGAGCGAGGAGCTGATAAAGGATAAAGAGCAGCTACAAGTCGTCATGGAGACTCTAAAAGCTGACAAAGACAGACAGGTGCAAAATTCACAAATGTAATATAAAAGCGTATGCTTGGTAGTGGTAATTTAGTGATGCCATTTAGAGCACCTGGTTCTTTCAGGGAGATAGGGCAATTTGAAAGCTATTAAGTGCAGGTTGAACTTGTTCAAATGTAGGTAAAAGGCTGCTTCAAGCAAAAAAGCCCAGCATGTTTTGGTACCTACTGCCTCTGTTACCATAGGGGGAACTTGAGGCTGTCATAAGAACAGACCTTCCTTCTATGGGGGGAAAAAAGCCCTGGATCTTACTAAATGGGTTACCAACTGGTTTTAGGGTATGCAAATAAAACCCTATTTTATTGCAGAAGATTGGTCTTCTGCCAGGTCTATGTCCTGATTGGTTCGGTTGTTTTTTTCTTTTGCCACCCAACCTTTTTTACTCTATTTTAAAAAGATGCTGAGAAAGCATTTGTGTCTTCTGGATTGATATTTTAAATGCGCTTCAACTTTTACCATTGTGCTGCAGTTCATGTGCAATGCCTTGAAATTATCCTATTATAGGTTCATGCAAGGTATCATCTGTATTAATTTGACTGGTGAAGAAAATACAGACACAGATCATTGGAGATTGGTCTCTCTATTTTCAACCTGTATTAAAATTTACTCCAAGTTTTGTGGGGTGAAGATTAAATAAGAAAATGTCTTATTTGTATAGTGCTTTTCATCTTGAAGGATTCGTACCCAGACTTCTACCTGGGAAAGTGCACTTTACCACCAAAGCCCTACATTTCAGTTAGAACATGTACAGACTCTTTGTGGTATGAATTAATGAATGCTTCAGAGGTAGGACAGGAGGTAAAACCAGAAGTATCCTCAACAGAAAAGGGCAGATTCTTCCAGGTCTAAGCCCTTTTTGATTTCTGTCGATGTCGTCTAGATAAGAATCAAGTGCAAATTGCAGTCTAAATCACAAGTGTTTCAGCTGAAATTTGATGAGTGGGGTAAGTGTACTGTTCTTACAGAAAGCATGTTCTTAATGAGATCCGTAACTGCTATAAATTTTCAAAAGTTTTGGTGTTTCTGACGCCTTATCAGAGATAATTTGTGTCTTCAGATTTCAAAGATGAATGTAAACCTAGACAGAAAGATACCCTTTATTAGGAATGATTCCTAATGAAGCATCTTCTCCAAGGTGTTCTCTGACTCTGTTCCCTGTCTGCTTTCTTCTTCTGCCTCGACCTTCTTAGCTGGTAGCAGGAATATAGCACTTTTTTTGTTAGAATCACAAGTTACCAGAGGTAACAATTTTTTTCGTTGCTTTGGGTTGGGTTATTGGTTTTAGTCAGGGAAAACTGTTGAGAAATTTGTCTTGGATTAAATGGATGTGGTTTTGTTAACAATCATTTGTCTGCTTCAGGACTAATTTATACTGCATTTTGTAAGGTAAATGAGTAACATTTGGATCACTTCTTTTATTGTTTATGTAGATAAAGGACCTTAAACAAGAAAATGATCACCTTAATCAAGTGGTCTTATCCCTGAGACAAAGATCTCAAGTGAGCAGCGAGGCAAGAGTAAAAGATATTGAAAAAGAGAACAAGATCCTTCATGAAACAGTTACTGAGACCAGTAGCAAACTGAGCAAGCTGGAATTTGAGAAGAAACAATTGCAAAAGGATTTTGACCAGGTTAAAGAAAAAGTAGAAAGAGTGGAAGAAATGGAAAAGGAGCTCCATCGGCTGGAGAGAGAGAACGAACAGCTCACAAAGAAGGCAGCAGCAATGAAAATAGTGACAGAAAAAGTGGAAGTTCTTGAGCAGGAGAATGGGGATCTGGAAGTGGAAAATAGGAAGCTAAGAAAATCCCTGGACACATTGCAGAATATTTCCATCCGGCTTGGGGACCTGGAAAGGGACAACAAGCAGTTGGATGAAGAAAATCTGGAGCTTAGGAGAGTGGTGGAAACCATGAGATTTACCAGCACGAAAATGGCACAAATAGAGGCAGAAAATAAAGATTTGGAGAGGGAAAAAGAGGACTTAAGAAAGAACGTGGAAATGTTAAAAGCAATGAGCAAGAAATCAGAGAGGCTGGAGCTAAGCTACCAGAGTGTCAACTCTGAAAACCAGAGACTTCAGCAAATTGTGGAGAACAGCAGCAAAAAGATCCAGGAGTTAGAAAAAGAAGTACAGGGAATGGAGAGTGAAAATCAGGTCCTCCAGAGAAACCTTGAGGAGCTAAAGATTTCTGCCAAACGGCTAGAGAGGTTAGAAAAGGAGAACAAAGCTTTAGAACAAGAAATGTCTCAGCTTGAGAAAGACAAAAAAATGCTAGAGAAAGAAACAAAACGGCTTTGGCAGCAAGTGGAGCTGAAAGATGCTATTTTGGATGATAGTACAGTAAAGTTGGCAGTTGCTGAGAAAGAAAACAAGACACTAGAAAAGGAAATTGCTCGATTCAGAGATTCATCTAATAAGCTGAAAGAATTTGAAAAGGACAATAAAGATCTCATAAAGCAAGTTACAATTGATAAAAGAACACTAGCTACGTTGAGAGAGGTAAGTGAAATAATACTACTGGTTTCAATACGATGCTATTTTTTATTTCAGCTCTGTGAAGTACCAAAGGGAGACAACTGTCCCATGACTATTTAATACACGAGCCAATAGATCTTCGCAGCCTTAACAGCCATCACTAGACAGTATTGCCTTGGAAAGTGGAACCTGCCAAAAACTGCAATGTACTGCTTTGTGTCCACAAACACAATGTCTCCAAATGACATCCTTTTATCCTACAGAATAGGGTTTTAACAGAGCTCCCCTGTGGTAGTTGGAAGCCAAAGACTTTGATACTTTCTCGAACCCTGTGACCACAAAATTGTTTGCTAACATGAGAGCTCCAGCAGGGGAGATTGACTCTTAAGCCTAGCAATTAGAGCACTTGTTGAGGACACATTAACATCCCTGTTCTAAAACAGAATTAGCTAAGACAAGAACAGTCCCAGATGACCACCCTAACCCTTTCAATAACAGCTGCACCAAGTTTTTGCTTTACAACTACCTACAATGTTTTTCCCCCAGAAGCTTCCCTGCAGAATGCGAGTGTGCTAAGCAGCTCTGTTGTTAAGCCTCAGCGATCTCTTCCAGCACCCCTCTCCACTGCAGAATGCAGTAATCGTGCTTTTCCTAGTCGTGATCTTTTAAAAACACACAATTAGCCCTAGGACATTCGCAAACTAATGATGTGTGTGCCAGAACTGGCACTCTTGTAAGGGGCCTATGAGCAGATTCAGGTTATTCCAACATGCTCTCATTGCCTGCCCCAGCTGCTGTTGTCCTGACGGAAACAGGATTTCCCGTGAAAGAGCATTCAGAGGAAAACGGTCAATGCTGCGGTAGCTGGGTGAAATAAATAAGTTTAGTAAGACTAATGCAGTAAGCAATTACTTACTTGAAGATTTAGTTTTATTTTAGTTTTTGAAGCATTAGTGTAATTTTGAGGAGGAAAAAAAGTTTACTGGAAACATTTGAAACAGTCCCAAGTTGTTTTTCTGTACAACTTTCCTTAAAAATTGGTTGGACTAGATGACCTTTAAAGGTCCCTTCCAACCCAAACTATTCTATGATTCTGTAAAAATAAAGAAAATAATAGAATTTCTGAGAAGGCTCCTTTTTAATCTTTCCCTTCTAGACTTCAGCAAATTTCCAGTGGTGCAGACCCATACAGGAGCGTATCTTCTTTTCATTAGTTACTTTCTATAGATTTTACAGCAGGAGTTTATGGATGTTGAAAGGCACCTGTTTACAGACCATGGACTGGCACTGGCCTTAACCTTACCTGTTTTTCCCTTGCCATGTGAATGAATATGTGGCTAAATTTGTGCTATCAGGGGACTGTTGAATACCTACAGTTTATATTTAACAATCATTTTTTTAAATTTTATTCGTGCTTCTGTTTGATATCCAGGATAATTTTTTTCTTACTCGAAGTGCTTCAGTAACTTCATTGTTCTTTCTTCATGCCTTATTTAAGAAAACTTTTGAGCAGAGACATGAGCAATGTATTTCTCTATGGTACATTTGCATTTCAGAGAATTTTGAACCGTAGGAATCTTTGAACTTGGCTATGCACCAAAAATGATATGTCCTTTTTAAACATGCAGGCTGGTATTATGTCTCCTCAGGCCATTTCCACACAGACCACTTTACTGGCGTAACAGCAAAGCATTGTTCCAGTATACCTTCTGTAACAACTGCATCACATCTCCTCTTCATATGACTTCCTTGTCTGGTTCTGCTTAAGTTTCTTCCAAAGAAACCTAAATGAAACCAGAACAGGCCAGTAGATACCAGAATAAGTGACCAAGCTCTCTAGTCCCCAGAGCTGTCCTGTCTCTTACATGACAGTGTAATTACAGTAATTTTCCTTATGTCAGAAACTTAGAGTCAGTAGTGAAAATGCACTATTACCAAGTCCCTTGGTAATAACATCTTAACCATGCTATCTCGGGAAACTTTCATACTGAAGTCTTGTCTCTCCTCCGTGTGCGTGCCAGTGTTGGCTGGGACTTCAGCAGGGCTCTCTCTCCTAGCTGAGAGCTGGGAACTCCCTCTGCTGGTGTCCCCTGACCTGCACACATCCCTTCTGTGGCACAGGGGCAGGATGTCTCCTGGCCGGCACACATCCTCTCTTTTGGCAGGCGGGCGGGATGCCAATGTTGGCAGAAGTAATTCAGTACAGTGAGCGAGACAAAGGCCAAAAGAAGCATTCTTCAGATTTATTCCAAATAAACTATAAATAAAAGCAATCAGTTTAATTCTGCACTCAGCTGTCATTGATGAAGAATTTTAGCTGACCTTCTTGGCACTAGAATTTTATTCAATTACTTTTTCGGTACTTTTTAAAAAAAAATCTATAGTGCTGGATAATTATCACCACCCTTTGCACAGCAACTAATCACATTAGTGCTCTTACAGGATTTGGTCCTGGAGAAGCTGAAGAGTCAACAGTTGTCTAGTGAGCTGGACAAACTCAGCCAGGAACTGGAGAAGATAGGATTGAACAAAGAGCTGCTGCTACAGGATGACAATGGCAATGATGACACGTAAGGAAACTGAGCTCTCTTAGTCTTTTGACTCTGCAGGCTTTTCCTCTGCCTAACTCAAGCCCTTTGCCTTTCTTTTTTGTTCTCATCTGTCTTGCTCCAATTACCCTTAGCAATTTTCGACATAAAGTGCATTTTTCTGTAGCAAGCTTCACAGTATACTGCAAGTTTTGAAAAACTTTTTCTTGGATGGAAGGAAGAAATGCCATTGTCTTTCTCCGTGCTAGCCAGTGTTACTACAGTCCCCCTCTATGTCCCCAGTAGAGTAGCTGGGTAGCTATTTCAGCCTGTATTCCTCTTCACGTTCTATTTACAAGTAAGAATAGTGTCTATTAGACAGTGTCTGTCATTACTCCCTGTAATTGGTGATCCATAACATAAATGTTGCCTAAGAAATTCCTGATTGCAAGGAATTCTTTTGCAAGTCCTATAGTAACGAACAAGAAAACCCCACAATCCCTGTGTATATGGGCCTCTTGGTGAGATCTAATTAGAGAAACATACCTATCTTGTAGGAGTCTTTAGCATCTACTGCAGATTTTTCTCCTTGTCAAGAATGTACAAAAGAGCCATGAGAAGACATTTCTATAGTGCAATTAGTGGAAAATTGGAAAAAAATATTTTAAGTTATGTAGCTTGCAGATATTTCTGTAGAAACATGCTGGAATTACCTCTATTAAAATTGATGGGATTTTCCAAAAGCAGGTTTCCCAGCTACAATATATCAGTGGCTATCTGCAGCAGTAGAGGAAATAATTTTCCTGAAGAAGCAAATGTGTAATGTGACATGTGGTGAGATTTGGAATGGGTGAAGGTGAAGTCACCTATAGATAGATGGTGCTCATATCCTAGTGGCAGACATTGGAAAGCTATTCTCCTGTCTTTCAGCAAATACAAGATTCTGGAGAGCAAAACTGAATCGGCACTAAAAACAACACTAGCTGTGAAAGAGGAAAAGATTGCAATGCTGGAAGCTCAAGTGAAAGACTCTCTGAACTTGAACCAGCAGTTACAGAGTGATCTAAATATGGTAAGAGGTTAACTGTATTTTAATCGTTGATGATGTAGTTCTGCATATTCACATGTGGTTGGTTGGGTTTTTTTTTTGTTCGTTTTGTTTGTTTGTTTGGTTTTTTTTACTCAGCAAAAACAAGTTATCTCTACTTTCCCCCCTCCCGTGTACATGCACTTTCCCAAAATCTTTTTTGACTGGACTGCTTTCTCTTGTCCCTTTCTATAAAGTGGCACCAATTACAGAAAAATTGTTGAGCTGGAGGCACGGCAGGAGTTTTTTTACATAACCACTATTGCAATGTCTGTTTTCCCATGTTTTTTTCATTGCCATGGTGGTGGTGTTCTACCTTGTTGTATGAAAGCATAGGCTGGGGAAGACTGCAGTTGAAACATGTCACCTAAGAACAGCCTGTTCGTTAGGTGACAGTGAGCTTGAGTCAAAAAGGGCACCTTATTGGAACCCCAGAGACATGGATTCCTCCACCTGTCTGTGTCTCCGCTTCCCCATCTGTGAAGTGAGGGTAATGGTTATTCAATCCCTTGAAGTTCCTACAGTGCAAGAGGAGAACTGCATATCCCAGCATTATTCATGCAAAATCCCACTGTTAAATTGGTGTTGAAGGTTGTTGCTTGTTGGCTCTGCAGGTAAAGAAGGACTTTGATGCACTTAAGCAGTCTCAACAAGATGGGCAGTATACTCAGAAGTCACTGAGGTATTCTGCAGAGAAACTCATTCCCAACCACCAAATGAATGAGAAATTGGAAACAGGACACCGAGAAGCTACCATGGAGCTGCTGAAACTGAAGGACAGGGCAATTGAACTGGAAAGGAATGTAAGCCCTCTCTTTCTATTTCCTGTTATCCCTCAGACTTCCTTTGCAGTCATGAGTAGGTTGCTGGGAACTGGATTTTTGAGCTTACAGGCATCTAGTGGGTTTACTGGAGCACATAAGTCTGCCAAATTCCTCAGGTATCTCTTTGGACTGCATGGGAGTTTAATGCTATATAAGTCTTGTATAACATCACTGCAGGGATTAATCCTGTGTATAACATCTGTCCTACCTTCATTTAATGCTGGGAAAAGTTTGCTTTGGCACATTTGTTGCAGAACGATCATCACCAATTGGTTCTCATTTTTGATAGGACTCCAAATGATCAGGACAGCTGTTTCATTTCTTCATATCGCCCCTTCAATGCCATCTCTCTTTCAGAATGCAGCACTGCATACTGAGAAGCAGCTGCTTAAAGAACAGCTGAAGCATTTGGAAACACAGAATGTCTCCTTCAACAATCAGATCCTGACACTACAGAAGCAGAATGTCTTCCTTCAGGAGCACAATACTGCCCTGCAGACACAGACTGCCAAACTCCAGGTCAGGACAGCCTTACACCTCTGTGCCAGCAGATTGGATTTGATTATAGTAGTGTGGAGAAGGTGACGGCTAATAAGAAAAAAGTTTGTATTGGTAGGGTGATGTGAAGATGAGGCCCATAAGGTGGAGCTTAGTTTGAGGTCTGAATTTCCCCAAGCTATGGGGGGAATTGGCTCTGTAGCTAATGTCTGGTAGCTGTCTTCGTTAAGGTAGTTATTTAGATGAAGAAGAAATCCTTGGGAGAAATGGGAAGAGGGCACAACAAGTCAGCTCCCAAGAGGGATTGTTGAATGGGTTCCAGTAACAATTTTCACACTTTCGGACAAAATGTCAAAGTTGCCGATGGAAAATAGATACTCTTAAATATGTTACTTTAATTTTGAAAAATAAACTTAGCTTGAGAAAGAGAACAGTTTTAAAGGACAACATTGGGTTAGCTCTACTTTTTTGGTTTGAATTTCCCTTTTCAAGCTTTTCCTCTCGCATGTTCACAGATAATTTTTTTTGTTCTCTTTACTTATTTCTCACCTGCAATTGAAGTATATAAGCAACATATAAAATCAATGCACCACCTATCTACTGAAATCAGACTTTTTAGGAGTGCTGCCCCCATCACAGAGTGGTACAGTTAATTTTGTTGAGTTTGGTTGAACTTAAGTTTTCATTACTTGTACACAAACATGGGGTAACTTTGCCTTTGTACATGATTGTCAGAGATGCAGCCAAGTTGTGAGTATTCCATCTCATCTTGGTCTTCAGGCTCAAGAACTTCTGCTAGTAAAGCGGTGTTGTTTCAGTTTGGAGCTATGCTGATCCTTTTCAGACCACTGATAGCATGGCGTTATATGGTGCATATTACCAGCAATACCAAAATGATGCCAAATTTCCATAAATGTCTTAAGTCTCCAAAGCAGTGGATGCATTCTTGATTAACTCTGTACAGATACAAGCTGCTACTACATGTTTGTTGTAGGTACCAGTAGGTGTAAATAAGTAATGCTTGCTTTTTATTTGAGAAAATTAGGTAGAAAATTCAACCCTCAGCTCCCAGAGTGCTTCACTGATGGCCCAGAATGCTTTACTCCAAAATCAGCAGACAGCCAAGGAGAATGAGAATGAAAACCTACTGAAACAGAAGGAGCAGCTGAAAGCTGAGTATGAGTCACTGCTTCAGGACCACGAACACCTTGCTTCACTGCATGAACGGCAGTCCACAGAATATGAAATGCTAATAAACCAGCACAGCTGCCTGAAAACGATGCACAAAAACCTGGATCTGGAGCACAAAGGTCTGGGTGAGAGGTACGTTCACTGCTCAGGGGTGTAGTGTAGCCGCAATGTGCCCATGTTACGATCTTAGCCTTAAATCCTGGTCTCCAATTACAAACGGAAACTACTGAGTAAGTTGTTGCCCTGAAAAAGTGTCTTCTCGTTCTTCCTATCATTCGGAGATTAGATAAGAATATTTGCAAAGTTGTAGATTTTAGACCTCTAAAGGTGACAAACCACAGGTGACTCTGGTCATATTTAGCGAACACGGGCTTGGGTCTTGGGGATGCTTTGTCAGAAGTAGCTTAAATGTCTTTACTGCATTTAAGTATCTGTGCTACAATAACACGCAGCCTTAAAAAGATTCTCCCAGTTCTGCTGTGTGGGGTATCTTCTTGCAAACCTTTTCAGTAAGGTTTGCAAGTCACCTAGGTAATTACCTGTGTGTGAGTACTACGCATCTTGAGAAATTTAAATCATTGAAAATAGTGTGTGGCATCAACCTCATGACAAAGGAGGCTCTCTGAAGGAAGCCGTATTGAGCTAGATATGAGACTGTGAGAACTAGAAGAAAAGAAATAATACAACACTATCTAAGGCTTTTGCTTCAGGCTCTTCAGGTTAATTGTGAAATCAAAGTTATCTGTTTATTGTTTAGTCTCTAGTCACTGTCATTTTCTGGCAATTGTGTGTGGATCGAACAATCTATATAATGGACTACTACATAAATGCCGCTCTGCCTACCTCTCAAAACTTTTCTTACACGATTCAGTGATTGTCCTCAAAATACCTGTATTTAGGTTCAGTTTCTGTGCAAGACCATGAGTTGGGTTTAGAGCAACTCAGTGGTGATCTTTGAGGGTGGACTACAAACTGCTGCTAGACTTTCCCAAAGACTGAGGAGCCGGCAATACAATGTGCAGTAGATTTTGGTAAAATACAGAAATAAACCTATTGTGATTAAAATATGCACCAGAGCTGTGTGACAGGACAGCTGCCTCGATGTCAACTAAATGAGCTGTAAGTGATTACACAGCCACTGCTCCTGCTTACCACATCTCTCTCAGACTGATTAATGGTTCTCATTGATTCAGGCTTTGCTTGAGATTATCACTTTGCGCAGTGTGTTGAGGCAGTTTGCTGGGTCCTTTCTTTTCTTGATGAGTACCAATTATTAAACAGTTCTAGTCTAAGGAAAAAGTAGTTTTCTAAAAAATACGTTATCTCTAGTGATAAGTGCTCAGATCACCATTGTAAACATTAACCATTTGGACTGTCTGTTACCGAGATGTGACTGCTAGTCCGAGATGTTGCAGGGGAGCAGATGGTGGCCTTTTCTATACTCAAAGCAGGTTGATTTTGGCAGTGTTAAGAGCACAGCGTCCTCCTCAGCAGATCAGTCTCAAAAGATACTTATCAAGGTGATTTGTCAAAGGACAGCCTGTGTCTCCATTTGCCTGTCAGAAAAAAGAGACAAGCCACTATTTTTGTGTGTGTTTTGTTTTCCCTCCGTCAGGTGCTATGTGCTGTTCAGCTGGCTGAGGGAGCAGAGGGGCGGCAGTTAGAAAAACAGCTGTAAGAAAACTGTTTTCTTCTGCCACTCTGAGGCATTTAACTGCTAAGACGGAATATCTCACTTTCAACTTCAGCTAGAATGCACCAACTGCTAAATTTTCCCAGAGCAGCTCAGTGTAGCCAAGCAGTTTGCTTCTGCAGTGTCTAAGAGATGGGTTTTGCTTGTCCCAACTCCAGGTAATTGTTTTTTTCTCAGTTGGTGACAGCACTATAATCACACTTTTGTTGCTTAAGGCAGGATCGCGCTCCTGCACAAACCTATGACTGCAGATCATCTAGAAAAATCCACAGCAACTTTAGTTAGCTGCTCCCCAGTTCAAGAGGGACAGGGAAGTGCTGGAGCGAGTCCAGCAAAGGGCAACTAAGATGATTAAGGGCTTGGAGCATCTCCCTTATGAGGAAAGGCTGAGAGAGCTGGGACTCTTTAGCCTGGAGAAGAGAAGGCTGAGGGGAGACCTTATTATGGCGTACAAGTATCTAAAGGGTGGGGTGAAGGAGGATGGAGCCAGGCTCTTTTCATTGGTTCCAAGTGACAGGACGAGGGGCAATGGGCACAAGTTAGAACACAGGAAGTTCCGTTCAAATACACGGAAACACTTCTTTACAGTGAGGGTGACAGAGCACTGGCACAGGCTGCCCAGGGAGGGGGTGGAGTCCCCTTCTCTGGAGATTTTCAAGACCCGCCTGGATGCAGTCCTGAGTAATGTGCTCTGGGCAATCCTGCTTTAGCAGGGGAGTTGGACTAGATGATCTCTAGAGGTCCCTTCCAACTCTGATGATTCTGTGATTCTGTGATCTCCTAACAGTGTATAGCCAAGGTCCCCAAGGTTTGCGTAGTTCAGTATGATGTGTTCTAACCACAGAGTATTTTTTGCACCTGAGCAAACTTTATTAAACCTCCCTCGGCTCCATCTGCACAGTATTAGCACTGCCGTGGGGATTTAATAGTGGGTTGTGTGTAACTGCAGTGAAATGGCCTGTCATAGCCCAGCAAACCACAGGCATGTGGGTTTGACTTAGCAAGAAAAGGAGAGTGTAGTATGTTAGGACCGTTTACCATTAATAGCAGTTTCTTGGCTTTGCGGTGTTTGGCTGACTGTCTCAGTGAACATAGAAAGGCCGGACTCTTGCTGCATTTTTTAAAATGCTTTACATATTGTACATTACCAAGGGGGGGTAATAACTTACTAGCTACAATTGATTAGCAGATCCTTGAGCATTTCTTTGTGGCTTACTCTGGAAAAGTCTAATCCTGCAGAGACACTGGAAGAACTCATCTCACTGGAAAAACAGAATCCCTGCTGTGGGAGGGTGTCGTGGTTTAACCTCAGCCAGCAACTAGGACCACGCAGCTGCTTGCTCACTTCTCCCCCGCGGTGGGATAAGGAGAACAATCGGAAAAATGAGGAAAACTCATGTATTGAGATAAAGACTTTGGTAGAGACTTATTAAAAATAAGCAAAGCAAAAGCTGTGCATGCAAGCAAAGCAAAACAAGGAATTAAGTCATTGCTTCCCATGGGCAGGCAGGTGTTCAGCCAGCTCCAGGAAAGCAGGGCTCCATCATGCGTAACTGTTACTTGGAAAGACAAAATGCCACAACTTTGAACGTCCCCCCCTTCCTCCTTCTTCCCCAGGCTTTATATGCTGACATGACGTCACATGGTATGGAATATCCCTTTTCAGTTGGGGTCAGCTGTCCCGGCTATGTCCCCTCCCAACTTCTTGTGCATCCCCAGCCCGCTCGCTGGCGGGGCGGTGTGAGGAGCAGAAAAGGCCTTGACTGCTTAGCAGCAACTAAAATCATTAGTGTGTTATCAACATTATTCTCATCCTAAATCCAAAACAGCACTAGTAAGAAAGTTAACTCTATCCCAGCTGTAACCCAGGTCAGAGGGTTACATATTGCAGGAACTTGTATTATTGTGTTTCCAGTCATGGCTGGTGATTATTTTTATGGGTTCCTTTTGCCACATGCTTTTTATCATAGCTGAGCATTTTTAAAGTCTCTCAGTCACAAATACCTACCCACAGTATTTCTCTTAACAAAGCAGCCGAAAGAGTGAAAGCCAAAAGGGGTAGAGAGGAATATGATTGTTCAGTCCCAGGAATGGATTGCCTCAGAGCCAAAATGGATTTTATTTGCATGTATGATAAAATATTTTTTAAAAAGCCTCCTCTTTCCAAATGCCTGATACTTAAAGAGGTGGTGTGAACATGAGTGTTGAATAGCCTACAGGATGGGTAACCTTGCCCCCAGTGGTAGAGCTTGTCAGGTTGCACAAATCCTGCTCAAATGGTAGACTCCGTGCTGAATCTGGACTGCAAGAAAAATTTGGCTGGGGATTTCATTAGGGCTCCAGAGATGCAGAATTACTTTCATTTTTGTACACAGTCTCTTCTTTCTTACCTTCTACCTAATGTCTAGGGGAGCGGCTGTGGAGTTCTCACGCTTACAGGCAGCATGTGGAACTGGGCCAAGCTGGTAAGGCTGGACCAGTATACTGCTTCCCCCTAAGTAGCCCTCTTTAAAAAATAGAGGGCTTGGATAAAAATGAACAGAGTAGCCCTATCATACAGAAATGGCAAAAGGATTCATGACACAGTTTCTGCAGAGGCAGCCATGGTAATCTCTGCCAAGGGACTGACTGTGGGGTTTGTCTTCTCCAACTCTGGATTGGCACTCAGTCTGTCTTAAATCCTTCTTGGAGCTGGATGTGAAACCTTCTTCTGCTTTCAGGTTCTTCCATTTGTTGTACAGACATTGAATTTGAAATGTCCTGGAGCTGAATGGAGGAAGAAAACAAATAAATACGGTTAATTAAACTCCACTGCTGTTACTGGTAATGAATAGCAAAAGGCAGCTTATGTCTGGGAGACAGGTACTTTTCTGTGTGGCCCTTCAATGGGCTGGAATTTGGGACAGGCTGTAATTTGACCCTGGGATGAAGGGAATGGTAGCCTGAAAGAAAACCAAGTTGGCACGAGTCTGTGTATTTGGTGCTGTCTGCTGCTTTTGTTTATGTTTTTAAGTTTTTGTGACTGCAGAGTAACTGTGCTCTGCATTCATCTCTGCTGGGATGAAAGCCGCAGATAGATGATGTTTGTTCTCTCCAGGTTTTTTAAACAATGCTGCATCTTCCACCTAGTTGCTGTTTCAAAATTGCTCAGAAGGATGTTTCTCCATGACTGGCACAGGTTTATCTATCTGCCCGGGGATATTTTGGGGTAATACCCTTTTATCACAGTCACAGAAAAATGCGCTGATGACTTCTGGCATTCACTGCAGCAGCGTCTCCAGTGGCTTCGGCTGCTGCGTGTGTATGGGCACAGACCCTGACAGAGGCCACCAGAGGAAAAAAAAAAAATCTTCTGAGAACAGCTCGCTGTTCTGCAAAGTGGTCTGAAGCCACCTCATTCTTCACAGTGTTTTCCAAATGTAGGCGGTGTAGCATCCCAGGGAGGCTGAGCCTGCCTCATCAATGTCTGTGCCAAGTATCAGGGAAGTTGTTCCACACCTCTGTTATTTATCGAAATTAAAGACATAGTTGATGGCATCTGCCCCCCCAGCCTTGAATGATTTATGCACAAATTGTATAAACCGAGTAACAGTGGAATCCTGGACATGAACACCGGTGTTCCTCTTGGGTTTTATCACTAGAGAACAAGTAGAGTCACTCCAGCAGGTGGCTCAGTCCCTGCTTAAAGGTGTTCTGCTGTCAGCTCACTGATATTAGCCTCAGCGGCTGCCTGGGATATGCAGGAGATTATTACCTATGTATGTAAACTAATATACATTAGGTTGTTATCTAATAAACTGTTGCTCATTCCACTGCTTTCCTGTTGCTTTTTGGCTGCTGCTTTCTGCTTTTTAGTCAGGTTTTTGAAACCTGCCACTAACAATTTTTTGTGAATGGGGTTCCAGTTTAATGGTGCAGTTTCCACTCTCCCTGGAGACTCACATGCTTTTTACCAAATGGTCAGAATCTGGAATTGAAATAAGATTCTAGCAATTGCATTCCATTTTGCTTAAAAAATGCATTATTTTTTTTTTCTGAAAGCCTCCCTGTTGACTTGTAGACTAAGCTGAATTTCCACGCGTAGTGTGGAATTCTTCAGCCTTGGTACAAGTTTAACCACACAAATGTGTATGAAACTAAGCAGGCAGGCAAAAAAAAATCCTTTCTGGTCATTGTAGTTTTACCTATTAAGGTTCTTAAACTAGAGGAGGAAAAATGATTAAATGAAAGATGAGAACATACCCCTACTCTTTTTTGCAGATACAACAGTTTAATGAAACACAAGGCAGATTTGGAAGAGTTGGAAATAGTTTTAAAAACTGAGAGAGAGGTTCTGCAACAAGAGAGGAGATCAAATGCAATAACCACTGGGGAAAACCAGAAGCTGAGGGAAGAACTGGACAGGTATGGTTCCCTTGCTGTATTCTTGTATATATCATTAAAAAGTCATTTATGCAAAACACAAGTTGTTTTGCTGTTTTAACTGTAGCTCCGGAATACCTTCATTAATGTGCCTGATAATTTTTCTCAATTTCTGTCTTGTAATTTGATCGTTCTGTCTAAGTCATTAAAGATTATCCGCTTTATGGACAGTGTCAAATACTGGTTTTTGGTGCTTCAAACATGGTCTGATCCCGGGGCTTTTTCTAATTCAAAATAAGCTTCCACGTTTCACAAGTGTTTCTGTAATGAGTTGTTTCCAAGCACTTGTCTTTAAGTAGAACTACAAATTCCCAAACCCCCCAATAATATCTAGTTATGTAAAGTGGTTCCTACCCATTTTTTTTTCACTTAAGGAGAACTGTATTATGTTCTTTACACGATATGATTTAGTTCTAGGAGTTACCATTGCTGTTTATTTTCTGCTGCTCAGGGAAAGCTGCCATTTGTTATTAACTCAAAAGAGACCTGATTCGTGTTATTGAAAGTGGGCTTAGTGATTCATAAGATCACTGGGTACCTGTTAACTCATGTCAAAACCCCTTTTGTGAGCCAGCATCCAAACTTCACAACACAGCAGTAAAATGTAGCCTCCCTCCAACCTGTATCCCTACTGGGGCTCTCTCCATTATAACCAGTTCAGTGCCACTGTTCATATTACAAAGGCGTTTTGAGAAAAGAGTTTGGTACAAATAAGGGGCCAAGGTAATATCAAGTTAAAGCAATGTCAGATTGAATGTTTAAAAATCACGTGTTAAGTTCGGTCATGAAAATTTCATGTGCTGTCCCAATTGTAGTGTACTTTAGAACACTGCAGAGCTCCGCAAAGGAGGTTTCCTCAAGCTTGCAGTTTTCAACTCAGTTTCTCCAGGGACAAAGGAAGATATTCCAAAATGTTGATTGCGATGCTGACAGAGAGCAAGGCTTAGCTGATCTGACAGCAGATACAGAACTTAATCTTTTTTATGTATCTGTTTATTTAATTTTATGCCTTCATGATTTGTAGACACTTTTAGATTTACCAAAAGCTATAAAAGAATGCCACAGGATCATCTTACAACATTGCAATGTCTCACAGTTCAGGACACTTCAATGCTTATATTTCATGCATCAGGAAAAAAAAAACTCTGTTCTTCATTTGTGCCAAATAGAGCTGCCTTTATATCCAAACGCTCTTAAATACTCTGTGCCTCAGAAGTTTGCGGTGTGTTTCTTACACATTGAGGAAATAACAGTTTTATGTTTCATCTATTTTCCTTTCAGTTCTTTTGTAGATCTGAAATATTTTATAATGGTATTACTACTTCCTTAATAGAATTTTGTTATATGCTTAGAATAAAAATGTCTTTATGAGTTAGTCTTTGGAACTTAATGTTTGATTTAGTGACAGTTGCACACTAATGGTGGGGTCTTTGAATGTGAGGTACTTTCTATGAGGTGTACTTCATAAGCCTGCTGGCTTCTTCGTGTTTAGGGTGAATTTCTTGCACAACCAACTAAAGGCAGAGTATGAAGGGCTGCATTCACACACTAAAGAGCTGAAAACTTCCTTGAACAACTCTCAGCTGGAGCTGAATCGTTGGCAGGCTCGCTACGATGAGCTGAAAGAACAGCACCAGTCCATGGATATTTCACTGACCAAGCTGGATAACCACTGTGAGGTGAGTAGCTATAGGTAGGAATACTGCTGGGCTCCTGTTAGAGTGCTAACATTCATTGTGTGAAGCTTTTGGCATGCTATATATAGAAGGTCAAGCTATGTGATCATAATAACACCTCCATATACTTTGAAGTTTATCAGTTTGTATCGTAGGTTGCTGTGCTGTTGTGTTAGTTTGATTGTGGTGCACTTGGAGGGAAGCCAGATGCAGAGGAGAGATTAACCTGTCTTGTTTAATAGCTGCTGTCCCGTCTAAAGGGAAATCTGGAAGAAGAAAACCATCATCTCCTGAGTCAGATTCAGATGCTGAGCCAGCAGAATCAGATGTTACTGGAGCAGAACATGGAGAACAAGGAGCAGTATCATGAAGAACAGAAACAGTACATGTAAGAAACTAGAGGTTTTAATTGTGAAACCTAAAAAAAAAAATCATCTAGACAAACATAGAATACAAATCATCTATCGGGAGTAGAAGGACAGGTAGGGGAATGATAGGTCTACTTGATATCTGGCTAGAAAAGGGAATGTTTAGGAGATACGTGTAATGGGAAGAAGCTTCAAAATTTCTTCGCATTGCCTTACCACAAAGGGATGTTCAGGAGACACATGGACAAGCACAGCTCTTTTCAAATAATATAGATGAACCCATGTGGAAAACTTAGTTATAAAAGATGGAATGCTAAACCCAGTGGTACTTCTCAAAGGTTTCTGAAGAGCTTGGAAAACAGCTGAGTTGCAATAAAAATTTAATCTTATGAAAGTCATTTTATATTTAGATTCCTGAAGAATAGCAAATATTCATACTCCTCTAGTTTTTGTCATTTGCCTTATGAGAAATACTTCCTTTGATGTTGTTTTTAAGGATGCAAGTGTCAACATACATTGCTGTGTCCCCCATACACAGGGTGACATGCTTAAGTGAGATACCCTGTTTAAACATATTGTACATTTACAAAGAATCCTGTTCACCACAGTGAATTTCTCTTATAGGTATGAAAGAAGGAAGAAAAATGTTCTAATCCCACGAATTCTGCTCTAAGCACCTCATGATGATGTGGGAGTTACTGAGTTTTATTTCAGTACTGGATTGTATGGTTGAAATGTTAGAAATTGTTTGTTAAAATTGGCTGAATACAGTTCAAATGTACTCAAAGCATGTTTATCCAGGTGTCTGACAGTTCTGTGATGGAGGTACATTAGACCTATTACTACTTGGATGAAAAAAGATTTGCACTGTGCAGGTTAATAAAATAATGAGTAAAAAACCAGTAACATTACATGGCAGTGCTGAAAGTGCTTTGACACTGCTTGCAGGAGACCGAAGTAGTCTTTAAAAGATCGAACGTTATTTATTTCTCTAGTTACAACAGAGTAAGCAAAACAAAATACCCAGTTATAGTGTAGACAAGAAGTTCAAACTATGTAAGGATCTTGACCCTTGAGTAATTGTCAGTGATCTGTGAATGAGACTGAACAATCAGCAAACAAAATTTTCAAAAACCAAAACAAGGTTAATCTTAACACCTGTCAAACAAACTCTGCCTGAGTTGTTAGTGAGTAATCTAGCACCAGTCTACTGTTGTTCCTTCACTTTTCATGCTTATTGCACAAAAATCACCCATCAGCAAGTTTGGTGGGCTTTTGCATTTTTCCTTTCTAAACAGACAATGAATGAGCTCGGTAGGATTCTGAAGATTATGCGATAAGAAGATATTTCAGTCTTTTTCCTCTCTTGGTGGCTTTTGGTCTTCAGTTTTTTGATTACATTTAATTTCGTACAGATGGTTCAGAATGTGCTTTTCCCCCTCACAGTGATAAACTGAATGCCTTAAGGAGACACAAGGAAAAACTTGAAGAGAAGATAATGGATCAGTACAAATTTTATGATCCTACTCCAAAAAAGTAAGTCCCATATGGGTTCAGTTCTATTGTACAGATTTTTGAGGGCAAGAAAGGGCTCTCCAGAACTGGAAATAATAGAAGTTTCATCTGAAATAAGGACAGTGTCATCTCCAGTTCCCTCCTCACTTTCACTCCACAACCCATTCCCTGAAGCAGCAGGTTGTGTTAATGTAGAGCACAATACCTCATGTGGGGCCCTCTGTTTCAATACTGGAATCTGAAACAGTATTAATCAGAGAGCTGCTTTGCCCTGATGTATACCATCTTGTCCCTAGCGGGGTATAGGGACCCCCAATATGGTGACTAAGCAGCAGTAGAAGTTTCCAGAGCTGTTCTTTCAAGGAGGATAAGCAGTCCATCAGAGAGAAACGACTTAAAAAATTATATTAAGAGCAACAAAGAGCCAAGCTAATTCCACCACACATAGTTCTGATAGCCTTAGCAAAGAGAGATTCATCTTTAAAGCCGTTTTCATTTCTTTCCTTCTCAGTCTGTTCCTGTAGTAGAGCTTTTCACACTGTTAAAATGTCTTGTGTGCGTCCATATGCGTAGTTTAGATTTCTAGCAGAGGGAACGGTTGTCTTTCTCACATTTTTGATGCTGCAGAAATATTTCTGTAAAATAATTTTGACTTTTGGAGAGAAATGGATCTCAAGATCTGTGAAATTCATGCAGCATCTTTCTAACCAACTCGTGACAGTAAACAAGTAAGAATGCAGGATGGCTTTGATGGCTTTAGCACAGCTGTAAACTTATTCAGGGAGTATTTCTTGTCGTGTTTTATGAATTCCATTCACAAAACCTGCTTTATCAGGAAAAACCACTGGATTGGAGCCAGAGCCTTAGTCAAACTAATCAAGCCAAAGAAGGACACTACAAGGGAGCGGTTGAAACCAGCAGCAGAAAGCCCTCCATGGCATTCTGAATCCCCAGAGATGGTAAATTCTCCATCTGCTTCCCAAAAACTTAAACATCAACAAGAGACTCAGGATAATACCTCTCAAGGATTAAACTCTATGGAAGAAAGAGAGAACCCTGGGGGTTCTTCAAATAAAGGTAAGCAATACTCAGCCTCAATTTGTGAGCTGAACAGTATCTTTTGAAAAGATTTTGAAAAGGTCTAATATATATGATATATTGATACTCTATCACATTATGGTTTATATCACTTTTTTTAGTAAACTAAAAGTTTTAGTAAGCAAAAAACCCCTAAACTAAAAAGCTGAGTAAACTGAAAGGTATGGGGTTTTATGTTTTGTTTTAGTTTTAGTTTAGTTTGTTCCTTTTATCTCCTACTTCTCCCTTCAGGTTTTGTATATATTTTCTTGGTTTGCCTGAATGTATTGCATGTTACTTAATAAGTTGGTGGAAATACTTCATATACTGGGGTTTTACAACAAAGCAGTTTAAACTTAGACCATATAATATGGTTCATAAGCAACCATTCTTCACAACGGTAATAGATGGTCTTACAGCCAGTGCCAGGAGATGGCGCACATGGAGAAGAAATAACATAGAAAATGCTAATTTATTGTAATCTAATTATTTTGGAGGATGATACTGTGTTTTGACTTTGAATCAAACTAAAAATTACTTAATGTAAATGGATTAAATGATTGTTTTGAAAACTCTAAGGCAAACGTAAGGAAAATGGAATGATTTCTTTTTCTGTTTAGTTAGTTCACACAGTAAATCAGGTGTTCTTAATTATGGGAAATTTAAAAGAAAGCTCATAAAAATAAATACTCCGTGATCTTTATTAAAGGTAATATATCCCAAGCTTTACTTATTGTATTGAGATCACTTCTCCTAGCTTCTATATATAGAGCGTTGTCCTCCAGGAATACTTCCCAAGAAGCAGTTTTGAAATTAGTCTTTAAATAATAATTCCTGTCTTCCCACTGGGGACTGTGGGAAGCAGAATGGCAGTAGCTGAGGAGGGTAGAACTGCGGTTATAAACTACTGCAAGGGTCTGTCTCGACGAAGTCTTTGTTTTCATTGGGTTTTATGTTTCCTTTTCTCCATTCTAATGCTTCGAGGTCGTTGATTCATGTAAAATAAAAATGCGTATCTCAGATCATCTGTGTGATTCCGGGAGATGTTAAGTGTTTAACATGCATCCAAAGTTCAACCTGGGAATTTGGGCTTGGGTTTCCACAGAACAAGGCCCTTGTGGAGTACCAGAGATAACAGAAAATCTCTGGGGCTTCATTCTTTTTGATGTTATACGAAACATGCTTATGTTGAGATGATGTGCATCAGTATTAAAGCCTAGAAGACATCTAGGAAATTTGAGTATATTATCACCAAGTACCATGCACACCTATTTGACTTTATTAAGTAAAAATGTTTGGGGTGATCTAACAGTAATTTCTTAATGGTCTTGCTTATATTTTATGTATATGTGTTAATCAATGCATTAATCTGAGTCAGATTAACTATGATTAACTATGCATTAGTCAGTCCTCCAAATACATGTGTTAACTCTTTGTTTAGCCTTTTTCGTTTTTACTGGTTGTGTAGTCTTTAATCTATTTTAAGACACTTTAAGTTTTATTTACAAGGGTTTTTTTACTTTTTTTTTCTTCTTCTTTTTGGGATACCTGGGTGATAACAATTTAGCTGCGCAGCGCAAAAAGATTGCCTTTTTGAGAAGCAAAATCAAGGATAAAGAAAAGTCTCCTAAGTCTCCATCGAATCATCAGTCTCTCTCTAATCGGCTCCGGTTCTGGTCTTCTTCCGACATCCCATCCTCTCCTAATGAACCTCTTTCTTTCCCGGAATTGGGAGATTTCTAACACCTTCTCTTTAGCATTTATCCTCATTTATTTCTGACATATATTTTAAACCAAAAAAAAACCCAACAACACACATGCCTTAAAAGAACACACACCTTGATAGAAACACTCAGCATTGTCTTTACAATACTCTAAATACAAGCACAGATTAGTGAACATGGACTTAAGTTTTCCTGTAGAAGACGAATCACTATTGCACACTGTGGATCATTTCTTCAATGCAGCACATTTTTAGGGGACCTCATGGCATACAGTTTGCGTATGTATACTGGCTGTGGTGCATGTTATAAGTAAGTGAAGTTGCTATGCGCTTCCATATTTTCTTGCAATCACATACTTGCATTGTGTCCAGTTAAAGTGTTGAACTGATTTGCTGTTGCTCTGCTTTCTACAATGTTGTAGTCCTACTAAAATACAAATCTAATGTAAAGGAGTCTCAAATCCTGGAGATTTTTCGAATATTCTGTGCTGCTAAATGCTAAAAATGAGAGGTTTTTTTAACATCTGTGCTTTTAAATAGTCTAGCTTTGAATATAGAGTGGAAGCTACTGGGAAAATTATTCTCTGCAAAGTGTCTTGACGTTTGCATTCAAACCTGCTGTTTAGCAAGGTTTCACACTTCCAGCTATGAAAATTCATCTTGAATTGAGCTAAAGTTTCAGTTTCTGCTGCTTCGGTTTTGACAGATTTTTTGAAGAAGAAGAAAGTATATTTGTTCTCTTAAGATTAGGGATCTTAACATGGATCCATTGCCCAGAATTCTTATTGTCTGATAGTCACAACCTGGTGGCTTCTGAGATGAATGTGTGGGTCCAGTCCGCAGTCTGCGTTAGAGAAACGTATGCAGCACGGGCAATACGCTCCAGGGAGCTCAGCAGAGAGGCCGGAAGATCTCACCTCCCCTCTCACTCTGAGAAATGGTCCCTCTGTGGCATAACCAAGGACAAGTCTGTTGCTGCCTATTTTGGGATTTGTAGAGAATGTTTGTCTCCAATTAATAATTCTGGCATCTATGGAAGGTGTTAAGTGCATCTACAAAGTCAATTAGAAATACAGATTTGCATGGCAAGCTTTAGCCAGTAATTGCCACTACAGGCATGCCATAAACTTCAATTCTGAGAGAAAGTGCCAGCCCTGTGCTATGGACTGCACGCAGATTTGGGGGGGAAAACATTTTTTCTGAAGTCAGCTTCCAGGAGTCATCTAAGAAGACAGTAACTCGGTCCATTTCTCTAATACAGCCTTGCTGCTGTTCTGTGCTTTGAACTGTCTGTCCGTTGTCTCTGCAAGTTGTTTGTTCACTCTGCTGTGTTTTCAGCATTTAGTTACTATTAGTTAAGCAAGTACTCCATAGAAATATATAGAAAACTATAATCTTGCATCTCATTAAGGGTGTTTCCTATACTAAATTCTTTAATTTTTTTTCTATTTTATGTATGCCTTAAAGCGTTACATTCACATTACAAGAAATGAATTAACCTACCCCATCACTAGGAAAGATGGCTTCAGCCTTTTGAATCTAAACAATATTCTAGCAGGTAGTTTTTGTTGTTCTTATGCCAAGCTCCCACAAGTTCCACTTAAAAGTCATTGCACCAGAGCATCATGAGAGCAGCAGAGTTTTAGCCTTGTAGAAACTGAGCTCTTACCACAGCAAAGATCTAAACCTGAAAGCAATTAGCTTAGTGTGCAGATCATGCTACATGATTTCCAAATCAGCATGATTTCTTTTTGAATAAAAGCGTGACTTCTGTCAGTCTTTCCTTATTTTATTTTATCACTGAAGCAAGTGCTTATAAAATGTACCTGCAAGGAATAATGTTATGGGAATTTCACACCTCACTTATCTTTTCTGCATTCATGTCTTTGCTCCTTTTCTTCCTCCTTTCATGATAATTGTTGCACGTATAATACTACCCCTCCCACTGGCACTAAGCAGCCCTTGTCAGTCCACACGTTACAGAGAGCACATGATTGACAAACTGGTAGCAGAGATTTCCTATCCAATACTGAAATGTTTATGGAAAAGCTTGCAAAACTAGCGCCTCTGTTGTGCAGTTTCTTTGTGCCTGCTTGTCATGTTTGTACGGGCAGATAAATACAAATCTCCTAATGCTATTTTTCATTGACTTGTATTTATTTAGCTCTCTCCCACTCAGTGCTAATGGACTTAAAGCAAAAGAGGAATTCCCATCACGGAGGCAGCAATGATAATGTTGAAATCTCAGCAGACTCTGCGACAAAACACTGCTGTACGGAGCTGGGTCTCAGGACTTACTCGACCTCGGCTATTCATCTGCACACTTCCACCCCCATCGCCAGGCTCCAGGGCAGACCAAAAGGTGCGCGCTGCATTCCGTATACCAGCTGTTAGTACAAGTCAGGCTACTTCATAGTTCCTGCTTGGGTGAAACATGGCTTCTGGTGGCATTCAAGTACAAAACCAGAGCACTAGTAGTTTCACTCTTACTTTGTCTGGTTTAATTGATCAGATACAGGGTTTCTTTACTCTTGTAATGTCATCAACTGGACAGACAGCATGTGGATGTCAATTCTCCGGTGGTTCCCAGCCCAGTGGTTCACAGCAGTGGTTAGTAGATGGCTTCCAATGTTGGCTCTATAAAACCCTCTTGATCACCTCAGTCTTTTACACTGCTAGAATGCATCGGAGACTGACCTGAAGGATTAACCTTCCTGTGTTTAATATTCCCTTTTAAGTTTTGTGTTCTTTTCAGGCTACAATTCAGAGGATAACCTATGTGAACAGTCCTCTGAGGTGGAGTTTGCAAGCACTAGACAGCACGGTAAGCTTGTACTGTATACGAATGCTCCAAACATCTGCATTAAGACTTATTTCATTGCATCCACGTGAACTGTCCTGGAGCATTAGTCGAATTAACATGCTAGAATGAGATGTAGTAACACGACACCATTTTGGTAATGTGGGTCTAAGTACTTCTATTTTTCTATTGAGAGGCCTTTAATGCACATTTTCCCAAAATAAATTTTCAAAAACAATGCTGATGTTGAGACGAGTTGCCTTACCCCAGCAACAGACCCTTTAATGCACTTCCTACAGATTTGTTGCTTATTTTTCTGGACATTGTTAAATTCCTTCATTAAGGGAGTGAATCGGCAATAAAAAAGATTCAGGGTGGGGAGTCTGGATGCACGGTGGGAACACTGGTGCAGCAGCAGCACTACCTGCGTAGAGATTTGTGGATTAATTTGCAGGCTCATTACCAGCTCCTTTCAAAGAACCAAACTGAGAAAGAGACAGCAACTTATTGTTGAAATTCTTCAGTATTTACATTACTTTGTTCATAGTTGCTGTAAAAGCAAGACACAGAACGTACTTCTTTGTGCAAAAAATAAGTGAGAAAAACAAGATGGATCCTGAACAACTTGACCTGAAAAATGAAAATGGTTTCTACTCTGTCCAGACTTTGGCATCCTGTGTATATTACATTGTTGATATTTTCAAAGTAACTTAGTGGCACAGGCCCTATTTTCAGAAGGCAGACTGTAACCAAGTCTTTTAGAGAATTGGAGGAACTTAAGATCTCTTTGTTCAATGCTTGTTTTGTGTTTTTCAGTGTCCAGGCCAAACAGTTTAGAGAGCAGTAGAAACGCTTCCAGCAGTAGTTCACCTCTCAATTTGAAAGGTAAACCTTTTACAGCTGAGTTCTGACAAACAGGAGATGAAATTCTGTGAAACTATGTGCAAAAATGCCATTTCCCTTCCAATTAATTTTGAAAACTTTTGTTTTGAAATTGTAATGGTTATGCAGTCTGGATATGGCTGTCTTGGAAATCAAAACTGCTGGAAAAAGTATTTTTCTAAGACTGATTCTGGCAAGGGGTGGCTTTTAAGGCAGGCAGCCTTCAGTCTGACTGGCATCACATTGTGGGAAGTATCAGGCCACTCTCAGACTCCTTTTACAACAACAGGTCTCTGCTGTTCTTACTCTGTACACAGCTTGTGTATGGAATCTGTGTGCTCTGGAGATTTGCTTTCGCTGAAATTGTGCATCCTTGAAGGATGCCAGGAGTCCTAACACTGTGGAAAAATCTGCTTTCCCACTGGCAGGTTCTGGCTCTCAGATCACACGCAGCCAAGACTGGGCAATCTTCTAGTGGCACAGAGGTGATAGGGAGGCCTCCTTACTGTCTGTGTTATTCCTATTCTTTTGACAAGTAGTTGTGCTTGTTTAACACAGGGGCTTAAAGTATGTACCGTAAGACGTTTACTAGTCCTGATTTTTCAAAGTTCTGACTGCCTTGAGTTCTGTAGGAGAAGAAAGTAAGGCAAAAAATGCCACCTAGTCTGTGTGGAAACAGCCCTAGATGATAAAGTTTCTACCTCAGTGGAAAATCTACTGAAATGAGGGAAGAACAATGTCTTTAGTAATATTTACGCTTCTCCTCAGGTTCCTTAGATCATATCCATGGTAGAACTGAGAGCCTCAGCAGTGAAGATATGGTGCCAAGCAGAGAGGCACCAGCCTTGCTCCGAGACACCTATCCATTTCACTCTGCTTCTGCCGGCGTAAGCCCTAGCAGGAGGCATGAGTCCTCCTCCCACAGGAATGGCTTGATCTCTTATGATATACCTCAGAAGAGTACTCCATCCCAGTCTTACACAGGCAGGCAACGGTCTGCCTCACCTGGCAGTGAGATGGTAACTTTGGAAGAGTTCTTGGAAGAGAGCAACAGGCTGTCTCCACCAAGTGTAAGTAAATAGAGCTGGATAGCGCATCTCAGATGTCAAAAAAATCCTCAAAGCTGATTCAGGGGGGCAAGGGCATAGGGAAACAGGGAAAGAAAAGAAGATCCTTGTTCATACACGTGGAACTTGCAGAGGACTATTGAATCTTGCAAAATTAATGAAACAGTTCCAACAACTAAGGCAAGATTGACTTTCGCACAGCACTCTGCCAATTTATTTTGGTGTATCAGCTATGGCAAGTCAGGCAGATAATTCACTATGTACTGTGTATTGGATTGCTGGGGCTTTTTAGTATCAAACACTTGTGGTCAAGGTTTCATATTATATCATCAGTTCTCAGCTTCAGGTATTTTTATGTGAACTGATCAGTTTTCTGTGTAATTTTCAGCTGCGTAATTTTTCTGGAATTAGAAATAAAACCTAACAGTAGCTTTCAATTGAAGTGCAAAATACACAGTTGTTAAAACCATCTCTTAATCTGAAAATACGATCAGTGCATTTGAGAGAGAATATTTTTCTTGCTGAAGGAAGTTCTTGATGCTTTCACTATGCTGCATGTGTGTGTGCTGACTGGCACCATGCTGTTGGTTCAATAACTGCAAATATATGTTGCGTGCTGAAGTGCTTTGTCAGAAATGAAATTATTGTCTTTTACTGCTCAGACACACTGTACAGTAGTGAGGCGGTGCAATATTGAGCATGTTAATATCTTAAGAACAATTCATTGATAGTGTAAGTGAACAGATGTTCCTGTTTTCATTATCCTAAATACAATTGTTAGCTTTTACAGATGTTTAAAATTTGATTTTTCTTTTTTTTTGTGTGTGTGTAACTACCTGACTGCATATCTATTTTCATTCTTTCTGTCATCCTTGTTCCTTTTCAGCGTCGGCGCAGTTTAAATGAAAGCGAAATGATTTCATTGCACCAATTTCTGTTAGAAGCTGATGCACTGTATCCCTCTTGTTACTCCCCATGTCCTCCCCTCCATCAGGAACCTTCGCAGTCACTCGAATCAGTCCTCAGTCATTCATGTCCCGACAGCGTGAGACACAGAACAGGCAGGGGCAATAGGAGATCTACTTCACTATATATCCCCAGGGTATATGTTGTTCTTGCTATGAAGGCAACAGCTCCCAACTTACCACAGCTTTTGCTAGCATATTAATACCTATAGAAGCATACTGTAACTCTTAGCTGTTATTTTAAAGGCTGCCAGATCACTTGCATGAATTGCTCGTAAAGTATTTCCCGTGCTTGTTCATAAACATGCGTGGTTTGGGAGGACTAGTCATTCTGTAATGTTAATGTGCGTAACAGCAGTTTAAAGTGAAGTTAAAAATAATCCTAACACTTTACCATTTAGTTGAGTGTAGAAATCTTCCTGCTGCACTATTACCATTGATAGTGTTCACCCCTAGCAAACGAGTTTTGTGACTGGAAGAAATGTTTGGAACGCTAGTGAAATGAATATATCAAGCTTTAACATACTTCCTAAAGAAGCATAAAGAAATACATTTCATGAGCTTGTTACAGCAAGTTTTTTGTGAAGACAGCATGTCCCTTAACTATTCCAAGCATGCTTCGTACTAATAGTCCAATGGCAGCTGATCAAACGTCACCATTTTTGTTTGCATGGACCATCCCCATGGTATGGTCATTGTATATTTTCTTTTACTGCCAGGTTAATTGTCTGACTTGAAATTTGAAAGTTAATTGTGGGCAAGCAATCGTATTTGTAATGATGTTTTGTATGTTTCATTATATTGTACACACAGCTTTTAACATACGTAGTATATTGACTGGGAGAGGTAAGGGGAATGGAGAGCAATGAAACTCTCCTGTAATGCTAGGCACATCTCCCCAAGGTATTCTCTCCTGTTACATCCCTGAAGATACAGTAGAGTGTTATCTAGATGAACTGCATTCTGGAAGATGACAGACCATCATTGACATCTGCTGATACCAATGGCTAATGTCATTAATAGGATATTGATGTTACAGTGACAGTGGCTGATGTGAAAGAAAGCAAAAGAGCTGCTGCCCAGGTTGCAAGTGAAATGAAAGTTTTAAAATTTATGACAATTAATCTGGCAAACAAGGCTGTCGTGATCTAATTATGATGAGTATGATACTCCTTGATTTGGATTTATATCTGTCGTAGACATTTGTATCTTCTGTCCCCCTCTTTAAATAGAAAATCTATGGTTGTGTTGGGTTGAATTAAGTGGGAAGGAAGATAATCTGAACACAAAGCTCTGCATGATTCTTTACACAAAAAGTGTTGTCATTAATGTGGTCTGTGCATATTTTCTCACATCAGGACACCTCCAGTAACAGAGACGACTTGCTCAGCGATTATTTTAGAAAAGCAAATGAGCCTTCAGCTACTGGGAACCTGCCGATTCAGCCATCCAGAAAGGACGCTGCTAAGATGCCCACTGGTCTTGTTGCTCCAACTGTAAAGATGACCATTGCCAACGAAGAAGGAAAAACAGCTAAGCCTGGCAATTACATGAAGTCAAACCTCAGACAAGTCGAACCTGAGCCTGTGGCACACTCCCAGGGGTCCCTTAAGCTTCCTCACACACCACAGCAGCAGCCCACCAATGGGACACGGCAGATGGCACAGCCTCAGCAGCCTGGAAGCACGAGCAGGAGGAGTACATCACTGAGCAGGGCATTTAGCTTAGCCTCTGCAGACCTCCTCAGAGCCACCGGCCCGGAGACATACAGGCAGGAGAGCCCTCAGAGGTCAGCAGCAGACTTGTGTGGGGGCAAGGATGCTGTCAGTCAGACTGCTAGGGTTTCTGTGCCCGTGAGCTCCCAGGCAACCTTAAGAGAGAGGCCACAGTCTGCAAAGGTGCCAGGTTCAACGCAAGGTGTCGATTCCCGCTGTCGGCAGCTTGACGCGAGGCGCCTTTCCCTGGCCCCACCAAAGGATGAGAGGCCGCTCTCCTTCCATCAGTTCTCTGCCTCACCCACTGCATCCAGCAGCAATCTGAACGTGTCACAACAGGAGCGTGTGAACCCTGGGCAGCACTACTCACCCGCATCACATGCTCCCTCTAAAGTCAAACCCAAGCCAGCCCCTCGTTCTGGGGAGGTGGCCACAGTGGCCCCTGCCAGAGCTGTTTCCAGCAGCACCGAGGGAAATATTTCCCATGGGCAAGGCCAGGGTGATGCCCTACTTACCAAGTGCCAGGGTAAACTGCCAGAAGGCAGCGCTGGGACTATAGAGGAGCCCATGAGAGGAGGCAGCTCCAACAGCACTCCGGGGCCTCCGGATCCCCAGGGGGATCAGCAGACGGTTTGGTATGAGTACGGGTGTGTGTAACCCATGGACGCACCTAGTAGTATGTGTTTGGCATTGCTGGAGTCCGGGGAGCATTTGTCGAGACACTGTGCCAGGTCTTAAAAGTCATCACCTGCATGCTGCTCTGAGTATTCTCCGGGTACTGTTTCTTAGTTGGACAAAGTACGATTAAGAGAAACAAGAAGCAAAACCCCAGCCCTTCTTTTGACACTGTTGTGCCTAAAATAAAGTGGAAGCCTGAGCTAATCTCACAGCAGGCTTGGCACCTGGTTCTTAAAGGTGCTGAGCATTCCCCACTCCAGGAGAAGCTCAGCAGGGTCCTCTGTCATTGCTGCATTCTGCCCCACTCCTACCTGCATTAAAGAAGAATTAACAAGTCACATGTGTGTGCTGAACCCAGCCCTACCATTGATAAATAACTTGATCATACTGAAAAGGTCATATAAAAGCCAAACTTCTCCCCCAAAGACAGAACCAGACACTTGGCTTAAGTAGTTCAAAGAGAAAGCTGAAGAGCAAGTGTGTGGCTTTAGCCATGGATCTGTTAAAAATAATTTCTTCTTGCCACAGCCACATTTTATAGAGGTAACATGTAGACTTCAAGGGTCACATCTGAATCTTCCCTGCTGGGTCTGTGTAACACAGAGAGGCCGGCGTAATTACCCCACTGCCTTCACTGTAGTTACAGCTCAGCAAGTCCTTGACTCTGCAAGCCAAGTGGTGCTGCCTTTTGAAGCTTGTTTTATCTTTTATACAAACACTGGAACTAACGCAGCCTTTCAGGGGAGATGCCATTTCAATTGGAAAGGTGGCATCTCATGTACAAAAGTGTCTTGTATGTATATAAGAAGCTCAAGTATTGTATAGGAATGCTGTGTAAATTGTATTATTACATCCTTGTGTGTGTGACAGCCCACATCCTAAGCAATATGTGGGATTTTGTCTCTTAGAAATCCTTGTTTATGTCTGCAAGAGCTTTGCTCAGTATAGAAAGCAAAATAATTTTGTATACATGTGAAAGAAATATACTTTTAAAAATCTATTTATGTGTAAAGAAGTTCCTTGTATGTTTCTGTCCAGAGTGTGATCAGCTGCTTATGTATATGTATGATCAAATGCATATCTTTAATTCTATTTCATGTTTGTAAAGCTGCTTTTCTTGCAATAGACTAAATCCTTAAAAAAAAATAGTACTTGTTTTGCTGGTTCTGATTTAATCTAGTAAAAGCTGAAACTGATTCAGCTGAGGATGTTTTTGTTATCTCGTAGTCCCATTCTGGAAACTACAAAATTGTTTATAATAAAGATCAAGACAAAATAGATGGATGTTGTACTTTTTTTTCCTTGGGGAAAAAAAAAAAAAAACAAACAAAACACAACCAACCATGATTCATGGTGCTGGATGGAGATCTGTCTGCAATAGCTTTGTGTAAGCCTCAGTATTGATTTGCATCTCTGTGTGGCAGAGTTACATTTGTTTTTATAACATTGCCACAAAAGACATATCAGAAATCTTTCAGTTTGATTGTAACCTTCTTAATGAAGACTTTAGAAGGATTGATCATGCAAATTAAGTGACTTCCAGGTCACTGCAGAATCAAACTATTAGATTTTTCTGCTACTCTGACCACTTCAGACAGTGCCAAGCACGCTGTCAGTTTGACCAAGCTTGCAATTTATACAAGCTGTTTTGTGCTTTTCTCTCAGGATTCCTTACAAAAGTGAGAAATTATTCATCTTTGAACATGAAGAGAATGGTAAAACCAATGTTCTGCTATTTTAATTGCAAACCATAGTTTTGCAACAACTTTAAAATTGTGTGGTATACAGCAATTTTAGAACATACTGAATGTTTTTGGTAAACTGAAATTCTTCTTCCAGAAATTCCCTCACAACACTGATTCTTGGCCAGATTACTTAAGACTGGTGTTTCTCCTTTGTTTCAGCTCCTTTTTGGAGGCATGTGCTCGATTGCCAAGCAGGCTGGACTGCTGAGGAATTGATCTGCGAGTTATCAGTTCCTGTAGATCGGCTTTTGCTATAAATACCTGCGCAGTCACTGACACCTTAGTTATCATTTTCTGAGTTATTTACTTTCTCAGTTCTAGTGAGTTGGAATAAAAATGTACTTAAGACTTACATAGTACCTTTCAAGTATGGGATAATTTTAAATACAGATGTTATAACATGGTACAACTGTTTAAGCACACAATGCTGTGGCACTTGGGCCTTCCTGAGAACATTAAGTAAAATTTTGGTATAGGCACCTGTCCCACCACAGGCTGGTGCAGTCATTTTGCAGTCTGCTCAACTCATTAATTATTTTAAATTCTGGTAGATGTGATGGCTCCCAGGTAAGAGCCACCATCAGGGAAGATACAAGGTCAGAGGGAAAAGCTGAAGCCCAGGTCCTTGTCATGGAAACCTTTTTCCTATTCAATATTCTTCAGCTATTCCTCAAACTTGGAAGCTGATTGTGAAGGGAACAGACCTTTTCTGATTTCAGTTAATTGAGGTCAGAACATAGAATCTCCAGATGAAGAATTAAAATATAGCATTTACTTTTTTCTGTAACAAGTGAAGCTCCAAGTGTAAGTGTGTTGTAAAAATGGCTAGTACTTAGCTTTAGAAAAATGATGCATTAAGGAACACCACATGATTGGAAATCATTTCTGACCATCTAGATGTTTGGGGTCATATTAGAAGATCAGCCAAAGGTAAGTGACTTTAAGACAGAACATGGAAGAAGTTCTTCAGAAATCATTAGTTCATGTGAAATGGCTACAAACTGGATGTTAAATGGATGTGGAGATTAACACATTTATTTTTTGTTGTTAAATGTGAACCCAGATGTGCTGAGATAATTCAAATTGTAGTTTTGCATTTTTAGACAAAAGGGGGAAAAAAATAATCATTTGTGGTAAGCTTCACCAAACAATTTTATCTTAACAATTGCTTCTCTGCCTGTCAGAGTTGTGGAATATCAGATCCTGGCAGCACTGGAGATGTTCAAGGCAAGGTGGAAAACTTGGGAATGGTTTTACAAATTGCCAGTACCAGGCAGAATTAACCTGCCCTAACAGTGCAGGGTGAAGTAGTTCAGTTACTAAAAATAACAAATGAAATTATCCTTATGGACAATTGTTAGACTTGAGAAATAGACTGGGCCTTGAAGGTCTGCCTTCAGAGCTGGTACTAGAAGTTGCCATAAGAACTTAGAGAGAATGGCATCAGCTGGAAAGTGGAAAAAAAAAAAAAAAAAAAAAAAAGATTTAAGAGTACTGGAAGGAATTTAAGGTGACTGGGAGAAGCTACAGCAAGTTTTGCAAAAGTGCATGGTGTTCTTCCAGTCACAACAATTTCTTCAAAACAAGAAATCGCATCCCTCCATAGTAGTCACTGTCTTCTCATCATCTGTCTTCCCCACATCCTTCTTTAGCTCATTTGTATTGCTCCATTTTGCTCTTTGTGACAAGTGATGGCCAAGCCTTGAGGCAGGAAATATAAACCACTGCAAGTATTTGCAGTGTAAAAGAAGCAAAGTTACTGAACAAAATTGGTCCTGTTTTACCTCAAACCAGGACAGCTGTTATCAAATCAGTCCACAGTCTTGTTTGACAGCTTGTTTGTCAAGACTGTATTGGAGACCATTAGATTTGAAACTTACTGTGAGTTCTCTGCCACCCGATACCTCTTCCAGAGATGAAGAAGATGAAGAATAGCAAAATTTTCAAGAAGGGTGGAGGTTGTTTCAGTGTGTGTAGTTTTCCACACTTAATGTCCAAACCTCCACCTCACTTCTCTTTGCAGGGTCTGAGCGTCACAGTTGCTTTCAAAGTAAAAATCAGAATTGCCAAAACAGCCACCATAGAAACTATATAAATATAGCTGTAAGAAGTAGATGTAATTATCACCACATTCTGATTTCTCACCCAGAATTGCTGGTTTAGTATCAAGAGTGTTAGAAACTGAGAAACCTGAGCCTAAGTACAATATAGACCATTCAGTTCATAAATTGGTCCTTACTGAACACGTCTCTTTCGCTGTGAGTTTTATTTCATGCTGGTTAAGACATCACAGTAGAAGAGAATTTTAGCTATGGCACTTAACTTGTGTTGTACGTTAAGAGTGTACATCTGTCCTCAAGTGGCTGTTGAAAGGACTTACCTCTTCATGTAAGAGCAATATAACTGATGACCCTGACAGGGTCACAACCACAGAAGCTAAGCAATTATACTGAAAATTTTAATTACATTTTAATTCCTGCATAGATCACTTCTATAGTCTTGCTGTTGTTTTATTTAAGGTATGATTTTTCAAGAAGATTCACCATTTGCCCAACTATTTCCAAGTAAATGCACTTTCTTCATGGAACATCCTCAATTTTCAGTTCCTGCTGGAACTGTAGTTGCTTAACTATTCAGAAAATGGACAGAATACAGAGACAGACTTGTTTGCTAATGATGACTTGGACATACAAAGAAAGGGCCAATACAAATTAGTTGTAAAGACAGATGTTTTCTTGTCAGTTCTATTCTCAAACATCAGCAACTCTCCCATCCCCCAAAAATCCCTTACCAGCTACAAGAGTAAAATCAGCCTCAACATCACAAGCTGCAACATCTCCATTTTGTATGTGCTTCTCCACAGCATCTTTTACTTTGCCTGTTCTTAATTCATTTTCTCCATATCTCCAACACCAATAAATGAGGAAAAAAAAAAATTAGTATGAACCCAGCATACCAAATGAGTATGAACCCAGCTCATAGCTCCATACAAGATGATTTCTTCTTTTTCACCAGAAGTGTCTAAAAACAAAAGACGTGAATAAAAGAGCTGAAAGCATCACCTATCATGTGCTAACCTATTAAGTGTATATATGTGCCATACGTGCTGTACTGGTGCAAGCAAAAGAAATCAAAATTATCAAGTGCTCGTAAATCGCAGACAGAATTAAAGTAGTAAACTTCGCTTATGGAAGGCCTTAAATGAGTGTTCTATATAATGCATTATCATAAGTACCTTAGCACAAGTAGTGAAAGATAGAAAATGAAGCCAAAATAAACCTAAGAAGTTAGCCTATGATTCTATAGTAAAGCAAGCATAAAACTTTGGCTTGTTACAAGGTTTAATTAAAAAAAAAAATAAATGTAGCAATTATTGCAGAAAGATAAGCCAAAATACACATAAGGACTTCAGCAGAAGTAGGACTTGCTGCACTGGCAGTCTGTTTCACACAATTCGCTTTCATTGTGCCACAGTGTGCAAAGAGCCCAACCCCGTACACTATTACTGTTGTCATTTTTTCTAGTAAGTTATAAAATAAAAAGGAGCTAGGTTTTGGGGTTGTTTTGTTTAAGTGTCTTATATTCAAGGTGCCAGGCCTTGATTTTTGTTGGTCAAGTAGAAGCATATTAGATATTGTTCAGAGATCTGGACATGAGGATAACACACAAACTAGCAGCTTACATGAAAGATGGATAGTACCTTTAGTCTGTTAACAACGCATAAAAAAAGCAATCTATTTAAAAGGAAATCAACATTTCTCTTTCACCTGTCGATCTAAAAGGCATCTTCTCAAGTTTGAAAATTTTAGAGCAAAATCCTGCTTAATGTCCGTGAACTGGAACAGTGAAGAGCTCCAACTCCTCACTGCAATGTAACGTATTTAAATTTGAAATGTGACTGGATTCAAATGCATGTGTTACAGAAGATAAATTATAGTATTTATAATTTACACTTCAATCCCTGAAAATTGATAAATTGAATAGTTTCAGTAATTGCATAAATACCTCACATAAGTCTGTAGCAAATTTCTTCTTTATATGAAATAGGAAATTATTTCTCAGTAGCAATTTTTTATTTAACTCCTTAAGTCTAAATAGTCAAGGGGAGCATAACTGAGTGACACAACTGACATAAAAGGATTTGCCATGAAAGAGCTAATCTTTTTTCTTATCTGCTTTAATAATTTGTTCACATTTATTCTGGTATTTGCATTTAATGGTGCTTTCTAAAATCTGTTTGTTGGTAGTACTTTTCAAAAAGGTAATGACATAGTCATGGTGTGTCTATCATCATATAAAATTATGGTAGTTACTACTGTTTTGTAAGAATCCACACAGCATTTTGATTTTTCTTATATTCAAAATCCAAAATTTTGCTCTTAATATACTTTAAAAAGGCTAAAATGAACTCCTGCCCTTTGAAGATCATCAACAGTTTCTTCAACTGAAAGATACTAATCTGTTTCTCAGGATTTGGTTTGTTTGTTTTGTATCAGCCTTGCTTTGCTTTTTCTTGTCTTGGTGGAAGTCCTGTCACCAGGACGGTTATGCAGTTCGTAGATCTGCTGCTGTGGGTGGATCCCATTAGCGTTACACTGGGAGGAAAAGACCACCACACCAAAATTTTTCCTGTACCATGTTTTCTTCTTGCTCTACACATCAGCAGAGGACTACATTTTACTGTAGGTTTCCAGAGTGAGATTCACCTGACAAAACGCAGACATCTTCACCTGAGCTAGTCAGCTAGACTTCTTTTAAAGTCAGTAGAGAGAAGCAGACACTTCAAACATTCAGCTCATCTCACCCCAAGGCACACATCTCAAATACAGACATCTGAATATAAACAAGATGAATCTCCTTCTTCTAAAGGCCAGAGTGCTTTCCAGGCAGAGGAAGAAGAGTTCTGTCAGATCTTCCATGAAAGTTTTCACTGATTACTTGTTTTCTGAAATTACATTCATGAAAAATGCAGGAAACTCCATGCAAATGATTTTTAGCACAGAAGACTGACAAGAAAAGTGTGACCACATTTTTTCATGCAGTACTTCAGAAAGATTTTCATTAGCTCCTACATAAATAGGATACAGCTATGTCAATTGTATGACAGCTGAAAAAAAATAGCATATGGTTTTGGTAACATCTCTTAATCCTTTATTTTAAACTTTTGTGGAAAGCGAGTCCTAACCTCAGTATTACATGTAGTCTTATTTTGTATACTCCTGAACATTGCTGCTTACTCCACGACTTTTTATAATATCAGTACCCATACGACTGTAGCCATTGTTCATGATTTCTCTGTGGTCAGACTCCTAGATCAGAATTTTTTTAATTGCAGATCTTGTTTTAAATGCAAAACTTGACAGCAATTAATCAGCACGCAATAAATGTTTTCTCTCCACCTACTAACACAGTACTTCTTGCCACTGGGCACACTATGTAAAGGCTTCTGTAAGGCTGAAAACTTTATTTTTTAGTATCCTTTTCTAGTCTATAAAGTTATCTGAGTATTCCACCGTAGTGGGTGCTGTACAATATTTGCATTTTATTTTGGAAGTAAACATATGCCTCCAAATTCCTACTAACCATGAAATAAAAAGTGACAGATAAACCCACCAGAAAAATTTATCATAATTAGTAGCAATACATTATTATCAGACAAGATATGCCTCAGACAAGAGGCAAAGGCCACAGCTCAGATTTGTGCCTTATTAAGCTAGGCTTTGCAGAAATACATTGAAAAAGCCAACAGCCATCCCAAGAAATTGTAATCGAATTAAAGCACAGACAGAAAAAGTTAGTCTGATAAGCAAAATAAAGAAAATATTAACTAGGTAACAGACAATGTAAGAAAAAATTACTTTGTTTTTCTATACATACTCAACTAGTTCTCCCGTGTAGAATATCCATGTACTCAAGTTGCATGGCAGAGCAAAGCAGATATACCTTCTTTGTTTTCTGACACCTATGACTTGTTAAAATTATTTTCTATGCAGACACCTGTTTAGAGAAAATTCACGGCAACAGGACACAGTGAATCTGGCTAGCTGCTTCTTCTCTTACTCACAAGCTCATGGTAGTTTTAAACATTGACATTTCATAGTATACTTGAATATTCAGAGAATGTTTAAAACAAACTAAATTCTGCTGAACAGATTCAAATTCCCACTGTGCATAACATGCCAAACTCCTCCAAATCATTAGAATACTTTGAGCTGCTCTGGGAGATATTTTAAGAGATTAAGGTATTTTTATTAAGGGAATCAGGATGTTATGTTACATAAGTAGCTGGAGAGACCAAGTCCTTGTATCAACAGTCTAAAATCAGGGACAAAATAATTGAAATTAACCGTAGCAGATAGATAAAGATGTTTAGCAAAATGCCTCAGAGCTTTATGAAAGAGCTTTTTCTATCCTTATTCAGTCAATCTTTGGCTTCTCTAATGAGATTGCAAATAGAGTGCCACCTACAGTGCTACTTTTTCCAATGTTGAAAGTTATTGTTTAGGAATAGGACAAAAATTTTAATTAAGTTTAAGTAAAATGTATTACAAGTTTTAAAATAATACAAAACATACCAGTGAACTCTTCCATTATACAGCTTTTAAATTATTCCAATACAGTGAAATCAGACTATGCATTATCCCTACAGAAGCTCTCTAAATTTTGTGGAAACATTTGAAAAGCATCACTATTGATAAGTCAAAATTCCAGTGCTTTTGGTAATATTTAGGAATGATTCCACAGCACTACAAGAAGAAAAAAAAAGCCAGATGAGCAGATGTATTCTGATGTGACTGAAATCAGCCTGGCATGGACACTTATTTCTAGTTTTGTGACACTTGTTTCTAATATTTATAGAGATTATGTATCTCCTAACTCCATTTTGGGCCACACAGTGTAGCATGAAACATTTGATTGTACAAGGATGTTGTACAACACTTTCTATGTATCTGGAAATCCTTGATCTATGGCATATTCTTTCAAAACTGGATAGGAGTCAGTTTTCAGGAAAAAAAAGACTATCAACAAGAGAGGAGCATCGTGTTGACAACAGCAATCTTATTAGACATATTAGTCAAAGCTAATGTACTTTTGGCAGAAAAACAATGCAATCCTGTGAAGATTATTATTGTATAAGTATATTGTCTTAGAGAAGGCACTATTATAATAGCTGAAAGTACGCAATCCCCGCTCAAGAGAATGTACTGTTAAAAGGTAACATAAACTAAGATTCTATCCAGACTGCTGGTTTAACACAGATGTAACAATCATAAAAATAAATGTAGTATTTTAATATTTAATGTTTCCATTCAGTAGTCTTTTGCTTTCTATGCTGCCTTTCACACAAAACACAGAATACAGTCAGTGTCAAAAACTACACTTAGAGAAGCATATGTATGCACACTGATGTACAGTTAATACACACATCTGGGCTTGCTTTTTTGTCGTTAAATGACTTTGAAATCAACTCCTTCACTAGGTGTTTAATGTTAACTTTCCTGGCATTGTAATAATTGCCGTCAGCAGCCATCCCAGCATGCTCTATTGCTATCAGGTGATCAAATCTAGTTAGAGACGAGTGAAAAAACAGAGGGAAGGAGTCAAAGCTGTGATTCTCACATAACAAACTCTTCTGATGGCCAATTCTCCTTTTGCACTTGGTTCTACTTTTTGACCATTTGGGATTCAAATGAAAACTTGGATACTGTTTTGTAATATCTGAATTAGTTCTCCACGGTTTATTTTCAAAGGTTGGTTAGCCTAGTTAGGGAGTTTTATTTCTTTCTGGTTTGGGAGCTTTTTGGTTTGGGTCTTTAGATTTGAGGGATTTTTCTCCAAGTCTATAGCTATTTTGCCAATTATGAAAGCAGCCAGATGTACTGCGGATGTCATAGAATCACAGGCGGAGTTTTTGCTTGTTTGGCTGTGGGTCCTCCAATTTGCATGAGGGTCCAACTGAAGACTGCGCTTGGAACCAGCTATCAATCTCCTTCTCAGCCTCCCTGATGCTATGCAGCTTGCTCACTGCCTCCTGCCGTTCAGCCACCTGCTGTAGGAGGTCCTCCACCCGGGGACACCTTTGGCAGCCAGGTCTGCCACCTATCCCTGCCCCAGGAGAAAGATCAAGGCACCTCCTGCAGCCTCTCCCTTCAGCAGCTCCGTCTTGGTGGAGGCACCAGCCACCGCTGGAGTAGACGGTGCGAAGCGCCCAGCCAGAGCTGCAGCCTTTGCTCTGACAAGTGCCCGCTATTCTGCCTCGAGAGTCGGGTGGGATGAGTGCCCTTGACCTGCGCAGAAGGTCACAGGATGGTGCCCAGTTCCCGCGTTATGTATCCTTCAAGTCTCCCACTTGGCCCGTGGAATGCCCTTCCTTCAAAGAGGCCCCCTCCCTCTGCAAACTGCCGCCCCACAGCTCGTTTACCCGCTCTGGTCCACACCCTCCCCGGCGCTGCTTACATAGCCGTGGAGTTGGCCACCATTGCTCTGGCGAGGCCAAGCCCTCCTCAGCGCCTCCCGCCGGGTCTCCCCGCTGCCCCGGCGTGGCCTTACCTCAAGAAAATCCCCTGAGCGCTGAGCTCGGCCGGGCCGGGCCGGCTCCAGAGGAGCTTCCCTCAGAGACGGACAGCTAGTTTCCGTTACCCCGTGTTTAAATCTCCCGCCGTTGCTCCGGCAACGTCGCGCGCGCCTCCTCAGCGCCTCTCGCGAGAGCTGCGGGTCTCTCCAGGCTGCCTCAGGAAACCGCTGCCGCCGCCCCTGCCAACCCGCCGCGTGCCGGGGTAGTGGGAGGGTGCGCTGCGGCAGTTGAGGCGTTACACCAGGTTTGAATCTCCCGCCGTTGCTGTGGCAGTGCCCGGGGATGGTCGTTAAACCAAGAGGGTTTTAGCCGTATGAGATGTGGACTTGGGGAGGCCGGGGCAGAAAGGCGCGGCCCCGGGGGGTGGGTTCTCACTGGGCATCGAGGGCCCCGCCGCTCGCGGCAGCGCCTTGGGCCGGGCACGGTGCGTCGCCGCCACCGGGCCTGGGCGCAGGCCTTGCTGCCTCCCCGCTGCCTCGGCCCCTCTCCTACCTGCCCCCAGATCCCTGCGGCTCGCGGCCCCGCTGCCCCCGCTGCCAGCACTGACCCCCTTCTCTCCCTCCTCTTGCAGACCATGGCTGTGATAGAGGTCATCTGCATGCTTATACAAACCATTGTGCAGAATGCACAGCTCGTCGGTGGTGAGCTGCACAAGGCCACGTGCCGGCGCATGCGGCAGTATGTGGAGTACCTGAGCTATCATGAGTTGTCTGCTGCAGGAGGTGGAGCAGAGCGACTCTGCCTGGGGAGCCCCGCTCTTTGCTGCCTTGCAGCGCTGGCAGGTCTGGGCAGTCGCTGCACTCCTGCTGCTGCTCTTCGCGCTCTGCTGGTGGCTCAGGAAAAGGAGACGCTGGCCAGCCAGCAGCAGCAAGGAGAGCAAGAGGCAGGAAGGAGAAAAACCCCGGGTTGCCCAGCATGCGCACACTGTTTCGGCCCACCGCCTCCTGGACCTCTCCGAATCCTTCAGCATGGTGGAGGAGCTGATGGATGAACTTCTCCACATCTGTGGAGAGCTGTCCAGGGATAGTTTCATGCCGCAACTGAAGCCAGTCATTGGGGTGAGCGGCACCTTAGGATGTTGGAGTCCCGGTGAGGAGGATGTCATCTACTGCCTGCTCGTTCCCCTGAAGCCCCCCTGTGGGCACACCTTCCACGTGGAGCTGGGCACGGCCACCGAGGACATGCCGGCGAGGAACTCCAGCCTCCGTGTTGAGCTGCAGTGCACCTGCATGAGGGAGCCGCTGGAGGAGGACATGCTGTGCTTCCTCCACCACCCCCAGGAGGAGCTGAGGAATAAACAGTGTCCCAGCCTCCTACATACCCTCTGCACCGGCCCCTACCTTGACATCATCAAAACCGCCCACTGGTTGCAGGTAGTGGTAAAAGGAGCCTGGGCCATGTTACCTCAGTCCAAGATCTGCCATCTAATGGTGCTGCCATCCAGGCAAGGTGACTCCTACACTTTCATGAGCACCGACCAGGCAGAGGCCACCGGGACCAGCAGCAGAGACTCCCGTTACCCCCAGGACAGCTCCCACCCTCCCTCCTCCTGACTCCGTTCCCTCGGGGAATTTTACCGTGTATAAAGGTGTCTATAAACCACTGGTTTAACACACAGACGCTGTGTCTCATTGTCTGTGCATCACTTTGTTGGGCAACATGGGCACAGGGTGCTGACAGCTCAGCTGCCACAGAGTCAGGCAGCATTTTGCAGAAGAGGTGTTCCTGAATGCTGCCTTGGCGTCAGTCTTTACTGTTGAGGCCGGCCCTCGTGAATCCCAGACCCTGGAGGTAAGAGGGAGAGTCTGGACATAGGAATACTTGCCCTTGGCCAAGGAGGATTGGGTCAGAGATCATTTAGGCACACTCGACACCCACAAATCCATGGCCCTGATGGGATGCACCCACAAGCGCTGAGGGAGGTGGCAGATGTCATTGCGAAGCCGCTCTCCACTATCTTTGAAAGGTCAAGGAGAAGAGGAGAGGTGCCTGAGGACTGGAGGAAAGCCAATGTCCCACCGGTCTTGAAAAAGGGCAAGAAAGAGGAGCCTGGAGACTACAGTCCCGTCGGCCTCACCTCCATCCCTGACAAGGTGATGGAACAGCTCATTCTGGATGTCATCTGTAGGCATGTGGAGGAAAAGGAGGTTATTGGGAATGGTAAACATGGATTCACCAAGGGGGAACCATTCTACAATGGCATGACTGGCTGTGTAGATGAGGACAGAGCAGTGGACGTTGGCTACCTTGCCTGCACTTAGAAGAGGTGATCCTTGAATGTTAACCAACTTTCTTGGGCCCTTCTTCCCTCCAGCACTTCATCCCATGGCACCATACCAAGCAGATTCTTCAAGAGGCCAAAGTCAGCTCTCCTGAAGTCCAGGGTTGGCAGCTGGTTCCACACCTTCCTCGCTGCCTCGAGGATCTCGAACTTAACCATTTTATGGTCACTACAGCCCAGGCTACCCTTGAGCGTTACACTGCCTACCAGCCCCTCCTTGTTGGCAAGGACAAGGTCCAGTATAGCTCCTCTCCTTGTTGGCTCCTTTACCACTTGGAGAAGGAAGTTGTCATCAATAAAATCCAAGAACCTCCTGGATTGCCTATGCCTGGCTATGTTACCCATCCAACAGATGTTGGGGTGTTTGAAGACGCCCATAAGGACCAGGGTCTGTGAACGCACTGCCGCCCCTATCTGTCTAAAGAGGGCCTCACCTGCTCAGTCTTCTTGGTCAGGTGGTCTGCAGCAGACCCCCACTGTCATGTCCCCTGCTCCTGATTTCCCTTTAATTCTGACCCATGGGCTCTCAGTCAGCTCTTTATCTGTCCCTAGGCCAAGCTCCACGCACTCCAGCTGGTTTTTGATGTATAGGGCAACACCGCCTCCTCATTTCCCTTGCCTGTCTCTCCTGAAGAGCCTGTAACCTTCCATGCCAACTTTCCAGTCATAGGAGCCATCCCACCATGTTTCTATGATGCCAATGAGATTGTAGCCTTGGAGGCATGCACATGTCTCCTGCTCCTCCTGTTTGTTCCCCATGCTCCATGCATTTGCATAGAGCCACTTCAGCCCTGTCCTCGTTGAGGCTGACTTGGCTGGAGCAGTTGTAATTCCTTTGCGCTGCTCTCCAGGCGGCATTCCTTTGCCATGTATTAACGGTGCCTCTCCGTTGGCTCCTGTTACCCCAGGAGCTCCTGGCTCATCTACATAGGACTTTAAGTGTGCAGCAGCGTAGTCAGCACATCTTGGAGCAAACGGCTGCAGGCCCTCACTAGCATCCCGTTCCTCCGTCCTTGGTGCATCGTCCTTTGGCTTGTCACAGGCAAGCCTGATAACATTCCCTTCCCCCATTGAATCTAGTTTAAAGCCCTGTTAATGAGCCCTGCTAATTCTTGAGCAAAGACCCTTCTCCCCCTCTGAGTGAGACAACCCCCATCTGCGGCCAGCAGGCCTGGTGCTGCATAGGCCATTCCATTGTCAAATAAACCAAAATTGTGGTGGTGACACCAGCCAGAGAGTCAAGTATTAAGAGACTGAGCTCGTCTGTTTCTTTCAATGTCGTTGCCCCCAACTGGAAGTAGGGAAGAAAAAATAACCTGTGCTCCAGATTCCCCTACTAGCTGTCCAAGGCTCTGATATCTCTTTTAATCATCTTTGCACTCCGACATGCACTTTCATTACCCGCTATGTGGAACAGAAGCAGCGGGTAGTAGTCCGAGGACCGCACCAGGCCAGGGAGTGTCTTTGTGATGTCCCTGACCTGTGCCCCAGGGAGGCAGCAGACTTCCCTAAGAGCGGGCATCTGCCCTACATATCGGACCCTCTGTCCCCCTCAGAGCTGTCACCCACAACTATAACCCTCCTTTTCTTCCTTGTAGAGGTAGTTTTAATACGGTGAGTAGGCCTTTCTGGTCCCAGCAACTCCTCTGGTGTATTTGGACCGTCAGCCTCATTGTCCTTAGGCTGGTCCACCATGCTCAGGGCCTCATACCTGTTGTACAAAGGCACCTGGGGAGGGGAAGCAGGCAAGGAGGGGGTTCGCTTGCTGCCCCTAGCACAGACTTGCCTCTATTCACTGTGTTCTGGTAGGCCGCTGCCTTCCGTGCCTTCAGCCCTGCAGGATGAAGAGATGAGATCCCTATGATCTTTCAGGGGCTGTGCTGCAGACATGCCTGCACCGGAGCTGTTTGTCTGGGCCAGTGAGCATATGCTTCAAGAAACATGCTTCAGGAACCACAGCAGATAGTTAGCTGTCTGCACAGGAAAATCTGCTGCAAAAAACATGGTTTTGGCATAAGACCCACTACCCCTTTCAAATAATTTTATATATATGTGTATCCCTGAATTTGAACTAAACAATTACTCCTTAGAGTAGGATCTGAACCTCAGTAATCAGTAGGTACCAGCAGGGTCACCATTTAGTCAGTGAGTCAAGTTCAGCACATTGGCAGCAAGTTTAACAGCATTTCACACTGGGTAAATGCCTCTCCCAAGACATGATGCTGCTGAGATGCAGTGGCATTGTCTGGAGTGCCCGCCAGGAGCCAAGGCTCCGCATGCAAAGCTCATTCACTGCATTATGATGGAAGGACAGTGAGAACCATGACAAACCCAAATCAGCAGCAGAAGGGAAGCGTATGTGTTTGTTTCCCACAGGAGTGCTCCTTCTCCTTCAATATGTAAAGTTACAGCATTGCTAAGAGCCTATTAATTAGCCAACAGTTCCTAAAGATAGCAGTAATATCCAAGTGTACTTTTTTTTCTCTTAAGCAATGAACTTTGTATAGCATTTTAATTTAATACATATTACTGCAGGACAATGAAGTTTAATATTTCTGATGGTGGGAAGGAAGGCAAAGAAGTGACTTCTGGGGCTGACATTTCAATAAGAGACTCAAGACTTCCTTGTGTTTGTTTATAACTCTTAATGGTTGAATTCTTTCTTGGAGGAAAGATACTGGGACAGTTGTTAGGTCAGCACTATCTGAGAATTACAGGCAGAAGAGCTCTCTGCTAAAACTCTCAAAACAGGACTACTGCTGCAGCACCTTTGCTAAACAGCCCCAAACCATTTCCTCACATGTGATTCAAGGGTGGAATATTTTAATACAGAATTTGGCAGAAAAGCTTCCATAGATGTTTCCCATAGTAGACTGCCCTTCATTCTTCTAAGTGTACTTAAAATCAAATTATCTTAAAAGAAATTCTCTCAACAATATCATTTACTGTACAGATAAATAACAAACAACTCAGTAGGCTACAACTCATGACAGTACAGAATTTCTTCAGAAGAGGACAAAATAGCATAGTAGTTGCCAGAGTTAAGTTTTAAAACTATAAGTGGATGTAATTTTAAATAGTGTTAGTACCTACCACCATACTCCCCCCAAACATCCACATCATTCATATTTAATAGTGTTACACACAAATTACTTCATACAAAAAAAGCGCCAATGCATATATATCTACTTGAAACAGATGAGGAGAATCCTTATGTAGCATTTAGGTGCTCACTTCTCAGTAGAAAAAGCCCTCTTCATCAATGGCGGGGGTGCTTTTCCAACATCAAACATCATTTCCAGTGGAGGATTATTAAGACAGCACCAGTCAGGTATACGGCCTGTCTGGCTATAATATTCTTTGGACACAGACCGGCTCCCAAGTATGTCCTGAAGTGCTCCAAAAATGGCTCCTACATTATTGGGAGGAAATAAAAAAAGCTGCATCAATTTGACGTACAGAATTTCTTTTTCTACTTCTTCCCATCAAGAATCTCCACTATTCTTTTTCAGCTCTGTCCCAAAAATTAAAGGAATGAAAGGATCTAGCCGCTTTCCTTTTCAGTAGCGCAGATAGTCCCAAATTGGTTCCATTTATGTCCCTTGAAAGCAACTGGAAGCAAAGAATCTAGTCTCTGCTGACAGAAAAACTGGCCTAGCTGACCTGCTTCTTGTGACAAAGTTTCCCAGAAGTTTTGATTTTAAGCCCTTTAAGCAAACCACCTTGTGTTCAAAGGAGCTTCCTCTCCCCAAAAAGGGTGTCACGCAATACCCGTTAGAAGTTTATGCGAGCTGTGAGAAGATTCAGACCACAGCAGCTGAATAACACTGCCAGTGAAGAAAAATATCAGAGAACTTAGTGCATAGAAATCATACTTGTTTGCTAACACTAGGAGTCAAAATGTTTTAAAACCAAAATTTGATAAACGTTTAAATTTCAAAGCATATGGAAATAAAATCTACCTTTACAGTTAAAATTAGTTCCTCATTCATACCAGATGGGCTCAGCTTATTAACCAAAAATTTAGAAAAGCATGAATTCTTATCAACCTCAGAACCTTAAAAGAATTGCTCGCAGTGGAAAGCCCTTCTTTTTCCCACAACAGCAGCCAAAATCCATAGCAGAGCTGCTGTATTTGTTATCGGCACTTGGGAACAGCACAGGGAGTTTGCAGTCTCCGGCCTCTCCATAGCTCACAGCTCCTCAGTCAGTAATTAAACTTGTTTTTTTTTCAATAGGTAGATCTTCCCACACGCAGCAGGACCTCGCGCTGCTTAATCACTTTACTGGTGCCACCATATGGCGGTAGCCCTGTACTGCACTTGAGTCAACAACTCCTTCCCCACCGCTGATGCAAATTGCACACCACCTGTTAAAAGCTCCCATAACCTGCAGAGCCGTTCTGCCCTCCTAATGTCCCCGAGGGAGCTTTACTCTGCAAGACTTCTTGCAGGAGGGCATAACAATCCCACAGAGCTCCAATGCAGCTTGATTTCAATAGTTCACCTAAGTTTTACTGCTATTTATTCATTACAAATCCTACTTGAAAGATTTGGGTTTTCACTTCGTACCTTTGCTTAACAGCTGTTTTCATTCTTACCTCCCAGCCAGGCCACACAGTTGGGTTTGGCAGGTGGAGTATGAATTCTGAAGGTTTTAGTAGCAAGCGCTTCTTTGTATTTCGGTTTCTCTACCAGGTATCTGATTTCAGCCATGAGTCTGTGAAGGAATCCTGGCAACATAGCGGTGCCACCAATAACTACCAAGTTCTCTGACAACTGCTTCCTGGTGTCTATGGGACACTAATGCAAACAGGAATAATAATTAAAAAAAAAAAAAACCCACAACAAAAAACTTTAACTGAAGTTGCGTGAACTGTCTGAAACATTCTGTCATGAACAGTTGCATGTCTGTTAGAAATTCAGTCAGTCTTTCCATGCACTTCATTGCTGTTTTCTTGTACTTAGCTGAAACATAACCAACATAATTTTTTCCCCAGACTTCCCAAGAAAACCAGGCTTAAGGGACTGCCCGGCGGAGGCTTACATGAGCGTGCTGTGAGTCTCCCCATAAAGCCCTTAAGCTGAGACAGGCCAAGACGACAGAGGTATCAGTGACAGTAATTCCCGTGAGTTCTGGGAGAAGATGTGCCAGACAGAGGTGAAGCCTCGACCAGTGCTCTCAGAGAGGGAAAAGTTACATACAAGATTGACTCTTTTTAGCTCCATGCAGCAGAAAGGTGATGCAAAGTCTTAGTGGCAGAAAAGGTTTCTTGCCTCAGGCATCAGACAAGTAGAAGACACAAATACATGAGAAAACCAAGCTTTGCCAGTTTTGCCCCTCACAAACAGATCTGTGCTAAGCCTTTGAAAAAAAATCCAGACTTCTGTGGTCCTCTCGTCGAGTGGAAGTAACTGGATGCTATTTAACACTTGTAAATTTAACGTTTGTCTTTCCTCTGGCCAAAGTGATGCAAGGGAAATGCCGAGAGGTACAGCGGTGAAGGGTCCAGGCACAGACCTTGTTAAACAATATGTTTTCCTAAGGAATTCTAATTGAAATGTTTGTCATGTTATCCAAGCCTATGGCTCTCCAATAAATTATGTCTCAGCAAACTAATTTAAATGGCATCAATAACTACAGGCAGTCCACTTTAATTAACATTCATACACCACCATATAATGAAAATTTCCATTTATAGTGGTTTCTAATGCATTTTTTTCCTAAATATAATAAGAAATGAAGCATGTGTACATGCCAAGAAAATTTTCCATAATATATCTAATGTACCACCTGTAACAGAGATGTCCAAATTAATTTTATTTATCTTAGATAAACCAGCAGTCTGCAGGATGCATAAAGTCTAACTCTGGGCAAAACACCTTGAAAAAGGAAGAAACAGAATACCTGCCATTTCAGTTTAAGCAGTGTAATTTCTTTAACACCAAGTATTAGCTACTCCTTTGTCATTGCATATGTAGAGCCTCACCCCCAAATAAACGCAAGCTAGTTTACTACTTTTGCTGAGAGGTGAGCACTATGATTCTTAGAAAACTCTCCTAGACACACTGCAAAAGAGTAAGATGACTATCACAGAGTGGATGACAGTGACTTGCTACCCCACAGACATTCACCATGTGGCAGAACCCTAGCAGTCACGCTGTGCTAAGCTTTTAAAACCAATCGCAACCTGTAGTCAGAGGGTGTTACTCTAGTAAGAGTAATTTATACACTCTAGAAAGAGTAATTTATAACAGTGGGTCCTCTAAGGCTGACGACATTCAATAAATTGTTTATATTATACAGATACCTGAATGAGTGAATCCAAGATCAAAGTGGCAACAGATGTCTCTTCGTTATCCTGTTCAAACAGTATTTCAACAACAGAGTCTCTGTTGAAAAGACAGGAAAAGAGCGTTAATGAGAAACAATACTACACTATGAGCTAACACTCACGAACAGCAGGGCTGGAAATAACTACGGGCATTCTGCTGACAACACATCATCACTACTTCTGTCACACAGTCCATGCACCAGGCAGTGCCAATGGGGAGAAGACAATGCCCTGTTCACTTCACTAAACCTGTCCCACCATCCTGCTTTAATACCCCATTTCTGTTTTCCCCCATCCCTCCAATCTGTTCGCTCACACTGTGAACTGTGAGCTCTCTGGGGAAGCTGACACCTCTTATGGGTTTGCACTGTGCCCAGCACAAAGCCTTAATTTGAGACATTAAAAGGATATGCAAGTGTTTCATTACAATTCAATTTTACAAAAATGTATGTGCTTTTAGAGTTGAAAATACATCCTCCTAAAGATAAATACTCTGCTCTTGTATTTCTCACCTGATGGGGCCAACTACATGGAGAATCTTTTCTCCATCTAAAGGATAGTCCACGTCTGGAGGCGGTGAAGGACGCTAGAAATAAAAAACATACGTGCATTATTTTAGAGGCCAGAAAGGCTACATCCACTTCAAAAGACTAGGATAAGCTTCATTCTCCACCCACCTCAGCACTGCCATCAATGTTGAACTTGGCTGCTTGGATTTTCAGTCCACGTTGGAGATCACTCACAAAACAAGTGCGGACTTCATAAAAGAAAAGCAAGGGGCAGAAAAGAGACTCTGTTTGATCCTTTCATCACCAATACAGACAATAATTTTGATTAATTTAAACACACACTTTAGGGCCTTGCTGGTCCAAGACATTATCAAATAAATGCAAAAATATAGTCTCTACACTTCAACAGATTTCAGATGCTATCTAGACCATGAGTTTAAATGAAGCCGACACTGAAACTATGCTAGGATAGGCAAGATTTCTCTCAGACAAGCTATACAAGATTTAAAGACAGACGGACATTACTAATCGTGTCTTCGGTTGCACAAGGTCCCAGGGGTTATATTCTGCTGTCAAACACACCACTGTGGGTCTTGCACCATGGCTTCAAATAAGACGCTGCTCATTTTTCAAACAAGCTGTAACCATGCAATATTTTTCCTAGTGCAACTCTTCAGCACTCTAAGAAGTCCAGCGGTTTGGTTTTTTTCCTCCGGGCAACACTGACAGAGCACAATTTCATTTGCATCTCAGTTGTCAGTATATTATATACTTATTTATATCTGGCACAAATGAGTATCTTATTCATAAGTGGCTGTCACAAAGAAACAACCCTTCAATCATAATTTCAACCCTAGCATCTTATATCCAGTTCCAAAAGACTGCATAAAAACCAGAACTGATCAGGAAATTGTGTTCAAGTCCAGGAATTAGAAAAGCAACTTCCATTTGACATAGCACCAGCTGCATTTAAGTTGTTTTGCTGATGGGCTTCTTCCTAATTTGGCCCAAGATATATACTAGTTTCCGTTTTCTACAACTATATATATTTTTGTATCTGTTGCATATGAAACATTACATAGGAATTCATTCAAGTCCTGCCTTAAAGATAGACTCTTTTTTTTTCTTCTAGTGTAAATGTAGTCCTTGACTCATCTTGCCTACCTGATTAATACACCAAAATGTCTTTTATACATAGTTTTGTTTTTTTTTTTTTTTTGTAAAATTGACTTTAGGGCAATCTGAGCCATCCTAGTTAATTTATAAACAAAATTAACCTAAAATATTCTCATGTCATGATATTCAGACTGCTTAAATGCTGCATTTGCAATCAAAATATATCTATGATAGCAGATCTAATGTTTAAAACCTGTTAAGTCCCATATAGAGTACACACCATACACATTCATATGCAGCAAACAAAACGTAGTTAAAAAACACAACATGAAGTTAACCAGACCTGCTGATCATTGTATTGTATATATACAATAGTGTAATACCCTTTCTGTGCTAGTCTATCAAATGTATCTATGTGCTACGTCTTGAAGACACAAAGGCTAAACGTGAGAGAGGAATTCAACATGGTTTTGTTTTGGCTTTCAAAGAGCAGGAACACTGGAAGTTCTTCCAGTAGGTAAGAGATATGATAAACAGAAACAATAAAATAAATTCATAAAGTATTGCAAATTTGTTATTAACATACCCTACTGCACAATTTAATAAACTAGAGTTGCATGAAGTGTAAAATTTTACCTTTTATATCCTCTACTATGTCTTCTGGAACTGAGCCTGAAATAAAAAAAATAGAACAAAAGCTTTTTAAGTAGAAAGAGAATTTAAGAAAGAAACTACGTTTGAATTACATTTAGTACATAAAAGTTTCACTTTTACAGCAGCTTTTGGAGATTTCTGAGGAAGAAAGAATATTAAGAACATAAAAAACAAGTTTGTCTTCTCTCAAAACAAACTGAAAAATTACTACAGAAATTTTATATTGGCCTTCATTCAAACCTACTGTTATGAGTGGCTTACCATAAAAATAATATACTTGTTTAATGCTGAGAAAGAAACCGTGGAAGTAGATCACGTAAGATGTAGTAAACACTAAATTCATTTTATTCACTGTTAGTATTAATCCACTTTCCCCAGTGCAAGTTCACAGGACATATGCTACATCAAACAGTCCTTACCCATCACAGATGGAAGGCTTTGTCCTTTGGCTAATCCTGTATCAACTGTGCACTGCTCCAATAACTGGTATTCCAGCTCCCTAAAATATCACACATGAAGTTAGTTAAACATAGCTATTAACTCGGGCTGATTCTCTATATTATGCTTAAGGGACAGTATTTATTCTCTTCAGTTATATTCTTCTAAATATCAAGTGAAGCAGGTCTGATTTCCACAGCTTTTACTATATCAAACAACGCCAAACAGTGGTAACTTTAAAACTCAGATGCTTTCACAGCAACAGTTATGAGTTAAGTCATGTTCAATAGGAATCTTTGGTCATTAGTCAAAGATGAATGTTCACAAATAAATCATCAGTAACTTGGAATGAGTAACTGTGAACTTACTTGTGGATGGCCTTTCCTCCCAAAGGAAGAGAACCCCAGCAGCTCAGGATTGGAATTCCCTCATATATCTACACGAAGATCAGGAAATTCTCCTTTTTTTGTTATGCATTTTCAGTCTGCTGGAACTAAATGCTTTTCCCTCCCAACATTCTCTTGCGTTAACTATTGGAATCACTTTTTAATTGCTTTTCTCCAAAACTAATTTCTAGTATATAAAGGCTGAAGTTATGAACCACCCTTCCCAAGTTTCGAGGGAACACAGATTTAACATGTCAGCTGTGAAGAGATTCCCCAAGTCATGATACCTTATAGTCAAAAGCCAGACTGGCTGATCTGTTCCTATTACTTTTTAGCATTCTTGAAGTCTTTAAAAATATCATCTTGTCACAACAGCCTTATTGCTGAAACTTTTGTTTGCGTATTATTAAAGGATACAGGCAGCACCAAGCTTTCTGCATATCCACAGTCTAGCACCATGGCAGAATTGATCCCAAGTGTCAGCAGAGACATTAGATGGCTTGGAGCAAACAAAACAGAAGGTACCTACATGGAAACCAAGAGGACAATTGACAGAAGAGGGAAAAAACAAACAAAAAGCACTGATGCTTTCCCTAAATGTCATATTAAAAGCAAAACCCAAACAATTTTATTTTGTGGTATCCATTTTTAAGTTATTTTTTAGGATAGTGTAGTAATGAATAAAAATTCAACAGGACTCTAAATTCTACATTCATCATATTTGTTGTACATACCAGTGACTTCTCTAATAATGAATCTTGTAATGGGCTTGTAAGAAAAGCAGGTGTTAACTACAGAACCCATCTTAAGTCATAGATCAGGTTCCTTATTGTCGTTGCTACTGTAATTAAAGAAACTAAAGCACAGCTACTTGAAATGTTGTATAAAGACTTGAAGGTGTGAACAAAGGTGCCAGATAACCCATAAAAGCGTGCCTTATGACAACACACTGTTGCATACAACCTCGCAGCAGAGGCTATTTAAAAGACTCTCCCCAAAGCAATGTGGAAACTCAAGTCAAAGTTACACGCGAATTAATTCCTTCTCCCAGCATTTTGTAAAGCAAGCTTCCTAGACAGTGACAGCTCCTTTAATGGAACACCTTGAAGTGTGAATTAAATGAGCAATTTCAATAAATCCTGCATTTAAGGGCAACACCACTGATACTTAGCCCAGAGATGCAAGTTTTAATAGTGGCCTTGTATTAATATGCCACGCTTATTCTTTGCACCAAATGGAAACACTAGCCAGAGAGAATTAACCTCAGATCCGTACCAGCTGGCTTCTTAACAATTTACAAAATCTCTCCATCAAAATACAACTTTCCAAGTCACAAGTCATTTTCACAGAATCACAGAATCACAGAATTATCAGAGTTGGAAGGGACCTCTAGAGATCATCTAGTCCAACTCTCCTGCCAAAGCAGGATTGCCCAGAGCACATTACTCAGGACTGCATCCAGGCGGGTCTTGAAAATCTCCAGGGAAGGGGACTCCACCCCCTCCCTGGGCAGCCTGTGCCAGTGCTCTGTCACCCTCACCGTAAAGAAGTGTTTCCGTGTATTTGAACGGAACTTCCTGTGTTCTAACTTGTGCCCATTGCCCCTCGTCCTGTCACTTGGAACCAATGAAAAGAGCCTGGCTCTATCCTCCTTCAACCCACCCTTTAGATACTTGTACGCCATAATAAGATCTCCCCTCAGCCTTCTCTTCTCCAGGCTAAAGAGTCCCAGCTCTCTCAGCCTTTCCTCATAAGGGAGATGCTCCAAGCCCTTAATCATCTTAGTTGCCCTTCGCTGGACTCGCTCCAGCAGTTCCCTGTCCCTCTTGAACTGGGGAGCCCAAAACTGGACACAGTATTCCAGTTGTGGCCTCACCAGTGCCGAGTAGAGGGGGAGAATGACCTCCCTCGACCTACTGGCCACCCTCTTCCCTATGCAGCCCAGGATTCCATTGGCCTTTTTGGCGACAAGGGCACATTGCTGGGCCATGGATAATTTACTGTCTACCACAACCCCCAGATCCTTCTCCTCCAAGCTACTTCCCAGCAGGTCAGCCCCTAACCTGTACTGGTGCCTAGCATTCTTCCTCCCCAGGTGCAGGACCTTGCACTTGGTTTTGTTGAACCTCATTAGGTTCTTCTCTGCCCAGCTCTCCAGCCTGTCCAGGTCACGCTGTATGGCAGCACAGCCCTCTGGGGTGTCAGCCACCCCACCCAGTTTGGTATCATCAGCAAACTTGCTGAGGATACACTCTGTCCCCTCATCCAGGTCATTAATGAATATATTAAACAAAATAGGACCAAGTATTGACCCCTGGGGGACACCACCGGTTACAGGCCTCCAACTAGACTCTGTGCCGCTGATCACAACCCTCTGAGTTCTGTCCCGCAGCCAACTCTCAATCCACCTCACTGTCACCTCATCTAGCCCATACTTCCTCAGCTTCCTAATGAGGATGTCATGGGAGACAGTGTCAAAAGCCTTGCTAAAGTCAAGGTAGATGACATCCACGACTTTCCCCTCATCCAGCCAACCAGTTATAACATCATAGAAAGCTATCAGATTGGTCAAGCACGATTTACCCTTGGTAAATCCATGTTGACCACTTCCAATAACTTCCTGTTCCTCAACGTGTTTGGAGATGACATCCAGAATGAGTCGCTCCAATACCTTCCCAGGGACAGAGGTTAGACTAACCGGTCTGTAGTTCCCTGGGTCCTCCTTCTTGCCTTTTTTGAAGATTGGAGTGATGTCGGCCTTCCTCCAGTCCTCAGGCACCTCTCCTGTTCTCCATGACCGTTCAAAGACGATGGAGAGTGGTCTAGCAATAACATCCGCCAGCTCTCTCAGCACTCGCGGATGCATGCCATCAGGGCCCATGGACTTGTGAATGTCCAGCTTGGCCAAGTGGTCTCTGACCCAGTCCTCCTCAACTGAGGGAAAATCTTCCACTCTCCAGACCTCCCCCTTTGCCTTCAGAGTGTGGGATTCATGAGGGACAGCTTTAGCAGTGAAGACCGAAGAAAAGAAGGCATTCAGTAACTCTGCCTTCTCTGCGTCCTCCACCACTAGGGCACCTGTCTCATTCACCAGTGGGCCTACATTTTCCCTAGTCTTCCTTTTTCTATTGATATATTCAAAGAACCTTTTCTTATTGTCTTTAACTGCAGTGGCCAAGCTGAATTCTGATTGAGCTTTGGCCCTTCTCATTTTCCCCCTACATAGCTTTGTTATATCTTGATAATCCTCATAAGTTGCCAACCCCCTTTTCCAGAGAATGTAAACTTTCCTTTTTTTTCTGAGGTCCAGCCAAAGTTCTCTATTTAGCCAGGCTGGTCGTCTTCCCCGTCTGCTCGTTTTTCGAGACAAGGGGATGGCCTTCTCCTGAGCTTTTAAGAGCACCTGCTTGAAGTATGCCCAGCCTTCCTGGGCACCTTTGCTCTTCAAAACTGCCTCCCAAGGGACACTCTCGACCATGCTCCTAAACAGGCTAAAGTCTGCCCTTCGGAAATCCAAGGTGGCAGTTCTGCTGGCTCCCCGCCTTACGTGATCAAGAATTGAAAATTCTATCATTTCGTGATCACTCTGCCCAAGGCGACCTCCAACCTTTACATCCTCCACAAGATCTTCTCTGTTAACAAACAGTAGGTCCAGTAGGGCACTTCCCCTAGTTGGTTCCTTCACCAGCTGTGTTAGGAAGTTGTCTTCCACACACTCCAGGAACCTCCATGACTGTTCCCTCTCTGCTGCATTGTATTTCCAGCAGACGTCTGGGAAGTTGAAGTCCCCCACAAGAACAAGGGCAGATGATTGTGAGACCTCTGCCAGCTGCTTGTAGAATACTTCATCGGCTAACTAACTTTCGACAACTTAGTCGAAATTAGTCGACTTAGTTGAATTAGTTTCGACAACTAATTTTACATAGGAATGCTTTATCTGAGACATACTTTTTCTTCTGTAAGGGGATTAGGAAAAAAAACCGAAGTCACTCAAATATCTTGGCAATTTCAACTCATCAGAAAATTTTATCAACAGTAGGAAAGAACGTGGAAGTTTAAGATCAGTTGGTAAACTGTGTTGTGGAAGCACAATTAAGAAGTACTGCAGACAAACTAGTCTCACTGCATTTTATAGAAGAACCTTAATCTTTGTTCCATCTGAATTAAAGTATGGATTCACCTTCCAAAACATTTTCCATTAGAACTAAGCAACAATTAGGTTTAGACTTTTCTTCAAAAAGACTTATTAAGCTGAGAAGATAGTAAGTTTCAGGTAAGCTTGTCTCTAAATGAGTACAGCCAGAGGTTAGATCACGTGCTAAGCAAAGATATTGACTCTGGTAAAAGTCATGAGATTTGCTGACAGAGCACTAACAAGTGTCTAAATATAAATTCTGGCTTCAGGCAGTGTTCAATGGGGATTATTGGATCTGTCTGAAACAGTGCGATGTGAGCTGTATTTTCATAGAAGCCAGAAAAACCCTTCAGATCCTTGTTAATAGCTCTTGTTTTGTGGCCTCGTGAAGAGTCAGAATGGAACAAAAATGGCATTTAGTCCGAGCTCCAAGCTCTACTTCCCCAGACAACCATCAGCTTGCTCTCATCTTCTTTTTGCCTTTCTCATTCTTCTGGCATTATCTTCATTTCTTTGTCCACATCCGGTAGTGATTGTAAGTAAAATTTCTACCAGCAAGTGCTATGCTGAGCACCTACAGTAGTTATGTAAAACACGTACCTCAAAATGCTTGAAAAGGACTCTTGTGAGTGTGTCCCTGAAGTGGGAAGGGCACAAGACAGATTCTATGATTACAACACGGCGATCTCTGGGATTCACCAGCAGATGTCTAAGAAAGGCAAGACGTGTAAAACAACGTTATGAGACCTACCTTATTTTCCTATTCCATTCTCCTCAAAAATCCTAAAAAGATTGCACTTAGATAGCATTTTCTACAGCAGATCCCAAAGTCTTTTTCCCAAATTTTAAAGAAACCAACACGTTCCTAAGAGAAAGTTAGGAAAATGAGTTACGGAAAACAAATTATAGAGCTATCTGCCAGCAGGCTGTAGTTCTGAGTATCTGTTACACATTCCTAAATCAATAGAAAGAAATGCAAAAATAGGCATGCATAATAGCCATTAATGGCTTGTCCAGTGTCATACAGCATATCCACAAAAAAAGAGGAAGAATGATGATAAAAATGTCCTGATTTCAGTGGAAGAGGATGGAATTGTCCTGATTGCAATTACAAAGCAATGATCAAGGACAGTGGAAAAAATAAACCCACACCAGAAGATCTGAAGCACAGAAATTAAGTACTTGTTTCCCTGTGTCAAGTAATGATTTTTACTGTGTAAAAATAAGTATTGGAAGTAAAGAGAAAAGTCTAAGTCCAACATTCACTAATGGCACTAAAAATAAAATAAAAAGATGTATTACTGAGGCAAAAATATTCTACAGGTTAAGATTCCTCCTTTCAAACCACCATCATGTGGAGGGAGTTCTGCACTGACAGAAGATGAGCTTCAGCCCTACCAAAATCAATACAACTCCTTATTGTAATGACTTTCCCCTATCAAGACCCTTATTAGTTCTGCAGTTAAAAGCCAACTTATCAAATATTTTTTATTTCTAGAGTGCAACCGATGCTGCAGGACACTAACTCTTCGTAATATAACCTGAATCTCAGGACCACTGAATTTCTCCTGCAAGAACACAGCCAGCCACCTACAAAATCTTGTTTCTGTTTTCTTACTCAACTAGACAGCAGCCTCCAGTCACACTCCTCACACCTCCCAATGTACTTGGAAAAGAGCTGCGGAAGGCTTGAATAACTAATGTCCAAATATCTCTTACCTGAAATACAGCATATGGATAAATTCCTTCAGATACGAATATAGCTCTTCTGTATTAATATTATACTGAACAACTTTGACCGGCTGTAAGGTAAAAATATCCACAGTCAGCTTAAATACTAGGCAGTGATTATATATACAGAAATACATATACGATATATATATGATAGTATATCTGAACATATAATCAGACATATATAAAGAAATACTCACTCTTGCCTGATTTGCTCTATGTCCTTAATAATGCATCTCAAACTCACCCAATAACTAAATTCTAGAGTTTATGAATGCTAATTTTTTGTACTGGTAACTTATCTCAACATTAGTTCTCCAAAGCTGCCATCCTCTACTAGAAAGAAAAAAAAAAAAACCAAAAACAAGCATAGCCAGGCATAGAAATTTCTCAATAAATGTCCCAAACATAAGCTGCATGGGTGACAAGTACCAATTAACATCAGCATTGGTATCACACTTACTTGTATCTAGTTACAGTCTTTTAATAGCAGCAGTTATAAGGTAGTGAAAAATAGCTCACGAAGTATCTGCAAATCCTTTCTATACCATAACATACCAAACACTAAAGGTAAAACAGTTCAGGTACAACAGTTTACCTTTGAGACATCGGGTTTCTTTATTTCACTAGGAATAATGCATCTTGGTCCTGTTTCTCCTGCAAAACCACACCTAAAAGACAATGTTGAAAACTTTATCATTTGGAGTCACTATTTAACATACTGGGCCTAGGAATCATCAAAGCGTAATTAATTAGGGATATTTCTGTGACTGCAAAGAGGTATTTTGCATACAGCTTTTCTGTCCAGCCACTTTTGATGAGAAAGATTTTATATCTTTTTATTGACTCCCTCTCAGCTGCATTAAACAATTTTTTTTCACTTTTGTAAGCCCTGTTATGCTTGACTCCGACATGCCTCCTGCTTTCCACCGAGAAGAGTTTTCTGTTTAGTCATACACCTGCAACTTTCCTTACTATCTATTACATTTCCAAATACCTTCCTGTGTCCTCCATATGGTCCCAGTTTTCACTGAAGCTCTCACTAAACACAGGCAAGATTAAGTTATTGTGTCATCTTTAAATCCTCATTTTCTGTGACGTTTATTTAGAAGAAACAAGAGTTAATGACCACAATCATGGAGGTCCTGTGGCCTATTTCACTACTGACCAGCACCATTCCATCGACACTGTTTTCCTATTTCCAGCTTGTTTAATACTTTGAAATGCATTCCCTTCACAAGTGTCCTGGGTGATTTAAGGCATTACTACCTCAAGATGACTGGTTACTACTCCAGGGCTCCTGACAAAACATGAGAGTTCTGCATCCAACTTCGATGCAACATAATAAAAATTGTAGCAAACCCCAAACAAACTTTTTGGAAAACCATTGGGTTTTCATAAAGTGATTGCTCTTTAAAAGGCACAAGAACAATAGACTGAAGAAGGCAACTTAAAAACAAAAGAAATTCAAGATTTGATTTTAAGAAACTTGCTGATTGATGTTTCTTTCACCACTGCCACCCTCATTAAGTACAAGCATCAGAAGAAAACTATGGTAGAAAACACTAGTAGAAAACTACAAAGCTACTGGACTTTGAGCACTTTTAATGCAAAACGTGAATTAATACTTCATTTTGGTATTTGACAACTGTCAACGTGCTTCTTCAGACCATTTTAGCAAAAAATCTTAAAACAGACACTGTTCAGAATTTATTTTTTTTCTTTGGTCTCCCAAAGATTTGTGCAGTCCCAGTGTATATATGAAATTGTCCTTGCCTGTCATCCTGACAACTTTTGAACTTTTAGTTAATTTCAGCCTTATTTGGAAATGGACAGATGTCTCTTGTGTAATTAAGTTGCCATGTCTTCTACAAGAATTACGGCAGACCATAGGGTCTGTTTCTAACAGACTCTAAAAACACACTATTCAGGGAAAATGCTTTTGCATGAGAGCATTTTATTAGACAAACAATGCCCATAGGATAAAACCTCACAAGTGCCCCAAACTTTGGAAAAGCTTGAGATCAGCAACACAACATGAATCCACAAGAAGCTACTCATGGAATCACTTGTTTCCATCTGTGAAGGCTTTGTCAAATCCTCTCCATAACTACACCGTAGCAATTTCCAGGTAACAAAGCCTGCCTGCTGGTCTGCAATTACACAATCAGTTGAAAAAAAAAAAAAAAAGTACAACGTAATACAAACCCAAGTTTCATGGAAATATAAATACAAAACGAACAACTCCCGCCTCTTTAGCCAAGCGGAGACATCCTCAGGGCTTCACACAGGTAAATGCATCCACATGGGACACAACCACAGATGTGGGCTTAGCCTAAAAAGAGCAGAATACATCCGAAGACGTACTTTTCCTGCGATTACTTTTTTGTTGTTGTTGTGCAAGCTGCCTCCCCTAACGGGCCACTGAAGCTCAGGGAGCATTTCCAGAGTATTTTAACCCCGACGCGGGGCCGGAGCGCTTGAACAGCCCCTTTTCTGCGGGGGCTGCACATACTTGGGACGTGAACACGGGGGGCGTTGGGGGCTTCCAACACAAGGGGGTGTTTTGACACGGGGCGGGCTTAAGGCACTGCTACATTTTTGGCCCACGACATAAATTACTAAATACCCCGAGTTACGCCATTCTTTTACCCAAAGCACGAGATTAAAAAAATAAGGCTGTTATCGTCGGCTTCGTACAGTGCAGATCACCACAGAAAAGGAGTGAGGGGGGAACACGCCCCCACCCCACCCCGACAACTATTTATCCCGACGGCAGGCCAGCACCGCAGCCACGACACTGACTCCACGGAGAAGCCTGTCGCGACAGAAAGGGGGCAGGCGGGGCGGGGAGCGCAGCGCCACTCACTTGGTGAAGGCCTCGCCCAGGTCTATCACCACAGCGGTCTTCTCCCCGCCGCTGCCCAGGCCTTCGTAGAGCGGCATCGCGGCCTCCCTTCGCCTCAGTGCCGGCGCAGCGGCGGGGCCTTCCTTCCTTCCTTCCACCCGGCGCGGCGGGGCCTTCCTCCTCGCTGGCGCGGCGGGCTGCCCGCGGCGCCTGTCCGAAACTCCGCCGCTTCCGCCGCGCTTTGCCGCCCTCCCCACGCCTCGCTGCCCGCTCTGCACCGGTTCGAAGGAGTCGGGAGAGCCTCGGAGGTGGCGGCGTGCGCGGGGCGGCGCGGCTTTCCCTCAGCTGCACCCCGGCGGCAGGCAGGGCCTCTATGAGGGAGAAGGGCGGGGTGAGACCCCTGAGGCGAAGGCGGGGCGGGGGGTGGCGGGGCTGGGTGTGAGGGTGGCCCGGCGCCTGCGAGTAGACCAGGCGCTGGGGCTTCCCCTGCCCGAGCGAAATGGCAGCGGAGACTCGGCGCCGAGAGCTGGTCAAGGGTAGAGCCACACTGAAGGGGCCGTGCTGTAGGGATGGCGTTCATTGGTACCGCACGGCTGGTTTCCGAGGGGCTCAGGCATCGCTTGTCCGACCCTGCGCCAAACCCTCTCTTTAAGTCCTCCATGTTGTGGTTTGGGCTGGACTGGGCATGGAAACGAACGACAGGGGCTGTCTGACCTCTGGAGAGCATCTCTCTTCAGAGAGAGGAGGGAGAGAGAGAAAGAAACTTAAAAGTTTAAAAGATGAGTAAACCACTTTAATGACAATATTAATAAAATAATAAAAAATAATGAGATATACACAAAACCAGTATCAAGTTCCCAGGATCACGCTCACATCACTGTCTGGCACTGGGAATATCCCAGACTGGATTCAGCAATGGATGGGAACTGGGCTCAGGAATGCTTGGATCAGGATCAAAGAGACAAGAGTCCTCAGACGCCGGCCATTGAAGAAAAAGAGGGCTGACCCTTTGATCCCTCAGCTTTATATTATACTGAGCATGAGGCGGATGGGATGGAATACCTCGTTGGTCAGTTTTGGGTCACCTGTCCCATCCGCTCCTCCCCACAGGTGTGACCCCTCTACGCTTTTCTGCTTCCGACCCTCCAACGGGGCAAATAACAAAGCTGGCTGCCCTTGGGTGTTAGAGCAATGAGTCTAACCCCGAGCCTCTCCGCATACCACCCCTGGGCATCAGCTATAAACATCAGGTCTTATCACTCTGAGAGCGACCAGTGCCTGCACGATACGCTCTTAATTTCAGGAGTTAGAAGAGGCTTGACTGAAAAGTAAAGTTACTGAACAGAAAATTGGTTCTGTTTTACCTCAAACCAGGACAAACCATCAAAGCCCTCGTGAAAGCGTAAAGCCTCCACGGGCCCTGCGGTGTATGGTCTGGCTGGTGCGACGCATAATGTGAGAGCCATTTACTATGAGGCTTAACATGTAGGTACCTTTAATGTACAGTAATCTTGCTCTCAAGCAGAAATACAATGTCTCAGGGCGGGGAGGGCAAAAAAGCCCCATCTCACTGCTCCAAGAAAGGGGAGGTTAGGAGTGAAGATAGGAGTTTACAAATACAGCAAGGATAGGAATAATAATTAAACTCCACCATGGTAACCTGTGCTTTCTGGGTTACCATGTGGTAACTGGTAAGACGGGGTCGCCTGTGTCTGATGTGGTGGAAAAACAGCTATGGTGGAAATCAACTGGTTGGATGCGAGTGCTAAAATTTAATTTGAATTCGTTCCATTTTAGCCATTTCGTGAAAGCGTATTGTGCCAATACAGCTGGATTTTGCCTTCATCTGTCTTGTTTTTTGAAGGGGGAAATTTATTGCTTTTTGGACTTTCAAAATCACAGAGCCACACCACAAGACACATTTTGCAAAGTTTGTGAGAATGCTTAGATGGTATTGACATTTCTGGTCTGTAACAGCCGTATCGTGAAAGTACCTTAGCATGAGTTTTTGGGTGTGTGGGAATGGGTTCTATAAGTACCTCAGGGTGTGGATAGAGAGACAGTTATCCAAAAACACACTGAAGAGAGGAAAAGTACATGCCAAAAGGCAGCACATGAGTGTCTCCCAAGAATTAATAAGCCCCACAGGCCAGCAGTTCTGATGCATCTGCCAGTAATAAACCCAGGACACCAAGAGTTTGCTGCTCCCAGCATCAGCAATGGGTTGTATAACTCCAACTGCATCCCCAAAGGTGGTGACTGTGCTATAGCTGACAGAGAAGAGAGGGTTACTTATAACCTGATGAAACAAAGCACCCTTTGATGGACTTTGTGAACACCCACCTAGAAGCCATTGGTGTATCAATACAAGCCTCTGTTTCTGGGTAAATAGCTGGGTTGTCCTTCCAACTGTTGCTCCAGCTGGAAGAAAACTGAGAGAGCATGTGTGTATGAGCAAAGTGTGTGATCAGTTATCTACAATTAATAATAACAGCTGAACTCTATTAATAGTAAGAACTTAATCAGTAAAAGGTGTTCTAATTAATATTGTTTGTGATATGTGTCTCCCTGTGACCTGATCCCTTAGCTGGGAAAATGGAGTTTATAACAGATGTTGGCTGGTGTAATGAAAATTTGGGATCACTTGAGAAAAAGATTGCTAAGGTAACGCTGATCCCACTCCCAACAACAACCTCCTTTCTCCTACCAATCTTCCCCTTCACCTTTCCCCACAATAACCACACCTGTGAAATCAGCTACTCTTCAGGCATTTTTTATGCATGCCCAAGAGTGTAACTGTGGCCCTGATCACATCCCCAAAAGGTCTGTCACAGGGTATTTATATCAGCTGAGTGCGCAGGACCCATTTTTTCTTCAGGGAAGCAAGATAAATATTGAAAAAGCTATTAATTGGGGAGTTGGGTCTAGACATTCGCTCATTGCCAGACAGGCAAGCCAAAGAGCCTGAAGTGCTTACGTGCAGGAGGACAAGAGCACTAATGAACAAGAGGATTTCCAAACTCCCTGAGCTGTGACTGCTGTAGCAGTTTGTAGATGCTGTGCTTTTCACGTGCTCTGCAACACTGCTGTTCATCCCACATCCACATTTTCTATTTAAGATCTGTGAAGGTAGAGGTGTGTGGGAGAGTCGGACGATGAGTGGGAGTGATGTGAGACACCAAAAGCTGTCGCTGCCACCATCTGCTCTGTTGCCTGAGCAAACCTGTGTACTAGCCCATCGTTGGGACTAGCGGCTCTACCTAGCCGCTTTCTTGCCTGCTTCTGTCACAGCCTTGTCGCCTTCCCCCTTTCTGGTCTCCCTAAAGTCACCTGGATCACAAAGTGGGGTCAAGAGCTGAGAAGAGAAGGTCCGTGTGTGTGCAGAGCTGGAGGAGCAGGGGTGCAGACTGGAGGAGCTGAAGCAGATGGGGCATCCTGGAAGGGCTCTGTATCTCTGGAAGACATGTGAGGAATCTGGGCAGTGCAGAGGGAATGAAAGAAAGGTGTGAAAAAGGGGAACTCCACAGAGACAAACTCGGGGAGACTCCTCACAAAGCCCTTATATCCTTCATAAAGCCCTTATATCTTGCCTTCAGATACTATCCTACAACTCAATATGAGCCCATGCACTCTTCATGCAACCCATCGCCAGTTTCCCATCCTGTCAGCTACCGCTCCCTGGAGAGGAAAACTGAGGAGCAAGAACGAGGCTGTTGGGGTGATGTGAGATGCAGAAACAGTGATGGGACCAGCACGCAAACAGTGGGTTCTGGAGGAGGAGGAATCATTGCCAAGGCAGCAGCGGAGGATGCCGACACATGAAAAAATAAACAAACAAAAGCCTGTAGCAATTAAATGCTCCGACACAGAGTTCAAATTGCCTTGTGATTTCGTGTGGTTTTATGTTTTTAATGTTTTTTTAAATTACGTTTTGAAGGTTAGTATTTTATGCCCCTCCAGAATATGGAAATGCAGCTGAACTTTAAAGCATATGAAAACAACGACGCCGAAAATATGTTTAAATGTCATTCACACAACAGAGCCTTAACTCTGCCATGTTTGAGCAATACCCCAGTGCTGAGTTAGAGTTACACCTGACTGAGCTGGGAATTATATTCAAGATGCTGTTCTCTGTTTGGGCTTTCTGTTGGGGAAATGATCCCGGATTTCCCCAAGTTACTACCTGGAGTGCCATCTGCCATCGTTGGTTCTTTCAAGGAGAGCAGGAGGAAAGCCGCGTGGTTAATGTGCCTGGTGAGAATATGCTCTCGCTGACATGTGAATTTTTGTTCTTTTAAATTCTGTAAAATGCTCCTGAATATCTTTCTGATAGGGCTCTTAAAAGGGCATAATATAATGTCGTTGCTCTTGAAATACTTGAAGTCTAAAAATTGGAGTAGAAGTTTAGATAATATATGATTAATTTGAAGTCTAAGCATGATGTTTTCACCACCTGTTTCACCCCCAATTCTAACCTGTTTATGATATCTTACCTTGCTGTTTACAACGCTATGCTTATGTTTTAAATTCAATGTTTTATGTAAAAATAATGACTTAGATATGTTTCACAAAAATCACGGGCCCTACTTGAAATACACAGCCCATCACTTCCTCCTAAACGTATTATCACTGGGTTAGGAAAGATCAGAGTTTACTGCTAATCACATCACTGTCTTTATAGTCCATTGGAAATCTTTTCTTAAATTACATTGATCAATCACAGTTAACATGAGTTCTGAAATGCAAGCTGCAGCTTAAAAGTGGCTTAATTTAATGGATGGTCTTTGCAGAGCCTAGCAGTTATTGATAACAGAAGACAGAGACTTAGAAATGTGCCAGGGTTTCATAACAAAATCCATCCACGCCGTGCTGGTTTAATCAAGGAAGCTGCTTGCATAATGTGGAAAGCGCTCGCGCTCTCCCAAATCTGTAACTGTTGAAGAAACAGATGGTGATGCTAACCCGTAAGAATCAGACTATAAATACATTCAAGATAACAATATAAATGAAGATAATTATTCACAGTCTAAGGAGATGGTAGGACAATTAAGCTAGTTAGTAAGCAGAAGGTTGAGGGGAGTAAAAAGCAGGATCTCCCTAGCAAAATAAAAAATTATTCCCTGAATGCAGCCAGTTCCTGCAACTCTTGGAAGCGGTAGTATCCTCTGACAAGCAAGGAAGAGGTCACGTAAGTATGTAAAAGTACAAGACATTAACAGTACCCCATTGAAATCAGTGAAAACTCTCTGATTTATATCAATTCTGTAGGACAGTTCCTTTTGGCTAATGCAGTCCTTTTTTTCTTTTTTTTTTTTTTTTTTCAAGATCCGCTTGGTATTCAAGCCACTGGCAGCAAAAAATCTTTTCGAATCTCATGCAGACGCGTTATTGTCACAGAGCAGCACCGTGCACTCGTCTGCAAGGAGCAGTGGTAAAAGCGATGTGGGTGCCTCGAGGTGGCAGCTACAGAACTATCCCGGAGGGTTAAAAGGGAACGTTTTTCATAAAGAAAATGACTTTTCTGTATGAGTCCTGAAATACGGCAGCTCTCAGTTGAATTAATCCCCGCAGTGCCCTTGCAAACACTGAAAACATAAAAGAATGTGTCCTGCAGCATAAACACTGCAGGCCTGGCTGGGTACGGCACGGAGGCGTCATGCCCAGCTAATATTCTGTTCCCTTTAACGCCGAAATGCCTGTCTGGACCCCTGCAGAGACTCGGATTTCAGCTGAACCCTATGCATATTTCAACAACAAAGTATTTAGTTTTTTTCTTCATCATAAAATAAACAGTCTTTTGTGTCCCTGCACTGGGTGGCTTTGCCCATGTACTTGCTTTTAAGGCTCCTTAATCCCAATATACAGGCTAACTGAGGCACGTACCCCTTTGTTTCTCACAGAATCAAGTGGTTGCATACTTAGGGCCAGCTTTAGACATGATAAAAGAGCAATTGCTCAGAGATCTGTCATAGCTTCTGCACCTCGCAGAGTGTCTCTCAGCTTTTCCCAGCGCACACATTCAAGGGGCTCCACTTATCAACTCTCCAGAAGGAGAAAGAGGAAGAAAACCCATAGCCTTTTTAGTGCTGGGGGTTCTGTTAACAGCTGGATCTGGTTCCTGGTGTAGGATTTCAGCTTAATTGATTTGAATATTTCCAACACAAAAATGATTATGTCTGATCATAACTATCCACAAAGCTGTCTGTACTGCCCTAAAAATCCCCCCAAATGGGAATAATGAAAACACTGGTGGTGTCTGGATGGAGAGCATCACTGTTTCACGCTAAAACACAGTCCGCCTCCCACCCAGGTGTCCTGAAACCACATCTTACCCATGGCAAAGATCCCATTTGCCCCTGGGCTTGGGGGCTTTCAGCCCCTCTGCGTTAGCAGTATAGGATTATACTGTGAGTGATGGAGTGGCAGTACCAAACCTGCACTTGTCTAAAACCTGTGGATTCAAGGGTTTGGTTTAATCTCAAGTTTTGAGAAGCAAAAGAAAGCTGAAGTTTTCAAAGTCCTGCGGGGTATTATCTGAACAACTATATTTAAGAAGTTGAAGAAGCTGAGGGTTCAATGTCAGAACAGTGCTTAGGGTTAGCTTACTTTGGGGTGGTGTGTCAAGTGCTTTTTTTATTTTCAGCCTAATTTTGTAGTGGAGTATGTAGGACGGGGGAAAAAAATATCCAAGTGCTACAGGGAATTGACAGATGGTTCACGTTTTAGCTGAGACTCCAATATGCATGGGGATGGCTTCCTCAGCACTTTATTCTGGGATAAAATGTAATAGGTGGTGTACTTTGATATTAACTGCATTGATTTTGTTAAAGGATATGAAGAAGAGCGAGGGTTGCACCGTGATTCAGTTATGGAGGTGAGCATTGGTCCTCCTGGGCTGTATTCCCAGAGCAACTGCAACTGATTCCCATGACCTTGGACCAGTCAGTGAAAGTCTGGTTCTACTCTGAAAAGTGACTGTGTAAAAATGGCACTTTCCTACTCAGCAGATCTGGTCGCTGTGTGCTCTCCAAGTCACATCTGCTGACTTTAGTGACAAAAATAAGTTTTTACGGCTTTCCTGCTCTGTGAGCACTGCAGAATCACAAGAGCTGTGAAAGCAGAAGCTGGATCCTGTGCCTCCTTGTAGGACTAATTACTATAAATCACAGCCAGCAGTGGGGCTGCACTGGCATCATTTGGCCTTGCACAGCTTTTCTGTTGGTGCCAGTGGTGAGGAACAGGGAAGAAAGGAATCCAAGTTGATTCTCTTGGTTGAGTTTTAATTGCAGATGGCATTTATCAGATTTGCAGATGGAGGAAAGAGAAATCTGTTCATCTGTAAGATGATTACATTTGAAATAATTGATTTGCCATAAACTTCCTGATCTTTTTCAAATGGACTCTTTTTAAACCTACTTTCCTCTCTGTAACAGGGGATGCTGTTCTTGCTTTCCCTGATTTAGAGTCATTGCTGCTCCATTCCAATGTCTGCTGTTCAATGGGAAGACCAGGTCCCCTTAAAACAGAAGCTACCAGCTCATGTAAAGGTGAATTCTGTGATGGAGACGTGCACTGATTTATGTGCTGGATGTCCCCAATATTCAATTTGGGAAAGTCATTCAGCAGCGAAATTAATGGTAACTATTTTAAAATTGCCTTTACCTTCCGTGGCATGTCCTGACATACTTAGGATAGCTGATATCATCTCATCACCGATGCCAGGAGTAGCATTGTAATATGCAGTATTCTGATGTCTGGACAGTGATTTTTTAGTTCATTTTATAAATACAAAATGTGTCTTCATGTCAATTTTTAAGTGACCCAGTCTCTTAATTAGGATGTGTTATTTGTACTTTTTGAGTTGTGCAATAAGGCTGCAACAGGAATATCACCTTTTAAAGAAATCCAGTGTATTATATTATTACTTTATACAACACATTTTGCTGTTATAATAATACACAGATCCTATAAGGGACTCTGGCAAAAAAATAGGTATTGTTGTTTTCATTTTACAGATGGGGAAATGAAGGCAGAGCGCGGTGAAGTACGGTTTTTAAAGTCATCTAACAAGTCAGAGCTGGGAATGGAACATGAGTCTCATGCTCTTTACCAGCTGCGCTGCCCGCATGGAAGAATAAACCAGCTTACATCTGAATTTAATCTCTGAATTTTGCCTGAGGGGGTGAGGACAAGACCAATAAAGGATTGCACTGAAATGTCTCAAACTGGAGCACTGGTAAGAAGGGAAAGGAATGGATGTTTCTTAACTTGCTGTGGAAGTGGGGCCGGTTTTGTCTGGTTATATATACGCTCTGTGGCATACTCAGCTGAGTTAAAAAGTACTATTTCCACTTAATAAGCCATATAAATGAATAACAAAATAGTGCTCTCTGGTGATTTCTGATTTCTGCCTCTTTCATCATGCCTTCTTCTTTCAGTCTGCAGATTTTTTTTGTTGATAACGCAGAAGCCTGTGATTTTGGCAGGTATGCAGGGTAGAGAAACTTGCAGTGTATGGGGAATTTGCAATTTCAGGCAGGGAAGAAAACATAGATAACCAGCTATTTTTGTTACAGTGATTATCAGTGAAATATTTAATTTTGAGAGTATACAGTGCCAATCTGGGTTCAGAGTCAGTCAATGACAAGGGGGAAGTGAAAACCTCTCCAATCTATTAAGTGCTCTGCGTGCCTTAGAGAAGACTAGAGCATCGGTTACACATGCTTTACATTTTAAATAACTTTCCTGATAATTTTAAAGGTTAGATAGAAAAGGGGTTGAAAACAATGTCTCTCATTCTGAATCCCAGGTCGAATGCTAGGGGTGAATTTTGTAGCTACTAAAGCCAAGCCCCTGGCTCCAGCCTGGTGGGCTCATCGCCACCGGCTCTGATTTCTAGCAGGGGGGGGTCTCCGTTGTCCTGCCCCTCTCCCGGCACACAGATGACCGAGCGGCTTGGGAATCAATCCCTGACCCGCCACAGCGGGCAGTGCTGCAGTAGAAAATAAGCCCTCATTGATTTCGGTTTGCTGTGAAATCTGGCTACACCGTTAACTTCAGAGGTGGCACCTCCTCCAGGGCTGAGCCATCCCCTCTTCTCACTCAGAGCCCTCCACCAAAATGAAACAGGCAGACCAGAAGATGAACCTGTGGAGAGTTTTGGGTCCCTAATCTAGGAGTTAATGGTGTTTAAAATGGCCACAAAAATGCAGCTCTTCTATTCCCCTCCCCCCCCCCCCCCCCCCCCGTCTCCCTTAGAGGAGGCAGTAAACACCCTTTCTTTTCACATATTTGTATTTTTTTAGAAAGATGTAGCAGCACTAGAGATATTGATTCATGAATAATTTCCCCAGATTTTACAATTCATAGATGCAATGCCAGAAGGGACTATTCCCATCGTTTTTTCTGACCATTTGCTCTGCCAAGCCTAACTCCGAAGTTCTTGCTAATGTATTTTTTGCCAATGACTGTTTTTATTGCTGATACAGGCATTTTTTACACTTTATTTTCAACTTATGCAGAGGTTAGCAATATTGCCCTGAAAGAAATTGCCCTGACCTACAACAAATCTGTCTTTTAAAAGTTTTAATATTGGATGCAGAATGCTACCAAAATGAATTGGATTGGTTCCAGTTTGGTTGAAACCCAGTAGAAAACACTCTATTTCTCTAAAATTAGATAGGTAAAACATCAGGGTGAGTCTAGGAACGAAAACAAGCCACTAATATGAATGTCATTTCTGGTGGCACAACAAACAAACAAAAAAAGGAACAATTTCTTGATGAGAAATATTTGTTTTCCTCCATCAGTTCTTTTATGTTCATAGAATCACAGAATGGTTTGGGTGGGAAGAGACCTCTAAAGGCCATCTAGTCCAATCCCCCTGCCATAAGCAGGGACATCTTCCACTAGTTCAGGTTGACCTTGAGCATTTCCAGGGATGAGGCATCTCCCATCTCTCTGGGCAACCTGCACCAGTGTCTCACCACCTACAGCATAAAAAACTTCTTTCTTATATCTAGTCTGAATCTTCCCTCTCTTAGTTATTGCCCCTTGTCTTATCAAATGGGTGTTGTTTATTTAGAGAGCCCAGTGTTTGGCAGGTATGAGCAGGTTAAATCTTAACTCTTTTATGTGGGGAAGAAAAAAAAAAAAACAAACCAACTCCCCCTCATTTGATAGATTATTATACCAGAGAGATTCACTGATTTGCTTCACGGGGTAGAGCACATTCATAGCAAAATCAGGATTTTCACTCTCCTCTCCCTCTTCCTGTATCATTCCACTATTCCCTTCTAGCAATTCCCCTCAGATCTCTCTGCCCCAGCCCCTTCCTCCTTTAAAAGAGCATTATTTTTGGTCTCTTCTCACCTGTCCCTGCTCACCACAAATGCTTTGCACCTGCTGCAGCACCGCTCTGAATGAGTCATTGCCCACCATGGGGTATAAAATCCTGCGTGTGCAGCTGAGACCTTGTGGTGCCCCTGACACCAGGCTGAAGGGGGAGGTGAGAAGCTGGTCTCATCTTTTTGGTTTTGGAGCCTCTTTTTGTTTTTTGGAGGCAAGGTATGGGCTTCTGAGCTGCTATTTGATGAAGTGAGGTGATACATGCTCCAGGAGTTGATGGTGTAAAGGTGTTGGTTTTATTTCTGTTAGACTAGCTGTGGAGTTCTGGGGGGGAAGTAGGTGGAAAGAGGGAAACAGGAGTGAAATTGTTTAGTTTTCATTTTCCCTGGCCAAACAAGCACTTAAAGAAAAAAACCCAAACAAACTGAAACAAGCTTATGTGTGGGATGTTGTTTAGGAAGTCCTCCTCCTTTGCAGAGAGAGTATTAGGGGAAGGTGACCTCTGCAGCTGAAAACACTGGAGGAGAATCTGTAATTGATGGAAAACTACTAAGGGTGCTGTAGGCCTTGCTTTGTGTGTGGTTTTTTTTTTTTTTTGCATGCTCTTGTGAGCAGAGAGAGGCAGCCCCTTGGGTTCCACTCTGACGGCGGGGAAGAGTTGGGTGCGTGGGCTGAGGCTCGTACTTGGATGCTCGAAGTTCCCTTTGCAGCGGGCGACCCTCTCCGAGTGCCGCGGGTGGCGTGCAGCGCACAAAAAAAAAAAAAACAAAAAACAAAAAAACCAACCCCAAAGCCCCACCGTGGGAAGGCGGGAGCCGATGGACGGGCGGAGCGGAGTGGGCCGGCCCCCGGCGGGGCGGTGTCGGGGGCCGGCCCGCTCCGCTCCGCCCGTGCGGCCGCGGGGCGCTGGGGGCGAGCGCGGCGCGCCGCCGAGGTACCGGGAGGCGGCGGCGGGAAGGCAGGTGAGGCCGGGGGAGAGGGGAGGTGGGCTCCCTCCGCTGCGATCCCAGGAAAAGGAAGGGGGAGGGAGGGGGCACGACCAACACCCCACCCCCAAGGCGAATTTGCCCCGTCTTTATTCATTTTTATTTATTTTTTTTTTTCTTGGTAATGATGCTCAGCGCATCCTCGGCGCGGCTCTTTGTTCCCGGCGAACGGGCTGGTCCCTGCAGCCCCGGGGGATGGAGGGGGGGTGGGGTGGGGGGAAGCCGGGAGGGTGCCGTCCTGCCCCCTCGGAAAATCCGGGGGGTGGGGGGGTGTTTTTTCTTCTCCCGGTGTTGGGGTGTGTGTGGGGGGGTGACCCCTGCTGTCCCTCTGTCCTGCTGTGGGCCTGGGCTGCAGAAACCCCCGGGTGGGTGGTCGCACTTGATCCGTGTGCGTGGCGGGCGGCTGTAGAGGAAGGATGCACTCCGGGGTCTTTTAAGCTCACCTGTAAATATGACTCGGGAGGACAGGGGGATGGATCCGTGCCCCGCAAGCACTGGGTGTAATCAAGCCTTGAGCCATCCCTAATCCCATTCCCTGGCCAACAAGCAGGTTCTACCTGAGCTAAAAAGGCCTGACAAAGTGTATTTAATCTGATCCTAAAGCTTCACCTGCAGAGACTCATGATCCTCCAGGAGATCTACTGCATGGTGTTGCTCTCTGCGTTAGGTGAGGCGCTTAAATTTCTGAGTGTTTCTTGCTGATTGGAATCTGAACACTACCACTCTGTTCCCAGTCAGTCTAAAGAGCAGCATTTCCATCCTTCTGGTGTTTGAAAACTACTACACTCTTTGGCCTCATTCTTAACTCCCCCCTCTCCCCCCCCCAATCTTTTTAATCCCTCAGGAATTCAGTAGACCTCTGACTTCTGTGGTGCCGGGGACCTGGCATGGGTCAGAAGCCACGAAGAACTATGGCTTTTACTTGCAAATCTGAGTAGGGATTTCCTTAGGTGGTCTATGCTGTTCTGAACAAAGCAAAGGGACTGCTTAGTGGTTGGGGGAATAATGTCTAAAACATGTCATGTCTTTTGTTTCTCAAAGAACTACTGCTGGAACACCAGTGCTGGAAGTGGAGGTGATGTATTATGTATTAAGGTGCCTCTCTAGGACTCATAGGAAGCTGTCCTTACAGCATATTAATCTCTCGTTCATTTGCTTGTAAGGATTTGCCCTCAAAGGTGGAGGAAGATGTGGCCCTCTGCTGCATGGTTGTTTCTACATAGTTTTGCTCATCCAACTTGGGCTGTGGCGGGTGCGGAGTCGTGTCGCTGTTTGGGATTTCGAGAGCTGCTGGAGAGGGCTTAACTGGTTGAGTGTTTATCTGAAGTGTGTCTACAGTTCACTCGATTGAACTGGGCAAGGACATAATATAAGATGAAGTGAAGGCATTTCTCAGCTTGTGGGCAAAAGTAGGAGTTGGAGCTCTGCAGTGTATTATGCTGGCTTTTGTATTCAGTGTGGGTAATAAGGCTTGGATAGCATACATTACCACTCGGGTAACATAGCATTTGACTGCTGGCAGTTTCTTGCCTTGTGTATTTTGGCTAAATCTTCACATTAAAAGATTTGCAGCAGGTTAGTCCATTTCCCTTCTCAATCGGGGTGAATTGCCGAGCCAACCACATCCAGGACTGTGCAGCCAGTCAAAGCTGGCATAATCAAGCTTGTACTTGGAGGTGTGAAAAGCTGTGTTCTGCAAAGACTAGGCAGTGTTGTGTTGTTTTTTTTTTTTTTTCTGAAGCTGACCTGATAATCTCCTGTGCTCGCTGCTATATGATGCATGCAGCCACTTCAGACTCAAGAGTACAAGTGCCCTCTCTGTGTGGGAGAGGGATTGTGAGAACAGGGGTATTAATTCAAGTGAGTTAAAAGCTTGATGTGCTTTTTTTTGTTGCTGTTTCAACAGTTCAGGAAAAACACAGCCAGAACTCAACAAAGGCAGAAAATAACTGCAAAAGGGTCTCTTGAGTGTTTTCTCTAAGTAAAGTGGCTGGGTGAATCTCTAAAAAGCCATCCTAGTAAGTAGCTGTGCACAACTGGGGCAGAGAGGAGAGTTTCATCCTTTGCAGCACATGTCCACAGACTGCTGGTCCATGTAACGAACAGCTATTGAACAAGAGATATCCGGTCTACTCTGTGCTTGTCCCCTTCAAGCCTGCCCTGTTGGAGTGACCATACCAGCCTGGAGTTCCGTCTGAGCTGGTTTTATCACACCTCCCAAGAGCTGACTCTTCAAACGGGTCTTTCAAATTCACAGAGGGGATTAATGGTTTAATAGCTATTGCCAGTGCTGATCGTGTGGAGCAAGGAAGCAGCCTGGTTCGGGAGGATCCAACTGAGTGTGCAAGAGTGCTTTGACTGATGACCAATTCATCTTTATTGTCCATCAGCTTAGTGACTTGTTCACAGTAGTAGATGGTTCTTATTCTGATGGGCAGCTTCTGGAAATGCCTGGTTTTGGCACCCATTTGTAGCCTAGAAGTCCTTTGTGCTCATTTCCAGCCTACCAGGTGTTAAAAGAAAACTTAATTTTTTTTTTTTTTTTCCCATGCTAAAGATAAAGCACCTTGGCTGTCTGCAGTTGTGCTGCCTTTGTGTCTCAGGGAACTGCATCTCTTGGGATTTGTTGTTATTAAGTGCAGGGGAAGTAGCTGGTGGTGTCTCTTGCCCTATGTGTTTCCTGTTTGAAGCAAGGATTAGTTTTCCACCCAGAGCCTGGCCAGTGCTTGGCATCTGTCCTCCAGGGCTTTGGCTTGGAGAGTGCCAGGTGACATCTGGAGACAAGGAGCTCCTGCGGCATGAAATACTGAGTTATTCTACAGCTTCAAGCTAGTAACGCAAAACCTACAGCTTACTATAGAGGAGACACTTGGTCAGGGCAGCGTGTTCCAGCCTGCTTTTATTGCTTGGCTGAGGCTGTAGAGCAGACTGATTATAAAAATAGCCAGATGGGAGGATGAATGTATAGCCCAGTGCAGCTCGAGTAACAAACCTCTCTGTGGCTGGCTACCTGCTAAAACCTGGACCACTTTTGCATTAAGTGGAACTGCTACAGCAAAGTGTCAAACTCCGCTTAAGAAGATAGCCAGGTCACTGCTGTTCATACACTGTCTAATCCAGCCTCTTCCTAAAGCTAAGTAGATCTTAAGCTCTGACTAATCTTCTTTGAAGCGTGAACTTGTGCCATTATCCTGCAGCAAGCTCCAGTGCCACTATCTCCAGCTTTTGCTGAATGTAGTGGTCTAGGTTAGCTTAGATCTAGTTGTGGATTTCCTGAGCAAATAATGCTCCAACATTATTTTCACCCTTTACAAATGTATAACTACAGTTAACAGAGCTTTTTCAGACTGGGGCGGAAACAGTGCGAGGCTGCCCAAAGTACCCTGGGAGCTCTTGTGTCAGGCTAGTACTGACTGCCCATGGTATCTACTAGCCAGAAGGAGGAAAGGCTCTTAATGCTCTTTTTTTTTTTTTTTTTTACATTTTAATTAATGGATCTCAAAAAGCCAGCCTTCTAGGGAGCAGCTTTCCCTCTTGTTCACTGCCAGTCCTGATCCTAGTAAAGATGGAGTGAGCTTGTTGGGGGAGGGAGATTAATGTTTCAGTACTTCTGCTCACCACCTCCTGAATGTCTCGGGATATTCGAGAACCAGAGCTAAAAACCTACAAATGTATATACATATGCATAATGTATATGACTGCAAGAGAAACGCTGACTGTCTTTCAAGTGCAGCTGGAGTTCTGCTTGGGTTTAACCACTGGTAAAACTATGTGCACAGCCTAAAAAGACTCCTGACTTATAGATAAATTGTATTTAGATCCAAACTGTTCTTTACTTAAAAAAACAAACCACAAAACCAAACACCAAAAAAACACCGCCTCTTGATGTTTCAATATGTTCAATATGTCTGATCTTAACTGGCACTTGCTAAAGTAGTGTGAGGTGAAAATCATTTATATTCATCAGCATGACAAGGCAGATGCATGTCATTGGGCACTATCAATTTAAGTTGCATAATATGCTCTTAGTGCTTTTTAATTACAAAAGCACATGAAGGATTAGCCTGGAAGAATAGCTGAATACTGTCAGTTTTCAACTATCTTTTTTGGCAGGCAGGGTAGAGATAGAAGGGTGGCCACCCATCCTCCAGAGAAAGGAGATACCTTCCACTTTATTTTTAGTATCTATGCTGTTGCTGGTGAACAGCTTCTCGGTGGTTTCTGTTTGTCCCTGAGCACCTGGTGCATGTGTGTGGCCTGTGACAGGGGATTATTCCAGCAGCTCAAACTGCTGAGGGTCAGGGCTGCAGAGAGAGTGGAAAAAGTGGCTTGGTGTCCCCTGAAGGTTCAACCAGGTGATGGAGCCTGTGGTAGCTGACTCTGACCTGTGTCTCTCTAAGCTGGTAATGCTGAGGTTGTCTTCTGTGCTACAGACAGCCCTGCAGATCATAAGGGTCTTCAGCTAGAGAAGTCGTTCTCTCCTGTGTGGAATCAGAGGTACGTTTTACAATGGAAGTACAAATAGCTGTATGTGACCACACCACATATATTATAAGCTTTCTGGTGTTTTGGTTGTGTTTAGTTGACTGGACCCATCCAATAATGCTTTCCAAAAGGAGACCAATGTACAGGAGTAGCTGGACATAGAGGGCCTGTGAGTTAGATGGACTAGCACCAATGTGGTGTTACTGAGATCCCTCTCCCCACAACAGCGGTTGCCTCTGCACAACATCACGTGGGTGCCTGAGAAAACACGGAGTGACACACCATTGTGTAACAAAGCAGTGCTAGGCAGCTTGCTGCTGTGCTGTGTGTGTACAAATGCAAGTCACAGTTATCTACATGCTGTTTGGGGTGGGGAAAGGAGTCTGGGGTACTCATCCTGGTGTCCATGAGTAAGTCTGCAGAGGGTGATCTTTGTTCTTCTTTGGGAGACTGAGGGGTGGTTCTGACAACACCAACCTCTTTCCTTACTAATAGTCATTAGTCCTGTGGCTCAAAAGTAAGAGCAGTTCACTTGTGAAACAGAACATACCAGCCAAAGCAGGTGAAGCAGTTGCTGGTTTGAGGCTTCTTGTGGTAGGGCTTGACTGTGCCACTGGCAAACTTCCTCCTGGAACTGGGAGGACCTTACCAGATGTGCTGTGTGATGGAAGGCTGTTTGCTGTGTGTTTGAGACTTGTGTGACCAGCTGTCCTGAATGTGATGAGTGGGGCCTTGGATGGGATGGTCTTCTGCTGTTGAGTGATGGTGCAGCAAGCCCAGGACTAAGAGGTACCTGCCCGGAGGGAGCTGGCTGAGAGCAGGCTGCTGCTTCTGTGAGGTCCTCCATCTGTCCGGCAGCCTGAGCTGTGTTACTGGAGGCAGCAGAGCCTGCCAAGAACAGGCTGTCAGCTGGCTGGATCACTGCTGGGCTACTGGTTCAGTGCTCTCTTGGAAACTCTTGAAGCATACAGTGATTATACAGTTGAAACTTTCTGGAAGTGCCTCCATGGTGCAGTGCAGCATAAATGCTGTGCTAATGCAGCAGTGCTGCTCTCAAGGCTGTAGCCTTTCTCCATGGGGCCAAGGAGCTCGTACAGGACATGACACTAATGCAGTTCTAAAGCCTTCTGTTTTGGCTTTGGTCCTCTGTTGTGCTCTACAGACCCACCTTGTTCTCTGTGCAAGTTCCCTGGTGTCCTCCTGTGTCGATGCACAGGACAGGGCTTGCCATAATGGGCCTGACACTTCAGTCTGGCCCTGACAAGCATCAGTCCTGGACTTGGTAGAGGACAAACAGGTTGTTCCTCACCATACACTTGCAAGTCTGGCTGCTGCGTGGAACATAGTACTCTACCACTGGGGCGAAAGCTTGGCAAGGTCTGTCTTGGACTTCAGATCAAGATGTGGTTTTTGTCTGGCATGACACTTCAGACTGAGTAGGCTAGGAACAGTAAAATAGATGGAGGGATCAGTTGTTTGGCGTGTATAGGAGGGAGTCTGCTCAGAACTGGCCCTAGACTAGCATGCTTGGAACTTGTTGCCATTTATTTAAGGCCCTGGGTCATAGATGGTTATGGGTACGAGTAATCTCCATTCTTTTTTTTTTCCTTTCTAGGTCTTGCATTCTGGACTTGTCAGCCTTGCAGACTTCTGGGCACATCTCTTTTCAGCTATGAGTAGATCAATAGGATTTAACATCTGCGTGGTCACCTGCAGTATCCTGCTCTTGTCTTCCAGTCCACCATGCCTTGCATCTCCGCTGCAGAAGCAGAGGGACATGACAAAGGTCCAGCATGGCCCCTGGGCAGGAAATGGGGTAGAAGATGAAAGGACAGACATTCAAAACTGGAAAAATAACCTGGGCCCTTCTGAGCAGTCTGTCTCTGAAGACCCATGTGGAGCATCAGCAAAGCCATCTGGGGCGCCCCTAAATGAAGCTTTCACTGCAGAAAGAGAAATGCTGCCTGTAAGCCCGAGCCATGTTGTCCCAGGCAGCCAGGGCCTGGGTGCTCACACCTCTGCTGTGGCAGTGGCTGCCATAGATGAGGAGGAGCTTGGTCCCACACAGTCAGAGCTGGATGAGGCTGATGCATTCAAGGCCATGCTGACCACAGCTGTGACCACGCTGAACCCTGCTGTCCAGGAGGAGTCTGTTGGTGGCCCCATTAGTGAGAGCGCCACAGAGGGTGGTGTTGAAGTAGAGCGCAGCTCTGCTGTCCTCTCGGCAAGCCCCCTTTCTGGGACAGCTGTGGAGGAGGAGGAGGTAGAGAGCAGCTCGAGCCCCTCAGCTGCTCCCCAGCCCACACTGTACCCCAGCTCTCCCACCTGGGAAATGGCGAGTGACCACCCTGTCCTCCCAACTCCCCAGGCCCATGGTGTGGCCTCTGAGGTGGGAACGCCAAGAGCCCGCACAGGGAGCCCTCTGAAGTTCCTGGCTGTACGAGCATCTGTGGCTGCAAAACATCCCCTTGTGGTGACTGAGGCCTCCCCCCGCCTGGAAGCAGGGATGGGTGTCAGGCAGGGAGAGCTGCCTGCCACTGCTGGCACTGTTGCCAGCCACCCTGTGGACACCGTACCACCTGACTGGGATGACACAAAGCTGGGGGACATAAATCAAGGGGGAAGCATGTCTCATGAGGAGGTGACAGAGGGGGCAACAGAACCATCCCAGACCGCACAGGGAGGCGTGGGGGAGGAAGAGGATGCAACAAGAGTGCTGCCATCCCCGACATCCCCTCCACCAACTCCTGGGCTTGCTGAGGAGACCAACTGCACAGTGCCAGTGCAAGGGGAGGAGGTGCCAGCAGCTTCCACGGGCAGCAGCAATGCTCTCCACACTGCGAACCTGACGGGTGTAGACACGGCTGGTCTTGGCTCACTGGAGAGCATAAATGCAGTCACAGCAGAGGAGGAGAGAAGCATCCCACCATCACAGCCAGAGGCTGCTGTGGTGACAGATACACAGTCTGATCTCTCTCCTACTCCGGAAAGCTCATGGAAAGGTAAAATTTGCCTGTTAAAGACACTTGCCTCTAAGTGCAGATTTAGGAGGGATGTGTGTGGGAACCTGTGCTTCCTTTCAAGGAGATAAAGGGGAAAAAGGTGTGATCTTGATACCTGCAATAGAGGTAGGACATCTCTTCCCCGCAGGAAAGGTTATGGACCTTTGTGGAGGGGTAACAGCCTAAACAGGCAATTCAGATCCATAAAGTACTGCTGAGCTTTGGCTGTTCCTATACATCATGTCCCTGTGTACAGGTGGGCACAGTGTGTTGGGTGGTACCCTGTCCTGACAGTTATGTGAAGCAGCTGCACTGAGCTGCCTCTTCAGCTGGGAGAGGGTGGCTGTAGTAGCAAACAGGAAAGGTGAGACTGGAAAGGCTGTGGCAGCTGAGCCTGAGGTTGAAGGGTGTACTTGATTATGGAGGTCTCTAGAGGATTGGAGTCTTGTCAGCAGAGACTTGGTGCTAGTTAAAAAAAAAAAGACAAACAAAAAAACTTGCTTTGTGAACTTCATTAAGTTGTGCATGTGTGTTGCTACCAAAGCAGGGGCTTTGGTTTTGGTGTTCACATAGTGGTTGAGGGGGTACAGCTCTAGTTTGGTTGTAGGTATCTCTCTGACCAGAGAAGTAAATCTGCTTCGAATAACCCTCTGGTATGACTCTCCAGTGACTAGGGAGCCCAGCCTCTGACCAACTGGTTAAACACTTGGTTTCAAGGAGGATAACGCTTCCCCAAGTGTCCCTTTGATGTGGCACATGGAGCCATTAGCTCACTCTGAAGCCCTGCAAAACAGAGAGGGAAATAATTCTTGGGGGTTAAATGAATTGGCATCTGGGATCGCTTGACTGTCAACTGCTATTTGTGGACACTTGCAGTCAGTGCAGAAGATGCAGAGGCAATGGATGGCTGTAAATGCTTTCTAAATCCAGGCATAAGTGAGCTGTCACAGTAGCCTGTGTGTAACTGATGTCCTCCATGACTTTAGGAGGATGCTCAGATCAAAAGATCTGTCTGGAGCTCTGTGCTGTCCTTTGTAACAAAAGCTCCTGGTGTTGTCTCCCCACCCTAGAGTGGACAGTCAGGGCCTGGCCACAGCTCCAGTGTTTTGTGCCAGATCTGTTTCCAGTGGGAGGAAATCTTCCTCCTTGACAGCCTCACATGGGCTGATGTTGTCACCCTGTACTGTATTTACCTGCAGAGATGACACCTTCAGTCCACTGATGTTTCTACTCAGTGTTTAAAATATAGGGGGTGCACCTAAAAAAAGTCTGGTCAGGTGTTGGACAATGACATGTTCCTAGGCTGATGAGGAACATGAGCTGGGGCTTGCAACTTTGTTTTAATTGCTGGGCATCTTAATCTTCCCTCTTAGACTACAGAGGCAAAAGGACAACTCCCACTCACTGCATCCAAAAGATCTAGCTTTTGCTGTAAAAGAAGGAAAGCTAATTGCATACTGGTGCTGCACCCTGACTGATTAATTTCTAGATTAATTTATAAGCACTTGACTTGTCAGCAGGTTCCCTCTCTGCTGTTTCCCAGATGTTGGGGAAACAACACTATCAATAAGACTTGTGCAACAAAAATAAACCCTTCTACAAAACTGAAGTCTTGTAGCCATGAGAGCTGGTCGCTAAAAGCGCTGCTCTGGCAGCCTCACTTGCTTTGAATGGTATTTCACACCACAGGTCTGCAGTGCTGTGCTCCCATGGCATTGCTCCCTGGTGAAGCCACATGTCCCTAAAGGGGCAATTAAGAAAATGAGGACTCATTCTGCTGCTTTCATTCCTGTTATGCATGTTCTCACATCTGTCTTCGTGCTGCACTGTCCTAATGATACTTGTCTGGACCTGCTGCTTGCTCTGTGGCTCTAGAAATGCTACTGCCTGGAGTTCTATTCCTTCAAACCTCTGCTTTGTTACTGTCAGCTGTCCTGTGAGTTGGTACTGACATGCGTTCTCGCTGTAGGTGTTACTCACGAGGTGACAACAGTTGCCCAGGAGGCTGATGTTGCTCTGTCAGTCGTGACACTGGAGCCTGGTGCTACCCAGGGAATGGGAGCTGCAAGTCTTCTGCAGGAAAACAGTGGGGAGGACACCCAGATGACAACTGCTCCTAGTACCACTGAGGTGCTGGTGGCAACTGGTACTTCCTCTATGACAAACATTCCAGATGTAGAAGGTAGGGTTCTGCTTTGGTATATGCAAGTCCACTTCCACACAAGATGAAATGGTACATCTGAAGCAAATAGCAGTGCTTGGGTACTGAAGTCTCAACACTCAGCATCTGTATTCTAAGTGACTTTTTCCTAGCCTTCTGCGGGATGCCTCTAGCCCTGGGCTGCCACTGCTTTCTGCCTATGCTGACAGATCCACCATATTGAAATATGCCAGTATATGTGGCTTTTTTTTTTTTCTTTTTGCCCCAAATAAAGATGGAGTAGAGACTTTAAAAAAAAAAAAACCTACCCCAAAATAAACAAAGCCCCCACACCTATCCTTGCTAGCAAGCTGACTTTTAGCCTTAGACATTTCAGCCAGTTTTATTTATGGAGGGAGAGCTCTTACTTCTGGAGCCAAAGGCAGTCACTGATTGCTGATGCTCAGCCCAAAGAACAAACATCAGAGCAACATGGGAGCGATGGCAGGTGCAGGGGAGGTGGTGTGGTGTGCATGACCCCCTTGCAAGAGTCCAGCAGTCCTTTGGGTGCATGAGCCTGCATTCCACTCCATTGAGGAATGGTGAGTTTTTTGAGTTGATTCAGCTTGTATAGAAATGCTTTAAGCAGCCGTGTTCATCCAGCTGCTGCTGCCTGGCTTGATGTCCCCTTGGCAGGTATGCGTAGGAGCCTGTCTCCTTAACAGGGGTGTAGCAGGGGTTCCCTTAGCGCAAAGCTGACTTTGAGGTTGAATGTATTTCTGTAGTAGTAGGTACCTCTGTAATGAAACTGCTGCTGGGCAGCTTTTCTGGTAATTCTTATAATTCAGGGCATCAAAAGAAAAACCTATTTGCATTGTATCTTTTAAATTAAGGTCCCCTTGTAGGGGAGAGAAGGCTCTTCTGGCAGTTTCCACTAATTAATTTGCTTCTGGGATTTAATTATAAATTCAACTAATTTTTATCTTTGTAATAAACAATTAGATCTGTTACTTGGTTCAGATCTCTACCAGTGTCTCAGTGCTCTGATCTTGCTATGGGGTGGTGACTAGGAGTCCTCAAAGCAATGGAAGTAAAACATAGCTGAGTTCTCATTAAGGGGAACCTCCTGTGTTGGCTGTCCTGGAGGAGAAGCTTTCATTACAGCAGAGCCACTTGCACATCTTGAAAGAGGCAAGAGTTTAATAACTTCCACTCTGAGTTAAGTTTTCATTATGGAGTTCTTAAACAGTGGGGTTTTGAATATTGTTGTGCCAAACTGCTCCTGCTTTGTGTCTTCTGTAGATCTCACAGATGTGGTCCTGGTCACCAGTGAGAAGGCTGTTCCAGCCCCTGGTGGGTTGTCTGCTACCCAGTCTGGACAGACAGAGGAGCCATCCAGCAGAACTGTGGTCCTAGTGACTCCAGCATCAATGGCATCTTCTGTCAGGAGGACAGCTCTTCCATCAGTGAGGAAGATCAGTACAGCTGTGACCTATGGGCTGGACCGCCTGGAGTCAGAAGGTACCACTGATCACAAGGCTAAAAGACGGGTGGTTTCATGCAGAGTGGCCCGCTTGCCTTGACACTGAGCTCCCCGATTTGTCTGTTTGGCATGCAGCTATGTGCATATGTTATGTTTGCTAATAAAGTTGTTGAATAACCTGTCCCCTTCCAGGAGGTACAGGAAGCAAGCAGCAAACAGTGTCATGGAGGATGCTTGAAACTCAAGTGTCTGTGGCAGGAGGGATGGGGTTTCCCCTTGGAGAGGGAGCAACAGTGGTATTATGGTTGCAGTAGAGTCTGGCTCTGTGCACCTGTAACTTCTGGTGTGTACATCCATTGCAGAGCCTCTGTACCAGGTAACACTTACAGAAACATCTTCAGAAAGCTGGAGAGCCCGTGCCACCCTGTTGCCAAAATTCTCGCCATGTGCAGTGCAGGGGCATGTTCAACATCAGATGGCTATCTCGGTGTCCAGCTGGCCGAAACCTTGCCAGAACAAGTGATGCCCTATTTACACTCCCTGTGACACTGCTGGGAGAGGCAAATGATGCATCCCCTTTTGAGATGACCTTCTAGTTCAAAGCTACCTGCTAAGCTGCTGTCCCATCATTGACTCCTCCAGCCTTGCCTCACCCCTGGGCTCCCTTCTCAAACTGCTTTTGCCCACTGCCAGTCTTGTAGTCTCTGCTCCCTGGATGTCTTCAGGTAGCTGAAACCCAGTGATGCAAACTCCACCCAGGCAAACACCCATCAAGAGAGGTTTAGGTAAAGTGGATTCTACTCTAGAGCTGGTCTGCAGCTCAGATCTGCTATCTCTTCAGCTCATCCATGATTCTCCTGCAGAGAATTGCTTTACTTCTGCTTCTTGCTCTTTCTCCTACTTAAACTCTTCTCTGCTTGCTCATCCATCCAGTTTTGTGCTCTGGTGTCTGGACTGACACCACCTGGCAGGGATTAATCTTTCTGCCTGCTCTGTTCCTCTTCCTTTCTTGACCTTCTCTTGCCTTCGTATTTTACTGCAAAGGTTGGCAGCCCTCCAGAGGTGGCATGCCAGATGGTATTTTTCTTCTGATTAGATGTGGGGTGCCATAGACAACAGCTAATCAGCATCCTTCCTCTGCATGAAGCAATAACTCCCACTCCTGTTAAGTTTAGAGGGCAGCAGAAGCTGGGAGCCCTCCTCGCTGCATGGGTGAGGTGCTGCAGCTCCTGCCCTCTCTCAGGCTTGCGGCTTGCTTTGAAGCCTGCCATGAGTTCTCTGGGCCTCCAGCTACGGATGCCAGGATCCCCTTTCCCCTTGCCAGGATGAGTCTTGCCTATATCTGGCAATGTGAGGATGTGGTGCTGGTGATGGGAGAGTGGTAGCAGGGGAAGAAGGGTTTGTGTGTGGGGGGGGAGACCTGATCTTTCAGGCTGGGAAATAAGGTTTCTGCTTAGCCAGAGCAGTGTGATTCAGGAGGCTAAACTGTTTCTGAGCCCTCTGGGATCTCCTTTAGAAGCCTGGTTTTCTGCACAGGAAGATAAGAGGGATTTCCGTTTTAACTGAGCATTTGCTTCTCCCTATTTAATGAGACTTTCTGCATAGGCGTTTAGAAAAACATTTTTTTCTGCTCTGACATAGGACTGCTGTGACTTTCTTGGGTTCCTACGGAGCGCTCTTGTGCAACCACAGGCCTGTTTGCTCTGCTCTTGAACAAGCTCTGAGCTCCTCGAAGGGCAACTGTGGACTGTAGCTAGGACCGGCTTTCCTAAATGATGACTCAACTAGAAGGCTGTGGGTTTCTTGGCTCTGGGGTATAGCTCTGCAGGTGCCTGTCCTCCAAGGGACACAGTGCTCTCTGGTGTGCTGTGTGGTTTTAACAACTGGCACAGCTTTTGTGGTCTAAATCTCTTCTGATCCACCCAGACCTTAGTGCGGTGAGTCAGAATTTTCCCTGGTGTTAGGGATCACCAACCCACATCTTGTAAAATGGGACAAATACCACTTGGGGATAGGCTTTCTGCCTGGGGATGCTACTGCCCCACTTAAGTAAAAAGGAAGCTTTTGAGCTGCAACTCCGCTTTCTAATATATTTTTCTCCATGTAATGGCAATTAAGGGGGTACCACATCCTTGTGGTGGAGTAGTGTTTGGAAGCTTGGTTTCTGTTTCCCCCAAAATTACAGTTCCTAGTTCTTACTCTTGGAATATCTAGATGCTGTCAGATACAAGATGTTTGGGAGTGCTTTTCTGTAAAGGAATACTGAGCTCCAGCCCAGGGTGCTCAAGTTCCTGTGGGTTGCAAGGTCAGACATCACTGCTGTTGCAGGCATATGCTTGGGTCCCCAGTGAGGGATCTTGGGCCTTTGGAGGGAGACTGTGCTCTGCCCACCAGTGGAAGAAATGGAAGGAGCTGAGTGAGCTCAGCTGGTCTCCACTGCCTTCAGTGGGGCCTGCTCACTTGCCTCGCTGTGGGCCTGGTTCATCATTAAATACAAACCCCTGCTGTTCAGCTAGCTCTGTTTCTTGGGGACCATCTGTGCCAAACTGCCTGCAGTTAATTGCATCAGTATATTCACCTACCTGGCTTGGATGCAAAACTGTTTTAAAATTCAAATTGCACAGACAAACATGAGGTGCTTTGAATATGTCTCTAGATAAGCGTATCTTCCTCTCTAGCGGACTCTGGAGAGATTAGCTGGGCAACAAATATCTTCCTGCCTTGACTCTGTGGTGAGACTGGTTCTACTTGCCCTTCCTAGTCAGAGAAATCCTATAAAAGGGATTATAGAATATGGGGATGGGACACAGCAGAGGCTGAGGCTTACTTGTCTGGGAGACTTAATTATATATTTTTGTTCCTGTGCCCGGAATTTGTGTGTCTCTAGCAAGCTAGACACTGCAGTATTTTCCCTGGGGCTCCTAGGTTCCAAATGTATAATCTAGTTCAGTTTGCTTGCTCAGGACCACTGTGTAAGTCTCCCAATGCATTCTGAAAAGTGGCTCTCTTGAAAGAAACCGCTTTTCTCTTGGACTAGACTCCTTTGCCGTAACATCCACCATGATAGGTATGGGTAGAGATGGCTGCACTCCATGAGCATGGCAGCGTTTGGCAGGTGTAACTTTCTGATGTGCCAACTAGCCTGCCATGTTCCCTCTCCTGCAAGACCCTTGTGGTGCTTAGCTAAAACCTGGTGGCCAGAGCACAACAGCAGCTGGCTCCCCTTGGCTGGTCCTCAAGCAGCTCCTGTCACTGTTGTGTACAGAATGTGATCCAGGGGTGCTTTGAGACTAAGCAGAAGGTAGGTTAGCATGCTTCCTACAAGGATCTTGAAGGCCATGTCATCCTTGCATGCTAATCCTAAACCAGCAGTTAGTATGGAACTAGCCTGCTGCCAAGAGTGATGCATCGCCCATCACAGACTGGATAAAAAGGATATGATTTGTTGGTGTTTTTGACTTGCCTAGCCCTTTTTTATTTTTGGTGTGTGTGCACCTCTTCCACCTCCCCCCAAAATTCCAAAACTGCTCTGCAACAGTGTGTAAGCCCTAAGGCTGATTCCTCTTGGCTGTAGTTGCTGGGATGTGGGCTGCTTACATGGTTCAGCTGTCATGTAGGCTGCTGGATATGGAGGGTGCTTAGAGCTTTATAAAAGCAGGAGATGCTCTACCTATTGTGTGGTGTCAAGAACAGTCAATAGCTCTGAAAATGGGCAACTTAAAGTCAGCTGCTCTAGAGGGAGGAGATCTGAGCCATGTAGCTCTTGAATGTGAAGTGCTCCTCATTAGTCAGGCTGGCTCTCAACCTGCAGCTGGCAGAATCCTGGTCTTTAGGGTGGAGGGGTTGGAAAGGCAGTGTTGGATATCTGCTGCCTAGGACAGCACAGCGCTGTTTCCAGTACTCTGCCTGGTTAGCTGGCTTGCCCCCACCTGATGCAGCATTTGGCTGTGGAGAAGCCCCTTGATGCTGAAGCACAGCTGGCACTGCTCTTGGGACCAGCAAATCCAGTGTCCTGTGGTCATGGGGTACCTCCCCTCTGAACCTTGGCTGTGGGTTGCACTGTGTTTGTTCTGTCTGCTGCATTAAAGGCTGTTTCAGAACAGTGCCAGTATGAAGCTTTAGGCTTTCTGACCTTAACATATTAGTGATATTTTAATACCTACTTGTGTCTGGGTTTAAACGGTTCCTATTGTTCTTTGCTGACCTGCGTACTGAAGTTTACCTTTCCAAGGAAACCGTAGCTTAACTAATTTCAGTGAGAAGAGCTCTCCTAGTCATCTTCTCCATTCTCTTCTGTTTCCTCTGCATCTTGTTCTTGTACACAGTCATCTAAGCTGCATGTCATACTTCAGAAGTGAGGGCAGTGGTTGCCTTTTTTGAGAAAATACTTCAGAACTTGTAGCTGTTTACATAATTTTAGAAAAGACCCTTTTTAACTCTCCTTATGCTTTTCTTCTGAGCTGTGTCACAGTTATCAGGAGCCGCCTTTTTCTGGATGTGAAGAGTATTTTTGCTGGAACTCAAGTCTCTGACTGGGATTGCTATTTGGATCCTGACTGCATGGATTAAGACCTACCTCATTAAATCTCTGCAACCCCATTAAAAATTTAAATGAGGTTGCAGGGGTGTAAATAAGATAGACACTTAGCCCAGCGTGGTTAACTAGCCTGGTACTATAATTCCTCACCAGCTCTTTGGATATCAGCAAAATTGGCAAGGAACAGAAGATTTAAAACAAAGCACAAGCAAAATGAATTCATTAATAAATGTTTTCAGTACACACTTTTGTCTTGCTTCCAGTTTATCCCTCTGGTGCAGGTTGACCTCCATGTTCTTCACAGTAGATGGTAGTTCATCCCTGAGTCTCCTCCTTTGTAGTGGAAAACTGTAAAAAGAAGAAAATTTGTGACAATTTTGCATCAAAATCAAGTATTTTTCTTTTCCCAAAAGTGTTTGACCAAAGACAACAACTCTGCTGCTAAATCTGGTGGTGAGTTGTTTTATTTTGTGAGATCCACCTGAGAGTTGAGGAAGGAGGGGTGTGGAGGGTGATCAAACCCTTAATGAGTTGGGAGCTTGTGGGTGAACAGCTAGGAGGGTATTAGGCTAATTAAAGGCTCACTAAGAAGAGGAGCAAGGGAACTCCTGCTGTGTGCAGCCTGTGTGCTCAACCTTGTCTGCGCTTCCTTGTAGAGGGAGGCAGAACATGGTCTGGCCACGCTGCTCTGCTATGGATGCACTGGAAGCCTGAACAAAATTCAAACCCCATGATCTCTCCAGTGGCTGACTGTACCAAATAACATGCTCCAGGGCTTTATCACTCAAATACCGTATCTGCTGGACTTTATGGTCTCCAACGGCAGCTCCTGCAAGAATCTCTAGGAATGGTTTTAAAGTATCATTTGTTCGAGGTCAGGTTGGATGGGGCTTTAAGCAACCTGGTCTAGTGGGAGGTGTCCCTGCCCATGGCAGGGGGGTTGGAACTGGATGATCTCTAAGGTCTCTTTCCAACCCAAACCATTCCATGGTTCTATAATCATTGCATTGTCTTTCCCAGATGTCTGGGAAATAGTATGTGCCTGTCCAGCAGCTCTCTGGGTGGTGGTGAGCTGCACAGCTGTCTTACACCTGTTTTTTGGGAGGGGAATGAAACTTTGCGAAGTAACTGTGGTGTTTGTGGTATTCTGACACTGTTCTGGCTCCAGCAGTTTAGATGACATTTCTTAGTCTGACCTGCCTTGGTTCCTGTTCTGGCCAGGCTACGCTTGAATTTTTAACTGTATCTGACTTCTCATTTGTCCAAAATATTAAAGTTCACTTAAATCTTACTTTCATGTTGTAGCTTTCCCATGCTTAGCTTCAAGCTTAAACAAAACCAGTAGAACCCCCCTACAGTTGCTATTGAAAGGTAATTGGACTGTGTGGCTGAAAGTTTTTAATGAGTTTTTGTTTGTTTTAATCTGGGGATTAAGCAGTTTACCCTCGGAGCTCTAGGGAGGTGGATTCAGATAAGCAGGTATGCGGCAGTTTCTTCTGAAGGCTCTGCAAGGAGCGTTTTCCTCCGGAGCATCTGATGGCTGCGGTCCATGTAGGGGATAGTGTTGCTCTCTGGGGAGCTTTGGGCATTGGGACCAGGGCAAACCACCCTGCAGATTGGTTTAGCTCTTTGATTTCTGCTTCGTGCCCTGTGCAGGTGGGATGCTATATCTCATGTTGATCTGACACAGGATTTCTTGTCTTCTGGGAAGAGTCACAGGCTCTATTTTTTTCTTAATAACATAGAATCATAGAATGGTTTAGGTTGGAAAGGACCTTGAAGGTTATCGAGTTCCAAGCCCCCAGCCATAGGCAGGGACACCTCTCACTAGACCAGGTTGCCCAAGGCCATGTCCAGCCTGGCCTTGAACACCTCCAGGGATGGGGCCTCAACAACCTCTCTGGGCAACCTGTGCCAGTGCCTCACCACCCTCACAGTGAAAAACTTCTTCCTAATGTTCAATCTGAACCTGCCCTCTTCCAGTTTAAAGCCATTCCCCCTCATCCTATCACTACATGCCTGAGTAAAAAGTCCTTCCCCAGCTCTCCTGTAGGCCCCCTGTAGGTACTGGAAGGCTGCAATAAGATCTCCCGGAGCCTTCTCTTCTCCAGGCTGAACAGCCCCAACTCTCTCAGCCTCTCCTCATAGGAGAGGTGCTCCAGCCCTCAGATCATCCTTGTGGCTCTCCTCTGGATATGCTGCAGCAGGTCCATGTCCTTCTTATATTGGGGACTCCCGAGCTGGATGCAGTACTCCAGGTGGGGTCTCCCGAGAGTGGAGTAGAGGGGCAGAATCACCTCCTTTGACCTGCTGGCCACACTTCTGATGCAGCCCAGGATACAGTTGGCCTCCTGGGCTGCGATCGCACACCGCTGGCTCATGTTAAGCTTCTTGTCAATCAGCACCCCCAGGTCCTTCTCCTCAGGGCTGCTCTCCAGCCATTCCCTGCCCAGCCTGTATTTGTGCTTGGGATTGCCCTGACCCAGATGTAGGACCTTGCCCTTGGCCTTGTTGAACTGCATGAGGTTGGCTTGGGCCCACCTCTGCAGCCTGTCCAGGTCCCTCTGGATGGCACCCCTCCCCTCCAGCGTGTCTACCTCGCCAAACAGCTTAGTATCATCAGCAAACTTGCTGAGGGTGCACTCGACCCCACTGTCCATGTTCCCCAACAAAGATGTTGAACAGTACAGGTCCCAGTACCAGCCCCTGAGGAACGTCACTGGTCTCCACTTGGACATTGAGCTGTTGACCGCAACTCTTTGAGTGCAACTGTCCAGCCAGTTCTTTATCCACTGAGTGGTCCATTTGTCAAATCCATGTCTCTTCAATTTAGAGACCAGGATATTGTGTGGGACAGTGTCAAATGCTTTGCACAAGTCCACAAGTTGTGGACAAGTTGTCTTTAAATGAGGGAGGGGGATCTCATGGTATGTTTACTCCTGGCTGACATCAACACTTCGGGCCACGTGGGTGCAAGGACAAGCCAGCAGTGTCGTTTTGAACCTCTTCATGAAAATACCCTGGGGAGAAGCACTACCTTTGACAAAGGACAGGGAAGGCTGCAGAAGGGTGATCAAGGACTTAAACGGAAGTGTGAGCTCTGACTGGGAGTGATCTGAGTGGGCTTGCGGTCATCTTCCCTCTTGGCACCTGATAGGACTTGAGCTAAAAATCTCGGTAACCTGGATACTGTTGCCTGTAATAACAGATCCACCCCCTAATTTATGTCATCTGCGATGGATTCATGCTGGGTTTGTCCAGAAAATGAATCTTAAATCAAATGTTTTCTTAACTCTAGGGCTGGTGGTTGTTCCTTTCCCAGGCAGCGTGGTTGAATTGGATACTTCTGAAGATACAACATCAAACAGCTTTTTGCAAGAGAAAATGAAATTAACGTCTCTGCTGGGGCTTATTTTTTTTTGTGATTGGAAAAAATATTACCATGCCCGCAACTCTTTTCCATGTGAAAGCATTTTGTTGAGAGAAGTAAGCTCTGTATCTGCCTTCATCTGTCTTGTTCTGTCCTGTCCAATTACAGGTCATGGTCGTTAAAATCTGGACTGATTTGAATGCCCTCGCTGAACAAATCATCTCTTTCTTGTCCTCATTTTTACACTGGCTCATTCAACAACTGCATACCTCAAGTTAGAAGAGCAGTTCTGCAACAAACTAGCAAGCAAACTTGTTATAATCCATATTGCGTATTCTGCAGCGTTCTGTTTTTTGGTTTTTTTTTTTCCCCCCTTTAAAACAGCCTTGTGTTGCTAAACCTACTCTTTAGCCTGGCTCAGTGTGAAAGCAATTTTGTAGTGAGTGCTGCTGGAAATGCAGCTCTTAGGAATGATTGTTTTCTGGTCCCTGCTGGAATATCTTTTGCCCTTTTTTCTTTCATTTTCTTTTTTTTTTTCCGAAAGCTCTTCAGTGCCTTGGATCCCCTGTGACGAGCGATGAATCAGGACTGTGAAAAAGCAAGTGTGCATCCCCTCAGATGTGGGGGGAAGTAGGTTAGGATCAGAATCCAAATCTCTCCTTGTACTGTCTTTGCAGTGTCGAAGAGCGTTCCGCTGGGAAGTGGCTCCTGTAGCTCTTGGGCTTTGGCAAGCGGATGCTGAAGACCTCCTGGAGCTCAAACATCAGCTCAGCTCTGCTGCCGGGGGTCTGTTCCCTCTCCTAGATGTGGCAAGGATTTTCCTGTTACAGAAAAGCTTTGGACATGTAATTTCTCTTCTCTTGAAACTTATATAGGTAGGGTTAGGTTATCTTGCTTTGTGTGGTAGGATCCCACCCAACAGATGCGTTCTTCCCAATAGTCTCTTTCCTTGGCCCTGTGCAATAGGCCAGATGCTGATACTTCCCAAGAGAGGCTGTGCTTGATTCGGTTCCCCTTCCGGAGCAAAGCATTTAAGACTATGTTCATGCAACATGGTCTGCAAATACCCCCGATAGCTTTGCAGTGAACATGGCTGGGCTCAGCTGAACTCATCAGCGTGGGGGTTTTACCCTGATGATTTTGTATAGCTTCTGCGCCCACTGCTTGCTTGGGTATCTCGACCCACCATGGTACAGTACCCTGCCCAGAAAGTTGTCTGCACATGATGAGAGCCCATCTACATTCCTACCAGCCATGTCATTCCAAGCTGTCACAAGTGATTGTTCTTGGCAGCATTTTGGAGACATTGGATGGTGATGTTCTTACTGATCACGTGAAAGCAGAGGATTAATAATAAAAGAGCGTTGTCCTAAAAAAGCCTTCCTGCCTTGACGGGCAGCTGTGGTCATAAAAACAATGCAGAAAATGAACCTCACTGGAAGAAAGAATTTGGCAGAGACTTCTTAACACCTCTTCCTTCTCTTCTGGCGACAGAACATAGTTGTCCCTCATCCCTAATCCTGTTGTTATTTACACTCCTCTGCTTCCTATACTGTATGCCTACGTGGGTAACCAAGGCCCACTGCTGTCGTATGGGTGTGAAGTGGAAGAAGATAAGCTATGGGGTGCATGGTGGGCAAGGCACTTCAGTCTGCCCCTCCTGCCCTTTTTCCCTGTGAGTGGCTCCAGTACACACAGGAGGAAAAGAAATAGCCTCCTTGGATGCTTGGCCCATCTGTGAAATAGGTGTTATTCTTCTCACCCTGGTGCAGCGTCCTTGGGAGAGGGTGGGACTGATTTCATACTGCAAGAGAGTTATAGCGAGGGCACAAGTTGATACATGACTGCTCCTATAGCTTGCTCTATCCAGCCTTCTGAAGTCTGTAATTTAACACTTATGAATCCCATTGCTCTCTTAAATGACGAGAGCTGTAGGTGGAGGGAAGAGGGATAGCTTTGATCTAAACGTTGTCCTAAGAGACAGCATCCTGATACCACTTAGGTGGCTAGTTTGGTGTCTGTGGGGCTGGTGCAGAGATCAAAGCAGACCCTGAGTCCTCTGTCATGTTTTGGCCAGCCAAAACTTCTTGAAAAGTAGAATTTTGCTCAATAGTGTGTGAACCCAAGCTTCCCCTGTCACAGCACAGGTGGGTGTCATCATGCTCCATAGGGCTGCTCTTTACTTCACGGGCACATTATGCAGGTGATTTCTAGATCTGTGCTCTCTGCAGGTTTCACTCAGCTTGCAGGAGCCTTTGCTCAGTGCTTGTACAGGAGAGGTCTCGGCATACTGCATCTTCCTGAAGTCATGCAAAAGGTGGGTTCATCACTGGAAACCAATTAGTGCTGGCTGCTGGTTAATCACACCTTACTTGGCACTCATCAGGTGCTGCTCGGCATGCAGACCCTGCAGTACTGAGTACTGTATAGAATGATGCCTTAGGCTCATGAAGCACGCTGATGCTCCGTGTTACTGTCTAGACATCATTGTCCTCTGAGCTTGGTGTGCAGGAGGCTGGGAAGGGAAAGGATAGAGAAAATCATAGAATAGCTTGTGTTGGAAGGGACCTTTAAAGGCTATCTAGTCCAACCCCCCTGCAATGAGCAGGAACAGCTTCAACTGGATCAGGTTGCTCAGAGCCCCGTCCAACCTGACCTGGAATGTTTCCAGGAATCGGGCATCTCCCACCTCTCTCACTGGCAACCTGGGCCAGTGTTTCACCATACTCATCATAATAAATTTCTTCCTTATATCTAGTCTGAATCTGCCCACCTTTAGTTTAAAACCATTACCCCTTGTCCTATCGCAGCAGGCCCTGCTAAGAAGTTTGTCCTGAAAATCAGACCTACAGGTTTTGTCCTGCAATCTCCTTTTTAGTGTTTTTGTTTTGGTTTGGTTTGGTTTTTTTGTTAAGTTTGAATTCAGTTTGTGACTGTGAGTTAATCTATCACCGTCTAATGAGAGACTCTTACAGCTCAGGGCACAGCGAGCTATTTCTCTTGTGCGCTAAACCTGACAAATGATGGTTTCTTCAGTCTTCTGAGGAGTAAAAACGTTTGCAAATGTTAATGCAAAATATCTAAAGATAGAAACATCCCTCTTCAATGAAGGTTTCTTCAATTGAAAACAGAGGCCCCAACATAACTCTGTTGCCTTCAGCAAGGTTATGTCAACAGTGGCTTCAGCTTCAGCTCGTTACAAGCTGTTATACCAAAACAACTTTCTTCATTGCCATCGCAGCCTATTTGTAGCACGTTCCTGATGGCAGTGTTTGCACCAAGCACCATGCCCAGTGCCTTGCTGGTGCTGCTCACCCACAGTATGGGCTTACAGCCACTGCCCTGCATTAGTAGCAGCACTGCGAGTAATTCCGATTTCCTCCTGCTCGGGAGGAGCATAGGTTTCTGCAGCTGCGTGGAGTCCATAGAGAAGCGTGAAGCCATCTATGAGGAATGGGTTGTTGGTACTTTGAGTTGCCAGGAAGAAGAGCTTGCCCTGTGGTCCTCTTCTCTGCAGCATGGGACAGTCCAGGAGGGCCAAGGTCCCTCTTTGCAGTTGGTTTGCAAGGGCCCTGCTGCCATCACGGGCTGAGGCTTTTACTTGGGGGATGCTGTCTGTTGTCCAGCTGCTTCAGACACTGCTGGTTGTGGGTTTCTGCAGGGTCCAAGAAGTGCCTCATGAAGGAGGTGTGAGTGGTCTCATTTCTCTGTGCTTAGCTGCAGAAGTCATCATGGATATGTACAGTTTTGTAGTGAAAAAATGTTTTTTGAAGCAAGCATAGGGAGCTTTTGCCACCCTGAAATAGTGAATCCTATCCTATGGACATCACCAATGTTGCTAATGGATCAGTCTGGAGCCCCATGGTAAAGCCCAACCATTGCTGTTACTGGTGACTACTGTTGAAGCTGGGAACCCCCAAAAACTCCACTAAAAATTTGTTATTATGTCTCAGATCCGTTTTCTTGGTCCTCTCCTATATCTTCTCCAAACCTGAAAATCTGAATGCCTGTTACAAGGTTGTTAAGTCCTTCAAAACTAAAATCTTTGACATGTGAACTTGGAATCTCATTTTACTAGGGATTCCTGCTGCTTGCATCTTTCTTAGGTTGTACTGTTGTCACAGCAGGGAGGTGTTAAGTGTCTTGATTTTTTTTCTTTCCTGTTTCAGTGAAGGCGAAGCAGAGCCTGCTTTACAGAATACAGTGCTTATTTAGTCTGTCAAAGAGTGGCAGTGATTTCTTCACTCTTGGAGATGAGTCTTTAACTCTGCCCTAGACTACTCTTGCATTGCCCTCACTGCGGTAGAAAATACGAACGTCTGCTTGGACTGTAAGTGTTCCAGTGCTGAAGTCTCCTGGTGTTACCAGGAGAGCAGACAGGATACCATCCCTCCTTGATAGGTCCACGTGGCACGTCACAAGCAAGAGCTAGGGTTCGGTGCATGCAAACAGGATAACAGGATCAGCTTATATGTAACACATAGAGATCTATAGAGCAAGGATGGCTCACAGCAGAAGCTGCTGCAGGTGCTGTGTACCTGCCTGCTTCAGTGCGCGAGGGGCACTTGTCACCACTGTCAGATGTTCGGGAGCATTCCTACAGCTGGGCTCTAGGTCAATGCCCGATTTGGATAAGCTCAAGTCTGTGGCCAAGAAAACTTTATACTTGCATATTTTTTGGTTGGCGACTAGTGCCTTGACCCTGAGATGCTACCATTTCATCATATGTTTTTCTCTTTTTTGGTAAGATGATCCCTAGCTGAAGCTTAAGAGTATGTACAAGCGTGGTACACAAAGTAGTTCACAATGGACTGCAAATGCACATGAAAATTCAAATGACTTCTGAATCTGCTGGGCTTTGCACCTTCAGTTCTTGCTGCTTTCTGTTTCTTCTGTTTCTTTTCTTCAAAGCTGCTGCTGAGGCCTCTGAAAGGCCAACAAGTGCCAGTTTAGGAGGGAAAAGGTGAGTTTTGTAAAAGGCTGGTGTGTGAAGCACAAACCTCCAACGAGATTCAGCAGTTTGATACTTGCTTTCATTTTCCATCTTATGAGACTACCAAGTGTTACGTGCATCCTGCCCACGGCTGCCGGGCTCCTTTTGCGGTTCTGCTCCTGAAATAACAACATTTGTGAAGTTTGTGATTTTTTAAGAAGCGTAGCTTCCTCCTTGTGACCACCAAGTGGTGCTCTGCGCTGCACCTTGCAGCAAGGCAAGCTGTTGGCATTTTGGGATGGGGGGTTAAAAAGCTGTTTTCAGAAGTTGGAATGAGCTAGAGAGGAGAAGGAAACAAGTCAAGAGCCTTTTCTTTTCCCCTCACAGTGATTGTGCTACAAGGACTACATTATTCACATCTTTGTGCTGTGGCTGCGTGATGATTGATGTAGCTTGGTGATGATCGGATGTGATAAGTAGTCTTGGCACTTTCAATTTGGGTGTTCAGCTTGGCTGCCTGCTAGACTTTGGAGGTACGAAGATGGCTATCTCCTGCTTCAAAACTAGATCCTGGCAGGTGTCTCTGATTCGGTTTGCTAAAATTGCAAGAAGCTTCTAAAAGCCTTGTCCCAAACTAGTTTTTCAGAGATAAATATCTGATCCCTGTTTTTTCTTGGCTGCTTTTTCACCCAGTCCATCTAGGGAAAACCTCTGTTCATGTTCCTCCTCTCCAGTGTGCTAGCTGTTTAGTGTTTTTGCTATTAAAGTTTGGAGATGTTTATAGCTGTGTTGCTCTCAGCAGAGGCAAAAGACCTACATTAACTTGTCTTTGCAGCTTTCCTGCAAGCACTCTCCAGGTGCCATTCTCAGGTTTACAAAAGCTGTGTATTTTGTATGGAAACATGCAGTTTGATAGAGAAAATTCTCATGTTGATTTGAAACGACGGGCACATTATAAGACAGAAACTGCCTATAAAATGTAATGGGAATTTAAGGGGCTAACTACATCCCTGTAAGCTCCATTAGATGCTCTGTGTGGTATAATTGTTTGCAGGAGTGATCATTTCTTTCCAGGTACTGAAAGCTGTGCTATAGCAGGATGATGCAGCTAAATTCAAACAGCAGCTCATTTGTATGAAATGCAGGGCTGGAACTGAAAGGTGGCAAGCAGGATTGTCTTGTCTGGTGAGCTGGAAAAAACATGCAGTGTTTTAAAGCAAATCCTTGAATTAGAAGGAAAGGAGATGCCATGTAACAGCACAGTGAATGCCGTGGTTTTATAATGTACACTGATTTCTCTAGATATCCCTGTCTGTGAAGCAGAGGCCAAAGGAAGGAGGCCAGTTCCCCCCAGTTAATTCAAGTCAGATAGCCAAAAACTAAATAGCTTCCCCAAAGTTCCCCAGTTGTTCTTGTGTTGCCATTTTAGATTCTAGAAATGAAATATGGTTTGAATATTTATCTCTCCATATCATAGAATGGTTTAGGTTGGAAAGGACCTTGAAGATCATCGAGTTCCAACCCCCCTGCCATAGGCAGGGACACCTCCCACCAGACCAGGTTGCCCAAGGCCATGTCCAGCCTGGCCTTGGACACCTCCAGGGACGGGGCCTCAACAACCTCTCTGGGCCACCTGTGCCAGTGCCTCACCACCCTCACAGTGAAAAACTTCTTCCTAATGTTCAATCTGAACCTGCCCTCTTCCAGTTTAAAGCCATTCCCCCTTGTCCTATCGCTACATGCCCGAGTAAAAAGTCCTTCCCCAGCTCTCCTGTAGGCCCCCTTTAGGTACTGGAAGGCCGCAATAAGATCTCTCTGGAGCCTTATGTTCTCCAGGCTCAATATGTTAACAGTACAGTCAGCTTTGGAATAAGATGGGTATCTGCTTTAGTGGAGAATCCACAGGGGTTTCCTCGACGTCACATTTATATCTGCTGTTGCACAGTGTTGGCTGCGCCGCCTTCTTTCCAATACTGAGTTAAGTCTTCCTTGGTCATACCCTTGTCTGGTGTAAATCCGTTGTGACGGGAGTGCCAGTACGAACCTGCTGAGGATCACTACCATCACCACTGTTCTCCTGCACCCAAGAGCCGATCTGCCAGCACGCATCAAAGAGAGATGCTTTTTCTGGAGGAGGGGCTGTATCAGTCTAATTGGGCTGGAAAGCAGTGTCCTTTTCAGACCTTAATAAAAGTTAAAAATGGAACTGACTTGTTGCTGCCTCCAAGACTTGAAATCAGGGAAATAGTTCTCACTTGAGCTGAAATTAGTTGAGCAGAGAGCACTATAATTATATATACTCAGGTATTTGTACACATGCACGTGCTTGTTTGTACTCTGCTGTTAGGAAGCAAAATAACAGTATTTCCCACTAATGCATTTGACAGTCTAAGGCAACATCTCATTGTTACTTAGCAACTTCAAACGGTGGTGAGCTCTTCCAAATTAACCCCTTTGGGTGTCTTTCCTGTTAGAAAACAGGCACAAGTTCATTCGGCTGGTCTGCCTTTGGAGAAGTGGTATCAGCTGGCTCTCTTGGTGCTCACCTATAGAGATATATAAACCTCTGTCTTGTGCAATCTTTTATGATGTTGCTTTTGTGTCTCCCTGGCCAGAAGGTGAGGAAGAGGAAGAGGATGAAGAGGAGGAGGAAGAAGAAGAGGAGGAAGAGGAAGATGAGGAGGACAAAGACATAGATTCGATGGATGAAAGCATGGAGGGTGACACGGAGCTGCCAGGTTTCACGCTTCCAGGGGAGACCTCCCAGGAGCCCATAGCTGGCCTGGAAAACCCTGTGGCCCAGCTGGCTGGGGTGTCCTACCAGGTTCCCGACACCATCGAGTGGGAGCAGCAGAACCAGGGTCTGGGTAAGAGAAAAAGTCCCTTCTTCCTTTACCCTTACAGAGGACATGTCTCCTGCTCTTCACTTTGCACGGGACAGCCCCTTGTGCTGAGAAGGCTCAAGCTAAACACACAACTGGTTCATTTCTGAGGAAACCTCATCCACCAGTGAAGACTGGGTGAACTGGGATGGGTCCCAGGCAGCATGACCTGAGTTTTCATTTTGGGGAGAGATGCTCTGAATACTCCAGACCTCCTCCTTCATTCCAGAGCTTAGTGTTGTCTTGCTCCAAGGGTGAACAAATAAATAACTTCTCAGGTGCGATTCCTGGGGAAATTTCCATTCCCTTTGCCTGAGGTGGGTTTGTGCAGGGATATGTGTCCTGTGAGGACAAAACAAATTGGGTAGTTGCTAATTGGCACATTTGCTACTTCAGCAGCATTTTTAAGGGGTGTGTGGTCCAGGCATGGGACCCTGTGCTGGCAGTGTTAAGCAAGACAAACCTGCAAAGCCACTATAAAGCTTTATACACTTTACACTGTATGTATAGGCCCTGTGTTTAATGACTGGACTAATTTATTCCACCTAGGAATAGCTTATCGTTGTTTATATATGTGATGTCTGTCTGACAGAAGTCAAAGCTATTGTGGGACAAGGTAGAGTTTAGAAGGGAACTTGCCCACTTTGACTCAGGGCACTGGGATCATTTCCCAGGACACTCAATTTCCAAGCCAAGCCCTGTCAAGAGCAGTAGGAACCTTTCAGGTGCATTGGTGGGAACCGAACCATGTCTATACAGAAAGTCTCTGTGTCTGACTGTTCGAGAACTAGCTGGTGTGAGAGGCTCATCGAATAAAGAAACCTCAAAACTCTTTTATATGTTGAGTTATAAGAACGATCACTTCCTCTGGGTGTTAAGTTCTGATTTAACCTGGCAATTCTTCCCCTGTAATGCTGTTTCCAGCCTGCTTTAGCATTGTTAGCTTCCTTTGAATGGAATCAAAGAGCATATTTCAAGATCTCTGTAGGAGGGTTTTGCTCTTTGAGGGTGGACTGAGTTTGCATCAGGTCTGATATCTCCCTGTCCCACTACCTCTTGCTTGAAAAACATTGTATTGGATGATTTCCATGTCAGATCTGTTTCATGTGTCCTGTTATCCCATCAGGCTGGACAGGAGCTGTTGTGGGGGAATAATTAGAAGTGTTTAATGGCTTTGTGGTTGGCTTTGGCAAGCTGGATGAGAGGTACGTGACTGTGCTTGGAGGAAAAGTGTCTAAGAAACATAGGGTTATGATGGGAGTCACATCAGAAGCTTTGTGTTCTTATCTTATTCATTTCCTTAGTGCAGGATCTTTGTGACGCCTTGAGAGAAAACGTGAGAGGAGCAGCATATTGTCTACACTCAGGGGTGTGATGGGCTGGCTTGGTGGGCTCCGTACGACTGCTGGCAATAGTGAGAAGGTAGCATTAAGCTGTTGACCATTTAAAGCTACTTGCCTGGTTCAGGACCATACATACCAGGATGGGTGGCTTGGTAGAGCTTTGCCTCTGAAATCAGTCAATCCTGGCTAAGGGTGCCAATGCTTTGTAAAGTGTTCAAGAGAGGCGGCATTTTGTAAACTCTGAGGTGTGTCCCCACACACCAGGCGTTACGTTGTGCAGCATGGAGAAAGATGGCACTGATATCTCTTCAGGGATCTTGGTACATTTAACTGTTCCAGCTAGGGTGGCTGATGTAATGTCATCTGACTTGGGTCTCTGGAGGTATCTGATGGAAGCCCTGTTCCCAGAGCAGGGTGCAAGGCAATGGTTAATTTGTCTGGAAGGGTGCCTAGAGCCTGCTGAAGATGCTGTTGTATGTGACATAGGCTGTTACCGTGATCTTTGGGGCTATGGAGGAGGTTGTTCTGCATAAGGCACCAGGCGCATCTCTGTTCATAGCTGATGCGGGTCTGAACTGGAGTCACAGCTGTGTTTCCAGCCCTACCACCTTCACTGCTGGAGGAAGAGACTCAGGGTAGGAGATACCTATCAGATGTGCTGGTAAATGAGACAGGTGAGAAAGCAGTGACCACAGGCTGAAGCTGTCCCTGGTGTGCAGTAATCCTCTCTGGCTGGAGAGGCTATAATAATTGTGTACAGAAAATAAGCAGTCCTGGGCTATGAAACAATACGTAGCTTTAACACTCCTTGTGTAATAGAATTGGTTATGATGTTCCCTCGCCTTAGGCAGAGCTATGCTGGAGGATGTACTTTGCAGTATCTCTTCCAGAGATCTGCTTCTGAACATATGAGCCCAGTTCCGTTTCTGATGCTTAATATTCCATCATCCTGCAGCCTTCATCCTCCACCACCTTCTGTCTTTCTTAGAACTTGGAAAGGCCACCTTTCAAAAAATTTCAGATGTGGAATAAATCAACTGTGTGGCAAAAGGCAGGATTTTTCTCCCTAACTTATGTTTTATTGACCCTCATGCGAATAGGAGGAGCCCTTGTGAAGTTTATCAGGGTAGGTCAACTGCAAAGCACCACGTCCGGGCACCTGGACGGACATGAATTTCTGCATTTTCTGGAAGTGCCTGGCTGGGTTACATGTCACCAGATCCAAAAGCTTTGGATTGCCTTTTATTTTTAAGCTGTTGCAGTCTGTGCAAGCAGCCATGAGGGAGAGGATGAGGCTATGGCTGAGCTGAGTTCATCTTTAGGAGTTAGACGGGACTTCTGTGCAGTGGTGTTGTAGGCGAGAAAAGAGGGTACACAGTGGGATCAGTCTCTCTTCTTGTGACTCACCCCTGTTATTCCACCACGTAAATGCTTATGTAAAGAGCCATTTATTCTTTTTCTGTCTAGACGACCTTAATGGCTCTTTGATATTTCTTCCTTCCTCATCTACAATGTGCTGATGCCCACAGTGCTCCTAAGAGGAAGGGAAATTATTTATGTTTCAGAGGCACAAAGAAAACCAAGGACTTGCATGAGTTCCCACTGAAAATCTGAGGCCAAGCAAGGAGCTGAACCTAAGTGCTCCAAGGGCTCATTTGCTGGGAGCACATGGGGAATGGGAGATGCTGTTGCGTTTCCGTGGTGGTGTTGGGCTCCTGTTCCCTGAGATGCTGCTGCAGTAGTGCAGCCCTTCCCCTCTTCCCAGTTTGTGCCAGCTGGGAGTTCCCGCCTTGGTTCCCTGGCCCTGGGTGCGTGGGCACACGCTGGGCTACTGCTGTGTCTGTAGCTGGTCCTGGTTACGTGTTTCTTTATGGGGTGTGTTGGGGAGAACAGGAAGGGCGGAAAACACGTATAGTTCGTGTCAGCAGGAGGAGGATTGTTGAGAACAGAAGAAATTCCCCAAACCTGGCAGGAGGTCAGAAGAACTGCCCACATTGTTCTGCTGGAGCGCCTGGAGAGACCAGACTCACTGTGAAGGGCTCGTAAAGCTTTAGATCTGCTGGACGTGTGCATGGACTATTTCTCTTTGAAACCCTTTTTTCTAGGTGCTATTCATCTAAAGCTACCACTTTGAAATCCATTTCCTTTAAGTGCTTTTCTTCTACAGCTAAAATTAGCTTGACTTTAACTTTAAGACAGCTTTGTAACCGCTGGACGGCCCCAGACTCAGCCCCTGGAGGGGGGGAGCTGCAGTCCGGAATACAGCTGGGTCAGGGGCACCGTGCTCCCGCCTGCCTCAGCCCACGGCGCGTGTCTTTGTGCATCCCGGGGAAGAGCTCTGCACTTCCCTCCCTTGGCCAAATAGTGCTGAGATGTGAAGAATTTCCCATCTTGTGTGAGTGAAATATGCTTTACAGAGGGAAGTTGTTGTGCTTGACGTGGGGTACGGCACGGGAAAGGAAGACTTGAAGAAAGGTATCAGTACCCAACGGGGTACAATATGAGGGTACACCACCTAAGCACCAAACTTTTACAGATGGCATTTTCTATCTTTAAAATACTTTGCACATAGGTCCTTCTCCTGGGGATGCATCTGTCCTCTGGCCTTCAGAATCTTGACATTTAATGCTAAAATCTATAGTCCAGAAGAGCCCCAAAGTATTGGAGTAGCTATTCTCAGGTCAGCTATTATTGAGTTTGCTTGGTCTGATGGCTGACACACTGCAAAGCCCTAGAGAAGAAGTAACTTGATCCACAAACAGCTTGGCAGAGCAAGAGACAGTTTGGATTTTTGTAGTGGTCAGTGAGAAAGTGCTGGAGAGACAGAATCATTAAAAATGTCAATTCTGGGAAGTCAGATGGTCCGGCATTGACTCCAGCTGAGCAAAAGCAATTTATATGCGCCAGTAACGAGGCTGTCAGTTTTACAGTCCATCAGCTGACTCTAACCAGCAATATTTAGACAAAAAGTAAAGCAGAAGATGATGTCATCTGTGCCTTTATAAAACAGAAATTGATCCTCCAAAAGCAGTTCTGATGGCCTGCAGCTCTGCAGAAGGAAGGTCTGAATATGCTTTGGGATCTCTTTTGGTGTCCTGTTCAAATGCTTTGTCTTCAGAGGTTGCTAGTGAAGGACATGGCAGTACTTTGGGACCTTTGTCTACTTGTTTCTTGTTTGTATGTAGGTGGTGTGTGGTAGGCCAACACTAACTGTTCGGAGAGCACCAGAGCAGCAGGAAACTTGGACTTTCTGGGAGCAAATAAAAATACATAATTTTTCCCTGCTACCTCTTTTGTGATTAAACGTTTCTGCGTTACAAGGAGGTCTGCTGTTGGTTTAAATGGGTTGAAACCTACTGAACACTTTCTGGGGCCTTTAGTTATTCCTCATGAATGCTAAAGTAGATGGTCTTTGTTGTACACCTCCACAGAGATCAAGGCCCTCTGCTTCTGTATTGGTGGAGGCTACTGTAACTATGGTCTTCTCCTGCTTCTTAAGAGTATTTATTCTCCCAGCATCTGTGTGAATCCTTATTTTACAAACCATGAGTGAAGACACAGCAACTTAGCTTGAACTGGTGTGGGAAATTTGTGTTAGAGAACGAAAATGTCCCCAGACTCCCAAGCTATTTGTTAATGCCATGGTGCTTGCCTATTGTCCATGTCCCAAGATGAAGAACTCCTGCTGTCCATAGTAAGGTAGCAGCAGGAGGTTTAAGGCAATTTACTAAACCCATAATTTTGCTGCTTTGGGGCATGCAGTAGTTTGCTTTGTGCATTCAAAACGCATGGAGGTGTTTGGAGTGCCAATGACATTTTCATCTTGAGGCATATAGGGTTGTGAGGTTTTGAATGTATAGCTCAAGTTGTCTAAGCAGAGGTTATGGTGGACTTTGATTGTTTAAGATGCTGACTGAAACCACCAGTTGCTTGTCCTCGGCCACCTCTAATATGAGATAAGAGCAGTAAACAGAGGAGAGACTGATTTGAACCATAAAGCTTAACAGAGGAAACTCCATTGTTATGCTCAAAACCTTGTTTTATGGGCAAAGAGGAGGCACACCTCATATATATATATAAACCCAAGAATTTATTGCTAATATAGTTGAAATCTTAAGCATCTAATCATTATTAGTGGATTTTGGACCTTCCCTGTAGATGGGAATTACAGATTAAAAAAAAACTAAAATGGCAGTTTAGAAAGAAGTTATGAAGTGTGACAATATAATTCTCAACATGCAGTTTTCAAGATATATACCACGTCTGCATTTCATATATTTTTTTGCATAGGATCTTAGTTCTTAGAATAACGGAAGGTCATATAACTCTCTCACTTGGGTAATGACAAGGCACTTGCATAATAAACGCACTTTTGGAATGTGATTTTTTTTTTTTTTAATGGGTAAAAAATATTTGCAGCTCTGAGTAGTTACTTACAGAGAAAATAGCTCTACCTGTATTGCAGATCTGTGATTGCAAATTATACTGCATAAACCATATAATGGATGCCACTGGTGAATGATGGTACGGCAGAGTAGCAGCGGCAGCATAGTGGAAGGTGATGAATATTTGAAATGTCATTTTTACAGGAAGCTTGGATTAATGCTTTTATGGACAAAAATAACCAGCATTAGGAAGACAGAAGCTGAGACTCAAAAGTTAGTAGTATGTTCTTTAATTGCTGCCCAAAATGGATCTATTTTAAGTACTCTTACAACTTGCACTATTGGAACATCAGAGTGCCTTTTAATCTTTAATGCATTTATCTTCTTAATTACCCTGGAAAGGGTATCTGTGTTTGACAGGTGGCAAACAAAAACACAGAGAGGCCAAGTGACCCCACTGGCTTCATGAGGGAGCGTTTAGCAGAGTAGGGATTTGAACGAGGTGAATTAAATTAGTACCCGGGCATTTCCTTTCCTTTGCTGGAGGAAGGATGTGCGCAACTGCATTTCTCCCTGGGAAAGGTGCAAAGGATCACGCAAAAAGTCACCATCCCAACAGAAGGGACTGAGTCCATAGAAATCCCAAGTGAGAGAGGTGGCAGGAGCCAGGACCAGGAGCGGAGCCAGCAAAATTTTCTTCCAGATGTGTTCAGAGTACAGCTGCCTGCAGCCATCCTGTCCTCTGTAGCTTTGCCCCATACATGTTTATGGGAGTTTTGTTGCACAAAATGTTGGCCACGCAAGCTCTGTGTTCCAGACGGCTGCAGACTGAAATGAGCAGTCTCAAAAATATAGATGATTATTTTTCCTGTCTTTCTGGGTGCTCCAAATAATTTATACAGTTCCATATGTTCCTTGCTAGCTCCCCTTCTCTCTCCCAAGCAGTAATAAAGCTCCCATCATCAATCTGTGCCTAAATCGAGTTTCTGCTCCTCGTGAGGGATGTGTACTCTGTTTGGAATTACTTCTTTTTTAACTGTTTTAAGAGATTGTTCATGGTTGCATCTTAATCCTGGAGCAGACTCATATTTAATCGGGTTTGCTGTGTCAATTTTACATCCACATACCTGTAAACAATAATGATCCTCTCTGCCAGCTCAGTGTGACATATGCTATCGTAACGACAGAGCAGCTCCCAGGAGGGACAATTTACATCAGAGATGGCTTTTTCCTTTCATCAGATTTTATCTCAAGTTGGTTTTGGGACTGTGTCTCTTTCCGCTCTTTAATATTGCTTCTTTCTTTGGTCTGACCTCCTCCTACTTCTGCTCCAAAGCCAGCTGAGATAGTGAGTCTTGCAGACCCATCCTGCACACACTCTGCAGTGCGATGCTTGGTGGCATGGTGAGAAGTGGCCCTGTGCCTCACCCTGGGACCTTGGATGATGGGACCTTCCAGGAGATGCGAAACTTGGACAAGTCTCAGCCCCGTGGTCCTGACCTGCCACCCGGCTCTTCCCTTTTTCCATCCAGCACGAGACTGCCGTGCCCTTGCAAACGAAGCCCATGTATTTTAAATGAGAGAAGCTGTCAGTGTGTCTGTTCTGCTGTGAACTGCGTTGAGGTGCTTCCAGCCACAGAGCATGACCCGCTAATGGGTTAGAGCCACGTCCTTCCTCTTGGGGGCACCTCAACTCTTGTCCTCGAAGCAGAAATCAAGACTGAGAGAATGGAACGGCAACAAGTGAAACAGAAGATTGGAGGGTGTTTTGGTGATACGCAGCTCTGAAAGCAAGCAGCTCTCAGAAGTAGGTGAAATAAAGCCATAGCTTGCGATAAAAAAGTGAGTGCTTGCGATTTATCATAGGGAAGGGGAAGACAGCAGGGGCCTTTCTAGACGGAAACCTCCAGCAGGAAACTTGGGCTGATAATTTAGGCTGATGTTTTTGGTGGAGCATATCGAGAAACAGCAGCACTATAGCATCCTCAGATACATTACTTTGAAATAGCAGCCCCTCCGCAAGGTTTATGTGTTGAGTTAAACCTGTGTTAGAGGAAGACTGGCTAAGCCCATTTGTTACCAACTCTTAAGTGCTGCCTCCAGGAGCTGGGGGTGGATTTAGAGGCGTTTGCTCAGGTTTGGCTCTGTCTTCCCTTTCCCTGCCCGCAAAGAAGATGGGAACCCATCAGACAAAGCGTTAAACTTGAGTTACTGGCTATTGCTGGGGGGCAGGATGAAGAAGTCCTGTCCATCCACAGCATTTCTGCCTCTTTTTCTGCAGTTTGGAGTAATGCAGTGTGAAGCCATGGAGAAATTGTCTGCTGGTTCGTGGGAAGAGGGAGGGAACATTGGTCACTGTGGTTGACATGGTCGGTATGAGAGGTCCCAGCTGAGGTCTGGCTGACCAGGGGACGTTTCTAACAGATGGATGAACCCAAGCCTGAGGGTTGCTGTCACTCCTACGTGCCCTAGTCCTCGCTACCCTGCCATGCAAAAATCTCCTGAAATAGGAGAGGAGGAGTGGAGGTCATCACTCTGGCAAGGAAGGAGTGACGGTTTCTGTGGCGGAAACGGCTGTCTCCCCAGCTTGGGGCACGGGAACCTTGGGTGATATTTGTGTGCAGAGAGTGTTAGGGAAGCTTTGCTGAAGGGAAATGAAGTCTGGGCCACTGGTTGCCTACAATTTGCCTGGCAGACCATAGTGGAGCAAATTCACCCTTCTCGGCTTGCTGGGCAGCAGGAGAAGACAGCCTGCAGCAGCACCAACCTCCCGGGCTTTCCCAGCACAGGAGGACCCCTTCTGACCGGCATTCTGCCTGCACCTCCAGTTGCTCTTGCTGGCCCAAGAAAGCAAAGCTACAAAACTCAACCACGTGGATGAGCGTTTTTGACCTTCTCCAGCTGTCTGCCTCTATCCATCCATTTGCTACAGCCTTTAGAGTTAGGATGCGTCTACCTTGGAGCACGGCTTGGCATTTGCTGCTCCAAGTAATTTATCTTGGTTTTTTTTTCGGCTGGATGAAAGGATAGGGTCCATTAGCCTGCGCAGAGCTCCGTGCTGCGGAGGCTGGACTGCAGCTGCTAACCAGGCACCATCTGGGTTTCTGCTCAGCGCGGTGAGGCAGGCATCCTTCTAGACTGTCAGCTGCCTTGGCACTGTCTGTCTGTCCCCGTGTCTGTCAGCCCTACTGTAATATAAATCATAGTGTCTTCGCTCTCTTTTTAATCTGCAGTAATCCTTTTTTTTCCTCACGTCTGCAATTTCAGTGTATACACGTATCACATTTCAGTGTGCTTTGCCCCATCCTCTATCCTTGAGTTTATATGTGTCAGAAAGCTTGGCTTCATTTAGACAGAAGAGATGGTCTTCAGCCCTCTGTCCCTTTGGGTTTTAGTAATCACTTAGCTTGATTGAAGAACACAGGCAGGGCAGTAGCTTTCCCTGGGTGAGGGTTATTAATTTTTCCTTTATGTGCTAGTCCGGGTGGCCTTTGCCTTTTTAAAAGAGACTTGTCCTTATGTTGGAGAAATCACATTTATTTTCTAATAGTGATCTATATACTACAGTGCAAAAGATCTGTCTGCTTTTATGCCATTTCAGCCCTCCAAAAAAAAAAAAAAAAAACGGAGAGAGGGAATGCGAAGGTTCATCGGCCTTGAATTGCCTCTCTCCTTCTGGGGATTTGCGTCAGAGGCTGATCTTTTGGGTCAAAATGTTGGCTCCATTGCAAAGCCAATAAGAAAAATAGAGGAAAAGAGCTCATTGTGACGAGTAGCAGGGAGAGAGAGGGTAATATATTGAGAAGATGGTTTTAAAATATTCCTTTCTAATGAGACTGTAGATAGATTTTCTCTCTGCTTGGTCAGCGCGAACTACAAATGACTGATGCTAAACCTCCCTCCCCTCTGGTGTTTGCTCAGATTAAGACCACTTGAGGATCAAAGGAGATCCAGGTTCCTTCCTGGAAGGATGCTCTCTTGATACACATATAAATCCTGCCCTGCCTGAGAGTGAGTTAGGAAAGTGTATTGGAAATAAGTAAATTGCTTAGATTTTGACTGACAGTAAAATAATTATCTCAAACCTCAAGCAATTGTTGTTTTGCAAAAATGCTGGGTATCAGCATTAATCACAGAGAGGGGTCAATAAGGTGAGAATTACTAGAGGCTTTTGCTTTCTTTTTTTTTGGCCTTGTTTTTGAATAACTCTAATCACAGCCTCACCCAAGCCTGGGCTATAATAAAGGGTTTCAGCAAGGCTGTTCCCCGATAGCCTATCATTTATTTTAATACACGGCAGTGCCATCTGCGCTTGAGGCTTTATTAATGTGAAGCGAGGCCAAGAGTTTCTCTGGTTTTACTCCTTTTCCAGGTTGCTTTCCCCACATCCCCCCTGTTTCCCTCTGACTGCTCAGGCTGACTTTCTCACCCAGGTTTCTGCACAATCCTGTTTCGCAGTAGTGGATGCGGAGGCTTGTGCTTGTTTTTAGCAAAGGGGCCGGATGCAATCAGTGGGGCTGAGCTCTGTCCTCCTGGCCACCCGTTCTGCAGCCACAATGTGTGTCCCCGGGGGACCCCCAGTTTTGTTTATGTGTCACGTGCTGCCCTCCTGTTGCTACCCCCATAAGTTGGACGTGCCCTTTCCATCGTACCAGCATATGGATGTCCATGCCGAGGCAATGGGGATGCTCCTCCGAGGTCCTCGTCAGGAACCCAGCCCTGGCATGCGTGGCATCATGATGGCCCTTCTGTGCTTTTGCTGCACATGCAAGTGGAGCTGGCGTTTCTCTTTGCGCTCTTGAGGACAGGTCTAACACCAGTGGAGGATTTCAAAGGGCGCTGGTGGCTTCCCCATACCACCCCATTGACCTGGCGTGGGATTGCCCCCCTTGAGTTGCCCTGATTTCGTTCCCTTTCAACACAGCTGTCCCAAAACTCAGACTTCAGCGCATGCTTTGGTTTAGGATTGAGGAGAGATCTTGGTGTCTGCTCTTCCAGTCCAGGCAGAAGCTGTTTCTTCCTGTGAGTAAGCCTTGGGGGATGGTTGCTTTGCCCTGCTCAGTTCTGGCTTTCCTTGCAACTATCCATAAGCAAGTTCTGGAATATGATAAGTTAGGATTCAGTATAAATATCTTGTCAGGAAAATATCTTCCTCTTGGGTTTTGTTATTTTCTGTATCTGTAAGAACTGGTTAAATAGAGCCTCTTTCTGTTTTTTGATTGTAGGGACTGTTGGGTAGAGGGTTGAGTATAGCATTAGACTAAACAAATAGCCTATATGAAGCAAAGCTTTCTGGTTATATGTGCTGTCCCGTAGCCAGAACATTGTCCTGTGAGTGCTGTTTGTGAAGGCTAGATTTTATTAAGTGCAAATAATATGCTGTTGATTTAGAAGATGTTTTGGGGTTTAACAGGCAAAGATAGAGTCCTCCAATAACCATCTACTGCCTGTAAGTGTGTACTGCTGTGTAATATCTAGGCTGGAGGTGGGTTTCCTTGCCAGAAAAAAATGCAGCCACATAATTCTGTACCCTTCGCTGTCTTTATTGTAGCCAACAAATGTGTTCCTGATTGCAGCCTTCCTGGGAGACTCGTGCAGTCTTGTGCCTCAGGCTTGTGTCAAGTTACGGAGCATCAGCTGAAGTATGGAGCTGCTTCTGCATGTGGTTTAGTCTGCAGCGGCCTCAGGGTGACGTGCCATTGCCTGGCCACAGCAAGACGAGCTGAGCTAGGTCAGAGCACCTTATGTTTCCCATTAGTTGGGAATGTGCCTGTGGCTAGTCTATGTGGCTCAGGTATTTTGCGATGACCTCTTAAGTCACAGTTTGCAGTGACTCCGTGGTGAGTCAACCCTCTTCAGCCACACGTTGCATGCTCCAGTACGATTGCAGCATGGAGCAGGAGATGCAGAGAGTTAAATTAACTTCTACTAGACAGAGGCAAGCCAGGACCATTTTTTGCTAAGGTCCATATCTTAATGGAGCAGATAAAGTCAGCATCCCAGCTAGCAAAACTAAGCATCATTCTGGTGAGTGCTCTGGTGGATGCCCTTGTCTCACAGCCTTGGAGCTGCTATGAGGTCTGTGAAAACCCTTCTCCAGGACCATGTACCATTTTGCTTCATGCTTAGCAGGGCTGCATCACCGGCCCCTTGTGTTTGACTTCAAACTTTGCATCCTGACAAGCTCAGAGCAAAAGCCACAGTGGTTAAGTTTGGCCCAGGTTTATTGTCTCAAACCATGCTAGATCACCTCTGACCAAGAGGAGGTACTGGCCTGGCTGCAGGCGGGCTCTGACAGCACGGAGCACACAGAAATGCCTTCAGGAGCAGCACAGGGCTTGGGATGCAGCTGCATGGCTCCTTCCCAGGGCGCTGCAGGGGATCCTGTCCCCAGGGATGTCTCCCAGAGCCATCACTGCAGCCAGTGGGAGCTCCTGGGACAGTGCCTAAACATGGATTGGCACAGGGGCTGCGACACCATCCCTGCGAACCAGCGCTGGCATCCCTGAATTGGAGTCATCTGCTAAAGGGAAAGTGCTCTTCAACAGTACTAATTGACAGCAGCAATAATGGTTATTAAGGTTTGGTTGGCCACTACTGTGTGGGTTCTGAAGATGAATATGAGGGTTTAAGAAACAGTGGGATTCTGAATTGTTAATATATTCTGAATCTGCTTCAAGGCATTGATTATAGTGTCCACTCTTGTATCCTGTCCTGAAGATACCAACAACTGCTCAGAGAAGAATTGTGCTGTGGATTCAGTATTTATGTGGTTTAGCCTTGTTCTGCTTTGAAGATAAGAAGAAAGATTTACAAATCGGGGATGAGTTCTCTGCACTGCTTAAAACCAGACTTTACTAATAGTGTTCCCAGATGATGAGTACCGGACCCATCCTACCCTGTCCCAGGCCCCAGGTAGTGATGCAGAGGCTTTCTCCACAGTCACTCTCAACTTGGGATGGGTGGGTGTTAGTGCTCAGAACGAATATCCCTGCTGAGTCATGGAAGAAAATAGGACTTATTTATGCCTGAGTGAGTAGGAAACGAGAGATAATGTTTCTGAAAGAGATCCTGGAGAAAATCCTATGAACGGTCAAGTTCCAGGGGGAAATTTAGGCTGAGAGGTATTTTTATTGTCACCATAAGACAGTGAATTTGGATGGTGATCTGGGGAGTCTGTTGGCAAAGAGTAGAAATTAAAGCAAATCCTCTGCTCCAGATCCTTATGAGAGGAAGGGGAAGATGATGCATTAGGAACAGTGGTCTGGTGGGATGTTGGGGAACAAAAGAACAGAGAGAAAAATAACAGCCATCATTTTGACCCTAAACATTCAGTGCCATTCTCCCCATCTGGAAAAGATGGGAGAACACCTGTCTGCAGGATGCTGAGGATGATCACAGTTTGCACGTTGACTTTTCCATTTGGTTAGGCAATTTCACAGAGGAAGGGTCCATCCCAATCTTTCAAATGCAGAAACCCTGCATCTGGCTCCGCAGCCACAAAGCACCGGGTGCCCGGAGGGTGTTTAAGGGGAGCGTCGCTCCGTGATTGTCCTGTTCATAACCTTTTTCTTAGACGGATGCTGTTGGCTACTGTCAGCCTTCCTAAACCAGTCAGACCTTTGGTCTGACCTAGGCTGGCTGTAAGTGGCACCTGGTCTCCTCATCTGTTTAATTACTGGCGGTGCTGCTTTTTTCTTATGTGTCCTTGAGCAAATCACTCATCCGTCCTGTGCCTGAGTCCTGGTGTTCATAGGCAGGACAATATCGATGCTTTTGTGGTGGTTTATTCATTTAGGTTCTTTTGGGCATATAGTGTCTCTCTACATGTTTGTAAAGCATTTACCACGAGTGCATCATCTCAGATGGCCTTTCAGCTGTCACAATAATAGAAATAATTAACAAGAAATTCCTTCTCTTCCTGCCTTTATTATATTTTGCTCATAAACAAAATGTTGACCGTTGCTGAGACAAAACTATTTATTGAAGCCTGCTAAAGAGGAAAACTGGGACCCCTGGATCAGCAGTAAAATGCTGCAGGATGGACAGTGAGGCAGGGAATTATCACCTGTGTGTTTGCCCTGTATTTAGGCTTTTCTGTCAGCATCTGCCTTCAGAGACGGGATGTGGGGCTGAGCTGATCCAGTACAGCCACTCTTACATTCTCTTCCTTTGACACAAACTTCCCCCCGCTGTCCTTAACCATATTCCAGGGACAGAAACCCCAGAAACTCTGTGGTTACGCACACCAGCAGGGAGATGTGGCTCAGTCAGTAAAGGTACCTTCCAAAGTGCAGCGTCTTTCAGATTCACCAGGCTCCCGTAAAACATTTTTATACTGAAACCAGAGGTATGACCTTGTTGATAATTTAACTTGTGGACCAAAGACATGCAGTGGAGTACAGACACCAGTGTACGTTGACATCGTCCCCTTCCCTTGCTGAGGACTCTGCACATTTTCTTTTGCGGCCGGTCTGCCCTGCAGTTGTTGTCGCTGTTGGGCTGAGTTAATCTCCTGCTTGCAGCACAGGCAGGATCTTCTCTTAAGTCCTCAGTGCAGAGAAAGCAATGGCATTTTCAGGAAGGCACCAGATAGGTTTGCTTGGCTTTGTTTCACAGGGGTTGGTTTGCTGTTCACAGATAACCGGAATGGAAATTTTCTTGTATGCAGAAATTGCCTGTGGATTCTGAAAGCTGCCTGGGTTATGGGTCCAGAAGCTCATATGGAAATGCGTGGCTTGTTGCTCTTTTGGCTTTGGTAGATCTGTTTGTTATCTCTTAGAAATGGACTTTGAAAATGAAACTTAAGCTCCGGTATCTCTTCAAGTTCAAGTAAATGTGGACAAATAGCATTTCTCAGTCAAGGGACAGATTTGTAAACCAGGATGTTGTGATGAACTGATTTGAGTCAACAGTTAGTTCATCTGATCCGTCGATCAAACTTGTAACTATGCTTGATCAGTAATTGCCTAAATCTGTGAACCAATTCACAACATTATGGGATAAGGCCAGTAATTTATCTTTCATGTTTAGGATTAAATGTCGGAAGTACTCTGTGGTTTTCTGTACCTACAAAGAATTGCAGATTTTTGCTGGCCCGTAGAGGTTTTGTTTGTGCTGTGAAAAAGGCAGCCTTTCCTCAGGAGCTTCCCTGTGCGGAGTCTTCACAGCTATAAACTAAAAAAATGCAGCTTATTCAGGCACAGTGCTCTCCTGACCGATGGACTGCGTGTGATACTTTAGAAAGAGACAAAAGAAACTTCTGGTTCCCAACCTTTTCTTTGCTTTGTGTGTTTCTGAAATATGCTGTTGGATAACAGTTTCCCTCTCAGGGAAGGCTATTACCATTGCCTTTGAGATTAGAGCTTGCTCACTGACTTGTTTGCAGGATTTTGCAAGACCTGTTGGAAGATAAGAGACCAACCCCCTGCTTGAAGTCTGTCTTTCTCCAGGCTGATTACTTTTAGTGTGTAACGTGGAGATTTATCTGCACACCGGGAGATATAAAAGCCTGGCAAAGGTCTCTAAATATTTCATAGTGCCTTCTCCTGCTGCTTCGTCTTGTCTATTTTGACCTTTGTTGCATCCCCTTACCTTGTGGGTGATGCCATGTCCTACAAACCTTCCAGGCTGGAGATGAGAGTCACCTGCAGTGAGTTTGGACTAAGATCTCCCATCTCCCTGTTTGCTTGGGGTGCAAATGAGTCCCTGCGTGAAGGAGCACGTAGCCTGACACATCCCATCACCTGACAAGAACCTGGAGGTCTCAGGAGGAGTGGCTGCCCCACAGCTGGGCATGGGTCTTGAGGGAGGCTCTCTTTGAGCTCTGACCCTTTTCATGTCTAACCTGGTGGGCACGAAGCAGTTGGTCAGTACGGAGAGAATGGCTCCTGCCTGGTGCACGGGGCCACGGAGGAGGAGAGAGTCTCTCGCATTGATCTGCTGACATGTGAGGGTCAGGTCATGTTGGGGAGGTGGTCATCAAGAAGAAATCAGGTTGTGTATGGTTGGACGGCCTGTACACATGAATTCAGTTCATCAGTGTATCCACTGTCCTTTAAAACCACAGTGCAGTCAGGCCACTACAAAAATGATTTTAAAAAGTAGAATCATAGAATCATAGAATGGTTTAGGTTGGAAAGGACCTTGAAGATCACCGAGTTCCAACCCCCTGCCATGGGCAGGGACACCTCTCACTAGACCAGGTTGCCCAAGGCCACGTCCAGCCTGGCCTTGAACACCTCCAGGGATGGGGCCTCAACAACCTCTCTGGGCAACCTGTGCCAGTGCCTCACCACCCTCACAGTGAAAAACTTCTTCCTAATGTTCAATCTGAACCTGCCCTCTTCCAGTTTAAAGCCATTGCCTCTTGTCCTGTCACTACATGCCCTAGTAAAAAGTCCTTCCCCAGCTCTCCTGTAGGCCTCCTTAAGGTACTGGAAGGCTGCAATAAGATCTCCCTGGAGCCTTCTCTTCTCCAGGCTGAACAGCCCCAACTCTCTCAGCCTCTCCTCATAGGAGAGGTGCTCCAGCCCTTGGATCATCCTCGTGGCTCTCCTCTGGATGCGCTCCAGCAGGTCTACATCCTTCTTCTGTTGGGGACTCCAGAGCTGGATGCAGTACTCCAGGTGGGGTCTCCCGAGAGTGGAGTAGAGGGGCAGAATCACCTCCTTTGACCTGCTGGCCACACTTCTGATGCAGCCCAGGATATCGTTCGCTCTGTATCCTCTGTTTATTCCTTCTCTGGGGCTTGTCAGTGCCTTCTTTGTCTGTATGTCTGTCTCTGCAGAGTTTGTCGTCCTAGAGAACATGATACAACTCTTGTCAAGTCAACAGGACGCTTTATGGCCCATTTCATGGACTTTGGAAGCTAAGCCCTACAGAGTGGCCATCAGTATTTAGATAATAAACATTTGCTGCTACTTTGAGAGCGGATTAAGCTCTTAGGCTTTATCCAGATAATTTTGTGAAGGTTCTCGCATGTCAAATAATTTCTTCATTATTTGAACAGATGATGGCAGCAAAATCAGGAGTTCATTCAGAGATATTCATATTCCAAAATGTCTCTTAAAGCCACATCATATCACTATCCTAATCAGAAAGTGGTCTCTGACCAGTTCCAATCAGGGTAATGCCCTTTCAGTATAAATAAATTGTTACAGATTATCTTAAGCTGCTTGGAGAAACAGCAGATCCATTCATTTCTGAGCAGAAGGATTGGGATGGTGAATGCCGGGTGCAGATGCTTGGGAGCAGCAGCAAACCCCATGGGGACTGAAGACACACAGACATTAATCTAGCAGGAACAGTGCTCTGTGCCATATGTGAAATAAATGGAAAATGCAGATAACAGGCAATCTGAAGATAAATTAACCCTTTCATTTGCAGGGCTGTGCAGAGCTGTGTGGGAGGTGATGATGATTTTACAAGGTTCAGTGGGTGGCAGCAAACTTCACAAAGATTTTTGGATATTCATTTGCCTGCAAAGCCTCACCCATAACTGTTAATATGTGCTGCAGAGGAAAGAGAGGTTTTGCTTCTCTGCAGCCCCTGGAACAGCCACTCCACAGCAAATAAACTTAGTATCTGAGGACCGAGGTTGAAGGTACAAGGCCAGAGGGATGTGGAGGTAGGGCTGGTGCTTGGTTTGGAGGTTACTCTCTCAAGCCAGGGCACCTCTCTGGGGAGTAGATGAAATCTGAGGGGTAACCAGGAGCTGCAGGGTCCAGGTGATGTCCAGGCACTGTTCCAGTTTGCTGTTCAGTGCTAAGTCCTGCCAGTACGGTTTTACACCATCAGCCCCATGGAACCAGGCCTGCTTGTCCAGGGGTTGAATTTGGCCTCATGCAGAACAGGAAAAAGCCAGGTCCTACCATGGTGCATACCTTGAAGTTGCCAATCTCGCCAGTAACCAAAGCTGTTCCTCACCTTCAAAGCATTTCGCTTCAGAGACTTTTCAGTGTTAAAGTGTTTGAGATCAGCTGTTTCCCCCTGTGCAAGCTAAAAAGGGAGCTGCCTTCTCCACCTTTTGTCTGCCAAATATATCTGTGGCTCCTTCATTTGGATAGCCCAGCATCAGACTGTCACGTTCTGCCTCCTAGGAGAGTTTTTGTCTGTCAAACACGCTTCCTGCTCAGCCAGTACAGACTCAGGGAAACCATTTTGGTTTGATTGCCATCAGGTGTCTGAGTCATTATTACTGAGAAATACCCACTGGCTTTGAACACTCATTGCCTCATGGCCCAACTTTCAATAAGAAGCTTTGCTATTAACTGGATGGAAAATGTCATCTAGATAATTTTTGTTATGACAGTAAAATAGGACTTTGGGTGAGATTGGCAGAAGAACTCAGCGCTGGTCTGCACCTCTTTGTGATGAAATGCAAATTCCTCTCAGCTGGAACAGAATCGTATCTGTGCTGAAGATATTTGCAGATTTTGCCCCTGCTTTCTCTGCTCGCTTTGGGTCTTAGTACCTCCATTTGGCTGTAAATACATCCCGTCAGTGCTTTCAGGTTTGGATTCCCAGTCAATAGATTAAGATAACACTGCTTGCTTATATTAGAGAACTGTTGTGAATGCAATTAATAAAGCTGCAAAACTGAAAAGTAGTGGAAGAGCTGAATATCATTACAGAATGAGACCTCATTCACAGTACATGATGTGAAAAATTATTTCTTGCAAAGAATAATAAATTGCCATGGCTTTTTAGCCTAATTGTAGATGCTTGATTCTAATTTGTTATTTGTCATTTCCATGTTAATGAAGAGTTTTAGATATAATTACCGCATTTATGGCAAACAACACATTATCATTTTCCAATGCTTGCAAAGCACCGGCTTCTTTAGAAATAGAAGACCTGAATAATTATCCTTGTTGTGCAGCTCCAGGGTGGGTTCTACAAATAATAGTGTCCAGCTCCCTCTGCAGAAGAGGTTTTGTGCAAGATGCTTCTCAAAGGCAGCTCATGTCATTAACCCTCTTCTGCATTTGGGGACCCAAGACTCAGAGACAGGAAATAACTTCCCCAGGACACTCAGCGCTCCAGATCCCTTCTGGACAGCATCTTCTCTTCCTCACTCTCACAATGCAAAAGCTGTCCAGAGACACCATTTTGGTTGGCACTAAGTTTCCCAGTTTGTTCTAGTTATCACAGTGAGGGATGGGTACAAGGCCCATTCACAGGCATATTGTAGAGATTTTGCTTGATCAAGGCTGGGTTTGACTCACATTGGTGGTGATGGGAGAGTTTCATGGGGTTTTAAGAGTATCTTATCTAAGGCCTGGAAAGTCCTGGTATGATAAGAAGCCCATAACTGCTGTTTTGCAACAAAGCAGTGTAGTATTTGTGAGTTCCCCTGCCTGCTGCGATTGTGGATTTCCATTGCGTTGATAGTTGTAGTTGTGTCTGATCCTCTGTTTTTGCTACATCCGTTCTTGTTGTCCTGCCCCATCCAACGACAGGGGCAGCCCAGCCTGGGCTTCTCTCCGTGGAGTGGCAAAAGACAATTTTGAGAAGCTTCGCTACATAGCAGTAGGAGGGAGGGGTCCTAGTGCGTTGACTTGAGATGCTGGTGAACGCATTGCTTCTCTGTGATGGAGAGGTGTAACATACCATCCTCTTCCACTGGCGAGCTCTATCTCAGAGCTGCTTTGAAGTTTGGCCAATGTTATGAGCGGGGCCTTGTTGCTCTGATAATGAGAAGCCTTTGGCTTTCCAGCCTCAAGTGTCTATGGTCCCTTTGTCCCTGGAAGAACGCGATTATTTAGCTTAACTACCTCCTCTTTGTAGCTCTTCTTCCTGTCCTGGTGCTTGCACACTGGGATTTACTTCGAGAGTACAATGCTGCTCCCTTTCAGCCTTTGCTGTAGCTGAATGAGACAGGGGTCTTTTGCTTTTCCTTTTAAGATAGTTTCTGGTTTTGCATCCTGGCACTGAGACAGTCGGAGCAAACCTATTGTGAATACCTCCTGTACGCGGCTTTTCATTACCCGTTACAGAAGGTGGATGCAACTCAGAGAAAGATGTTGGGAAACAAGCAACAGGGAGGTGATTTACAAATATCTTAAGGGTCTGGTAAGTAGTGTGGGCCAGAGGCATGTGCTAAGCTTTGAGGACAGACACGTCCCAGTGCTGAGTGCGAGACTATGATTCTCTGTTAGGATGTATCACAAATTAGAGAGTCACCTCCCTCCAACCTCTCAAAATGGGGAAAACTTTGTTTTTCACTCATCTCCATACTCTGAGTTCCTGCCTTTTGTAGACCACATGCCCAGGAGATGGCATGTAACGTGTTTGAAGTGGAATAAATCAGTGGGCACCGCTTTCAATTATCCCAGCCCAAGCTCGTTCACTGCACAAGGCAGCCTGTGAAATATGGCAGGACTGACAAGTCGCGAGCGCTGCCAGAGCATTAGCGCTGATCTGCAGACAGACATCAGCACAGTGCCTGCCACAAGCAGCAATCCCTGACTGCGCTGCCCATGACAGCTCCAGCTACCCTGATTCGGGGAGGCTGAGCGCAGAGGAGGGAGCTGGAGGAGAGTACTGAAGTGCACTTCTGCCGGCGTGCCGTTGTTGAAATCCTCAAGTAGCTTCTGCAGCTAATGCTTAGAGCTACTTCAGCCTTCTCAGTCAAACACGAGATGTCCTGGGCTGCTAGTTTCAAGCTGGGAAAATTGAAAGCATTGCCACTCATCTCACTGTGGTGAGACAAACACTGCCCCATGGCAGTAATGCCATTACTGAGGCTCACGAACACAAAATGCGATAGAGGACCTCAGTCCTACCCCCAGCCCAGCCCTGTCTGGTTTGGTGGCTCTGAATTAGTCACATCTTCATGGCATCCACAGGTTTCCCTGACTGTCTTGCAGACCCAGATTCCCGAGGCAAGGTGGTTATAGGGTGGGGCTGTGGGAAACGACGCATGCAGCTCTTGGCACTGGCCATATCTTAGGCAGAGTTGTTGTTTGTTAACACACACAATCTCCTGGAGGAAGAGGGCTGAGAATAGACTTCTGTACTAGGAAAGGGTTCCTAAGAGCTCGGCATGAGCTTTGGTTCAGCTTTGTGCCAGCAACAGAGAAGAAAGTGCTCTCTCTGTTGCATTCCTACAGAGACGTTCTCCTGTCACCCAGTTGTGAGTCTCCAGCTTCTTGTAATGAAATCATCAGGAGGGAATGGCCCTCAGAGGTGAAGCACTGAACCAGGAGGGACTCGGTTAACTTGAGTGTGTCTCAGCTGTTTCCTTCAGTATGAGATGGGAATAAATCACTCAGTGATTTCTGATTTATGTCTTATCAGCTTTTCAGCTTTTCTGGGACCGGATCTTTCCTTACATCCACCTAGTGTTGGATGGGAACATCCCTAAGTGCCTCTGTGGACTGGGCTGCCAAGGAGACCTGTCCTATGGTCAGCCCAGCCTGGAGAAGAGCAGGAAGAAGTCTTCTCCCTTTTTACTCTTTGGTGGTGTGGTAGCACCTAGAATCCAGCTGAGAGTGGGACCTCACTGTACGAGTGCTTGGGGACAGCCAGAGCAACCTCTTCCCTGTCTGCACCATGTCCCCTTAGCCCTCCATGCTGTCACTCACAGCGTTTTCTCCCTGTTGCAAGTTCTTCTTCCTTACTGCATCATCCTCTCAGTACAGTTGTGAGTTTGCGTTCACCAGCAAACCACAGCATGATCAAGAGCCTTGATGGAGAAACATTGCCTGCTTTTCCTTGTGTTCACTCCAGTGCTGGCCATGGCTTGTATGTGCCTGAGAAACAGAAGGGAAGTGCAGATTCCTAAACTTCTAGCAATGCACCACACCAGTATTATGCTTTCAAGCAGTCTGTCAAAGGACAACAATAAAAGCATAGTGCAGAAGAAGCTAAGATAGACACTGCCATTTCTGAAACACCACCCCACAAAATGCCATTGCTTCACCATTCCTGGACTGTTTGGCTGGTAGACCAGCCAAACTGCTTGCAAGCTTACTCCTGAGGAGTGGGATGTCTACCTGCTGCTCGTTCAGAGCTTGTAGATGTTGGGGGAAAGTGGGTGATGGATCAAATCAGGATTTGCTATGACTTCACTACAAATCCCTTATATTTAACTCCATGTTTACAATGTGGATCACAAACGTGGTCCATCATAACTGACTGGGTGTCTTGTCGTTGAGCTAAGATTTGGATCAGGGTGCTGGGAAACAAAACTGCTTTAGGTGCAGTGGACAACCTGTACTGGATGTGTGTTGTTTCTCAATGAATATGCACATGCCCAGAGGGACTGTCCGTCCAGTGGCTGTCTGAGGTCTGGTGGGGTAGACCAGCCGGTTGGCTGGATGTGTATCTCCCCAAGCACACCATGGTGTGCCCGGGGTGGCTCCTCAAGAGCGTGGTGTTTGCAGCTTTCCCAGAGACAGCACCTAAAGGGGAGGTAGTGATACAACATGAATGATTCGAGCATTTTTGGCCTGAATGAGGCTGCTAAAGCTGGCTCCAATGAAAGCTTAGCCAGCCCTTAGCATTCTCCCATGACGCTGTTCTCTGCCTTGGCCTGTTGGAGCAGCGATGTGATTTCTGTGATAATCTGGTGCCACCTTATAAGTTTATCTTGATGCTGCCATGCACTGACTCTCCAAGCAAGCCAGACCTCTGCTGTCCCAGGAGCTGCCTTTACCGTTGCACAGTCTCCAAGCTCTGGAGTCAGAAGACAGAGATTTCTGACCGAGGAGGCTGCACAGCATGTGATCTGAAACCCCACCACTGGCATGGGATGAACCCACATTCATGTGAAGGCCATGTTGTGACGAAGGACCAGAGAGTGTAGTGTCCCACAGAGACAGTAGTTCCCAGTCAGAAAAGAGCTACAAGATGCCACCATGTCAAAAAAACCCAAAGGGACCTGTAGTGCTGATCCGTCCCTGGCACTGCTCCTCTGGCATTCAGGCTGCTGCAGTGTGCAGTGTACAGCATACGATGAGGGACAAAGCCTTTGCCGGGGGGGACGACACCGTTCAACACCAAAATTACCTCAAAATATTCCTTAACCTGAGCTCCTTTTCCTGGAAAATCATTTTAAGACAGCTACCAGACTCCACGTGGGGCTTGCCAGCTGCTGGGAGCAAAACACGTTCCTGCTGGAGAGGCTGATTTCTGCTGCAAATGGATCCATCACCCTGGTTCCTGTGGACGGATGATTGCCCATGGTCACTCTGGTTCCTGTAGGCACCAAACAGCCTGGAACAACAAGAGTTACTTTTCTGGATTATATTTCATTTTAGCTGGTGCCGTAGTAACAGTTTTTAAAGCATCAGATCCTGTCACGTGGTTTCTACTTTAGCCTGGTCTTACATGACTTCATGGGATGTACACAGAAGACTTCTCCTTCCTCCACTTCATATGCTATAAATTTAGGGTGGCAGTGTTGATTCAAAATGCATTACAGCGAGTAGATGGCATCGTTCGTGCTGCCTCAGCGTGATGCTGTGTGTCATTACCTCCCTTTCTGCCTCACTTCCAGGCATGAAGTATTTTTGTGCCATCGCTTTCCTGGAGCTTGGAGTCTAATCAGCAGTCTCCTGGTACCTGGCTGTCCTGCGGCCTTCCCAGTGACCGGCCATCCGAAGAGTGCTGTAATTTCTGGAGTTTTTCTGGTTTTTAGGGGATAAAATCTGCCAGTGACAGAGGCCATTTGTAGACAGCAGGGATAAATCACCGTGAGGTGTAAGCACAGTGGAAATTCACTGTACAGCTAGTAAGATCTTATTATTTCCGTGTTCTCTCCGCACTGTTTTGCTTTGCTAATTGCTCATTCCCTTTCCCCTCTTTGCGATTTCCCTAGGACCCACTCCCATAGGTCTACTGTGAACATAACAGGTGACTGGGAGAGTTTTTGGGAATCACGGAATCACAAAATGGTCAGGGTTGGAAGGGACCTCTGGAGATCATCACGTCCAACCCAACCGCCAGAGCAGGGGCACCTACAGCAGTTGCACAGGACGGCGTCCAGGTGGGTTTGGAATGGCTCCAGAGTGGGAGACTCCCCCACCTCTCTGGGCAGCCGGTGCCAGTGCTCTGCCGCCCTCACAGGAAAGAAGTTTCTCCTCGTGTTTAGATGAAACTTCCTATGTTCAAGTTTGTGCCCATTACCTCTTGTCCTATCACTGGCACCACTGAAAAAAGACTGTTCCCACCCCCCTGGTACTCTCCCTTTAAGTATTTGTAAGCATTGATAAGATCCCCCCTCAGTCTTCTTTTCTCTAGACTAAAAAGCCCCAAGTCCCTCAGCCTTTCCTCATAAGAGAGATGTTCTAATCCCCTCATCATCTTTGTAGCCCTTTGCTGGACCCTCTCCAGCAGTTCCCTGTCTTTCTTGAACTGGAGAGCCCAGAACTGGACGCAACACTCCAGATGCGGCGTCACCAAAACCCGTTCATTTTCTTCACCTGCCTAATGAAACTATTACATTTTTCTTCTCATCTCCCCCGGATAAGGATGCTTTGCTTCACAGATTTTCAGCCTTCGCAGTTGTGAGTTTTACCAGAAGTGGAGATGCGTATTGACCATTTTGGGTTTAATAGATAGTGTATTTGAGTCTTTGGTCAGGTTCATGTCATCCTTATTAGAGAGTAGTTAAGGGCTTATGTGAATTAAATGAAAGAGCATCTTTTCACAGACCCTTCATTAGCACCGAGTATGAAGTCCAGGCAGGCACAAGGGATGAGTAGTGCATATGGGTACCACTTCCTCCCTGGAGCCAGGCTTCTCCTGGCAGCATGGACAATTTTTCTTACGTTATTAAAAATATCAGTGGGCACTATGGGCATATAATGTGACAACGTACTTGGGCAGGACCCATCCTAGGGTGGAAATGGTACAACTCTGCTGACATTAGTGGAGTTTCACTACACAGGGAAAGGCTGGGTTTGGTCTGTTGTCCCATGTTTCATGTTCCTTCCTGGAGCCGGAGAAAGATCAGGTTGAAAGTCTGTCACAAATACACGCTTAGAGCAGCGTTCTGAGCAGCAGAATTCTTCCCTCTTTTATTTGACAATTTACTTCTCCTTGCAAACATTCATTAAAAACTTTCCTGCATGCTCAGTCTTCAAGAATAGGTAATAGTCTGAGTGGATGCTAATGAGGGTAGGGAAAGGAGAATATATTTGTTTTTCCTTAGCACCCCGGATGCTTTGAAAATTAAAATAATGGCTTCCTAAAGAGCATTCCTAAAGACCATTTAATATATGTACTGTATTAGCTTCTACAACATCACGTTCAGATGGAGATGTTACAGTAGGGACTATTAAAATATGTAGGAAGAGGTTCTGATACAAGCAACTCGCAAAAGAAACAGAAAAGGCAGACTGAATACTGTGTATTATACCCTTAATATTCCCATGGTAAGGATGGGAAATGGAATAACAGAGATTAATTTACTTGCCTGTGGTTATACAAGAAGTCAATTGCAAGGCTATCGAACCAGCATCAGGAACCTTAAGTCCCCATTTGGTGTTTCATCAGGAGAGCATCAAATCACGGTGGGAATCAATGTTCAGTTCTGGATGCAGGAGGAATGTGGGATCGGACTTTTTCTCTTAGCAAATAGAAGGAAGTGCATTTTTCTGTTGCGACGTAATTCTGGACAGTGCTCAGACTGCTCATGTTCCTAAGTATTTGCATGCAAATGAATCTCTGAGATAATCAGATTTTATTTCTAGCATCTAATCGATGCTCAGGGCTTTGTAGTTTAATTACTAGAATAATTGTTTGCTGAAAACACAGTTCAATATCTATTTTTTCCTTTAAAGGTCAACTCCATCATTTTAATTTCCAACCATTTAGTACTTTATTGATCTTTATGTCATTTCATGATGAGTGCTGCATCTTGCCAGCTGAAATAAAGGCCAAAACTTGGAATAAGAAAAATACATTCTTTTTCTTAAATACAAAAAGTAGAAAATATCCTATTTCAGCCTTGCTTGCTGCAGGCAAGTACTTCATACAGTGTCCCCAGGAAAAATGATTCTGAAAATTACATTCGCCCTTTATGGAAGAGAAAGCAAACCAAGAATCTTTTCAGAGCCTGATTAATATCAGACGTAAACTGAAGCACAGAAAGAAATTTTGCAGTTTAGCTGCTGATCCCTTAAAGTAGATAAGGACGCAGGCTCTGTCAGGAGGACACGAAGGTGGATGTGGCTTGCATTTAGAGAGGGCTGAATGAGCGGGCTGAGTCGCCGCATGGAGAAATGCCTTCTCCTCTCTGTAGAGGGGAAAGTCACGTGGCTTCAGCTGGAGATGTGGAAGGTATTTAGTCAAATAACAGCGACCGCTGTTTTGCTGCCGTCCTGCAGCAGAAATGAGATGCTGTTTATCAGAGGGATGCGCGAGGCGCTCTCCATCTGCAGCTTCTCTGGCTTTTTCACTCCCCCCATCACAGCGACTTGACATTTAGTTTTAATTTGCAAAAAATGTATCTGTCTCTCCCAGATTATGGGAAAGGGTGCTGGGTTACGGAGCGGAAAATAGGCTTGCTGAAAAATGGGCATTAAAAGGTAGCATGAGACCAATTTCCATTTCAAGTTCTTTTTCTACAAATATACGGGGTCAAATCCTAAAGTCGTAGATCGGGCAAACGTGTCGGTGATTTCAGGGGGACGTGGTGCCAGAAAGAGCTAAAAGATTGGCTTAATGTAAGTGCAAAGGTCCCCGAACCGTCTCTGCAGCTTGGCTGTCAGTGTCGGTGCTGTCAGATGGCACAGCTTCCCCACCGCCGCAGAGCGGCTCCGCGCCGTTATTTATCGAGCTTTGTTTTCTCTAATCCCCAAGATGCCTTGGGCAGACTGCAAACACAACATAGAGCCCATTGACGGTAGGAAGAATTTATGTTCTAGGACCGTGTCCTTGGCTGCTGTAAATCAGGAAACGGCCAGCTAAGGATCTCAACGTACCTCAAAGCATTTTAAAAACCCCATCATTAAGGTTGAGATGCACTTACTATGGAAGGGTAGTGCTTCCCCCATAAGGCATTGCCTTGTGAATCTGCACATGCGTGGGGCTTGCCTGGCAATAACAGCCACGCCAATCATTAAATTTGGTGGATTTATATTCTGTAGTATTATTAAGAGCTATCTTGATAACTTTACCAGATTTTAACTGCTTGGACCAAATTTTTTCCATGGTGCTTGTCCTGGACTTTTAAAGAAAATTTTAGCTAAAGGAGTTTACCTGCTCCAGTGTATGAAGAGAGGGGAAAAACAAACCATTGATAGTTCTTTTACTGGAGACCTTGGAGAAAAAAAATAATGGGCATTAGAAGTGGTATCCTGCTGAGCATGCGAAATGGGGTGTTTCTTTACTGATGAGCCTTGACTTTGCAGCTTTAATAACCTTTTTTAAGATAGCTTTTGTGTGCCATGTATTTACGTACCACTATCCACATATTACTACATAAAAGCAGCAATCGAAGAGCCATGTGTCCTGTGAAGGAAAGCCTTCATGGACTTTTTCAGTGCTTTTTTCAGGGCACTAACATATCTCTTGGAGAGTTTTTGCTAACCCCCGCGCTCTGAATTCTTGTAAAATTTTGTGATACAGATGTGTTGCTCTGCCACCCAGCTGAAGTCCCTCTGTGGGTCCTCCCCCTCCAGCCCAAATCATGCTGGGGTGGAATGGACTTGTGCAGGTGCTCTCATTGCTTGCTGCAATGACCAGGTGAGTTATATTAACCCCCACTCCCATGACCCAGAGAATGGATTAAAAATCCCCAAAGAGCAATAAGATGAACCCAAAACTGCTGTGAAAGCGCTATCCTGCTTTGTGCATGCTGCTTCCCTTGCAGAGGAGCTGAAAAAGAAATGTGGCATGAAGACCTTCTGGCGGGCTTCGAAGCCCTTGAGACCCAAATCAGGGTTTGCTGTCTGCTGTGGCTCAGCCAAGGGGACCCAGAGGTGGGAGTTTTGGATGGAGATTTTCACCATTGCCTATGAAACTGCGCTGTTTGCTTTCAGCCTCAGGATATTAGATCTTGCAGTTGTGGTGCTCTTATGTTGTAGAGTGGCTGTTGCATTTTAGGTCTTTTTAGGAGTTTATAAGGTATTTCTCTTTCCGTGGTTCAGCAATACTAATGGTACAGAGGCTGGACTACAGAGGGAGGGACAGAAGATAATGGAAGGCAGGTCCTGCCAGATGAACCTGATCTCCTATGACAAGATAACCAGAATATTGGATGAGGGAAAGGCTGTTGATACTGTATACCTGGACTTTCAAAAAGCATTTGATACTGTCCCCCATACAATTCTCATGGAAAAACTGGCTTCACATGTCCTGGACGAGCATACGATCCGCTGGATCAAGCACTGGCTGACTGGAAGGTCCCAAAGAGTGGTGCTCAATGGATTTAAATCCAGCTGGCGGCCGGTCACAAGTGGTGTGCCTCAGGGCTCAGTGTTGGGACCATTTCTGTTTAACGTCTTTATTGATGATCTCGATAAGGACATAGGGTGTATCATCAGCGAGTTTGCAGATGACACCAAGTTAAGCAGGAGTGTTGATTCCCAGGAGGATAGGGAAGCTCTAGAGAGGGACTTGGATAGATTGGATCATTGGGCCAACATCAATGGTATGAGTTTCAACAAGGGCAAGTGCCAGGTTCTGCACTTGGGCCACAATAACCCCATGCAGCGCTACAGGCTTGGGAAGGGGTGGCTGGAAAGCTGCCTGGCAGAAAGAGACCTGGGGGTTCTAATTGACAAGTGGCTGAATACGAGCAGGCAGTGTGCCCAGGTGGCCAAGAAAGCCAACGGCATCCTGGCTTGTATTAGAAATAGCGTGGCCAGCAGAAGTAGGGAGGTGATTGTGCCCCTGTACTCAGCACTGGTGAGGCCACACCTCGAGTATTGTGTCCAGTTTTGGGCACCTCAATACAAGAGAGATATCGAGGTGCTGGAGCGAGTGCAGAGGAGGGCAACGAAGCTGGTGAAGGGCTTAGCAGACAAATCGCATGAAGAGCAGTTGAAGGAGCTGGGACTGTTTAGTTTGAGGAGGAGGAGGAGACTGAGGGGAGACCTCATCACTCTCTACAACTATTTGAAAGGGCACTGTAGAGAGGTTGGTGCTGGTCTCTTCTCACAGGTAATTAATGGCAGAACAAGAGGGAATCACAGAATCACAGAATTTTCAGAGTTGGAAGGGACCTCCAGAGATCATCTGCTAAAGCAGGATTGCCCAGAGCACATTACTCAGGACTGCATCCAGGAGGGTCTTGAAAATCTCCAGAGAATGGGACTCCACCCCCTCCCTGGGCAGCCTGTGCCAGTGCTCTGTCACCCTCACCGTAAAGAAGTGTTTCCGTGTATTTGAATGGAACTTCCTGTGTTCTAACTTGTGCCCATTGCCCCTCGTCCTGTCACTGGGAACCATTGAAAAGAGCCTGGCTCCATCCTCCTTCAGCCCACCCTTTATACTTGTACGCCATAATAAGGTCTCCCCTCAGCCTTCTCTTCTCCAGGCTAAAGAGTCCCAGCGCTCTCAGCCTTTCCTCATAAGGCAGATGCTCCAAGCCCTTAATCATCTTAGTTGCTCTTCGCTGGACTCGCTCCAGCAGTTCCCTGTCCCTCTTGAACTGGGGAGCCCAAAACTGGACACAGTATTCCAGTTGTGGCCTCAGCAGTGCAGAGTAGAGGGGGAGAATGACCTCCCTCGACCTACTGGCCACCCTCTTCCCTATGCAGCCCAGGATTCCATTGGCCTTTTTGGCAACAAGGGCACATTGCTGGGCCATGGATAATTTACTGTCTACCACGACCCCCAGATCCTTCTCCTCAGAGCTACTTCCCAGCAGGTCCCCCCCTAACCTATACTGGTGCCCAGCATTCTTCCTCCCCAGGTGCAGGACATTGCACTTGCTTTTGTTGAACCTCATTAGGTTCTTCTCTGCCCAGCTCTCCAGCCTGTCCAGGTCACGCTGGATGGCAGCACGGCCCTCTGGGGTGTCAGCCACCCCACCCAGTTTGGTATCATCAGCAAACTTGCTGTCCCCTCATCCAGGTCATTAATGAATATATTAAACAAAATTGGACCAAGTATTGACCCCTGGGGGACACCACTGGTTACAGGCCTCCAACTAGACTCTGTGCCGCTGATCACAACCCTCTGAGTTCTGTCCCGCAGCCAACTCTCAGTCCACCTCACTGTCACCTCATCTAGCCCATACTTCCTCAGCTTTCTAATGAGGATGTCATGGGAGACAGTGTCAGAAGCCTTGCTAAAGTCAAGGTAGATGACATCCACGACTCTCCCCTCATCCAGCCAACCAGTTATAACATCATAGAAAGCTATCAGATTGGTCAAGCACGATCTACCCTTGGTAAATCCATGTTGACCACTTCCAATAACTTCCTGTTCCTCAACGTGTTTGGAATGGCTTCAAGCTCCAACAGGGTAGATTTAGACTGAACATTAGGAAAGAATTTTTCACAGAAAGAGTGGTCGGGCATTGGAATAGACTGCCCAGGGAGGTGGTTGAGTCACCATCCCTGGATGTGTTTAAGAGACGTTTAGATGTGGTGTTGGGGGATATGGTGTAGGGGAGAACTTTGTAGAGTAGGGTAGATGGTTGGACTCAGTGATCCCAAGGGTCTCTTCCAACCTAGACAATTCTATGATTCTATGATTCTATAATATCACAGTCAGAGCAGGAATCAGGCAGCTTCTGTGTGCAATAAATCACGATAATTGTCAATAGTAGTATTGTGCATGCTCTATTCCAGGTCCTCTGGCTTCATCACACTTGTGCTTCCTTCTTCACACTCACCCATCTTGTCTCTATGCTTTGCACTTATCCCAGGTGAAACTTTCTGTTTGAAAACATCCAGGTAATTTGGTGCAGGAGCCTCCCCTCTACGTGAAGCATCGAAGTTGCTCATATGTCTGTATCCAGCAGATGAGAAGGGCTTCTACAGAGGAAAAATCAGACCTGGAGTGGGGTGGGTGACATTGTGCAGGTGCCGGTCTCTCTCTCAGTGATTCTGGGAGTTGAAGGCAGATAGTCTTTTAATTTTGGCATCTCAGATAAGGTATATCCCATCAAACTTCAGGCACTTAAGTCTTGCAAACAGTTTTTCCCTTTCAGGTGATGACATGCATTTGACAGAGGAGGAGGGGCAGCTGCAAGTGGCAGAGCCAGTTGACAGCTAAGGCATCCCAATTCAATTTTTAGGACTTCTTTGTGTTCCCAGTATGGGCACTGTGACTATGTCATGAATGAAAGCTGGTGACTATGGACATTTTGAGCATACAAGAACGCCTGTTAGCTAAAGCAGTGTGGGTTCTCGCTGCTGGTAGAGTCTGTGTGTTGCTCTAGGAGCTGTGCCAGGGCAGAGTGGTAGAGAACTGGGTCCAGTGTGTGCTCCGGTGGAGGTGTTGCCATTTCCATAAGCAAAGTTTTAATTTCCTCTCCCAGAGTGCACGCAGGTTTTGGACATGGTGCGATCCAGTATACATTTAATTGTACAACAAATTGTGACAGCCAATTCACAGCAACGTCCTGCTGATGCTTTTTACTCTGAGGATACCAAGAGGTTTTCTACCTTGGCTTTGTTTTAACATCCTGTGCCTGTCTGGGATCACTTAGGGAGAAACAAATAGTTTGTCTCTGCCAAAATCATTTTGAAGTCACCACAGGAGAACTGAGTTTACAGAGAAAGGCAAAGTCAGAAGCTCAGCAAGTGGCTGCTGGTGTGGGCAGATCAAGGAGGAAAATAGCTTAAAAAGTGCAAGGGAAAAGGAAAAGGAGAAACCTGATCTAATGCCGTGGCAAAAGCAGTGTCAAAAGGATTGATAAGGTCAGAGAAGGAATTAAGAAGCCCGTTTTAGTTTCTGCTTTCTGAAGAGTGAGCGTGGTGAGTTGTCCTCCCACATCTCCCTTCCCCTCTGAAGAGGTTTTGGTACATCATGGCAGGCAGTAGTGTGCAGCCAGGCTTGGGTTGTAGCTGGGTGGACAGGGAAAAGGCTGTAGTTGGTACAGTTAATAAGCCAGACGGTTGCATGATAGCTATTAAAGTTCATTTTGCTAATGTGAAGTTCGTCCAACCAATTTTTTTTTTCTGTAAACACAAATGGTAATTGTCAGTTTGACATTTGTTTGATTATCTGGCCGTTCAAGTCTTCTTGAGTTGGGCATGGGGGGAAATGCATTCATCAAAATTCTCACCGAGTAGGTATAGTTTTCCTTCTGGAGTTAAAAATGCGCTGCCTTCCAGCAAAATGCCATTTTCTGTATTATTTATTTTTGCTAGTAAGTAAATTGGCAATTGTGTTTTTTAAGGAAAAGGAGCCGATGCGGCCTCGTGCCATTAACTTGTCAGAGCCGAGCAGATGAAGCACGGAGCATTTCTGCAAAATTGTTCTCACTAGTCTCATTTAAAAGAAAGCCTCACCTGCAGGAGAAAGGGATGAAATCTGTAATGTAATAGGGCAGATTGCTTGGTGTAGGCAGACTGATTTAAAGTCATCAATCTTTTCCTTATTTTTCACACTTTAACCATCTCTCCTTTGCTGGAACAAGGAATACAGCTTGGAAATTGTGTGAGTAAGTGAGGGAAGAGGAGAACTAACTGGAGCAAATCTCTTGCTCTGGTGTGTGTAACGGAGATTGAACAGGCGCTTTAGAGGACAGTAACGTCCTGTTTCCTCACTGCGGAGGCTTACACAGGTATCTGCTCTGGCAGCGCGGTCTCGAGCAAAGTAACCATTAAGGGTGAAGTTTACTCCTCCTGACTGCCACCGGTCGTTGGCCCTAACCAGAAGCAGCGCTAAACCCAGCCGTTTCATGATGAGGAACGGGAAGAGCGGGGCAGCGGCCAGGCATGGAAGAGGTGAATGAATTTGTTCTTGGGCAAATGGTCCTTGGGAAAAAGGCGACGGCAGAGCTGTGCTGAGCTGCGTCGGCTGCGGGGTGCAGTTACGTTTGTACAGGCACCTACACAAAGCCTCCTCGCTATGTATTTACAGTTTCCACACTCTTGCAAACATGTCAAGCCCGCCTTCTTCCTTACAACAACTGTAGCCATGGGTGGGATGAAGATGTCCTGGCCAGAGGAAGGCAGAGCAAGCCCAGCATCCGCAGCAGGCATTGCCAGTGTTCAAAAAGAGATGCTCCATTTGCTCCTAGGCTCCATCCGTCTTTGCCTCCTGCATCTTGTCTGACACACAGATCGCTTGTGGTGGGGACTGTCATCTGCTGCAGTGAGGGCCTTGTATTTAAACAGCTTCTCTGGTTCCTGAGATAGGGATATCTCTGATTTCAGACAGACATGAAAGCAATTAACAGTAGCTGTTAGATCAAAATCTTTTCATGCCCTGAGCATATTGAGGTGACTGATGTTTTCTGATTTCTCAGAATGAAGCTCGGTGCAGCGCTCTCAGCCTATTGCATTTCAGGAATTACAGCTGCAATGGTCGAGTCAGGTTACCTGAGCTCCAGCTTAACCATAAAACCATCCTTCAGCGCTTTTCTCTGCCCTTTAGGAAGTGTATAGGAGCTTGGGTGCCACATTTTCACCGCTGGTCTGGTGGTCATGGTGGAGAATTGTTAAAAGAGAAGGTGCTGGATGTGCCTTCATTAGCATCAAGATGAAGTTCTGGAATGAAGATGTAAATGCTGGATTTGAAAATACAGCAAGATGCACAGGGCAGAGGCATAACGTGCTGGTTTTGCCATGGAAAAAGAGAATTGCTTTAGATGATGATAAAAAAAGGGAATATGATTAAAACAAGCTGATAAGATGAAACTAAAGTGACAAGATAAAGCAGCGGTGCATCCAAGAGGGGAAGGGAGAGACAGAACTGATGGCAGGAGGGCATGAATTATAGATTGAAATCTCCACCAGAAGGTAAAGTCTTTGCGTTTTCTTATCTGAGAAGGGAGAGAATGAATGAGAAGTGAACAGAATTATTAAGCAGCTTTATCATTGCATTCGAGTGGATAATTACGCAATTAGGATTACTAAAAGTTGGCAAAGCATGAAGCCCAGAGGACTTGTGTTCCTGATTTCAGAGGGGGGTGATGAGGAGAGCAGGGAAAAGCATTTGGCGAGAGATTTGACGGTGCGTTATGGTGAGGCTTACAGGCAGAGCCTGCTCTGGCACCCAGCACCCTGCAGCTTCCAGGACAAAACGGGGTTCAAGAGACCTGGCCAGGAAAGAAGAACTTATTTGAAGGTGGACAGTTCTCTGAACAGCAGCAAGAAGTGAGATCATGAGTGAACGCGGCTGATAAGAGTTCAGGGAAGGAGAGCACAGCTAATAACAGTACATGTACACCCACTTTTTTCCATGGTGGGGGTGCAGACTAGCCATGGGAGTTACTGTGTAGTAAATGGTTTGTGTCCTTTTTCCAGATCTTTGCCCTCAGTCATCATCCCCTCTCCTTTCAGGTGAGTTGTTTGTCGCAAGGCTTTGCAGGGCCATAAGCTGAGGGTGCTGTGAGATCCCTGAACAGAGCACCAAGAGATCAGATTATTCCCTAGGAGGACAGTGTCAGACTGGGTTAAACTTGCAGTGATATGGTCTGTCATGCTACCTTAATTTAATTTTCTTTGCTCACAAGGGACAAATACTGGATTTTTCCCCGATGTAAATCATGCAAAGGCTTTGTTGTCAGAAGATCCTTCCAGCTGAACTTGGAGGCAGCTTCCAAACTTTTTCCGCTTTGATTATCTGTTGTAAATTATATCTGATCACCCCCTTTGTAAAGAAGAGCGCCGCAAAAAACCAAATGAGCAGCTAGGGTAAGCTGGCTGAATCTATTCCTGTAGGGGATGCAAAGATGTAGGACACAGTGGAAAGGAGAGGGATGGGAACACAAGAGCTGTCTCGCACGAGGGTTAGTTTGGATTTATAGCATTGAAGAGTTCAGTGGTGAAAGGGGATGTTGGGCCATCCAGTGCCATGTACCACAGACCCTCAAATGCCACCTATTGCCCCTCTCCTGAGCCTTCAGGCTGCATCTGTGTTATGGTTTGAGAGACCCATAGCAATTTATTGTCGTTTAGACAATCATTCTATCACCTGGTGACCCCTCCCCACCCAGGAAAGGGAATCGGGAAAAACAAGGAAACCTGAGAGTTGACGTATAAACAGATTTAATAGAGTAAGATTAGATAATTAACATGAACAGCACTAAAGAACCAATATTAATCCCGATACCCATACAGAATATGCAAAGATTATACTCGGCCAATTCCATCAGCTGTGCGCTCCCAGCAGTGGAGAGCAAATGTCAGACACTGCCAGCGCTACGGCTTCAGGAGGAAGGGAAGGCCTCAGGAGTCTGGCACGGGGACACGAAGTTCTCAGGATGGCAGCCATCAAGGCAGAGAGAGGACTTTGCAGCAAACTTTCTAATTTATAGTGAATGTGACGTTGACGGTATGAAATAACCCTGTTGGCCAGCGTGGGTCAAGTGCCCGGGTCTCGCTCCTCCTCGTCCCCACACCTGGCGAGCTCGAAAATACTGAGACCTTGAAACCCCCACACCATAGCTGCCTGTAAAGTAAATATTTTCACAAATTCAGACACCAGAGTCTTCTAAAAGTGCAATCTTCCCAAGTATTAGAAAAGAAATCAGTCCTGTGTCGCTCAAACCAGGACAATCTGGCAAAACCCGAACTTTCAGAAAGTTTTTGCTCACGGGGCTTTTTGACTGTCCCTTTGGACCAGGTCCCTCCAAGGAAGGGCCTGGCAGGCATGGCAGGCTGCTGCTTACTTCTGCAAATTAGCCAAACTTCTTTAGTTGGCACCGTGGCTGCTTAATAGCTGGCTGCACATTTGCAAGGGGAAAGCTGGGTAAAAATGACTAAAAATAGCGCAGTGCATCTGTAACTGTCTGAATTCATCCTGGGCTGCTCTGAAGCCAATGCCAGACAACCGTGCTCCTCCTCCGTGCTCCTGACCTTCTTAATCTTAAGCTATATGTTATTTAAAATTAATTTGCAGAGATGCAGACATTATATAAATCACTGAGGAAATGTCAGATTATGTATGTAATTTTCGAAGTGCTCCACACTCATCTACCTCAGCTCCCCATGAAACCAAGGGATCAAAATTAAGCCAAGGCAGAGAGTTTGGACTAGTCACCATCCTTAAAATACTATAGAAGACAAGCCAGCGTTGCAGACGCTTGTTAGTAATTTCGCACCCAGAGACTGTTGTCATTTGTTCAGGACATTCAGTGATCAGGGAAGGAAAAAAAGGAGATGAAAAAGACATGGACTAGAGTATTTGTTACTATTTATTTGCTTGGCCTCATTGGCAAGTTACCTTGTGTTTTCGGAGAGCGTTGCATTTTTATGAGAAGGTGCCATCCGCAATGTTCCTCTTCCAAGACCAAGTTCAGAATATTAATTATGGATAATGATGCGTAATTAGAGTCTGAAGTCCAGAATTAATTGATGGTATCTATTTAGCACAGATATCTACTCGAACTTGAAAAAGTGCTTTATCTCCTGTGCACACCCTGTAGCGTCCACATATGGGTAAGTAATTGGGAGCAGTAAGCGCTCGGTTTTAATGACACAGTGGCTTGTCATTTCCTCAAAGGTGTTGAAACAGTTTTGTGCATTAGTGACATTAAAAGCGTTTGTAATTCGTGGTAATACGATTCTTCTCGACTGGTCACAGCCCCAGCCTGACCGGCAGCAGAGCTGGGAGGTCCAGGACCATGGCTGTGGCTGCTCCGTGTTCTCCACTCCTACCCGGGAGAGCTGGACCTGCTGCTCCCGCACACCACTGTAGCCCTGCCGGGGCGTTGAAAGGCCAGACAGGTTTTTCACTTCCTGCTGCCTTAAATTCCCAAATTTGGGACCATTATTTTCCTCTAGCACAGGTCAGGGGCTTTCAGTCAGCCAGCTTGTGGCTGCGTTAGAGCATCAGCGAGTTTGCTGATGACAAAACTGGGAGGAGCGGCTGACCCGCCAGAAGGCTGTGCCGCCTTACAGCGTGCCCTGGACAGGCTGGAGAGTTGGGCAGAGAGAAACCTTAGGAAATTCAACAGGGGCAAGTGTAGGGTGCTGCAGCTGGGGAGGAATAACCCCATGTGCCAGTACAGGTTGGGGGCTGACCTCCTGGAGAGCAGCTCTGTGGAAAGGGACCTGAGGGTCCTGGTGGACAACAGGATGACCATGAGCCAGCAATGTGCCCTGGTGGCCAAGAAGGCCAATGGCATCCTGGGGGGCATCAAGAAGTGTGGCCAGCAGGTCAAGGGAGGTCATCCTCCCCCTCTACTCTGCCCTGGGGAGGCCACATCTGGAGTACTGTGTCCGGTTCTGGGCTCCCCAGTTCAAGAAGGACAGGGAACTGCTGGAGAGGGTCCAGCAAAGGGCTACAAAGATGATGAGGGGATTAGAACATCTCTCTTATGAGGAAAGGCTGAGGGACTTGGGGCTTTTTAGTCTAGAGAAAAGAAGACGGAGGGGGGATCTTATCAATGCTTACAAATACTTAAAGGGAGGGTGCCAGGGGGGTGGGAACAGTCTTTTTTCAGTGGTGCCGGTGATAGGACAAGAGGTAATGGGCACAAACTTGAATATAGGAAGTTCCATCTAAACATGAGGAGAAACTTCTTTCCTGTGAGGGCGGCAGAGCACTGGCACAGGCTGCCCAGAGAGGTGGGGGAGTCTCCCACTCTGGAGCCATTCCAAACCCGCCCGGACGCCGTCCTGTGCAACTGCTGTAGGTGCCCCTGCTCTGGCGGTTGGGTTGGACGTGATGATCTCCAGAGGTCCTGTCCAACCCTGACCGTTCTGTGATTCTGTGATCTCTCGGAGAGGCGTCCGGTCTGGAGGAGAAATCACCTTGTCTTGTTTTTTTCTGTGGCTTAGGCTGATTCACAAAGGCGTCTGATGTGCTCTACATGGCTGAACACAAGATCAGTTTTCATAATAAGCAATTGTGCAAATAGCAAATAAAGATTTGTACTCTAGTGGCGGGGGGTCCTGACGGACATGCTGCTGTCGTTTTGTGGAGCAGAGGGGAGCAAAGCCAGAATTTGTGCTTGTTGAAAATAGGTAGTAGAATATTATTAGATCAGCCCCTGCCTCTGACTAGCAGAAATCCTCTGGAGTTAATTGCTGATTTGGAGACACTGTTGTTCAGCTGCAAGAAAGTGGATCGACTATTGATGAGATCACAGATCCCATATACTTATTGTGAAAGACGTGTAAACATAGGCTTTGCGCTTAGCATGAGTTGGGGCCAACTGAGCATCACAGCGGCTTTAAGCGGCTGTGTGCACGTGCCGTGTGTACGCGTGTAGCTGTCTGGATGTGCACGGACGACATCAGTCCAAAGCTTCAAAATGTGCACTATGATTGTGGAGCTGTGGCTGTTACTGTGTGGCTGTGAGGCACCATTGCCACTCCTCCTGGGAGCCTGGAATAAAGCACGACAGCATCGTTAAACACGAGAGTCATGAGAAGGCTCTTTGGGAAGAATTTTGGGATGAATTCCTTTTGTTTTGCAATATTTGTGATTTTAAGCGAATTTTCCCAGTGTTTGGTCACTCCCAGGCCTGTCAGCAAGGCAGCAGTGTAGGGGCTCTCCTTGAAAGTCTAGGTGATGTTACAGCCAGTGTTTGTTTCAGTGTTACATCTAGAAACCCAGCGGAGAAACCTAGCCCAGGGGAACCCTGCATTTCCTTCCTCTCTGGTATTCCACTGGGAGTGACATTCAAGGCACACAGGCTCGGACTGACAGAGGATGGTGGTGACGGCACCTTCATAAATTGAGTTTACTACAGCTTAGACCATGCACGTTAGGACTAATGGTAGGAAGAGTTGATAAAAGTAAGACCTCTTGTCCTCTTCTAGTGCTGTGGGTGTCTCCTGGATAACTCATTTTTTTCCTTAGCTGCCTGTCAGAGGTGAATGTGCCCGTGCCTGTTTCACACTTATCCATGTCTAGGAAATGTGGGCTCCTTCTGATTGGAAAGCGTTACGTTACGAAGAGTTAAAAAGGAAGTATTCAAAGCACTTTGAGCTTGTTAAAATGACGCAGTTTAATACAGTCTGAGTCTTATTACTTCCTAGCTGCCATGCTTCTCTGTATTGCGCCCGAGAGGTAAAAAGGCCGTTTACCGAGAGCCTTACTGCTGCACCCTCCCCACTCACAGCAGGGCTCGCGGTTCTGTGGGATGGTTACCCTGAGTGGTGTGTTTGTATGTGCCAACAGGCAGCCTCTGATACTGCCAACACAAGCTTTGAAGGGAGCTTCTGTGAGCAGGCAGGCTTGGAAATAGGGTCTTATTCCATAAAGGGTGTGTTACATCTGGGATCTAATGTGTCCTGGGAGAAATATTCTTCAGGTGGACATGGGCGCATCCGAGAGTCCCCTTGTGCCTCCCGGAGAAACAGAGATCCTTGACCAGGGCTTAAAACACAGTTGCCATACCCTGAAAAGAACCAACATTTAGCTGCTTGCTTGCCTCTTACCCCTGAGCAGGAATTTGTTGAGATGTTAGTGGATATCTCACAGGCTGGGTGTTTTGTCTTCCGTGCAGTGCAGACGAATCCAGTCGCCTGTGTAGTTAATGGGCCGTGCACCTGCTGCTAATCATTTGTAGTTCTTTGAGGTTAGCTGAATATTTCATCCCCAAGTACGTGCCATTAAAGACTTGTAATTCTTGGGTATCATATTCTATTAACTGTTAGGAAACGAAAGCCTCTGTGATGGCAGTACAAATTTATTTGGCTTAGTAATTTAGCACTTCCAGTGCTATCCCAGTCCTCACATGTTATCTGGTGACTTCCCAGACAGGCAGTGGCTGCTGCCAGAAAAGCAGGGGATTAAAAGACAGGGAATGATACCTTTTTAGGCATCTTTAGAGGCTATGCCAAATAGAGGGAGGAACATCTATGTGGAGGAGGACAGTGGATGGGGATAGTCACGCCCTAAGGTTTTCTTCTTGTCTGACATCCCACTGTGTGTATGAGAAGTGCTGGTTAAAAACCTGAAATAATTGTTTTTTATCTTCCTCTTTTAGTCACTCTGAAGATGTGAATGGCACAGGCAAAAGCGAGCTTCTTGCCTGCCAACTCGCTTGAAGAGTTTCTCTTGTTGATTTGCTGCATTTGCTTTTTTTCATGAATGAGAAGAGAGGAAATCTAATGAAAAGTGTTATCAGCTTGTCAAGTTAATTAGTGTCTATTTTAATACTATCATTATCATTTGTTACTAATTAATATAACATAAGTAATATGATTACAGCTTTTTGTCTTATTTTTCAGTGAGAAGCTGGATGGAGAAGCTGAAAGATAAGGTAGGAGGTTCAGTGTTTCAATTCCTTTAAGAGCAAAACCGTTTTTACTTGCAGGAAAAAACTCTTGTCACTGGAGTTCATTATCTCTACAAAGACAATTGAGAAGGGGCTTAAAATTTTCTCTGGGAGGCAATGAACCAGATGCTGCTGTTGTATATAGTGGTGTAAATCCACAGTACATCCCTGATGAGTAGTAACTAAGAGCCGAAGGAGGGACAGCAGTATTTGATAAACTCCTCTGCGCTAGAAAATCACCTCTTCAAACGACCCTAGTTACTTTTTTATATTGCCCTCTAACTTACCTCCACCCTTTTTTTCTAAGTCCTAAGCTTGGTTCTAGATCCAAGTCAAGAGGATCTGGTGATCCTCTCTGGTGAGAGGCTGCGTGCCACGCCACTGCCTCTGGATGAGAGCTTTCCTGCCTTCACATGCAAGAAGAGCTGCAAATTCCTGGAAGGAAAAAAGAGCAAACAGGAAGACTGAAAAGAACAGACCCTGATCATTTCTCCCTGGTGTTACAGGGTGATGGTACATGGAACCAAGCATTGTGCCAGCCACAGGCAGTGATGGCTTTTTAGGGTCTGCTGCCCTAGGGCAAATACTAACATTTTGAAATGGTTGTGAAGCCTTTCACATGTTACGTTGATGCTAGCAAAGCCTTGAAGCTAGTAATGAGGTGACAGTAGTGTTTCAAGACAAGAACATTTTGTGACTCAACAGGGCTTGGAAATTCTTGAACAAGATCACAGTCAATAGACACAAAAAAACCCCCAAACACCACAAGGAATAATGACTTCATAGGAAAATCCAGCCCCTGAAAATACATCTCTGAGCTTAAGCAGATTGTCACCCAATGAGCCCAGCCTTCCCATGTGATCCCCACCAAATTTCAGCAGCACCTTACCATCAAGTCTGAACAGAGAGATGGGTTCTGGGTATCTGTTTTCCAGGACTGGGGAGTGGAAGGGTTTAAGGTGGGTTCTGCCCAGCCCTCGTTGAGTTGCTTTTCTGCCTACAATAGGAAGGAGGCATGTCTAGTATGAGCGATGCTCATAGCAGAGCACCTTGGCCTGGGATTCAGCCAGAGCGAATGCTGAAAGGACAGAGAATGATTTTCCCGACAAAGGTAAAAAGCAGACACCAAGTCTGGTTGATTGCCTGGAGTGAATGTAGCATGCACGGGTCACCTGCTCATGCCAGACCTACCCCAGCCAACACAACGCGAGTGTGGGGGCATCAGGCATCTTCTCACTGAAGCCGTATCTTTTACTTCTTTCCTCTTGGCACCTTGTTGGCTACCTCTCTCCTTCCCCGTTGCAGAGGTGGGGGTGCATGTTCCAGTCTCCAACAGAATTGCCCTGTAGAGCCTGAACCTCTTGCAGGTAGATGTTGGACTGCATGGCAGCGCCCAGCACAAGCATTGGTATAATGGGGGATCTGCTAGTGTCCACTTAAAAAAGAGAGTCAGCCCTGAGCCATCTCCATCCGTTGGGGAAAGGCAGATGTGTGGAGGCAGATCTTTCCCCTTGCTCACATTTTCCCTTAGAAAAACCCAACAAAAGCCACTCCCCGACCCCCAACCAAATGCTGGTAAAGCAAATCACTCCCAAATAAACCTGCTCACCCCTTTCCTCCTCTTCCTTGTTGAGTTTATCAGCACCAGTCACAGTACGTGCCCCTCTAATTTGCTGTTGGCAAAGCCCTGTCCTCTCTGTTTTACCATCCATCCAAAAGAGTATCGTGGCACATGATGGCCCCATCCCTGAAGTGTGTCCTCCTGTGTGCAGCAGGGCCGCCCTGCTGGGAGCAGGAAGGGTGTGGGGAGCGTGGGACCAGGAACATGGGTCAGTGACAGATTTATGTCCGGTCTCCTACAAACACTGTGCAAATGTTGCATTTGGCATGCTGAATAATGGACATGAGGTTCCTCTGAAGTCTTCTGTTGCTGTTATCTCAAAGTCCAATGGAGCCAGGAAGGTCATGGTCGTGAATTGGGTGTATTAAAAGCATCCCTAGGACCTGTAAAGAAGCTGCACCTTCCCCATGGGCAAGGGCTAAAAATGTGGCTTCGGAGCTACCTGTGAAATGGGGTTTCCTATCAGGTAAGTGCAGAAGCCCTCATGTGTTGGGCTTCGTGACACAGAAGGGCTGGGGGAACAGGTCCTGGGTCTGCTTCACATCGCAGGCTTTTGGGGCAGAAATCGTTGGTCCAGCTGGTGGAGGAAGCCTGTAAAAGGGCATGGGCTGGCCGGGCGTCATAAAGGCTCATGGACGGAGGTAGGGAGTTCATCGTATGAAAACTAGTGATTTCTGATATGGAAATTCAGCGCTGGGTAGCAGCTAAAAAGCTGTTTCCAGTCTCCCCTCGCCACCCGTGCCAGCAGCAAAGTTCCAGAAATAGAAAAACCCACGCTGCACTAATTAGGTCACCCAATTAAGGCACCTTAATTGCCTTGCAGACATACAGTCTTTTCGCTATATTCTCACTAACCTCCTTTTTTTGGAAACTGGGGTGCAGGCACACAGCCCCCCTCCAAGCGCGTGTGCTGAGCGGGGCTGGGTTTTCTGGGAGGGCGCTCAGGGGACCTGCACGATGCCACTGAAGATCCCTCAGGCCTTGGGATGCAGGCACAAAGGTGTTACTATTTAAAGCACCGAGCAGGATCTGGAGGGGTTTGGGAGAGCAAAACAGCCCTTGTGAGCATTGTATCTGTCCTAGATGAACGGAGATATTTTCATTCTCCAGGTAAGCATACGAAGGCAGGGCAGCGCACGCTGAATGGCTTTTTTTTTTTCCCCTCCCCACTCAGCGGATTATGGAAAAAAAGCAATTATGCTGTAATCATGTGTTGTTAAGTTGTGTTGCGGTTTGGGAATGCGGATGAAGGTGAGTGGTTGTAAGCAATGGGCTGAGGCTTGCTAAGAGCTGTCTGGTAGCCCTCTGAACTGTGCGTGTGTCCCTCAGCAGGTGTAAAATCTATTGGGGGGGGTGTCGGTGGCGAAGGGTAAAGCTGTAGCGCCACAGCCACAGCAGCGGACTCTGTTGCTGCAGTGTGAATGAAGGCAGCACTAATGAGGGAGGGAGCCAGGCTGTACCTGCCTCCCCTCCCCCACTGAGCCCCCCAGCCTGAATCAGGTGAGGATGCTGAAGCAATCTGGCACTTTAAAACTGGGGTTAATTTTCATTTGAAACAGTAAAATATAAAATAACAAGCACTTGGGAATATTTTCCAAAGGATTTAAAATGTTTAAATGTGTAATTTTAAATTAGTCACGCTATCTATGTTTTTCTAATGGGCAATGCAAACGTACGGATCACAGCAGTTGAATTAGAGCTGATTTGCCTTTGCTGTGCTTCCCTTAAGGCCAGCTGAAGGTGTGCGTGCCCTCCCTCTCCATCGTTGTCCTGCTCATGCAAGTGACCCCTTCCCATGCAAAGCAAAAGCATTCGGTTCAAGGATTTTTGAGTACGGAGCCGAGGAGGCTCAGGCTGGGCTGGGCAGGGAGAGGGCAAACTGCTGCTTCTCCCTGCGACATGCAAGCACAGCCTGGCTCTGTATTTCAGCTCCGTCAGAGACCCAGCTGCGGGTATGAGGGCAGCTTCTGTTGTCCCCGTGCTGAGATACGTCACTAGTGTCCCGGGGCACCTCCTTTGCTATGCCAAGGTGTCCCTGGGAAGCATGGGAGCTGTGTAATACTCTTTACTGGAGGTATATTTAGCAGTTTGGCCATGGTAAGACACACTCCATCCATCAGAGCTGGCCAGGAGGATGCTGGGTCCCTTTCCCACCCACCTCCCACGATGGAGGTGAGAGTCCCCACTTCGCAGCGCAGCCGTTCTCCAAAAACAGCTCCTCGCCTGTTCTGCAGCTCCCCGGCTGGTGCCAGCCATCTCGCCTGGTGGCTCTTAGGCACCGGCTCTTCTGCCTGCACCGCGCTCTCCTCTGCCTGCTCCTGCCGCCCCGAGGGCTGCGGGACGGTGCGGAGAGCTGTGGGCAGCGGGGTGCCGAGGCACTCGCCACCACACCGCTTGGTCCCACGCTGCTAGTCTGGATTCATGCTGAAAAGTGTAACAGCAGCTCCTGGCTCTCCGGATTGAGCTCCATTGCACATGGCCAGACATATCCCGGTGTCTTGATTTATGCTGGCGGTACCTGGGGAGCTCAGAGCAGCGTTCAAGTCGATGCTACACAGCAGGTCGTGGAGCTGTTTGGGTCATCACAGGTCTTTGTTGTGGCTCGAGATTGCCTGCCCTTGGCGGTCGAGGTTTTCCATTACACGTGCACTTCTGTTGACACTCCACCCCAGCACTTGCAGCTCTGCACCAAGATTGTTCCCTTTCCTAAAGGCGGGCAAACACTGCTGTGTGCAGCTATCACGAGGCAGTATCTGTTAGCAAAATCCAATGGTGAGTCAGCCGTGGTGGTTACCAGCTTGGTCCTGGAGTGGGACTTGTTTGGGGCTTCCATAGCGATCCTGGAAACAAGGCTCATCCTATGCAGGCAGGTGATAGGGACTCAAATACAACAAATGTTGACAAAAGCAGCACAGGGGTATATCGCAGCCCTAAGACTGGTGGAAGATGACTCTGAAAGAATGGTCTTGTGAGTGCTGCTCTGCTTCTCTCTTTTCCCCATAGGCAGGATACATGTCGGGGATGCTGGTGCCCGTAGGAGTTGGAATAGCCGGAGCCCTCTTTATCCTGGGAGCACTCTACAGCATTAAGATTATGAATCGCCGAAGGAGAAATGGCTCAAAGAGACATAAAAGAAAGGTATGGCGACCGCAAAGGAAAACCCCAATCCCACCCGCTCACCCGTTAACCATTTTGGCTGTAAAGTGAGCGCAGACTGGTTATGGTTATGGTTTGTCTGGGTTGAAGTGCCCGGGACCTCTCGGTTAGAGTATTCGGGGGGATCCGAAAGCTCTTCGTTTCTTTTTCGCATGTGGAGCTCTTCAATGTTTCTTTTCTTCCCCTAGCAGAGGGAATTTAACAGCATGCAAGACCGAGTCATGCTCTTAGCTGACAGCTCTGAAGATGAATTTTGAATCGAACTGCAGTGCCCTTGCGACAGCCCGTGACTTTTAAGAGGGAGGGGGAGAAAAAGAACAAGCGACTTTCTGCTGCATCACTGCTCTCCGCCGCCCCGAGCCACCGAGCGGTGGTCGGTACCACCCCGCCGAAACGGCATGCTATGCTCTACGTGTACCGCGCAGTGATGTTTGTTTTGATACAGTAGTGAGATTTCACATTCGCACTTGGCGCCTCATTCAGATCCACAGCGCGTCTCGTTACAGCTGGAGCTGATCCATATGGGTGATTATTTTCCTACTACCCTGGTGTACTGTTTTGGTCCTGGCTGGCAGTAATCTAATCATAACAATAGCTCTCACCTAGCCTGGGAATGGAAATCTTTACTGTGAATGACTTCTGTCCAATTTGTTAATTTTAAATGTTACATTACCTGAGCTAGAGTTCATTAGTGCTAAGATTAGCTGCTCTGCTTAATTAATGAGTTATACACTTGAACTGTATCCCTTGCCACCTGAAAAGTGCCCAAGTACAGTGTTGTTGATACGGTTTGAAGCACATTTCTGCACTCGGGTCCCCGACTCTCACCCCTTCTTCCTTCCTTCAGCTCTGCTCCACGCTTCTTGGAGACCCGCAGGAATGGCCACAACACTTGATTCACAACAAAAATCGTAGTCCATTTTCAACCAGCACTGTCTGTTACAGCACAATAAATACCAGCGCTCACCTACTGACGGATAGTCTTGCATGGATCTCTTAGCTTTTGTTCAGTGTGCAGGTAGGTAGGAGAAGAGGCAGGTCAGGGGTTTCTTCAGGTTTTGCCTCCTGTTTGAAGGACACTAGTTATTGGTTCATCTTTTTCATAAGGCTGCATTCACCCAGAGATGAAAGCGGAGCATCTGTCTCCTTTACCCACTGGCAATTGCATTTTCAGCCCCCAAAAGCTGCGTGAACGGCAGCACCTTTGGGAGATCTGGATGGTTCTCATCTCCAGACCACCGAATGCAGAAAGGCACCAAAGTTTGCGGAGCAGGTGGCTGTGGGTGTTCAGAGATTTGTGGCTAATAGTTGGAAAGCAGCGGCAGACACAGCTGGAGAGATGTCTGCTGTGGGGAGGTGAAATGGTCCTGCTTGGAGCCCTTGGCCATGGGGGGCTCCCTTGGCCATGGGGGGAAAGGTGAGGCTGTAGGACAGATGGCTGCAGAGGGTTGTGGAGATGAAGCCCGAGGGTGGCACGGGGTGAGGGCGAGCTGCTGTGCTGCCTGGGCTGCTAGCACCGGGTTGCAGAGGGAGACAGACAGCGTCCGAGATGTTACGGGAACCGAGCAGGGGAAACTAATGTTGCTTTGCACAGAAATGCCGTCAAAATAGCTAGAAAAAGGGCTGCGTTACTTTATCTCTGCTTCTTGTTGTGAAATGACATCAGTCTGATATTTATGCAAAACATCCATGTTTCTGAGGTGGGAATCACTGTTCTGTGGGGAATCATCCTTCATAGAAGGACCAGCGACTGTTGCCGGAGGAGACCTGATCAGACAAATAAGGCCAGACCGCATATCTACCGAGATAAAATCCCACTGATTCTTCACAGATGTGGAAGGGAGCAGAGTTTGAGGAGGGGCACATGCAGGATTTCATTCCTTATAAAGGTGGAAAGGCCTGTCAGGTTATGAAGGGTAGACGTAGATGATGGTAAGCAAGGGTCTTGTGGGCATGTGAGTGGGTTTGCAAGATAGAGAGGACATTTAGAAGACCCTCCTGAGGCTCAGTTCTCTCTTGAGAGGGTCAGGGCCTCATCTGGACATTAAGTCTTCAGATGTGATGTTCAGCTCCAAACAAGCAGTGCCCTTCAGAGCCCAGGTACTTTCCTGTAGGCCTTACCCACACATCTGCTGAGTCACCTGGAGAAGGACAGGTGGGGCAACCTGTATTCAAAATGCTGCTACTAATGCTAGTCTTCCAGTCGAAGAGCTGTGCGTGGTCCCTCACGCGTTCATCCCGCCAAGTGCGTGGGAAGCAGGTTGGCAGAGACGCAGTAAAACATCAACCTGTTGGGGAGTCTTCATACCCTAATCCCTCTGGGACAGGCTTTCCCGGCCAGGGCTCCGCAGTGCTTGCATCTCTCCCTTTTCGTTCCTGAAACTTTGACCAGGAGAATTTTTGCCTTGCTAAAAGCAGCCCCGTGTTTTTAACAGGCACTGACTGGCAGCCCACTGTTAAGTCCGGGTGGCCCTACCCGAAATCAAAGCCTTTTTCTTCCCTAACAGGTGATCAGTCCAAGCTAAAATGTTTTCCTTCCAGACTGATCTCTCCCTATTTCCTTCTCATTCCTAAGTCTGTCCTAAGTCTCTTGGAGTTTGGAGGTGGTTGAGACTTGTTAACAGTCCAGCTGAGTGCTGCTGGCTTGCAGTTTTGGGAACGAGGAAATATTGTCGCTTGGGCTCTTTGGTCGTTTGTTCCTGACAAGGCTTGATGAGGGTTGCAAGGTGGAATGACTTTGCTGTTCCGGTTTGCTTGAGATCATCTCCAGAAAGCCTTGTCTTTTAGGTACAGCGCCAGGCAGGCTGGGAACAAGACTACAGAGGCAGCTGCAAGGTGTTCTTGAAATGCTTGACCCTGGTCCAGCCACGGAGGCACGGAGAATAAGCAGTGACAAAGGGCATTGGCCTCTCTGCAAGGGGGAATCTGTCTTGGAGCAGAAAGGACGGTGGCTGGGCTGGCTGAGTCCTTTGCGTGCAACTGTAGCCTGAAAGAGAGACCCAAAATAACGCTGGAAAAGAGGAGCTGCCAGCAATACGGCAGAACAGAGCAGATGTACCAGCAAGACCCGAGAAGCTGGAGATCAGCAGGGCTTTGTGCAATAACAGCCCCTGAAGGACAGCCTCCTCTTGCTTTCCTGTTAATGGTGCGGTGCCCGCGCAGTGTGTGATAACGGCACAAGTTGCATTAAGTAACGGATAAAACGCAGAGTGCACGGGCCAGTCAGGAGGAGGAGGGATGGCTGAGGAGACCAGCTGGCTGCTGGTCTGAGTGTAAGAACTGCAGCTCCGGCAGCGCAGGAAGAGCTTAAGGTTGGATTGTTCATTTAATGGATTGGGAAGGCTGGTGGGGAGGTGCCACGGCCTTTCGTTGTGCTAATAAATCCACAGTTTGGGAAACACAGACTTTCTACAGTGGCAATCAGTTTCACTGTCTCTCTTCTTCTCCCTCCCCAACATAATGAACTTAAGAAATCAAAGGCAATGCTGCCAGTCAGAATGGTGAAGGTGGTGTTTTAGTGCATCAGCTGGATGCCGTGATGTTCTCAAGAACCTGACTTCAGTCAGCGAGGACATGGCGTGGGTGGCTGGGGTGCTGGAAATCAGCAGTGCGGCAAGTGGGGCTGACAAATGGTGGCAAATATTGGAGTGGTTATGGTGGCAAGTATGGTGGGCAAGCAGGACAGTTGTAGCCAACAGGGAGGTCCAGCTGAACACACAGTTCAGTGTTGGCTCTTGGTCTGTGCTGGAGACGGCCTTGTGGGATAGAAGAGCTGCCCAAAGATTTTGCTTGTGGTCCAGCTTCACTCCCAAGCCTGTGGCTCTGAACACCACCAACCAAGGTGCGTTGGTTGGGAGCTGCTGGTTGGCAGAAGACTACCGTCGGCCAACTTTCTGAGCCGCTCGGCAATGCAGAGAGATCCCAACTGATGTCCATTTGAAGTGGAGGTGTTTGTTGAATAGTTGGGTTTGGTCAGGCACCTGCCCCAGAGCCTGGAGGCTCCCCATGTCTTCAGCTTAGTTCTTCTTAGTGTGGAGGCAAGATGGACAGTCAAAACCAGCCCTGGGTCCCAGTGAAGCTTGTAGGAGCCTTTGGAGCACAGACAGGGTTTTCTGCAGTGCCCCTGACGTCAGTGCAATTTCTGCAGGTCTTTAAAGCACAAGCATCATTCAGCTCCTTCCCTTCTCATTCAAGGCCAGTAGGCTTTGGATTGGGCTCTTAAAAATATTCTCTGTACAACTCCTGGAGTTTGATTAATTTGCTTGAAATTATCAGATTGCAGGCAGGGAGGGGAGGAGGGTTTCAGGTGGGAGCTGAAGCCTTCAGTCTCTTAATGCTGTACTGATTTAATCTGTACCTCTGCATTGCCAAACAAGCGGATTCTTTTGAAAGACACAGAATGAGAAAAACAGCCCAGAAGAGTCCTCCTCATCCTCCGTGCTGGGTGAACTGTGAGCCCCTGAACGTAGAGGTGGGTTGTGACACGGCTGACGCAGCCTTGGCCCCATGCAAAGCCACGGCTGCGACGGCAACTTTGCTGCAGCAATAATAATCTCTCGACTCAGCACAAGACAAGTCGCTCGCCTCTGTTTTCCTGTGGATGCCCAGCTTGGGATTTCCCAATAGCACAAGCCAGAATTTATTGTAGGCATCACACAACCGCTTCGGCATCTACAGCCCCTTATCCGACGGGAGGAACCCGCCTGCCTGACGTGCAGCTCTTGCCCTGATGAAATGCACCTACACTCCACAACTGCTGATTTTTAAAGGTGTCTCTAATGCCAGATGTTCACCCTAGGTGAGGTTTCTCTGGACTGCACTGCTTCCATAGAGTGATATTAGCAGTCCTTGTGCTTTCTTGTGGTTTTCTATTTCGGACAAGAACAACTCCTCATACTGTAACTATGGAATGTAGCACTTTGTTTAATTAAAACATTGGGAAATAAAAAGCTGTCCATCATATCTGAACTTAAGCGCCTTGTCTCCCTGGTCTGCTGTTCATGGCATTCACTCTCTTTCAGGTAAAGCTGGGAGGTGATTGCCTGGAAGAGTCAAGCGTTGCATTTCTTTCTCCATGCTGCGTGGTGGGTGCAAGGACTCAGGCTGGGCTTGCAGGGGCGATACAAGCAGAGGGGAGCCTCAGCCTGGGATGTTTTGGGTAGGATTTACCTGGAGGTCGGTGTTGGCCATAGGCTGTGATGAGTAGTACCCCAGATTCCCTCAGCTGGGTTTTCAGTAGCTGTAATGAACCCCAACACTGACCTGTTCACACCGTTGTTCTTTATGTATAGCCATGTGTCTCTTTGTGCATACCATGACATTGTCCTTTCCATTTTGCCCCATGAGCAAGGGTCTGTTCCCAAATCTTTCAAGACCCCAGTAATATGGCACCGGTGAGCCTTGAGTCTCCATTGTAGGTCCTGCAAATGTTTCATAAAAAGGCAGCCTTATTGCAGGTGAATATCATAGATTCCTCTAATCATGCAATAGTTTGGGTTGGAAGGGACCTTTAAAGCCCATCTAGTCCACCCCCCCTGCCATGGTCAGGGACATCTTTAACTAGACCAGGTTGCTCAGAGCCCCGTCCAACCTGACCTGGAATGTCTCCAGGGATGGGGCATCTCCCACCTCTCTGGGCAACCTGGGCCAGTGTCTCACCACCCTCAGTGTAAAAAATTTCTTCCTCATACCTATTCTAAATCTTCCCTCTTTTAGTTTAAAACCATTACCCCTTGTCCTATTGCAACAGGCTCTGCTAAAAAGTTTCTACCCATCTTTCTTATAAGCCCCCCTTAGGTACTGGAAGGCCGCAATAAGGTCTCCCCGGAGCCTTCTCTTCTCCAGGCTAAACAACCCCAACTGTATCAGCCGGTGTTCGCAGCAGAGGTCCTCCAGCCCTCGGATCATTTTTGTGGCCCTCCTCTGGATCTATTCCAACAGGTCTATGTCTTTCCTGTGCTGAGACCACCTGGATACAGTACTCCAGGTGGGGTCTCACCAGAGCAGAGCAGAGGGGCAGAATCCCCTCCCTTGCCCTGCTGGCCACGCTGCTTTTGATGCAGCCCAGGATGCAGTTGGCTTTCTGGGCTGCGAGCGCACATTGTCGGCTCACGTCCAGCTTTTCATCCACCAGTACCCCCAAGTCCTTCTCCTCAGGGCTGCTCTCCATCCCTTCATCCCGAGCCTGTATTGATACCAGGGGTTGCCCTGACCCAGGGGCAGTACCCTGCCCTTGGCCTTGTTGAACCTCATGAGGTTCACACAGGACCACTTCTCAAGCCTGTCCAGGTCCCTCTGCCAATCCCTCGGGCATGTCAACTGCACCACTCAGCTTGGTGTTGTCCACAAACTGCTTGATCCCATTGTCTATGACATTGATGACGATATTGAACAGTCCTGGTCCCAATACAGACCCCTGAGGGACACCACTTGTCGAATATTATCACACACATCTCCATGGACCTGTGGTCCCAGCAGAAGAATCAGAAAGACTTGGGAGTGAGTAAGAGGTGCGTGGTCTGGGTTTGTAATTGCCTTCCCAGTCCCATTTGCAGGTGTCCTGGCAGGCATTGTGTTGTTGCGTGTGAGCACATGGGCTGCACACGCGTCCTTTTGCTGTACTGTTTCCTGGTGTGGGTGTGTGAGCCAGCGGGCACACAGCTGCCCCATGACGGTGGCTGCCTGCCCCTCTCCAGGCTTCCTCTGGTAATAAGAGCCAGCAAGAACTATCTGTCCAAGCGTGTGTATTTTCTCTAATGAAAAATGGCTTGTTCCAACCAAGAAATTCCCGGGGAGATAGTCAGTCGGGGATTGCATGAACACATTCTTTGCTAATTGGTAGTTGCCAAAACCAATCTGTATATTCATGAAGCTGTTTGCTGCATTGCTGACTTTTTCCAATGAAAAAACAAAACCTGCAGAAAGAAGAGAAACAATGACAATGGTTTTTTTTTGTTTTTTTTTTTTTTTTTCCCATAGGTTTATTTCCTAAGGAAACAACTCTGTGATCATGCTGCCTCGCTGTGAGCCTCTGTCCGTCAGCCGGTCTCTTCCTAATGTCCCTGACTCTGCCAGCCACGCCATGGCTTTGTGAAAACAGGGGAGAGGGGAGAGAGCATATTAAAACCCCCACAAGAAGAGCATGTGCGGAGCCATTCTGAGCCCCAGAAAACCCACGTAGGCACAAAAGGTTATATGTGCCCTGGTGGAGGGGACAAGCTGGATGTCCCAGACACCCATCGGGGTTGCTGCTCTGCGTGGGTTCCCTGGGGCTGAGCAAAGCACGAGGTCACTCTTGCACAGGGCTCAGTCTAATTCGATTACGAGCAGGCAATCGGCCGTGAGGCACCGATCCACGCAGAGCAGCACAGGCAGCCTGGCTTGGGGTTGTTTTAATTGATGTTATTTTGGAAGGACAAACCAAAAGGCATTCCATGCTTGTTCTGGTGGTGAAGCCACCCGTGGGTGGTAGCTGCTGCTGTGCCTGAGCCCAGCAGGGTCTGTGCTTGGGTTGAGGGCCTGGGGCCAGGCATGAAAATCTCCTTTACTTTGGGGCAAATGTCATCCTCCACCTGCGCAACCCCCAGTGTCTATGGGGGTTTTAAGTGCTTTAAGGTCGGACCTTAATGTGCAAAAATTCAGTGCCCGAGAACGCTGACTCTCAGCTTACTCAAGGCTTGCAGCGACGCACGCAGTGGTTTTCCCCCTTTTTTTTTACCCCAGCAGCGATGCTCTCCTAAGCGCTCAGGAGCAGGACAGCCCCCGCCTGCAAGGAAAGGGTTTGGGTCTGAGCCAGCAGCAGAGAGTCACCAGAGATGACGGTGGCATTTCCCAGTGGAAACATTTCCACCAGTGAGTCCCTTCTTAATGGTAACTGCTGGGTGCGCCACGCTCCACTGTATTGACAACGAAATGCCTATATGTGAGCACACTGCATCGTTAGCATGCATATATGCTGATACATGCACACACAGAAGTTTAACCAGGGGGTTATATAGAGACAGAACCGCATGGTATTTGCAACACAAATTTTCCACCTGCCAGACACAGTGGGTTTTTTTGATTTACTCTAAGTCTCTTTGACTTCTGTCTTTTCTCAGTCTGATTCCCTGCAGATTTATCCCATGTCTAGCACAAGGCTTATTGCCTGCAGAAATCTGCTGAAGGAGACACAAGAGGGATCCAAAACAGGCACAGGCGCTGAACTTTGGAATTAGAGACAAATAGAAGATGCTGGGGAGGGAAGGGGATGCTGTGACTGCAATGGGGGCTTTGGGGTCAGAGCATCCAAAGCAGAACCCAAAGGTAGGATGGTAAACATTCAACATCTCTTCCTGGAGTGGCGGGAAGGTGCCACGCACTCTGTCCAGCAAAAGGCTTCGTAGCATCTGGATGGTGGGGAAAATCTTCCCAGAGTCCTGGTAGGAATAGGCTGAGTTACGGTTCTGGTGTCCCTGCTTTTACCATCAATGCAGTAAGAGGAGCACACAAACCATCTTGGCAGATTAGCTGTGATGGCTAAGCCAAACCTGCTTGCATCACCTCTCGGATGCTTCAGCACTGCCTTCACGTATGGAGCTATGAAGCTTCCCCGCAGCATCAAGCCGGGCTCCTGCTTGGAGGGGAGGGGGCAGCGGCATGGATATGGGAGGTGGGGGAGTTCAGCATGGCTCATGGGATGGTTAGTCCTTGATGGGGATGCCCCAAGACAGCCCTGGGAGACACAGGGTGTGAGACAGCTCCACGTCTTGGGAGGAGTTGGTGGACACCGGTGCTACCTTCTGCTGACACCTACAATTGCATTCCTGGGCTGAAAGGCCACGTTCAGCAGAGCCTCGGTGTCGAGGCAGGAGTATCCATGGCAGGTCCATACCTTGTGTTGGCAAGTGCATTTTGGCCAAAGCCATGCCCAGATGAAATGACTCTGACACTAAAAGGAGACCTAAGCAACCGCTGGCATTGCTCAGCCACTGCTGCAGCTTCAACACAGGGGTCTGTGGAGGGACATGGATGAAGTTGAACAGCAGCTCCTGAATGTCCCTTTCCAAAAATGTCCCTGGAAAGATCCTGGATCTTGCACATTGTGCAAGAAGGGAAATGTTAACCTCTGCGTTGGAGCCAGCATTTGGGAGTGAAGGCTTACCCACCCTTCCTGGAGGTTTCCAGGAGCTCCTGGGAAAGTATTTATTTCAGTATGACGGATAATGAAGGCACTGTAGGGAAAACAAAGTTTTACTCCAAATTCAGTGCTTGGGGGCCAACCCTGACAGCCAGGGAAGGGTGCCAGGTCCAGCCCAGTGTGACAAGCTCCGTTGCACGGGTGTTTCCAGCTCTTGCTCACAGCATCCTTGTCGTGAAGCCCGTGGGTTTGGCAGGAAATAAATCTCCAGCGGTGGGTCAGAAAGGGACCTGTGCGGTGCCTGGCAAGGCCGGCCGGGTGCTACGGCTCGGGGGGTGTGAGCGAACATCACCCGGACCAGCACCGGTTCGCTCAAGCAAGATTCATTTTCCAAATCTTACATATAAAATGACTGGAAGGCTAAACTGCAGTCACTGAGGCTCTTCACTAATGAATTCATTACAGCTGAAGCAGAGGAAATGGAACCAAACGAGAAAAAGGCTGATGTTAACAGAGGTTCACTGCACTTCAGTTTTAATCTTTTTTTTTTTTTTTTTTCTTTAATGGAGAACAAATTGGTAATGTGGTAAAAAAAGAGAAAAGAAAATCCCTGCAAAAAATGTGGCTTTATTCATATAAAAGGATATTCAGAAATAAACCAAGAATTTCTGCAGGAAAACTAAACCAGCTGCTATTACACAAGCAAAGTCAGATAATGAAATAATTTACGAGCATCAGGCTGTAATTTGACCTGGGCTTTTGCAGTCAAAATGTTTAAATCACTGGGTTTAACCATACTTCATACCAGGAAGCTGAAAATCCTTATTTTAAATAATTGATTGACTAGCTGTTTTTTCATTTTTAGCTAGTTTCCCAAGGTTCATTCTCACTGGTCAATATGCCCTGTAAAACTCATTGATTTGCCTCTGGAGATTGTCTGCCCGTGGAATTGTGCTTTTCTCTTACCATAACTTACTCTGCACTTATGTGCACTTATTTAAGTAATTTCAGGGCTTCTCATATTTTTTTTTTCAGATTATTTGCATTTTTGCATTTTTAATATTAAAAAAAAAGCAAATAACATCCAATCCGCTGGTTGATTGGTTTCGCATTACACTCGGGTCTGGTTAAATCTCACTTGGATACAGACTGAAATTCAACTGAAATACCCAGGAATTGGATTTTGGTTTTGTTGTAAGAGCAGATGTGGGGCTGCCACAAGCGGGAGCTGCGCTGCTGTGCCAACATTCGGGACCGGTTTGCGGTGACAAACACTCACCTGTGGGCACAAGAGGCTGCGGGGTTTGCTGGTGGGGTTGTGGTTTGTGAGACTGAATAACACACCAGCAACCTCGGTCCCTGCCTCCCAGGGGCGACCGGAGCTGCCACCACTTTAGCACAGTCGGGCATGAAGAGAAGATCAATATTATATTTGAGGTACAACCGTGGCCAAGGAGACCTCCATAAAAAGTACTCTGGTCTTGGGATTAAAATGAAAAGGAGGGAGGAGGTAGTAAAATACATCATTGAGTCAGGGCTGGAATGGGAGAAAGCTGCGCTGTGCGTTAGCGCTGGGTACGTGGAAGTTAGTTATGGGCAGGAGGGTGTCAGGTCTCTGGCTCCGCTGGACCGTGTCTGTAGGTGGATTGCATCAAAAATGGTGGTGGAGGTTTGTCAAGGTGTTTTGTTCTTGCTGTAAGTGACAATCCAAAACTACTATCACTTACAGGATCTGGCCGTAAGGCAGGAGGTCGCTGCCATGGGGCCGGAGGAGGGGGATGCTGCGCACCCCGTCGCCAAAGAGTGTCTCCCCCGTGCCGGCTCTGCATCTGCTCACCAGCCCAGGACCAACGTCTGCTCACCCCGATCTCATATAGCCTTCACTGCTGCTAGAGCAGCCATCTGTTTGGCCTGATGGATTTCTCCCCCCAATATCTGATGCTGCTGAGCATCCCGGTCTGACTGGGATGTGCCTGTCCCATCAAGTGCAACAGATCACAGAAAGCAGCCCTTGATGGAAATAGAGCTGCAGTATTTGACACCAGGCTCAGCAAACACTAAATAGGTGTCCACGGGACCTTGTCCCATGGGAGCATGGGGTCCATGTACCTCTGGGCACAGGAAGGCGAAGGCACCGAAAGCAGCCACCGGCTGGTTGGAGTGTCCATCGCTCACCAAACTCCCTGCTCAGTTTTATCAACTGTGTGTCAGTGCAGGATAAAAGCACCTTTTTAACATGCAGTGCCCAAAGTAATTGTTTTTCATGTCAAACTTAGCGCAGAGGATGATATTTAATCCCGTCCACAGGGGGTAATGTACTTAGGTGCTAAATGAGTTCCTGGATGTGACTGCTTTACAGCTCTGGGGTGCTGTTAAGTCAGAGAAAATTACAGGGATGACACATCCGTATGCTTCCATGTCAGATATTTCGCTATGCTGATGAACGAGCTGTGCTCCCCACCTAACGCTGGAGCGATGTACCGACTGCCTGATCTCTGCACAGGGACCTTTGGGCTGAGATCACGGGGCAGAGCTGCTCCTCCAGGAAGGTGGAGACACAGCAGTGGCTGGGGCTGGTCCTGCAGGGTGGGCAACAGAGAGTGGAGATGGTGCTGGTGTGGCTGTCGGTGCAAAGATCAGTGGTGCTGGATCTGGAGGCACAGAGAAAGATGAGGACAGGACAAATTTTGGGAAATGTGGGCACATGCTGGTGCTGTGGAGAGATTCAGTCTCTGCCAGGAGCTAGAGGACTGAGACAGGAGGACCGGTAATGCAGGAGGCTGGAGGGGACATCCAGGATCAGCCCAAGAAGCTGAGGGCACCCAGCATCTCAGCAGCTGACCAAAAGGTGGAAAAATCAGGTCAAAAATGGTGAACTCCAATGAATACTATGGCTGGGACCAAATGCTCTTCCCACAGGCAGTTGAAAAGGAAGAGGAAGCTGATTAAACCCCAACCTCTCACGTCACCCGAGCAGAAGCAGAAAGCTGAATCCGTCTATGGTGATGCCCTGGGAAGCATCATCACATGAGCATCACCTTCACCATCCCTGTAACCATCACAAAATCAGCAGTGAAGCATTGGTGAGGACTTTGAGCAGGGTAAGGCTGTGGAACCTGGCGGTGGCCCTGATGTCGCATGGATGGAGGCTGGCGCATGCGTGGAGACCACATCTTCTTAGTGGACAGAGGCTGCTGCGCTTCTAACGACTGCAGATGGTTTGACAAAATAATAACTCTGGGATGTGCAGGGGTGACTTTTCATGTCTGGCTCTAAATTAAAGGTGACTTTTATAATTTGTAATTGAATTTTTCTTCTCTAAAAAAAAAAAAAAAAAGGCCGACAGAAATAACCCAAGTCCATCCTTATTTCCAGCAAAGCAGGGGAGAGGGCAGCGAACTGTTAAAGGCTCAATAGCAGCGGATGAGCTGGTGAACCCGAAGAAGGTGATTTCAAAGCATTAAAAATAAAAGGCTAATAAAGGGATTTGTCTGCATGCAAGCTGTACAGCATCTATTAAAAATGAGTATTTAATTGGATATTTGTTTTGCAGTCAGCCTACTGAGCTTCAAAATACGTGCTATTGCCCTGAAACATTTAAATGGTCCCACCTGGATGTAGGAAGGAGACGAGGGAGTGGGAACACTAAGCCAGAAGATACATGGGGTTTTTGGATGGCAGAGCACAGACTTTGAGGGGACAGGAAACAAGAAAAACATCTTATTATTTAACATTTACCTTATAACAAAACAAAGTGCTCTGAACCAGGCTGGGGCTTGCAGTGCTGGATAACATCCACAGGCACGCGATGGCTCAGACTACTTGAAGTGTAAAGTCAAATCTGCAAATGTGCCATGGTCCAGAGGGCTTTAAGCGTGTGTGGTTTGGGAAATTCCTATAGGTCAAACATTATTAGAGCCTGAGAATTTGCACAGTGACTGTCTTCTAGATACCCCAGGCTGACAGAAATCTGGAGCTAAAATCTTAGAGTTAATTGCTTGTGAGCTCCACTGCCATAGCAAATCCCAAGCCCTTACCTGGTGCTCACAGAGCTGCACATGGGAAAACCACAGTTTTGGAATTTTCTGCAGAAGAGGAATCTCAGCTGACACTATGGAAATAAAATGTTACCGTGATTTTATGGACTAAACATTTGATCTGAAGAACAGAGAAGCTGGAGGAAGGGTTCTCGCTTGCCTGACCATCCTTGAGGTGACACTCACATGACCACTGCTTGCAAGACAAACTTGAAGCAATATATGCAATTTTCGATGTAGTCAACAGTAAATAAACATATACGTCATCCAGAATCGGTACAGGTGAGAAAGGAAGCTGTGCAGTAGACAGCCTAGATTTTACAAGTGAACCTAAGCACTGGAAATACTGCCCAATCCCACTGATTAATTAAAGTCTGCATCCAGCGAAACCCAGGACGTTGTAATGGAGCTGGCTGGACCTGCAGCATTTTAGGCAGTGATGGAAACATTTGCACAACCACGTAACTGAAAGGGGCACTACAAGTGCGAAATGCGCAAAGTCCAACACACCGTAGTGGAGTGCTATTGCATGGCGACGTAAGTGTGTGGTGGAGCTAACGCTTGGGTTGGGCCAAGCCAGCTTGTGCCCAAATTCATTGTATGTTGATTTAATAGAGGAGAGGGGACGCGTCCTTGATAGTACAAGTGCCTGACGGTGATTTGCTTCATGGCTGAGCATCCTGGCAGGTCTTGCGCTGCGTGGGAGGAGGGAAAGCCATTTTGGGATGGAGAGTTGGCCAAGGGGTGTCTCTGCTTCTAGGAGAGCAGCAGGGTGTGATGGACCAAGCCCTGGCTGGGATGCTGGACACAGACGTTCACATGCCGCAAGGTTGCTGTATGATCCACTAGCAAATCGATTTCATCAGCCTTGGTTTCCCCTTTTTCAGAGGGCAAATGGCTCCGTTGAAATGCGCACGGCTGTCTGCCGATGACAGTCACTGTTGCAGGGACCGGTGTTTTTCCTAAGTGAAAGTGCATGGTCAGAAGACAAAAGGGTTTTCTCTGCAGTTTGATTCTTCCTCTCTGATATATTGAAGTGTCCAACGAATAAACTGAGCACCGATTTTTTTTTTTTTTTTTTTTTTTGCCTAAAGCGAATAACCAGCTCATCACAGAGAGCAAGAGGTGCAAAAGCAGCACCTTCAGTCCCACACCTTCCGTACAGCGCTTCCTTCTCTGGAAGGAGCTAAAAGAAATAGATGAGACCTGGGCATAGCAGAGCGAGTGATAATTTCTCCAAGCCCCTTTGCCCATCTGGCTCCACTCTGCAGATCATTTAGCGTGAAGAAAGCAATTTTTTTGCCTTTGATACTGAAAGCAGAGAGGAGGGTAATTGGTGCCTGGAAGGTGCGGTAGCTATCGAGCAATCTCAGCCCTCGCAGACCTCTGATGTACTGTAAAACTCAGAGGGGAGTTACAATTACTACCCACTGCCCTGGACAATGATTTATCTTGTAGTCACATGGAAGCAAAATCTCTCTGATCTGTTTTCCCCCACCCTGTACCCGACCGGGATGTGTCATATCTCAGATGAAAGGGACTTTCTTTTCAAATGCCGCGAGGAAAACCTGTGTGTGATATTCAATTATTTTGCCCTTTAAAATAAGATCCCTGATGAGAAGGGAGTTGTGGCAGTGCTAGCGTCCTGAGAAATTGGATGCTGAAGTGGAAACCTGGAATGCCTCATAAAGGACCACAAAGCAAATGGTTTAATGGATCTTTTTAAAGCTCCTTTTGAGGGAGGATGATGATTCAGTAGCTGAGGGCTGACCCAGGACACAGGAGATGACGCTTCATGTTGCTGCAGATGCAATAGGAAAATGAGATGTTCAATAAAGGAGAACAAATTTGGTAGCCTGGGTGGTGGCCTGAGTTACAGTAAAGCTCTGGGAGCAACTACCCGTGGAGGGTGCTGCATGCATGACAGCTCGATCACCAAATGCACCTACCTGTGGCAGATGGCGTTTGGGACGCCAGAGTTTGGGAACTACCACACGAGCTCAGAGCCCTTCACCATCCCCTCCTGGTCCATTCAGCCCAATGTGTGCCCCGATCAGCGAATGGCACTTCAAGGTGAGATCTGGAGAGCCCTGATGGATGAAATGAGCCAAATGGGGAGCTTCTGCCTTGGTCTGGGATCGGTTTTGTCTTGGCTCAGATGCCTCCTCAAAGAGTTGGCCCCTGAATTGCTGCTTGGGAGCAGGCAGCAGTCTCCACTGCATGTTATCTCCGAGCCGTAATAGCATTAATCCTCTGGAAATAGCCAAGATGTTCTAAATTTGACATTTTTACCTTCTTTTCATAAAATATAATAGCACATCACAGGCATACGCTGCATGAGAAACCCTCCTGGCAAGCGGCTGCTCCACTGATGGGGAGGATCATGCTTGTGATGTCTCTTTGTCTGATGCTCCCCTCCGACTCCTCTCTATTAACAGATGCTTTTCAAGGGAAAAAAGAGGGGCTGTATATAACCCAATCTCCCACCGCTTCAAGGCAAGCCAAGACCCCTTTCTTTACTCAAGCAGCATGTTGGAAGTGCAAGTCACAGACTTACCGAGTCTCACATAGGGAGCAGGGAGAGCAGATGTGCCTCTCGCTTCTCCACCTTGCTCTTTGGCAGCTCCCGGCTGGGCATCCCTGCTCTGCTGCAGATGCAGTCGACCTGGGATCCAACCATGGTGTTGAGGTAGTGGGGAGGTGATGGCCACAGGACCCCTTCGTAAAACAGCTTTGGGTGGTGACATGGTATCCTCCAGGATGTCTTGTGGGGGAGGAGAAACTGGAGAGGTCTTGGCTGAATTCAGGGAAAAACCATCTAGAACTGGGTGGGTAAATTGGTGGATAAATCCACCAGAGTAAGTGGATGAACTGACTCTCAGTTGGCTCAGCCCCATTATTTGGTTGCAGCCCATCAGCTGCCACCCATTTTGGACCTTTTTGGCGGTAACCAGCACCGAACAAGGAGATATCCCTAAAGTTGGATCCTTTGCCCAGCACGTGGAAGCTGAAATCAGTCAATTGATTTCGATCTGCCTTTGAAGGCCTTCTTGGGCTTGAAACTACAGGGGGGACAAACTGCTCAGGCCAGCATCTGCCACAGTTGTTGGCTTTTCACTGAAGAAGGATTGGACCTCCGGTCACACTGACATGTTCAAGTGACGATCGTAACTAGAAAGTGATGGTCTCTGCTTGAGAGATGCTTGAGACTATCCGTGGGATGTAGGAGGGGGGAAAGGTCCCAGGAGAAAGGAAGGGGGTTGGCCCAGTCTGGACTAGAGCATTTGATATATCAATTATAAGGGAATGTCCCCCTCTTAGGTAGGAGAAAAAAAACACGTGAGTTTCTTTGAGCAATTTGTGCCTCCAAATAATTTCATTGAAGAGGGCTGAATGGAAGAACTTCATTCAGAGACTGGGCTAAAAATACTGTTCCCTTAACTCCTTACATGCAGAGGTCAACATTTTGTGTCCAGTTGTACCCAACCTCTCCTCTCTCCTGCAACCACTGGAACCTGTGCCGGGGCATTTTCTGCTTTTGCCTCAGCTTCCCCCTGCTCCCGGATGGGAGATAAACAGATGTGCCCTAAATCAGCACTTCTCAGTGCTTCACTCCACCCCCTCCTCCACAAATTATCTTTTCTTCTCTACAGGATGATGCTATGATAGCACACAAGAGCTTCAGCTGTGGACCTGGACACCTTTAGTGTTATTGAGGCCACGAGTGCTGGATCCTGGCATGTTTTAGGGCACAGAAAACACCCCGGTTCTGAATATAGATCAGAAAAGGCTGCTGAGGAGCTGGGGGCAGCTTGTCTTGATCAGCAATGCTCTGTTGCTCTCCTGTAGAGGCTCTCATTTGGGATAGGGACAGTGCAGCAGGATGTCACCAAACGTTGTTGTGGCTCAGGGAAACCACAGACCCTGTTCACACTGTCCTTGCAGCACATCTGTTCATTTGTGGTGGCTCTTGGTGAGGCTGGAGCCTGAATCCTTACTTTAATAGTTTGTTTAAAAGCACTGAGCCCTTAAAAAAATAAGGGCTGCAAGTGCAATAAGGCTATTGCTTGACAGAAACAAAAAGAGGCATATAACTGCCTGTAAAAGACATGATGTCCACCAGTAGCTTTAGAGTCTATAGATCAAATGCTGCTGTGACCTACTCTGCTCTGACAGCTGAACGTTTCCCTGAGAGCATGTGTATTAATTTTTTAAAATAAATATGGTTATGCCTTCTCTGAAGGCGATTGGATTTTTGCCATTGCTTTTGACAGAAGCAAGATGTTCTCTGCCCGCAACTCCTTGCAGAAGGTGTGTAATCCACAAGGTGCGATGTGGATGGTGGGGATGATGCTCTGGGCAGAACTGGCTGCTAGCACTGGCCTGAGCCTGAGACAGGGCAGCGTGTTGCTTGTGGTCTCGGTGGGATGACAGATAATTTCTGCATTAGCTGTTTGCCTCTGCGGTCCATGAAGCTGATGCCCTTTATCCAGCAGTCCTGGGCTCTCCTCCATAATTCCCAGGTGCTGGACTGTCATCGGTGTCCCCTCTGATTCCCCTGAGCATCACAGCTTCAGCTGGGGGAGATGCTGACAGCAACCCAGCCAGAAACAGGCATGGATTTACTGCGGGGCCCCCCTCCTGGCCTGCCCATTCCCACCTCCCAAGAGAGCACTCACAGCAGTGGCAGTGCACTGCCTTTTTCCATCCCCTCAGGTGGTTTCCATGTCTGGCTTTGAAAAGTCAGATGGACACCAGCTGACGGCTGCTTTGGTACCCTCCAGCACACATGTGTAGCTGCATCTTGGACCCAATCCCAGAGGCATTGTCCCTTAGAAAAAAACCAAACCAAAGCTCACCACAACTAAGGGTTCTCAATACCTTCACACCTTATTAATCAGCACAGCTTCATCAGCTGTGATGGAGCTTACCCAATTCACACTAGCCAAGATCCACCTGGGTATTATTGTCCCAGCTGCTTTGTGGGCAGATCGTTCTGCCTTCATACCAGCGAGCCCACTACCCTCTGAGCTCTCCCTTTACTTTCAGCTGGGCTATTGGTGCGGGAAGGTTGTGCTTGGGGTGGGTTAGAGGAGGGCAGATTGCTCCATATACTGCCACAGGTCTCCTGTACCACAGATGGGTTCATGGATGGTGACAGTTTTCTATGGAAAAGAGTCTCAGCAGCACTTGATTACGCAAGAGGATGCTCACAGAAGTGCATGACTTCCCGGCTAAGACAGCCAGTGCTTGTTCCTCCACGAAGCGGAGTTATAGCTGAAAGCTGCTTCACAAAAGCCTTGCTGTCAGCAGAGAGCATGGAGATGCTCCATGCTGCGTGTTGTGTGCGTGAACCCTACTCTCTTCCGGATCAGCGCCGTGGCAGAGTGGGACAGCACTAGCAGGGTGAAGGAGGCTGCATTGCCCACCTTGGGCAACAACCACACGTGAGTGTGGTCACGCCTTGAGCTATAGTGCAGCTCTGTTGATAAACTCAGGAGAGGATCATCTTTCAATTTTATTTTGAGCTTGCGCTCGCTCCTGTCATGAGTTCAAGCTCTTCCAGCAAACACAAGAGCAAGAGGCATCTCTGAGATGATGTTGAAACCAGTCGAAGTCCTCAGCTGCTTGCAGGACTGCAGGAGCCGCTGCTCTCAGAAGCCTTCCAAGTATCAGAAGAGCCACCACAATACCCCGAGCAGCAGCACAGGCTTTCTCTGAAGCCAGTAAGTAGCGATGTTTCATGACTTTATTTAGATATATCTATGAAATATCTTTGTGCCAAAGAGGACCCACACAGCTTTTCATAATTTTCAGGGAATTTTTGGCCAGCCTCTAGAGGATACATGGGAGAAATATTGAAGGCAGCAATTGTTGGGCTATGAAAGGACTTTCTGGCTTCGTAGTAACAAATTTTGTTAATGAGAAGCTTTCCTCCTTCCTTTTAATCTTCTTTTTAGTATAGGACTGAGAATTTTGCGCTCGGCACATGCAAACTTGCCAGCAACGGAGAACGAAAAGAGCCATAACAAATGAGAGGGCAAGTGGCTCCTTCCATATTTACCCAAAGCTGGCGCTCCCCAGGCTGCCGGCACCGCTCTGCGGCGAAATGAAACGTTCACCAAACATCTAGTCTGGTTCCTAATCTGAGAGGTTATGGGTGGTAGCTGGTGATATGTTACTGGGGCAGCTGTGGCACGGCAGCACCGCTAAATATTACAGATGGCACTCCATCAATGAAGCTGCAGCTCTGCATCAAAAATTAATATCCTCCTAAGCTGTCAGGATCCATACACGCATGTGTTGGCACAGTGATTTAATAAAATAGCCAGCTTAACTAGGTGTATTTAGGGGATGATCCAAAGCCTATTTGAATCAGTGTAACCCCTTCTCTTGCATGCACACGAATCATCTCTGCTAGCACTTCCAAGCGGCCATTGGCTCAAGTGGTTATGACCGGCAGTAAGAGGAAGGTCACCTGTAAATCTCTGTAGCTGGGTACAGCGCTCGGTTAATGCAGTTTAAATCAGAATGTCTCATATGCGAGGCCCAGGGGCTCCTCAGTGATTAAGATACTATTTCCACTAAACATTAAAGGCTGCTCTGCTTAAAGATTTTACCTGAGACGCACTCGGAAGAACAATCCCAGGTGACAAACTTCTGTTTCACTCAGGGTAAGTAGGCTCTGCGTTACTAACCATTACTGTTGCCATTACCGTTTGTGGCAAATGTGCCAATCCACCCTGCCCACCCCTTTGGATAAGTGCTGCTTTAGGGTGGCAGCGAAACAAAGTTGATTCCCTGTTTTCTGAAGTTAATAGTGTCTTTCATAGATACCTTCCTTGGTTGTGGTCAGACCCCTAGGGAACATCTCCATGGCCGTCACTGCGGTGGCCGGCTTGGGATCAAGGAGGATCTGTCGTGCCTGGGAATGCTTCAAACCACTTTGGTCCAGGTTTTATATCATCTGCACAGTTTTCAGGGTCTGTCTGGTTGCTCCTGAGAACAGAGGAGCATCTCCAACACTGCCAGCTACAAGTGTCTGTTGCAGCACCTCAAACGGAGGCAATGGACCCGCCGCTGCTGTGTGTTTGGGTTAGGGAATTATCTGGGTAAGAAAAAAAAATCAGCCAACCTGAGAGAACCGAGTTTGTAGATTTTTCCCTTGCCTTGGATCTATTGCTAATTCATGGATTCTGTGTTGATGGTGATGGCAGGAGGAAAGGAGGTGGGGGGGGAAAGGAAGGTAGGGTTTGATTTTGTGAAGGGAAGCAAGCTCATGCCTCCTGGAGCGGTATAAATGGAGCAAGAAAAGGTGAAGGGTTTAGCTCAAGCACTAAGAGTGATTCAACGGGACAATTCAGGTGAATAAGGACTACTCTGGGCTGTCCTGGAGGGTGCTCTGCATTACCTGAATTGGAGCCACGTCCTGTGGGTTGTAAACATAATTCACGTTCAAGGTCCACGCCTTCCCCTGTTGCTTTCACCACTAGTCTGTGCCACGCTCCTGGTGCTGGAAGTACTTGCTGGAGGGTGATCCATAGCAGCTCTGCTCACTGTGGGCCCTGGTGTGGGGCATGAGCAGCCACCGATCTCTGTGGGTGGAACAAAAGCTCTGTTTTGCACAGAGACCTCAGTCAACACATGCGTTTTCCAAATGCACAGGGCATAGAGACTAGAAACGTTTGGTTTGTCTCTCTAGAAAAGCAACTGGTGCAGACTTTCTCTCTAAATGAGGTGTCATAATACTAATGGTTAGTGGGCTCTGGAGATATATATATTTTTTTTTCCTGGATGATTGCTGAATAGACCTAGGGAGGAAAATCTAAGGAGGTGGACCTTTGATCAATATTTCCAAAGAAAACGCAGTGCTGGAATGAAAGCGTCTCAAGCAAACACTTTTACTCAAGCTCCTCAAATTCTCATCACACAGTTCTCAAAGGTTACCCTGTCTGCTCGGTGATTAACAGCTCCTCTCTGTAATTGCCTTGGGTGGAGACTGTCTGAGTTTAAAATGCTCCTGCTGTGGGAATTTTCGCTTTAGTACTTTCCCTGATTTATGAATGGAGATGGGTACGAAAAGAAGTCCCAACCTGCTCCCTCAGAGCGCCGCTGCCTTGCAGGGCTGGCGCTGCGGCAGGGGCTCATCCCGGCCCTCACCAGCCCTGCCCTGGGCATAGCGAGAGGCTGCTGCATCCTCGTCCTCGGAGTCTCCTCTCGCTCCGTGTCAGACAGATCACTGCTCCCTGCGACAGAGATGCAGCTCGCAGTGAGGACCTGGGAAGCCGCCAGGGAGATGGCAGTGTTGCCCTCCGCATACTTGCCCATAACAAGAGCCGTTGCTTGTGTACTTTCCACGGGGATCCATGAGCTGTTTCCAAGAGCTGTATGTGACAGTCCTTGCCCATCCACCAGCACTGACTTCACTCCAGCTGGAGGTACCATTCATTTTTGTCGGAGAGGCAGACAGTGGCAGCTCTTCAGACAGGGCTTGCTCCAAGTGGTTCGCTGGCTGGTATCTTAAACCAGTGTTCCTCTGCTTTCAAGTGCATGCTCTTGCTTTCTGCAGTTTTAAAGGTCCTGGGTTGTAACAAGTCTCCCCACCTTTGTATGAGCCGCAGTTTCTCCAGGTTTCTATGGGGCAAGGCAGGTGGGACACACCAGGGCTGCACACCCCAGGAGGGCTTTGGAAGTGCAAGGGGATGTTATGAATGGTTGCCAGCGTCTCAGTAACTTTTGGGAGCTTAGCTTGAGATTTTCACTTAAAGACACTTCTGACTACCTGGGATAATGTGATCTTGAACAGAAGGAAGAAGAGAGGATTATATTTTCCAGTGGAACTTATGGAAAAATTCAGTTTAGCCAGGGTTGTGAATGGTTGGGCTGGCAGGAGTACCGGAGTACTCACCTACCAGCACTCTCGTCAGTGTTGAGCTACGTCCAAGGTGAGAGAACCAAATTTTTCCATGGCTGTGAGGGCAGTTAATTCAATTGAACTGTATTTTGAGGTTGCCTTGAAGTCACTGTTGTGGTTGGAGGTGTGCTGGGAGCAGGGTCCTCCTTGCGGGGCTGAGACAGGGTGTGTTTTTCCATCCCTGAGCTGGAGAAGGGAGGCTGTGAAGAATGACAAGTTGTTGAGCAAATGTGTTGTAATTTCAAATCACCGCTCTGGAGACTGAACTTGATTATCATAGTAAGGCAGAGCAGGCAGCAATTTTTTAGGCAAGATTGTTTTCTGTAAGCTGCAGTAATATTCTTGATGCTTTTTTCTTTAGAATGATTTGAGACACAGTCTTCTCTTGTGCTGGGATTTTACCATAATAACTTCACCGAGTTTGTAGCATTACTCATGATTGCTTTAGGTCAGGTAAAAGGAGAGTTGGCTGCAGCACCACCAACACATTTCCATTAAGCAGCCTTAGGTCTCCCGTCAATTCATGCTGGAAAGTAATGTCATTATCCGCATTTTATAGATGGAGAAACTGAGTCACATTTTGGTGAAAATCTTGTCAGAGATCATTGGCAGAGGTGGAAAAGGTCCAGTGGTCTAGATCCAGCACCGCAACGGTTAATAAGTGTATAAAGATCAAGAATATCAAAATGATAGATTAGTGAGAAATAGTATTTCTGAACTGAAATTCAAGGAGCCATAGCAGTTAAAATCAGTCAAAGATCAGCTTTATTCCATAGTAACTGGATCAGACATAAAATTGCAAACAGGTTTTTTGAAACATTGTCCGGGGGTGGTTACGTGCTGTGATGATTGATGGATTGAATTCTTAATACTCCCTTTGGGTTCACTATAAGCTGCTCACACTTATTATAGATCTACTATATTTAATTTCGTTACCAAGTTAATTGTATTTTCCCTAAGAGCTCCAGCAGCCTGCTGTGTATTACTGTGTCTCTGCCAATGAACTGCTCCACTTACTGGCTAATAACTGACTGTAAGAATTTCTTTTATTAATGCAGTCTCCTTAAATGTTTCTGATAACATGGTCTGCATAAGTATTCTTCTGGCTTCTCTTTCAGTTTGCTTTACTCCGAGCATAGCAATATTTTGAGTTACTTAAAGGTTTAGCGCCCCTTTGTCATATTTACTATCAGTATCTGAACTGTAAATATAAAAATTACTAGTTTGTGAAAGCCACTGTAATTGCTCCCAAACCTCCCTCAGTGCAAGTGAATCTTGAAACAAAAGCTTAGAAAGATTGGCTTTGTCGAACCGCACCGTGTAGCTAGGGAATAAGTGTGAGATGTCTTTATTTTTTTTTTTTTTTAATTTTTATTTTTAGGCCTCTATTAGACCATCAGCAATGCTTTTTTCGACATTTCCAATTGTTGAAGCATTTTATTTGCTACTTCAATGTAGTATTTATACTAAGCACTCCTGATATACAAACAACAAATAGTACGTATGCCCTGAGTAGCTTGAGATGCCGAAGGCGTGCCTACAATGCTCCCTGGCATAGCAGAGAGTGCACAATTGCTGGGTAAGAAGAGAGCGTTGGGGTCCCGTTTGAGGCATCCAGCCTGTTGCCTTAAGTCCCTCGTTCAACTGCGACTTATGGTTTCACTGTAGGTTTGTTTTCTTGTGCTAGTAGAAATTTTGATGCTGATTGCAGAGAGACTCTCGAACTCCCTCCATGCACTTTGCTATAATATAGCTCTTTCCTTTCTTATTACTTATGTTTTCCATCATTTCCCAAACAGTGCTGGGATGTTTTCTTTCGTTTAAACACTAAATTCTTGAACTCTGCACAGACGGTTTCTGTGGTGGATTTAATTTGGCAGAGTCACTGTTGGAGAAGCAAGAGGAGCAATAAACTGGTGCTGGCCACCCTCGATATGGAATTACTCTTCCCTTCTCTTCAAAGAAGTAGTTGTCATTTTCATGTCTATTCACAAACGATTTCTAGATAAAGTCTTTTAGTTCAGATCAGAAACGCATCAAAGTCAGAGTCCAGTAATTGTTTACCTATTTGTACATTAGAACTCCAAAGGAAGAGACTGGCTGAGCGTCCTACCCCAGTCCTGGCAGTCAGGGTGCTCTGCTTTGGGGGTGGGAGATGGCAGTATATGTCCCCACATCACACCAGGGAGATGATTTCCATGTCCAAGCCCAATTAACTATCCTCTTGCCTACTTTTGGTATGGAGTTTATTCTCTGTTGGGAGCAACAGATTAATCCCAGGCAGGGAAAGGCCATGTCCTAATATCTTACATGGATTGTGGTTTATCTTTGACCAGACCAGTTGCTTAGTCCCTTTAATTCAACCCTTTCTTTCCCTTTTCTCTTCTGACCGGTGGAGGTCCTTTGATTCATCCATACATGAAGTGTACTGCAAAGGCATTAAGTGAAGCTTCCTCAGATCATGGATGCAGCCATATGATGTTGGGGTAATTGGGGTGGGCGAAGCACTGAACCAATGTCTCTGTCCTGCTTCCCAGACCCAAGCTCTCTCAGTCTCTGCACAGCTTTGCACCGTACATCTGGTTCTGAGCATCCCATCTCTCAGCATCAGCTCTCCCTGCGCGCTGTGTAGTGACCCTTGGGGCTCCACACCATAAGGAGGACTTTGGGTGGTGGCAGCATGGCTAGGAGCGAGGTAGTGATGAGTCTCTGAGGATCCAGCCCGCTCACTCAGTCCGGGGAGCTGCTGGAGCAGAGGCAGGACTCACTGGCTGCTTGTAGCAAAGAAAACTGTCCGGTTGTGTCACACTTTCTGGCACAATCCTGTGATCTTCCCTCTTCTTGTCACGCCATCTTTCAGGCAAGAAGCACAGCTTCCCATCCGTGCCTCGCTGTCTGCATATCGCCCGGTGCGGACTAAACAGAGAGCAGCTCCTGCTGGCAGTATGACAAGGAAGCTTTGGTCGCTCAGACAAAATCAGGGTTAAAATGGAGCTCAAAGGCCCCTTCTCCTCCCCTTGTGCAGATGTACTGTCTCCACCAGGGCTGTGGCTGTCTGGTAGTTGAGGCTGTTGTGCCTTCGGCTGCTGGGTTTGATCACCTTACGCTGCCGTTCATCTGTGGCTCGCGGGGCACATCCTGTGGCCAGCAGACTGGAACTGACTGTCTCTGGCTGCTGATGTTCATGCTGCTGCGCGGATCGGCTGCGAGGAGCCTCGGTGGCGGTTGGCACAAGCTAATCTCTTCTTGGGCGATACGAAGTGTCAGCTAGACAAGGCTCCTCGCTGGAGCTGGCCTGGAGATCCAGTGGTCTCTCCTGTCTTCACATCCCCTGTTCATGTAGCATCTCCCGTAGCTGCCCAGGCTGCTGGAGTAGATGCCTTACTCCTGTAATGACTTATAATGAATAACCAGAAAGGAATAGAAATCATTCTCTGCTCATGCCGCTGGCAATCTCTGCCTTCTAACAGCCCAAACTAATCACTTCTGAATATAGCGGGGTGGAGTGGCTGCCTCCCTTTACTGTAGGATTGAGCTATGAATAGAGGGCTCACAAATGATGGGATACCGCTGGATAAAAAATATTGGACACGTTTATAGAGGAAATGTGGATTTTTCTATTTATTTTTTTATAGGTACCTAGCAGTGGTATTTTGTACTTGTATCACCTGTAACGCATTGGGGATCAGGCTGGAGGGAGTATTTGCCCGCAGGGAAAACTGATTAACCTTTGTTGTGCCGTGCTTCAGGCCATTTGAAAGGATCTGCAGACCTACAAGCTATTTACAAAGGAGAATAAACTTTTAAGGGAGTTTATTAAACTGAGGCTTTTTTTTTTCCCCCCCATGGTGGGTGTAACTGTCTACTTGGACAAGTCACTTTGGTATTGCCCATCAGGAGAAGCCTCAGGGAGACAGGGTATCATCCTAAGAACATGCACAAGCTCTGGCAGCCCGTGAGGCTGAAGGTGGCAATGGCCGGGGGAAGTTTTCTGGCCTCTGCCATGCACTATAAATGCAGCTTTGTTTTACAGCTGAGGAAGCCTGAGGCAAGAAGAGTTGAAATTTGGCCTAAAGTGACGCTGGCAGCTGGATGTTTCCCCCAAGTCACAAGTCGTGGAAATGACTGTGTTGCCTGCAGAGATTTTTGTTTGGAAATTTGTTTGTTTACTCTTCCTTCAAGTGCCTATTAGGATATGCTCCTGAAAGGTAAGCGTCTATTAAGGGTGTCATCAAGGCTCCTTCTCTTCAGGGTGATAAAAATGCAGAGCAAGTGCACATGGTAAATAACAGATCTTTAGATACCAATGAGGTGGTAAAATGTTAGATGATATTCAAAGGTAGGAAATACGGAGGAATACACTGTTACAAAACATTCATAAGGACAAGCTCTAAGCTAGCTGCTTCCATCCAGAAAAGAGATCTTCAAACTGTGGCAACATCTTTGAACAGGCTTCCAGACTCAGCAGTGCTCAAAAATGAAAACAGCATGGGAAGGATTATTAGGCAGAAATAAATAACAAATCGGAAACTATCCCTTGGCTTTTTCTGCAGACCCACAGCGTGTCTGCAGTTACACTGTGTGCAGTGCTGCTCCCCCATCTCAAAAAGGACAGGCAGAACTACAGAAAGGTGCGGGGAAGGACATCAGAGATGATCAAAGCTATGGAACAACTTCTGTATGAAGAAAAGCGGAATAAATGACTCTTCAGTTCAGAACGGAGATTAGCGGGGAGAGAACATGATGGAGCTTTGTAAAAGCCGAAGAAGTAGCATGGAGAAGATATATGGGAGGAGTTGAACATTGTTTCTCATAATGAGGAGTCTAAGGGGCGCTAACAAGAGGTCAAGTGGGAGGTTTTAAAGTAACAAAACGAATTTCCTCTGATAATACGCATTTTAATGTGAGGAACTTGTTGCAAGATATTGTTTAGAGAAAAGCCTACAGACATTCCAAAAAATCAGGGAGGAAAAGGCCTTTTAGATACAGTTCAGCAATCACATGGAAAAATGGCATGCCACTTGTCTGAGGCATTTGGACTAGGCTGGGATGAAGCACCCTCTGGAACCGGTTATCTTTCTCCATTGATGGCAGCGGGACTGTAAAGGTTCAGTTTAGTTTAGATCGTGTACATCTTGGACAGCTAAAGGAAGGTGTGATAATTCTTCTCACCCTTTCTGACAAGTCCTAGGAACTGACTTGCACAAGATTTGTAGGAAGAAAAGTTCTTTCAGGTACAAGGTGATGAGCCCAACTTGTGATCAAGTCAGCAAAAAGCCAACTTCTCTGGCTCATTGCTGGAAAAGCACAGGGATAGCAGTTGGTGTCCTGAAAAGAATCAGACCCAGAAGGGAGCGGAGCAAGATGGGGAGGCTCAGAGTGGAGAAGGGGCAGGAGGAGAGACCATCCAGACCTTTGGTACACAACTGGCAAGACCTCAGCACAGAACCAGCACCAATCACTGCATATGCTGAAAGGGAACTACAAGTGCTGAAAGCCGTGAGTGTTCCCTCAGCTGTGATAATAATTCTGCATATTACAGATTCAACTGGGCTTGTTTTGGTGTTTTTGTAATCTCTTAAGTCACATTTTGAGGCTACTTTCCAAAGTGGTTGCCTGTATTGGTGCCTTATTTTTGTTTGTTCATTTGATTTTAACAGTCATGATGGGTCTTTGTAGCATATCATTTTTGCCTCTGGTTTTCCTCCTGTATCTCACCAAGCGCTGCTGTCGTGGAGCGAATGCTTGCTCAGGTGAACAGGATGATATGTTCACTAAGCAGTGGGGCTGCAGTTCTGCTAAGGAGACTGAGACTTGCTCCGGGAAAGCAAAACCTTTGTTAGCATTTCATTGCCAAGCGTGCCATGGCAAGGCAACCAAAGAATGAGGAGGAATGATGGGCAAGTTTCTTATCCCACATTTTTTCATGCGGTTAGTGATTATCAGTGATTTATTTTGTGAGGTCCACTCCGATACCTGCTGGGTCTGATTTTGGAGATGTCTTGAGCTCTCCAAGCTACAGCTGAAGCCACTGGGAGCTGTGCTTTGAACATATAAAGTGCTAAAACACAGCTAAATATCTGGAAAATCAGTGCCTTTGTCTCTGCACCTACTTCCCTGTGTGTAAAATGAGGGCAGCGAGGCCTTTTGACGTTAGCCTTGTGTTGTGAAGATGAAGTCAAAAAAGTGACTTTTGCACTTTGCAAAACTTCCAGTTTCTCCTGTGATGAGTGTCCCAGAAAAGTCCGACAGGGAATTATTCATGTTCTATTCAGTTCAGGGGCTTGGTGCTGTGCAGAAAATAGGGTCTCAGCTCTCACACAGGCTAATGAGTGTGGGAAAAATAGTGACTTGGTGTCTTGTCCCCACTGTGTCAGCACCTGCAGGAGCTAAGAGACTTGCAGGAAAAATAATGCGCAGTCATTTCATGCAATATGGGCTTGAATCCAGGGGGATAAGTAGAAGCTAGCTCTGAGGTTCTGCTATGTATTAAGTCTAAGAGACGTGAGAGGGGATGCGTGTGGTAGGAAGAATGAAGATGGCTCTGTGCCCAAGTCAAGGGGTAAGGAGAGGATGAGGAGGAAGAGCCACCCTTTGAACCAGGCATCAGTAATAGAGCTTTTGGATGTGGGGCAGCTGTGCAGGGCAAGGGGGCTTGCCAGAACCATTTCATAACAGCCAGTTTGGTATGGGGCATGATTTTAGCAGGCAATTAAAACCCATCCAGCACAATCCCAATGGCACAGACAACCTTTGGTCTGGCGTTTCTGAACTTTTTAGTGCTTGACTTTGTAACCTTAACGTTAATGGTCGCTGTTTTCCACGTAATAAATTGAGAGGTAGCAACAGAAGTTTCAGATACAGATGACATCTCCTTGAAATGGAAACATTTGATTTATACCACAATCAAACAGCTAGCAGGGAGGTAATTTATTACAAACAAAGGAAAATGACTGGAAGGCCTTATTCTTCACACCAAATGCTAGGAAATGGTTATTATGGCTCTAAATTTCAATAGTATAATACTCACAGCCCTGGGATTAGTACATTTATTTCTTTTAGAGATTATGCTGGCAGATGTGTCAGTTCTATGTTATACTTCAAACAGAAATCTGGCTGTGACAGGAGAAGGTTTCCTGCCCTGCAGTGTAACTTCCGCTAAATACCATTAGGCTATCATATATAAAAAAATAAAATAAAAAGCCCTTCTTCTACTGAGCCAGTGCTCTGTGGCACTCTTTCAAGTAGATCTCAGTCCCACCTCAAGTACCATTTTTGTCACTGAAAACCGATGCTGCCAGCAGTGTTTGATATGAATTGAGCAGTTCTTCTTTTTGAGTAAAGAAAAATACCGGGTTCTCGTAAAGATAAAGATTCAAATAGTGCAAGAGGGAGCAGCAGAAAATTAATCACCACCAGACACTGAAAACATTGTTCACGGCAAATTGTGATACTTTGGAAAACAGAAAAAAGTACTACAATTTAAAAATAATATATTTAGCTAAAGATATTAACAGCTGGCTCTGTTCCTGATGAAAGATTTAGTAATTTATGTGATGAATAGCAAATAGTTTTGATGTTATCTGGGTCAGTATTTCAATATGACAGCTCATTCTGGATGCAGAATATGTTGGTCCATGCTGATATTTGACAAGCCCCATTAGACACACAAGCCAAACTCTGATCACGTAAACACCAAAGACCATATAGACAGTATTTAAATGACTTCAATGCAATATGTGAGACTGTTAAAAGAAGAACCATATTGCCATTTCTCTTCCGGCCCTATAGGTCACATTTGATTATACCTTGTGTAATAAAACTGAAGTAACTGGAATGGGGTATTGTGATAAAGAGGGAGAAAGAAAATTATTTTTTAACAATACAGCATCTAGGACTGATTCCCTGGTGCTCTCTTTTGTGGGAGTCTTTTTAGGTACAGAGAGGCTACAGGCAGAGCTGATTGTCCAACCCGTGAGGAAGACTTGGCTACAATGACCTCTAGAAATGCTGTTTCAGGGGCAGCTTTTAAGGGTTTTTTGATCCCTGGGGCTCTTGAGGATGAGAGTAATCCTCTGGCACACTAGTACCTAGAGATGCACGCCTGGTCCAGGTCTCTGGAAGAGACATCCCTGCCTGTGCTTAGTGGTAAGAGGCAAAGCACCTCATTTTCTACCTGATCTTAATCAGGTGTGTGGCATTTGACAAACATGGGATAAGAGCCTTTATTTTAAATAACTATATGAGACGGAAAGGATTGCCCGGTGCTTGTTAGCAGTCTGGAAAGCTCTTTAAATACAAAGTCAATGAGCAAGGGAGAATGTGACACGTACACTGGGATCCTACCTCTAATGGCTGAAGCACTAAAATGAAACAAGCAGCAGGCTGGGTGATCTTGAAGGAAGAGATGTGGTGGTACCTGTGAATTTTGAAATGCTTATGGGAGCAGGAAAAAATACCAGCAGAAAAGTTTGGGTAGCAGCAGGTACACAGAAATGGACACCAAAATGACCCCTCACATAGCAGAGCTCATGCAGAAAGTTCAGAAGCAGCCATAAAACATGCAGTGCCATCTGGAAACAACCTGGATTTAACTAGAAAACTGTTTGCAAAAGAGATCTGTTGTCCCTCCGAGCTTTCTCCTTGGACTTAGTGATAGATGTCCAAATAGCGGAGCCAGGTTAGGTGTTAGAAAACAGAGCACTTGAACAGCTTTGCCTTTGGTACAAAATAATGGCTGAAAAATTATACCAGCAGAGGGAGCGGGACACCAAGTTTCTTTTTCCTACATATGTATTTTATCCAAGGAGATTCCAGAGAGAAACCAGATGTTAAAAACCAGACTTTGCCCGCTGATCCTTTAGAGAAAGTGTCGGTTGATGTAAGTTTTCTCCCATGTCTATGAAGTAGCTGCAAAGGCAGAAAAAGAAAGTCTCCAAATATGCACTGCAGCAAATATTAAGGAAAAAGCTCACCATGTTTTCGGGGTACTGGCCAGGTTTACTTTATATCCTGTTACGAGAGATCCCAGATTTGGGGCACGTGACAAAACCAGGAGTGAATACTCTGGGTACCGGGGCTGCAATCTGTGAGGAGACCTGGATAAGGGGGCTGGTCGAGGTCATTGTGTTCTTTGGGGGAAGGTGGCTGGGCTCCTTTGGCCGGCTCTTTGCATGTGATGCGGTGCTGCTGCAGGGACTGCATATGCAGCATCAGCAGCAGATCACGAGTGCTACACGTCCACTTGTGGGGCAGAAGAGATTTCACAGCGCTGGGCTACAAACGTGGCAGGTATGAGCCCAAAGAGGAGGGTGTGCGGAGCTCAAGCCAGATCTGTCACAGGATAAAGGTGCAAAACCGCGACAAACCTGACTGGAAGAAATCCAGGGAATCTGGATTCATGAGGTCCTTCTGGAGAGGGGTCAGGGATGTCAACGCTGCTTGGCGATATGACAAAGTCAGCGTGCTGAGGCTGGGCAGCGAACAGCAATTGCAATCTGCTTGACTTAGCCCAGCACGGTAAACAGATGGAAAGAAAAGGATAAAAATCAACCTCACCTTCACAGCCAGTTCACACCATAAAACCCTCATTCTCCAAAGCAAAAAGGCTCAGCTTGCAGTGGTGCTCCTCCGAAGGGTGATGTGCCCAGCCTCCTGAGGCTAGCAGGGAAAGCAGAGCACAGCTAGAGGTACTGTCCCAAGCCTGGGAGGCCTCGCTTTCTCCACGTCATTTATCTTTCTGGTGGGCCAGCATGTTTTCAAGGGAGATACACACACACACATGCACACTTACTCAGCTCGTCTGAGTGCTTGCCGTTGGCCTTTGTTGAGTTGTGCTGCCCTGTACAAGCCCAGGTGCAATTCGGGTAATTCAGAGCATGCAGTCAGCAAATCCATCAGCCCTGGGACAACGTAATAGCCTGCTCTTCTGCCTCTGGGAGGTATACGTGGCTCAGGGTGAAACATCCCTGCCTTTAGAAGCACAAGGATGACTTTTTTTCCCCAGGTCAAGTCACACAGTTATTTAGTGGTGAATCTGATTCACACAAAACTTCAGAGCCATTTGGGATGTGCTATGAAAAACTTCATGGCTTCTAGCTGCCAGCACGGAAACATACCACCTCCTTACACCCTCTGTTATACCTGCCAGTGCTCTGCAGCTTTCTCAGGTGCCCCATGGCACCTTCAATGACATCAGATGTTGTTGATGCTCAGGTTAATGAACTGAGCCCTGACTCACCTCGAGAAGCGGAGAGGACTCACACTAGGAAGCCTTTAGGACTGAAAGTGTAACCTGTGCAATGGGAGACTGGCCAGAGAAGGTCCTTGGGAAGTAACTGTGAGCTCTTCTTTTGAGAGCTGGGACTGGAGAGTCCTTGGGGCACACATGGCTGTATTGTCCAGCTGCTCATCCCTGAGCAGGAGATGATCAGTAAAGCTACTCCACTCTTTAGGCACCAGGTACAGATTCAGTCTAGGACATCAGAAGCTGAACCTCCATCCTTCTGTAGCATATTGATGTGAAGGAACTGTGAAGGCCAGGGGACAGGACTAATTTTATTGCTGGGGCTAAGTCACATTGCTTGTTTTAATTTCCGTGTTTTGGGGAGTGAGAGAGGAGATTGCTCTCTCCAGCAGCACAAGATATGTCAAAAGGAAGGAGGTAGAGGAGGAGATCTTTCTTTTTGGCTTAGCTGGCGAGAGTGCAGAGCAGCCTAAAGGAACTGATTTGCTGTAGGCAGGGAGAAGTGTGGGAAGGAAAAGCTGAGGATAGACTGGACAGCTGCTGCTCAGGTAATACCTTATGTACCACTGGGAGCTTTAAGGGGTTATAGAACTGATCTGAAGACATCAAAATCTTTACAGATGATCAGGCCTCACTCCATCAGCATCTCTTCCGTGCATATAGAGAGCAAATCTCTGCCACCAGGAGGTAGTAGAGATTTTTGAGTTTTTCATGCCACTTTTCATGAACTCTATCTCCTGAAAACACCATCTGGCAAACTTCATAGGTGTGGACGTATTGAAAGAGTCAGGACTTTATTAACTGCAAGAAAGCTACTTTATAAAACTGTCCCAGCATTGCAGATTTCTTGCGTGTGTTACATGGAGTGTTGCTCATTGTGAGTCCTGCTGTTCTTCCCGCCGATGTCAAAAGCAATTGAAAAACTGGCATAGATGATCGCAGGGCAGAGGCGGTTTCTGACACTGCATCATGAGCTCAGTATTGTCCTGACCGCCAGCCACCCGGACACTTCCATGTCAGTGCATCAGCCTGTTCACTTTTGAATGACACCAGCCTCCAAATCCAGAGACAGGGAGAAGCACACAAAATCTTACCAGATGCTCAAGAAATCAGTGTGGGTCCCATCACGGCTGATTCCTGAGTCACAGTGTAGAACTCCCAATTCCTCCTTCCCTCCCAAATGCTGAAGACTGTTCAGAGATCAAATCCTGGCTTGAATGCGAAGGGCAGGAGTTAGCAGGAAAGTCGTTCCTTGGAAATGCAATCATAGATTTATTCCAAAAATTACCTTGTTTTATCTACAAATAATTATGTCCTTTCCCTATCCCTACCTCTGCAGTCAGACTGGAATCTGTAAGTCCAGCCAGACTTTGTCTACCCCAATTCTTACTGCTCCCAAGAAAGATCTTCCACTGGTCTACATGGTCATAGCTCTACTGAAAACAGGTCGAGAACCTGGTTGTGGCCATTCATCAATTGAAGACTTGGCTGAAGAAGTGGGAGCTGAAAAAGTAGAGTAATGGGTATAAACCAGTCCATCAGCTGCTGTAAATGAGCATAAATCTAGCTATCAAAGAAGGAAGGCAAAAGGCATGGCCCTTACTTTGCAAAAACAGGTCTTGGCCCATCTGAAGAGATGGAGAACACAGTAGCCATGTGCTATTTGCACTTGTATGGAGTTTTGTAACTGTTATCCTTTTTTTATTATTATTTTTTCCATTGAGAATGAGAAGAGATGCCTTGTTATGACCCTTAGGGAGCAAATAGCCGCAACAACCAGTTGCAATTTGGACAGAGGCTCTTCACTGTCTGTTTCCCCTCTCTTTGAAACAGGCATCAATAAATTGGCAGTGATACTGCTAAATAAATGTTTCCAGGAAACATTTGAGAGCATGGGCTCAGAGGAATAACTACCTCCCTTCGCTATTTGGAAACAAAAATGATGTGTGCCCTGAAAGCTCCTTTTTTGCTAGCTGTAGTTAGAATAAACGTACAGAGCTGGGGGCTGGCATTTTTATACATCTTGGGGGCAAATGCTAACTACCCCTCTGCCTCCCTAGTGCCCAAAGTAGATCAGAGCATGCACATAGTCACACAAATTGCTTTGTGGCATGGGGACTGCTTAAAGCTGTGCTGCTGTCTGGACTGCAGGTGCACAGTAAGGAAAACTGTGCACAAATCCTTTCTTCAGGCACTGGTTGTGTCGCCTCTCGCCCCCCGTCCTGCTGCAGGCTCAGAGCGCGGGTGAACTCTCAGGGCTGGGGGTAGGCTCTTCCCCTTCCAGGAGTGACAACCACAGCCTGGTTTGGGATCAGGAAGGCATTTGTTTCTAGCTCAGATTGTCACTCTTCCAGTCTCTGCATGGACACATTTCACTTGCCAGCCTCCTCTTTTTTCAAAATCTCTGTTTCTTTCTATTCTTTTCTTTCCCGTTCATTCCCATTTCTCTTCCTTGTTTTTCAATTTTCCTTTTGTTATTTTTCTGGCAGCTTTCTCCTTCATCCTTAATAGCTTCTTCGTGTCTTAGTTTCAGAAAGAATTGATTGTTTCTTGTTCTGCCTCCCTTCAATGAAATCAACTGGCATTAAAAAAGCTGCCTAGCTCATTGCCAAATCAAAACCTTTTAATATCTGGTGATGCTCTGAAATATTTTGGAACCGGGCTTCAAATTTTGTTCCAAACTGGAATCTCCCCAGTTTTCAAACAGAGGGGAAAAGCTCTTAAAACCAAGCTGCCAGCTTCAGGCATCTTTACGCTAAATGGTTTCGTATAGCCAATGAGTCCTTTTTGACCTTGATGTCAATGGAGAGACTAGTTCATCCTTCATCCCTACTGTGTGTGAGGCAGAGTGCGCAGGAACTGGCTATGCTCCAGTGACTTCCATGGGTACCACTTAAGAGGACAACTGGAGGAACTTTAAATGCTACAGACTTTCTTTTCCCTATTTTCTGCATGTTTGTGCCAGTTTTACACCAGCATGACTTGTCTGAGAGGAGAACATAACACACAAAATAATTTTATCCAAATGACATGAGAGAAAGTCCTATTTCCCATGCCTTTTTAAAGTTTCTTGCTAAGTTGCAGTCCAAGTCAAAGTGACACATTCTTGTTAAAAAAAAACAATAGTATATTGGAATGAAAACAATTAATTTGGAATTACCAACTTGTAATTAATTTTTCACTTAAAAAAGTGACTTGGTATTAAACATTCCTCACTGTGACAGTTTTGTTTTTCTTTTTCTCACATGTTCACAGGCTCAAAGGTAAGCTGCATTCAGAAAGAAACAGGCACGGTTTTTTACATCTCATTACTGGTAATAGCTTAGGTCAGAACCTCCTCAAAGAGATGAGGCAGCAGGACTGGAAGTAACCTCTGCTCATGGACAGAAATCGCCCCTTTCTCTTATCTCAGGTGGACTTGGGAGGTGCGTGGAGGAGGATGAAGTAGTGAAGGAGCAGGACATGGAACAGGCATGGCAAATGAGAACTGGGCTGTAATCCTCTAAGCTTGTGGTTGATCTGCTTTAGGATCTCAGGCAACCGCTTCAACCCTAAGCATTTCTACTACCCCTCTTGCCCTGTCTCTTTCCATAAACCCCTTTGGCCATTTGTCCAACATGGGAACTCTTGAGTCATCAGCGTTGGGTCTTTAGGGTACCTTGCAACATAAATAAGGAACCAAAAAGGAGGAAATGGTGCCTCTTGCCTCATGGAGAAAGAATCAGAGCTGATACGGTGAGAAACAGGCAGGTAAGGAAAGGTGTGCTGCTTCAGGCTCTACGCACGTGAGGGTACTCACTGTTTCATGACAGCACCAGCCGGTGGGATTTGAAAGGCAGCTGTGAGATATACCCAGGCTCGTGTTCCTTTCTATTTGAGGCTGCCTGGGAAAGCTGCGAGCAGCAAAAAAATACACTGGGACTGTCTGTCTGCAGAATCAGCAAGATGATCAGGAGACATTTACATTGTTCTCTCACTCGAGAGGTTATTTTTGCAAACATATGGCCTTAGTTAGATATGTTTTTTTGAAAAACTCTGGCCAAATCCTGTGGCCATTAATGGTGTAAACCTCTTTCTTTCTCTAGAGAAAGATGCCCATCTGTAGAGTCTGGAGGAAATTCAACCTTTAAAACAAGCTCCGGGTTAAACTGATGCTTTTGAAGTTCTTTTCTGGATCAACCCTTAGATTTTAGTCACAGAGTGGTAAATATACGAATTTCTCTGCAAAACCACTTTAGCATATTTATGCAACCAGTGACTTTGATGGGCCTCTTAAGTTGAAAAGATGAAACAAATAAGTCCCCATGTGCCCCTAATCACGTAAGTGTCTTTTTCTTGGTAATAAATGATAGTTCATGCATCTTACTCAGCTGGGCTTCCTCTGCACTCCTTTAACCATAACTTGCGAAAAGCCTAATTGCAGAAAAAGCAATCTGCCTGATTTTTCTTAAAAGAAAAATTGTCAGCATAGTAAGAATTCAGAAACAATACGAAGCTGCAATTCATTATTACAGAGGGTACAGAGGGTACCACTATGCATCTACGGCATAGAGTGGTGTTGGAAGGGAACTGTAGTCAGGAGCAATTTCAAGAATGGCTTTGCTTATATTATCATCTAGCGATGTTTAAACATACACAGCATGTCCTTGAAAGCCTAGGGATAAAAGGAAGAGAAGAGATGAAAAATTAAGCTAGAACTAAGGTGTTTGGAAAGAATTTGAAGCTTAGAGTTGTTTCTGGGCGTATTAGTTTAACCTTCAAATGAACCAGTCATTTCCTTCTTTCTCTGCAAAGTAACACTTTTAAGTCCTGAAATTTGACTTTGAAGACAAGATCAATGCTGGTAATGTTCTCATAACACCAACTCCCACTGGAGGTGAAATTGGGAAGGGGAGGAATTCAGAGATTCCACACAACATACCAGGCAGTGATTTTTTGCATCAACTGTGCTTCCCTAACTAGGACAGAGAATTTTAATCTTGCAGAAGGGGTTAGAGCCTTACCAGCTCCTACTGACCCAGCACCTCTCAAAGCCAAGTAATATATGGTTTGGCTCTCAGCTGCTTTTGTCCCACTGTCTGTGAAATCCTGGAGGAGTACGGGCTGCTTATAACACTCCACAGATCAGAAGTAAAAAGAAAATGGCTGTCATCGGTGCAAATTCACCATGTAGGAGTCTGTACTTCTGTTGGACAAACATGAAAAAAACAATCTATAAATTTAAAAACATCAAAAGTCACTAGTCTTGTTTCACAGTCTAAAAGGGGATGTAGAAGTTGTGAAATGAGCTATGCCTTGAATTCCTGAGTTATCACTGATTTGTAACTACCATTAGTATCACCTAGCAATGTGGCAGGAGACAAGAAATCAAGATCAAAAGAGTATTTAATATCTTAAGTGCATATATTATATCTGCATTCATACACATGAAAACATTGATCTTCAAAGCACCGTACAAACGCTAACCAGCTAATGACTCCCCAATGCAAAGCCACAGCCATGGCTATTTTTAATACATCTATGATTTGTTGATGCTCATAAAAGGCTGTTTTGTGCCATCAGCTGATTTAGCCAAGCACGGAAGGGAGAAGGAGGAATGTGAACAGAGGAGGAAGCAAGGGAAATGAAATGGCTCGACCAGATCCCCCATGCACCAGTTAACGGAGCTGGCTGGACCGAAAAGGAGTAGGTGACGATAAGGTATGGCAGAGCCACAAAACAAGGAAAGGGCTGGGAAAAAGTGAGTTGTTTACTACATAGAAATACATCTGGGAGGAAAACAGTCTAATGATCTCAATCTAGCAGAGAGAAGCGTAACAAGGACCAGTAGCAGGGAAAGTCAAGTAATTCAAAGCCTGATTGTTACCAATGAGTTACAAACTCATCCAGTCGGAACTGGATGATCTTCAAGGTGTCTTCCAACCTAAACCATTCTACGGTTCTATGACACCTTCCTCGCCCGCGCCAACCCCCCAGTGCGTGGGGAGGTGTTGACCGTCCCGCAAGCCGGAATGAACCCCCTCAACTCCACAGACAACCTCGGGGCGGTCACCACCGCGGAGAGGATTTGGGGCTGGGGGGGGGCTCGGCAGGAGCAGGGTGACACCCCTCATCCCTCCGCGGCGACGGCCCTCGCACCCCCCTTCCCGCCTCAGCTACGGCCCAGAGGAACCCACCCTCCACCTCCATCGTGCCCTTTAAATACGGGGCCAGCCCGCCGTCCCCCACCTCTGCCTTTAAATAACGACTGAAGTGCCGCCCCCCCCTTCCCTCCCTCATCCCCCACCTCCCCGGGGCTGGGCGGGAGCGGGGAGCGGGGAGCGGGGGGGGGGAGGCCGGGCCCGGGCCGCCGCGCTGCGGAGCCCGTCCTGCAGCAGGCGGCGGAGTCAGAGCGAGCGCCCCGGCGGCACCGAGAGCTGCGGCGGCCGGGCCCGCACCGCCTCCCTCCTCCTCCTCCTCCTTCTCCTTCTTCCCTCCTCCTCCTCCTCCTCCTCCTGTCAGCCCGGCTCGGCTCCCTTCGGCTCGGCGTCCCGCCCGGCCGCCCCGCGCGCGGTCTCCCGCCCTCTATGGATGGGAAGGCAGCACCCAACGGCGTGGCCACCATCGAGGACAGGATCTTGCGGATCACGGGCTACTATGGATATTACCCGGGCTACTCCAGCCAGAAAAGTAAGGCGCCCTCCCGCCTCTCCCGGCCCTTGGTGGGGGGGTGTGTATGTGTGTGTGGGGGGTGGCGGCACAGAGCCCTGAGGGTGCCCGTGGCCCCCCCTCAAAATGCCCTCCCCTCCCTGTGGAGGGGCCGAGGGCGGCTCCCTGCCCGGCTCTCCCCTGAGGAGACGCGGCGGGGCGGGCGGAGCGGTTGGGCTCGGTGGCCGCGGGCGGGGGGGGGGGGGGAGACGGACGGACAGCGGGTCGCCTGTGGAGGAATGTGGCTGGAAAAAGGGGGGGGGGGGGGGGGAGGACGGGGACGACGGCGTTTCGCCGCTCAACTTCGGCACCCGCAGCTCCATCCCGCAAGCCGGCGCTCAGCAGGGGTGCGGGCGCCCTTTGACGGTCGTTTTGGGGTTTATTTTTCAATTTCCATTGCCCCCTCCCGCCCATCTCCGCGGGGTGTGTGTGCGTGGGGGGGTGTGTGTGTGTCTCACCGGGTGCTCGGTGCCGCCCCGGGAAAGTTTCGGTGCCGGCGGGTCCGTCCGTCCCCCCCCCCCCCGGGGCGGCCGCCTCGGCGTGAAGCTCCCGGGTTATTCATCTTCCTCACTAAACTAATTAGATTCTTCCAGAAAAGTGGGGGAGTCACCGAGGGGGGGGGAATCCCTTCGTGCCGTTTTAGTGCGAGGCACTTGTGGTTTAGGGGGTTTGCTGGTGGTTTGGGTGTTTGTGGGTTTTTTTTATTTTATTTTATTTATTTATTAATTTTCTTCCTTAAAAGAAGCGGCTGAAATTAAAAGCAGTTGGTCCTCGCAGAAATTCAGGATTTTTGAAGTTTGTAATTAGGAGCAGCGGGTTTCCAGCCGGCTGGGAGAACGGCGGCGGGTTGCTCTGAAATTGTGGCGGTCCCAGTGCTCCGTAGAGCGATTTAATGGGGGAAGTTGGGCTAATGAAAGAAATGATTCATTTTTACCACCGAGGAAATGGATGCATTAGGGTTTTATTGTCTAATAGTTACTTTGCAATTTGCAAAAGCTGCGACGTGCCACAGCTTAAAAAACAAAAGGCGGATGGAGCCAAAGTGGGGGGGGGGGAGGCAAAAAAAAAAATCCCCTCTTAGGTGAGGTGAGCACTAAGGAGCAGACTTTCTTCTGCGTATTTAAACTCCCCTTGGAATCAAAGGAGGTGAACTGCTTTCCAGAGCAGACAGTGCAGTGCTCTAATACAACAATAAACCAAAACACAATTAATAAACTGCTAATATCAGATAGGCAGATAAGTCTGTGGGCTTTTTATGACAGACGGAGGAAAGCCATGCATTGAAACCAATAAAAAGAAAAAAAAGAGAATTCCTTTGTGTAACGATGAGCTGAAAAAGCAAATGGTCAAGCCCAGTGGTTTTCCTCGGGTGTTACTGGTAGCATGCTAACAGCGTGGCAGGTGTTTTGTTCATTTGGTGAGGTCAGTTGGTTTGTCTGTAGTCAGAGGAGTTGGGAAGATGCTCAGAGCAATCTGGAGGAATGGGTGCATGACAGTCCAGGGGCTATTTAAGTCTGAGCCAGGTGGGATCTGTGTCCCGAATTCTGCAGCAGATCCAGAGGATCTCTACGGTGTGATTTACCAGAGAAGGATGAGGATACTGGCTTAATACTTTGTCGCAAGTTTGCTTCAGTGGCAGAATGCAATTTTTCAGTCTGCAGCAACACTCCCACTCTCTATCAAAATGCAGACCTGAATTCAGTGTTGGCAATGCAAGTGGCTCTGCACGGGTGGATCAGGGAGGCCAGGAGAGGACTGCTTAGACAAAGAAAAGCTTTCTTAGTCCAGGACCAGGTTCTGCATGTGCTACAAATTGCATCTGCTTAGAATTAGATAAAGCATGCCGGGAGAGGCCAAGGCTTTCAGAAGTGCTGACTCTTGGGATTTTATTGCAAATCTCCTAGGGTTTTGTACCTCTGACAACTGGATGCTGAGGCAAAACAAAAGTGATTAGTATCTCAGGTTTTGCTGTTTGAAGAAAATAAGCAAAATTTGTGGTCATCATGCTTAAAGAGGAAAACTGGAAGTGTGTAATCCAGAGGTATCCCAATACTTAAATGCCCTCAGGTAAATGAAAAGCATGTACACCTTCTAGGCTATGAACTCTTTTTAAACCAGACTCATAAGTTTTGGAACTATCATCATAATTTTTGGAGTGCTTGCAGTTGGCTAATGACCACCTTATCCTTGTGGCTGTGTGTTTTGGGTTTATAACATGCTTTAATGTGTCAGGATTTTCATGGAGATGCTCTGCCCCTACCTGGGGAAAATACAGGCATCCTTCAGGCATCTTGAACATACAGGCTCTTGGCACTGAGGCAGTGAGAGTCACTCTTGGAGGTCCGGGCTTGGAGTTCTTACTCTGTTCCTGTGTCTAGGCTGAAGTGTCATCTTCAAGTAGTGTTGCTTCAAAATGCTGTTGACAGTTCTTCTCTTGGTTAATTGTTCAGTACTGCTATGGCACTATCAAAATGCTTCCCACTCAAGGTGGGAGGTTTGTACAACTAATTATTAAGGTGTTTGATATCTTGGTTTGTTTTGGTGAGGGTGTGACTTTTGTCACTGCCGTTCAAATACAGTTTTGGTGCAACTGAACAATGCCGGTGCCTTTACTGCAGAACAGCGTGCTGGTGGCATGCAACGCGCTCAGAATTTCGGGTGGGTTGTGTCCCCACCCTCCCCAGTGGTGTATGAGCCGTTGCACTGTCTTTTGCCTGAACCTGTGGCATGTGCAGTCATCTGCTTATGCTGTCACCTTGCTCCTGCCTGGGTCTGAAGGGCGCCTGAGGAAGAGGGCAGCTTGAGGGTAAGCTGTTGTCCTCAGGATGGCTTTGTGCTGTCTGCTGCTTGGGTACCCCTCATGTCTGATCAGAGAGCTGGCCAGGTACCAGGTGGGGATGTTATTTGGATGATGACAGCCTGCTGATAGTCACCACCTTCCTTGAGGCTCCTCTTTGTCCCCAGCCTGCTGTGCCCAGCTAGGGACAGGGAGGTTTCTCTTGATGAGGAAAGGTGAAGGCAGGAGGTGGGCGGCTGCTGTTCTGCTCACTCTTGGGGAAGTCCTGGAAAATGAGAGAAAAAGCCCAAGTCTCTGAATTATGCTGGTGATTTACGGCCCTCCCTCAGTGGATCAGCATGTATTCCATGGTTTAACAGGAGATCATGCCTAGGTTTCTGTGTGTGAAGGCTAAAGACTGGTCACAAGTCATCATGAAATCTAATGTCAGAAGATGGTAATGTTCAAAAGCTGGTATTACAAGGAACTGCAGTATTTTCTAGTGACTTTTGCTTCATCTTCTATATTTGTGCACACTAACCTACTTCAGACTTGGGAGTGTGCATATGATGATTCTTTTGTTAATTTTTAGTCAGGCACTTTTATAATTTTATATATATCCTTAAAAAAAACTGTTAAAGAGGGAAAATACCTTATTTATTTCTCTGTAAGTCATCTGATTAAGCAGAAGCATGTATTTTGGTCTGGTATTTGCATCTGTGTATATTGCAAAAAAACCACCCCCATATCCTGCATAATAAGTCATAGGAACTGGAGCAAGATATGATTCCCTCCACCCCTCCATCCCCCCCTGTTCCTTATATGGAAAGGGCTCTTACTGATCCCAGTCATCCTCTACCTTTGGATGCGTGGCTTGATCCCTCAATTCCTGCATTTAAAATGTACAGAGTATGTATGAGGTCTCTGGCTTCTGTGGGAGGGAAGAGGGGCTGTGTTTCTCTTCCGTTGAATTTCTTCAGAGTTACTCCGTAATTTCCCAGGGCATGGTGCTGGTGTACATCAGATGCTCCAGCCTTTGACCTGGGGCTGCAGATGGTGCTCCCATGTTTGTGACCCCTTGGCTTCATGTTTCAACATGTGCATTTTCATTTGGTCTGATCCAGCTTTTCCATCTACACAAACAGCAGGAAACCCTGTTCCCTCTCCTGATCTTTGCCATAACTTCTCATTCTTCTATGACTTTTTGTTGGTAATACCATCACGTTTGGTGTCTCCAGTCTTAAGAGTGTGTATGTTTTTTGTTTTTTGTTTCTTTTTTTGATTCTTTCCAACTGCCACCCCATCTGCCTTTCATCTCAGTACTGAAAGCTTTTCTCCTTTCACACTACAAAGTTCCTCTCCTTCAAGTCTGTCCTAACACCTTTTCTGTGCCTTCTACTGAATTAAAACTGCTCCAGCCAAAGTTTCTCATATCTAATCTTCATCAGCTTCACCAAGTCAAGCAGTTTCTGCCTGTGTAATGTCGTTTTGCTGGAGCTTTTTTTACCATCGACAAAGTTTTATGTCTTGTCCTGGCTCTCAGCTTCGCAGATCTGTGTTTCTGTAATGCTTTTTTTCTCAGGCCTGAACAAGAACAGTGTAACCCTACTGAAAATGCAGTGGCTGCACTTGTTCTCCTAGCTCTTCATGTGGGCCATCACCTTCTCTTTCTCATCATGCATGGAGAGCTTCTCATAATATGTAAAGCTTATTTCTACCCTTCTGGGGTGTCTCATTCAGATCTGGAGGGTTTGATTCCCACTGCAGCAGGCCGTGAATGCCAACAATCAGCAGGCTGATTTAGACTTCTGAATATTTGTACGTTGTCCCGTGCTGCTTTGAGCTCCCCTTCTCCTCTCCTTCAGGCTTGCCTTGAGTTGTGTAAGCTCCTAGAAGCAGAGGGTGGTGTCTTGTGTCTGTGCCCAGCGGGGCCGTCGGCTCTGTTCCTGGGCACACAGCGTGATTTTGGGTGACCACCCCTCTGGTGTAGCTGCGTGGCCAGACCTGTCTGCCATGGAGCTGGAAAGCCCTTACAGCAGTGTGTGTCCTTAGCGATGCTTGGCACCTGGGAAGAAATGCTGACCTTGTCCTTAACGTTAGCACAGCCGCTGTAGAGAATCAGCTTTGTGTTTTCTCACTTCCCTAGAACAGCTCAAGCAAGGCTTTGCGGTTTAATTTGGCAAGTTAAGCCTCAAGTTAGCAATGAACTTGAGCATCTGCTTAAGTCTGAACTTGCACTAAGCCACTGGGCTTTGACAATGTGTTTAAAGTTAAGTCCAAGCGTAATTGCTTTGCTTAATAAGGCTGGGATTACAGGCACGCTGAGCCAGCACCAGTGGCTTGGCAATTCGTCTCTCCAGCTCTCCGAGCAGAGTGAAAGGTTGTGGAGGGGAGATTTAACTCTGAAACATTGGAGGGAATTTTCTTCTGGTTATTACAGCAGCTGTGCCAGCAGCTCTGCTGCAGTACGAATCACATGGCAAAACCCAGATCATCTCCGTGCTTACTGAACACCGTGCCCTCCTGGTGGCTTGTCACTTCCAGCGAGAGTAACAAAGTCTCAGACTGTTTGCTGGAGGCACCCAGCTGCTTCTCCAGCAGTTCGCGGAGCCCTCGGTTTCTCCGTGCAGAGCACACGCAATGGGGGAGACTGGGAAAGGAGCAGCCGAGGAGAGGTGCTTTGAAATATTTGATGGATGAGGCTGGTTTCACCGAGTTGTGTTTGAGGGGACCTGAGAGAGAGGTGGTGGTGGTGGTGTCTGAATGAGCCTCTGTGTGAGTTTTGGGGCTGCTTCAGCTCGTACCAGTTGTGGCAGTTGCCCCTGTGCCACCTGATAGCGTTTGGGTTGTAAGGACTCCAGATGCAGGTCTGGGCTGGAATAAGCTTTATTTCAAAGCCCTTCCTTTCCGTACTGGACAGGGATTTTCCATAGGAGAGTTATTCTTCGCCCTTCTTTTAGGGAGGGGGTGCTGCAGTGGGGGCTGGATTTCAAACTGTAGATATAACAATCTTTTTCCCCACCAGCTCTGGGGGCACAAGTGGATGTCACAGCACAGGATGCATAGGATGTTGTAGTTGCTTCTCCTTGCAGGCTTGTCTCTCTGTTCAGGAGAAAAAAAAAAAAAGTATGGCTGTGTATCAGCACTGGTAACAATAACTTATGAAATAATTTCTTTCAGCAAAACAGATTTTACAAATACTCCTTTGCCCACTAATTTTGGCAAGACTGGCTATGTATTCTTTAATGGAGTAGGGCCAGGCTTTGTGCAGATTTCTGTTTGTGCTGGAAGGGACAGTAAGGCAGCATTGCACTGGCAACTGGAGTGTGGGACCTCCCATTCACTTGGGGACTCAAAGCATTTTAGAGGATGAGGGGTCATCTTAGCTGGCAAGAGAGGGAGCTGGTTCAGTCCTTGGCCTTTCGTCAGGGACTGATTCAGTCTCTTTGGGTCAAATCCCTGGGGAGCTGAGCCATGAAACTGTGGTACCCGAGTATGCCATGGCATATGGACACAGTTCTGAACAACTGTGGGCAGGAGGGATGAATTTAAATCAGCAAGGACACCATGGGGACCAGGGTGATGGGGAGCATACCCTTGCAAGAAGGGACCGACAGAGCTTGGCTTGTGTAGGCTGGCCAAGATGGGAACATGGCTGCTGCTCCCAATACATCTTGGGAGGATGAACAGGGAGATGTAGGAAAGAAGAGTTATTTAAACCAAAACGGCGTGTTGGCACAACGACAAATGGGTATGAACAGGCCATGAATAAATTAAGGCTGGAAATTAGCAGAAGGCTGAAATTAATGGCCAAAAAGTCTCTCCCAGTTTTATGTATCTAAATAAGAATTATTTCCCAAGCTTTAAACATGCCTCATAAAGGTGTCTGCCAAGATTTGAGAAAAATTACTCCTATTTGGCAGGGGAAATTGAGACAGTAAGGTGGGGGGGAGGGATGTTAATTTGCCAGAAACTGCGCAGAACAAGCCATAATGTTTGATGGAGCGATCTCTTCTTCCACTGGTGACTGCACAGTTGGTCTTCTGCTGAATCTAGCCTGGTGCGAAGGTTGGCAGAGGTGCTTTCATAACTTGGTGGGTTTCTACATGTGCTCTGTGCTGGCTTTTCAGTTCCTCTGCCTTCTCGTGCTCATTTGCTCCAGCCCTTCTCGCAGAAAGGCTTCCTTGCTGCTTGGCCCTCCGGGCGATACCTGGGCTGTGCCTCATGCTCCTGGGTGGCACAGCTCTCCAGCAGCCTCCTCCTTCACCTCGCTCACACTGATTCACTTGAGGTGGCTTTAAACTCTCTCAACTTAGTGTAATCATGGCAGCATGGAGCTGCATGCCGCCTTCTCTCCTTGTTTTTCCTAAGAGTTGCCGCTGCATATAGCTCATTAAGAAATTACCTGGGTATGCCATGAGCTCCTGGCACTCTTCTGGAGTGCACAGAAGAGGTATCCCTCATTTTGACTGTCCTTCCAGCACTCTTTCCCTTACCTTGTCTTTTTCATCCACTCAGGCAGGCAGCTGCATATCTGGTCTTGGTTAAATGTGGTGAAATAATATTCCAAAGTGACAGATGGTTCTGAGCAAACTTTTATCCTTCCAATGGCTTGTATTCCTTTTTTTATTAGCGGTTTTAAAAGTTTGCAATTATATCTGTTGCACATTTGGAAATTGATGGGCCTTTACTCAGCTACCTGCATGGGAATTCACCCATGAAAGTGAATTTGTGGCTTGCTGTTTGTTCAACAACTGGCGGCAGGAATTTTTCACACAAACCTGCTGGTGGATGATCACAATAACGAATAATGAAAATGTCTGCAAAAAAAGTCACTGTCTCTTTGTGGCAAATGTGCAAATAGGGTGGGGGTGGTGGAAAGTGAAGTGCTTAACTGGCTGGTTAAATTATTCACTAAAAGTAAGTGGACTAGCACTACTTAGTGAGACTGAAAATCTTTTTTCTTGCATTAAGGTGATGTGGGACTCCCTGGTGGCCCTATGAATTTGGGCTGGCCTTCTGCAGAATGGCAGATTTCACTGCACGAAGGTGGAATTTGTAATGTTATGCCTAGCTAATACCCAGGGTATGTCTTACACGGCGATGGCAGAGCTGTAAGTGAGAGCATCCCAGGCACTTTGAGTGGCGACTGAATTTACTCAAAAGCACACAGTATGTGTTTAAGACACAGGCTGTCGGTGTATCTGCCACACAAAGACCTTTTTATTATTACTTTAAAACCATGATGATTCTTCCTAGACTTCCCTTGCCAATACTCTTGATAAAATGGACTTACCCTTTCCTGCATTCAGCTGGGCTGACCTGGATGAGGAGTAGCAGGGTGAGGGAGTGATAAAGGTGTCTCTGGTGTCCTTTTGTAGAGACAAGGAAGGAGAAACTGATTTGGTCCTGTTCTGGTTTCCTTATTGAGGTAAGGCAAGGCAGTAGGATTCAGGTCTAGGGTGGAAGATGATGTTTCCTGCTGTTTCTGGCAATCTTAAAGCTGTTCCTTGTCTCAAAGCTGTCCAGTCTATTTTGTCTGATGCAAGAAGAGCTTCCGTGTCTGTTTTGAGTCTCATTTAAGTTTCCAATTACGTTTTTGGGGAGGAGGCAGGGAGAGGCAAGCACCAGCGTGCAGTTCATGGGTCAATATGACTCCACCAAAACATTTCCACCAAATCCACTACTAGACCAGTCATAGACATGGTAGTGATCTTTCCGTCCAGACTGAGAAAGGTATTGTAGCTTGAGGCCAACCTGGCAACTCTTCCAGTTTTATTCCTTCCCGTTTCAGGCATTTTGTGCTTGTGTCATGACTGGGAAGTGGCTGGGAATGGCACTGAAGTAGTATTGCTTGAGCAATTGCCTGCTGAAGCAGTACACAGTACAGCTATCTCTCTTCCTGCAGAGGCTTAGTCTTCTGGGGGACGTTTTTGATGAGGGCTAACACACACCTTTATTATTAATGTGATCATTGGAGATGCTGTGCACCTCGCTAAAGAATAGTTTCCTATTGGGAACACAACCGTGCAGGCCCATTCCATCTAATGGGCATCATATAGGGTTTGAGCAACCTGGTCTAGTGGGAGGTGTCCCTGCCACTGCAGGGGGTGTTGGAACTAGATGATTTTTAACATCCCTTCCAACCTAAACCATTCTATGATTCATTCTACCTGAATGTCTAAGCACAATACTGAAACCACGTGCTGCTGTGCCTGTGTAAGTAAAGCATGAAACAGGGCTGGAACACATGTTCTCTGTCGGAGTGCTTTGAGACAGAAAAGTGATTGCATTAATTTGCACGGTGTGATTTATATTTGGCACCTTGAAGTAAGATGGCGTAGTTATAGTACAGTAGTTATGACCCTTTTCTTTTATATGTCTAAATTCTGAGACTTCTTAATCCTTTCTTAGACGAAGCTTGCCATGTGGAGTTTGCAGCCCTGGAGTTGTGTGGGTGCAGATTGGGGTTTTTCTCTGCAGTACCAGAAATAACCTGTTGTGTGATACGTTACAGGGGCTAGAATTTGTAGCAGCTTGTGTGCAAGTGGGATGCTTCGTGGTGCTCCACCAGAGGAAATTCTTCAGTGCTGACAGCATGGATGGCAGGAAAGTGAACTCTTCTTGGTGTTTCTGTACCACAGTTTGGACTTTTACGTGAGGATGATTGGCTCTACATGTGAGAAAGCACTTCCTCAATTCTTGGTACTCAGTGAAAGTACTAACACAAAGAGTAGGTGGAAAATGATCAAACTTAGCATTTACTGGGAAGATGGAAAAGAAGAACACGTTTGATAAAGTTTCCCAATTTTCTATCAATTCTTGCTTCTTTCCAGGGTGGGAAAGTGGAAAAAAGTGAGGAATTAGATAAGAAAACTTTAAACATTTTGAGAACATTTCTTTTGAGAAAAAAATTCAGATTGGTGAGGTGTCTAGAATATCACTAAAGAAGTGCTGATTTTCACATGCATCGAAAAAAGAACCTTGGAAGAAGGAACAAAAGACACTTTTCAGCTAAAAAACATAGTTGAGCTGTTGTTGGTGTTCTAAGCCATATGTGTCCTGTCGAGGTGATTCATCCGGTACAAGGCCTGCCTTCTGTCACTCTTCTTGGAGGACCCTTTGGCAATGGGCATGGCTTTTTCTGTGGTTGTGTGCCAAAAAGCTTGATGCTTGCAGGGACCATTGAACTGACATCAGTGTTCAGTTAAATGTGCACCTGTCGTCTGACCTAGTCTCTTCACCGAGGTGTGGATCTGGGAATAAGCCTTCTGAAGGTGATCTGCTCTCAGATGCAGACCTCACTGGTTGTTTGGAGGGTTGACTTATAAGGCTGAGGTTGTATGTCACCTGTAGATGCACTGTGGCAGGCGAAAGCAGTGCAGAGGCTGCTTTGCTGGGTTTTCTGATGCCTCCTGTTTGTTTCCACACATTCAGTGTTGGAAAGGAGGTTAAGTGGATCAAATTAGAGCAACTCTATTTCGAGCTAAGGTCTGTGCAGTGTCTTTGTGCACATCTGCTTTGAAGTGAATTCAGAGTAACTGTTTTGAGCATCCTTGTGAAGGCATGCATCCTCGGCTACGGGCTTAGAGAAGTCGGTGAGAAGAAAAGATGTCTGTACGTGGGCAGACTCTAGAGAACTTGCTTAAACTTAAGTAGTCACACTGTGCACAGATGCAGCAGCGACTCCTCCGAGAGCCAAAGTTTCTAAGGCAGACACCTGGAAATACCACTCTGGTGAGTGTGTACATGTGACTTAGCTGCAGAGCTCTCAAATTTTGTGTGCGTAACTTTTAAAGGCACTTCTTTGAAAATGTGCCTCTTAATTATTATTGGTGTAAAACATTTATACAGTGTAGTGAAGTTTGATAGCACATTGTGGAGATAAGACATTCCTTATAGTTTACTTCTTTAAGGAGCACACAAAATGGGAGCTCTCCATTCCCCTACATAGGATAAATATGAGGGTAGAAGAAATCCAGCACTATCACCGTGCACTTTAGTAACAGATGTTGGTATATGAGGGTAGAAGAAATCCAGCACTATCACCGTGCACTTTAGTAACAGATGTTGGTTTTGGTCTCTTATTTTAGCTGGAGTTTCAAATTTGGCATACAAATAATAGTAAGGGACAGACCTCAGTTGTCTGGGTTCAGGTTTACTTTAATTTCAAAGCTGCTCCCAGATGTGGGATGTTTGCAACTGAGGATGTTTTTGGTTTACCTATAGACAAAAGTTGAGCTCCTTTTTTAGGATTTTCTGATGAAGGCTGATGTGGAGAACAGCATCAAGGTTCTGATAATTTCATCTGCTTCCCCCCTCTCCCCCTCCCAGTGAAGCGGTCCTAATGATGTGTTACCTGGCAAAATATCACCTTAGAGCAGGAGAATCCTCTAGTGGCTTAATGACTGTTGGCTTTCATGTGCTTCCTGTGGGTGATGGGTGGTGTGTAGCTGGGTAAAACAAGTCATGCCATTTTGTTCAAGGGACTGTGGACAGGCACTGTGGACAGGCACTGTAGTTTAGAGCAGTCTGAATTGCCAAATATCCTTTATGCACACAATGAGAAGATTTCTAGGTCTTCATTTGAGGGTTACGGTTGTTATCTCCTGTCACATCCAGGTATTCAGAAGCAGGTCTCTGGAAGCCAGCTGGAATAACACAGTGCAGTTTGAACCAATTATGTAGATACTGGGTCTTCTGCTACATTTACGCTTTTCCTGGGTATTTCAGTGGCTTAAGCCATTCTCTTTGGTCCTGACTTTCCCTTCTCATCATGTCAACCTCCCTTCTCTCCCTGTGTCTGTGGCATCAGACTGGGCTGGTTGAAGGGAAGATCAGAAAGGAAATATATTTGGTGCCTTTGATGTGCAGAGCCTTTTTTTATAGGCTATGAACAAAACTTGTGTCTGTGTATTCCCAAACTGAAGAATACATGATTGCTGTTCCCAGCCTCCCTCCGAGAGCAGGCTTTGACATCATTCATACTCTATAATTTATGGTATTTTTGTAGCAGTCTGTTAAGGTCTGGAAGAGAGTAAAAGGGATGATTTAGAAAGGAAAGAGTAGCCCTGTGCTTTGTGGTACGTCTTTGAGTGAGCGGGTTTCTGCTCTTTGCAGTTACTACTGGGTCTGTCTCTTACCATGGAATCATTTTTTAAAGATAATATTGTTTTGCCTAATGTAAGCACTTGCTTCTTGTCAAACACATCCTTGTATGCCCTGTTAGGACTTTGCACCTCATTCCTGGGTATTTTAAAAGCAGATTACAGAATGTCTTGTAACTTGTCATCTGTTGATTTTTATTTTTTTTTTTTAACCTGGTTTCTTAAGGAAACAAGGCTTATGTGAATATCATATCTCTGTCCCTACTCCCTCCCCCTGTAACTTTTGAATCTATTGGCCAAATCCAAGCAAACTTACCAGGAGTCAAAAGAGTATGAAAGCCATGGAACCCTGATGGACCTTATAAAAAACAGGTGGCCAGCTTGAAGAAGGGGCCCCTCATGGTTCTCCTATAGTGGGAAAGTTGTAGAATTAACTTACTCATGAAGATGAGGTGTACTGCATAAAATATTTGGGGTCTTATTGAAGATGCATCCAGTTAACATCCAGCTTCAGATGGTGGTTAGTAGGAGATATGCAGAGAAGAGTATAAGGCAGGTTTCTGGTGTACTTCCACCCTTTGTTGATCTGTGTCTTTGGAAGTTCTTGGTGTATGTACATTTTTAGTAGCTTTTGGTGGATATTTCTTCCATGAATTTGTCTAATTGCTTTTCAGACACTAGAGAATCTGGCTAAAAGATGCAATTCTGTAGTAAAGTGACTTTGTCCATTTTGTTGTTGCGTATTTGCTTGTCTCTGTTGTTGCTGAATCTTTGGATACAGTTCTTTGGCCTATGAATGAGGGTAACACTTGTGAAGTCTTCAAGTCAGGTGCCCCCCAGCCCCCAATGTATGTGGAGACAGAGGAGGAGAAAGAAGACAAAGCATTAGCCTGTTTGTGAATAAGCATCCTGTGAAGCTAACACATCTTTTGTGTCATAATTCCTTCCAGCACACAGATAAGATACTAGCCTGGCAGGAGAGACATTGGCTTCATACTGTTTGGCTACTTCTTCAGACTGTACCGGGATGCCAGGAGTCTCCCAGGGTACACCTGCCTTTGGGACTTTAAGATGATGTAATAAAAACAATAAAATGTTTATAGAAGACAGTTTCAGGTTTTGGCCTGAAATTCAATGAATAAAAGATTAATTTCAGAACCACAGCTATTGGTAAAGGTCTGTAGAGCATCACAGATGATGGTTGTGAACCCTTTGCAGCTTTACAAAATGGAGAGAATGTAGTTGTTTTATTAAGGCTACAGAAAATGTTATAAAATATTCATGATGATCATCTCTTCTTATTTGAAATAATAAATCCAAGGTTAATTTTGTACTTGCAGAAAACCGGTGGCTTTCTACTGGCCCTCTATTTCTTTGCAGATGTAATGTAGAGATAATACTTAATATTTTATCTACTTTGCAAGGATGTTATTACGCTCACAAATATGTCATGGCACCCAGAGAAGGAAAAGTAAGCTTCCCTCCTGCAGGTTAGTGAGAGAGAGGCTTCTGCAGTCGTTTCAGACACTTTGGCTCCGTAATAGCCTAGGGAAAGAAAACATTGCTATACAAGAGGACTCATATAAAGCATTAAAGTTTGTCTGTTAGCAAATGTAATACTCTGTAACTCGTAGCTTTAAAAAAGGCAATAAAGAAATGCCACCAGTTCTGTTTGTTTATTTTAAAGGCTAAGTTCCTAGAAATTATTTTTGTCACCTGCACCATCCATTGTGTTGCTAGTTATGGCATTTCTGACCTGTCTTGAAAATTAGAATTTGACATTTTGGTGACCACACTGAACAAAGAAAAATGCCCCATAGGATTTAAAGCAACCTTCCAATGGCTACATTTTATTATTCTGCTGTATGTGTTTTTGTTATTTGCTTTTTTTCCCCAAATAAATGAATGCTGGTTTTTAATACCTCCATATAGGGACAATGTGAAGCCTTTTTAGTCACTGCTGCTGCACAAAGTATTGTAAAGTCTGACATCCCTTTGAAGAACTGTTCTTAGCCACTGCTGCTATTTTTATTTTTGAGTTGTTCTCTGCTAGAATATTTTTTTTTATTTTGTCCTTGCATGCCCTGAATTTTCGAAACACTTTCAGATTGGCTTACAACAAATCAATCGAGCTCTTTCCTCCTTCTGTTGTTCCCCCACTCTTATTAACTTTTACTGGACTGTGCTGTCCAAAATCTAGTTGAAGGATAGTGTGTGGGTTTTTTTTCCTTGAATTCAAAACACAGTCTTTAGAGAAATATCTGCCTGAAGCACTGACCTACAAAATCTATTAGGCTCTCCCCACTGGTGTGAAACTCATTTATGTAATGCTGCTGGATTGGAGGACACTGCTCTGCTTTGGAGGTAAAATACGAAGTTCAGTCTTGTTTTCATAAGCATAAGTGCAAAGAAGTGGCTAATAATGAGGTGATGTTTGCAAACCTACGGAAGGTAGCTTATGAAGTTCTCTCCTGTTTATACCTTACGGGTTTGCAGAGATTCCTTGAGGGCAGAGAACATTTCAGCAGGTTTAACATACACATGCTGGCAGGCAGATACTCTGTGCTGGCTCTTGACCTGTGGGAGCGTGGTAGGAGAAACCAGGCTGAGAGCCCTCATAAGAGAGCTCTGAGAAGACAGATGCTGAAAGTTATCAGTGAAACTAATTTAGTTATCCCATTTTTGACACGGTCTCCCACAGCATCCTCATGGCTAAACTGAGGAAGTGTGGACTGGATGACCGGATAATTAGGTGGACTGCGAACTGGCTGAAGGAGAGAAGCCAGAGAGTCGTAGTCAATGGGGCAGAGTCCAGTTGGAGGCCGGTAACCAGCGGAGTGCCTCAAGGGTCGGTACTGGGGCCCATATTATTCAATATATTCATCAATGATTTAGATGAGGGAATTGAGTGTACTATCAGCAAGTTTGCTGATGACACTAAGCTAGGAGGAGTGGCTGACACGCCAGAGGGCTGTGCTGCCATCCAGAGAGACTTGGACAGGCTGGAGATTTGGGCGGGGAATAACTTAATGAAATACAACAAGGGAAAGTGTAGGGTCCTACATCTGGGCAGAAACAACCCCAGGTTCCAGTATAGGATGGGGAGCTACCTGTTAGAGAGCAGTGTAGAGGAAAGGGACCTGGGGGTCCTGGTGGACAGCAGGATGACCATGAGCCAGCACTGTGCCCTTGTGGCCAAGAAGGCCAATGGCATCCTGGGCTGTATTAGAAGGGGGGTGGTTAGTAGATCGAGAGGTCCTCCTTCCCCTCTACTCTGCCCTGGTGAGACCGCATCTGGAATATTGTGTCCAGTTCTGGGCCCCTCAGTTCAAGAAGGACAGAGAGCTGCTGGAGAGAGTCCAGCATAGGGCAACTAAGATGATTAAGGGAGTGGAGCATCTCCCTTATGAGGAAAGACTGAGGGAGCTGGGTCTCTTTGGTTTGGAGAAGAGGAGACTAAGGGGTGATCTTATTAACGTTTATAAATTTATAAAGGGGGAATGTCATGAGGATGGAGCCAGGCTCTTCTCAGTAGCAACCAATGATAGGACAAGGGGTAATGGATTCAAGCTGGAACACAAGAGGTTCCACTTAAATTTGAGAAGAAACTTCTTCTCAGTGAGGGTGACAGAGCACTGGAACAGGCTGCCCAGGGAGGTTGTGGAGTCTCCTTCCCTGGAGACATTCAAAACTCACCTGGACGCCTTCCTGTGCAACCTCATCTAGGTGTTCCTGCTCCGACAGGGGGATTGGACTAGATGATCTTTTGAGGTCCCTTCCAATCCCTAGCATACTGTGATACTGTGATTTCTGTGCTGTTTAAACATAAACTGCCTAACAAGGGCAGTTGGGGCTACATGCATTGAATTTGGTTTTGCTGTGCTGCTCTCAGTCCTTGCAGTGCCGGGAGAGGGCTGGGTTGGAGCTATCTAGTGATCCTGTGCTGATGGGAACTGGGAAGGGACTGGTTGCAGTTGGATGGCAAATTAGAGATGACTTTCTCTGCTTTAGCAGAGAAGTTTAGATAGCTTGGGAAAAAGGTTAGTCCCAAGGCATTTTCTAATCGGTTCAGCTTCCATCATTTTCCTCTGCCAAGATCAGCTGCTGGACCCGAGTCTGTGGTGGAGTCCTAGGGGTCCTGTGACTGCTGGAGAAGTACAGCGCTGGCAATTAATGAATTTGCTTTGTTGTCAGAGCCAAAGGCTCTAGAGGTACTGGCTTTAGCTTCTTGCCATGTACGTTTACCCTCTGGGTAGAGGAGAATTTGCTCTGCTCATGTTGTGAGCCATGTGGATGTCGGGCAACTCCCAGTTAGAAACTGTGGTGCCACGGCAGCTCTGCACTGTGCTAGCTCTAATAAGTCCTGTTGTGTGTGGTGAGCTCTGAATGCGGCCACAACTTGCTGACGTCTACCTGTAAAAGACCATGGGGATGTACTCATCATTTAAGTACTGCTCTGGGAGGGCAGGATATAGAAAGAAGAGGTTAAGGAGCAGGCGTGTCAGCATTTATTGGTTTCTTCGTTGAATTTTGTAGACGGGTTCTTGTTACTAGCCAGAAGGAAAAAGTTGTAGGTTAACTGTGATCATATGTAACTTGTCAGTTGTAGTCTGGCAGAGAGGGGTGTTGAGAACAGGGGAAGTCATTTGCAGGCCATGTCCAAGAGAAAAATGTTTCTTCCCTCCATTTCTGAACACAGTAATAATTTAATGTAAGGACAGTCAGGACGATTAGTCTTATTATAAAGACAGAAATATAAACAGGTGATTGAAAGCACATCACTAGATGACTTGATAGATTTTATAAATCATTTGTGGTCTTTTGATTTTGATTATTACAGACATAATTAGCAGCTTAGTCACACGCTATATATTATTAATAAATGTGCCCTTAATGTGAAGTGTGGCTCAGTGTCAGAAGCTTAGCTTTTTGCCCTCTGAAAGATCTTCCAGTGGTGGAGATGCAAAGGCATCTATGTCTGCCCCATCGTAAAAGTGCAAGAAGCAAGGGGAATAAAAATGTTGCGTGTTTGGAGTGGATCAGACGAGAAGGGCAACCAGCCCATAAATTTGAACTTGTGCTTGCCTGGCATTGGTGTGTGAGATGAGCAGAGAAGAAAGTTCTGACCTTTCCTCTTCAACCAATTTTGGGTATTTTGGTCATGGTGACAGTTCACTCAGACTTTGTCCTGTTGGGTGAGTGAAGTTAAAGCGTAGCGGTGCCTGTAGTCTTCACTACATAAGGTTGTGAATTGTCTAATATTATATCCAGCTGCTTTTCAGTGCTTGGTCTGAATGAGCAAGGAGTTGCTGAGAGCTGGATTAATTGGGAATGCAGCCTTTGGTGCAAATCTGGACCAAGGCTGACCTTGGCTTCTCTGGATTGGTGAAAAGATGCCTTAATCCTTCTGCCACAGCATCTATTCTTACAGCTATGCATGACCCCATTTGATTTTTGGGGAAAAGGTTTCTAATTCCCTTTGACTTCTTTGAAAGTCATCATCTTTATCTTTTTGAAGAGATCTGAAAGCTGTGAAACCCTTCAGTGCCATCCCCCAGGAAGTGTTGGCGTTTCTGAAGTGGGCTGGGGGATGTGTCCCAGACACATTAATAAAGCTCCACATCATGAACTATCAGAAGGAGCTAACAGAATATATTATGCCTGCTCTTTCTCTGGCCTTCCATAATTGCCTCTGATTATTCTATTACAGAAGAACATTTTAAAGTAATTGTGGAGATTGGATGCAAGTGTAAAACCATAAAGGTAGTCCTAAAATTTTACAAAATCATGGACAGGCATCCAAATTGTGAGTCAGTCTGCTATGATCTTTCTCAAGTGGGATGTTACCCAGGCTGAATAATGATTTGTTCCTCAAATGAAGTTACACGGCGAAGACTGGCAGAACCTGACATGGTCTTTGATGCTTTTGCCATTGATCCAGATTCCAGAGTCAGAGGAAGTTTTGTCCGATTACAGTGTTTGGGATTTGGCCACTTTTAAATAATTTTTTTTTTTATGAGCTCTGAGGGTTGAGCGGTGGTCATCTAAATAAGAGATTGCAATCTAGTAATGTTGCAGAACTGTCAGAGATACGGAGAAATAATTAGTGTCTTAATGAGCAGGGTCACCTGTATTGTTCTTAATGGATACACGTTTAATCCATTTTTCAGACATCAGTGGTGGAGTTTGCCCGTCATTCCAGTCAGTCTGTTCCAGTGCTTCACTTGCTGTTATTTCTTCATGGCTAAATCCTTCTTGGTGTGGTTCAGACCTGATACTAGTTCTAGTCACCTTGTGACTGGTCTCTTCCTCTGCAGCAATATCCTATAGATCTCAGGACCTTTTTTCCTGTTTTCCGTTATCTTTACTAAACAAACCAAATTCTTACACTCATTCTGTATAGTCATACTTTCTAGAAATTTGCCCATCTTCTTTTTCTTCTAGACTCTATCCAGTGAGCCTAGACCTTTATTAAAATCCAGATCCTCAAACTGGACACAGGTCTTCAATTGAGGTCTCACCAGTGCAGCCTTGCAGAGAATTACTTCACATCCTTAGTGTTCAGTGGCTTATCCATCTCGCTTCTGCGTCTGAATATTTGGCAACATTATAGCAAGTGATGCAGCTTCAGCTTGAGGTTCCCTCTAAACTCCCAGTCCTCTTCTAGAAAACTGTAGCTATTCCCCGAACTGTATCTGTACAGCCAATTCTCCGCTTAGATGGGAATAACCTTTCACTTTTGAAAAGAGTTATTTTTCCAGGTGATTTCTCCACATTGTTAAAATAATTTCAGTTCTCCCTCCAATGTACTTGTGGTCTTTCTGTTTAATATAATTTTAGAGATAATGATTAAGCTCCCTATTATGAAAATAACAACTGTTAAAAGGACCCTCACTTAGTATCCTTCTGTTTGACAGTGAGCTGCTGATACCAGCCCCAGGTTTGGCTCTTGAGCCCTTTTCCACCCAGGGAAATCATTTCCCTGTCCATCATGCTGGGTAGTATCAGCAGCTATACTGGTGTCAAGATCTGTAATGTCTCCTGTCCTTTGCTATTCACAAACCCCTTATTCTGTCATAGAAAGAAATGACATTAGTCTGATGGGATTTAGTCTTGATGAACCTCTGACTGTCATTTTCCTGGTTTTCTTATGTGTAGCCTGTTTGATTATTTGAGCTGGTATTTTTATGGGAACAGAAGACACAGGCTACCTATTATATCCAGCTGCATATTTCTTTTTTATTCAAGTTTGTGCTTTTCCACTCTTCCAGAATTTCTTTTGCTTACCTAGAGTTGTGAAAGGTCTTTGCAACACTTTTAAACTAAGTTCCCAGAACTGTGACCAGTGCTTTTTTTCCTGGATATACCAGACCAAATGGTTGATATGAAGTGTATCCTTCTAGATACAGAAGTTCCAGACAGACCTTGGTTTGGTGCCACCTCGTTACTCTTCAGAACTTACTGTTCCACAGAACAATGCCTGCTGAGGCATGTTTAAGAGACAGTGTTTCATTACTCTATTAAGAACTTAAAATTTATATGTTAAGATGAAATTCTAATTTTCCCCTATGTTTATGAGATGATCAAGGCCAGAGCTGGGCAGATAATAAGGCAAAATTTTTGGCAAAGTTATCAATGACTTTGAAATGAACTTAGTAACTTATCTTGTGATCTTTCTCTCCAGTATTTTGCCAGCGTTTTGCAAGTTAAGTTATCTCAGCATATTGTTCACAGATGGTGACATTTTTAGATGCGGTACATGGCAAGCAAAGGTTCAGGTGCCATTTGGAGTTAGATTTAAGTGCTTTGTAGACATGACCCTGACCTTCGCACAGGTTGGAAAATTCACCTACATAACAAATTATAGGAGGCCAAATGAATAGCGAAGCAGAAACTGTTTAAATACCAGGAGAAATGTGTTTAATGGTCCCGGTAGCCTAATACGTTGTAGGAGTGTTTAGGAGATTGTTTGAGATTGTCCAGTCCAGTCCAGGCCATTTAGCCTACTGCCTTTTGACCTGTGGCCCTGGGAAGTCAAGAATACCCACTAAAATAGCAGATGGGTCCACCAGCCAAACATCTCCCACTTCATCACTGCATGAAAAGGCTGTTGAGTTGGACCAGGAATTGCAGCTGTATCCATGGGAGGCCTGGAGGGTAAAGGGGCTGGAATTCAGAACTAACATATAGCCCATGGCTGAAAAATCTGAATAATCGGTAAGTTGGCTGTAAAGGACATCTTCTGAGCGGGGAACAGTGACTGGGGTAAGGTTAGAGCAGGCTGCATAGCATATATTAGTTCCCACCTTGGGTAGGAGAAACTCCTTTCCAGCCCTGACTAGAAAAGGTCTCTGGGAGGAAATGTCTCACTACAACCACACAGGGGAAAGGGCCCAACAAGCTGAACTCTTCATCACTTGCCACATACCAAGCCCTGGTTGGAGAGGTCATGACCGTGCTGGTTTCTGAAAATTCCTGAAAATAATCTTTTGAGCTGATAGACATCAGTGTGTCTCTTGTTAGCGTGACTCTCACTAATATTTTAAAGATATTCCCCCCTGGTAAGAGTATGCTTCCTGTGAAGGGTTGTACTCCTGGTGATCTAACTTTGGTTTAAGCATCAAAATCCTTATACAACTCAAATTGGATGATGACTCATCTGTCTTAAAACTACTATTCCTGTATCTTTGGATACTGTAGCAGTGTGTGGTGTATGAGATATTTTTTGATCAAATTGTTAGCCATTTTTTTTCTTTTTTAAGTAACTTTAAAAGCTAGAAGTCTGTCTTTTTAGAGCTAACTTGTGTAGTTGCGGGGCTTCTGGAACTGGCATCTGAGAAATACTTCTGTATAGCTGGACTCAGTCCAGTGTGGCAGATCAGTCTTCCACGCTTCGACCAGAAGTCTGTTCAGCATGGGATCCTCATGTGGCAGAGCCAGTAGGAGATGCTGTAGGAAAAGACACAGGACATGAATAAAGCGACCCTTTTCTGTCACCCCTCATAACGTCAGGCCATCAGTCACTTTCAGAACCAAAACTTTGAACTTTTTTGCTTTTGGCCTCTGTGACAACGTCTGGCAACGAGTGCCCCAATCTCGTTTTGCATTGTGTAGAGAAGCTGCCTTAAGTCAGCTGCCCACTGACAGTCTTCTCCAGAACCATGTTGGTTTTGCATTAGCTTGAGCCCTGAAGCTTGAGTTTTGCGTGTTGGTGACAAACCCTTCGTGACTTTCCAGTTTGCTGGAGCTGGTGGGCAGTGAGCATTTGCAGCGTCATGGGGAATGGAGGAAAAGCTAATGGAGAATCTTGCTCTCTGTTACATGGTTAGAGAGAGGTACTGATTTGCTGGCAGAATTGTTTGTAGGTTGGTTATTCGGCTGTAATTAGGGTTCAGGAGCTGGAGGCCTGACTCAGGCCAAACTATTTAAATTAATGGGAATGTTGCCTTGAGTCAGGGCTGCAGAAGTCAGCCCCTTGGTTTTGTTTTCCTATCACAGCGTTTTGTCTTGTTTGAATCTGCTTGCAAATAGACTGTACTTACTGGTGCATAAAGTGAGTTAATTTTGATCTTGGCTTGTACTTATTTGCAGGTGCTCATCTAGCAGCACTATGCCTGTAATTGTTTCTCTTGCCTTCTTCAGTGATAATTTCTGCAGATCCTAACTTGCAAGCTAGAAAGAATCAAACTGGGAGAGGAGATTGCTTGGGATATGTTCGGGTTTTGTTTGTTGCTTTGCGGAGTATGTTTGAGTTTTTTATAGAAAAACAAACAGCTGACTAATGATCTTAAATGTTATATATCGTTTCAAAGTGAAAGCATCACTGTTAATTTAGTGATCACAGGAAGACAGGACTGTTGTGTGAAATTGGAGAAGATTATATCTTTGTTATTTTCTTTTATCTGGGAAAGCAAGAAAGCCTACTCTATTAGTTTTTCTGGAGCAACAATATGTTCTTATCTTAAACATGCCATGTAACATTAATAATTAATCACAAGGATTAAAAATAGAAATAAATATAGGGTAGTAATCTTTCGTCTAGATTAAACCTCTCTCCATTAAAAATACAGCATTGCATCAGAATATACCTTGTGTGAGTAAGATCAAAATTAGATCACTGAATATTTAGGTGTTCTGTCCATGTTTGACAATTCTTATGTCTTGATGCTTTTCAGAAGACTGCTAGAGTCTATTTATAGCACAGACTTTGAACATCTAACACATAAGCTCCTGTGGACAGTCTAGGAAGTTTTAACTGAAGAATACACAGATTTTGCTCAAGTTGAAAATGCTTTTTTAATACTTCCTTGTTAAGCTGTCACATTCCCCTCCAAGATGTGAAATGTGGCCATTTGTGAGCTTGGGTTCAGTCTGAACTAACTCTGTACAAATAACTCCTTTACAGCATGGGAATTTATTTTAGGTTTAAACTGGTGTAACCAGGATCAGAGTCCTGCCCAGCCCCTTGGATATCCAAATTCTACAAAAACAAAGATCGGTGTTAAGAGTGCTGTGCAGTAACTCGGAATTGAAATGGCCTTTGAAGAAAAGTATAGTCTGGTATCTGTGCAGTCTTTTTTTCTTTTGTTACTGTTCTATTTAAGAAGAGCGTAATAAAAATCATTTTGGTGCGTTTGTTTGCTGGGAGGGTTTTGAGTGACTCAAATGTAACAGAGAAGTTAGACTAGCTCTTGCACTTCTTGTGGACTTACAGATGAACCTCCTAGGGGGGCTAGTAAGGGGAAATGGAAAATACTGTGCACTCTTCCACCTCTGTAGATGGCTACTAAGGATCTTACTCCTCTCACTAATCTGCCATACATTATAAAAAACATGATAAATAAATATATACCAGCTATATATGTTCTCATCTGTGGGATTTCCCTACTAGTCTGTTGAGATCTAGTTTACCCAGATATAATGCATCTGAATTTCCAACTGTGTCCAGTTGGAAAGCACATGGGAGAAGAGGTATTGATAGCCCTTGAAATGAACAAGTAGTGGAGCCTCCTAGACATCACTGATCCTCTGAGATCTTTTTGAATTTTTGTGAGGAGTGCTTAACCTTGGAACACTTCTCAAGGAATTATCTTCTCTCTAGAATTTTGTCTCCAGAGGTCTCCTTCGTATGTGTTCTTTGTGGTCTACTGAGATGAAATATGAAAGCAGAACTTTAAAATGCCTTTGTTGTAAACTTTGATCAACCTTGACCACTTTTGGTGCTTACCTGCTGCAGGTATTCATGGTACCATCAGAGAAAAGCAATCCTACCAGGACTGGAAATTTCCTGGCAGAAGTGCAAGCTGAGAAAGGCATCCAAAGTTGCTGGGTTTCACCTGGCAGGATCACAAGCAACCATGTTTATACAATACTTCCTTTGGAGGCATTCTGCTCTCTGTGAATCATGAGCTTTGGTTGTCTGCTACCACCAGTGCCATCCTTAGATTTCAGCGACATTTGAACCAGGGAGCTGCTTATCTGGTCAGGCTCCCTTGACTGAGTTTGCCTGGTGGCTGGATCAGCTGGTTCTGTTTGCGTGTTCTTAAAGCCTTGTGATTGATAGATGTTTTTAAGGCCAGAAGGGACAGTTAAGGTTGCCTAATCTGACCCTCTTTATTTTTTTATTACACTATATACAAATATACATTATTATATAGTCTAACATTTAATGTATAAACCAAAGCATATATGTAATGCAATTTCAATGCCTGTGTATTAAAACCAAAGTATAACAGTCAGTTAATTTTTCTTTAAGTTATGAGAAACCCTTGGAGAGTCAGTGCAGTCCCTGGCTGTAGCTAGACACAGAGTCTCTGGATCCTGGCAAGGGAACGTGAAGATTTATGCCTCGAGCTTGCTGTGAACTCAGACACTGTGCCTAGCTCCCAGCCTCCCATGTTTGGACATAAATTGGTCAGTTCCTGCTTAGGGGAAAGTCATTTCAAGCTCAAAGTGAGTATTTATAGATATCAATCAATGAAAAAGGGAGTACAATTATTTTTACTCATGTGAGCAAACACAAGCTGTTTTAAAGCATACAGGCTTGTTCTAACACCTTATCCTTGGTGTGTGTCCTAGCTCAAACATATGTCAGCAGAGCTTGCCCCTAAGTCACCTGCTTTGAGCAATTAGATGTGACCATAATTATGTGCTCTAGTTAACAGGGTGTAGTTCTCAATGAAGTTTTGATTTTTCATATTCTAAAACCAAAAAGGGACCAGCCTCTGGTTACTTTTACCAGTGTAATTCAAGAAGAACAGTGGCAATCAGGGGACATCTTTCCACCTGTTTTACCCCAGTGGAAACCCACAGATTTTACTGGAATTGTTGGAGATTTATCCTGGTGCGATTGAGAAAATCTGGCCCATGTGTTGTTTGGTTGTTTGTTTTTTTTTTTTTTTTTCCTAAACATACCTTATGTGTTTCAGTCAATTCATTATATCCAGAGCATGAAATCATTAAAACAGATAGAAACGTAAAATCCTAGAAAGCCAACCTGCATGGTTGATTTTCATCCGTAATTTCATTGACCTTGGCCAATACAAGTTCTTCTGTCATCCTCAGTTACTTCAGCTTTTCCTCCCCTTAATCCTCTCTAGTGTTTGTAGGAGGGATTTGTTTTTGTGTATGTGTTTTTGTGGATGCTCAGCAACTGTGGATGTCCCAACTGAACTCAGAATGGTGATGGGCGGCTGGCCATGGGAATGGAAAATCTCTGCCTGTTGGGTTTTTATTAGAATGTCTGATCACAATGAAAAAAAAAAAAATAACCCCCACACCAAATTTGAGGAGGATTTCTGATGTTTTTCTCTGGCTATTCTCTTTGATCAGTATAAATCCAGGCTTGTAAGAGTATTTCATCATGTATTTTTGCCTGGTTTTCCTACTGCATTGCACATCATCCAGGATAACAATAATACAAGAATAACTCCAAGTATCCAGCTGTTTGTTTGTAGTAGAAATTATTGTGTGGTACTAAATTAAATAGCTCTTACATTAAGAGACTGATTTGTATAAACGCTTGGAGAGAAAGGAAGGAGTGATGAAAAAGAAATTAACTTATTATGATAAAATTAAAACATAGGACTAAAAATGCTTTATAGTTTTGCAGCACAGTAAGCTTTTTTTCCAGCACTGCTAATATGAATTGTTTAGGGGTTTTATAAAGAGGACTCCATTTACTTCATGCTGTCTGATTAGAAGTTTTGGCCTTTTATACGTTTCAAGTTGTATGTTTGCCAAGCACTCCTATTATTTCAATCAATTTAAATTTGCAAGACTGATGATCCTGACAGAAGCCATTGGCACATCATGTGATCCTGGAAGCTAAAAATACCATTCTCTGTGGGGCTTACTTATTTCATGCTTCAAAGCCTAAGAAATGTTCGTTTTAAGAGAGAAAAAAAGAAGTTTGCACTTTGTGTGATACCAATGACTTACTAAAGAAAAAATAGCTGGCGCTTTTCATGGAGTTTAGGGGATGTTTTGTTGTTGCAGTAATGAATTGTTATTTGTTTTATAGAAGTGCCTCAAGATTCCAGTCGGAATTAGGGCCTCTTCCTGCAATTCACACAGGTAGAGCAAAAGCCTACGTCTGCTTACAAAAGAGCATCCCCTCTATAGAGGCACGAGAGGGTGAGTCTAGGAAGGAGGATGGGGCACAGTCACAAACCTGTCAGCAGCAGGGAGGGGAACAGGACCAGCTCTCACATAGTGGTTGCTTAATCCATGCTGCCAAACTTCAAATCTTTGTTAACTAAATGGTGTTCCCCTGCCCCAGGTACCATGGCTGAGAGATAGCTACAAGAATTGCACTGAATCTGCCCTGAACTACGACTTTTCACTTTAGAGGGTTGGGGTTACCTGTGCGGGTGTGCAAGTGAATAGTAGTGGGGTGCTTGAATTTAGACTGTTGAAGTCTTTTGCCGCAGCAGCTCTGTGCTTGCCTTCCTGGTCACGATACAAAACGCTACTGAGAACCTTAAAATCTGCCTTTTGTTGCTCAGGACTCATTCAAAGCTAAGGAACCTGAAGAAACTCAGTGCTACACGGTCTTGTTCTGTCTGACCACCATTGCATTGGAATTAATCTTTGCAGCAGCTACAAGCTACAATCTCATATTTTGAGAACCTCTAAAATTGTACCTTGAGTCTTGCTGCCCCAGCTGGAGGTAAACATAACAGTCAACCCCAGCAGCCTATTTGAAAGGGTGTTGGAAAGGTGATAGAGGCAAACTCTTCACCATAATATAAATGATATGATAAGGGACAGTGTCCTTCAAGTTGCACGTTGGGAGGTTCATTTTGGAATTGTCAGTAGAGGGTAGTGCCGTACTGGAGCGGGCTGTCCCGGGGAACGGCATAAACTCCATCAAGATGCAGCTGGATAAAGCCATGGCTGACCTGACCTGATCTGATACTGGCTTTGGTACCACTATGAGTAAGAGGTCGGTGGGAAGGGACCTTAGAATGTCTCCAACATTTCTATGTCTGTGTTGCAGAACAGCTGCTTTTTATAAATAACCGATTAACGAGCAGTGTTTAATTAGTGCCTAGTACTGTAGCTTTCCATCAATATCACTGCTGTTGCTGAGAGATACTGTGTTTTTGGTGTGGTGTATTTTTTTTTTCTAATTTCACCTGCTTCTTTCTGCACAAGGAACTGGGCAGCAAGGCAGAAGAGATGCTACTATATCAAGAATATATTCTTTTGTCTTAGCTTTTGCACCTGACTTTGTGCAAGCACATACTTGTATCCAGAACAGTAGGATTCAGAATGAAACACTTCTTCCTCTGACCTTCACATTTGGAGAGCTGAGCTTGACTTCACTCTTCATACTTGGAGTATATTCTTACTTGTATTTTTTGTTATTCCATAAGTATTTGCGCCCTGTCCTGAGATGAGGAGTTTGAGATATGATGAGCTGTCTTCAGCGCCTTAGATCTAAGCTCTGAGTGGCGTAATGTGGTAAAGCTTGCATGATGGAAGCGCTGCTTTTGATTTGCTTGTATGAGAGCTGCCTTAATGGTGCTAAATGCCCCAGTGTATTACATTGGAGCTCCACACTAGTTAAGTCTCATAAGGTCTGTAGTCCTTGGGGGCGGAAGAGTTGCCTGCTTGCTGTTGTATCCAGCTTCTGCTGTGACTGAAGCAGTATGTAAAATATCGACTTTCTTGGCTCTTCAGCAGCAACCACAAGAAACTTCTTGTAGCTTTTGAAAGGCATTTCCATTTGGCCATTCTGGGCTGTTTTGTGACACTTAAGAGTTAACTTAGTTCTGCTAGACCCAGGAGAACTTAAGGATGATGTGACAAAGATGAGAAAGTTGGAGGTAAAGTCTAATGCAAGGATCTAGAGGGTTACTTAGAGAATTATGTTGTATAGTGAAACACTTGACTCAGCATGATTGTCCTGGCAGGGACTTAATATAATTTGCAAGGGGTAAGAGTTCTCTAATGGGATGAACAAACACTCAAAGGAAGAACAAACAAAAACTTGCACTTTAGGCATGAGCAGGTGTTCTCAGTCCTGCTCTCTTTTCTTTTAGAGACTTTTCTGTGCAAACAGCATCTCAGGGTTGCTGGAAAATCTGGAGATGGTTTGCTCTTTGTATGTAAATGTATTCTCTTCCCACAAACAGCACAACAATGAAAAAGGAAAAAAGAGTTTTTTTTTTTACATGGCCTGAGGAAAATCTTCCTTGCAAAGTCTAATAAGGATCAAATTAGAGCAAATAAGATTTGATTAGCTCCAGAAAGGCCAGCTTTATAGGACTAATCCTTGGCTCTTTTTTTTCCCCTTGAACTACTTAGTCATCAGCCAAGGGTGGGATTGCTTTCATCTGCTGGAGGCAGGAAACAAATGAACTGATGTACTGTGCAAAATACTGTCATCCTTCCTTCCGTACTCATCTCTTTGGTGTGGAGCAAAAGAAGTTAAAACCTTATAACATTTGTTTAGGTATGGCCCTTGGTGATAAAGAGTCTCACTATGATAGGTGCAAACTGTGCTAATTAAATCAAACATCCATCCTCCAGTGAAGCTTATTCACATTCCATCTAACCACTCATTAAGTCGGTACTTTATAGAATCGTAGAATTGTATAGGTTGAAAGGGACATTTAAGATCGAGTCCAGCCATCAACCTAGCACTGCCACGTCCACCACTAAACCATGTCTCCAGGCATCATGTCATCATTTTAAGTACCTCCAGGGGTGGTGACTCTACAACTTCCCTGTGCAGCCTGTTCCAATGCCTACTAACCCTTTCTGTGAAGAAGTTTTTGCCAATATCCAATCTAAACCTCCCCTGGTGCAACTTGAGGCCGTTTCCTCTTGTCCTGTTGCCTGTTAATTGGGAGAAGAGACTGACCCCCACCTTGCTACAACCTCCTTTCAGGTAGTTGTAGAGAGCAACAAGGTCTCCCCTCAGCCTCCTTTTCTCCAGCCTGAACAACCCCAGTTCCCTCAGCTGCTCCTCATAAGACCTGTGCTCTGGACCCTTCACTGGCTTTCTTGCCCTTCTCTGGACATGCACCAGCACCTCTGCTAAATATAAGTCTGAGCTTGCTCAAGAGACCGTGTCTGCTGCCACTACAGGTAATATGCAAGCTGGTGTGAGGAGGAGGAGCCTACTGTGTGATCTTCAGTGGTGGAACAGGAATGTGCCTCATCTGGGTGCATCATTCAAGGATGGTGTTCCTTAAGTTGAACATCAATTGTCCCAGGAGGTCTAGGATAACTCCTAGAAAGGGTTTTAGGTCAGCTGAATAAAGAACTATGAGTGCTTGGGAACTTCCACAGCAAGAGGTTGTGTTTTTAGGGCTGGAGGTGTGTGTGGTGTTGTGTGGGTTATTTTTTGTTTGTTATTTTAAAAATTTGTTGGGTACCTTTGACAATGATCTGTCTCTTGAAATCCAGTGTAGGATGAAACTGGACAAAGGCAAGTACATGGATTTTTAACTATTTTTGCTCAGCTCTTTTGCAGAGCTTTGGCTTAGTTTATCAGTAAAAGAAGCTTTTCCTGTCTTTCTGTGTTCTATTATTATTTTGTCTGTAAGAAGTCTTTGATGGTGAAAGGAGATATTGAGTGAAAGTAAGCCATTCCTAATTCTAGCAGCAGAGCCTGCTCCTTCCTTTATAACCCAGACACAGCAACTGGATAAGAGAACCTGATAGAAATATATGGGCTCATTTAACGTTCTGGCAATTTGAAGCAGACAAAGTTCATATTAAATTTACTTTGTCCCCTAAAAATCAGCTTGGTGAGACATGCCCTTCAGGGATAAGTTCCTCTAATCATAAATAAAACATGCACTTTCCAAGGAAGGCAAAGGAAGGAAACAGAACTGAAAGATTCAGCAGTAAATTAGAACTGTTGCTTTCGTTTTCTGTGGTGCTTTTCTCCTTAACAGTATTACTGTCAATTTTGGTTGATGCGGGCAAAGGTTCTCTTTTGATCTCCTCCCATCTAACTTCCTTGAATTTTGCTTTATACTGGTTTGAAATGATTTGGAGTGTATTAAGTACATTTTTTTTTCTTTCACCTCCGAGTATTTAATTACACTTTTGTACGGGTGCAAGAAAGAAAATTCAAATTTGGGATCAGATTGTCTGCTAGTTACAGTAACTTCTCTTGCATTTTAATACTGCAGCTGTTGGATTTCTGGTTCTCAAACATCTTTATTATAGAGTAAAAAAATATGTGAAGCAGGAATCAATGTCTTATATAATTAATCAGCCTTCCTCAGTGTGAGGTTCTTATGCTTTTGCTGGAATGCTAACAAAATGTTTGTTTATCAAAGATGAATTCGTTCTTTCTTTCGGAATATTCTTTAACTGCTGGATGCAGATAATCTCCATAGATTGTAAAACAGATCCTAAGATCAATACAAACCTTTGTGATTTGCCCAGCTAAGCTGGTAAAAAATAGGCACATTTTCTAGAAAATAACCAAATTTGGAGGAGTTATTCTTGTCTTGCAATTAAATGAAATAAAATGCATTATAAAAGCATTGCTGTTCCTTTGGTGGGAACTTCGTGGTTATGTTCTGAAGAGGCTGACTCAGATCTGCAGTCATGTATGTTGACCCAAGAACAACGCCTCTCTCAATGAGCTTGGTTTGGTATTGAGCATTGGAGAAACGGAAGAGAGAGACTAGCAGCAGTGAACAGTGGTTATAAATACTCCCTTGTGGCCTGGAATTTATTTCGGAGGCTGCTTTCCTCAGTCCTATTGCAGTGTTCTGCCTGGCTAGCGGTAACCAAGCTGCTTTCTCTGATGTGGCCAGATGTCCACTCAGCAGATGATGCTTGTCTCGAGGATCTGCGCTGATTTCAGGATGGTGGGAGCACTTTGGCTCATTGTGCTCTGAAGTGAAGGCAAAGAGGAAAGCCGTATCTCTGCTTCAGTGCTCACCTTTCTGTTGACAATAAAAATCTGAGCTGGTTTTTGCCATGGTGTATGGCACAACAGCTGAACGTCATACCTGGATGATAGGAACATGCTTCTGGTGGACAGCAATTGCACAGATAAAAGCAAATTCCCCTTACTTATTTCCATGGAGTTTGGCAGAATTTGCCTGTCAGTGCCAGCAGAGAATTGCTCCCAAGACTTCAGTCCTTCAGACTGTGTAGGTATTCAAGTCGATGGGAACTTCCCAGTCTATGCTTCCCAGTCTTTGGGCCTGTTATTTCCAAGGAGATACACAGCAGCATCAAGACTTTTGCAGAATTGCGTGTCTAAATCATAGATGCCTTGTGAAATGGCTTGCTTAATGGAATGAGCACTGCTATAATCCTAAGTAATCACCAATATGCTGGCATCTCAGGGGAGGAAAAAAAAGAATCCGTGAAATCATTTTTTATTAAAACAGTAACGAAGTACATTGCCTGGTGTGTGCATCGCTGGATTAGTCACATTGGGTTGGAGCAGAAGCCATTATTTTTGCTGAACTGTTTGATTTTAACGAACAGCAAAATTATATCCATGTTTGATTACTCGGAGGTGTAGTAATGGGGCAGATGAGAGCACACTCCTCGCTTTACTTGTAAGAAAGATATTTTTTTCTGATGCTTTATATCTCCATCTTGTTGACACAACACAATAACACAATAATCCAAGGTCTTCATGGAACACTTAGTAATTTTGATCCTTAGGTAATTCCACTAAATGTTTTGCTGAAGCATGGATAATTTTGCAGAGGGTGACAGTGTTTTCCAGTGATCCATTCAGCAGGCTTTGCTCTGGTCCTGCCACTGTAAGTGTGACTTGTAGTTTCCTGCTTTTGACTGATAGTAAAACAAAGGCACGTCCCATTTTGCTTGGGATACTTTTCATTGCATGATGAAGGGCGCAGTGCTGCTGCCTGTGGAGAGTGGGATGTGCTGGATTTAATGGACTGAGGGACTCTGGTGCACTCAGAAGCGTCTTAGATGACTTTAGGACCTTTCCCATGCTCACAAGCACGGCTGAGTCACTTGTACCTTGTATCCCACAGACTTGACACTCTTCTGTGCCAGCTCAGTGTCTCTTCCCTGCAGTGGTAACTCCTGTCCAGGTCTGTCCTTGGGGTTTTCCTAGAGCAAATCAGAGCATCTCGACTTGAGGCTAACACCAGCTTTTTAGCCCTTGCCTACCTCTGCATTGAGGAGACAGGAGCACAGGGGCCAGACAGCAACTTGCATAATTCAAATGGAGAGAAGTTTCAGACTGAGGGAGTCCAGCCATGTCTGCACGTGGAAATGTGTAAACCTCTGGATCTCCATGTGGTTTTTAGCCTCCTGTGGCTGTTCGTTGCTGCTGTTTGGTACCAGTGTTGCTCAGGACAGCTGTGCATCACTCCTTCGTTTGTCTGTGGTGCACAGGCTACATGCCACCTCTGCAGAGGAGATGGGCTTGGTAAACTAAATCCACTGTGCAAATAATCTTACCTCTCTTGTTTGGCTTGTTCAGTCTTTTTAGTGGAGACTTTCACACTCTGAAGCGAGTCCAGTGAAATTGCACAAGTGCTAAAGGCTACTGAAAAAGCAGGTGCAATCTGATGGAGACTCTTCATCGGGCAGAGGACAAGCTATCAGGCTTGCATGCCAGCTTTGCACTTGCTGGGTCACATTTACCCTGCTTGAGTGCAGTGCAGTGTCTTGATTCCTTGGAGTGAAATGGAGCTTATTGCTTCTCTTCAAAGCTCCCCTGCCAGCAGAGCCACTGCGTCCTTCACCTACGGCAATCCTGAATGTCGTGTAGTAGTGTTGCCCAAATACCAGGGTTCTGCCTGTGAGAGGGGTTTGGCATCTGGCCGTGCTTCTTGGTTACCTGAATACTTAAACGGAGTCAGCCCAAGGGACTTTAGAAGCAGTTGTGCTCTTGCGAGGCTTCTTGTTCCTAAAGCACCTAGACACTTCAGAATTCTTCAGCTGATCTTGTGACTGAAATGCTTCAATTCAGGCTTTGGATATATTGCTATGTTTGGAAAACTTAGCCATTAGCTGCAGGTTTACAGCTCCCAGTGTTGCTGTGCAGAGTAAGCATATTCCCATTGTGTCACACTAAGGCAGGCAGAAAGTGGGGGAGAGGAGTCGGAGAACTAAGGCAGTCTAAACCCAACTTCGCAATTTATTTTAATCTGCCGTCACATTGCTGAAGTATCCTCATTCTGCTCATATGGCTTTTGCTCGGTATGATTGGCATGGCAGAGTTAAGGTGGTGCTACTGCACGAAACTGCATATCCATCATGGGTTCGGATTTGCAGTCTTAACTCAGAAGCTCTGATGCTTGTTTTGTATCTGATCCCATAATGAATATGAGTGTATAATGAATATTGCCCTGAAACTGAGGAATGTGTTGTATTTCAATGAGCTGATCATAGTGATCACATCCTACTTTTAGGTGGCAAAAATGTTAAAACTCGACTGTCCTCCACTTTGACTTTAATGTATTGTTGTACACTCTCAACTTATCCTGATGTCTGTCTTTTTTTTTTTTTTCTGAGTGTTCACATAAGAAAGACCACACAGCCTAAGCCAAGTTCAAATTATTACTTTTTTTTTCTTTTGTTATTGGTATTCTTTCCTTAGTGCAAGAGCAATCAGAAGCTGGCTCTACTTGGTTGTTATCCATCACTATTTAGAGGTATTGGTTTGCCAGTGGAAGGTGTCCATATTGTTGACTGAATGCTATTACTTGGCCTCCTTTTCCAGCCTGCATCAGACATTGATATGTTCTGGGCAACGAGCAACGCAGTGTGAAGAGCAGCCAACTGAGGCAGGATAGATCTTAGGTGTGAGCAGTGGCTTTATCACATAACACCCAGCTGGGAATTTTCCAGCTGACAGATGCCAGAAGATAGTGATTTGTTAGTGGGATGGCATTCTTCTTGTGGGAATGCTTCATCTGAACTGACAAATGAGGAATACCTTTCAGGTCAAAGAAGAAATTCTGATCAAAGGGAATAACCAGTACCCCACAGTGCTAGGACTGTGCTGCTGGAGCGTGGGGCTCAAACTCCTTGTTTCCAGGAATTTTCAACAAGGATAGATGTAAAATCCTGCCTCTGGGATGGAGCAACCTGCCGCATTGGTGCAGGCTGGGTAGGTAGTAGCTCATCAGAGCAGGACCCGGGGTTCCCGGGGAGCAACATGTTGAACATGAGTCAGGGTGTGCTTTTGTGGTGTTGAAAGCTAATAGCATACTGGGCTGCATTAGCAAGCTGATTAATTCCTTCATCTCTGCACTGATGAGGCCACATCTGGACTGCTATGTTCTGCACCCTGGTTTGAGAGACGTGGGAGATCTCCAGACTGGAGAAAATGCGGTGAAGGCCACCAAAGTGGTCAGGGGGTCAGGGCACAGCATGTAGTTGTGACTCCATACGAAGATGGAGTCAGACTCTTTTCAGAGCTGCGCAGCAGAAGGGCAGGAGGTAATGGGTGTGTTTTGCAACAAGGAAAATTTAATTGGATATCGAGGAGGGAAAAAATCCACTATGAGAGCAGGTAACTGCTGAAATAGGGGTCAGTTGGGGAATCTCCATCCTGGGAGACATTCAAAACTTGACTGCATGAGGCCCTGGGCAACCTGACCTAACTGTGATGTGCAGTCCTTGCCTGAGCAGAAGATTGGACAAGCATATGGAGGTCACCTCCAGCCTCAGTTACTCTGTCATTGTAATTTAAGTATTGGTCTTCCAAGTCCTGCTGAGTGCTTCCAGCTTTGGGGTGATGGCTGTTGTAGGGTGAGGTTGTCTCTCCTGTTGGAGCAGGGTGAGCCTGCTTTTCTACTCCAGTGGTTGAACAGCCTGTTAAGGAAGAGATGGGCCCCTCTGGGCTGCTGGAGTGCAGGACAGGCTCCCTGCTCCAAAACAGCAGGCCCCCCCTCCCCCCTCCCCGTTTTGTCATCATAAATGTTGTAGGCTCTCAACTTTCTCTCTCTGTGGGAAAAACCTTAATGTGAAAATCTGTTTTCTGGGCAGGTCTTGTGTTTCCGGGATGCCCTGTAGGCTCTTACATCAGCCTTGGCTATGCAGGAGAGGAGAGACCGGGACTGTGGGTGGGAAAGGGTGATGAATTGATAATCATGGGCCCTGTGCATGCAGATGGCTTGTGCCCAGAGGAAAAATGTGGCTGTGAGTCCTCGTCTGCTGAACCACATGCTCTCTGTGTCATGCAGTCATCACCTGGACAGCTGGTAGGGCTCTTGTAAGGGAAGGGAGAATCCTCATCGTAAAGGTGTATGCTGCTCTCTCTGAGACATTCTGCAAGTTAATGGGAATAAACTTGGTGCTCACACTGGGCCTGAAATTGGAAGAAATCTTTCCATCAAGTGTTTTGGTGTGGGAAATTATAGCGATCTGGAGGAGACAGAGTGTACCTCCCAGCTTGACAGCCTTTGCAAGGCTTGTCTTCAGCAAAAGCTGTGATCTTTTGCTTTTTCAGCAAATGAGAATCACATCCCAGCTGTTGGAGAGTAAAATTTAAAATGTTTGGGCCTGTCATCTAGATCTAGTATCACAATTTCTGTGTCATGTCAAGGTCACTCCAATGCCTTTCTGAAAGCAGATGGGCGATGACCTCTAAGGCTGAGTCAAGTATGTGGTCTGCCCTCAAAGACTGAAAACAATGGCCTTGTTTAGTACAGGACAGAGAGGACTGAGATCATGTACGATGTCTGCCTTCAGAACATTAAAAGGAAGGAAATGAACTGTTCTCCATGTTCCTCGAAGGCAAGGACAAGAAGTATTTGGGTTGAGACTGCAGCAAGAGATGTTTAGCAGGTCAGTGCTTCAGCAGGTGCTTCAGCACCTTCAGGTCTCTGAGTGGTGATTTTCCAGACCAGTCTAGACAAACCTCTGGTTATGTTTGGTCATGTCTTGGACCAGGAGAGGATAAAGTGGGACCTGCCCACATTTCTATACACTTTGGTTGTTTTACCAATGTTGGAGCAGAATATGGTTGGACTTGATGATCCCAAGGGTCTCTTCCAACCTAGACAATTCTATGATTCTATGAATACATTGAATGCAGTGACTACTATGCTACTACTACACATCGGTCGTTTTCCCTAAAATCCATGGAGCTGATTCACCTGCTTGAAGAACTCCTTATTTCAGAGGCATAAAGAAGTTAGAGAGGTATGTCTGAATGCTCCTGCCTTCATGGCGTGAAGTGCAAGATGGAAGTTGGGCAGAAGGCAGGGCCATGACCACGACCACCCCTCCTGTATCGTCCCTTCTCCAGGTTTGCAGCTGTCCAGGGGAAAACAGCATGGCTCCTGCTGCCCTCCAGAAAACCCTTGTTGGGCACAAGGGCATTCATCACAAGACAGCTTGACAGCTCTTGAGGCTGCACGGTTGTGAAAAATGTGGACGGGAGAACAAGCTGTTCCATTTCAGGTCTCTGAAGTGGATTTGTGATGTTGGCACAAAAGCCAGCTCTGTTCTGAAATCAATCTGCTGCTTCACAGAAAGTGAAGGTGCCAGGGCTGCTTTCTGCCACAGGGATGTTCAAGACGGGATAGTTCATAGATAGAATCATAGGGATGTTCATTGTCCGCCCTGGGCAGTGGTTGATCCAAGTGACCTCTATAGCTAGAAGGTCCTGTCCCTTTTCCTGCTGCAGCGTTGCTTGAATAATTTTGGTTTCCTGTCTGAGGAGTTTTCTTTCTAATATTTTTTTTTTCCCTTCGGTGGTGTTTGCCTTTGCATCATCTCCCCTCCCTGCCACGTTTTGGGGTAAAGTCAGGAGAAGCTTTTTTCCTGTTTCTGTTGCAGTTGATGCTGGTACTGTAAGGAGCCCAAGGGATGCAAGAAAATGAGATAGGATATAAAAAACACACCTTTATGTAATGTATCTCACTTTCCCATTCTGGGTGGAGATCACTGGTGTGCCTGATCTGAGGGGGAGAGGTTATCCATGTTCTGCTCAGTGATGCTCTCTTCTCCTTCCCTTTACTCTTTATTTTCAGCACTTTCCCAATGGGGGTGATGCCGTCTTGTCTTGTGTCACTCAGCACTGTTTTACTGCAGTCATCTAGCATGTAAATCCCACAAATGAAATATGTCACCAGGAAGCAAATACTTTTGTTTGGAAACTGTGCTATTTTCTTCTTTTAACCCTTAAGACTTTAAATTCTCAAATACTGACCCTCACATAGAAGTTGTAAATAAGGCAGCTTTGGGTTTTCTAGGCTGACTTCTTTGAGGTGCAGCACTTGGAGGGTGGTGTTTGTGCAAAAGGGAGTCTCGCCTCTATTTTGCTGTGCCTAATTTATGGTAGACTTTGCAAGCCAAGTTCAACTTGGGTTAGAAAGGCATGCAGTGAAAATTCATGAAGAATGCAGCCTTTTGAGGCAAGTTAGAAATAAATGTCCTATATATTAATGCTAGTTCCTACCTTAAATGTGAAATCAGTGTGGTTGTTCCATAATTTAAAGGTAATAAAATTAAATAGGTTTATAAAGATGCATGTGTGGTGTAGACCTTGCTTACAGCTGTAGCAAGCAATGGAGGATCTTTGTAGAGCCTCTTTGGCACTGGGCTGTACCTGAATTCACTGTGAGCACACATATATGAAGGAATGTGACAATTGCTCCCATCAGTCAATCCTTTCAGCCCAGCCTTGTGTGTCTGAAAGTGGCTGCGATTGGATTCATCAAAGCAGGAATGCCAGAATAATTGTTACCACAAAGGAAGAGTTCTCTCGGCCTCTCCTGCTGGTTAGGGGCTGGTTTGTATTATGGTGCATCAGCCTCTGCGAGGAACACCATGTATTTACACTATCTTTGATCTCTCTCATTGATCTCAGTTTAAATCAGTGCTGTGACAGACAAGAAAGAGGCTGTTCCTTTAAAAAAAATAAAAAAAAATATGCTCTTTGACTTTGTGAGTTGTTCAGTGATGAGGGCATAGACTAACAGGCCAAAGCAAAAAAAATAATTGTAGTAGTAGTAGACCTGACAAATCAGTTTGTCAGTATGTGGAGTGGCTTTATGGCTCAGAATAGGGAAAGGCAGCTCTCTGAACTGCTGTCAGGTTGCTGGAATAGAGTACCTACTTACGCGGGCAAAACAGCTCATTGTAATGCTTGAATAGACTGTTATTTAAAGGCTTGTGAGTCTTGTTCTATATACAGCAACATTTCAAGGGGTAAAAAGACTACATTTATATTGCTATTTTATTAAAATTTATGCTGGCGCAGCAGCACTGGAGCTCCAGTGGAAGCTGAGTTGGCTCTTTCATTCCAAGTCACGGTTCTGCCTGCTCATAACTTAGTAAAAAATTACCTGTGGAGACGAGGTTTCTTGTTCCTGATCTCAGCCCGCCACGGTGTTTGTTCTTTTAAATGCTTCATAACTGATTTCTACTGTTGTGGATTTTTAAGTGATGGGGCTGGAAGAAGGTGTTTTCCTGGCTATGCCTTCCTTACTTTTAGGGTTCGATACAGCATTATTTTACTTGGCTAATTCTCTATTACAGAGACTGGGGATATGGCTTTAGCTCTTCCCGTAGAAGAGGGGAGCTCCTCAGCCTCTGTACCGGGTGGGAAGGGGCAGGGGGCACAAGGACGTGAAAGGCTTTGCCTCCCCTGTGCAGGTTACCCAGCAGCAGAGCCCGAGGGCAGCTGAATTGCCGGCTGCTGCTCTGTGCCCCGGACCACACTCCATCCTCAGTTAATTAACTTCCCCTTGTAGATCTGATGGGGGAAAGCTGGAGTCATCTCTGTTAGCTCTTGGCCCCATGGCGGTCACTTGGCCTCTTGCCTTTGTGCTGGCGTCCCCTGCAATGTGCAAGGCTCATACCAAAATGGGAGTTTTTTTCATTTGTCCCACACTGCTAATAAAAAGCAAAAATAATAATAAAAAAAACCTACGTAGTTGGAAATAAAGATGACTGCCTTTTAGTTAAACACGATGCAGTGTAGACTGAATTGCATCTAACACGTGTTTGCTTGCCATTAATGATCTGTGTTGTAGCCTCTTTGCTCAGGGGATTGTATATTTTGAATTTATTGTTGCAAGTGCCTCATTGAGGAACTATTGTTCCAGTATCTTGGACATACTGTTTTCCTAGCTGGGAAGAAATTTCTGGGGTTTTGGGTTTGAGCTGTCTTTTGTGGGGGCAGGGGGAGGTTCCCCTTTAGAATTTATTTCCATTTTTCCTTATTCTCATCTGTTTGGAAAAACTGAGCCACACACCCATTCACTGAGATGCCGCTTTTATACATGCTGGGGTAGTTTGTACACGGCAGCCTTGGCCCAGATGATGTCAGGGCATGACTTTGTAAGGTGTCCTCAGAGACAGGAGCCACTGTTCTTTTGATGTTCGAGCCTAGCAAACCCGTGCTAGGCTGGCTTTGAACCCATATTAAAATTCTGGCCCACTGCCACTTTGAAAACCCTGTTGAAAGTGTTCACATTTGGAATGCTGTAGACTTGAAGGTCTCCTGACTTCCGGTCCTAAAGCAAAGTCGTTCCACCAGAGGATCTGGTAAAGAGATGTCCTTCACTGGTGCTGATGCTTCAGCAGAATTTGCTTTCCTGTCCCATGACTTCCCCATTTCATTTCACTTTCATCTTAATGGGTGCAAAAGTCACCTCTGAAGTCTTTTTCCCATATAATATTCTGTGCTAGATAGTTACAGCCTGTCTGCTCGAAGGCCCTCTTGTAGTTCCGTGTCAATCCTCTTCTGCTTTTCATCTTAAAGTCACCTTTACCGTGGCTGGCCACATGTGCCTGATCTGCTTCACCTCAGAAAGGGGAGACGTGGGTGAGCAGTCCTCAAATCTGAAGTGCCTCAGGAGTCTCAAGGATGGTGTGCTTTGCATCAGAGGAGTGGACCAGCTGCTGGTCAGTGGTGGATGGGAAGTAGGACTTCTGTGGGGTAAAAAGGGAGGTGATTTTACCCCTGTACTTGGGACTGGTGAGGCCACATCTTGAGTATCGTGTTCAGTTTTGGGCCCCTCACCACAAGAAGGACATTAAGGCACTGGAGCGTGGCCAAAGAAGGGCAATGAAACTGGTGAAGGGTCCGGAGCACGTGTCTTATGAGGAGCAGCTGAGGGAACTGGGGTTGTTCAGCCTGGAGAAAAGGAGGCTGAGGGGAGACCTTATTGCTCTCTACAACTACCTGAAAGGAGGTTGCAGAGAGATGGGAGTTGACCTCTTCTGTCAAGTAATGGGTGATAGAACAAGAGAAAATGGCTTCAAGTTGAGCTGAGGGAAGTTCAGATTGGATATTAGGAATAATTTCTTTACTGAAGGGGTCATCAGGCATTGGAATGCATTACCCAGGGTAGTGGTGGAGTCCCCATCCCTGGAGGTATTAAAGGGTTGTGTAGATACAGTGCTGAGGGATATAGTTTAGTGGTGGGCTTGTCAGTGTTAGGTTAATGATTGGATGATCTTACAGATCTTTTCCAATCTAGGAGATTCTGTGATTCTGTGAAAATATATTGGAATCTCTTGAAAGATGAAGGCAGGAAAAGAGATGCTTCAGTTCTGCCTTTCTGTAAGAGCTAGAATGTAGCTGTCCTCATTTTGTTTACTTGTGACTTTGTCATCCAGGATACGGTCAAAAAGAGAGACTAAAATGAGCAACTTGTTCTCTTTTTTTTTTTTTTTTTTTTTTCCCCTCCGCAGTTGATAAACATATCAACAGGATTGTGACCCGAGACTTGAAGATGTCTGGCTTCTTTCACTTGTTCTGTTCTTGCTTCTTAATGAGCAGAGAGTCTCTTTCAGGGTGCTTGAATGACACTGATCGCTTAGGTGGAAGCAGGTTGGCAGGGCTGGTGTGTCGCGCTCACAGCACGCTTGTTCCTGGGCTCTTGCCTGTATTGCTACAGTGTTCTCATGCTCTAGGGTGGGTTTTTTAATGATTTGATTAAGAATGTGTCAAAACGGCTACGTTTGGATTTTCTGTCTTGTCTGTGTTGTTCATGCAAGGTCTCACTTAGCTTTTCATGGTCCTATAGTAGCTGTGGACTCTGTTCCCTTCCCACCCCCATTATTTAGGGCTCAGTACAGCAAAGCTTTTAAGCCCGCAGTTTATTCTGAGCCTGCAGATGATTTCACTGAGAGCAGAGTTTAGGTCTCTGTTCCAATTTTTGTTGTGATTATTTCAGTGATAATCAGGGAACCAAGAAAGGACAGGTAGAACCACAGACATGAGCTTGAGGTTTTTTAATTGCTTCCATCTCTGCAGCGAAGAAGCCAGTGGAAAGATCCTGTGAAGTGATACAGATACAAAGCAGATGCTTCTTGGTCTGGACTGGTTCCAGATGTGTGTCTTTATGAGAAATATGCTCCTTGGATCTCACTGGCATCTGGGGGGGTGCTGGTGGTTCCGTGGAGGGGCAGTGTCTCTGCTGGTGACAGGCCCAAAAATGGCACTGCCAGTGAGCAGCTCCTTCTGTCAGTCATCCAGCTGGTTCTGTAATGCTAATGGCTTTACTCGAGGCCTGTCTGTTTTGGTGACTAAGCTGTTACGAGTATGAGGCAGAGAAATGCTGAGAAATTTTCTGCTTTGGAAGGGAATATTGTTCCTTGGTTGATTTGAAAGCCAATTTATGGCATCAGGTCAAAGGCAGTTGCTTCTGCTGCTTCCCAATTAGAAGACTTATTTATTGATGGATGGCTGAGGTAAGGAAGTGAAAAATCTTGATTTGCTTTTCCTCCTAGAAGAGTTGGCTTGCTATTGAAGTGGTCGTTTCTCTTCTCCTCTGATTAGGTCCTCGTTTATCTTAGGAGTGTGATGATACCAGTAATCATTGTGGCTGTTTTGATGCTGTGGAAATACCATCTATCAAAACTGGCCTCTGCTACTTCAGTGACTCGTCCTTCTTTCTGGGATGTTCTGAGGATGTGCCATGGAGCAAGCTCTGTCATCCTGTGAAAGACACCTCTGAAGTTCTTGTCCCATATAATATTGAGGGATTGCACCTCGGATGGATGAAGTAATTTGCCCAAGGTTACCCCAGGCAATCTGGGGCAGGGCAGGGATTCAGACTTGTCTCTTAACACCTTTTGGATCATTCGTCCTTCTGCGGGCAGAGCCTTCTGTGACTGAAATGTAAGAATTCATGCAGGAAAAATTATTTTTTCTTGTACTTTCTGTCCCTGTTTGAGGTGGTGGTATCAGGTAATCATATGAAATTCTATGTTTGGGTTACTTGATGAAGGAGTTTCAGCATGGCTGAAGGTCATCACTCTCTGCTTTCCCCTTTTTGTTTGTTTTTTTTTTTTTCCCCTAGTAAATACAGGCAGGCCCGGTGTGTTGGTGATCACAGGACCAGCTACATGTTTATCTGGGTCATGGTCTCTGTTTGCTGCCATTCAGAGTAAGGCTCTCGTCTTCAGTCCTCCTGACATAGTCTCAGCCTGGTGACCCCAGGCTGTTTCAGCATCCTTGCCTCAGCAGGTCACATCCCTGAAGTTTCTCCTGTGACCACACAGCCTTCCTGTGTTACTACTGAGGCGCAGAGGAAGGGAACACGCTTTCAAGCCAACAGGCAATATGGCAGATGTTCTGGCCTTGCTTTGTGTGAGATCCTAGTGCATTTTCAGGCGCAAGGTTGAGCACTCTCCATTATCTTCCAAGCGTCTGCGCCCTGCTGTACATCTTCTGTAGCAGGTTTAAAAAAAGTCCCATTCCTCAGTCTCTGTGGTTTCCTGTGAGCACTCAGCAAAGCAGTTTAGTAGCAGGCTGGAGAAGGCAGCATCATCCGAGGTAAGAGCTTGGACACTGTCAACAACCTGCCCTGTCTATCTGTCGAGTATTGGCTGACTGAACTTTTCTTCTTCCCTTTCCATGTGTCACCCTTATGAACACCTCCCATTAGGTTAAAGCGACACATCTATGTAGTAAAAAGCTTTCTGAGAATGTACAGCGCTTGGGGATTAGTACGGGGCTGGTCTGTCTGCTTGTGTGGGCTCTGAAAGACTCAACACCTGCCAGAGGGATTGGTGATGTGCAGTGATCTACATGTTTTGTCAATGTTGTGAGCAAAGCTGTCCCCTGCTCTGCTGTGCAGACAGAGCATCGCATGTCAGCCGTGTGGTGTAATCCTTTTACATTGGGGGGGTTCTGTGGTGAACACTACCTACAGGGCTTTTAAGTCCAGGTGAGACAGCACTGAGGAACGCATATGAGCTCTCAAATGTATGAAAGAACTGTTTTCCAGGACTGTTGTGGATAAGGCAAGAAGTTATTTGGCTTAAGATGATGCTATGGAGTTTGGCTTTTTATCAGGAGAGACTTTCCCAAGGCTCGGTAGGGAAAAATGTATGGAATAGTGGGACTGAATGAGGAGACTGTGGAGTACCAACAGCTGGTGATTTTTTTTTTTTTTTTTTTTTTTTTTTTGGTGATCAGGGTGGATGGTGGTTTGTCAGCAATGGTAAGTACAGTGGAGCCTGCCTTAAGGCTGAGCGAAGGATAAAGGATTCCTAAGGCCCCTTCCAGCACTGTCTTCTGTGATTTCTGGCTTTGTTGAGGCAGGTGGATTTTGGAGCAGAAGAGGCTTGTGGAGAAGGATTGTTTCAGGCGACCCAGAGGATGCTGTTGATCTTCCTATGGGGAAGAGTAAGATGAAGGAGGAATTGTCACTGCAGAAACCGATTTCTTTTATTTTCTGTGTCCAGGCTTGAACTCCTTCCTCCTCTTCTGCCCTTTCTCACTGCTGCTTCTGCTGTGGGATGCTGACAGCCACGTTGGGCTCAGCAGAACCACCAGTGCACACTGATGTTCATTTCTAATGCAAATCACTGTTCTTACTCTAGGGTCTCTGCTGCTCTAGTGGAAAGCAAAGAAGGATGGGGAGTGTCACCTTCCATATGTTATCAGCCGGGACGGACTTTGTAGTGCCTGTGTGTGCTGTTGTGGGCCAAGGGGCTTTTGAACGACAGGGGATAGAGCTGGCAGTGCAATCCTGAGGCAAATTTTAAGGGATTTAGAGGGGTCCAGCTTGCAGCCACACTTCTTGTCCACATGGTCCTTAAAGAGTCCCTGAGGCACAACATTTAGACTTAAGGGGACAGTTCTTGTCCTCAGCAGGTTCTTGTGGTGGTGGTGGGGGAAATACTAACAATCCCAAGCCTGCGATTACTTTTGCTGCATTACTAGCCTGTAGCACTGAAACATTGCAACCTGAATTGCAGAAACTGAGCTATGTGCTCCCACTTTACTTTGCACAGTCTCTGGGTGGAACTGACTCGGCGCTGTGCTGATTTAACTCATTAAAACAGCAGAAAGCAAACATAGAGGAGGGAAACAAACATGAATATTCTTTTTATTTCTTTCATCTTTCCAGACTAGAAATTTTAAATGCTGAGCTGTGCAGGGGAGTGCTGGGACTGGGTGGCTGGAGGCAAAACCAGGATCACCATGGAAGGAAGAGCAGGGACAGGTAGTGGGCACAGAGAGACCTTTCCAAATAGTAGTCACAGTGCAAAATACACCCCTGACTGCACAAGGGGGTCTCACAGGCATGTTGCACTAGCATCTCAGGCTTCCAGAAAAAGGAAAGTTGCAAAATTTTAGTGAAGAGTGCTGACAGCAGTCTGGGGGGGACAGGACTTGCCTTCGTGCCCTTTGGAGAGCCATTAGGGGAGGGTGGAAGGCATGATTCATCTTGGAGCTGGTCACACACTGCCTGGCTGTAAATCCTTTGCGAACAGCGGAGCTGATGGTCAGGCAGGAGGGAGGAATGCAACTCTTGGCTGCGCTCAGCTTGGGACAGTGCCATTGTCTTCTCATTGTCTCTGTGGCTGAAGTTTTATGGCAAAAAAAAATAATTAAAAAATCCTTGAATAATAAAAAAAAAAAAAAACAAAGAAAAAAAGAAACCCTTTGAGTATCTGGGGAAAGTGGCTGGGGTTGAGTGGGTTGAGCTTTTTGTCTTTGGAAATGTGCAAGTAGCTACTCTGTGCTCGCTTTCCCCTTCCTCTTATTCAAATAAGATAACACTGCCCTGTCTCAGCTGAATATTTTTAGTACTTGCATGCTTGCACCCTGCCAGGCGGAGGACTTCTGTGGTTAACTAACAAGATAAAGCTGCCAGCCTCACTGTTCAGCAAACGACCTCAGTTCTTAATCTTCTTCACTGAAAATAACAGGTTTCTGTATGAAATGTTGCAGAGAAAATGCATCTGAGAAACTGCACAGTGTTTTCAATAAATCCAGGCTTCAGGTGGATGAAAAATGTTGTAAGAATCTCTTTCCTTGCTGTATTTTAGCATGATCCCTTGGGACACAGTTGGGACTGTGTTGGTGTGGTTCTCTTTGTTCTTACTCAGTAACTTTTGAGCCTGTTGCCCTATTTGAAGCAAGCTAGATGCAGATCTTGGGGTTATTTGATCTTACAAATTATTCTTATTGGAATAACAATTAATGATTAGTATTAAGGTCCTATAAATTCCATGAGTAATTAGTTAGTATTGGAAGTCAGAGAACTGATGTAAGAGGCCAGTGTGGAGTGAGAAATCCTTAAGAGACAGGCTTCTCTGGCTCTGCTATTCTGGATTTGCTTATTTCCATGCTAGACAGAGCCAAGGGGACTAGAGTGTGTCCAGCAATGACTGGAAGCCAAAAGGGAAAAAAAAAAACAACCAACAAACACCAACAAACAAAAAACAAGGGAGGTTTTCAAATGCATTTTAGCTTTACGTTACTTTTTTCTTTCCCCATGTGCACCAGATTTTTCCTTTCCCCTACCTCCAAATGAGGCCATATCCTCCTATTTCCTAGATTCTGCCAAAACTGAAAGGTCGTTTTTCATGTAATCCCACCTTGTATCTGTGACTAGGACGTGCTGCGTGTACTTTGCATGAGATTTCTGAGCAGTTGTTGATGATGAAGCTGAACTGATAAAACTAAGTCCCCAGTTTGGTTGGCAATTAAACAATGAAGACTTGGCCAAACTTCCCAAACCTGGCTTAGCCAGCAGCTACGTTAGCTGAATCCCATTGATTTTTCTACGGATTTCAGACACCTTTCCCTTGCAGTGGGCCAGCCTGAGGCTACAGACAGAGGCAGACACGACTTTTTATCTCACATGCCGTCACATCCATTAGGTGGTGGGGTGGAGGCATCTTTCGGACAGATATGCACAGATGCCTGAACAGCTGTTGTGTAGCAAAATGGGGGTTAGGGGGAGGAAACGGGGATTCGCAGGGAGACCTTTGCAAAGGCTGTGATTAGTTGTGTTGGAGACGCTGACCAGCTTTGAGCCCTTTAGAGGAAGCAGATAGCTGTGGAGCATTGTCCCAAGAGAAAGACTGGGTTTTTTGAACAGCTATAGCTCGTCCTCAGGTAGGAAGATCATGCAAAGTGAGCAGCACTGCTGCAGTACCAGCCCAGCTTGCACTGTAGCTAGGTAATGAGAACTTCCGTTACGCCAACATAAAGCCTCAGCTGTATGTCCACTATGCTTCACTCATCCGCTTCTCCTCCCTATGATCCTCTTGCCTAAGAGGAACTTGTGACCATGGTGATAATTATATCTCTCTATATATGTCTTCATATTCTGCTACTTGAAGTGTCTGAAAGCTTCCTCTTTGATGTGATTCTGCTCACCAGAATACATTATACTTTCCCAAAACAAGTACTGTGCTTGTTATAATTACTGCAGAAGTGCTGAGAGTTTTCAAGTGCTTTTCATCATCCCCAAATGTGGAAATAGATGACTTGGCAGTTTCTTTTTACTGCCAGCTGCTAAAGAGGCCAGTTCTGGATTAGTAGAGCACAGGCAATTCCATTGCAAAGGAAACGTCTGTGGTGGTTGTACAGCGCTTGCATTGTTTAAGGACTGTGACCATGTTATGCTGGAGATTGTGGTTTCTCTCCTCCCTTGTAGATTGACTGTTTTTTTCTCCTTTGACTTGGTTTCTAATTGCAGTCAGCTCTCAAGAGCGGGTGCTGGCACTGGGTCCCAGTGTCTGGTAGAAGAAATGGTCCTTCATGCGGTCAGTCATAGAATCACAGAATGGTTTGGGTTGGAAGGGGCCTTTAAAGGTCATCTAATCCACCCCCCCCTGCCATGGGCAGGGACACCTTCAACTAGGTCAGGTTGCTCAGAGCCCCGTCCAACCTGACCTGGAATGTTTCCAGGGATGGGGCATCTCCCACCTCTCTGGGCAACCTCTTCGGTGTTTCACCACCCTCATTGTAAAAAAATTTCTTCCTTATATCTAGTCTGAATCTGCCCTCCTTTAGTTTAAAACCATTACCCCTTGTCCTATTGCAACATGCCCTACTAAAAAGTATGTCGTCTCACTTGAGGCAACTATAAGGAAGCTTCAGGGGTTGTTGGGGTTCTTCATCTCTCCTCCAGTGGGAACCATCAATGAAAAACCTCTGGGCTTTAGTTAGCCCTTGGTGAAGGGGTAGCATTCAGATTATTAATTGTTTGATAGACAGAGCTAACCCTTTGATGGGGTGGGACCTGTGTGCTAGGTGCTGTACAAATAAAGGGCAGACTTATCTGTGTAAATAATACTCTGACTACTTGTCACAATACAACACTTGTTGTCATCTTCATTGTGGAAGAATTCCCAGATTCTGAGAGCAGATATTTGCTTATTAGTAACTTTCATACCAGTGGAAACTAACACCAGTAATGATCAGTCCTGGAGGTTTTAAACTGGGGTAGACATCATCTAAGCTAACAGGCACAACCAAGACCAGGTTAGGCAATTCTGCCTAAGGGGGCTCCCCTACCAAGTGTTTGAACTAGAGGTTTTTTCCTTCATTTTTAAAGACAGGCTTGGTTTTTGGAATTGTAATCAAATTAGCCTGTGACTGTCTACAGATGAATTTCTATCTCCAGAATGCGGCTTCTCTCTTCAACTTCTAACAAAAGCATTGAGAGCTACTTGCAAAAAAATCAGTATTTCAAATTAAATCCCCAATGAGAATTCTCAAGAGAATACAGCTCCCCAGACAGTTTAATTCAATTTGTTGTCCTTAGAAAGACAGCATACAACCTATTACTTTAGGGAACGTGACATAGGCTGCACAAACATGTTATGAACACGATAAAGCCAGAAAATTCTTTGCATGCAATTTAAAAAAGAAATTTTCACTAAGCCTTCAATAAATTAATTAATCACTAAGGAGGACTAATACTCTGAAACACAGAAACTTCTCTGGATTTGTTCTTTGCGGTGAGCCACTTTACCTGAAGACATTTGTGGTTTCCTGGAGGAACTTCTTCTGGTTAATGCTACTTTTTAAAAATAACCCTGGCCCTTAGTAGCTGGAAGTGCTCAAGTGTCAGAGTTAATGACGATATATCAATTTGGCTAATGAAAGACAGTACCTCTCCCTAAAAGCAAGCTTTGCTTGCAGAAGATTTGCAATTTATTAAAAAATGGACTTATCTCAAATGAGGATGTTGCCGAATGAGTTTGATGTTGCTCCCTGCTTTGGTATTGTCCAGGGGACAGAAAATCCTCTTTTACTTGCCAGCTTCAACTTCTCTCCTGAGACTAATGAATATTTTTACTACAAGACCAGTAATGTTGCATCGTAATGTTGGTCCCATTCCCTCTTGTTTCACTGCTGCCAGATGGGAAGAAGGTGGAGGCCAATTCTGACACGTGCCTCCAAGGTTTAGGGATGGTGGAAGTTATCTGATGTTGGTTTGCAGTAGTTCATTTTGTTGTTCATAGATGCTGGTTTGGTCTTTATTAACTCTTTCATACTCAATTTCTTTGGAATCTTGTTCTGTACACATCTGGCTGTTTATTCACATGTTTCGGACACTAGATGCGATAATGCTTCTTTTGACCTTATTTTCTCAGGATATGAGGAAGTAATGGTGCTGTCATTGTGTGTGTGGTGCTCATCTTATCCTCTCCAAAAGTTTGAATCTCTTGGAATCTCAGTTGAATTCAGATTCAAATTCAAAGCAATTGTCTTTTTGCTAGTTGCCTGCATACAGCAGGCAGGGTAAGGAGAGAAGTCCCCGGCACCCATCTCTGGGAAAATCTATAGCGTGGGCTCAGCCCTTATCAGACATCAGAGGAACAACAAGCAGATAGTTGTTACCCACTTCATAGCGACAAGAAATGCTTCGGTCTGAGTTCACATCATCTTGGATACCAAAGCTAAATAATTGCAGGAGACAAGACTGCAGAAAACTGGGATTTCTGTTTTATTCTATCACAGTTATTTCCAAGGTTGTGCCTAAGCTTTTTGTGGGTTGTATGCATGTGTAGTGAAGAAACAGTGATGTTACTGAAGAGCAGGTGGGTCATGTTTCTCTCCAGGAAGAAAAGCAAGGATCCTGTTGTTCCTGAAGGTTCTGAATGATTATAGCACAAAGATTGATACTATCCCTGTGGATGCAGGAACAGGTCTTCTGTGCAGGAGTGTCTGTGTAAGCCTGGGAAGAAAAGGATGGGTTTCCTGGGGCTGATGCTCTCCTTGTTCATATCAGGGCCTCTTCTGAGCTCTGCTGTGTCAGTCCAGAGTGGTCTGAGTTGGTACTTTAAAATCATTTTACAGATGAGTGGCTTTTCTTCACCAAAGAGCTGACCTGGATTTGATTAAGGGTGTTGGCTCTGACTTGAACCCTGCCTGTATATGCACACGTGGTCAGCAGCGCCGTATCAGCTTGAGGAGAGAGGTGCTTTCATCGTTGGATGGTTGGCACGCAAGGGTGATGGCTGTGGCATGATCCTTAATGACAGTGACTCATCAGATTGTCCTGGACATCTCATTGCTTTGCCTGTGATGGTTTCTCTCAAGCAGAGGTGAAGGTGAGAGCTGATAATGGGTGATGTTTGAGTGAAATCGCAGCCAGAGGAGGAATCTGTTGTTTTCTTTTGTAAGGTCATTTGCTTTAATATTTAGCTGGGATTAACCTAACTGCATCAGCTTCGGGTATGGTGTCCTTCCTTACAAATCATGGCACCTTGTTTTCAAGACTTTCTGGGCTATCCTGAAAGCCCTGAAAATTACCTGCTCTGAAGAAGGGACAGTTGCTGGCTTTTACATTCACTGCTTGAGTTGGGATTTCACTGGTAAGTGCGATTGATGGGGATGATGGGGCTGCTAAAAATTTGGGCACAGTGGCACTCCTCTGGATTCAGAACATAGGCCTGAAAGGGACCTGTTTGAAGCCAGTGCTGTAGCACAGCTCATCCTGCTTTGTGTGGGGTTAAGTAAAACTGGAAGCTCCGTTTGTTTGCTCCCCGAGGAGCAAGTGGAATACTGCGTTAGGAGAAGCTGTTAGGGCTATCTGGTTTATGCCTTATATTTGCATTCTTCATCTCTGGTGTTCTGTTGAGGAATTAGTTATTTAGCAGAGCTTGGAAAAGACAAGGGAACCGTACCATAACAACGCCGTGCTGCTTATGAATGTTTCAAGTCAAACAATAATTTAAATTCTGATTCATGATACAGAGCTGCATTCCAAAGCTGTGCTCAGCACAACAGAGGTAGGTGGTTTCCCCCCTTGCCATGCAGTACCCGGGATCTGCTTTGTGTCCCACAGATTTCAGAGAAGTCTTTAGGTGGCTTTAAGTTATTCCAGTATGTTGTGGTGCCTATGGGTCCCCTTTCACGCCTCTTCCTTTGTGAGAAGGTGGCACAGAGTCCTCTCTGCCTTCTTCCTGCAGGATGTAACAATTGCAGCTTTAGTTCTGTTTTACATTTCTGTTGTAGCGGTAAGGAAGGACTGAATGCAGATTGGGATCTAATATTTAAAGCTATTGTTGGAAAAATACCAGGAACTGTGAGAATAATCCACTGTGCTTACCTCTGGTCTTATGCTTTCTGCCGGGCATCACTGTTGGCCCTTTTTGGAGATGGGTTTCCTGCTTAGGTGGACCTACAGTCTGACATAGCAGGATTGGTCTTGTATTAACTTTCACTTGCCCAAGGCAATGCTAATCCCTATTGTGAACAGGGTTTTAAATATTTTGGAGTTTTAATTGCCACTTTGTTCAGTGCATGTTCTTTTTTGCTGGATGCACTTAGTGATACCGCACAGCAGGCGAAACAGCAGTGGTACTGAGTAGGAAAAGTTTTGTGCTGGGAGGATAACTTTTACAGGCCACATGATCTTTTTCAGCTTTTATTTGAGCTCTGAAGATCTGTTAGACTTTGGATGTGTCCTGACGAGAGTATTTTTTCTTTTGGGGAGGGTTTATCCCAAGAAACTGAAGTATTTTGTGTGAACAGATATTTGGCTTTCCACTAAGTTGGTGTGTTTCTAGCAAATCCCTTATAATGTAGAGTTGGACACTGGTCTTAGCAGAGACGCTAATCTCGCGCTGACTGGCTGTTTTTTGCTTTTCTTTGTTTTGTTTTTTTCATGTTCAGTGGCCTTCTATGGCAGGGGGGTTGGAACTTGATGATCTTGGAGGTCCCTTCCAACCTAAACCATTCTGATTCTGCTCATTCTGGTGCAGACTGGGAAAACTTCCAACGGGCAGGGAAACCACTTCCTGCACAGCCCATTTCACAAGGTTAGTGCCTTTTGCAAGGCATTTTGTCATTCCGTCCATCATACAGTTACATTTTTCCCTGTACCTTTGGCTTTACCAGGAATTATGGTACTGTCTAGTTACTGTCTACAGTGTTTTATTCATAAGGAGGCCCTACAACTGCAGAGGAATCTTGCCTCATGAGGACTGTGTGTCTTCAAGGTATTTTAATGAGTTCCCAATACTTACCTGCCCTCCTTTATAAGTAGATGAGATGCATATATGGATCAAGCATGTTTTAAATTATTTTATTTTCCTCTTCAGCTGTTTTTTACACTTTCAAGATTGCACGTTGCCAAGGATGTAAGTTGCTTTCAAAGACCTGTTCGTGAACCGGAGAATGGTTCAGCCGTGGATTGCTGAGGACTGGACCTCATGAGCTTTGCATTGCGGAACAGTTCAGATGTGAGTGCTGGGTCACGAGGCTGAGTAACAGTTCAGGCAGGAGAGACATGCAAAATAGTTCTCCTCCCAGCTGGGAAGCAAGAGGCGGTACTTCTGCCTTGGCTGGATAGTACGCAGTATCCACATCATGTGGTGTAAACATCACTTAGTGCCTCGGAGGTGGCTTTTTGGTGACCTGGGTAACTCAAATGGAGGAAACAGCACCCTCAAACCTCCCTGGGCTTTTTGTGGTGCTGCCTCTGCTGCTCCATCCCTTTGGAGGGGCAATCTGACCCTGTCTCTCAGAAACGCTCTCTGCTTGGCCTTGGCACTGTTCTGATCCTGATCGTTTCAGTGATCCAGTTAACGAAACAGGCCCACAAGCGTGGTGCAGCTGAAGGGAGGAAGCGGTCAGAGGGGAGAGGACAGTATGAATAAATGTACAGGAAGGAAAACTGGCTTTTCTCTCAAACCAGCACCTTGTCAAACTGTCCCTAGGGCGTGAGTCAGATCTCCTGCAGCCTGGCTGGGCTGGATGTGGAAAACAGATCCACAAGCTGCTGTGGCTCATCCTGACTGTGTCCCACTGCGGTCACCGCTGCGGCAAGCCAAGAACTCAGCTGAGCTAAGCAACCCAACAATGACTGTGGTAGCACCAGTCAAAATGGCTCTCGGATGTTCACAGCAGGTAGTTTGGTTTATATATAATTTATCTTGTTTGCAGGCAGGGAGCTTGCTGCCCTGTCAGCTGCAGCAGGGAACGGCTCCATGCTGGGAGTTTCACTCTGGGCTTCAAACACAAGTTTTGAGTGCTGTGAACGCTCCTCTTCTGCCTTGAATCCAAACTAGTTTCTTGAGTCTTTGGGTCTGACTGTTACTTCTCGTTTGCAAAACTTGTCACAGCTGAACAAAATAGGGTTAAAGTGCTCTGGAGTATCTAATCTGAAGAAGCTGGTTTATAAGGGTGTGGGTTATAGTGCCAAATAGGAAGCACTGGAGAATCGATCCTGCTGTCTTTCAGTGTTTCTTCGCAGAAGATGAGCACACAGGTGTGATATAAGGGGTGGGTTCAGTGCATGTGCTCAGATTTGTCTGCATTTAAACATGTAGTTCAGTGTTTGCTCTCCTGTTCTCCGCTGCCCTGGCGAGGCTGAGACTCGTGTGGCCTGAAATGCCTTGCACATCACTTTGGCAGTGCAGTACCCATTGCCTTCTGCTATGGGAATGTGCCCCAATTTCATGCCCAGTGTATGAGATGTGGCAGCTCTAAGAGAGTATGCAGCTTCCCTGATGCTAAACATTTTGCAGTGCCTGTGGGTTGTACAGAGATATTGGATAAGGTGAAAATAATGTGTATTTTGAGTAGCTTGACCTTATATTGCTGCCTGCCTGCCTTCCTTCTAGGAAGGCCAGCTGCAAATGCTCAAATGGTCCCCACTGGTGCTTGCCAGCCAAGTACCTTCTGAATGAAGCTGTGTCTGCTTACTCCTGAATCCCCAAATAAAACCAGCAGTAACCAGTAAAAAACACCACTGAATATTCATATAGGCTTTACTGGACTTCACAGTAGGCCCTGCGCTCTTCAATTATTGCTTACAGAAATTTTCCACTTGCTAGAAATACCTCGGTCATGTGGGCTAAATAACCGTAAGATTACAAGGGCACAGAGTATAAGCGCAGTCTTTCAGCATCTCTCTGCTCCTGGGAGACGGTTGTGCTGATCCGAGACAGCTTCTACAAGGTGTCTCTACTGATCGCAGCCTGTTCAGCAGGGCAGAGTCCCAGCTTAATCAAATAATCTTCAGTGTATCAAGTGTGATTGTCTATATCTGACTATTTATAGCCTGGTACCATGTGTGTCCGGCACGTGTCCCAGATTGTGTCTGAGAGTATGTTTGATAATAGATTTACAACTGCAGGAAAGAAGTGTGGCGACGGGCATGGAATTTAGATGGCTTTCCGCTGCTGCTCGGGTTCATATTTGTGTTTCTTAAGGATGTTGCAGAAATGCAGGGGTGCTGCTGCAGCAGCAGCGATAGCTGTCTCTGGGGGCTTAATGTATTTACTCACAGGAGGATGATCCTGTCTGTGATTGTGCCCTTGACTGGAAGTGAGAAATGGACTAGCAGTCATTTCAAGAGATACATATACTGCTGTACCTGATTTGGGGGAAGATTTTTGCCGAGAGACAGTGAATGCAGCTGGTACATGAGCCTATATAGGATATGGGGGATACCGTGTGGATGTGTATGTTACAGGCATACAGACATACCTGCCCGGTTTGTAATCCTCTATCACTTGCAACCTTAACATCGAGACAATATGTCTTCAATTTGACAATACGAAAATGAAACTCTACTGAAGCAGAAAGCCCCGAATGAGGTTCTGCTTTGTGTGAGCAGGCAGAATGGATTTTCCGATGGGATGGCTTTAAAGGCAAAGAATTGCAAATATTGTAAAAATCTCCAAAGTTTGCTCCTCCTGCCTTCAGCTTTACAGCTGTGAGGCTCGGAGTGGTGCCTTGTGACCCTCCTGCCCCCAAACTCTGGGATTTTTTGCTTAATGCAAACCTGGCAAAAATATTGGCAGCTGATAAATTATCTTTGTCATCTCAATGAAGATGGCTCATCTTCATAACAGATGAGGATGACTGGTGGTACTGCAGGCAAATGCTTGAGTGCTCATTGCATGTGAATTAAGAGAGGAAAGATCTACCTACAGAGAAGGAATAAATGATATATAGACTAATTGTTCCCCCACTGCTTTCTGTTTTTCTCAGTCACAGGTGGAAACTTCTGCTCTAGCTTGTGTATGACCACTTGAGCTCCTTCAGATTGAAATGACAGGGAAAGGGCTTTACGAGGTGATTCATGGAAGATAAGTTTTGCCAGAATTTCATGGAGAAATGGAACTGTGGCAGAAGTGGAAGCAGGGTTTCTGCACTTGTGTAGAAAAGGGATAAATCTGTAGGAGAACAAGGCATCATCTGTTCTCTTGCTCTGAGAACAGCTTGTTTTTTCAGAGATCTGTCCCCTCACATGGGACAGCTTTGTCAACAACAACAACAAAGTTAAAACTTCCCGCATAACCTACAATTCCCACTGGTCCCAAATAAAATGAGATGTAAGCACCTCTCTGACTTTAAATAGCACATGGGTAATGAGTCCTCAGTCTGGTGATAGCATCAGTAACGCTGACTGGATTCAGGGAATTAAACAAAAGAACCAAATCTGTGCTGCTTTCATCTGCATTTGAGTGGCTGAGGAAAAAATCAATACTTGTTAGCTAAATAGGGACAATATTGTCAGCACTGAAAGTTATTTTCCATTCTCTATACTCCATTTAGAGCTTGCGAATGATCTCGAGTCTGTTCAGCAGAGCCTTTGCAAAGGAGACAAAGGATGATTTGGGGGTTAAAACTGAAAATGGGTCTGAGGTTTTGTTTTAGTTCTCTGCTGTTCCACAAGCTGCTCCTGTGACCTTGGGGTTTCTTGAGGTTTCTGTAAAGTTTAGGCATCATGTCTCCCTTTTATGTGCCGCGCTTACTTAGATGGGGAGCAGTTGTGGGCTGGTAGTCTCTGTTTATGACCAAGTTCAACTAAGTCTGTCTCCTTTTGTTCCCGGTGGACTTGAATCTTTCTCAGTTGTGGTTTGATGATGGTATCTCATCCTTCAATGACTGCAGCTGCTATACGAGCTTGCTACTGTCTACTCCCACTGATTAAGCTGGGATATCAGAGGGGCTGCTAAACCTCTTTGTGACACAGGCTGGTCGTGGCCAAGAGGCCCCGGATTGTCCCTTTCTGTAACTTTTCAATATAAACTCAAACAACTCTGCTGGCAGCCAGGAAAGGTGTCTCTACTGTTTCTCTGTGCCAGCTATAATCTGCACCACCTTAAATGGCTGAACACTTTTCAGTGTTTTATAATTAACAGACACTTTCAAGGGTTTGTGGCTTTTTTTTTTTTTCCATTAGTCCTGCCTATGCTGACAGTGACCTTATCTGCATTTAAGTTTGCCTTCTGGATTTTTGAAGAGGAGCATGGATTTAAGCAGTCCAAAAGAAAGATTAAGCCATCTTTTTAGCTAATCTTCATGCAAAGGAGTCTGCCTGCTCTTCCTATCTTGGGTTTGAGAAACTCTATTATACTACAGCATATCTCCAAGGAAGGATTTGAGTGATGATGTTAGCAGCCCACCTTACACTAATTTTTACTTCTTATTTGCAAGTGGTAAGTCTGCTGTTGGCAAAGCAGCATTTTCTTCTTGTAAAAGGAGTCTTGTAATTTGTAGTGCTGTACCATGAAAGTTTTGCAGTTTTCCTTCTGAGGAGTTTAACTATCAGTGTCTGTGGCTTGGTGATTATTTCCACTTTGAACTCAATGTACACCTGAGCCAGAGTTGTTGCTAGGAGGTTTACGGGAACGTTACAGTCACAGTATTCCCCATAGACTTGCAGTGCACCTGATAGAGCTGTGTGAGGTCTCTGATCACCAGTCAGGTCTTTGGGACATGCCTTTGGGTCTTCAATTTGTCCCTTCTTACAAAGCTTCCTGCCAAAATAATTCTCTTCAAAGACATTGAGCCCCTTAGTCCAAAGCCACTTGAGGTCTTAGAGCTCTCAGAAGCCTTCAAACTGCAGCATTTCAGCCGGTCTGCTACCTGCAGAATAATCTCATGTATTTCCCAAAAGGCAGTCACAGCTAATCTCCTCTGAGACCTCATTAGAAGATGCAAAGATCTTCCTCTGTGCACTTAATGGCTTGGCCCTGTATCCTGACAGCAAGAGGGTTCCTGCTAGCTGTCATGCGTCTTTCTGTCCTGTCCTTCCCTTCTGGCAGATCTGCAGAGAGCTCTTAGGCCTGCAGGGGACACCTGAACCAGGGTAGCCTCGAAGTACATGGTGTTGTCAGGACAAACTCATTTGTCCACGCTTCTTCTCAGCTTTCTGTCCTGAGAGCTGAAGCTGTGTTTCAGCTGACTGTCCCCCAGGACATGATGGTGGCTTTCATCAAGAGACAACATCCTTACACCTTCCAGACAAGTAGCTGGAGTGGTGTGAGACATCTCGAGCTGTCTTGCTGTAGACTGGGAGAGATCTGGTTGAACTTGGTGCCAACTAGCTTTGATGCAAATGTTTTATGCTCAGCGAGGGAGGTGATCTCTGGCTGTTGTGTGACGCTTTGTAACACAGAGCGGTGCTGGCGATTGAATGTTGCTTTGTCCCCCTGGACCGAGATCAGGAGGGATGAAAACAGAGCAAGAGTCTCACAAAAAGCTCCTTGATTTTGACTGGAAAGATGCTGGATCGCAAGATTTCTGGCACCTTCTGGAGTGCACCAGGACGCAGCAAACCTTTTCTCAGAACTTACTGCCCTTATGGAGAAGGGAGCCTTAAAAGTTTGGCTTTCTTTACATCTTTGGAGGAACGGTGGCTTCAGGGCCATTGTGAAATCTGCACAGTGCAGTGTATGGCTGTAGCAAATCCTCTTCCTGAAGGATCTCTCTGATGTCGTCTTTGGGGTGTACAAAAACTGCCTGCAGTGTCACCCTGGAAGGGTTATATTGCACCGTATACAGGGCAGTGGCAGACCTGTGTTTTGAGGCTTGTCAGGATTGCTGTTTGCTGAACTCTGCTGGGTGGCTTTGAAGAGCATATGGGTATAGTAGCTGGTCCTGAAAAACTCTCTTGCCCTGTTGGCCTCAGGGTATTTTGCCTCTGATCTTCACAGGCAAAACTTCTGTGCAAATGCACTATCTCTGCTGGAGCTCTTGCTCTTCAAGCTAATTCCTCTTTTATTCTGTATTCTTCCATGCCAGGTTCCACTGTTTCTCACTTGCCTTTAGTGATATTTTTGTGATATCTCTGCTTTTCCTTCCTTGTATCCTCTGGTATCTCCTTCCTTCCTTCCTCACCAAGTACTATGTGTCCTTTGTGCTGGCTTTCACAATTGTGTCCTGACTGTGTCCACAGTCATTGAGGTGGGGTTTGTAAAGCTGTCTTTTCTTTAAAGTCAGTCCTGGCCCTGAAGTCTGCCATGTCGTACATGTAAAATCTCTGGTTTTAAAAATCATTACGAGAAAGCCTCGGAGCATCTGTTTTGCTTTTCCAGACAGAATGTCAGCAAACTGCTGGGTTGGCCAAAATGATGCGGTCGTTAAATGACTGTGATGTTTTTCATTGTCAGACTGAAGTTCTACCACTCGAGCCTGAAAATAGAGTGCTCTCAATTCTGCATGTGCAGGCAGACCGTCACTTTTTGTTAAGTGGATTGATTAAATGCTCTGCTTAAGAGTGCTCGGTGAAGCAAGCATTATCAAAACTGAATCGTCTCTGCTGAAACATCCTTTTGATTCCTAAGACTTCTCTTAAGAAATCAGAGGGCCTATTTAAGCTTGGTCTTGAGCATTCTAAATCGGCTGAATTTTGCCAAACTTGATCCTTTTCATGAAAGTCACTTTCTATCCAGTGTCTGTAAATTTAGTAGTGGCTAAACCAAAGTGGTGTCAGGTACACAGTGGAGCCTGCACAGCGAGTTTACGCTCTGCCCTTGAAAGTTTGTGATTCCTCCTGATGCCAATATAGTCCTATTCGTAAGTGAAGCAAGAAGTCAGCAGTTGTTTCCACATTGGCTAGGCAGCCTGGCAGTCCGAGAGATCACTTGTACTTGGGTGTCATGAGGGCTGACAACTTCTCTGGCAGCTTGAGCTGCTGCAAAGCTTCCATTTTAATTGTTTTTACAGAAATTGCACTTTTGAATTTAAACCTTTCTTCAGGCAAAGGTGGATGGTGGTGCAGGCAATTCTAGCTGCGCCGCCGCTGATGGGAATGGGTACCACTGTATCAAGTCAAGGTGGGCAATTACACCACTGTCAATGGAGTATCTCCTTTAACCGGATGATTGAAAGTGCTGAACCTGCCTGGTCAAAAAAATACGTTTTGAAGTCATAGCTCAAGCCTTCACTTCTTTCAGCCTTGTCTTGAAGCCTTGACTAGTATCTTAACACTATAACAGAACCAGTTTCTAGGAAGTGTGTTATTGCTTTCCTCATTTTTTGCTACTTTTGGTAAAACAGATGGATTTCAATGTCTCCTTGGTACAGCATTTGCTCTAGATTCCCACAATGTCCACAGACACTTTGAAAGAAGAAGTGTGATCTCACTCATCTGTCCACTCCCCAGAGAAGACAGATTAGTGTGATCAGAGCACCTTGGACAGCTTGCACATTCTCTTTTATAAAGAGTTCCTTGGCCCTTGACTCATCCTCAGAGCAGCGTTTCAGACATTTCAGAGGTGTACAACTTCTGATGAAGCCAAGTCAACTGCACGCATACAAGTGTTTTACAGCTAAGTGAGCTGAGATGGTTTTTATAAGCTGCTCTTTTTTCATCGATTGTTTAAGGGCAGATTTTCAAACAAACGTGATTGTCATGTTGGCTTCTGAGTGAAAGGTGCTTGTTTCAAACTGAAGGGCTTTGGAGAAGTTCCTGCTCTAATATTTATGACTGTATCCAGACAACTTAAGTTGCACTGATGTTGCTGTGCTAGTTTTTCTCATTGGCTGAATAGGTCTTGTGGTCTTTATCAATCTAAGCGGAACTTGCAGCATCTTTGGCTTTACTTGGGCTGTTCAGTGGAAGGATAGAAACACCCAGGTGCATCTGTGCTGTGCCAGCTGAGGACCTTCTGGACCCGCTGGACTTTCCTACAATCCTTGTCACAGCTAGAACAGGGGAGCTGGTCAGGGAAGTCTTTTGCTTTGACGGGTAAGTTATAGCTCTGGGCATCATCAGCTACCCACAGCTCCCAGCCCAAGCGTATTTCTCATACAGCAGTATCGGTGCTGGAGTACTGGGAGTTACGTTAATCTCCTGCCCTGGTATTTATTAATGCTTAGGGAGGTCAGTAGCTCACCTTCTCCTTACCTAGTTTGCTCATGCCACGTGTAGCGAATTAGATTGCAGATTGTGTTTTCAGGTGGCTTCATCCAAGTGTGCTGTATTGTTTCCCTCTTTCCAGATTGAATTATTCTTTCTTTTTGAAAATTGAGTTTTCCACACTGTTATAAGCTGCTTGGATAAAAGCTGGAAGAGATGAAACACTGCACAGTGTGCTGCTTGGGTAGGACCTGCAGGGAGTGGACATGTATATTGAGCTGGCGGGTACTCTCTAAAGAGCCACGCCAGGTCTCATAAATTAGAGCAGCCATTTAACTGCTATAAATTGCTGTGGCTTAGGTCAGGCTGAGATCAACTATGATTAGAGAATTGTAGAGATGAGAACAACTTCCTAATTTATGCTAAGATGATTCTTCTGGAAGCAAAATTTGACTTGATATTTTTAATGAGTTCCTGAGACAAAAATGTCTAGGTGAGGGTTTGTTTCCTAACTGTATTAAATCTGTTGTTGATGTTCTGGAGCTTAAATATGTTTACAGCTTCTTTAACTGAAAGAAAGAATAGTCTCAGGATATTTTACAGACATGTCGAATATCAGCTATGATATCACAGCAATAAACACATCAAACTGCGAGCTACTGGAATAATTCATAGCCTGTGTATGCAGAGGCTTTGTACATTGCTGGGCGTTGTGCCTGACAACTGCAAGGATGTTAATTATTATGCCATAATTCATCAGTTGAAGTATCTTGCGGCAGTGTTATTAAGCCAAATTCCGAGGCCTTTGCTAGGTCATTAAGCAAAAAGTAAGTAAAGACTAATTTACTCTGTTATTAATCAATGAAATAAATATATTCTGAAGTCCTGTTTTAAAAGCAATGTACTGCTTGGGTGAAAAGTGAATAAATTAAGTTAAAATGTGTAAAAAGAAGAATAAATAACTCTTCCCATTAGTTCAAATAATTTTGGGAAATAATTATTACTTCTTCAGAGCCATGTGAGCCCAGACCAGTTCCTAATTTGAGGAGCTACTAGAGTCACCAGAAACAAGGAAGAACATGCTGGAATTTTACCCAGTAAAGTAGGTCCTGTTCTTGATCTGTGATCTGCTCCCTTCCTCCCGTCTTGTGGCTCTGCTGTAGTATGCAACTGGGGACCCTCCTTACTGTCCCAGTGTAGACAAGGCATCAGTTTTTCAAATCTCCTCATGCTTGGCTTGGGCTTACAGGCTTCTTGATCTTCTTGCCCTTGGTTTCAAGGTCCCCGGTTTCAAGTTCTCCACCTACCTTGGGTAAGACCCTGACCTCAAAAATGAGCTGTGGAAGGGGTGGACTGGGCCATCTAGAGATTATTTGGTCCCAGGTATGTGAGTGACCTTGTCATCAGCAGTCACTGAGTCACTTCCCAAATCCCAGGATTTGTGTTATCTTGACATCCCTCCGCTCTCTCTGGTGCGCGTTAGTTTCTTCTTCCTTGGCATGTGACTGACCAGGGACAGGCTGGTTTTCAGGCATGATTTTCCAGTCCGCCTCTGTGGCAGCAGCATGGTGTGACACTTCAGCAGGAGCCAAGTCCTTCCCACTGGAAGCACTGGCCAGCTACCAGTTCAGCTCCCCAGACCTCATAGCCAGCTCCTGAACCAGACCCAGCTCTGGCCTCAGGGCTCCCCTGCATGGCCCATTGCTGCTGCCAGCGAGGTTTTCAGTTGCCAGGGCTGTCTCTAGGTTCGAATGCCTCTTGGAAGTGCCAACTCAATGGTTTCCCACAGGGACAGGAAATCAAATTTGGGAGCCTATCAGCTGAGGGGCCTTTGGGGTTTCCTTTTTTTTTTTTTTTTACCTGCTTTTGCATCAGTATCTGACAGGCTTTAAATCCCACAGCACTGAAAAGTTACAGCAAATATTTACTCTTTCTGTTGTGGTAGCACCTGAGAGACTGTCTCTGAAATGCGAAGCGTGTTGTGCTGAAGCACTGCTCATACGCTTGAATTTGAGACAGATCCTACCCCAGGAGCATCCAAGTCAAGCAGACAAGGAGGTTGCAGGGAGGTGAATATATTAGGACAAAGTCACGATGGTGTCTGTAGCAGAAGCAGATATTAAAGAAAACCCTCACGATCTCCTTTCCATTGCACACCATGGTACCTTTTGTAAACAGGCTGCTGTCTCACCGGGCTGGGCTGAGGGGGATATATTTTATAGGCACATCATGTCTGCCATCACCCCACCGAATGAAGGGAAGTTAGGGAATGCTTTTGTTGCTTGCTTTTTTTTTTTTTTTTTTTTTTTTTTTTTTTTAACGTTATATAAGGATCTAAGCTGCTAGGATCATTAGAATGAACTTTTCGCCATATTTCAAAACCAATCACTTGTTTTGACATTTGCAATCTGGCTCTTTGCTAGTTTTTTTTTTTCCTGGTGCTTGTGTCGAAATGAGCAGCCTGCATTCTCTCATTCTGTTTACGTGACTTGAAATGAGAAGCTCAGGCATCTATTAAATTCCCATTGAGAGACAAGCGCTGAAATGTGAGCTAGGTAAGATTTCATGCATCTTTCCTAATATTTATAGTTCAGTGATTTAAAGCGTATAAAGTAATCAAGTTTGTTGTGTGAGAAATGTATTCCAGCCTGTTCCTATTACCATGGGACAGCTGAGGAGGGAAGCACTAGTGGGTAAGCAGAGAACTGCAGTAGGGATGGAGCGGGGGACTGACGACGGCTGGCTGGTACCGGAGGCGGTTTCTCTTCTACTGAAATGTCTATTTCTGGCTCATTCATATTATGGCACAGATATTTCCCAGAAGATAACGTGGCTTTTATTCGAAGCCAGTTCTTTCTGCTGACTCTAGGTGGAAACCCAGGGTATTTGGGTTATGGGCTCATATATGTGATCCACCTTCAGTGTAAGACGGAAAAGGGGACCAGTTCTGCTCTGGGTTTTATGTAAGGCTGAATCCTACAATTAGTGTGGCCAACCTGTGGCTTTTGAGCGATACCAATGGGGTGGCTTTGTGCAGCTGACTGGCTCTATGCTCAAGGTGGTGTTATGGGGATGAAGGGGAGATAAAACACTGTTGACCAGGGCCACAACAGCGAGACCGGCCCAACATCACCCCGTAGTACGGTGGGGAGCAGTGACCCTTCGGGGAGCTGCTGTGAGCCCTCCTTGTGAGCCCTGCTCGGAGGTCACCTTGTCTTTTGCTCTCTGAAGAACGTAATTGGTGGGTCTCAGCTAAATGAAAGTTTTGGGTATGCTGCCTGCCATGCTGGCCTCCCTGTGGTAATTCATTGCTGTTTAATTACAGTGGAGTTATTTTGTGTTGGCTTTACGAAGTTATGTATGGGATGGTCGAATGCTGTCATCTATAGGGAGGGACCGTACAGGGCTGGCTGGCCGGTCAGGCAGGTGCTTTTTGTAAAATCTAGAGTTGTCCCAGGGCTGCTAATGATCCTTTTTTAGACGTGGGGAGCACAGCAAGGCTGGGACAGTGCTGACTCCTTTGCTCAAGCTCCTTGAGCTAAGGGCAGGGAGATCTGCGCTGCAGACAGTTGCTGTGAGGCTGTCAGCTGTCTGAGAGTGTCTTGATGTGCTCTCAGGATACCTCGTCTGCCACTCCGTGGATGTTTTGTGACAACAGAGATGTACCAAGCACCAGAGCCGGGGTCAGAGTCTGCGTAGGGGCTCTGCACTGCAACTTAGGAGTTGTCGCTCTATATCTCTTCAGAGTTGCTGTCAGAGACCAGAACAAGCCTTATCTGTGGTATGGACAAGAAGGCATGCCAGATCAGACCTTTAATTTGTCTTCAGCTGGGTTCAGCTTCAGATTTGTCAGGAAAAAAATGTGTGGAAGCTAGTCACCAGATGACAGATACGTTAGTATGTTGTCCATCATGAAAAAATAAGCTGCAGGAAACTGGGGAATACATGTGAAGGAGTGTAGTACTATGGTGCAGAAAGGTCGTGTCCTGCCAACGCGAGCAGCACATGGGAAGGAAAAAAGAATAACAGTACAGAACATGGTTAACCACGGTCACAAATGACGTGCCTAGAGCTGAAATCGATCACTGTTACAGCTCTGCAAGTGGAGAGAGAGATAGGGAAACTGTATGAATAAGAAAATCAAGTTGCAGCAGCTGCTGTTGTGCCATTCCTGTCTTCTCTGGCTCAGAGGGAAAGTGAGTGAGCCAAATCCAGGGACAGCCTTGATGGATCCCTGTGTGTGTCTATTCCCCTCTGCCTCCTTTATACCCGTCCAAGGGCTGCTGTAAGGCTCGCTGCCCTGGTGGTGCAGCTGCTGTATCTTTGTTCTTTTTAGCTCTTCTCTTTTCCACTGACTCAGATGTGACTTATGTGCCTGCCTTTGTAAGGGCTCTGCTGACTTATCCGTGTCCTGTCTGCAGTCTCCTAGCTGTCTTCGCTCCGCAGCGTTCCTCTTCATTGCCTGTTTAATACAACTTCTCACGAAGTACCCTCACACTTTCACCTCTGCTGCCCTTTGCCTGGGGCTGGCATCCTCTAAGCAGCCACATCCTTTCTGCTTGTTTCTCAGATCTCTGCTTAAAAAACTCATCTCCTGTTGTGCCTCCGAACCCCCACAGCAAGTCCTGTAACCTGTCACCTAATACCCAAAGGCAAACTCGTGGGACTGTTTCTCTGGACTGACCAGATGCTTTGCTTCATGTCTTTGTTCTTACTGCCTGTGGGAACAGAAGTCAGTTTTCCTGAATATTTTCACTCTGTATCAGCAGAAGTGACCTGAAACTCCTGCTTTTCATCAGGCACCCTGGAGGAACCTTGCTATTAAATACTCCTTCTCCCTTGATGCAAACCACTTCGAATCAGAAGGAGAAAGTGTTTCCAGTTAGGTTTTTTTGACCATGGCTACCACAGTGAGGTGCTGGCTTGTCAGACAGATAAATGTAATATGTGGTCATACAGTCTGTCTAAACCGCCCTTCATTTGGAGTTTCAACTTCATCCAGAGCAGGACAAAAGTCCTGTCCTGGGATGCTGTTGAACTGTACTGTATGTGAAAGATGTTGAAGCAGAGACCTGGTGGGTTTGGTCAGTTGTAATGGTAGGTACAGACCCAAATGGGATTCATGGCCATAAAAAAAATCTCGCCCACCTCCTCTTAAAAAAAACCAGCTCCAAACCCCAACAGCTTCCTTAACAGACTAGAGGGCCTTGTTCTCCTTGAGATGGGAAGTTCCCAAAGGGAAGCTGTAGTCTTTGCCCACTGGGTACACAACGCCAATGCATATACAACATAGTGACAGCCATGCGGAGCTAACCCAGGTCTAAGCCTTGCTCAACACAGACTTGCATAGCTGCATTGCCACTGCATACAAGATCCTGAGCATGCTGGCTCTTGTTTCCAGGATAATCACCCTAAATTCTTCCTTCTTTTACCTGGTTATGGTAGATCATACAACAAGGGGAGGAGCGGCAGCTGATGCTGTGACACGTCAGCCTGCTTTTGATATGCTTGGTTGCTGCTGTGTGTAAAAGCAGGGCAAAAAATATCAAAAGGACTTGAAATATTCCATCTTTGTTGAGCTCAGATACCTCATCTGAGTCTCTGGAACTGGTAGATAAGTGGTGAAGTCAAAGCAGTCAGTCTGTTAGTATTTTCCTCCTGCAAAGGGCTCCGGTCGGCACCCTTGGATTGCTGGCAGAACGGTTTGAGGTGTCCAACTTGAGGCAATACAGACTTTGAAAACCTTGGCATCAAATTCTGTCAGGGAGGAAACTTTGACAAATGAAGCAGAAGGGGAGGGGAAAAAGAGAGGAGGAAGACTAGGAAATGAGCTCTGACTCCGCAACGTAGAGCGTGGCCTGGACACAGCTATCATGGGACTCCTCCAGCTCTGCTCCTGCCAATCACCTCCCCCTGACCTGCCGAGCTGACCCATCCAGCTCCATCCCTTTCCCAAACACTTCCAACTGGGTGATCCTCCTCTCTCTGCCCCTCCTCCCTCAAAGCAGTTGAAACCTTAATTCCTTGTGCACTTGCCTGTCAGCTGTTATTCATGTCAACTTGCACAATATCTGCAAATAGCAAAAAATGAAGCCCTCTCTTCTGGTTAGCATCCCACAATCCCTGCTCCCTGGCATGAAGAGTCAAAACAATGCACATATGATGTACAGGGAGGCTGCTCAGACTCTTGGATCAACGCAGAAGGTACTAGCTGTTACTGAATTAAGCACTGAAATGAATAAACAAGAGGGTTTGAATATACACCACCACCACCACTACACACACACTCCCCACCCCCCTAACTGTAGTGATTTTTCTCACTGAAGCACTGATCCATGAGGTTTTGAGCGGAGCACCGAAGGTAAGTTGATTTTAAAATGCATCCAGTTCTGGCTGCAGGCATCTGGCAGGCTGGGGCCTGCGGGGGAATAAGGCAACAGCTCTCGGGTTTGTGCTGCTTATTCCTGCCCTGGCGGTGGTGCCCACTGCTGTAGGTCTCTGGAGGAGATGCATGAGTGGTGTCCTCAGTGCTCCGCAGTTGGTATGTGGGGCTGGTGCACAGATGGGTCCTGTTTCCCCATGATCATGGGAGTGGAAGATGCTCACTACGGCTTTGAAGAGAGTAGAGGACTGGATGTGGGCAATAGTTTTCAAACTGCCTGGTGATTTTAGGGTGTTACACTGTAAATGCTGTTCCTTTTCGAGAGGTAAGTTCCCATTATCTTCTGAAAATCAGGCCTGTTTTGGCTTTTACAATGCATAGGCCCTAAATGAGCTGTATTTTTATCAAAGCCTGGCTTGGGAAACGTCCCTTGAGATATTTGTGAAAGATTCTTGCTTGCAAAGCTACCTACTGATGTGCTCCTAATTAGTGTAATCACGTTATTTCGATGATGCTTCTGGTAAAAAGGAATTTGGTTTATTTTTCCTATTACAAGGTGTTTGTATTTGGATTTTCTTTGGAATTGGATGTTGTGATTAGAGTTTCTGGAGTCTTCTAGGGGGAGCATGTGCTCCTTCTTAATTTAATAAAGGGTGTATAAGTAAGGGAGAGGTAGTTTGTTTCTCTCCCCTGACATGACATGCGCTGAGGGTCAGCTTGGTCTTACGTCAAGCCTTTACAGGGTTCACTTGGCTCTCACTGCAGTTGTCTTGGTCTTCTGGCAATTTTGAGTTTCATGCTGACCCTTAAACTGTAAATATCTTTTGGAGATTAACTGACTGTACGGGGGGATTTTTGTGTGATTTGTTGGGTTTTTTGTGCTTTTAATTTGAGCTATTAGAGCAGGAGGAGGAAGAGGACAGGCTTGTGATGAAGTTACTGGATGGCAGCTGAGGTCTCAGTTCAGTTCTGGGTTTGACCAGTCTTCATCCTTGAAAAGGATGTGTAGACTCCAATGTGCAACCCCCCGCCAGAGCAGGGGCACCTACAGCAGTTGCACAGGACGGAGTCCAGGCGGGTTTGGAATGGCTCCAGAGTGGGAGACTCCCCCACCTCTCTGGGCAGCCTGTGCCAGTGCTCTGCCGCCCTCACGGGAAATAAATTCCTCCTCATGTTTAGATGAAACTTCCTATGTTCAAGTTTGTGCCCATTACCTCTTGTGCTCATTGGGCACCACTGAAAAAAGACTGTTCCCATCCCCCTGGCACCCCCCTTTAAGTATTTGTAAGCATTGATAGGATCCCCCCTCCGTCTTCTCTAGACTAAAAAGCCCCAAGTCTCTCAGTCTTTCCTCATGAGAGAGATGTTCTAATCCCCTTATCTTTGTAGCCCTTTGCTGGACCCTCTCCAGCAGTTCCGTCTTTCTTGAACTGGGGAGCCCAGGACTGGACACAGTACTCCAGATGTGGCCTCACCAGGGGCCATTTCTTAAGTATTTCTCTTGTATCTCTTCGCATGCAGCCTCTTCAGGCCAGGAACCAGCTCTTCTTGGTATCCCTGCAGTGCCAGCTGCAGTCAGGGTTGGCTCCTGCTATGCAGGCAGTAGTGAAGCAGAGCTTCACGGCTCTTTTCTGTTGACAAAGATTTGGCCTTGACATACATTGCTCTAAAGCACGGTGGCCGGTGTGGATTTCTAGGAAAAACAGAAGAGAGTCAGTGGGTTCAAGTGTTAATGGTACTGCTCGTACTGCAGGTGTGCGAGCCAAGGGTCGCTCCGCTCAGTCGGGTTCGTGATGCTGGGCTGTGCTGCCGGCATCGCCCTCTGAGGTCTCTTCAAAACCAGCCCCTTGTGGTGTCCTGTCTTCTGTTCTGGGTTTGAGAAGCCCAGGATAGCTTGGCTGTTGTTCTGACTGATGTGTAAATTGTAGTGAGGCTCTTCTGTCTTCCCTCCCACTCTCAAAGTTTCCTGAAAAACAGAACGTCAAGATGAGTTATGTTTTGTCTGGGAGCATATTGCCTGCTGAGGGTACATTGGGTAGCAGAAAAAAGGATATTTGGGGTCAGGTTCTAAACTCAGCAAGGTGAATACTAGAACTGCCATCGGTCTCAGTGGGACAGAGTTTTATGAATTTTTTTGTTTGCATAGAAACCTAAATGACTAAAAATATCCTGGACTAGAGTCTCATTCTCCATTCTCTGGTAGCTACTGTTTGTGATACCTGTCCAGTATCTGCGGGGGCCTACAAGAAAGCTGGATATGGACTTTTTACAAGGGCATATAGTGATAGGATGAGGGGTAATGGTTTCAAACTGGAGGAAGGGAGATTTAGAATAGATAATAGGAAGAAATTTTTCACTATGAGGGCGGTGAGGCACTGGACCAAATTGCCCAGGGAAGTTGTGGAGGGCCCCATCCCTGGAGGTGTTCAAGGCCAGGTTGGATGGGGCTTTGAGCAACCTGGTCTAGTGGAAGATGTCCCTGCCCATGGCAGGGGGGGTTGGAACTAGATGATCTGTAAGGTCTCTTTCCAACCTAAACCATTCTGTGATTCAAAAAGCATGTGAAGCATCGCTTACCTAATTTGATAGCATTTCATACACTCCTGATGCAAGCTTTGCATAGAGAAAAGTGAAATAAATGAATCCACAAGCTGAGAGGCTTTTGACCCAGGTCCCTGGGGCAGAGGAGATCAGGACTGTCAAAGGGAGATGGCTTTTAGAGGGTTTGCAAGCACCAGTGCTTCTTACTCCAGAAAACTGGAAGGAAACAGTACAAACTTTGGTTCCCCAAATGCTGGCAAAATTGGCAAGAAACTGTTCATGCTGGCTTTTGTTAAGATCATTTAGAGCAATGGTAAGTAGTGGGCCAGTACACACATTAGTTGATTGATGTGTGGTTAACATCATTCAGTAGCTGTGTTTTCAAAGATCAGGTCTATGATGCTTTATAACTTCATTGCTACCTTGCTCTCCATAAACCTATCGACGTTCAGTTCCTACCCAAGGAACTGAGCTGTGATGATGCTGGAGTGTTTATCTGACTTTCTCTGCCAGTGGATCTCAGAGCAGTTCTCAGCATTTAGTTGTCAGATTTTTTTCCAACACTCATATGAAGCAGATAAATAGCATATGCTCATCTGCCAGCTCAGTTGTCCCAATTCACATAAGGACTCGAGGTCTCACGTAGGCTGCTTACAACAGATACCCAATTTAGGTAATGTGACTATCAGAGTGTCTGTGCTTGAGACAACAACGAGTAGTTTGAACCATTTACTACCCAGGGATCCAGTTTCCTACATGGAGAGAGGAGCGGTCAGTGCCTTGAACAGCTGAGTTCAGCCCTTGCTGCACAGTGAGCTCTGATGCTGACTGCCATCGGATGGTCTTTCTGTAATCAGGTATCTGTGTCAGTGCAGCAGCACCGCGAGGTCCCTTCAGACCTTAATGATGAAAGGCAGAGTGAAGCACCACCCTCCGGTAATAAGCAGAGAACAGCACTTTGATGTTTTCCTTGAAGAAGTCAAATGGGAAGTTGCATTGCCTCGTGGGATTTATTTGCTAAACACACATATAATATCACGGGGTTGGGGAGGGGGGATGTCAGAGACTATTAGGACAGTCTAACGGCTTTGCGAGAATCATGCTGGCAAGGAAATACGGTTTCTCTGGCTGTTCATGAGAAGGGGATTCTTTATGCTTTTTGTCAGATCCACGAGAAGGAGCAAACACAGGATTCCCTTCCACACCTGATCCTGAAGAGGTTCTCTAGAGGAACCTATCTCCCTACAAGGCCAGCAATGAGAGGGTACCTCAGTGGGATGGTGTGAGCTGCCCTGTGCTGGGAACGACACAGCTTTACTGTGCTTTACATCGGCAGCCTTGGTTGGGACTGTCTGGAGATGTTTGGATGGGCATAGCCGGATGGCAAAGAGAATTACTGGAAAACTTTGCAACCCTTCTTCCTTCAAATACTAATGATTCTCCCTATTTCTAACCAGAGCAGACTAAGTACCACCTGTAGGGCTGTCTTATGTGCAGGCAAATCCATCTTCGAGTTGCGTAAATCTTACTCGGTGTGTGTCCCTCCCTCATCAATTAATTTACAGGGAAATACCTTTTAGCATGAGTTCAGCTACATTTGTCAAACTTCAATAGCGTATTTGCTCATGTAAGAGCAGCAGTTTCCCTCCTGGATTTTGCCCTCAAAACCTGCGGTGTGACCATCGTGTACATCTGTTTCACTGCTACTGGCACTGCAGCTGAAAATCTCTCCCTTGCTTCTGTCAGGGGAACAACTGTACCCTGCCTGTGGCCACGTGTGAGAGAGTCAGCTCTAATCTGATGCCCACTCAGTCACTCAGAGCACGGGAAGATGTTGGAACAGACAGTAAAGCTTGAAAAAAAATATTGTAGACTCTCCTAGACTGAGGTGATCACCTTGCGTTAGTTGTGGTGGCCACTGAGAAGAAGTAAAGGCTTAAACTGCGGTCAGACAGAGCTACGTTATCTCTTCAGGGGAGTGAATCTCTCGAGCAGATTGTGGAGTTGTTACTGGAGGGTTTAGCTAGCAGGTCAGACACACATCGTCCTCCTGCAAGGCTGAGTGGATCCTTCACTGTGCTAGAGAAATGGATCGAGTGACCTCTGGAGATGTCTTGTTATCCCTGTTCTGTGTGATTCAAAGCTGTAGCTTTGAGGAATAACTTTTTTTGGCCAATTGTATGAAATTACATTGCAGGAGTTGCCCTCAAGACTCATTACAGGCTTGGTCTGGTTCTGGGCTGCAGTAGGGACGAGTTATAGGAGAGAAGAATTGCAAAGGTGGTTCAGCTGCCGAGCCATTTAGCTCCATACCCTCTCAGCATTGGTGGCCACCACCAGATATGTCTCGGAGAGCTGGCAGAAAGCAGAGGCAAGGTAAAATGTGTTTCACATCACTTTTATGGTGATTTGTGAGAGCTGAGATTGAGTCTTGATGCCTAAAGTGTGATGTCTGTCAAACTAATATTATCACTATTGAAAAATTTCATAATAGGTAATTATGCTCATTTACTTTGCATTTTTGGGCAAACATCCAAACTCAGTGGTCCAAATTTAACTGCTACATAGATTTGCTCAAACCATCACACTAAATATTTCCCAAGGGCTGGCTCTCAGCCTTCAGCAAAGCTGGTCTAAGTGAGTTGTAGTGTTGGTGTTCTACCCTTTAGGTGCAAATCCAGTGTCACTTGCGTGTTCCAGATCAAACAGTATGAGTCTGTGTATGGCCTCAGAGCCAGGCAATTTCCACGCAGTATTTTTAGTGGCTAAGTGACTAGGGAAAAGTCCTAAATCTGGAAATATCTAAACTTGGACTTTAATTTTCAATGTTGGCTAAATTCTGAATGGAATTTTAACATGGTGTATGAATAATTAACACTAGCTATCACTTTACAGCACTCCTCTTGCTAAGACTAAGCGCTATGCAAAGAAAATAAAATAAAAATCACCTTTTAAAATTTCCTAAAGCGAAAAGGAAAGGTAAATAATTACCTAACCTCCTGAGATTCTGGTAAAGTCAGAATCTTCTATTGAAATGACTGAGAAAAAGCCCGGCCTCCCTCTAAGTCAATTTAAGATTTTAATTGCAGCAAAACTGGGGAATTCAGTTAAGGTTCCCAGGGCAAAGTGTAGCTGTGTCTGCCCGGTTACACTCCTCTTCTTTCATGATTGTATATTTTAATGTCAGTGACCCGAAATGCTGCATATGTACCCAGAAGGTTCCAAGGAAAGTGCGGTTTAAAGGTAAAATTTCGTATAAAGTCTCACAGTCATATCTGGCTTTCCTGGAGGAGTAATCGTGTTTTCCCATTCTGTAGTATTTTTCTAAGCGTGCATCAATTTGCTTCTGTTGTGCTACTGCATAGGGATGAAATACATATATACGTGAAGGGAGAGAGCTGGAGTTGGTGCTGCAGCTTTACATCTTCATCTCGCAATGTTGTACGATTCAAGATTTTGATTTTGCTTTTGCTGAAAAACCCTATCTGTCTTCTGTGATAGATTTCCTTCTAAAGCAAAACAAAGCCCAGTTTTGGATTAAATGTCATCAGAAAATTGTACTGCTATGTATGTTGATTATCATAAAGAAAATACTGTACAGATTATGTTTAGAATCTCTAAAGAAATTCGCCTCCAGGCTGAATGCCAGTGAGAGAAATACTGGCGTGAAAGGGAGCAGTTTTGGAAGGTGATAAACCCCTGGAAATAGGAGGAAATTTCCAAATGCTCCAGAACTATAACAAACAGTTTATGGTAATAAAGAGTTGGCAAGAATAATCCCTGTTTGAGAAGAGCTTCTAGAGAATGGAACAAAATAAAGTCACTTAATAAGTCTTTGCGGTCAACACCCAAGTTGGGTGGGAGTGTTGATCTGCTTGAGGGTAGAATAGCACTACAGAGGGATCTGGACCGGCTGGATCGATGGGCCGAGGCCAATGCTGTGAGGTTCATCAAGGCCAAGTGCCACATCCCGCACGTGGGTCACAACAACCCCATGCAGCGCTACAGGCTTGAGGAAGAGTGGCTGGAAAGCTGCCTGGCAGAAAAGGACCCGGGGGTATTGGTCGACAGCTGGCGGAACATGAGCCAGCAGCGTGCCCAGGTGGCCAAGAAGGCCAACAGCATCCTGGCCTGTATCAGGAATAGTGTGGCCAGCAGGACTAGGGAAATGATTGTCCCCCTGTACTCGGCACTGGTGAGGCTGCATCTCAAGTACTGTGTTCAGTTTTGGGCCCCTCACTACAGGAGGGACATTGAGGTGCTGGAGAGTTTTCAGAGATGGGCAACAATGCTGGTGAGGAGTCTAGAGGACAAGTCTCATGAGGAGCGGCTGAGGGAGCTGGGGTTGTTTAGCCTGGAGAAAAGGAGGCTGAGGGGAGACCTTATCGCTCTCTACAACTACCTGAAAGAATGTTGTAGCGAGGTGGGGGTCAGTCTCTTCTCCCAAGTAACAGGCGATAGGATGAGAGGAAGTGGCCTCAAGTTGTGTCAGGGGAGGTTTAGATTGGGTATTAGGAAAAATGTGTTCACCGAAAGGGTTTTTAAGCATTGGAACAGGCTGCTCAGAGACGTGGTGGAGTTGCCATCCCTGGAGGTACTTAAAAGACGTGTAGACGTGGTGCTGAGGGACATGGTTTAGTGGTGGTTTTGGCAGTGTTAGGTTAACAGTTGGACTCGATGATGCTAAAGGTCGCTTCTAAGCTAGACGATTGTATGATTCTATGAATATCAGTTGAAAGGCTGGCCTCGCTAGTGAAGTCATTGTTTTCAGCTAGAGACTGGCTCATCTCTGCATGGGGGCAAGAGTGAAGGAGACACTTGTCTCTGTGAAGGCAGGAGATGCACCCAAGGATTATGTTTCCCATGGACTCAAATCTCCTTTCAGGAGTTTCCCATCTTAGCAGTGGTGCTTAGATGGGGTAGGTCCCTGTACCCTGTGTGTATGCCCACTGACTTCCCAGTAGCTGCTAGGGTGCTGAGCTGGGTAGGGTCTGCCTTGGAGGAGGTCTGAGCAGGGTTTGGTTTGGTAGCTTCTCTCCCTAGCTGGCCTGAGGTGTCTGGAGTGAACTGGTAGGTTGCGATTCAGGACTCGTGCCTGAATGAGGGGCTAGTCTGGGCCAGGCAGTGCCTGGGTTATTCTGGGAGGCCAAAAGGGGTTGGGAGATGTCTCATGGGTTTGAGGTGGGGGGAGGAATAGATGGTAGGAGATGAGCAGTAAAGCAGACACAGAAAGGAGACCACAGCCAGGCTGGAGGCAATGAGGGGATAAGCTCTAAGGGACATCAGTGAATGAAGGTGCCTACACCCATACTCCTATGGCAGGCCCTGCCCTGTCATCTCAGACGTGTTCTCCATTAGCAGTGTTGTGGGGACCCACCAGAGTCTCTCCCCAGAGCACTGATCCACATGGAGGCATGGTGTCCCTGCTGCAGACCTGCCATCCCAGTTTGATCTGGTGATACTGCAGTGAGGTTATTCATACTTCCACTTGTTGCTGCCTTCGCGACATGCCACGGAGCACCTCCTGTGGTGAAGACAACCATTTGCAGAGGGTTGCTGGGAGCAGCAATGTGGCTGTTCCTGTCCTGCACCTTCCATATCTTCCTTCAGTGGCTTTGAGGGCATGGCGTCCTAGCAGTGACCGGCTCCCGATGCAGCAGAGAGCAAAGGCAGAAACCCACTGTTGGCTTGCCAGCTACTGATTCTTTCAAATGTATTTGGCATGGCAATCCCTTCTTATTCTGTGATGGGGTCACCTTGAAAAGTAGTTCCTCCTGCAGGGTTCATTACCTGCGGGGCCACGTGATTCAATTAGCTTCATTTGATGGTGACTAATATCTGGTAACATCCATCAGAGTCAAGCTGCTTAGCGGAGAACAGCACGGTGTATAAATCTCTTTTCCTTCTGTCGTTGTCTTTCAACAACAAGCTAATTCCATTCAATACATAATGGTAACACTTAATTGGTGATATAAACTGAGACGAAATGGGCAAAAATGGATACAAATGCATCTTGGCTCTGATTCAGCTGGTCCTTCACTTTGTCTGGATCTGAAGAAGCATATTAGAAAGGGACAGCGTGTGAAAAGCCTCATCGGGAGAGTGCCGGTGAAAGTATACTGTCGTAATGTAGCTGTGGTCAGGCAACTGACAGCTCTCTACTGCAAAGAGCAGGATGTTTAGCACGTTTGCCTTCAAATAAGGGTGTTTTGGGGCATCTTTCTGTATTGGATTTCTTTCTTTCTGAATTTGTTCCTAACTCAAATATTTTTTTTGGAATAATGAATAATTTAGGCTCATAAAATGTAAGAAACGCTCTTCTCCCAGATTGGCTTCAAATGTACTTTGAAACCTCCAACGGAGCCACTTTGTCAGGTGCAGAATTACAGCAGTATGCCACTGCAGACTTTTCTTGTCTTCCTGCAAATATATCCCGATACAGTGTCTGCCCCGGAGCGCGCTGTGGGAAGCTGACTTCATCCGCTCGCCTGGCTCCGTTTGTCTCTGTCTTGAGATACTGATCTATGACCTTGCAGCCTGGAAAGCATCGTATGCGAGCAGGAGGCATGAAAAACAAGAGACTGCAGCTTGAGCCAGAGGCGCTGCGGTTTTCCAGTGAATTTATGGTGCGAGTGGCGTGAGCTTGTGCTTGGAGGCGAGGTGTGCGGACGCAAAGGATGGCCAGAGGGTTCGTAGGTGCAAGTACCAGCAATGCTTTAGTGACACAAGAGGGAGCTATGGACTCTCCTGAGATACATCAGGGTTCACCCAGGCATAAAGGCACGTGTGAATGGGCTGGAGAGGAAGTCTCAGAGCACAGCAGCCTCTGGAAAGACAGCCCAGGCATCCATTGTGCTTGTACTTTTGGGATTACTTAACTACTAGTTAACCCTAAATGATCTGGAGAGAGACTTGAAAGGGAAGACTTCTTCCTTGGGAAAAACAGAGATGAAAAATAAGAGATGGTTGTTTCTGAATCTTGTGCCATTGTGGATATGTGGGTGAGATACGGGGAATTACAGTCGCTATCCAAACGTTAAGCTCCATTGCTTATTGATACCTGTTTATTTTAAATTACACCTGGTTGTGAATCCATGTGATAAATGGTAAATGCTTTTTGAAATTTCTTGTGTGTAGTATTTTACCTACCTTTGTCTTAAAAAGGGAAGGATGGCTCTGAGTGCAAATGCTAGTCTTGGACACAGGAGTCCAAAGTCTGTCTCCCTGTTCATCCGTGTAATCTACGTTATGAGCTGTGTGAGGTATGTTGCTCAAGTCTTGACCTGGAAGTGAGACTTTGGGGGAATTTAGGATGTGACACCTAGGCAGGGGTTCCTCCAACCCCTTGCCTGGTTCTATAAGCACCAGTTTCACCGGCAGAGCTTCCTAGAGGTTTCAGATCAGCTGCTGGGTGAGTCCAGGGCTATCAGCACTGCTTGGTACTCTGCGGTTTCTTGTGTAGGACCAGCCAGCATCTTCAGAGTGGCCAAGGACATGCCTGCTCATCGCACAGCACCGCACTTTGCTTCAAAATCATGCTGGGGCAGAGAAGCAGTGTACATATATGCATTGTAGCGTAACAGTTAAAGCACTTCCCAAGATGTAAGGGTTGTCTCAATGGCTTCCTCCACGCTGACTGCTCAAGATGTGAGACTTCGGGTGTTATGAAGATATCTACTTATCTGTATTTAATCCTCCTTCCTTTTTAAGTCCTAATTTTGGGAAAAAAAAAAAAAAGTTAGTTCTGCTAGGCTTTGTAGGCTTTTTGGCATCTGACTATGGATGGGCAAGGGAGGACTGCAGATCTCCAGTTTCCACCTCACCTTCTGGATAATGGCATTGCTCAAGTTATCAGGTGGTCTGAGGCTCTGAGCACCATCAGCATCCTCTGACCATCGGTCTGTTCCCTGCCCTGGGTGTCTGGCTGTGCCTCTACTCAAATAGCCAGTGTATTTTTGCTTGAAGAAAGTCACTGCTTTCCCCCCCCCCCCCTCCTTTAACGCTTTTTAAACACCTCTTGTATTTTTGTCCTCATTCTTGCCTTTCACCCCAGTTCCTGGGTAGATACTACGTGCTATACTTGATACAGTCTGAGCTATAAATAAGAAACAGTTTGTTGGAAAGTAAAATTAGCAGGCCAGATTTTTCAAACGCACTTCTAAGTCTGTGCCTAGCCACCTCAGAGTGTACATGTCCTCGTTTTCTGAGGTGCTGAATCTTGTTGTTATCCTTGATCTCAATGGGTATTTGTGATGCTCAGGACTCCTGGAAATCAGGTCACTTTCATATTTGGGTCCTGAGCATGGACAGAAGACCCTGATCTCCACCACTGTGTTATCAGTGGAGAGATTAAGTCATGGGAAGATTGGAAGCTTGTCCCAGGTCAATCCCTTACCTAGCAATAAAGTGGGGATTTGGGGCAGGGAGGCATGTTCTGTATATAAGGTAAAGTAGGAGATTCTCAATGAGTGACCATAGACTTGCCTACATCCCTGCGGTGAAACATTGCAAGTCCTTGAATTCACATCCATCATTTCACTTTGGCTTTTGTGAAATTTGGTTGTAGGCATTTGTCAAAAGCTGGAACCGTTACCCTGATGTGAATGTTGCCCAAAGGGTTTTGTCTGCAGATCCGCTGCAGGAATGCTGCTGGTGAGTTATGGCTGGAGGTTAACCGCAGAACTTTGTCTCTTTGTAATTATCCTAATGCGATGCACGCTCTGTTCTCTTAGAGTCACTGGAAGCATTGCTGTCCATGGGAGTACAACAGGGATTCAGTCAGGAGACTGAGTGAGAAATTTTTTTAAGAAAATAAAATCTAGAATTTAGGCATATGGAAAAATACAGTTGTGGATATATCATGGCAGCTCCTGCGCTAGTCCTCAGATTGAATTAGGCTACCCAGCTGAGTGTACAGCACACTCAGCTCAGTGGGTATACCACACTGAGCACAGCTAGAAGTGCCCACAGGGAGACTTCCTGGTCTTTGATTTTTGACACTCAAAGAACCAATGAACGTGAGAACAGGGACAGCAGGTTGTGCTTATGAAAATCCGCTCTGCTGGGGTGCTGCTTGCTGAATAACACAGTTTGTGTTTTCATTTAAGAGACACTGATATTACCCCAGTGATTTAGCTATTTGAGATCACAGTTTCCAGCCAGTATTCCACTAAAGCAAAGGAAAATACTTTTGAGGTGCAGGTTATCATATGGATTGCTTCCTGTACTGGGGAGCTGGTACCCTGCCGTAAACCAACCAAAATACAGCTGCTACTGCTGGGGAAAATAGCAGCTGTATATCTTTTTTTTTTTTTTTTTTTTTCCTGGGGTGGAGGTATAGTAATGCCATCTCAACTGCTGCTGTTGCCCTGGTTGGGGACAGAGGGAACCAGCACGTGCCTGTGCCGCACTCTGGCTCCTGGGGCTGCCCCTATGGCCAGGGCAGCTGCCACATGTGAAAGCCAAGCCAGATTGACTTGATGCTGTGCCTGGTGCTTTTCAGCCTTCTTTTGAGCTGTGCTATGCACTCAGCACACACCGCTGAGAACCAAGGGAGCTATGTCTTAGCAGCTCTGCAGCCTGCCCTGGCCTTCATGCTTATGAACCTGCTGACCCAGGCAGGCATTGGGAAATGGGCAGAGAAACAATTATTTTTTTCTAGTTTATGAAGATCTATAAACACGGTAGGAAGACTATAAAGGAAGCGGACCCCATGGCTACTTTACCCATGCCACAGAAGCTCGTGCAATAGAGCATCGTCAAGGGAGATGATGCATTTGTTCTATTGAAGTCTTCTTATGGGGTTTCCTTGCTCTGGGACAGGTTGGGAAAACAGGGGCTCCACAAGTGGGAGAAATGGCCAGATCTCACTGGAGTGCAGACATTGCATTTGTCTTTTAATTTGCTTTGTGCTTTAGAAAAAAACCTAAGTGTTGATTGCCTGCAAGCGAAGTAAGAGGGAGCAGCAGCTGGAGCAACAAAGGGAAGGAATGACAGAAGAGGGGCTAGTTTGATAGATACTTGTTGACACTGCAAAGGGAGATAGTGGCTTCACCTGCCACCAGGAAAATAGTTTTTGGCTTTTGACTGTGTTTTTGGCAGCTATGCTTAGCACAGCTTTTGTAATTAAATTGAGCCTCTGGTTAGGAAGGCACAGACAGAAGATGATAAAAGCTGCAGAGGATCTGGTTGCTGGATTTCTCATTTCTACAGCTATGTAACTCAGGGCTCTGCTATACAAAACCAAAACACAGATAGAGTATCAAGCAGAAAGATGTTTGTATGCAGAGCATCCAAAAAAGGTTTTCTTTGTTAGCTCAAGAGCCTCCAACTTTTCCCTCCAAAGTCTCCTGTGTGCTCATATGCCAAGAGGAGTACTTGGCATCCTGCTCCACTGCTCGGAGCTTTGCTAAAGGAAGACCAGCTGTTTCGGTCTGTGTTTTCCATGCCTTCTCCCAACACAGCTCTTCCCACTTTGGGAAGAGTGTTTAAATAGCTACTTTAAACAAGCAAGGATTACAGGAGGAGGAGGTTAAAGCTGAATTTGACTTATGTGACTTCCAAAAGCTTTATCGTGGAGAACTGGTCTCCTATCAGTGCAGTGTGAAGCTGCAGCACTAGTGGCTTCAAGCTTGCTCACAGTCAGCCTCCTTGCTCCTCATTGCCTCCTTGCTGCTTCTGGGCTGCTGCCCTCCATCCTGCCCTTTGCCTCGATCTCTGTAGATGTCTTCTCAATCCTCCCTGTGCCCAGCGCCTTCCCAGAGCTGCCTCTGTGCCACACCGCTTCCTGCATTGCCAGCCCCCTCCTGCTACATCCTTCTGGGAACCTTCATGTTAGTACCTGGTCTGGTGGGGATTGGGAACTCCTGAGCCCGGAGCTCAGTAGCTTGTTCTCCTCTGAAAGGAATGAGGACAAAGTTCCAAGATCAGTTTACGAACTTAAGCCGTGATGTGAAAGTGGTGGTCTAGCGTGGTCCCTGGCCTATGCATGCTTAGCCATTTGTTCCATTGGACCATCACGAGGTCATCTGGGGACCAGGTTAAAACTACCTTTCCTTTAGCCCGTGTTGGAGCCTGGCTCAGCATCACTCCGCAGCTCTGGGGATAGTTGAGCCAGACAGGAAAATTGCAGCTGCCCAGGTTTATACCAGCAACGCTCGGGTGTCATCTACAGCATAAGCCAAGCCCCAGGGCTGGCTGGTGCTGCTGCTGCTGCCCGAATGGGCTGGGCTGGGACCCTGTGCCTGTTCCTCGCTGTGCGACCGGCAGAGTGGTTGTGTGAGCCAGTGCCTCCCTCTGCCCCGACCGCTCGTGGGAGAGCTCCTGCGTCACTCCAGCAATAGCAGGGGATGGCTGGTCTTGGCTGCTGAGCTTGCATGCCAGCTGGTCTCACAGTGCTACAATGGCAGAGCACAGAGCCTACATGTATATGTACGTGCGTGTGTATGTATATATATGGCTGTACACATATCCTCTGTATATAGCCACACAATGGCACAGGCAAGCTCACAGGCCAAAGAAAATGAGGCTAAAACTTCATTAGCTAAAGCGCTACTCCACATCACTTTAAAGACCAACTTGCTAATGTGCATAAAATCCCTGTCTCAGGTGGGCTGTCCTGTGCCTCTCTTCTTCTACACTCTCTTTATTGCTTTCGGCATTCAGGAGATGCGTATTAAACACCCAAAATCTCACAGTGAAAAGAGCAGGGGGCATGGGAATATATCTAAAAGACAAAGGAGAGATAAAAGAACAAGTGGAATGAAACCCTCTGCAACCTCCTTTCGAAGTAATTAGTTAGGTTAATGCTGAGTTTTTCTTCCGTTACAAACCCCAGGAGGTAATAGCTGGAGAAGCTCCCCTGAAGTGGGGTTCCTCAGAGCAGGGAAAGCCATGCTGGATGGCATATGGCTGAGTAAAACTGCTTCAGAATACCGGTTGTGGGACACTCCCTGAGGGAAAAGCTGCTGTTCGAATGAGAGCACAACAGGAGAGAGGTCAGGCTAGCTCCGCTTGTAACAGAGCTCGAGCAGTACAGGGGGACGTGTGGTTCCCCAGGGTAAGTTCACTAGATCCTTTGCATCGTCAGAGCAGTTTGTGTGTCAAGTAAATGCAGATCTGAACTGCCGCAGCAGTGCAAGCCTGCAAGCTGGAGAGGCCTGGGCGAGCACAAAACGTGGAAATCTGGGTTGTTTTGGTTGTTTTTTCCTTCTTCAGACTTTTGAAGTTTTGGTGGAGAAAGGAAAAAAGTCTCGTAGCCCAACTGAGCTCTCCCAGGAAACTGCATTTACAGTTGAGCTCTTGCAGAGTGAGTCCTGCAGGCATTTTATGTGCATGAAAAACTAATGCAAAATTTTTTTGCTGCCAAGGCGCATCTGCAAGAAGCAGAAGAGTCCGTGTGCTCTGCCAGGGCCTCTGCACCATTGTGCTGCATTCCTGTTACCCGCGGAGCACTGCTCCCAGAGGACCCCTTCTGCCACATCCTGACACCCAGCTGCAGAAAGGTCCCCGTGGAGAAGCCAGCAGTCAGTACTGCTGCATCTCAGGGGTGACTCCTTCCCCCGTACCCAGCACACCCGAGGGAAGGATGCCACACCTAGCAGTGGGGTGTTTTGTTCTTTCCTTGCCCTTATCTGGATTTTTTCATCCCTAGCCTGAGGCTCGGGGAGCTTGCCACAAAGCACCCTATGGTGTACCTCAATTTTGTGGCCTTTTTCATCTCCTGCTGAGATGGGTGGTTTCTTTTCAAGGTCGCGTTTCCTCACCGGTGCGCTGCTGCCTGGCTTTGGACTCTTGCATTTTTAATCCCCCGAAGTTAGCAGTTTAGTGGCAGGCGTACTGGGCCAGCCTTGTTTTAGAGTGCCAGTTCACAGAGGTCCAAGCCACTGTCTGCTGAAGGCCAAACCCAGGAGAGCTGGTGGGATGTGCCTGGGAGGTGAGCCCACAGCGCCCATGAGTTCCAGCAAATACACCCACTTTCTGAGAGGCTGGACACACCAGCTGTGTGTTAAGGCCAGCTGGTGGCCGGTGTTTGCTGTATGTGGTCCCACATGGCACCAGGAACCTTACGGTGTGAGTTTGAGAGCCAGGATTAATCATGGTTCCTCTGTTCCCTGGATAGGACTTAATGGGAGGAGACCTTTTGTATGCTGGCGCGGTGGGCAGGATGCGGTGCCTACCCAGACGTGCTGGAAATCAGCTGTTGTGCTCTGACTTGTTGCATGGCTGGGACAAAACATTTGCAAGAGAGTCATCAGGGAGAAAAAAAAAGAGGCCTAAAAAAACCCCATCTTTTCATTGAGGTGGATTCCAGGTGCTGAAAGATTTTGGAAAAGTGGGGCAACTCCTCCTCAGGTATTCAACATGAAATGTTGAGGTGTTAGAAATAAACCTCTGAGTGGGTTACTGTGTCCCACAGGCTGTGGAAAGCTCTGCTCTTCTCTGCTGAGTCTCTCAAGGACCGTGCACTTGACCTGCTCTGACCAGACCTCCCCTTCCTACCCACTAGTGAGCCACGCTGACGCACAGTTACTGTAAGCAGAGGGTTATCTTGGGCTTGAAGGTGCCACTAGCCGCTGAGGGACATGAGGGAACGCTTAGGTGCCGGATTAATTGTTTTGGGGACTGAGTGCTGATAGCACAGCACGTTCCCTAACGAGGAGATGGGCTCTCCGATAATTTAATAGAATCCTGCTGCGGGCTCTGATTTACCTCTGACAAGTTAAACCACTGCCAGATCAATACTGTGCTCTGCTGCAGTAAATAGGCTTGATTTTAAGTATTGAGTAAGAATTTATTTCAGATTAAGGGCCGATTTTTAAAGGATAGAGCCCACTGGTCTTTTAAGTAAAGAGCAGATCGAGCCTGTGGATGGCTGCTGGGCCCTGCTGGTCCAGGTCTCGGCTCCTGCAAAGCCTTGCTTGGGGACCCAGTGAAAGCAGGGGCACATCTCTTCCCTGGGAACTGCAAGGTGGCAGAGATCTCAGGCGTACCATTGATGAGAGCAATTTCACTTTGAACCGGCTTGTTTTGAACCACAAGTCAGTTTTGTAAGTAGACTGAGGACCTGAGAGTACTCATAAAAATAACTCCTATTTCCACCAGGTAAAGTGTGTTTGCATGGGTCTGGGCCCCAGCACCTGCCACTGTGGTAGTGTGTCTTCTTCCCCAGCCCAGGATGGGGACATGTGTGGGGACAGTGAGCTGTTGAAGTATCCCTGAAAGAGGTTTGTTGTGCATGGGGCTGCCGGTTCCTCTCTGGGAAAGAGACCCTTCAGGTAATAGTAAACCCACGTTGCTGAAAGGCTGTCATCATCCTAACGAAATACAAAGCTGTTCTCTCTAGGAGGAGCCTGTTTCACTTTTACTAGTCATTTTCTGGTGCATATGCACTCAGCTTTTCGTGTAAGTCGAGAGCAACGTCCGTGTCCCTCTTCTTATCTTGGAAAACCATTCCCAGTCATGAGACAATGGCTGGGTCCCGCCACCACACGTCACACCAAGCACAGTCCCATGGGACAGTCCAGAGACTTGAGTAACTGACCCAGTGAGAGTATTAGAAACCAAACTAATTATGGTGGATACGCAGCTTCGACATTTTCATTGTGTCACGATTGTTTAATCCTTCCTTAATCCCCTAATGCTGCTCAGTAGACTTTTCTAGTGTTATCTTCATTGTCTTGCTAATAAGATGTTGCACGTAACAGAGATTTACACTGAAAGGTATTAGGGAGGATTATATGAAGATTAGACAAGAAGTACTCATAAAAGGTTGGAGATTTCTTAGTACCAAAATTCTTAATTTCTATAGTGCAAGGATTTTACTTTTTGAAAAGAATTTGTAGAGGATTTCTGCTAGAAAATTCAAAAAGTTGCTACTGTTCAAAGGAATTCTCTTAAACTTCAGCACCAGTTATTTTTCAGACTGGCACTAGCTAAATTTGTCATCTGGGTGTTTTGGTTGGTTTGGTTTGTTTTTTTAAATGTGGACCCAAATTCGGGGGGGGGGGGGGGGGGAGGAAGGGGGAATTAAACTCACATGAGATCTCTAATGCTGGACCAGGTATACATGAGCATCCTCCGTGGTACCCCTGCTGATAAGTGCAGATGGGCTTTGTCACTCAGCAGAGATCACTGATTTCAGAGGAGCTGTGCGCGTGCTGGAAGAATTTTTATGCTGAGCCTTTACAGCTACAGTTACTCAGCTGCTAAGTGCAAGGACTGGCTGCGGTGGAATAAGGCTGATGTCTTGCAACTGAGAATTTGGGCTGCTATTTCATCATCAGTAAAGAAATTTAGCTGGAATTTTGCAGAAGCAAAGCCACCCTGGCATCAGGTCGGCACTTAAAATGGAAAATAAAAATGGTTTTAAATAAAATAGCAGAAACCAAGGGGTGGTAGATTTTATGAATAACTCTCAGAGCTACTGGAAATTAATCTTACTGTAGGGCCTTGAACCAGAATCGCCCATTGAATCGGGACTTGGTCGCATTCTACTTCAAAAGCTACAACAGTGTTCAATGTCAGCTCCTGAAGCCAAGCTGGGACACCGTGGCTTGTCCATGTTCCTTCCCTGTGAAGCCCTGATGCTCTGCTGCAGGAGTCTTTCACGAGGCTTTACATCTGCCTTGAGAATCTTCTAAAATCCAGTGTCTGATGCTAGTGGGTGTCAAACTATTTTGACTTTTAGAGATCTAAATTCATTCCAAAGAAGACACAGAAGCCCAAATAATAAACGGTGCTTGCTGGCAGCAGGCTTGCTTTTCTTTCTAACGTTTTGTGCCTGTCCTTAACAGTGGTCCTGAGTTGCCTGTGGTATACAGGTTGGAAAACACCACTTGCAATGATTTGGATGCAGTGATGGGATGATTATTTGGGAATTCTGCAGAGCATCCTACTTCTGACGCCCATTGTGAGCTCACAGTATGTTTCCTTCACCCTAGTTTTTATTATTAGCTCAGCTAATAATATCTAGTTTTTATTACTAGCACCTTTTTATTATTAGCTCAGTGTTGCTTGATGAATATAGGTTGAGTGAACGAATGGGACAAGCTCAATGAAATGCAAGGCCTTTACTTTCAGGAGGGCTTAAGTACCCAAATGTAGTCACATTGAAGGATTGGTATTTCTGAGTATGTTTAGCACCTTCTGGAGATCTGTTTTTCATTGGGAGGTAAAAATATTTATGATGGAAAATGGACCTCATGTGTCCTCATGCTCTGAGGTGGTCAACTTCACCTTCATTCATGCCGGACAGCCTGATCTGGAAACCCTCCTGCAATGGGAATTTTCTACCCGGCATCATCTAATTTAGTGGTTCACTGTTCTCCTCGTTTAACTGTTGGTCTACTGTCCCACTGAACTTTCCATTAATGCAATTAAAGTCTCTTACGCCTGCCCCTGTCAGCACAGACGTACATAATTAATCCTTTCTTTTGTGCAGGAACCTTTTACACACATGAGGCTGACTTGTTGTTTCCCTTCTGTCTAATTAAAGTTGTTTGACCCCAGTTCTTTCCACCTTCACACACAGACTGTGGGGTTTTTTTAGACCTCTGCTCGCGCTAGTCCTTTTTCAGATCTTTTCTGAAGCTTCAGATCTTGCTTCAAAAGCTCTGTGAATTCTGCACCCAGCCTTTAAAATTAGAGGGGCTGTGAAATGTAATGCAGCACCACTAACATGACAACAAACATTACCTCATGCTTTAATTTGCCCTAAAAATTGGTTACATTTCTTCATCCAGGGGACTCGGTGGTGCCATCTGGGATGGTAGGGGTTGCAGTGCTGGATGATGCAAACTCGTTTTCCTACCGCAGAACCTGCCTAGACAGGAACGGGCTGGTGGCTACGTTTTGGGACTAGCCAGCCCTGGATTTCGAGCCTGCTCTGCTATTCTGATTACGGTGTTGAAAAAAGCCCTAAGCCATCTAATTAACTGCTGGCTACCCAAAAGATAGCAAAGATGAGAAGTGATTTGCTGTCTCACTGACATGCTCTACAGTCATTATGACAAACACAACAGGAAAGTTTTCTCAACTCAGATGCTCTCTTGTGGTAAAGAAGAGGCATTCTATAACTGCAAACCCCCAAATGGAGACAACTTATTTCACTCATGGCAGCTTTGTTAATAAAACATTAGGAAAGCAAATAATTATCTGACATGCAATTACATCTGAGCTGTTTTCCTCAGAAAAAAAACAATATTAGTGTTGGGAGTGTGATTTTATTGTTCTGTCTGGAAAGTCTGTATTGGATATTTGCAATTGATACCAGATTTGTTCTATATTGTTGAATAGACTGTGGGTCGGTTGTCTGCCTGTGCTGTGTTTTACTTCCAGTGAGTTTTGGAGTGGCCAGGCTGAAGTAAGAACCTTTCTCGCAATCTCTTAAACTTGGCAAGAGTTTGAAATTCAGGTGACTTTTGATGCCCGGACGCTGGGTAGCTGAAGGCTACCTGGGTAGTTTTTCAGAAGCTCATGGCACGATCTTGAAGCCTTACCATTTTGCCAGCACCGCTTCTCAAATGAGCTGATGGTTCCACCTCCAGCAGGTAGGCTGTATCGTAGGGATTCTGGTGAGCTCTGGCTTCTCAGATGAGGTCTGTGCATGCTACAGATGAGATTTCTGTGTGTTCCTCATGAGGTTCTTGCTCTTGTCTGTGCCTGGATGTCGGGAAAGCCCCAAAGCTGGAATTCATGTAATTATGTAATTTATGTA